>NW_027362770.1:141427289-142771520 GCF_046119375.1 Phyllobates terribilis
ACAATACATTCATGCTTGGCCAGTTATCAGAAATATATAAACTCGATCAGTGGCAGATTATCACTGATGTTGAGGGGGTTAAAGAAAGCTTTGGCATGTTAAATTGCAATATGCCAGACCCTTGGATATGAAGATTATCAGCTAGCCAACTACATTCACTGAAATCAAAATCTTTTTCAATCAAAAACATCTTAACAGGCCAAGTTACTTTACAGGTTAACATAGGACTCCTTCTTTGATATCATCTTCACAATTCTTACATCCATTGATCTTGAGAGTTTTTGGATAGTTTCTGCCTGAATTTCTTTGCTGGATATCAGAAAAGCCTCCCAGAGTTGCTTTTTATGTGAACTACCTCCCACCATCATAGAAATTTTGCTGAGTATACTCCAAAGGTTCTCAGGTTTGAGATCAGGGGCAGAATGGTGGCCACACCATGAGTTTCTCTCCTTTTATGCCCATAGCAGCCAATGACTTGGAGGTGTTCTTTGCGGCATGAGATGGGGCAATGTCAGCATGTTGGCGCTTTTGCTATGGATGGCACAGTTCTTTTTGTACCAAAGAAGAAAGTGGGGAGTCAGAAACTACAGTACAGACCAAAAGTTTGGACACACCTTCTCATTTGAAGATTTTTCTGTATTTTCATGGCTATGAAAATTGTACATTCACACTGAAGGCATCTAAACTATGAATTGACACGTGGAATTATATACTTAACAAAAAAGTGTGAAACAACTGAAAATATGTCTTATATTCTAGGTTCTTCAAAGTAGCCACCTTTTGCTTTGATGACTGCTTTGCACACTCTTGGCATTCTCTTGATAAGCTTCAAGAGGTAGTCACCTGAAATGGTTTTCACTTCACAGGTGTGCCCTGTCAGGTTTAATAAGTGGGATTTCTTGCCTTATAAATGGGGTTGGGATCATCACTTGTGTTGTGCAGAAGTCTGGTGGATACACAGCTGATAGTCCTACTGAATAGACTGTTAGAATTTGTATTGTGGCAAGAAAAAAGCAGCTAAGTAAAGAAAAACGAGTGTCCATCATTACTTTAAGAAATGAAGGTCAGTCAGTGCGAAAAATTGGGCAAACTTTGAATGTGTCCCCAAGTGCAGTTGCAAAAACCATCAAGCGCTACAAAGAAACTGGCTCACATGAGGACCGCCCCAGGAAAGGAAGACCAAGAGTCACCTCTGCTTCTGAGGATAAGTTTATCCGAGTCACCAGCCTCAGAAATCGCAGGTTAACAGCAGCTCAGATTAGAGACCAGGTCAATGCCACACAGAGTTCTAGCAGCAGACAAATCTCTACAACAACTGTTAAGAGGAGACTTTGGGCAGCAGGCCTTCATGGTAAAATAGCTGCTAGGAAACCACTGCTAAGGACAGGCAACAAGCAGAAGAGACTTGTTTGGGCTAAAGAACACAAGGAATGGACATTAGACCAGTGGAAATCTGTACTTTGGTCTGATGAGTCCAAATTTGAGATCTTTGGTTCCAACCACCGTGTCTTTGTGCGACGCAGAAAAGGTGAATGGATGGACTCTACATGCCTGGTTCCCACCGTGAAGCATGGAGGAGGAGGTGTGATGGTGTGGGGGTGCTTTGCTAGTGACACTGTTGGGGATTTATTCAAAATTGAAGGCATACTGAACCAGCATGGCTACCACAGCATCTTGCAGCGGCATGCTATTCCATCCGGTTTGTGTTTAGTTGGACCATCATTTATTTTTCAACAGGACAATGACCCCAAACACACCTCCAGGCTGTGTAAGGGCTGTTTGACCAAGAGGGAGAGTGATGGGGTGCTACGCCAGATGACCTGGCCTCCACAGTCACCAGACCTGAACCCAATCGAGATGGTTTGGGGTGAGCTGGATCGCAGAGTGAAGGCAAAAGGGCCAACAAGTGCTAAGCATCTCTGGGAACTCCTTCAAGATTGTTGGAAGACCATTTCCGGTGACTACCTCTTGAAGCTCATCAAGAGAATGCCAAGAGTGTGCAAAGCAGTCATCAAAGCAAAAGGTGGCTACTTTGAAGAACCTAGAATATAAGACATATTTTCAGTTGTTTCACACTTTTTTGTTAAGAATATAATTCCACATGTGTTAATTCATAGTTTTGATGCCTTAAGTGAGAATGTACAATTTTCTTAGTCATGAAAATACAGAAAAATCTTTAAATGAGAAGGTGTGTCCAAACTTTTGGTCTGTACTGTATATACTTTGCCGAGGTCATTTTCACACCTTTAGGGACCCAAAAGGGGCCTACCAGCTTTCTCCCAATGATTCTGGCCCAAAGCATGACTTTACTACTTTCTTGTTTACGTCACAGCCTTGTTGGCACATGGTGGCCATCCACCAACCATCCAGTACTTCATCCATCGGAACCATCCAGGGTTGCACAGCAATCATCAGTAAACAAGACTGTTTAGAATTAGCCTTCGTGTATGTCTGGGCCCACTGCAACCGTTTCTGCTTGTGAGCATTGTTTAGGGGGTTGCCAAATAGTAGGTTTATGCACAACTGCAAGACTCTGGAGTATCTTGTACCATAAGGTTCTCGGGACTCCAGAGGTACCAGCAGCTTAAAATACATGTTTGCTATTTGCAATGGTTTTTCAGTAGCTGTTTTCTTAATCCAATGAATTTGTCTGGCAGAAACCTTCCTCATTATGCCTTTATCTGCACAATCCCATCTGTTCTTTGTATTAGACACAAATCTTCACAGTACGATGATCATGCTCAAGTTTTCCTGAAATATATAATGTTTTCGCCTTGTCCAAGGCTTTGCGCTATTTGACGCTTTTCAGCAGCAGACAGATCCTTTTTCTTTCCCATATTGCTTGAATCCTGGGCTGCTTAATAATGTAGAACATCCTTCTCAAGTAGTGTTCCTTTAATTGGGCTCACCTGGCAAACTAATTATCGCAGGTGTTTGAGATTGATTTCAGGGATCCAAACACCCCAAGACACAAACTGTCCCATGAGTTTGAAAAACAAAAAAAATTACATCTTTATGACACTTAAATCCAATTTGCATAATAATTTGGAGAACAGTGTACTTTCCACTCCCCTCTGAGAATACATTCATGTTTGACCAGTTATTAGAAATGTATAAACTGATCTGTGGCCGATTATCACTGATACTGGGGGGGGGGTGATAGATGGCTTGGGCATGTTGGATTTCAATATGCCTGATACTTGGTTCTCATGGGAGATCACAGATGTCCGCCAGCTACTTACTTTCCACTCCCCTTAGAGAATACATGCATGGTTGGCCGATATCGGGGTTGTCTGCCAGCCGCTTACTTACCACCCCCCTTTGTGTATGACCACTTAAACTCTTTTGAGTGATTTTCTACATTATACTGCTGTTTTGTGCCAGATTATCAGATTTTCTGTGTAAACCGATGAGGAATTAAAGGATTTTGACTTTGCCACATTCATCAGTCTTTTTTATTTTTCCACCGCATCCTGATGACTCACAATAACTGGTAATCATCTTATCGGCTGGATCTGGTCCTGGGCCACAGATTGGTAGGCAGAGTTCTTAGCAGATTTCCTGAGATGTAAGGGCCGAAGTTGAATTACTGTTTCTGTCCTGATTTCTCAATAAACAACAATTCCGAATCATTTTTTTTCCGACCTTTGCATTTTACTATATCCCTATCGTTCCGCTTGGAAATGTATAAATAAATTGACAAGTGAAAATTACCATTTTTTTTTTATTTTTGCAAAAAGGCATGTGCCACCGTGCTTTTTTTTTATTTATTATTATTACCATGTCTGGATCTGTAAGGGCGGCATTAAACGACCAATGATCGGCTACAGTGTTATGTGACCGCTGCAGACAATCAGCAGCTGATCAGAGATGGAAATCCAGTCTTCTGGAGTAGTAAAAGCTGCAGCCAATCAGCTGACACAAGTTAACTGCAGCGATCACTTGACCAAACAATGGAATGAGGCATCACTCCAGGAGGTGAGTATGCAGTATTTTTTATATTTTATGATGGACAGTGGCTGATCTGGCTGTGAGGTACAAGTCTGCAGTCACTCTATGTGACTGCAGACTTGTGAATCTACTGAGGATTCTCCGGGAGCAGGCGGGCATGTGACCGCAAGTATGCAATTTGCATACTTCTAGTCACATTTCAACTAGACTTGTCTGGCATCACTCTTAACTTGCATTGAGCGAAGCTGTGCACGTCTAGTCGGCATGTGACCACATGTATGCAAATACCATACTTGTGGCCACATGCCCGCTGCTCCTGGCATCGGAGAATCCTGACAGCACGATGTGAAGATTTACAAGTCTGCAGTCAGAGGGACTGCAGACTTGTACCCTAAGGCCGGACAACCCCTTTAAGGATGACCTAGGCAGAATGAGAGGCGGAGTTGCCATTCCATGACTGTGGAGTGACTGACTTTTATCACCAATCAACAGGAAAGGTGGTAAGTTTGGTTGTTGGGAACCCCACCAATCGGTACAATGAGGGTCCTAAACCTAATTGAAATCAGAATTCAATAAAGGTGTGCTTGGCTATCTCCTGCCATCCCATAGAAGCGGAAGTGTGACTGTAATCAGTCCGGACTGCAATTGGCAGGACTTGAGGCTCTGGACCCTTGTTGTAGTGACTGGCGGGCCCCCTGTTGAGAAGACAATTATCCCTTGTCCTTTGGTGATATATTTCATTCATTGGAAACCCCTTTAATTGATTGCTACTGTTCCTGTGCCGCTCATCCTGCCGGTGTACTCTCCTCTGTAGTTTGCTGTTCCACACAATATAATTGTAAATGTGGTCACAGGTAACCGCGCACAAGGCTTTTACAGCAGCTCTTTTCCAATCCCTCCTTGGGGGACGCCTGACCGCAGCGAGTTTTACGAACAATACATGCACTATTACACAGGTGAGCGCACATTATTCACACGTGAATAGGGAGCTGGCACAGGACCAGGCGCTGCCTTGAGGATGCATTATCTAAGGGAAGCCTCTGCCAGCCTCTCAGATTGCAGCGGTGCTCCATTATGACGTGTTGGTGGAACAAATAAAGTCTGCACATTCAGTTTAATGCGAGTTGTATAAATGCGTATGTATTGAGCTGGCGGAAACGTCAAACTTGTAGAATTTTTTTTTTTATGGAAGGGGGCGATCATGGTTGGCAAAAAATCACAGATGGAAAATTGGCAAATTGTTTATGGGAAGGCAAATTGCTGCCATTACTTGTGGGAGTTGGGAGGTCTCTCTGCCACCGTTGCTTGCGGGAGGGCTCTCTGCCGCCGTTGCTTGCGGGAGGGCTCTCTGCCGCCGTTGCTTGCGGGAGGGCTCTCTGCCGCCGTTGCTTGCGGGAGGGCTCTCTGCCGCCGTTGCTTGCGGGAGTTCTCTCTGCCGCCGTTGCTTGCGGGAGTTCTCTCTGCCGCCTTTGCTTGCGGGAGGGCTCTCTGCCGCCTTTGCTTGCGGGAGGGCTCTCTGCCGCCGTTGCTTGCGGGAGGGCTCTCTGCCGCCGTTGCTTGCGGGAGGGCTCTCTGCCGCCGTTGCTTGCGGGAGGGCTCTCTGCCGCCGTTGCTTGCGGGAGTTCTCTCTGCCGCCGTTGCTTGCGGGAGTTCTCTCTGCCGCCTTTGCTTGCGGGAGGGCTCTCTGCCGCCTTTGCTTGCGGGAGTTCTCTCTGCCGCCTTTGCTTGCGGGAGTTCTCTCTGCCGCCGTTGCTTGTGGGAGTTCTCTCTGCCGCCGTTGCTTGCGGGAGTTCTCTCTGCCGCCGTTGCTTGCGGGAGTTCTCTCTGCCGCCGTTGCTTGCGGGAGTTCTCTCTGCCGCCGTTGCTTGCGTGAGTTCTCTCTGCCGCCGTTGCTTGCGGGAGTTCTCTCTGCCGCCGTTGCTTGCGGGAGTTCTCTCTGCCGCCGTTGCTTGCGGGAGTTCTCTCTGCCGCCGTTGCTTGCGGGAGTTCTCTCTGCCGCCGTTGCTTGCGGGAGTTCTCTCTGCCGCCTTTGCTTGCGGGGGGGCTCTGCCGCCTTTGCTTGCGGGAGTTCTCTCTGCCGCCTTTGCTTGCGGGAGTTCTCTCTGCCGCCGTTGCTTGCGGGAGTTCTCTCTGCCGCCGTTGCTTGCGGGAGTTCTCTCTGCCGCCGTTGCTTGCGGGAGTTCTCTCTGCCGCCGTTGCTTGCGGGAGTTCTCTCTGCCGCCGTTGCTTGCGGGAGTTCTCTCTGCCGTCGTTGCTTGCGGGAGTTCTCTCTGCCGCCGTTGCTTGCGGGAGTTCTCTCTGCCGCCGTTGCTTGCGGGAGTTCTCTCTGCCGCCGTTGCTTGCGGGAGTTCTCTCTGCCGCCGTTGCTTGCGGGAGTTCTCTCTGCCGCCGTTGCTTGCGGGAGTTCTCTCTGCCGCCGTTGCTTGCGGGAGTTCTCTCTGCCGCCGTTGCTTGCGGGAGTTCTCTCTGCCGCCGTTGCTTGCGGGAGTTCTCTCTGCCGCCGTTGCTTGCGGGAGTTCTCTCTGCCGCCGTTGCTTGCGGGAGTTCTCTCTGTCGCCGTTGCTTGCGGGAGGGCTCTCTGCCGCCGTTGCTTGCGGGAGGGCTCTCTGCCGCCGTTGCTTGCGGGAGGGCTCTCTGCCGCCGTTGCTTGCGGGAGGGCTCGCCGCCGCCTTTGCTTGCGGGAGGGCTCGCCGCCGCCGTTGCTTGCGGGAGGGCTCGCCGCCGCCGTTGCTTGCGGGAGGGCTCGCCGCCGCCGTTGCTTGCGGGAGGGCTCGCCGCCGCCGTTGCTTGCGGGAGGGCTCGCCGCCGCCGTTGCCTGCGGGAGGGCTCGCCGCCGCCGTTGCCTGCGGGAGGGCTCGCCGCCGCCGTTGCTTGCGGGAGGGCTCTCCGCCGCCGTTGCTTGCGGGGAGGGCTCGCCGCCGCCGTTGCTTGCGGGGAGGGCTCGCCGCCGCCGTTGCTTGCGGGGAGTGTAATAAGTGGTACAATGAAAATAAAAAGAAAAACATTAACCACTAAAATACTTGGGAAAGCCAAATGCTGAATTAGATTTTTAGTGACGGAAATCTCAGAGTGAAGAAAACTTTCCAGCGAACTTTAAATAGACAAGATCAGAGGTGATTTTCCCTGTAAATAATAGTGAGAAATGCCTTTACAACTTGCAGTGTCCATGTTTTTAACCACAGGGTATTATAAACAGCGCTCGTACATGAGCAACAGAAAATGGCCGACCCCTGCTGGGTTTTTTAAGCCAGAACCACAGGAAATCTGGTTTTGTGTACAGGGACTTCTCATATTGGAACATGAGCTAAATTTATAATCCATCGCTAAAAATACATCTCCCACCATTTTCTGAAAGATGAATTGTAGATAAAACCTGTTACTCATATATGAGAAGCCACTCGCCTGTCAATCATGCGTCGATATCTCCGAGTCTGAATATATTAGAATTGGCGTATTATCGCCATTAACTATTCACTGCAATATATCTTGTGCCGATCACTTATTAAGTTCTGGGAAGGTTTGGACCGTTCATTTAAAATTAGCTCTATAATACTGGGAATGGGAGTCGGGCATATGTAGTTCATTCATGAAAGAAACCCTACCCTTGTTATTAATGATGGCCCATAAATGTATTTTTTACCTGGTGTAAATGCTTCTGTTTTCCTGAATCCGGCGATGTTTTTTGTATGTTCCTGCGCCTCTCCGTTACCGAGATATAGCCCCTTCTTTTCTGTATATAAATCTGGTCTCATTGGCCAAGTGGGTGTGGGCTTCTTCCTGAGGACCACACCCATTTGTTAAATTAACTAGATTTACTTACAGGGAATAGGAATCTATCTCAGGAACGGAGAGGCGCAGGAACAAAAGAAAAACTACACCAGATCCAGGAGAACCGCGGCCTTTACACCAGGTAAAAAAAAAATACATATTTTTGGGAAGTGATCGGTCTTCCTTAAAAGATTGTGCTATTTCAGAACTCTATTTTAAATACCCTGTTAGGGAATTATGGTTAAGGACAATGGCTTCTCACTGTTAGGAATCAAATGTAATAGTGTAAAGCCATTTGTCTCAGTTTGTAAAGCGCTGCACTCCGTTCCATTGAGAACCGTGTAATGCTTCTTATGCCCTGTAGAGGCGCTGCAGGGAAATTGAGCACTTTCTGCTGTATTTTCCCACATGATACAGCTGCTGATTGTTGGATTCTCTGTGATCGATCAATGTTTTATTGGTGAGAGTCTACCGTCTGAACCAACTCAATGAAGGGACTCTTGGATAAGATAGAAACCATGAAAAGCCCATTCTTTTTACTCATATGCGGGGGTCCTGGAGGTTAGACCCCCCCAATTCATAAAACTTTTAAGGCCTTTCCTATGCACACCAATCTGATATTCATGACCTATCCTATCCTAGGTCATTAATATAGAAGAGCAGCAATTAGAGCTTGTTCTGTTGTTAGAGGCAGATGTCGGCTGGATAACACAGCCGACATCTGCCTTGTATGGAGCGAGCTTGGTTCTAGAGCCCACTCCATGCACCTGGACAGGGGTTCAAAATCATGTAAAAAAATCTGATGTTCTGTTTTTAGAACATTCAGGACACTGTGCAAATGAAAAATTGCTCATTTTTCAGGACTTGTTTGGTAATGGGTCAAGAAAGACTATTCCTGGCATCTATGAATGCCGCCATGGCTGCAGGCTGTGTTGCCGTCCTGCGGTGCCACTTCTCCTTAGGGGACAATAAGCATTGTTGTTAAATGCATCATTAGGTTTTTATTTCCCGTAATTAATCCTAACCGCATCCCTAAATGACGCCCTAATGCTTCGGATACACTCGTCCCCATGATAGGTGTGATCCGCGTATAATTGAGGATTAGTAAATGGCTGGCTATATATAGCAGCGATGGAAGACAGTGACTTTTGTCATGGTCTGGAGCTTCCCGCAGTCTGACGGGAACACTGTGCCGCTTGTGTAAGACACAATACCACAGTAAACTCCATGGTTACCGCTGGGAGCCGCGACGGAAAGCGTCATGAATTTCAAATGGTGCTTAGAATGAGGATCTTGTTATTTGCAGCTGCAAGGAGCAGGTGAGGGTATTTATCTCCCCCCTCCTTATTCGGCCCTCTCGAATCCTCATCTTTATGTACACTTTCTGGATTTAAAGCTGCCCGCTGTGTCCTGTAGTGCTCATGCGGGAGGCCGAAGCATTGACTTCTCATCAGCCCTCATCTATATGTATTACCGTGACCCTCGACGCAGATGGTGGGGAGAGAGCCACGTAGGTTACTGAGACCTGAGCAGAAAGGCAAGGCAGATCTATACAGAAAGAAGTACAAAACATTCATCTCCTTGCCTTCAGACGTGTTTGCACTCGCATGACACCTAAAATATTAGCAAGGGAGCACACAGATCATGCAGCTGTTGTGGGATCCCTGGGAAGAGAGGACCTAGTCTTAGGACATCTCATCCACATTGCTACTGGGTGGAGAGAATTTGGGCTGCAGAAGAACTACTAAAAATTTGGGCAGCAGAGTAACGGTTTCCTTTCTCTGCTGAAGAACTGTTGGGTTTCTCTGCGGAAGAACTGTTGGGTTTCTCTGCGGAAGAACTGTTGGGTTTCTCTGCGGAAGAACTGTTGGGTTTCTCTGCGGAAGAACTTGTTGGGTTTCTCTGCGGAAGAACTTGTTGGGTTTCTCTGCGGAAGAACTTGTTGGGTTTCTCTGCGGAAGAACTGTTGGGTTTCTCTGCGGAAGAACTGTTGAGTTAGTCTGCGGAAGAACTTGTTGGGTTTCTCTGCGGAAGAACTGTTGGGTTTCTCTGCGGAAGAACTGTTGGGTTAGTCTGCGGAAGAACTTGTTGGGTTTCTCTGCGGAAGAACTGTTGGGTTTCTCTGCGGAAGAACTTGTTGGGTTTCTCTGCAGAAGAACTGTTGGGTTCCCTTGCGAAAAAACTTTCCAAAAATGTTTCAGGGGCTATGTGTTTATGACGTCTTTTAAACTCGGGGGAACCTGATGAGTTTTTCAAGCAGAAGACGTTTCAGGAAACTGGAGGTTTTTTTTTCCTGAAGCGTCTTTTAACTTGTTTTTTCAGTCATTTCCTGAGGTTTTTTTCTGACGGTTTTAGCCACTTTTGTTTTTTAGTGTTTTCCCAAGGTTTTTATGATGTGTTCTTTTTAATGTTTTTTTTAAGCAAAATTGATGGCAAAATGCTGAAAAAAACATCTGGTCATCTTTTGAGCTCTTCCATTGACTTGTATTGTAAAGTACAGAAGGTCTTCCAAGCGGACAACGCCAGAAGAATGGTCAGGTCACTCCTTTTTTGGAGCTATTCGACTTTGACGCTTTGACGCCAATCCGAGCTTGGAGTGTCGGTGGAAATAGCTTTCAGCCAAAGGGTCATTGAAGGTGAGGTGCCAATGGAAACCACTGGATCTGCCAACGAAACTGCTAAAGCTGGCTGTACCCATGAGATGGCAATCGGCAGCCAACTACTTCTGTCCACACCACTGGCAGCGGCTTATCCTCCCTAAAACATGTTCAGGCTTTGTAATTCCTCCTGCCCGATCCCTCTCTACCCCCAATATCATCTGTCGGGAGAGAGATGGGAGACCCCACACCTGACAGATGGTCCGAAATTAGTGGGTTCAGACAACTTTCATCCAAAGTGTATGGTGGTCCTACCATGCCGGGGCAGCTGCCTCTTTATGATTTCTATATAACATTATTGACCTGCCAGCATTAATCAGTCGGGGCTTTATCATTCTTTGTTTCAATTCTTCTTTACACAGAGTAATCAATTTTTAATGAGCTGCAATAGATTTTCAATTCGTCCAATTTGATTGACTTGTCATGATTCCCCAGTATGGCCGGTACGAGCGAGCGGTACCATGACCATGAGTCACATGCTGACTAAACTTGAGAGAAGCTGGATGAGACTAGTTGGCATGTGACCGCATGTATGCAAATCTCAAAAACATCACGTAACTGTTTGTATCGGTAATACCGAGGAATCATGACGGAGTGTGCACTGCAAGATATAAAAATCTTTGCTAAAAAAAATATGACGAAAGCAGAACATGAGCGGAAATCGGACTCCTAGTGGACTATATGACAGTGGAAAAATATCCTCTGTAGGGATTTAAAGAGTTTGTACTAAGTTTTAAAGTTATCACCTATCAACAGGAAGGGGTGTAAGTTAACCAGAAAGTAAGTGATCATTTATAGATGCTGGAATCATACAGATGAGAGGATGTGTGTCATGTGATTGCTTCCCGCCTTGTAAGGACAACCCCTTCCCAGGCCACACCCCTCATCCGATGATCAGTCGATCATAGTGTGATCACATATTTATCCTGCCTGTATGGCCATGTTTATAAAAAATAGTGGATTTTCCCTTAGGAGGAGGGAAGGAGAGAGGAAATGGTGCATTCTGCACGTAGTAAATTAGTAAGAATTAAAACAAGTTGAGAGAACAACTCCAAAGATATGAAGTGAATCAAGTAGATGCAGCCGACCTGGTGCGCTGTTGGAAATTCCTCCAGCAATGCATGATGATTGGTAGAGATACCAGGTGTAGGGTGCTCCCATAGTAGTAGATGAAGTGAATGACAAAAATCGACCAAAAATATTGAAAATAAAAAGTCAATGCGTTTCGACTGTATCCAACCTTCCTCAGGTGGTTGGTAGGTTAGGCTCATATACACCTAGCCAGCAGTTTTCCCAAGAATAGTTTTCTGTTCTTGGAAAAACTGCTGGATAGAGCAATATATATGACACCAGTTTACAGACAAACCTCCATACACCTGAGGAAGACTGAATACGGTCGAAACGTGTTTTTAACAAAATTTTTATTTTCAATATTTTTGGTATATTTTTTCCCTTTTGCTACATCTACTACCATGGGAGCATCCTATACCCGATATCTGTATAGCCACCTAATGAAGCAAATGGGATCAGAGTCTTCCAAAGTCCAAGATGCTGAATTATAGGGTTACTGCTGGAGTGCCGCAGATTGTAGGAGGCCAATATCTTCTAATGGTCCCAGTTGGACGCACGGCTGCCTATGATAGATATTTATTTTTGTATTTTATCTGCCTCTTGTAATTATCACTCTTTAGACGTAGAACGGATATAAATGAGCGCAGCCTCGACGAGACGTTGCAGTTATTACGGTTTTATTTTTTCTTTATTAGCTATAAATGTCTATATTGGTGTAATTGGATGTGATGTGTTTTCTCCGCCATTACATATATCCGCTATATTAACACTTTACCTTAATTAGTCTCACAGTGGGAGCTCATAGCGGTGATGTTCGTTTCCATTGCTTAATTGGTGTAAACATCTCGGGGGGCTGTCACCGGTCAGGCTAAAAGTACGTCGGCCCCGGAGATATTTATTTAGCTCTGTGATTCGAGAATTTAGAGAACGAATGGAACGGATCAATCTTAATTCTGTATCTCCTATAGCCTCCCACAGCAGCAGAGTATCAAAACACTATAGCAGTGTTCATCCTGAGCGCCCTGATTCATGAACTAAATTCTAGAACCTGAAACGAAGAAAGACATAATTTGACTGTATAAGGGACTCTTTAAATTGGAGCGCTCCACCCCTAGGACTCTTAAGACACTGAAAACTTTTTTTGTCTGCAGAAATGTTCCCTTTGCTCTACTGATTGGTTGCATAGATAATTTGTGCATGTGCATCGAGCATTTTCTCACGATAAATATGAAAATCCTAAATTAACCTTTGTCTTTATCCCATTTATAGGTACCGCTGATCAGACATAAAGATGAATATGTCAGTTACAAAGGGCTGGGGAAGAAGGACTGGCACGACTATGATTACATGAGAAGAGAGCACGATCGAATAGGTAAGAACTAAGAAGGAGAGGCCTTCTTCATCTGTTAGATATTACTCTCACATATTTCTTGGTTATTGAACATCTTCATGTCATTGTGATGAATTCTGGCTCACAGCTCAATGGTCAGGCACTATCATCTTATCAGCAAAATTTAGGATTTTGTTCCTGGATTTTTCTATGAACTATTCCAGAAAAAAATAGGAAAAGAAAATAATAATAATAATAATAATAATAATACAAAAAAATAAAATATGTATATATATGTGTGTGTGTGTATATGTGTATACATACAGTACAGACCAAAAGTTTGGACACACCTTTTCATTTAAAGATTTTTCTGTATTTTCATGACTATGAAAATTGTACATTCACACTGAAGACATCAAAACTATGAATTACCACATGTGGAATTATATACTTAACAAAAAAGTGTGAAACAACTGAAAATATGTCTTATATTCTAGGTTCTTCAGAGTAGCCACCTTTTGCTTTGATGACTGCTTTGCACACTCTTGGCATTCTCTTGATGAGCTTCAAGAGGTAGTCACCGGAAATGGTTTTCACTTCACAGGTGTGCCCTGTCAGATTTAATAAGTGGGATTTCTTGCCTTATCAATGGGGTTGGGACCATCAGTTGTGTTGTTCAGAAGTCAGGTGGATACACAGCTGATAGTCCTACTGAATAGACTGTTAGAATTTGTATTGTGGCAAGAAAAAAGCAGCTAAGTAAAGAAAAGCGAGTGGCCATCATTGCTTTAAGAAATGAAGGTCAGTCAGTCCGAAAAATTGGGCAAACTTTGAAAGTGTCCCCAAGTGCAGTTGCAAAAACCATCAAGCGCTACAAAGAAACTGGCTCACATGAGGACCGCCCCAGGAAAGGAAGACCAAGAGTCACCTCTGCTTCTGAGGATAAGTTTATCCGAGTCACCAGCCTCAGAAATCGCAGGTTAACAGCAGCTCAGATTAGAGACCAGGTCAATGTCACACAGAGTTCTAGCAGCAGACACATCTCTACAACAACTGTTAAGAGGAGACTTTGTGCAGCAGGCCTTCATGGTAAAATAGCTGCTAGGAAACCACTGCTAAGGACAGGCAACAAGCAGAAGAGACTTGTTTGGGCTAAAGAACACAAGGAATGGACATTAGACCAGTGGAAATCTGTGCTTTGGTCTGATGAGTCCAAATTTGAGATCTTTGGTTCCAACCACCGTGTCTTTGTGCGACGCAGAAAAGGTGAACGGATGGACTCTACATGCCTGGTTCCCACCGTGAAGCATGGAGGAGGAGGTGTGATGGTGTGGGGGTGCTTTGCTGGTAACACTGTTGGGGATTTATTCAAAATTGAAGGCATACTGAACCAGCATGGCTACCACAGCATCTTGCAGCGGCATGCTATTCCATCCGGTTTGCGTTTAGTTGGACGATCATTTATTTTTCAACAAGACAAGACCCCAAACACACCTCCAGGCTGTGTAAGGGCTATTTGACCAAGAAGGAGAGTGATGGGGTGCTACGCCAGATGACCTGGCCTCCACAGTCACCAGACCTGAACCCAATCGAGATGGTTTGGGGTGAGCTGGACCGCAGAGTGAAGGCAAAAGGGCCAACAAGTGCTAAGCATCTCTGGGAACTCCTTCAAGATTGTTGGAAGACCATTTCCGGTGACTACCTCTTGAAGCTCATCAAGAGAATGCCAAGAGTGTGCAAAGCAGTCATCAAAGCAAAAGGTGGCTACTTTGAAGAACCTAGAATATAAGACATATTTTCAGTTGTTTCACACTTTTTTGTTAAGTATATAATTCCACATGTGTTAATTCATAGTTTTGATGCCTTCAGTGTGAATGTACAATTTTCATAGTCAAGAAAATACAGAAAAATCTTTAAATGAGAAGGTGTGTCCAAACTTTTGGTCTGTACTGTATATATATATATATATATGATTTCTGCTTTTTTATATATGTGCATATATATGAGCTATGTGCAAAGTCTCCGAGGTTCTCACCAAAATCCTCTGGTATAGAAATAAATATGTATAAATCCACACACACCTATATATGGTTTTGCACCCTCTTTAGTATGACAAAGTGCTGCTTCTGTTTTTGCATTACATATTCTAATTTTGCAGTCGAGCGGGCCGCGAACCATTACTTTTTATGAGACTTATAAAATCCGTTTTTATAGACACTAACAAATTCTTTTAAAAATCTCTATTTTTGGAAATACTTGCAATCCACATAAAATAACAATTGTGAAGTTTATTTCATGTTTTCCATTCCGTTCTTTTGTTATTCCTCCTAGAACTGTATGAATAAATTGACAACTGGGCGTTACTATTTTCCTGGTCACTGGGGGTGGGTTGCTGCACACTGTGGCATTGGCTAGTAAGTGCATAGGTCCATGTGGCCGCATGGTCCTTGGCTCGGGCTTTGTCCCTGTGCTTTACGTAGCGGGTGTGCAATTCTTAGGGTTTGTATTTGCTTTATGTTTGTTTTGTGCATTGCTTATAACTAATGTAATCCATCCTTAGGAAATGGTGAACAGGGGAAACCTTTTCCGATGACGGACGCAGATCGCGTGGAACAAGCCTACCGCGAGAATGGATTCAATATATTCGTCAGTGATAAAATCTCACTCAACAGATCTCTTCCAGATATCCGGCACCCAAAGTAAGTCAGTCATCCTGCTTATCCGCCATTTATACAGATTGTAAAAATCTATCATTCACAATTTCCAGTGGTTAATGAATGCGCATATATTTGATTTTAACTTGGCAATCTATCAGCTGATGCCGGTTTCGTAGGTAAAGAGGGAAGCCCTTGCAAGCTCTTTACTATAAAGCTTGAAAGCGCTGCTCTGCAGATCTCTGGATCCAGCCAGCTTCAGTGCCCCTATGTTCCTCCTATGCTGCAGAAGCAAAGCAAGGAGAGCAAGTAGTTTGGCACAACAGCTCAAGCATCCCGCCAACCGGGACTGTCCATCATCATAGGCGCACCATTCCCTGGCAATTATTTATATTAAGAATAGCTTGTTCAACTGATGGCCTGTAAAAAGTCTCATTTCCAAGGTGCCACACAAGAAACATCTCATGATGGGTAAAACCAGTGAGCTGTGTCAAGACCTTTGCAACCTTATTGTTGCAAAACATACTAAATAAAATAATACTAATATACTAATGGCATTGGTTACAGAAGAATTTCTAAACTACTGAAGGTTCCAGTGAGCATTGTTGGGGGCCATTATCCGGAAGTGAAAAGAACATAATTTCAACATAAACCAGCGACCAGGTGCTCCCCCAAGATTTCAGACATAGGAGTGCCAAGAATTATCGGAAGAGTTGTCCAAGAGCCAAGGATCACCTGTGGAGAGCTACAGAAAGACCTGGAATCAGCAGTACAATTGTTTCAAAGAAAACAATAAGTAATGCACTCAACCTCCATGGCCTGTATGCACGTTCACCATCCAAGACTCTATTGCTGAACTAAAAGCATGTTCAGCATTTAGACAAGCCTGTGAAATACTGGGAGAATATTCTTTGGTCATATGAGAACAAAATTTAACTCTTTGGATGCCATAATACACACCATGATTGGAGGCCAAAAGGCATTGCATATCACCTCAAAAACACCATACCAACAGTGAAGTTTGGAGGAGGGAACATCATGGTGTGGGGCTGTTTTTCAGCAGACAGCACTGGCAAACTTTGTATAAGTGAAGAAAGGATGAATGGACAAATGTACCGAGACATTCTTGATAAAAAATTTGCTGCCATCTACCAGGATTGATGAAGATGAAATGAGGGTGAACATTTCAGCGAGACAATGATCCCAAACAGCCAAAGAAACTCTCAATTGGTTTCAGAGGAGGAAAATAAAGCTGCTACAATGGCCGAGCTAATCACCAGACCTGAATCCAGTAGAAAATGTATGGAAGGAGCTAAAGCTCAGAGTTCATAGAAGGAGCCCGCGGGACCTTCAGAATGTGAAGAGTGTTTGTGTGGAAGAATGGGCCAAAATCACACCTGAGCAATGCCTGCGACTAGTTTCTCCATACAGGAGGCATCTTGAAGCCGTCATCACCAACAAAGGCTTTTGTAGGAAGTATTAAATAAATGTCAGTAAGCGTGTTCAATACTTTTTCCCTGTGTCATTTCTCATTA
The DNA here is from genome assembly GCF_046119375.1 of Phyllobates terribilis. Lineage (NCBI taxonomy): Eukaryota > Metazoa > Chordata > Amphibia > Anura > Dendrobatidae > Phyllobates > Phyllobates terribilis. The sequence continues at coordinate 141,444,256 of NW_027362770.1, forward strand.
TTACACATCTATGCCATCTATGGTTTGATTTCTTGATTGCCTGTGTGGATCGGATGGGTTGTTTCCGACATCTGGTGAGAATTTCATGTCAATAGCACCTTTAGAAATAGATTTACTTAGAAAATTGGTGACGTTCGATACTTATTTCACCCGATGTATGATATAGGCAAGTGTTGTTCTGGACTTCCTATGAAAAATCCTCAGGCTAAAATTGGCTGATAACAGGGGACAATAGATTGTATTTAAATAGATCCCTTTTAATCTATGAGACAATTACCCCTGTAGGTTAGGAAGAACGGATTCTAAAACTTCAGGGAAAGCAGAAAGTTTGCATTGAATCTTGTATAATAGATGGGTAAAGAGGCGGCGCAGCTCCTGGCACATAATCCGGCGGATTCTCTATGGCTCAGTTTGCACGGTGTCTAGTTTCCTCTCATATAACCTATTATTTGGAGTGCAGCGACGGAGAAACTCGATCTTAATTCTCAGTTCGTGCAGCTAGCGCACTGGATTTATGCATTCAGCTGAGCTAATAAGAGCCATGTCCTTAAGGAGAAGCTCCTTGTGCTTGGTGAAGAAACCAGTCTGCGGTCTTCTCCGCACCGTTCACTCCAAGGGACCGCCGAGCCTCTGTGATATCAATTACATATGTACAGATGGCCTATATTCACTGCAGCTAAAAAAATTATATATATACATGTGTGAGATGTATAGAAGGAAAGACGGAGAAGAGGAAAGACGGAGAAGAGGAAAGACGGAGAAGAGGAAAGACGGAGAAGAGGAAAGACGGAGAAGAGGAAAGAGAAATGAATAGAAAGCGAAGATAAGAGATAAAGAGAACGCAAAGTCAGGATAGGAATAAAGGGAAAGAAACTGAGAAAAATAATTAGGGTTAGAAAAAGAGCAAGATGGAAAGAGAGCTTAAGTGAGTTTTATGTAAAGTCTATGTATGTAGATGTGTCTTTCTGTTTTTATGTCTACAGTGCGCTCGTAACTTGTACAATCTTGTGAATTTCCCAGAATATTTCATGTTCTTGGTGTTAAATCACCTATCCATCCAAATCAGAACTGGAGCTAGGTATTTTCTTTATCTGGGGCGAATGTAGCTTTACTTAAATTAAGTATATATATATTGGGAGACTTTGGGACGCCTTAGCAAGCATTGTTAAAGTATCTACCGGTTTCCTTAAGAAACGGAATTCACAAGATAATCTTGTACACAAGTCATAGCACTGGATATGTATATCCAGTGTATATATATCTATATATACCGTATTTTTCGGACTAGAAGACGCTTCTAGGTTTTAGAGGAGGAAAATAGAAAAAAAAAATTTAAGCAAAAAATGTGGTCATGATGCCCTGTTAAGGGGGAGGGGGTCTGCTGCTGACTCTGTTATAGGGGTAATGTCCCCCAGTTCTGTTAATATCCCCCATCCTGGTATATATGACACCCTCCTTCCTGTTATACATGGCCCTCATCCCCGTCATGATATGCATGGCACCCCAATCCCCCATCCTGGGATGCATGGCCCCCCCTCATCCCTCTTCCTGGTATGTATGGCACCCTTCATAATGGTATGTATGGCTCCCCCCTCACACCCATCCTGGTATGTATGGCATCTTCATTCCTCTTCCTGGTATGTATGGCACTCTTCATCCCTGTATGTATGGCCCCCCTCATCCCGGTATGTATGGCACCCTTCATCCCTGTATGAATGGCCCCCTTCATGCTTGTATGTATGACCCCCCCCTCATCCCGGTATGTATGGCACCCTTCATCCCTGTATGTATGGCCCCCTTCATGCTTGTATGTATGACCCCCCTCATCCCTCTATGCATGGCCCCCTTCATTCCTGTATGTATGCCCCCCCCGATCCCCGTCACGTTGCACAGAAAAAAATAAACAATTATACTCACCTCCTCTCTCCTTCAGAGCTGTGTCACACTCTGTGCCGGAATAGTCACTGCTCCCCATGTCAGGACTGTGTGCGTGGGGAGCAGTGACCATTGATTCTCTCTAATAGCGCGCACACTGTAGCCACCGTGCGGCTCCTGCTGCGCTCGGCCATCAGTGTGCCCGCTATTAAAGCCCATGAATATTCACTACACCCATGGGAGTGGTGAATATTCATGGACTTGAATAGCGGGCACGCTGACAGCCGAGCGCAGTCCCGGCGTGGGGCCTGGCGTGCCTTTGACTATTCCGGCACAGAGCGGGACACAGCGCTGGAGCAGAGAGGAGGTGAGTATAATTGTTAATTTTTTTTCTGTGCATCGCGACTGGGATCCGGAGGTGCCTAGCATACCAGGATGAGGGGGGCCATACATACCAGGAAGAGGGATGAGGGGGGCCATACATACAGGGATGAAAGGTGCCATACATACCAGTTTTTCTTTTTTAATAAATTTGCAAAAATTTCTCCATTTCTGTTTTTTTTTTCTGTCAAGATGGGGTGCAGAGTGTACTTTAATGAGAAAAAAAATAAACTTTTTAGAATTTACCAAATTGCTGCAATGAAACAAAGAGTGAAAAATTTAAAAGGGTCTGAAATCAGCTTAGCTTGTGTAATGTTACCCACATAGAGACATGTAGTTAGCTTGGACCCCCATTAAATTTAGGATGGCACCAAGACCACCAGGTTGTGGAATGAATTAGATTGTAATGTCCTTTCTTAATGGCATGGCCAGTCTACAGCCTAGGTGTGCGCCTGTGGGGGGATGTACATGCCATGTATCTATGGAACTAGCTTTGTGCTCATGCTTTGCGTTTAAAGGGATTGGCAAATAAATGGAAGTCGCTATTATAACCCCAAGCTCCCCCAATGGCAGCCAGGCTCTCCCAATGGCAGCCAGGCTCTCCCAATGGCAGCCAGGCTCTCCCAATGGCAGCCAGGCTCTCCCAATGGCAGCCAGGCTCTCCCAATGGCAGCCAGGCTCTCCCGACGACGACAGCCACTTTCCTCTTCCGACGACGACGGCCACTCTCCTCTTCCGACGACGACGGCCACTCTCCTCTTCCGACGACGACGGCCACTCTCCTCTTCCGACGACGACGGCCACTCTCCTCTTCCGACGACGACGGCCACTCTCCTCTTCCGACGACGACGGCCACTCTCCTCTTCCGAAGACGACGGCCACTCTCCTCTTCCGACGACGACGGCCACTCTCCCCGCTTTTACACCACAAAAGCGGTGTAAAACCGTTGAAAATTTGCACATTTTTGCGCAGCTCGGAGTTTGGCAAAAAAATGCGACTTTTGATGTTTAAACACCACTTTGGATATGGGGCAGGGCAGGGTGTGGTCACGCCCACCTGTCAGTTTTATGAAAATCTGATTAATGATGCATACTGCTTAAAGGGGATTGTCCACCCTTTTTTATGTTTAAAAGTGGGCATGTAAGGTCTACAGATAAAACATAAAGCATGCTCGCCTGCCTAGTTCCCTGCCTTCCTCTTCTAGCGGTGCCTTGGTTCCCTGCCAATCTTTTTACTTTCTTCTGTGCTGTGGTGCTGACAGGCATATAACCCCTGCAGCCCATCACTGGCTGCAGAGAGAAAGCAAGAGGAACCGGAGGGGGTCCTGTGCACCGCTAGAAGAGGAACAGCATGAAATAAGAAAAGAGGTGAACAACCCTAATCTTGATCACCTAAGTATACTTTTGGGAAAAATCTGATTAATAGTGTATCTCAAATATTGTTCACCTAAATTTACCTTTAGAAAAATCTGATTATCTAAATATAGCCGGTCACTAGCAATCAGCCAAGTGATTGACAAAGTGAACAGACAGTGAGGGCAGTAGAGGTATAAAAAGACATGGAGGTACTTGTTTTAGACATTCTGATGCCCTACATATAATGACATATGGTTGGTGTTGTTGGAGTCCCCATGTTGGGACACTTTCTCTGGTAACCAGACCATCATTCTAGGGATAATGAGAGCTTACCCTATCGTTTACACGGACCCCTTTTAAATTATGCATTTTCTTACTAATCAGATAGATTACCGTAGATTTGGGTTTGTCTTGGTGCTCATCCGTGTAGAAGATGATGTGCATTACTTATTAAGTTTACTGCAGTGATTTAGGCCGACAGATTGCATGGCATGTTTCCATCAAGACCAGTGCCGCATCCTTACTCTGTTTATATCCTCACACGGAGCCATACAAATGGCCATCTCTACTTTCGCACCTCTCGGCCGGAGTTTTCCCAGATGTTCCCATGCTGTCCTCAGATGACATGAGCTCAGGGCATGTTCTGCATATGAAGCTGACAGCTGTCACTTTTTATGTCCTATCTCATATTTTTTTTTTTGTTTCTAGCTGCAGGAACAAGGTCTATACGGTAAAGCTGCCAAACACCAGCGTGATAATCCCCTTCCACAACGAGGGCTGGTCCTCCCTTCTACGTACCGTGCACAGCATACTCAACCGCTCTCCCCCGGAGCTCATCGCCGAGATTGTGCTTGTGGATGACTTCAGTGACAAAGGTGCGTGAGCGCCCCCAGTGCACCATGGTGGCAGAGGTCAGGCGTTTGATGGCGGAATGAATTTATAGATATTGTGCAGGCACTTCAAATAGAACATCAGGTCTTTTCTCTGCAAACTGCAAGGAACATTAAATGCACATTAAAGCCTGCACTTCACTTTAATGTATTGTGTGTGTTCTCCAGAAACTGTCGACACATTCCGCTTTTATGTTCAATGCTTTTCCCTACTTTTAGTCATTATGTGACCAAAATCAAAGTTTGCTTTATGGATCTGGATCCCTATGTGACTGCTGTGCTGGGAATAAAACCTAAGGCTCTGTTCACATTTTTCTTGACGTATACATAAGACTAGATATATATATATATATATATCAACCAGTAAAGGGGGAAAAAGGTCCTCTTTACCCCATCCACAAAATAAATGACACTTATCTGCTTTCAACCTCCTGGATGTTTTTCTGACACTGTTCAAGTCACCTGACCGCTGCAGTCTATCACAAGCCGCAGTGGTCCTGTGACTGAATCACAATGCAGTCATCATTTCTGGTGCTGGCTTAGACCACTGAGTGACCTGCCATGGAACCAAGAGGTGAGGATGATTAGTTTTATTATTATTATTTCAAAGTCCAGCCCTTAGATAATGAGCAGTTTTTGCCCAGATAACCCCTTTAAGTGCCATACATGTTTTTTCTATTTTTTTTTTATTGTGGACTCTACAGCTAGAAGAGGTACACCATCCTAGCGTATGCCTAAGGGCACTCTTGTCGCATGCAGGGGGTCTTACTTGAACGTCCGGTAGAGGAGTGTTTCACTACTTTGATATTGATGGCCCCTCCTTAGGATTTAAGGCGGCCGGATGTAAACCTTCACGGTGCCGGACACTACAACTCAAGTCAACTGTTTAGTGGCCTTATCGGGTACTCCTCTTCATTTGGGACTGCCAGGTGTCGGTGATCTCATAAACCAAATGATTAGTCATATCGATGACTTTATCCTAGCGTATGACTCGGGGCACTCTTGTCGCATGCAGGGGGATTTACATGAACATCCAGTAGAGGACTGTTTCACTACTTTGATATTGATGGCCCCTCCTTAGGATTTAAGGCGGCCGGATGTAAACCTTCACGGTGCCGGACACAACAACTCCGTCAACTGTTTGTTGGTTTTGGTGGGTACTGCCCTTCATTTGGGGCTGCCGGGTGTCTGTGATCTCATAAAATTAATGATTGGTCAGATCGATGACCTATCGTAAAGATAGTTAATATCGTAGTAGCGAAAGACCCCTTTAAACATTGGAGAATGCTCTTAATTTGTACCCACGATGTAGTAAAGAAATGAGATGTGAAATGGTCACAGTTTTGCAGCAGTCCAAGCCAAATATAAGAAACTTTGTAATTTATCTTATCAGCGAAATATTCTTCTTGCTCCACTTATGAGCCGCCACTTCTCACTTCTCTCTGCCTGGTGAACTCATCATTAGTCTAGTTAAAAAAAAGATGGACTGCCAGGTCACTGAGGGATCAGATTATAGCTGCTTATTGAAGTCTATGGAAAGCCGAGAATGGGGGGGTAAGGAGGGGGAGCAGAGTAAGAGACCAGGGAGAAAGACACTCAGAACTGTGCTCCTGCTTTCTTGTAAGTATTTTATCTCTCCCCAGAGCTGGATTCATACCTACACTGCTCAGTACTACTGTTTGTTGCCTTCCATGCTGCTGCTTTTCAACATGTACTATATAGGGGCAGAAGAGCAGAAATCCCTCGTGTGTCTGTGTGTGCAGTGTATGGGAGTCATCATAGCAGCTAGTCTCCACCTAATAGCTCAGAGACAACTGAAAACTAGAGAGCGAGTCTGCAGTGGGGAAAAGTGGTGAAAAATGCTGAATACTAGTCATAGAAAAGCAAGAAATAGCGTTATTCCTCATATACACAGAGGATCACTTATTCTTAAAATTTCACCTAAAATGACTGGAACACAAAGTACACTAAACCTTAACATCTTAGTTATTGGGGAGAACACAATAGGCTAGCAAGCACTGTTTGTTTGTTTTTTTACTGGGAATGCTATTTACAGCTGCCAGACATGGAAGTCTATTGACTATGTATTTTTTATGGATTATATCAATAGCTGCCAGAAGGTGAAGGACACTGACTAGGAGCTTACTTGGACATGGAAGTAGATTGACTATGTATTTTTTATGGACTGTATCAATAGCTGCCAGAAGGTGAAGGAGACTGACTGGGAGCTTACTTAGTATTTTATTTACAGCTGCCAGAGATGAAAGTAGATTGACTAGGAATTTACTAAGCACTATATTGACATCTACCAGAAGGAAAAAGGAAACTGAGTGGGAGCTTACTATGAACACTATTTACAGCTGCCAGAGATAGTAGATTGACTAGGATTTTTTTACGGACTATATTAACAGCTGCCAGAAGGGGAAGGAGAATGACTGGGAGCTTACTTGGTATTTTATTTACAACTGACAGAGGAAGATTGACTAGGAATTTTTTGTGGACTATATTAACAGCTGCCAGAAGGGGATGGAGACAGGTGGGTGTGGGTGTGATGTGAAACACAAAGCGTCTGCAAGGGTTTTGGGAGTTGTAGGCAGGAAACAGAGAAATGGATTATATGACATTGCCCAGCAGCCAGCTCGATATTGCACTGATTAACAGTAGTGCTGGAAGGGGAAAAACAATTAAGAAAAGTAGGTTTTGGGGTTGAAACCGTGCAGAATAGTTTATATTAGCGGTTATGCAGGGTCATGTAGTTTTATGCAGTTTTTTTCAGCTATTTTTTTTACCACTTCTGTAGCGGGTCCCATCATGACATCTTCTAAAGTTACTCTCCCCATTTTTCTGGAGGAAGATGTCACCCATAGCCATGTATAATATTTTTTTTTTCCTGTTAACAGCGTTATTGATCTGTTTGTTTTCTCAGCTCGGCGCGAGGAGAGGCGGCAATCTTAAAGTATTTTCCTATGAAGTGAATAAGACACTGCCGCACTCTCTTGTCCCAGAAGCGACGTCAGCCAAAGCCATTTCTTTCTTGGAGCCTTCAATCAGATACAAGGAGGCTCTAATTGCTTGCTGGAGGGCAGTGTTTAGACTCTTTCCAACCAGTAGATTTTTGTGATTTATCATTTTTCTTTTCTACGAGGAGAAACTGAAGAAGTGATTACATTTTTTTATTTTTTTCACTTTCGAGACTCTTGCCGCGCGAGCAGCTGAGACTGTGCAGATAAATGTCCGCGAATCAGATTTACCTCCCAGTTTTTGTGAGCGACGCCGGTTTCCCCCAGCTGTCGTATCCAGACGGATCAAGCTGCAGGCGATGGGTATTAATCGCGAGGAACGCGTTGATGGCACAGACTGCCAACAAAACATTAAAAAAAAATAAAATCTTTGGGAATGACGGCCTTGAAACCGGTGCTTATTCTGGGGCTAGAAAGATGGTGTCCTGTTCCAAATCTGTTATCGGCTATGAATTGTTAAAAAAAAAGAAACTTTTTTTCTAATCCTACGTTAATGATCCACTAGATCAAGACTAGAGCTCGTGGCTCAGTACACTAAAGCTCCCATCTATCTGTAATGTGAAGGTTGTGGGTTCGAGACCTGAGTAGACATTAATGATCCAGCTGTAAAGTGGATCCAAAATTTGGCTGGTGCTAATTTGGCAAGAGATGGGTAACAACCTACTGCAAAGTTTCATTAAAGAAGACCCATCCCCTTTCCTGACATGTCCGCTTTGTTCAATTTCAACATTTCTCATCAAAATACAATTATTGAGCCTTTTTTTTTTTTACAGACCTCAGCATTGTATCGTCCCTCTGTTATTCCTCTTTTAAATGTGACAACTGGGCGTGTTTCCTACACAGTCTGACTTGCAGTACTGATTGGACATTGACGGACTGTGTAGGAACACACCCTATCAACAAGAAGAATGGTAACACCCAGTTGTCATTTATTCATACATTTCCAGGAGGAGTCACCTAAAAATGTCACATCACAGTGTTCTACTATATACTAAGTATACACTAAGCTTAAATGTCAGGAGAATGATGGATTCCAGGTAGAAAAATATTCTAGTCTTGGCAGCCTTTTATCCTTCAAGGCATCTTTTTTTTCCCCCTTGTATCATATACATAAGGAAAGCTCTGTAGACCCTCATTCGCTAAACGGAAGCCAGTTTGGCTCCTCTACCTCGTCCAACTTAAAGGGGTATTCCCATCTCCAAGATCCTATCCCAATATGTAGTAGGTGTAATAATAATAATATTAGCAAACACTTCCAATTAGAAATATAGTATAGTTCTTCCAATTTGCTATGTCACTTACCCCATGTGCAGGGCATTACAGTAGCTTAGATATCCATGGTTACATCCACTAACGACTAACTGACTGTCACTATATGATTGGGCATAACCATAGATACCTAAGCTACTACAATGCCCTGCACATGGGGTAAGCGACATAGCAAATCAGAAGAACTATACTATATTTCTAATTGGAGGTATTTGCTAATATTATTATTATTACATCTACTATATATTTGGGATAGAATTTTGGAGATGGGAATAACCCCTTAAGTTGGGAGAGGGAGAAGAGAATCTATGGAGTTGCCAAAAGCGAATGAGGGTCTACAGGGCTTTCCTTATGTATATGATAAAAGAAAATTTAAAAAAATGCAGTGTGAAAAGACCCCCTATGCCTAGAAGGATAAAAGGCTGCCAAGACCAGACTATTTTGCTACCTTGAATCCATCACTCTCCTGACATTTACGCTTAGTGTATACTTAGTATATAGTCAAACACTGAGTTGTGAAATTTCTACGTTAATCCTCCTGGAAATGTTTGAATAAACGACAGCTGGGTGTTACCATTTCTACAGAGTCCTTCAATGTCCAATCAGCACTTCCAGTGTCAGACTGTGTAGGGACACGCCCAGTTGTCAATTTCACATGCATACGTACAGCATGTCATCACTGCAGGACTATTCAACTAATTGGGGGCAAAGAGGAATGGGAAGAAGTTCAGTGAAATGACTGAGGGACCAAACAATAATTATTCACAGCCTCCGATACGACTCCTTTCTGTGCCCGTCCCAACTTCCAGAAGGAAGTGCAGCTCTGGAGCTCCAACTGCTGCTCTGACAAGTGAACCGCTGCGCAGACGGAGACTGCAGACATTTTCCAAGGCACATTCATTTACGTGAGGATGATTTTGCCGCAGAATCCCCCAGTTCTAGGATCCTCGAGCGGTGGGTCTTACACTCGCAGTAGTGCTGACAATCAAGATAACAGAAGGCTTATTTATTTCCCGCTCCCTGATAAATAATTTCATACGCTTTGGCAGCTCCATCAATATAGGAATCTTCATGCTAAATTTGAACAGCTGTTCTTTTTTTTTTTTTCTTAGCAATCAGAGTAAATTATTTAGCTGCGCTCTGTCTGCCAGAACCCTAATTGCCTCCCTGAGAGCCTCTTTATTTTTCCACAGACCTCCCGTCTGTTCCGTCCCCAAAGATCGCGCGCCGGTAGAACAGTATCAGCTTCACTCTGTTGCCCTTTGGTTGCACGTTGCCCTTCATCACTGATTAGAATCTTAATGGGACACTCGGTGCTTAAGTGATAATTGCAACCTGTTGGACCCATAAACACCTCGTCTATCACACTTAAAGGCAATAAAGCCTGCCGAAATGATCTAATTTTGGGATTTGTGGAGATCTTAAGCATACTCTGCAGTATTACACATACCGCATGAATATTCTATTAAACTTTTTTTTTTCCGCAGATTAGACTTGTTTTAAAAAAAAGAAATAAATGTGAAGACTAAACTTAAATCTTTCGCAGCATTACCTCCGCTTTCTCGTCTGCCTAGCTAATCCCCCTAGATTAGCAATTCATGATGTGTAATATGCACCACAGTAAGGATTGGTCAGTCTACTCCAAACCCAATTTTGTGGTTTTGAAGGCCAACTTGCTGAAAGAATTGGAGACTGCCAGAGTTGATAGAGTACATTGCTCGGCTTCCTCTCCTTTTAGATTAAGCATTTCAGAGCTGTCCTCCATGAATCGCTGTCCTCAAGAGCCATGCATGAATTGCTGTCCTCGAAAGGCATCCAAGAAAAACTGTCCACCAGAGCCCTCCGTGAGTCGTTGTTCACCAGAGCCCTCCGTGAGTCGTTGTTCACCAGAGCCCTCCGTGAGTCGTTGTCCACCAGAGCCCTCCGTGAGTCGTTGTCCACCAGAGCCCTCCGTGAGTCGTTGTTCACCAGAGCCCCTCCGTGAGTCGTTGTTCACCAGAGCCCTCCGTGAGTCGTTGTTCACCAGAGCCCTCCGTGAGTCGTTGTTCACCAGAGCCCTCCGTGAGTCGTTGTTCACCAGAGCCCTCCGTGAGTCGTTGTTCACCAGAGCCCTCCGTGAGTCGTTGTTCACCAGAGCCCTCCGTGAGTCGTTGTTCACCAGAGCCCTCCGTGAGTCGTTGTTCACCAGAGCCCTCCGTGAGTCGTTGTTCACCAGAGCCCTCCGTGAGTCGTTGTTCACCAGAGCCCTCCGTGAGTCGTTGTTCACCAGAGCCCTCCGTGAGTCGTTGTTCACCAGAGCCCTCCGTGAGTCGTTGTCCACCAGAGCCCTCCGTGAGTCGTTGTCCACCAGAGCCCTCCGTGAGTCGTTGTCCACCAGAGCCCTCCGTGAGTCGTTGTTCACCAGAGCCCCTCCGTGAGTCGTTGTTCACCAGAGCCCTCCGTGAGTCGTTGTTCACCAGAGCCCTCCGTGAGTCGTTGTTCACCAGAGCCCTCCGTGAGTCGTTGTTCACCAGAGCCCTCCGTGAGTCGTTGTTCACCAGAGCCCCTCCGTGAGTCGTTGTTCACCAGAGCCCTCCGTGAGTCGTTGTTCACCAGAGCCCTCCGTGAGTCGTTGTTCACCAGAGCCCTCCGTGAGTCGTTGTTCACCAGAGCCCTCCGTGAGTCGTTGTTCACCAGAGCCCTCCGTGAGTCGTTGTTCACCAGAGCCCTCCGTGAGTCGTTGTTCACCAGAGCCCTCCGTGAGTCGTTGTCCACCAGAGCCCTCCGTGAGTCGTTGTCCACCAGAGCCCTCCGTGAGTCGTTGTCCACCAGAGCCCTCCGTGAGTCGTTGTTCACCAGAGCCCCTCCGTGAGTCGTTGTTCACCAGAGCCCTCCGTGAGTCGTTGTTCACCAGAGCCCTCCGTGAGTCGTTGTTCACCAGAGCCCTCCGTGAGTCGTTGTTCACCAGAGCCCTCCGTGAGTCGTTGTTCACCAGAGCCCTCCGTGAGTCGTTGTTCACCAGAGCCCTCCGTGAGTCGTTGTTCACCAGAGCCCTCCGTGAGTCGTTGTTCACCAGAGCCCTCCGTGAGTCGTTGTTCACCAGAGCCCTCCGTGAGTCGTTGTTCACCAGAGCCCTCCGTGAGTCGTTGTTCACCAGAGCCCTCCGTGAGTCGTTGTTCACCAGAGCCCTCCGTGAGTCGTTGTTCACCAGAGCCCTCCGTGAGTCGTTGTTCACCAGAGCCCTCCGTGAGTCGTTGTTCACCAGAGCCCTCCGTGAGTCGTTGTTCACCAGAGCCCTCCGTGAGTCGTTGTTCACCAGAGCCCTCCGTGAGTCGTTGTTCACTAGAGCCCTCCGTGAGTCGTTGTTCACCAGAGCCCTCCGTGAGTCGTTGTTCACCAGAGCCCTCCGTGAGTCGTTGTTCACCAGAGCCCTCCGTGAGTCGTTGTTCACCAGAGCCCTCCGTGAGTCGTTGTTCACCAGAGCCCTCCGTGAGTCGTTGTTCACCAGAGCCCTCCGTGAGTCGTTGTTCACCAGAGCCCTCCGTGAGTCGTTGTTCACCAGAGCCCTCCGTGAGTCGTTGTTCACCAGAGCCCTCCGTGAGTCGTTGTTCACCAGAGCCCTCCGTGAGTCGTTGTTCACCAGAGCCCTCCGTGAGTCGTTGTTCACCAGAGCCCTCCGTGAGTCGTTGTTCACCAGAGCCCTCCGTGAGTCGTTGTTCACCAGAGCCCTCCGTGAGTCGTTGTCCACCAGAGCCCCCTCCGTGAGTCGTTGTCCACCAGAGCCCCCTCCGTGAGTCGTTGTCCACCAGAGCCCCCTCCGTGAGTCGTTGTCCACCAGAGCCCCCTCCGTGAGTCGTTGTCCACCAGAGCCCCCTCCGTGAGTCGTTGTCCACCAGAGCCCCCTCCGTGAGTCGTTGTCCACCAGAGCCCCCTCCGTGAGTCGTTGTCCACCAGAGCCCTCCGTGAGTCGTTGTCCACCAGAGCCCTCCGTGAGTCGTTGTCCACCAGAGCCCTCCGTAAGTCGTTGTCCACCAGAGCCCTCCGTGAGTCGTTGTCCACCAGAGCCCTCCGTGAGTCGTTGTTCACCAGAGCCCTCCGTGAGTCGCTGCCCACCAGAACCCTCAAAGAAACTCTGTCCATCTGAGGCCATCTATGAATTGCTGTCTACCAGAGCCCTCTGTGAAACCATATCCACCACACCTCTTCATAAAACTCCAGCAGCCACATAATTAAGGCAAGTAGGGAGGCTAGCCTACTCTACTGGGAGGCAGAATGGGTAAATGTGACACTAGCTCCTAGCCAGCTTTTTTGCGGGCACATTTGCACAATGGTTACCACCAGTTGCACTCTAGAAGACCGTTCACCAGGACTTGTCTGACAGCGCTAAAACTATACACACTCCAGTGGTCGAGTGTGGTTTTTACACAAGTTTGTCAGTTCATTTCTATGATGGCAGAATCTGTTTTGACTGCTGGAAATGTAAAATTTGGAAACATTTTTGGACCTTCCTAAAAACCCCTCTTGTTCATTATTCATCATGATTACAATTAAGCTTTTAAAGGAGAACTGCATAATTTCTCTGCCTGCTGTGTCTGCTGTAATCTAATGCTCTGCTGATTCACCTCACTGGTACATGCTCTGCATAATTTCTCTGCTTTATCTGTCCCACTCCATTCAATACCCACATATGTCTGCCCCTTCCCCACTATAGATCTTATCTGATTTTTAGAGGTGCTAAACTGCAGAGACTAGAGTCCTAGCTCTGTCTTTGATCACCCAGCCATCTCCTGGTGAGACGACCAGCTGCTAATTTAGCCATAAGCAGCTCCCACAATGCCCTTCTCCTGATAGTTTAATGTGCCCTATATATTTAGAAGCTCTGTAAGGGGTGCACGTGTGCTGGGGTGTGCACGCGTCTTCTTGTGCAAAGTGGCTTCGGAGATAAGTGGCAGTTATTTCAGAGGCAATTAGTCAGGGCAGGAGTCAGGTAACCAACACTTTGACCACTTACTCTCTTTTAACTATGTTTCTGTTAGCTTTCACTTTTTCCTCTATAGTCCTTCACTTTCAAATAACCCCTCAAATCCCTACACCTAGTAAGAAACTCTTCATCTCTCCCTCCATCCTCCCCATTCACTTTACCTCATCCTCCGAATTATTCCTCAACATTCAATCCTGGAACTCCAAGCACAGACAGCCACCCCATGCTCTCTCTTGCTCCCACCTGCTAACACTTTCTCTGCTCCTACTCACTGCTGGAGATATCTCTCCAAATCCTGGTCCTCCTCGCCATATCCCCACAGTTACTTCTTCCTACTATCCACGACCTTCCACAAACTGTCGCAACCCTTCTAACCTCATACCCATCCAACTAATCCCCACTCCCTTAGTTGCTCTAACAGGAGCTCTATGGAACGCTCGCTCTGTCTGCAACAAACTTTCCTTCATCCACGATCTTTTCATTACAAACAAACTTTCCTTCCTCGCCATCACTGAAACCTGGCTCACCCCCTCTGACACAGCCTCCCCAGCTGCACTTTCATATGGCGGATTCCAACTTTCCCACACCCCCCGCCCAACGGCAAACATGACGGAGGCGTAGGTTTTCTCCTATCAGAACACTGCGCTTTCACCCAAATCCCACTGCCACCCTCCGTTACACTCCCCTCTTTTGAGGTGCACTGTGTGCGCATCTATTCCCCCTCCAACTGGCCGTCGTTTACCGAACCCCAGGGCATGCCACCACCTTCTTAGACCACTTCACCACCTGGCTGCTTCACTTCCTCTCCACTGACATCCCCACTATCATAATAGGTGACTTCAACATCCCCATTAGCACTTCCCACTCGTCTGTCTCTAAGTTCCTATCTCTCACTTCCTCCTTCGGACTCACTCAATGGTCTTCCACACCCACCCACAAAGATGGCCACACACTGGACCTCATCTTCACCCGCCTCTATTCCCTATCTAACCTCTCTAACTCACCTCTCCCTCTCTGACCATAACCTCCTCACATTCTCTACCCTCTCCTCTCCAGGTGCACAATCCCCACTCCACAAACTTACACACCCTTGCAGAAATCTCAAACACCTTGACCTACACTCACTCTCTGAATCCCTCCTCCCTCTTACAGACATAAATTCCTTACACAATGCAGACGTTGCTGCTGCTTCATATAACACCACAATAGCTGCAGCTCTCGACTCGATCGCCCCTCTCACACACACCACATCTCGCACATTCAACAGGCAACCCTGGCACACTAAACTTACTAAAGAACTGCGCCGGGCCTCCAGGGTTGCGGAGCGGAGATGGAAAAGGTCTCACTCCATCGAGCACTTCATTGCATTCAAGCAATCCCTCACTAATTTCAAGGCCGCACTCACTACAGCAAAACAAACCTACTTCTCATCTCTCATATCCTCCCTATCTCACAACCCTAAACAGCTATTTAACACTTTCAACTCTCTCCTTCGTCCCCCAGCACCTCCTCCCTCTTCTCTCATCTCAGCCGAAGACTTTGCCTCCTTCTTCAAACAGAAGATTGACACCATCAGACAAAACTTTTGCCTAAAGTCCACACAACCCCTCCTCATATCTACTCAACCCTCCTCCTCCAAACCCCACTTCTCCACCATTACAGAAGGTCAAGTCTCCTCTTTACTCTCCAAATCACACCTCACCACCTGTGAACTTGACCCAATCCCATCCCACCTCATCACTAACCTTGCCACAGTCTTCATCCCAACCATAACCCACCTCTTCAACCTGTCACTAACAACCGGTGTCTTCCCCTCATGTTTCAAACATGCCGCAATCACACCCATCCTCAAAAAGCCCTCCCTTGACCCTTCCTCTCTGACTAGCTACCGCCCCATATCACTCCTCCCCTTTGCCTCAAAACTACTAGAACAACATGTCCACCTTGAACTGTCCTCCCACCTCTCCTCCTGCTCCCTCTTCGACCGCCTGCCATCTGGCTTCCGACCGCATCACTCGACTGAAACTGCCCTGACTAAAGTCACCAACGACCTACTAAATGCCAAATCCAAGCGACACTACTCCATCCTCCTCCTTCTGGACCTGTCATCTGCCTTTGACACAGTGGACCATTCCTTCTTACTCCAGATTCTCTCATCTCTTGGCATCACGGACTTGGCTCTATCTTGGATCTCCTCATACTTAACAGACAGGACATTCAGCGTCTCCCACTCACACACCACCTCTTCATCTCGCCCCCTATCTGTTGGTGTCCCCCAAGGTTCAGTTCTAGGACCTCTGCTCTTCTCCATCTACACCTTTGGCCTGGGACAGCTCATAGAGTCTCACGGTTTTCAGTATCACCTCTATGCTGATGACACACAGATCTACCTCTCTGGACCCGATATCTCCTCCCTACTAACCAAAATCCCACTATGTCTGACCGCCATCTCATCCTCCTTCTCTGACAGATTTCTAAAACTCAACATGGATAAAACAGAGTTCATCCTCTTTCCACCCTCTCATTCACATCCCCCATCTGACCTAGCCATCAACGTCAATGGCTGTTCACTCTCCCCAGTCCCACAAGCTCGCTGCCTTGGAGTAACCCTGGACCCTGACCTCTCCTTCAAGCCACATATCCAAGCCCTTTCCACTTCCTGCCGACTCCAACTCAAAAACATCTCCCGGATCCGCACATTCCTCACCAAAGACTCTGCAAAAACACTAGTGCACGCCCTCATCATATCCAGCCTCGACAACTGCAACCTCCTGCTCCGTGGCCTCCCTTCCAACACTCTTGCGCCTCTCCAATCTATCCTAAACTCTGCTGCCTGACTAATCCACCTGTCCCCCTCTATTCCCTGGCCTCTCCTCTCTGTCAATCTCTTCACTGGCTCCCTATTGCCCAGAGAATTCAATTCAAAACCCTAACCACGGCATACAAAGCCATCCACAACCTGTCTCCTCCATATATCTCTGACCTAGTCTCCCGGTACTTACCTACACGCAACCTCCGATCCTCACAGGATCTCCTTCTCTACTCCCCTCTTATCTCCTCTTCCCACAATCGTATACAAGATTTCTCCCGTGCTTCCCCCCTACTCTGGAACTCTCTACCCCAACACATCAGACTCTCGCCTACCGTGGAAACCTTCAAAAGAAGCCTGAAGACCTACTTCTTCCGACAAGCCTACAACCTGCAGTAACCACCGCTCCACCATACCGCTGCATGACCAGCTCTACCCTCACCTACTGTATCCTCACACCCCCTTCTAGAATGTGAGCAGGGTCCTCGCTCCTCCTGTACCAGTCGCTGACTCGTTTTGTTAAGATTATGTAAATGCTTTTGTTATGTATATCCCTATCACATGTAAAGCGCCATGGAATAAATGGCGCTATAATAATAATAAATAATAATAATAACTTCTATGGGAAGACACAGGTGTCCCTTTGGGCCAAGTCTTACATGCCATCATCTTTTTAGCAGGTGGAGCCAAAAACTTGGTGGTGCCCATGAATATGCCACCAACCCTTGTGATCAAGAGCCTTGAGATGGGGCATTGTGAACCATAGGTCTCATCTTGTTTTATTAAAAGGCAGCCTGAAAATATTTAGTGTTCTGGCAATTGCTTAGTTGAGTGTCCCTTTAAAAACAATCAGGCAAACTATATCTTGTCTGGGGAAAATGCGAGTACGTGTTTTTGACTCCTACCTTCCAGAAGTCGTTGCCTGCACCTCATTATTTTGCTCCGTTTTGACGCTATAGCTGTAAGAATCCTTGGCAAAATACATCTATCTAATCTCTCAGCTCCCCGCCGAGACCACTCTTGCCATGTCTATTCCTTGAAAGCCACACACAGTTGCTAAATTATTAAAACTGTAAAGCTTTAATGTCGGCCACGGTGCCCCGGAGAACTGCAAGGGAAAAAGTTAAAACAGTTGTGTTTTTTCTTTCTTTTAACGCACTAGAGGAAAGAAACATTATTTTGCAGGGAGTCGTGGTAGCGAGCCGCGCGGCGGCAGCAAAAGTTTACATTATAAATAATGACAAAACCCTACGGAAGAGAGATGGTATGATTTACCGAGATATTGCCGTCAATCCCACTAGCAGTGCCAGCTGGTTAGGTTAGTGGAGCACGGCTCCAGCTGCTGCAGTACTGCTTTAGTGCAGAGGATGGCAGTCTTTAATTTACCAGTTCTTTATACTATATAATCAATTCTGATTGGTTGTTGTAATTTTTGTTTTCTTGATATATTAATGATGTATCTCATGCTGTTCTATCTATTGACACTGGTATAGAGTTTTGTGGGAAAAGATTTAGTATCACCTTTAATTTATTTCTTGCTTATTCTGTGCTTAGGAGTCCAGTGGGCGGTCCTATCGGTGAGTGACAGCCTTCCTGTCAAATCAGTGAGCAGGGAACAGTTATCGCCCCCACCCCCTCCGTATGCAAGCATGCTCAGATTGACTGTGTGTGCATGTGTCCCAGAAGGGAGTGAGGAATAAGTTGGAGCCAGCACCAGCTTATCTCTCTAGGGGCTACCAATTAAGATCCAGCATGCCTAATCCTTGTCAGGAGGATCCCATACACATTAGATTGGCCAATTTTGGTTGGACGCACTGATAGACATCTAATGTGTATGGCCAGAACTCAAACCCCTTTGGCAGTGCCCAGAGATTTGTTTCTTAAAACCACCTTGTCAACTTTCCGAGTAGGCAATCATTTATATGAGTGGGCTTTTTCTTAGACGTAGAGTCAGATTTCTTTTAGAGGGAACCAGTCACCGGGTTTTTTGCTATGTAATCCAAGAGCAGTATGATGTAGCGACAGAGACCCTGATTCCAGCGATGTGTCACTTGCTGGTCTGCCTGGTGTAGTTTTTATGCGATCACAGTGTATAACCCCGCTCACACCGCTGATTGGCCGCTTTTTGTGTACTCTTTTTATTGGCAGAAAGCTGGTGGAGGTGTGGTTGGACCAGGAGGCACGAGACACCTAGTCCTGTAGTGATAATCTCCTGCTGATAAAACACTCATATTATTAAAACCGCAAAACACAGACCTGTAAGTGATACATTGCTGGAATCAGGATCTATGGCCCTACATCATGCTGCTCTCATTACACAGTAAAACATGCTGACATATTCTCTTTAACTAAAGTCTCCAAGGCTAGAGACTTTGTCCTGGAAATGAGCGGTGGTCCGAGACTACAGACGTGACCAATGTCATCTTCAATGATGGATCATTCTTACTGGATTTCCCTTATAGATTTTTGACGACACATATCTAATCCGAATATCTTTCTATCTTCTCCATTTTAGAGCATCTGAAAAAACGCCTGGAGGAATACATGGTGAATTTTCCTAAAGTTAGAATAGTCCGCACCAAGAAGAGAGAAGGTCTGATTCGCACGCGTATGTTAGGAGCCTCTACGGCCATCGGAGAAGTCATCACTTTTCTCGACTCGCACTGCGAGGCCAATGTGAACTGGCTTCCTCCGCTGCTGGGTAAGCGCACCCCCGATACCGCTCCCCCCGCCGCGTCCATGTACATCATTAGTCAGTGCAATTACCGTGCACAGAGCATCCTACAGATCCACCACTTTTCCCTACTACAAAGTCCTATTTGTGTCTTCCCCCCTTGTGCATCCTCATGACAACCGTTCTCCGGAGGACTGGCATTTGTCACTTCTTTTCTAGTTTTGGCGGAGCGTCTGACCTAAATCTCTTACTACAAGGGAGATTATGTACAAACAGCTCATTCCGCTCCTCCACAGTTTGCTGTAATTACAGCTTTATCTGCAGCCGCTTCCAAACCAAGTTTGAGATTTGTCTAAATTGAAATTCCGTCTCTTCCTGCAGATCGTATCGCCCAGAACCGCAAGACAATCGTGTGCCCGATGATTGACGTCATCGACCACGACAACTTTGGATATGAGACGCAAGCTGGAGACGCCATGCGGGGGGCCTTTGACTGGGAGATGTTTTACAAACGCATCCCCATTCCTTCAGAGCTGCAGAAGTCCGATCCCAGCGATCCTTTCGAGTGAGTTCCAATGGTCTTTAATCCCATGACACTAGCCATCCACATCCACCCCTAATCTCATCTGGGCCAATTTCTATCCCTCCTACACCCAGGTATAATGAACACCTACCCATTTTTAGAATTTAAGGGGATTTCCACCCCCTAGTACAACTTGCCAAATTCAAACAGTGGCCGTGATGTGACCACATACTTGACTAAGTTCTCATTCACTTCTTTCAGTGTTCACATACTTGAGGTCATGTAATAACTGCACAAACCAGCTAGCAGTGCCGAATCCTAATAGCGTATGTATTACATACCAGCACGCTGCACTGCTTGTTAAAAATTTGGTCTGGGGTGGAAACTCTCTTTAAGTGATAGTTTACCTTCACAACCAATTTCTTTTTAAGTTAAAGAGGACATCTCACTTCCTCAAAAAATTGAGTTAAATACCTTGTAAAAATCTCTCAGCTTCGCTGATTTTGACGCTCTTTACCATTTTTTGCTGCATCGCTCCATTGCAGAGATATTCACATTTGTTGCTTTAGGAGTACACTATGTGAAATCTCTGCTTGTAGACCACCTGGGTGTTTCTTCAGAGTCTTCTCTGGTGGTTTGTGCTTTTACCCATCCCTCCCAAACACTGTCAATCACAGCGTGGTAGCTGATCTAGCAGTCTCGGGCCCTGTCAAGCTGTGATTGGCAGCGTCTGGGAGGCAGGGGTGAAAGCGCACGCCTCTAGAGAAGACTCTGAAGAAACGCCCAAGCAGAGATTTCACATACTGCGCTCTAGAAGAGCAAATGTAAATATCTCTGTAATGACAAAACGCAGCGAAAAAAGGAAAATCGCGACAGAATCAGGGGAACTCGGGGATTTTTACATATTAAACTTAATTGTTTTGAGCAAGTGACAGATCGTCTTTAAGGATTTGTTCACCATTGCCACTAGTTTTTGTTTTTTTATTACACCTGTGCATCCACAATGAAAAAAAAGAACCAACTTGGCAAACAGTATTCATTAAAGGGAACTTGTCACCAGTTTTAGATTTGCTTAACAAATGCCACAACCGTTATCTGCTTTTGTACTGCATTCTACAAACGTGTCTATCCTCTCCTGACTCCCCCTGTACCCCCCTAAAATTACCATTTTAATTCTTCCCGTGCTTTGAGGATGGTCTTGTCGGATGGGCGTCCTCATTGCGGCATCTATGCCTCTCTCTGCTCCTAATCACCATCCTCCTGCTTTGATTGATGTGAATATAGCGAAACAAAATCTTGCACAATAGACATGCAGGCCCCTGTAGGCGCACTTCGCTCTGCCCTGTAGCGGTCAGAGCAAAAACCATCACTGCGCAGGTGTCAAGCGCTAACTCTCCCAACTTCCCATACATACAGCCCGAACAACTCCGTGTCCCCTAAAAGAGCCACTGCTCGACTCAGTCAGCAGCTTATCCATCCTATAGTCAGGAGGCTCTCATACACATTAGACTTTCGGTCTACCCCATCAAATTTTTTTGGGCGATAGACATCACCTTTAAAAATGAAGCACATTTGCAAATAGTCACTTTTAGTTTTTTTTTGTCTAAATCTAATATAACAACTGGCTGCAGCAGAAGCCTCCCCCCACTTTCCTGTCTCATTAATCTACTCTTTTCTTTGATCATATTTGTCCCATTTTACAAATAAAACTAAAAAGTATATAAATCTATGTCCCTGAGTATCAGGAGCTGCTCAGTCATGTCCTCCTTTGCCTCGCCGTATAACAATTGGCTGCAGCAGAAGCCTCCCCGCCACTTTCCTGTTTGATTAATCTTTCATTAATCTACTGCTTTTCTTTGATCATATTTGTGCCATATTACAAATAAAACTAAGAAATGTATAAATCTATGTCCCTGAGTTTCGGGGGCTCAGCCATGTCCTCCTTTGCCTCGCCGTATAACAACTGGCTGCAGCAGAAGCCTCCCCCCACTTTCTTGTCTGATTAATCTTTCATTAATCTACTGCTTTTCTTTGATCATATTTGTCCCATATTACAAATAGATTTTTATATTTCTTCCTTTTATTTGTAATATTGGACTAATATGATCAAAGAAAAGCAGTAGATTAATGATCGATTAATCAGACAAGAAAGTGGGGGGCGGGGGGCTTCTGCTGCAGCCAGTTGTTATACGGCGAGGCAAACAGGGACAGGGACATTCTAGCTCATTGAGGGGAGTCGTGGGCGAAGCCCCCCGTCTTTTGTGTCCATATTAACACAATTCCTCTACATTATTCATCTCCGATACTTAATTTCAATGCTTATTCTTCTTTTCTTTTTTTTTCTTTTTTTTTTTTTACAGGTTTGCATAAAATATTTCCTTTTTGCAAATGTATTTCCAAGGTTGTTGCAATAATGGATCATTTATTACTGAACTCTGAGTTCTCAAAAAATTGCGAGTAAGGATAAAGGTTCCTTCAATGCCCCCCCCCCCATAGTCCATTATATGATCGTGCGAGGCTTTTGTGTCTGGTGAGAGAACACTGGGTTAATTTTTATTTTTTTTACACTTTTACAATTTTATTTCTGAATTTTATGCAGAAATTTGAGCTGCCATCGGAATGCTAAGTATTGGTTGCGTCTTGTTACCAAGATACAGCATTGGAAATGAAACATAAAGAGCAAAAGTGGCGGTGGAGCGCGCGTTGGGGATTCATCGGGAATTATTAAAACCCTTTTTTAAAGGTCTTTCAAAAAAAGATATTAAAAGGGTTTTTTTTACTTTTTTTTATTATTGCGATTTAGAGTACTGCAAGCTAAAAATTTGCCCAGCAACACCAATATATGTAAATATTAAAACCTAAAAGGGGCCATGTTCCTTATATAATTGTGGCCCGAATGCTCATTCAGCTGAAAGCTATCCCACCCCCACCCTCATAGACATGCGCACTTGGATCAGTTGAGCCTGCATGTTATCTCCTGTACATCGATGGGGGTCCAACTACTGGGACCGGCACCGATTGCAGGAGCTGAGCTTTTTCTAAGCATTGAAGGTGCCAGCTGTGTTATACAGCCAGCACCTGAAAGTAACTGCTGCTATCATTTAACATATAAAAAATAAAAAATTAAATAATAAACCAAAAATGACATCACCCCTGCCTTTTTTGAAAACTACAGAATAAAAATAAATTCACACACTTCGTATTGCCGCATGCATAGCTGCCCAATCTAATAAAATATAAAAATATTTCCACTTTACGGTGACCACAGAAACAAAAAAAAAATTTGGAATGGCAGAATTGCTGTACTGTTTTTTAGATACTTCAGCACCCCCCCAAAAAAAATTAAATAAAAAAATATCTGAAAGTTTGACCGTCACTTCCAAACAAAGAACAGGTGTATACTAAGAGTAGCCATCTCCTAGCAAATAAAGCTGCACTCTGTAGCGCTATAGCATGTAAACATGAAATATATGAAATTAGAATTGCATTACTGCTCTAGAAAATAGGAAAAAACGAAGATACTTGGCACATAAATTGGCCAATTAATGTGTGCCCAGTAACCACAACAAGGCTATCTTCTTTGCTGGGAACCTATCCTAATGTGATTCCTCTCCTAGGCTGATAGCCTACATTTATATGGGTAGATAATATCCTGCTGTGATTAAAACCGCCATAAGCTGTTGGGTGGAAGCTATCAGCCCAGGAGAGGTATCACATTAGGATAGGTTCCCAGCAAAGATGATCGCCTTGTCATGGCTGATGGGCACCCATGAAATGGCCAATTTATGCGCTAAGTATCTTCGTTTTTTCCTATTTTCTAGAGCAGTAATGCAATTCCAATTTCATATATTTCATGTTTACATGCTATAGCACTACAGAGTGCTACTTATTTTGTCAGAAAGTCTTATAGACCCCAATGTGAATAAAAACAACTGCTTACACAGCAAAAAAAACAAACACTGATACCACTCTATCAAAAAATTAAAAGTTAAGGCTTTCAGAATATAGGGACTGAAGGCAATTTTTTTATTCATTTATTTTTAAATAGTAAAAAAAAAAAAAATTCTGCAAATTGAGATTTACTCTAACCGTTCTGATCCACAGAATAAAGTTACCTGCTAATTTTTTTTTCCCGGAAAGTGAGCATCGTGAAACCAAAAGACAACAGCGAAATTGCTGTGTTTTTGTTTTTTTTTTGTGTGTATTTTTATAGATTTTACCCCAAATTGGATTTTTTACAGTACATTATATAGTAAAATAAATGGTGTCTGTCAAAACAACTCATCCCGCAAAAAAAAAAGCCTTTGTAAAGATACGTTGAAAGAAAAATAATAAAGTTATGGCTCTTCAAAGCAGAAGAGGATAAAGCGAAATCACCAAAGTGTTCGCGTTTTCAAAGAGTTAAAGATCCTATCCCAAAATGTAGTAGGTCTAATAATATTAGCAAATACCTCCAATTAGAAATATAGTATAGTTCTTCTGATTTGCTATGTCTCTTACCCCATGTGCAGGGCATTGCAATAGCTTAGGTACTCATGGTTATGACCAATCATATAGTGACAGTTAGTTGTTAGTGGTTGTAACCATGGATATTTAAGCTACTGCAATGCCCTGCACATGGGGTAAACGACATAGCGAATCAGAAGAACTATACTATATTTCTAATTGGAGGTATGGGCTAATATTATTATTATTATTATTATTAAACCTACATATTGGGATAGGATCTTGGAGATGGGAATACCCCTTTAAAGGTACTTAAAAAAACAAAACATAGACCTGTATAAATGTCTTCTTTCCCCTGTGCCTGCTATTGTCGGCCCTGCGCTTTGCAGCCGCTGTTGATATCTTTATCTCACTTTCCGCGCTCTGACAAGTGCTGGCGGTTGCTTTATGACTAATTACCTGATTAGCATGGCCTTTGTTTCCTGACACAGCGTGATGGAGTGAAATATAGACGGGGAATATAGCGACACCGGCACTTACCGACGTTCTGTTCTGTGCAGCTTGATTGAAAGAGTTCTTCACTTAGAGCATTGACTATTTGGTTGCCTTCTGAGATATTAGTATGTGGGTCTATACCGCCACATCATGCTGGAACCGCAGCACACATCTCATGACGCATTCGTCTGACTCATGAGTATTGTGATGAGATCCGAGGACTCTACAGAGAGTGATCTTATATAAAGGAATGATACATGACTATTTGACTCCTATCTTATGACATTTCGCTAGAATAGAGGGGGTCTGACCTTTACGGATCCTGAAATAAAGGGGCCACAGCACTGATTTAGCAATGCACCAATCGGCACAACAGCTCTCCATCCACCTGCCGCCAGCTCTGTTTATCAGTTTATCTCCCAGGGTGCGGGTTTGTGGGACGTTCTCAGGAGCTGAGCCCGCTCCATACAAGGCAGGTGCCGGCTGTGTTATACGGCCGGTATCTGCACCTAATAGCTAACTCCAGAATTGTCCCTTTTTGCTCCACCAAAAATTCCTGAAAAAAAAATTTACCAACTCTGGATGCAATGAACAAGCCTCCACACAGCTCCATCAACAGAAAAATGAAAATGATAGGTATCAGAGAAAAGGAAGGGGAAAAAAAAAATCAAAAGTGCAAAAAAAGGAAAATTTGGCTATGTCAGGAAGGGGTTAAATGAATGTGGCTGGTTGCCAATGCCTTAACAGCTGGGTTTGCACAGTGATGCAGGAAGCTCAGTGTTGTGGAGCTCAGTGTTGCACCTCCCTTTTAAGATAAAGGGGACATTTTCTTCTTCATAAATGGGCATTGTCGGATAGCGCTTGTAAATACAAACTCTTTTGCAATTTACTGCTTTTTAAAATTTTTAGTCGTTCTTGAGATATTGACACTTTTCTGTTTACAGCTCGTTGCCTTGGAGACCGACCACCGCTGCTAGACAGAACATGTGCAGTGCTGGCAAGCTCTTTTCTATTGAGCTTGTATGCTCTGTTTTGTAGCTGGCAAGGCTCAATGGAGCGCGCTATTACCTCATAATCCCAGCCAACTTCAGTACAGTGCTTACAAGCTAGACAGCAGTGGTGGTCGGTCTCCTAGGCAACGATCTGTAAATGAAAGAAAAGTGTTTATATCTCAAGAATGGCTGCAAAGTTTAACAAGCAGTAAATTGCAAAAGTACTTGTACTTACAAGCTCTATCCGACAGTATGCATCTGTGAATATGGGAATAACCATTTAAGGCCCTCCATATACATTAGTAAAAGTTGGCTTGATCAACAAACCATCTAAGTTATGTGGGGACCTCCTGACTGCCCCCCAACAGATTAAGTCAGGTGACATAAGGATCGGGTGGTTGGAATTTAATTGTCTGATTATTTTGTTCTGAGCTTAGATAAGCCGCTGCCATAGATAGCCGAGCCTGTGCATGGTGGAGTCTGAAGAGAGCTGTCAGCTGTGTATGGCCAGCTATAGGATCACTAGGGGTCTGACTACTGGCGGTCATTGATTGATATCCGAGTGATATGATGTCCAATTAGAATAAGGTACTAGCCCTATAAAGAGCAATTTCAAAAGCTCATCCTCTCTGCCCATTAGTCACAGCACTGTTCCTCGACTCTTCCCAGTAGTCACAGCACTGTTCCTCGACTCTTCCCAGTAGTCACAGCACTGTTCCTCGACTCTTCCCAGTAGTCACAGCACTGTTCCTCGACTCTTCCCAGTAGTCACAGCACTGTTCCTCGACTCTTCCCAGTAGTCACAGCACTGTTCCTCGACTCTTCCCAGTAGTCACAGCACTGTTCATCGACTCTTCCCAGTAGTCACAGCACTGTTCCTCGACTCTTCCCAGTAGTCACAGCACTGTTCCTCGACTCTTCCCAGTAGTCACAGCACTGTTCCTCGACTCTTCCCAGTAGTCACAGCACTGTTCCTCGACTCTTCCCAGTAGTCACAGCACTCTTCCTCTCCCCTTCCCAGTAGTCACAGCCCTCTGCCTCTCCTCTTCCCAGCAGTCACAGCCCTTTGCCTCCCCTCTTCTCAGTAGTCACAGCCCTCTGCCTCACCTCTTCCTGGTAGTCACAGTCCTCTGCCTTTCCTCTTCCAATAGTCACAGTCCTCTGCCTTTCCTCTTCCAGTAGTCACAGCCCTCTGCCATTCCTCTTCCCAGTAGTCACAGGCCTCTGCTTCTTCCAGTAGTCACGGCGTTCCTCCTCCCAGTAGTCACGGCGCTCCTCCTCCCAGTAGTCACGGCGCTCCTCCTCCCAGTAGTCACGGCGCTCCTCCTCCCAGTAGTCACGGCGCTCCTCCTCCCAGTAGTCACGGCGCTCCTCCTCCCAGTAGTCACGGCGCTCCTCCTCGCAGTAGTCACGGCGCTCCTCCTCGCAGTAGTCACGGCGCTCCTCCTCCCAGTAGTCACGGCGCTCCTCCTCCCAGTAGTCACGGCGCTCCTCCTCCCAGTAGTCACGGCGCTCCTCCTCCCAGTAGTCACGGCGCTCCTCCTCCCAGTAGTCACGGCGCTCCTCCTCCCAGTAGTCACGGCGCTCCTCCTCCCAGTAGTCACGGCGCTCCTCCTCCCAGTAGTCACGGCGCTCCTCCCCTCTTCCGAGTAGTCACGGCGCTCCTCCTCCCCACTTCCCAGTAGTCACAGCGCTCCTCCTCCCCACTTCCCAGTAGTCACAGCGCTCCTCCTCCCCACTTCCCAGTAGTCACAGCGCTCCTCCTCCCCACTTCCCAGTAGTCACAGCGCTCCTCCTCCCCACTTCCCAGTAGTCACAGCGCTCCTCCTCCCCACTTCCCAGTAGTCACAGCGCTCCTCCTCCCCACTTCCCAGTAGTCACAGCGCTCCTCCTCCCCACTTCCCAGTAGTCACAGCGCTCCTCCTCCCCACTTCCCAGTAGTCACAGCGCTCCTCCTCCCCACTTCCCAGTAGTCACAGCGCTCCTCCTCCCCACTTCCCAGTAGTCACAGCGCTCCTCCTCCCCACTTCCCAGTAGTCACAGCGCTCCTCCTCCCCACTTCCCTGTAGTCACAGCGCTCCTCCTCCCCACTTCCCTGTAGTCACAGCGCTCCTCCTCCCCACTTCCCTGTAGTCACAGCGCTCCTCCTCCCCACTTCCCAGTAGTCACACAAGATCCCTACCCTCATCGCTATTGACCAGAGCAGTGCAACATAGCACCTTTCCTGAGAAGTCAGACTTTCACTGTCCATCCCTCCATCACAGCCAGGCCCTAGTAGTCACAGCAGGGCAGGCATCCCTGCACTAGTTCAATAATCACAGCAAGACTCGGCCCACGCCTGTCTCTGCTCTGTGATTTTTCTTAGAAATGTATGGGTCCCATCAAAACGACTTGGCTGACTTAAAATGTTACTATGCCATTTTGGTATATGAATTTAACCCCAGCATTGCCAGAAGTAGTGAGTCGCTTCCCCAGCGTGCTGACATAAGGACTTGCGTGTCAATGGATGTTGGTTGACAATAAATGCTGCATTGTTCGTACATCACAGGCGACACAGCCCTCCTTAACCGGGAGACATTATCAGGCTTACGTCTCGTGCGGAGACAAATGTTCTGTTTTTATTGTTTTCTTATGCAGAGTTTCTTGTAATCAGCTGCATGTGAATGAGTCTAGAAAACGCCCCCCCGTCTTGTGGCCTCCTGGCTCCGCAGTCCGTAGCCGCACACATCTGCCATAAGCTGCCCCAGAGCAGCCGGATTAATGGTTAAGGCCGTGGAGCCGAATCCGAGAATCCTCCAGACGTCGGCCATAATACAAATGAAGTCCTGTCTCCGGCCGGTGAATGCGTCGTCTCCATTACCTCTCTTCTCATTGCAGATCTCCCGTCATGGCCGGTGGATTATTCGCTGTGGACAGAAAATGGTTCTGGGAGCTCGGAGGATACGACCCAGGATTGGAGATCTGGGGAGGAGAACAGTATGAAATTTCTTTCAAGGTCAGTTTGGGGCGAAACGTTTGCTTCCTCTCTGTGCCGAGGCCGGCACCTGTAAAGAGAATAAACCTGCCGCCGCCACGTGCCCAGACACCAGATAAAGTTGCAGCCCGCACCCCTTGTAATTAGTCACCCGCCGCGAGCCCCTTTGACGGGGTAGGAACAAGTCGCCGAGAAACAGCTCCGTTTATTGTCCCGAAATTAAGATAAAGTGGTGCAGTCATCTGGAGCTGATAGATTAATAACGGAGCTGAAATCACAGGCACAAAGGGCTGGGAGGGGGCGGAAGGAATCTGGGAAATGAAGGATCGAGAGGCGATGGGGGGAACTAAGCCTATTTATTTTCATGCTGAGCTCATTGCATTGCACAGAATATATAGATTGAGAATGTTAAATGTGAGATGAATGGCAGCCGGTGCCTGCGATGAATTGATGCAGCAAGGCACCACCGGCACTACTACTGCTGGGAGGGATGATGGGGAGGAAATAATGGAGGCAAGACCCTGGGCGACTGCAAAATGGGGCACACAGTATATACACTATATGAAGAAAGGGATTAATCATTGAATTCAGGTTTTTCATTCAGTCACATTTTCCCCCGGCATATTAAGTCCGGCTCCTCACAAACCCCTCGGTGTATAACATCCAGCCCATCACCCCCCCGGTGTATAACATCTGGCCCCTCCCCCCGGGTGTATAATATCTGGCTCCTCACATCCCCCTCGGTGTATAACATCCAGCCCATCACCCCCCGGTGTATAACATCTGGCCCCTCGGCCCCCTGGTGTATAACATCTGGACCCACGCCCCCACCCCCCTCCCCAGTGTGTAACATCTGGCCCCCCCGGTGTATAACATCTGATCCCTCAGCCCCCCAGTGTATAACATCTAGTCCCTCAGCCCCCCAATGTATAATATCTGGCCCCTCGGCCCCGCCGGTGTATATCATCTGGCCCCTCACCCCCCCGGTGTATAACATCTGGCCCCTCAGCCCCCCGACCCCCGATGTATAACATCTGGCCCCTCGGCTTCCCCGGTGTAGATCATCTGCCCCCCCCCCCCGGTGTATAACATCTCGCCCCTCGATCCCCCGGTGTATAACATCTCGCCCCTCGATCCCCCGGTGTATAACATCTCGCCCCTCGATCCCCCGGTGTATAACATCTCGCCCCTCGATCCCCCGGTGTATAACATCTCGCCCCTCGATCCCCCGGTGTATAACATCTCGATCCCCCGGTGTATAACATCTCGATCCCCCGGTGTATAACATCTCGTCCCTCGATCCCCCGGTGTATAACATCTCGATCCCCCGGTGTATAACATCTCGCCCCTCGATCCCCCGGTGTATAACATCTCGCCCCTCGATCCCCCGGTGTATAACATCTCGATCCCCCGGTGTATAACATCTCGCCCCTCGATCCCCCGGTGTATAACATCTCGCCCCTCGATCCCCCGGTGTATAACATCTCGCCCCTCGATCCCCCGGTGTATAACATCTCGATCCCCCGGTGTATAACATCTCGATCCCCCAGTGTATAACATCTCGCCCCTCGATCCCCCGGTGTATAACATCTCGCCCCTCGATCCCCCGGTGTATAACATCTCGATCCCCCAGTGTATAACATCTCGTCCCTCGATCCCCCGGTGTATAACCTCTCGCCCCTCGATCCCCCGGTGTATAACCTCTCGCCCCTCGATCCCCCGGTGTATAACATCTCGTCCCTCGATCCCCCGGTGTATAACATCTCGCCCCTCGATCCCCCGGTGTATAACATCTCGATCCCCCGGTGTATAACATCTCGATCCCCCGGTGTATAACATCTCGATCCCCCGGTGTATAACATCTCGATCCCCCGGTGTATAACATCTCGATCCCCCGGTGTATAACATCTCGATCCCCCGGTGTATAACATCTCGATCCCCCGGTGTATAACAGCTCGATCCCCCGGTGTATAACAGCTCGATCCCCCGGTGTATAACATCTCGCCCCTCGATCCCCCGGTGTATAACATCTCGCCCCTCGATCCCCCGGTGTATAACATCTCGATCCCCCGGTGTATAACAGCTCGATCCCCCGGTGTATAACATCTCGTCCCTCGATGCCCCGGTGTATAACCTCTCGCCCCTCGATGCCCCGGTGTATAACCTCTCGTCCCTCGATCCCCCGGTGTATAACCTCTCGCCCCTCGATCCCCCGGTGTATAACCTCTCGCCCCTCGATCCCCCGGTGTATAACCTCTCGTCCCTCGATCCCCCGGTGTATAACCTCTCGTCCCTCGATCCCCCGGTGTATAACCTCTCGTCCCTCGATCCCCCGGTGTATAACCTCTCGCCCCTCGATCCCCCGGTGTATAACCTCTCGCCCCTCGATCCCCCGGTGTATAACCTCTCGCCCCTCGATCCCCCGGTGTATAACCTCTCGCCCCTCGATCCCCCGGTGTATAACCTCTCGCCCCTCGATCCCCCGGTGTATAACATCTCGTCCCTCGATCCCCCGGTGTATAACCTCTCGCCCCTCGATCCCCCGGTGTATAACCTCTCGCCCCTCGATCCCCCGGTGTATAACAACGCGGTCCTGTAATAGGAGCTACCGCGGCAACAAGTCTGTTCACCACATTTCTTCCTCCTGAATCTTCCCCCATCCCATGTGAATGATATTGAAAAGTGGAAGGAACCGCAGCAACTCAGCCACGAAGTGGAGACCCCGTAACATTACACAGCGGGGGGGCAGAGGGCAGAAAAGTCACCAACGCTCTGCTGACTCCATAACTGCAGAGTCCAGACCTCGTCTGTTATAATATCAGCATAAACATTACGCCCCTGCCTTCATGCAGCCGTACATCACCAAGCATAATGCCGAGCGTCAGATGGAGTGGTGTAAAGCTGCCACCCCTGGACTCTGGAGGAGACGTGTTCTGTGCAGTGATGGATCACACTTCTCTATCTGGCATCTGATGGACAAGTCTGAGTTTGGTGATTCCAGGAGAACGTGACCCGCCTGACTGCACTGTGCAAACTGTACAGATGGGGAAGGAGGATAATGCTATACAGTTGTTTTCGGTGATCGGCCTCGGGACTTTAGTTCTGGTAAAGAGAAATCTTAATACTTCAGCACAAGACATATTGGACAATTCTAGCTTTCACTTTGTGGGAACAGTTTGGGGAAGACTCTTCTTTGACTGTGCCCAGTGCACAAGGTCCATAAAGACATGATTGGTGGAAGAACATGACCGGCCGCCCAGAGCTCAACTCCATCCAACACCCTTGGGATGATCTAGATCAGAGATTGTGAGCCCGACCTCTCCCCAACATCAGTGTCTGACTTCACAAATTTTCTTCTGGATGAAGGGGCACCATAATTCACATGACATGATATTCTTTACGTAAAGTCCTTATTTCTTCCTCGGTCACCAATGCAACGTTGCTTAATCGGATAAATAACATGCCGTCAAGTCCATATAAATCTATTCATACGACCCCCGATCCTCTGCATTCAATGCTTCAGAAAGGGACCATATTCCCAAAAAATCAGGTGCTGCAGCTCAAATCACTTTCTTTGGCTTTCCTGCTGCCGGTGAACCACTAAAAAGTGCTAAATGGGTGAATGACCTGGAGACTGCACACGAAAAACAAGAACGCAGAGGATCTCGGGGGTCGTAGGAACAGATTTATATGGACTTGGGGGCATATGGTAGTACTAATAGTAGTATAACTGTGAATGTCCAGTCAGTAACCATGTTTTCTTCCGCATAGGTTTGGATGTGCGGGGGCCGAATGGAAGATACACCGTGCTCACGAGTTGGCCATATATACCGAAAATACGTTCCGTACAAGGTCCCCGCCGGAGTCAGCTTAGCGAGGGTAACTGCTAATCTGCTCACACATTTTGGCACTTATGATATTATATATATTGATTGCGCTCCTAAAAAAAGGGCTATGTCTATTCATTTCTATTGTACTTGCATACAAAGCACTAACTTAACGGGAACTCGTCCCATAGACATCACTCATTACAGAGGGATTTGTGTGTTCCTGCTCGTTCACATATGACAGATTTGCAGTAGATTTTTTTTTTATCCAGATTTTCAGGGCAATGCAACTGATTTTCCTAATTGGGACCCGTGAATGGTCGTGTTCGACCAGAACTCTACCCGAACTTGAACCCTCGAATCTCATAGAGGTTAATAGGGACCCAAACTTTGGTACTGTAAAATGGTCATAGTAACGGCTAGTAGGGGGCTGCCAAAGGATGCTGAATGCTCCCACAGAGTCAGTTTCTCTCTCTGTTTCTGCGGGAGAAGTCCGTGCACTCGACACAAAAACACCAACTTGCTGCAATAAAATCTGCTCCAACTACGTCACCGTCTGTTCTGGACCTACCTGTGGCACATGCGCATCCAGCAAGTCATCATGTGCCCGCAGCTCTACCATAGTTTTATAAAGAGAGCCATGCAAGGAGATCGGCTACTGGGCTGCTTCACTCTGCTCCGGTTTGGCTTGATTGATAGATCTTTCCATGTAATGGGCAGTGACCTTTCACACCGGGCAGGAGAAAGACATCCAGGGGAACCTTTTCAATACTGGTTCGAAACGACTTACCTTTATTATTAGACTGCGGTCCACATAGCGCCTCGAGCAGCTGTAGCGGGCATCCAAAATGGGGTCACTTCCTAAAAGTCGGAGCTGCTAATGAATACCAATTGCTGATTAATAGTTGTGCGATTTCTGTGATTAGTAATAGGCCAATAATGTCTAATGATGCCGCGGAGAGCTGCTTCGACTTTTAGAAAGTGGCTTTTTTCCAGCCGCGTTTGACAGGCGCTTCGAACACTATGTGGGACCCAAGTTCTAGGAGCATGTTATTTCTGGAGAGCAGCTTCTGGGAAATTCGATTCCCCCGGCTGCCGTCCCTCAGAATATATTCCCTAATTACATGACATATTGTATCAGTGACAGGAGCGGAGATGCACCCGAAGGGTGGCAGGAGCAGAGACGCACCCGCAGGGTGACAGCCGCGCTGCTCCCTCCATTGACAGGACACAAGCTCTGCGGAGAGCACACATGGTAGATCGGGAACAGCAGCCCTGGTGTCTCCAAACATCAGCCTGTATCAGGACTTCTATGAAGAATATACCATAGTTGTACTTTAACCCTTGATGTCGCACTAAATTTTAGCATTTCAGCAGCAATAACTTTTCTAAATTTTCATTGACATGGCGCCGCACTATCCTTGATTTATGCAGGGGAATTTGTGGGGTTTTTTTATTACTATTTTTATACCATTGATATTTTGCACTGAAGAACCTGTGAAATTAATTTGTCAGGTTATAACAGCCTTGTGGATACTTTTTCTTTTGTAAACACTCACAAGGTAATTTTTTTTTGTGACCATACTTTGGTGTTATTTTTAAGGCTGGGGCTATACTGCGACTCTTGTCACACCTCCAAAGTTTGCTTGGTGCCGCACTACAACCCTGGAGGGTGCTGTGACCGTACAGCGTTGATGAGGAGAGAATTTATTTTCCGCAATGTTTTTTTTTTTTCCCCACTACTATTTTTATACCGTTCATATTTTGCACTAAAGAACCTGTGAAATTAATTTGTCAGGTTATAACAGTTGCACTGAAGAACCTATGAAATTAAGTTGGCAGGTTATAACAGCTGTGTGGATACTTTTTCTTATGTAAACACGCACAAGGTAATTTTTTTTTGTGGCCTACTTTGCTATTATTTTTAAAGCTGGGTCTACACTGCGACTTGTGACATGACCAAAGTTTGCTGGTTGCCGCATTACAACCCCTGAAGGTGCTGGAATTTTACCGGAACTGTACTTTGTTACCAGTAAAAATAACAGACGTCTCCGACGTAAAAGTGATCCTAAGCGAAGTCTTGTATTGTAATACAATGTGGTCCATGTCATTATTATAACACTTGAAGGCGTGTTCTAATCTTCTGTCTTAAGGAGCGCACCGCTACTCAC
Organism: Phyllobates terribilis; assembly: GCF_046119375.1. Classification (NCBI taxonomy): domain Eukaryota; kingdom Metazoa; phylum Chordata; class Amphibia; order Anura; family Dendrobatidae; genus Phyllobates; species Phyllobates terribilis. The sequence goes on from NW_027362770.1 coordinate 141,478,917, forward strand.
CTAATCTTCTGTCTTAAAGAGCGCACCGCTACTCACCTAATCTTCTTTCTTAAGGATCGCACCGCTACTCTGCCTCTCGACTTCCTGTTTTGCCAGTGACAGTGCGCTCCTGATGATTGACGGCTCAGGTCTGGACTGAGCCCTCTCACAGATGTAGCTTTGCCTCTGCAGCATTGGTGAGGGGCCGGCGGACTAAAGCCTGTCATATCCAGCAGTCTGGCTAGCTTTTAGAGCAGTGCTAACGCATAAAGCATGCAAGTGGTGCTTGTTTCTTGTCTTGGCATTGAGCTATAACCTATAGGATGGAAAATCCCTCCTTTTTGAGATCAGAGATGATTTTTAATAAGAGGTAAGTTGCAAAGTTGCTTGGTTTTTTTTTACAAGCACTTTGAAATTTTACCCTTATAAAGAACTTGAGATAACCCTTTATGGTTTATGGGGGAAGGTATTATGAGTGTAGTCTTGTCTACTGCTCATTGCCTAGGTTTCCGGCCACCTCTTCAGTCACCTAGTTGCTTGCAAGCTCTTCTATAGAGCTTGCAAGTGCTGCTTTGTATCTGGCCAGCTCCAATGCCCTTGCACTCCTCCATGGCTGCAGATGCAAAGCTTCCTCCGCTTGCAGCATTGGAGAGTGCACAGTTCAGTCCAGCACTCGACTTTGCCAGTGGCCTGAGCTGTCAATCTAGTGTAAGCGCACCGCCCCAGGCAGTCGGGAAGATGGGAGGCGGCTCTTGAATTAATTCAGCCTCTATAAAAAGTTGCAAATATTTGTATCTAACTTTATATGCACCAAAATTCGTTACTTTTTTAAGCTAGAAAACTGGCGCAAAAGTTTTAATACAGGCTCCCATTAGTGCATCATGACATCAGGCTACTGTCCTGGGATATTTTCCAGTCGACTGATTGTAAAGGGGTTCCCAAGTCCCTGCTGCAATCAAGAGTGACCACAAACGCTATATTGGCAGTCATAAAGTCTGCGGCCATAGTGCAATTGTTTTGCCATACATGTTGCAAAAATCTACTGTTTTGGAATTTAAAAAAAAAATGCACCATGGTTGCAACATGTGAACACAGCATAAAGGAGTTATGACTGATGGAATCAGCTATTCTGATCCGTTTAAAGCTATAGGACCTGTTCACACCAAGCACCAGCTAAGAGATTTCCAGAGTGTATGAATAGTGATTTCCATTTGTACTCGACCGCCATCTGGTGGACAGACTGTGAACTGCCATTACCTTTGCAGGAGATTAATTCTACGGGGTGCACTATAAATAGCAAAAGATCTTGCCCTTTTTTTCCTATTACTTCAGCCTATTTGTTCTCCATCTTCTTGCAGAATTTAAAGAGAGTGGCTGAAGTTTGGATGGACGAATACGCGGAGTACATCTACCAGAGGCGGCCGGATTACCGGCATCTGTCCCCGGGCGACGTGGCTTCTCAGAAGGAGTTGCGCGCCAAACTAAACTGTCAGAATTTCAAGTGGTTCATGAACAAGGTAGCATGGGACCTGCCCAAATTCTACCCTCCCGTGGAACCTCCTGCAGCTGCCTGGGGAGAGGTAAAAGAGCGCGTGATCTCTGCTCCTACTTTGGTGACTCCTGACAGTGTGCAATGTGCAAAGTGTCTGGATTCCCCTCAATTACCAGGTCGAGTGAGCGGTGACGTGACCACCAGTATATGATCTGCACACTGGAGGTCACACGACGACTATATTCTCATCCGCGTCTCGCAATGTTCTATATAGTTGGCACGTGATGGCGCACTCCATCTGGAAATAGAGAGGAATCTTGACAGTGTGACCATTGTACACCGTCTGGATTCACTAATCTGTAGAAATTTGCTTTAAACCTGGAAAGCCTATTTAAGCCATGATTTAAAGAGGTTATCTCCTTATTCATTTTTTATTATTTAGTTATTATTTATTCTCTTTTGCATGTAAAAAGTGTATTATGTTTCCCTATCGCCCTCTGCTGTACAGATCCGGAACAAGAAGTTTGGCTTGTGTGTAGATACCAAGCACGGGGCTATGGGGTCTGAGCTGCGCCTGGACACCTGCACTAAGGGGCGTAAGATCGACGCATGGAGCAGCCAGCAGGTACACGCCACGCTCATTAACCCTCGTGCACGGAGCGTCCACAGCACAGCTATGTGATCAGGACGCTGAAATGTTCTGCCCTGCAGGTGTTCACCTTGGGATGGAGGGAGGACATTCGTCCTGGAGACCCCCTGCACACAAAGAAGTTTTGCTTTGATGCCGTATCACACACAAGTCCGGTCACGCTCTTTGATTGCCACGGGATGAAGGGGAACCAGCTGTGGAAGTATACACAGGTGATCGTCTGCGGGTATTATGCCAAAAGGGTCTCCCATCCTATAAAGTGCCTTACTTAATGAACAATGGGGGTCCAACCTCTGGGACCTCCAAAGATACTGAGCATAAGGGGCATGCAGTGTTTGGTTAGAATTTTTATTTAAAGAATATGGACACCTCTCTGCTGATTTATGACTACTGACTGCATCAAAGGTGATCTGAACTTTGATGTTGTCGTAAATCAGCTGTGGGGAGGTCAGGAAAAGAGAGATAATAGAGTTAAAAAACTCTCCCGTCAGAACGAGCTCACTGACAAATTCTTAGATAATTCATTCTGCAACCAGCAATAGACAGAGGAACACAGACACTATACATAGACACGAATGCTTTGTTTCACCCCTGACGAAGCAATGGTGAAACAGTTTGACCTCTGACGAAGCATTGGTGAAACACTTCACCCCTGAGTCAAAGCCCTGGTGAAGCGCTTCACCCCTGAGTCGAAGCCCTGGTGAAGCGCTTCACCCCTGAGTCGAAGCCCTGGTGAAGCGCTTCACCCCTGAGTCGAAGCCCTGGTGAAGCGCTTCACCCCTGAGTCGAAGCCCTGGTGAAGCGCTTCACCCCTGAGTCGAAGCCCTGGTGAAGCGCTTCACCCCTGGTGAAGCGCTTCACCCCTGAGTCGAAGCCCTGGTGAAGCGCTTCACCCCTGAGTCGAAGCCCTGGTGAAGCGCTTCACCCCTGAGTCGAAGCCCTGGTGAAGCGCTTCACCCCTGAGTCGAAGCCCTGGTGAAGCGCTTCACCCCTGAGTCGAAGCCCTGGTGAAGCGCTTCACCCCTGAGTCGAAGCCCTGGTGAAGCGCTTCACCCCTGAGTCGAAGCCCTGGTGAAGCGCTTCACCCCTGAGTCGAAGCCCTGGTGAAGCGCTTCACCCCTGAGTCGAAGCCCTGGTGAAGCGCTTCACCCCTGAGTCGAAGCCCTGGTGAAGCGCTTCACCCCTGAGTCGAAGCCCTGGTGAAGCGCTTCACCCCTGAGTCGAAGCCCTGGTGAAGCGCTTCACCCCTGAGTCGAAGCCCTGGTGAAGCGCTTCACCCCTGAGTCGAAGCCCTGGTGAAGCTCTTCACCCCTGAGTCGAAGCCCTGGTGAAGCTCTTCACCCCTGAGTCGAAGCCCTGGTGAAGCGCTTCACCCCTGAGTCGAAGCCCTGGTGAAGCGCTTCACCCCTGAGTCGAAGCCCTGGTGAAGCGCTTCACCCCTGAGTCGAAGCCCTGGTGAAACGCTTCACCCCTGAGTCGAAGCCCTGGTGAAATGCGCAAAGAGTTGCTCAGAAAAAGACAGATGAAATAAAGACGAATAACAAAGGAACAGTACAGGGCAGAGCTCTCAGGAAAGCTGTTCCAATACCGGCACCCTCCACGTACAATAAGTGCCCGACCTAAATTTTCTAATGCACTTTTTTCTACACTTAGGACAAGACCATTTATCACCCGACCAGCAACAGCTGCATGGACTCCAGTGGGTCCGACCACAAAATATTCATGAACATCTGCAACCCCAAATCCCCGTCACAGCAATGGACATTCGAAAACACCAACGTCACAGTCTTAGAAACAATCAACCAAAACCGGGGCCTATAGCAGCGGAGAAGACCGGATTATACATATATAAATAGGAATATATATATTTTAAATCTATATTTTTTACTGTCGGGTGAGAAATCATTTTCCTTCTGGCAAGAAGATGTATTATTTTTTTTTCCCCATATGTTGGGTGTGGGGGAGGGGTGAAAAAAAATCACTTAGGAGACCCTGAATGTGTAAGTGAGGGCTGAGTTATTCTTAAATGATGCTGCATATGAATATGATGGGGACATTTTTTTTTATTAAGCCTAATGGGCTTCATCAGCTGCTATGTCTTGCTGGGTTGGTCTAAACCCATTCTTTACATTTGTGTGTGCAGCTGCAATTAATTATTTATTAAGATTTTTATTAGCTAAATTAACAAACTTTTTGCTGTCTGCAATAAATTGACCAAAAAAAGAACAAAGGTTTCTCCTAATTCAACTCAAAATGTCACTTTTACTGACTACTGTAGTCTCAGATTTATTCATCCCCTTCGTGACAAATGTCTTCAGTTCTTGGTAAAAACCCTCTGGCTGTTATGACCTGATATAAACATAAGGCATAGCCTGACACCAGCTCCAGGCAGCGTTCCTGAGAAATCTTCACCCAGTCCTCCTTGGGTAATGTCCTCCAGGTCACTAATATTCTTAGTTTTGCTTCTTCTTATCTCAGCAAAGACTTTCTATGGTGTTCAAGTTAGGTGACGGACACTCCAGAATTTTCCAGGACTTCCAAACGGTGACTTTTCACAGCTGGAAGCAGAGTTTGCAAGTATAAAAGTTACAGGAACCCTGGTTACAGTACCAAGACGTGACAGAAAGCTGGTGTCTGGCTATGCATCACATCTGCAGCAGGTCATAACAGCCAGAGGTGCTCTACTAAATGCTAAAGATGCTTTTCATGAAGGGGTAAATGGACGTGGCAGAAAGAGGAAGCTGGTGTCTGGCTATGCATCACATCTGCAGCAGGTCATAACAGCCAGAGGTGCTCTACTAAATGCTAAAGATGCTTTTCATGAAGGGGTAAATGGACGTGGCAGAAAGAGGAAGCTGGTGTCTGGCTATGCATCACATTAGCAGCAGGTCATAACAGCCAGGGGTGCTGTACTAAGTACTAAAGACGCTTTTCATGAAGGGAGTGAATAATTTAGAGACTTCAGTAGTCAGTGAAAGTTGCATTTTGCAGTAAATTTGGAGAAACCACTTGTTATATTAGCTGTTGAGCTATTTACGTTGCTCTTGGTTTATTGGAAATGGCAGAAAGTTATTACGTGTTTCCAAATAGCCTAGTTTGCATTAAGAGTTTAATAATTTGGATTGTAACGGGTTCTGTCCTATCAACCCAAAAATTTACAAACTCCGGTTTTATTTGTTCCAGGAGATTTTTCAGAATAAGGTGTCGTTTGTATATATTGGGGGTAACGGATAGAAAATAGCTGCCAATGTTGTCTCACAGAGAGAATTGGTGATCCTGCTCCCCTATTTGTTTCTGTAGCACACATCATACAGCAGTGTAGCTGTGAATCATGCACTAGGGTGAGATAAAACAATTACTAGAAAGCTGCAGCACGATCTCGGTGTGTCTCTCTGCACTTAGGGGTGCGTTTTGCCGGAAGTCTATAGACAACTGCGGTTGAAAGCTGCGCTTAGGGGTGCTCTTGCCCAAAGTCTATAGACCGCTTTGGTTGAAAACTGCACTTAGGGGTGCGCTTTGCTGGAGGTCTATAGACAGCTGTGGTTGAAAGCTGCACTTAGGGGTGCGCTTTGCTGGAGGTCTATAGACAGCTGTGGTTGAAAACTGCACTTAGGGGTGCGCTTTGCCGGAAGTCTATAGACAGCTGTGGTTGAAAACTGCACTTAGGGGTGCGCTTTGCCGGAAGTCTATAGACAGCTGTGGTTGAAAACTGCACTTAGGTTTGGGCTTTGCCGGAAGTCTATAGACAGCTGGGGTTGAAAGCTGCACTTAGGGGTGCGCTTTGCCGAAAGTCTATAGACAGCTGTGGTTGAAAGCTGCACTTAGGGGTGCGCTTTGCCGGAAGTCTACAGACAGCTTATTGATAGAGATCCCCTTTAAATGCAGCATCATTGGAATAACCAGCTCGGAAGCTTCCGTGGAGAGCAAATAGCTAAACTTGAACTATTACTAGTGCCTTGCAGGACAAGAAGAGCGTGGACTGAGCTGGAACGTGGCGATCGTGCAATGTGTTCTCTCACCTTTTACCTCTCTGTACCCACAAGCCATTTGTGTGATTGAAACTTACTGAGCGTTGAATGAGTGCGGCGTTGTAGAGACACATCTGCACAAAAGTAATCACCCCTCTGTGACCTATAAATAGGGGCTACAATAGCTTTACACCCCATGGAGCCTCCAGTATCTCCCAGTGCAAAAATTCCCTTCTACGGTGGACTGTACATGTCGTGTATCAGATTTTATATACGTATGTTTTAGATTTTTTTTCTTCATTTACATTATCCAGGGGTAAAGGGGGGTGTATTTTGATTATTTTTATGTTTTGCAAATACAAAGAAGTTGCTATTGTCTTTTAATTCTAAAATCTGCATCACCGTTCCGATCTCGGATCCTCTCTTGCCGTTCCAGCAGCCCCATTTCCTCGTCTGTTTCGACACACTCCCCAGATGAAGGGGGCTCATATCATTAGCTAAGCCAGACCCATTCTCTGAGGGTCCTATGTTCTAGAGAAGGGGGCTGACTTAGCTAATGAACCAGCCCCCTTCATACAAGTCACCAACACACAGAATGTTTTTTTTGGGGGGCGTCATATTAGAGAAGGGTCTGAAATCTGAACTATTTTTATGGATGAAGTCTATTGCAAAACAACCAAGTAACTTCTTTTTTCCCTAGATAACCCCTTTAACTAATAATTAAGTTGTTTTCGGGGACCAGAAACCTCATTTATTTTTTCATATGTTACATAATTGAGCACGGAGGGGCACAGCATATGATCGGTATACATACGTGCCTGGTAAATGGTTGCTTTAGGGACACGATAATATGTCTGAGGGTCATGTCTGGTGTTGCAGCTCATCCGATTGACTTATGGCTAATTTCTTGCATGTCAAAGGTAAATATATTCTTGCATATGTTAATGGTTCAGTCCGTATTCTTCATTCATTTTGAGACCCCCTGTTATGCAGTTCGTAGATTGATCCAAGGTTCAGATATTTCTCTTGTGGGAGTGTCTCTTCCAGTAATACAGGCTGGATATGAGCTCTATGTGCATCCAGGGTGCAGCGGTCTTCATTTGCATTCATCTATCAGCACAGCTTATTTCCTCTGCCTGTGCTTTATTCCTTGTCTGTTTTCTCTGCCCTCTTTGAGACTTTCTCCCCTCTCCACACTGTGGAGATCGGTGTACAACCCCCCCCCCCCCTTTTATGTTATCTCTTAAGACCAATTTCACAAGTCCGTGAAATGTGGTCTAAGTATGAACCAGTCCGATTGACTTAACGGCTATAGTTACCTTTGACATGCAAGAAATTATACTTGCATGTTAATTGTTCAGTCCGTATTCTTCATTCATTTTCTTGTGGGAGCGTCTCTCTCAGTAATACAGGCTGGATATGAGCTCTGTGTGTCCACTTGCATTCATCTATCAGCACAGCTTATTTCCGCTGCCTGTGCTTTATTCCTTGGCTGTTTTCTCTGCCCTCTTTGAGACTTTCTTCCCTCTCCACACTGTGGAGATCAGTGTACAACCTCCTCCCGCTCTCTGATGTTACCTCTAAGACCAATTTCACACATGTGTAAAACGTTCTCCAAGTATGGACAGGGATGAGCAGACTGATCGCAGGTCTCCTGCCCTTGAACTGGACAGTCTCTTATATACCTATGAGGCTGTTGAATTCTGGTTAAGAGACCTGCAGCCATTCTGGGCATCACGGTCCGAGAATGGACGTCAAAGCACGGATGTATAGGGCATTCACTAAGACTGGAAGAGAAAAGGTTTCAGCACCAGCATAGGAAGGGGTTCTTTACGGTAAGAGCAGTGAGAATATGGAATTCACTGAGTGAGGAGACGGTAATGTCGGATTCACTACACCAGTTCAAGCGGGGACTGGATGCATTTCTAGATTCCAGGCAGATTTCAGCATATACTTAAAAATAAAATAAAATAGTAGGTTGATACAGGGATTTATTCTGACTGCTGGTTTCAGAGTCGGGAGGGAATTTTTCCTCAGGTGAAGATTGGCCAAATCATTTGGGGTATTTGCCCTCCTCTGGATCAACTTTAGCAATTACAGAACTAACAGGTCGAACTTAATGGACGCAAGTCTTTATTCGGCTAATATTTATACTAACTATGTAACTATGTAACTATGTGTGAAACCAGCCTAAGGGAAGAGTCTGCCGGCCGTATAACTCAGACGAGGATCGCAACACAATGCTCGGACTTTGTATTATATCTTTGTTAGGATCATTCAGCCATGGAGGGTCCTTGTTGGAGTCGGGGTATCCCCGTAACAAGAAATACACAGACACGTAGTGTATAATCAAGTACTGGGAAGCCCCTGAGCGCGCCTGCCTCTATTGGAGCTGTCCCTTTTATTTATACTAATAATCTTAGTTTGTTGTCATACATGCGCAGTAAAATGCCTTTGTTCTACAAGCAGCGAAATAATGATTCATTACAGTGGAATGTTAATAAGAAAGTTTCATAAAAAGTGTTAATTCATAGCAGTAGAAGGTTACTGAGACAGCTAAAAACAGGTTACAATCTAGTTTCCGGGCGTCAGTCCAAATGTCCAGATAAGGGAAGAATAACTTCATCTGTGTCTTACATCGTAGTCTTGCGTGAAGTACAACTCCCATCATCCTCTCATCTTATTACTGAAATCCGCTTTCTTCTCCTCCTGGACTGATCTTTCATTCTCAATTCACAGGTAAAATGTGTTTTTATTGAATACAGACTTCCCCATTACTGAGATCGGAGATGACCGTTGGTGCTCATAAAGTTCTAAGGAGAACTGTCTAGCTCCTCCTCCTCCATAGAACTTTATGAGCACCAACTGCCATCTCCTATCTCAGTATTGGGAAAATCTGTCTTCACTGAATACACATTTTACCCTTGAACTGAGACTAAAAGATCAATCTAAAAAGTACAGTAAAAGAAGAAAATGTATCATATATTACAAAGTTGCTTATTTTCATGCGTACTATTAATTTATGAAATAAAAACTAAAAGGATGGTTACTCTTGAGGAGATTGGGTGAAGCTGCAATACCAGCCACAACCTGTGTACAAGTGTGGCGCTGTTTCTGGGGAAAATAAAATCAAACCCCATTTTTGTAATTTTGGCACAACCCTTTTAACGCTCCATTGACCTGATAACTAGATAAATAATATATATGATCTATCGGCCATTGCAGATGATAGATGAGTAGTACTCCCTGGGTAAATTTGCAGCCGTACCTGTGGGGTTCGGTCAGTATAGCTTGTGTGGGTGGATCGCTGTGTCACCGTGTAATCCATGACCTACCTCTGCTTCCAGGACGCAGCAGCACAACTCCATCTTCTATATGTTTTTTTTGTTGTTGTTTATATGTATAGTCAATATCTCCATATTTTACTACATTTTATACAGATATTATACCGTTTATCCCTCCATGGCCAGTAAATAGGATAGTTGGCAACTGAAATATTGCATGAGACTTGCTAGGTCCGTTGTTCAGAGACCCGCACGGATCAGACATGACATATACCCGTTGGCAAAGGCCCACCAGTAACACTGATTCTTGGGGTCCACTGTTCAGTTACAGGCAAAAATAACCTGACCCTGGTACACTTTTGCTTCTATATAACATTAACTTGGCTATAATTATTAGATTCAACCTTTTTCTGCAAATTGTGAATCAGTTGTAACAGCACTACTCATTAGCGCTCCTTCAGAGCGGCCTACCGGAGAATTCTCCGTTCTCCGCTGGGCCAGTCCGAGCCTGCCCTTTGGATATGGGCATAAAAAAAACTCTGGATGATTTAAGTTTTACTAAATGACATATGTCCTAGAACAACAATAAATTGATACCGGTCTTGTAGTTATCCAAAATCAAGCTTGGAAGTCATATAAATTAACCTGGGGGCGTGTCTATTGATGCATCACGCCCCAATGCACTTCCAGTCTAATTTGCATGTGGCTTAAAAAGCTGGATTTCTCTGCGCTGGCACATCGGATTACTATAAGACTGATATCATTTTTACTGTGTTAGTCAAATCCTCCTGACTGATTCCTGTTTGAAATGATTGTTAACGTAAAGTTTTGCAGGTAAAACTATTGTAATACCAGTATAATTTTGGGGCTGAAGAACTCTCTCTTGCCCAATTAATGTGGCAATAATGGTTATTTTTAAGCATTAGCTCTAGAGATCGTCAAGTCTGTTTTTTAAGCCTTTTTATACCCCTTTTTTAGTTTGTTTTTCACTCTGCAGAGTATAGATAAAAGAAGGAATATGCTACCTGGAAACTGTCAACAAGCAGCTGCTGACAGATCTAATTTTATGATAATTAGGCTTTCCTGGGCAGATCAGACTAGAGGTCAAGTCTATTTTTTTTTTGTTATGCCCCTTTTTTATTTATTTTTTAGGTTGTTTTTCTCTCTTCAAGGTATAGATTAAAAAAAGAATATGATACTTGGAAACAGTGAACAAGCAGCTGCTGTCAGATCTAATTTTATAATAATTAGTCAGGCTGTCTTGGGAAGATCAGACTAGATAGATCAAGTCAATTCTAGTTTTTTTTATGCCCCTTTTTTAGTTTGTTTTTCACTCTGCAGAGTATAGATAAAATAAAAGAGAAAAGAATATGCTACCTGGAAACAGTCAACAAGCATCTGTTGACGGATCTAATTTTATAATAATTAGCCAGGCTGTCCTGGGCAGATCAGACAAGAGATCAAGTCAAGTCTGGGTTTTTTTTATGCCCCTTTTTTATTTATTTTTTTCGTTTGTGTTTCACTCTTCAAAGTATAGATAAAAAAAAAGAATATGCTACCTGGATACAGTCAACAAGCAGCTGCTGACAGATCTAATTTTATGATAGTTAGTCAGACTGTCATGTGCAGATCAGATTAGAGATCAGGTCAAGTGGGGGTTTTTAATGCCCCTTTTTTAGTTTGTTTTTCACTCTTGCAGAGTTTAGATAAAATAAAAAGAATATGCTACCTGGAATCAGTCAACAAGCTGCTGTTGACAGATCTAATTTGATGATAATTAGGTTGACCTGGGCAAATCAGAATTGGACGTATTGAGAACGAAGTTACACAAGATCCATAAACAGAAGCCAAGTTTCTTGAAAAGGGCCCAGTCCGTTTGTACAAGTAAAACATGTTGGAAAAGATGAGATGATCCTTGCCCATGAGTGTATGAGATCTCACCACCATTGGGGAAGGGGGCGTCTGAGGAGAGGCCGACATCTTACCCATCATCCTATTATGGCCACCAATTTGCCGAGCTGTTGACTTTGCCATGACTTTTCTATATCGGTGTCATCCATTATCATGGACGACGCATTCTATCCCATTTACTGATGATGCAAAAAATCCCACCGAGTGTTGAGGTTGTCCCCATGACTGCTGCGAAGTCTTAGTTTTCCATCCAATAGTGTGAATTGTCCCGAATCGTCTCTTCTCTAACTACCATTGTAATTCTAGTTTGGGTTGTCTCGTGGCACGGCGGTGGAGCCGCTGGTGGCCCATTAAAGGGGAAGGAGGGTGGAAACTATCCTATAATTACTCTAATTTTAGGAACTTTTTATCGGGGAGGGGGCGATTCTAGCACTTTAACCTTAGTGGCTTGGATAATCCTGGATGATTTTTCTGACATAATTGCATTGCTAGGTTTTTAAAGAAAGAAAAAAAAGGCTGAAAGAAAACTTATTTTGTAATGTATTTAAATTAAATAAATTTTTCAAAGATTTCTTTCTTAACGTGTGTCGTGTTATTGAGGATGGATTAAATGCTTCCAAATACGTTAAAAGGAATCTCTCAGCAGGTTTTTTGACACCTGATTTTGGACGTGTCTGGTTTCTCATAGAGAACACAGAGGCGCTCAGCCGAACGAGTGCTCCTGTGTGTGGGAGTGCTGGCCAAGATGGCTCTCGGCCAAATAATTGCCCATTTATCCCCTGCTGACTTCCCTCCAACGAGTGTCATGACTTGACTGCTCACAGCTCAGATAGAATGTTAAGGCTGCAGCCGATCAGTGGTCGCTGGTTGACTATAGCAGTCAAGTAACATCCCTTGCCGGAAGTGGAAGCCAGGAGACCAGCAAGGTGCATAGTTAGTGGTCGCCCGGTAGAGGAGTATATAAAGGTCAAGGACATCCCTCACCGGAATAGAGAGCTAGGAGACCAGCAAGGTGCATAGATAGTGGTCCGGTAGATGAGTATATAAAGGTCAAGGACATCCCTCACCAGAAGAGCGAGCTAGGAGACCAGCAAGGTGCATAGATAGTGGTCCGGTAGATGAGTATATAGAGGTCAAGTGATGTCCCTCACCGGAAGAGGAAGGCAGGAGAGCAGCAAGGTGCCTAGGTAGTGGTCCGTAGAGGAGTATATAGCGGTCAATTGACGTTCCTCACCGGAAGAGGAAGCCAGGAGACCAGCAAGGTGCATAGGTAGTGGTCCGGTAGATGAGTATATAAAGATCAAGTGATGCCCCTCACCGTAAGAGGAAGGCAGGAGACTAGCAACGTGCATAGGTAGTGGTCCGGTAGATGAGTATATAAAGATCAAGTGATGCCCCTCACCGTAAGAGGAAGGCAGGAGACCAGCAACGTGCATAGGTAGTGGTCCTGTAGATGAGTATATAGAGGTCAAGTGATGTCCCTCACCAGAAGAGGAAGCCAGGAGACCAGCAAGGTGCATAGGTAGTGGTCCAGTACATGAGTATATAGAGGTCAAGTGATGTCCCTCACCAGAAGAGGAAGCCAGGAGACCAGCAAGGTGCATATGTAGGTAGTGGTCCTGTAGATGAGTATATAGAGGTCAAGTGATGTCCCTCACCAGAAGAGGAAGCCAAGAGACCAGCAAGGTGCATAGGTAGTGGTCTGGTAGATGAGTATATAGCGGTGAAGTGATGTCCCTCAACGGGAGAAGAAGGCAGGAGACCAGCAAGGTGCATATGTAGGTAGTGCTCCAGTAGAGGAGTATATAACGGCCAAGTGATGTCCCTCACCGGAAGAGGGAGTGAGGAGACCAGCAAGGTGCATAGGTAGTGGTCCGGTAGATGAGTATATGTTCTCTATTGTTTTCATGTCTATTTTTATAATAATAAAATGTAGTGGAAAACCCCTATATTAGTTGAATCCAATGATTTTGATGGGACCAGCCGACCGGCAGCTGCTCTCCTACAGAACACAGGAGCCCTCGGCAGAGACTCATCCACTGCGATATAATGATGGTATCCGCGGTGCTCCGGTCTATAGGAAGGAAGAACTCTACTACTGCTGCCAGACACATCCAGAATGGTGTTCTGTACTCTAGTTTTGAGGAAGGGTGCACTTGAGTAATGAATCTGGTGCATCTTTCCCCCGCAAGAAAGCAGGAAATGTTACTCTAGTCAAGGGCTGGTGTAGATTTTTGGCATTTTTGTGGTGTAAATTGTGATTTTGTCTGCCACACTTGCCCCAAAGAAATGTAGAAATTTTTGCAAATTTATTAAAAAGAAAAACTGAAATATCACATGGTCATAAGTATTCAGACCCTTTGCTCAGTATTGAGTAGACGCACCCTTTTGAGCTAGTACAGCCATGAGTCTTCTTGGGAATGATGCAACAAGTTTTTCACACCTGGATTTGGGGATCCTCTGCCATTCTTCCTTGCAGATCCTCTCCAGCTCCATCAGGTTGGATGGTGAACGTCTCTCCAGAGATGCTTAATTGGGTTTAGGTCAGGGCTCTGGCTGGGCCAGTCAAGAATGGTCACAGAGTTGTTCTGAAGTCACTCCTTTGTTATTTTAGATGTGTGCTTAGGGTCATTGTCTTGTTGGAAGGTGAACCTTCGGCCAAGTCTGAGGTCCAGAGCACTCTGGAAGAGGTTTTCATCCAGGATATCTCTGTACTTGGCCGCATTCATGTTTCCTTCAATTGCAACCAGTCGTCCTGTCCCTGCAGCTGAAAAACACCCCCATAGCCTGATGCTGCCACCACCATGTTTCACTGTTGGGATTGTATTGGGCAGGTGATGAGCAGTGCCTGGTTTTCTCCACACGTACCGCTTAGAATTATCACCAAAAAGTTCTATCTTCGTCTCATCAGACGAGAGAATCTTATTTCTCAGTCTGGGATTCCTTCATGTGTTTTTGAGCAAACTCTATGCGGTCTTTCATATGTCTTGCACTGAGGAGAGGCTTCCGTTGGGCCACTCTGCCATAAAGGGCCGACTGGTGGAGGGCTGCAGTGATAGTTGACTTTGTGGAACTTTCTCCCATCTCCCTACTGCATCTCTGGAGCTCAGCCATAGTGATCTTGGGGTTCTTCTTACCTCTCTCACCAAGGCTCTTCTCCCACGATTGCTCAGTTTGGCTGGACAGCCAGGTCTAGTAAGACTTCTGGTGGTCCCAAACTTCTTCCATTTAAGGATTATGGAGACCACTGTGCTCTTAGGAACCTTGAATAATGCAGAAATTCTTTTGTAACCTTGGCCAGATCTGTGCCTTGCCACAATTCTGTCTCTGAGCTCCTTGGGCAGTTCCTTTGAGCTCATGATTCTCATTTGGTCTGACATGCACTGTGAGCTCTGAGGTCTTATATAGACAGGTGTGTGCCTTTCCAAATCAAGTCCTATCAGTTTAATTAAACACAGCTGGACTCCAATGAAGGAGTAGAACCATCTCAAGGAGGATCACAAGGAAATGGACAGCATGTGACTTAAATATGAGTGTCTGAGCAAAGGGTCTGAATACTTATGACCATGTGATATTTCAGTTTTTCTTTTTTAATAAATTTGCAAAAAATTCTACATTTCTGTTTTTTTCAGTCAAGATGGGGTGCAGAGTGTACTTTAATGAGAAAAAAAATGAACATTTTCGAATTTAACAATTTCTTTGCAATGAAACAAAGAGTGAAAAATGTAAAGGCGTCTGAATACTTTCCGTACCCACTGTATGTACGGTACACTATACTGTCACACCATGTGCTATCATGTTCTGCCATATCCTGAACTGCTGTACACATAGCTATACTATCCTCACTGTACTTATTGTATTGTCATATGTGCTGTACACCCCACTATAAACATTAATGCCATCCATTGTGTACTATAGTGTACCGCCATATACTATACTGCTATATACATCACTATCCTTTATAACACACTACTATTCTACTACTCCTATTACTCACTGTGTTCGATAATGTACGGTCATGTACTATACTGCTACACACACTATACTGCCATACAGGACACCGTCACACACAGTATAATGTACCGCCATATACTACACATACACTATATAATGCTATACATGGCACCGTCACACAGTATAATGTACCACCATATACTACACACATCACTATGTACTGCCATACAGGACACCGTCACACACAATATAATATACCGCCATATACTACACATACACTATATACTGCTATACATGACACCATCACACACAGTATAATGTACCGCCATATACTACACACCTCTATATACTGCCATACATGGCACCGTCACACACAGTATAATGTACCGCCATATACTACACACCACTATATACTGCTATACATGACACCGTCACACACAGTATAATGTACCGCCATATACTACACACACACTATATACTGCTATACATGACACCGTCACACACAGTATAATGTACCGCCATATACTACACACCTCTATATACTGCCATACATGGCACCGTCACACACAGTATAATGTACCGCCATATACTACACACCACTATATACTGCCATACATGGTACCGTCACACACAGTATAATGTACCGCCATATACTACACACCTCTATATACTGCCATACATGGCACCGTCACACAGTATAATGTACCGCCATATACTACACACCACTATATACTGCCATACATGACACCGTCACAAAGTATAATGTACCGCCATATACTACACACACTATATACTGCCATACATGACACCGTCACACACAGTATAATGTACCGCCATATACTACACACACACTAAACTGCCATACATGACACCGTCACACACAGTATAATGTACCGCCATATACTACACACCACTATATACTGCCATACATGACACCGTCACACACATTATAATGTACCGCCATATACTACACGCCACTATATACTGCTATACATGACACCGTCACACACAGTATAATGTACCGCCATATACTACACACCACTATATACTGCCATACATGACACCGTCACACACAGTATAATGTACCGCCATATACTACACACCACTATATACTGCCATACATGACAGTCACACACATTATAATGTACAGCCATATACTACACACACACACTATATACTGCCATACATGACAGTCACACACAGTATAATGTACCGCCATATACTACACACACACTATACTGCCATACATGACACCGTCACACACAGTATAATGTACCGCCATATACTACACACCACTATATACTGCCATACATGACACCGTCACACACAGTATAATGTACCGCCATATACTACACACACACTATACTGCCATACATGACACCGTCACACACAGTATAATGTACCGCCATATACTACGCACCACTATATACTGCTATACAGGACACCGTCACACACAGTATAATGTACCGCCATATACTACACACACCACTATATACTGCTATACAGGACACCGTCACACACAGTATAATGTACCGCCATATACTACACACACCACTATATACTGCTATACAGGACACAGTCACACACAGTATAATGTATCGCCATATACTACACACACACTATATACTGCTATGCATGGCACCGTCACACACAGTATAATGTACCGCCATATACTACACACACCACTATATACTGCTATACAGGACACAGTCACACACAGTATAATGTACCGCCATATACTACACACCTCTATATACTGCCATACATGGCACCGTCACACACAGTATAATGTACCGCCATATACTACACACCACTATATACTGCCATACATGGTACCGTCACACACAGTATAATGTACCGCCATATACTACACACCTCTATATACTGCCATACATGGCACCGTCACACAGTATAATGTACCGCCATATACTACACACCACTATATACTGCCATACATGACACCGTCACAAAGTATAATGTACCGCCATATACTACACACACTATATACTGCCATACATGACACCGTCACACACAGTATAATGTACCGCCATATACTACACACACACTAAACTGCCATACATGACACCGTCACACACAGTATAATGTACCGCCATATACTACACACCACTATATACTGCCATACATGACACCGTCACACACATTATAATGTACCGCCATATACTACACGCCACTATATACTGCTATACATGACACCGTCACACACAGTATAATGTACCGCCATATACTACACACCACTATATACTGCCATACATGACACCGTCACACACAGTATAATGTACCGCCATATACTACACACCACTATATACTGCCATACATGACAGTCACACACATTATAATGTACAGCCATATACTACACACACACACTATATACTGCCATACATGACAGTCACACACAGTATAATGTACCGCCATATACTACACACACACTATACTGCCATACATGACACCGTCACACACAGTATAATGTACCGCCATATACTACACACCACTATATACTGCCATACATGACACCGTCACACACAGTATAATGTACCGCCATATACTACACACACACTATATACTGCCATACATGACACCGTCACACACAGTATAATGTACCGCCATATACTACGCACCACTATATACTGCTATACAGGACACCGTCACACACAGTATAATGTACCGCCATATACTACACACACCACTATATACTGCTATACAGGACACCGTCACACACAGTATAATGTACCGCCATATACTACACACACCACTATATACTGCTATACAGGACACAGTCACACACAGTATAATGTATCGCCATATACTACACACACACTATATACTGCTATGCATGGCACCGTCACACACAGTATAATGTACCGCCATATACTACACACACCACTATATACTGCTATACAGGACACAGTCACACACAGTATAATGTATCGCCATATACTACACACACACTATATACTGCCATACATGACACCGTCACACACAGTATAATGTACAGCCATATACTACACACGCTATATATACTGCCATACATGACACCGTCACACACAGTATAATGTACCGCCATATACTACACGCCACTATATACTGCCATACATGACACCGTCACACAGTATAATGTACCGCCATATACTACACACACTATATACTGCCATACATGACACCATCACACAGTATAATGTATCGCCATATACTACACACCACTATATACTGCCATACATGACACTATCACACACAGTATAATGTACCGCCATATACTACACACACACACTATATACTGCCATACAGGACACCGTCACACACAGTATAATGTACCGCCATATACTACACATACACTATATACTGCTATACATGGCACCGTCACGCAGTATAATGTACCGCCATATACTAAACACATCACTATATACTGCCATACAGGACACCGTCACAAACAGTATAATATACCGCCATATACTACACATAAACTATATACATGGTACCGTCACACACAGTATAATGTACCGCCATATACTACACACCACTATATACTGCCATACATGGCACCGTCACACAGTATAATGTACCGCCATATACTACACACCACTATATACTGCCATACATGACACCGTCACACAGCATAATGTACCGCCATATGCTGCACACATTACTATATACTGCCATACATGACACCGTCACACACAGTATAATGTACTGCCCTATACTACACACACTATATACTGCCATACATGACACCGTCACACACAGTATAATGTACCGCCATATACTACACAACTCTATATACTGCCATACATGGCACCGTCACACAGTATAATGTACCGCCATATACTACACACCACTATATACTGCCATACATGACACCGTCACACAGCATAATGTACCGCCATATGCTGCACACATTACTATATACTGCCATACATGACACCGTCACACACAGTATAATGTACTGCCATATACTACACACACTATATACTGCCATACATGACACCGTCACACACAGTATAATGTACCGCCATATACTACAGACCACTATATACTGCCATACATGACACCGTCACACAGTATAATGTACCGCCATATACTACACACACCACTATATACTGCTATACATGGCACCGTCACACAAAGTATAATGTACCGCCATAAACTACACACACACACTATATACTGCTATACATGACACCGTCACACACAGTATAATGTACCACCATATACTACACACTCTATACTGCCATACATGACACCGTCACACACAGTATAATGTACCACCATATACTACACACACACTATATACTGCCATACAGGACACCGTCACACACAGTATAATGTACCGCTGTATACTACGCACACTATATACTGCCATACATGACACCGTCACACAGTATAATGTACCGCCATATACTACACACACCACTATATACTGCTATACATGGCACCGTCACACACAGTATAATGTACCGCCATAAACTACACACACACTATATACTGCTATACAGGACACCGTCACACACAGTATAATGTACCGCTGTATACTACGCACCACTATATACTGCTATACAGGACACCGTCACACACAGTATAATGTACCGCCATATACTACACACACCACTATATACTGCTATACAGGACACCGTCACACACAGTATAATGTACCGCCATATACTACACAAACACTATATACTGCTATACATGGCACCGTCACACACAGTATAATGTACCGCCATATACTACACACACACACTATATACTGCTATACATGGCACCGTCACACACAGTATAATGTACCGCCATATACTACACACACACACTATATACTGCTATACATGGCACCGTCACACACAGTATAATGTACCGCCATATACTACACACACACACACTATATACTGCTATACATGGCACCGTCACACACAGTATAATGTACCGCCATATACTACACACACACACACACACTATATACTGCTATACATGGCACCGTCACACACAGTATAATGTACCGCCATATACTACACACACACACACACACACTATATACTGCTATACATGGCACCGTCATACACAGTATAATGTACCGCCCTAGACTACACACACACAATATACTGCCATACATGACACCGTCACACACGGTATAATGTACCGCCGTATACTACACACCACTATATACTGCTATACAGGACACCGTCACACACAGTATAATGTACCGCCATATACTACACACCACTATATACTGCTATACATGACACCGTCTCACACCGTATAATGTACCGCCATATACTACACGCCACTATATAGTGATATACATGACACCGTCACACACAGTATAATGTACCGCCATAAACTACACACATCACTATATACTGCTATACAGGACACCGTCACACACAGTATAATGTACCGCCATAAACTACACACATCACTATATACTGCTATACAGGACACCGTCACACACAGTATAATGTACCGCCATATACTACACACACACTATATACTGCCATACAAGACACCGTCACACACAGTATAATGTACCGCCATATACTACACACACACTATATACTGCCATACATGACACCGTCACACACAGTATAATGTACCGCCATATACTACGCACCACTATATACTGCTATACAGGACACCGTCACACACAGTATAATGTACCGCCATATACTACACACACACTATATACTGCCATACATGACACCGTCACACACAGTATAATGTATCGCCATATACTACACACATCACTATATACTGCTATACATGACACCGTCACACACAGTATAATGTACAGCCATATACTACACACCACTATATACTGCCATACATGACACCGTCACACACAGTATAATGTACCGCCATATACTACACACCACTATATACTGCCATACAGGACACCGTCACACAGTATAATGTACCGCCATATACTACACACATCACTATATACTGCTATACATGGCACCGTCACACACAGTATAATGTACCGCCATATACTACACACACTATATACTGCTATACATGGCACCGTCACACACAGTATAATGTACCACCATATACTACACACATCACTATATACTGCTATACATGACACCGTCACACACAGGATAATGTACCGCCGTATACTACACACCACTATATACTGCTATACAGGACACCGTCACACACAGTATAATGTACCGCCATATACTACACACACACTATATACTGCCATACATGACACCGTCACACACAGTATAATGTACCGCCATATACTACACACCACTATATACTGCCATAAAGGACACCGTCACACAGTATAATGTACCGCCATATACTACACACATCAATATATACTGCTATAGAGGACACCGTCACACACAGTATAATGTACCGCCATATACTACACACACTATATACTGCTATACATGGCACCGTCACACACAGTATAATGTACCGCCATATACTACACACACACTATATACTGCCATACATGACACCGTCACACACAGTATAATGTACCGCCATATACTACACACCACTATATACTGCCATACATGACACCGTCACACACAGTATAATGTACCGCCATATATAACACACACACTATATACTGCCATACATGACACCGTCACACACAGTATAATGTACCGCCATATACTACACACACACACTATATACTGCTATACATGACACCGTCACACACAGTATAATGTACCGCCGTATACTACACACCACTATATACTGCTATACAGGACACCGTCACACACAGTATAATGTACCGCCATATACTGCACACACACTATATACTGCCATACATGACACCGTCACACACAGTATAATGTACCGCCATATACTACACACCACTATATACTGCCATACAGGACACCGTCACACAGTATAATGTACCGCCATATACTACACACACTATATACTGCTATACATGGCACCGTCACACACAGTATAATGTACCACCATATACTACACACACTATATACTGCCATACATGACACCGTCACACACAGTATAATGTACCGCCATATACTACACACATCACTATATACTGCTATACATGGCACCGTCACACACAGTATAATGTACCGCCATATACTACACACCACTATATACTGCCATACAGGACACCGTCACACAGTATAATGTACCGCCATATACTACACACATCACTATATACTGCTATACATGGCACCGTCACACACAGTATAATGTACCGCCATATACTACACACACTATATACTGCTATACATGGCACCGTCACACACAGTATAATGTACCACCATATACTACACACATCACTATATACTGCTATACATGACACCGTCACACACAGTATAATGTACCGCCATATACTACACACCACTATATACTGCCATACATGACATCGTCACACACAGTATAATGTACCGCCATATACCGCACACACACTATATACTGCCATACATGACACCGTCACACACAGTATAATGTACCGCCATATACTACACACACACACTATATACTGCTATACATGACACCGTCACACACAGTATAATGTACCGCCGTATACTACACACCACTATATACTGCTATACAGGACACCGTCACACACAGTATAATGTACCGCCATATACTGCACACACACTATATACTGCCATACATGACACCGTCACACACAGTATAATGTACCGCCATATACTACACACCACTATATACTGCCATACAGGACACCGTCACACAGTATAATGTACCGCCATATACTACACACACTATATACTGCTATACATGGCACCGTCACACACAGTATAATGTACCACCATATACTACACACACTATATACTGCTATACATGACACCGTCACACACAGTATAATGTACCGCCGTATACTACACACCACTATATACTGCCATACATGACAGTCACACACAGTATAATGTGCCGCCATATACCACACACACTATATACTGCTATACATGACACCGTCACACACAGTATAATGTACCGCCGTATACTACACACCACTATATACTGCCATACATGACAGTCACACACAGTATAATGTACCGCCATATACCACACACACACTATATACTGCCATACATGACAACGTCACACAGTATAATGTACCGCCATATACTACACACCACTATATACTGCCATACATGACACCGTCACACAGTATAAAGTACCGCCATATACTACACACACTATATACTGCCATGCATGACACCGTCACACACTGTATAATGTGCCGCCATATTCTGCACACACTATATACTGCCATACATGACACCGTCACACACAGTATAATGTACCGCCATATACTACACACACCACTATATACTGCCATACAGGACACCGTCATACACAGTATAATGTACCGCCATATACTACACACACTATATATGACACCGTCACACACAGTATAATGTACCGCCATATACTACACACACTATATACTGCCATACATGACACTATCACACACAGTATAATGTACCGCCATATACTACACACACACTATATACTGCTATACAGGACACCGTCACACAGTATAATGTACCGCCATATACTGCACACACTATATACTGCTATATATGACACCGTCACGCACAATATAATGTACCACCATATACTACACACCACTATATACTGCTATACATGACACCGTCACACATAGTATAATGTACCGCCATAAACTACACACACACAGTATATACTGCCATACATGACACCGTAATACACCGTATAACGAACCGCCATATACTACACACACACACTATATACTGCCATACATGACACCGTCACACACAGTATAATGTACTGCCATATACTACACACCACTATATACTGCCATGCATAACAGTCACACACATTATAATGTACCGCCATATACTACACACACACTATACTGCCATACATGACACCGTCACACACAGTATAATGTACCGCCATATACTACGCACCACTATATACTGCCATACATGACACCGACACACAGTATAATGTACCGCCATATACCACACACACACTATATACTGCCATACATGACACCGTCACACACGGTATAATGTACCACCATATACTACACACACACTATATACTGCCATACATAACACCATCACACACAGTATAATGTACCACCATATACTACACACACACTATATACTGCCATACATGACACCGTCACACACAGTATAATGTACCGCCGTATACTACACACACTATATATACTGCCATACATGACACCGTCACACAGTATAATGTACCGCCATATACTGCACACACACTATACTGCCATACATGACAGTCACACACAGTATAATGTACCGCCATATACTACACACTGCCATACATGACACCGACACCCACAGTATAATGTACCGCCATATACTACACAGCACTATATACTGCCATACATGACACCGTCACACACAGTATAATGTACCGCCATATAGAACACGCCACTATATACTGCCATACATGGCACCGTCACACACAGTATAATGTACCGCCATATACTACACACCACTATATACTGCCATACATGGCACCATCACACACAGTATAATGTACCGCCATGTACTACACACACACTATACTGCAATACATGACAGTCACACACAGTATAATGTACCGCCATATACTACACGCCACTATATACTGCCATACATGACACCGTCACACACAGTATAATGTACTGCCACACATGACACCGTCACACAGTATAATGTACCGCCATATACTACACACCACTATATACTGCCATACATGACACCGTCACACAGTATAATGTACAGCCATATACTACACACCACTATATATTGCCATACATGACAGTCACACACAGCATAATGTACCGCCATATACTACACGCCACTATATACTGCCACACATGACACCGTCACACAGTATAATGTACCGCCATATACTACACGCCACTATATACTGCCATACATGACACCGTCACACAGTATAATGTACAGCCATATACTACACACCACTATATATTGCCATACATGACAGTCACACACAGTATAATGTACCGCCATATACTACACACCACTATATACTGCCATACATGACACCGTCACACACAGTATAATGTACAGCCATATACTACACACACACTATACTGCCATACATGACACCGTCACACACAGTATAATGTATCGCCATATACTACACGCCACTATATACTGCCATACATGACACCGTCACACACAGTATAATGTACCACCATATACTACACACACTATACTGCCATACATAACACCGTCACACACAGTATAATGTACCGCCATATACTACACACCACTATATACTGCCATACATGACAGTCACACACAGTATAATGTACAACATATACTACACGCCACTATATACTGCCATAGATGACATCGTCACACACAGGATAATGTACCGCCATATACTACACACACCACTATATACTGCCATACATGACACAGTCACACACAGTATAATGTACCGCCATATACTACACACACTATATACTGCCATACATGACACCGTCACACAGTATAATGTACCGCCATATAGTACACACACTATACTGCCATACATGACACCGTTACACACAGTATAATGTACCGCCATATACTACACACACACTATACTGCCATACATGACATCGTCACACAGTATAATGTACCGCCATATACTACATACCACTATATACTGCCATACATGACACCGTCACACAGTATAATGTACCGCCATATACTACACACCACTATATACTGCCATACATGACAGTCACACACAGTATAATGTACAGCCATATACTACACACCACTATATACTGCCATACATGACAGTCACACACAGTATAATGTACCGCCATATACTACACACACACTATACTGCCATACATGACACCGTCACATAGTATAATGTACCGCCATATACTACACACACCACTATATACTGCCATACATGACACAGTCACACACATTATATTGTACCGCAATATACTACACACACTATATACTGCCATACATGACACCGTCACACAGTATAATGTACCGCCATATACTACACACCACTATATACTGCCATACATGACACAGTCACACACAGTATAATGTACCGCCATATACTACACACACACACTATACTGCCATACATGACACCGTTACACACAGTATAATGTACCGCCATATACTACACGCCACTATATACTGCCATACATGACACCGTCACACACAGTATAATGTACCGCCATATACTACACACACACTATACTGCCATACATGACACCGTCACACACAGTATAATGTACCGCCATATACTACACACAGACTATACTGCCATACATGACAGTCACACTGTATAATGTACCGCCATATACGACATACCACTATATACTGCCATACATGACACCGTCACACAGTATAATGTACCGCCATATACTACACACCACTATATACTGCCATACATGACAGACACACACAGTATAATGTACCGCCATATACTACACACCACTATATACTGCCATACATGACAGTCACACACAGTATAATGTACCGCCATATACTACACGCCACTATATACTGCCATACATGACACCGTCACACACAGTATAATGTACCGCCATATACTACACACACACACTATATACTGCTATACATGACACCGTCACACACAGTATAATGTACCGCCATATACTACACACCACTATATACTGCCATACATGACACCGTCACACACAGTATAATGTACCGCCATATACTACACACACTATACTGCCATACATGACACCGTCACACACAGTATAATGTACCACCATATACTACACACTCTATACTGCCATACATGACACCGTCACACACAGTATAATGTACCGCCATATACTACACACCACTATATACTGCCATACATGACAGTCACACACAGTATAATGTACCGCCATATACTACACGCCACTATATACTGCCATACATGACACCGTCACACACAGTATAATGTACCGCCATATACTACACACCACTATATACTGCCATACATGACACCGTCACACACGGTATAATGTACCGCCATATACTACACACCACTATATACTGCCATACATGACAGTCACACACAGTATAATGTACCGCCATATACCACACACACACTATATACTGCTATACATGACACCGTCACACAGTATAATGTAACGCCATATACTACACGCCACTATATACTGCCATACATGACACCGTCACACACAGTATAATGTACCGCCATATACTACACGCCACTATATACTGCCATACATGACACCGTCACACACAGTATAATGTACTGCCATATACTACACGCCACTATATACTGCCATACATGACACCGTCACACACAGTATAATGTACCGCCATATACTACACACACACACTATATACTGCTATACATGACACCGTCACACACAGTATAATGTACCGCCATATACTACACACCACTATATACTGCTATACATGACACCGTCACACACAGTATAATGTACCGCCATATACCACACACACACTATATACTGCTATACATGACACCGTCACACAGTATAATGTACCGCCATATACTACACACCACTATATACTGCCATACATGACACCGTCACACACGGTATAATGTACCGCCATATACTACACACCACTATATACTGCCATACATGACAGTCACACACAGTATAATGTACCGCCATATACCACACACACACTATATACTGCTATACATGACACCGTCACACAGTATAATGTAACGCCATATACTACACGCCACTATATACTGCCATACATGACACCGTCACACACAGTATAATGTACCGCCATATACTACACGCCACTATATACTGCCATACATGACACCGTCACACACAGTATAATGTACTGCCATATACTACACGCCACTATATACTGCCATACATAACACCGTCACACACCGTATAATGTACCGCCATATACTACACACACACACTATATAATGCTATACATGACACCGTCACACACAGTATAATGTACCGCCATATACTACACACCACTATATACTGCCATACATGACACCGTCACACACAGTATAATGTACCGTCATATACTACACGCCACTATATACTGCCATACATGACACCGTCACACACAGTATAATGTACCGCCATATACTACACGCCACTATATACTGCCATACATGACACCGTCACACACAGTATAATGTACCGCCATATACTACACGCCACTATATACTGCCATACATGACACCGTCACACACAGTATAATGTACCGCCATATACTACACGCCACTATATACTGCCATACATGACAGTCACACACAGTATAATGTACCGCCATATACTACACACACACACTATATACTGCTATACATGACACCGTCACACACAGTATAATGTACCGCCATATACTACACGCCACTATATACTGCCATACATGACACCGTCACACACAGTATAATGTACCGCCATATACTACACACACACTATACTGCCATACATGACACCGTCACACACAGTATAATGTACAGCCATATACTACACACAAACTATACTGCCATACATGACACAGTCACACACAGTATAATGTACCGCCATATACTACACACCACTATATACTGCTATACATGACAGTCACACACAGTATAATGTACAGCCATATACTACACACAAACTATACTGCCATACATGACACCGTCACACACAGTATAATGTACCGCCATATACTACACACACACTATACTGCCATACATGACACCGTCACACACAGTATAATGTACAGCCATATACTACACACATTATACTGCCATACATGACACCGTCACACAGTATAATGTACCGCCGTATACTACACACCACTATATACTGCCATACATGACACCGTCACACACAGTATAATGTACCGCCATATACTACACACACTATACTGCCATACATGACACCGTCACACACAGTATAATGTACCGCCATATACTACACACACTATACTGCCATACATGACACCGTCACACACAGTATAATGTACCGCCATATACTACACACCACTATATACTGCCATACATGACAGTCACACACAGTATAATGTACCGCCATATACCACACACACTATATACTGCTATACATGACACCGTCACACAGTATAATGTACCGCCATATACTACACGCCACTATATACTGCCATACATGACACCGTCACACACAGTATAATGTACCGCCATATACTACACGCCACTATATACTGCCATACATGACACCGTCACACACAGTATAATGTACCGCCATATACTACACGCCACTATATACTGCCATACATGACAGTCACATACAGTATAATGTACCGCCATATACTACACGCCACTATATACTGCCATAGATGACACCGTCACACAGGATAATGTACCGCCATATACTACACACACACTATACTGCCATACATGACAGTCACACACAGTATAATGTACCGCCATATACTACACACCACTATATGCTGCCATACATGACACAGTCACAAACAGTATAATGTACCGCCATATACTACACACACTATATACTGCCATACATGACACCGTCACACAGTATAATGTACCGCCATATACTACACACACTATATACTGCCATACATGACACCGTTACACACAGTATAATGTACTGCCATATACTACACACACACTATACTGCCATACATGACACCGTCACACAGTATAATGTACCGCCATATACTACACACACACTATATACTGCCATACATGACAGTCACACACAGTATAATGTACCGCCATATACTACACGCCACTATATACTGCCATACATGACACCGTCACACACAGTACAATGTACCGCCATATACTACACGCCACTATATACTGCCATACATGACACCGTCACACACAGTATAATGTACCGCCATATACTACACGCCACTATATACTGCCATACATGACACCGTCACACACAGTATAATGTACCGCCATATACTACACGCCACTATATACTGCCATACATGACACCGTCACACAAAGTATAATGTACCGCCATATACTACACATACACACTATATACTGCTATACATGACACCGTCACACACAGTATAATGTACCGCCATATACTACACACACTATATACTGCTATACATGGCACCGTCACACACAGTATAATGTACGCCATATACTACACACACACTATACTGCCATACATGACACCGTCACACACAGTATAATGTACCACCATATACTACACCCACTATACTGCCATACATAACACCGTCACACACAGTATAATGTACCGCCATATACTACACACCACTATATACTGCCATACATGACAGTCACACACAGGATAATATACCGCCATATACTACACGCCACTATATACTGCCATAGATGACACCGTCACACAGGATAATGTACCACCATATACTACACACACACTATACTGCCATACATGACACCGTCACATAGTATAATGTACCGCCATATACTACACACACCACTATATACTGCCATACATGACACAGTCACAAACAGTATAATGTACCGCCATATACTACACACACTATATACTGCCATACATGACACCGTCACACAGTATAATGTACCGCCATATACTACACACACTATACTGCCATACATGACACCGTTACACACAGTATAATGTACCGCCATATACTACACACACACTATACTGCCATACATGACACCGTCACACAGTATAATGTACCGCCATATACTACACACACACTATATACTGCCATACATGACAGTCACACACAGTATAATGTACCGCCATATACTACACACACACTATACTGCCATACATGACACCGTCACACAGTATAATGTACCGCCATATACTACACACACACTATATACTGCCATACATGACAGTCACACACAGTATAATGTACCGCCATATACTACACGCCACTATATACTGCCATACATGACACCGTCACACACAGTATAGTGTACCGCCATATACTACACGCCACTATATACTGCCATACATGACACACTATACACACTATATACTGCTATACATGACACTGTCACACACAGTATAATGTACCGCCATATACTACACACACACACTATATACTGCTATACATGACACCGTCACACACAGTATAATGTACCGCCATATACTACACACACACACACACACACACACTATATACTGCTATACATGGCACCGTCACACACAGTATAATGTACCGCCATATACTACACACACACTATACTGCCATACATGACACCGTCACACACAGTATAATGTACCACCATATACTACACACACTATACTGCCATACATGACACCGTCACACACAGTATAATGTACCGCCATATACTACACACACACACTATATACTGCTATACATGACACCGTCACACACAGTATAATGTACCGCCATATACTACACACACACACTATATACTGCTATACATGACACCGTCACACACAGTATAATGTACCGCCATATACTACACACACACACTATATACTGCTATACATGACACCGTCACACACAGTATAATGTACCGCCATATACTACACACACTATACTGCCATACATGACACCGTCACACACAGTATAATGTACCGCCATATACTACACACCACTATATACTGCCATACATGACAGTCACACACAGTATAATGTACCGCCATATACTACACACACACACTATATACTGCTATACATGACACCGTCACACACAGTATAATGTACCGCCATATACTACACACACTATACTGCCATACATGACACCGTCACACACAGTGTAATGTACCGCCATATACTACACACCACTATATACTGCCATACATGACAGTCACACACAGTATAATGTACCGCCATATACTACACGCCACTATATACTGCTATACATGACACCGTCACACACAGTATAATGTACCGCCATATACTACACGCCACTATATACTGCCATACATGACACCGTCACACACAGTATAATGTACCGCCATATACTACACGCCACTATATACTGCTATACATGAGTCACACACAGTATAATGTACCGTCATATACTACACACACACACTATATACTGCTATACATGACACCGTCACACACAGTATAATGTACCGCCATATACTACACACCACTATATACTGCCATACATGACACCGTCACACACAGTATAATGTACCGCCATATACTACACACACTATACTGCCATACATGACACCGTCACACACAGTATAATGTACCACCATATACTACACACACACTATACTGCCATACATGACACCGTCACACACAGTATAATGTACCGCCATATACTA
The DNA here is from genome assembly GCF_046119375.1 of Phyllobates terribilis. Lineage (NCBI taxonomy): Eukaryota > Metazoa > Chordata > Amphibia > Anura > Dendrobatidae > Phyllobates > Phyllobates terribilis. The sequence continues at coordinate 141,511,423 of NW_027362770.1, forward strand.
CACACCACTATATACTGCCATACATGACAGTCACACACAGTATAATTTACCGGCATATACTACACACCACTATATACTGCCATACATGACACCGTCACACACAGTATAATGTACCGCCATATACTACACACACTATATACTGCCATACATGACACCGACACCCACAGTATAATGTACCGCCATATACTACACGCCACTATATACTGCCATACATGACACCGTCACACACAGTATAATGTACCGCCATATACTACACACCACTATATACTGCCATACATGACACCGTCACACACAGTATAATGTACCGCCATATACTACACGCCACTATATACTGCCATACTTGACAGTCACACACAGTATAATGTACCGCCATATACTACACGCCACTATATACTGCCATACATGACAGTCACACACAGTATAATGTACCGCCATATACTACACACACACACTATATACTGCCATACATGACACCGTCACACACAGTATAATGTACTGCCATATACTACACACACTATACTGCCATACATGACACCGTCGCACACAGTATAATGTACTACCATATACTACACACACTATACTGCCATACCTGACACCGTCACACACAGCATAATGTACCGCCATATACTACACACCACTATATACTGCCATACATGACACCGTCACACACAGTATAATGTACCGCCATATACTACACGCCACTATATACTGCCATACATGACAGTCACACACAGTATAATGTACCGCCATATACTACACACACACACTATATACTGCCATACATGACACCGTCACACACAGTATAATGTACCACCATATACTACACACTCTATACTGCCATACATGACACCGTCACACACAGCATAATGTACCGCCATATACTACACACCACTATATACTGCCATACATGACAGTCACACACAGTATAATGTACCGCCATATACCACACACACACTATATACTGCTATACATGACACCGTCACACAGTATAATGTACCGCCATATACTACACACCACTATATACTGCCATACATGACACCGTCACACACGGTATAATGTACCGCCATATACTACACACCACTATATACTGCCATACATGACAGTCACACACAGTATAATGTACCGCCATATACTACACACCACTATATACTGCCATACATGACACCGTCACACACAGTATAATGTACCGCCATATACAACACGCCACTATATACTGCCATACATGACACCGTCACACACAGTATAATGTACCGCCATATACTACACGCCACTATATACTGCCATACATGACACCGTCACACACAGTATAATGTACCGCCATATACTACACGCCACTATATACTGCCATACATGACACCGTCACACACAGTATAATGTACCGCCATATACTACACACACACACTATATACTGCTATACATGACAGTCACACACAGTATAATGTACCGCCATATACTACACACCACTATATACTGCCATACATGACACCGTCACACACAGTATAATGTACCGCCATATACTACACGCCACTATATACTGCCATACATGACACCGTCACACACAGTATAATGTACCGCCATATACTACTCACCACTATATACTGCCATACATGACACCGTAACACAGTATAATGTACCGCCATATACTACACACCACTATATATTGCCATACATGACAGTCACACACAGCATAATGTACCGCCATATACAACACGCCACTATATACTGCCATACATGACACCGTCACACACAGTATAATGTACGCCATATACTACACACACTATACTGCCATACATGACACCGTCACACACAGTATAATGTACCACCATATACTACACACACTATACTGCCATACATGACACCGTCACACACAGTATAATGTACCGCCATATACTACACACCACTATATACTGCCATACATGACAGTCACACACAGTATAATGTACCGCCATATACTACACGCCACTATATACTGCCATACATGACACCGTCACACACAGTATAATGTACCGCCATATACTACACACACTATACTGCCATACATGACACCGTCACACACAGTATAATGTACCGCCGTATACTACACACCACTATATACTGCCATACATGACACAGTCACACACAGTATAATGTACCGCCATATACTACACACACTATACTGCCATACATGACACCGTCACACACAGTATAATGTACCACCATATACTACACACACTATACTGCCATACATGACACCGTCACACACAGTATAATGTACCGCCATATACTACACACCACTATATACTGCCATACATGACAGTCACACACAGTATAATGTACCGCCATATACTACACGCCACTATATACTGCCACACATGACACCGTCACACACAGTATAATGTACCGCCATATACTACACACCACTATATACTGCCATACATGACACCGTCACACACGGTATAATGTACCGCCATATACTACACACCACTATATACTGCCATACATGACAGTCACACACAGTATAATGTACCGCCATATACCACACACACACTATATACTGCTATACATGACACCGTCACACACAGTATAATGTCCCGCCATATACCACACACACACTATATACTGCTATACATGACACCGTCACACAGTATAATGTACCGCCATATACTACACGCCACTATATACTGCCATACATGACACCGTCACACACAGTATAATGTACCGCCATATACTACACGCCACTATATACTGCCATACATGACACCGTCACACACAGTATAATGTACCGCCATATACTACACGCCACTATATACTGCCATACATGACACCGTCACACACAGTATAATGTACCGCCATATACTACACACACACACTATATACTGCTATACATGACACAGTCACACACAGTATAATGTACCGCCATATACTACACACCACTATATACTGCCATACATGACACCGTCACACACAGTATAATGTACCGCCATATACTACACACCACTATATACTGCCATACATAACACCGTAACACTGTATAATGTACCGCCATATACTACACACCACTATATATTGCCATACATGACAGTCACACACAGCATAATGTACCGCCATATACTACACGCCACTATATACTGCCATACATGACACCGTCACACACAGTATAATGTACAGCCATATACTACACACCACTATATACTGCCATACATGACACCGTCACACACAGTATAATGTACAGCCATATACTACACGCCACTATATACTGCCATACATGACACCGTCACACACAGTATAATGTACCGCCATATACTACACGCCACTATATACTGCCATACATGACACCGTCACACAAAGTATAATGTACCGCCATATACTACACATACACACTATATACTGCTATACATGACACCGTCACACACAGTATAATGTACCGCCATATACTACACACACTATATACTGCTATACATGGCACCGTCACACACAGTATAATGTACCGCCATATACTACACACACACTATACTGCCATACATGACACCGTCACACACAGTATAATGTACCACCATATACTACACCCACTATACTGCCATACATAACACCGTCACACACAGTATAATGTACCGCCATATACTACACACCACTATATACTGCCATACATGACAGTCACACACAGGATAATGTACCGCCATATACTACACGCCACTATATACTGCCATAGATGACACCGTCACACAGGATAATGTACCACCATATACTACACACACACTATACTGCCATACATGACACCGTCACATAGTATAATGTACCGCCATATACTACACACACCACTATATACTGCCATACATGACACAGTCACAAACAGTATAATGTACCGCCATATACTACACACACTATATACTGCCATACATGACACCGTCACACAGTATAATGTACCGCCATATACTACACACACTATACTGCCATACATGACACCGTTACACACAGTATAATGTACCGCCATATACTACACACACACTATACTGCCATACATGACACCGTCACACAGTATAATGTACCGCCATATACTACACACACACTATATACTGCCATACATGACAGTCACACACAGTATAATGTACCGCCATATACTACACACACACTATACTGCCATACATGACACCGTCACACAGTATAATGTACCGCCATATACTACACACACACTATATACTGCCATACATGACAGTCACACACAGTATAATGTACCGCCATATACTACACGCCACTATATACTGCCATACATGACACCGTCACACACAGTATAGTGTACCGCCATATACTACACGCCACTATATACTGCCATACATGACACACTATACACACTATATACTGCTATACATGACACCGTCACACACAGTATAATGTACCGCCATATACTACACACACACACTATATACTGCTATACATGACACCGTCACACACAGTATAATGTACCGCCATATACTACACACACACACACACACACACTATATACTGCTATACATGGCACCGTCACACACAGTATAATGTACCGCCATATACTACACACACACTATACTGCCATACATGACACCGTCACACACAGTATAATGTACCACCATATACTACACACACTATACTGCCATACATGACACCGTCACACACAGTATAATGTACCGCCATATACTACACACACACACTATATACTGCTATACATGACACCGTCACACACAGTATAATGTACCGCCATATACTACACACACACACTATATACTGCTATACATGACACCGTCACACACAGTATAATGTACCGCCATATACTACACACACACACTATATACTGCTATACATGACACCGTCACACACAGTATAATGTACCGCCATATACTACACACACTATACTGCCATACATGACACCGTCACACACAGTATAATGTACCGCCATATACTACACACCACTATATACTGCCATACATGACAGTCACACACAGTATAATGTACCGCCATATACTACACACACACACACACACTATATACTGCTATACATGACACCGTCACACACAGTATAATGTACCGCCATATACTACACACACTATACTGCCATACATGACACCGTCACACACAGTGTAATGTACCGCCATATACTACACACCACTATATACTGCCATACATGACAGTCACACACAGTATAATGTACCGCCATATACTACACGCCACTATATACTGCTATACATGACACCGTCACACACAGTATAATGTACCGCCATATACTACACGCCACTATATACTGCCATACATGACACCGTCACACACAGTATAATGTACCGCCATATACTACACGCCACTATATACTGCTATACATGAGTCACACACAGTATAATGTACCGTCATATACTACACACACACACTATATACTGCTATACATGACACCGTCACACACAGTATAATGTACCGCCATATACTACACACCACTATATACTGCCATACATGACACCGTCACACACAGTATAATGTACCGCCATATACTACACACACTATACTGCCATACATGACACCGTCACACACAGTATAATGTACCACCATATACTACACACACACTATACTGCCATACATGACACCGTCACACACAGTATAATGTACCGCCATATACTACACACCACTATATACTGCCATACATGACAGTCACACACAGTATAATTTACCGGCATATACTACACACCACTATATACTGCCATACATGACACCGTCACACACAGTATAATGTACCGCCATATACTACACACACTATATACTGCCATACATGACACCGACACCCACAGTATAATGTACCGCCATATACTACACGCCACTATATACTGCCATACATGACACCGTCACACACAGTATAATGTACCGCCATATACTACACACCACTATATACTGCCATACATGACACCGTCACACACAGTATAATGTACCGCCATATACTACACGCCACTATATACTGCCATACTTGACAGTCACACACAGTATAATGTACCGCCATATACTACACGCCACTATATACTGCCATACATGACAGTCACACACAGTATAATGTACCGCCATATACTACACACACACACTATATACTGCCATACATGACACCGTCACACACAGTATAATGTACCGCCATATACTACACACCACTATATACTGCCATACATGACACCGTCACACACAGTATAATGTACTGCCATATACTACACACACTATACTGCCATACATGACACCGTCGCACACAGTATAATGTACTACCATATACTACACACACTATACTGCCATACCTGACACCGTCACACACAGCATAATGTACCGCCATATACTACACACCACTATATACTGCCATACATGACACCGTCACACACAGTATAATGTACCGCCATATACTACACGCCACTATATACTGCCATACATGACAGTCACACACAGTATAATGTACCGCCATATACTACACACACACACTATATACTGCCATACATGACACCGTCACACACAGTATAATGTACCACCATATACTACACACTCTATACTGCCATACATGACACCGTCACACACAGTATAATGTACCGCCATATACTACACACCACTATATACTGCCATACATGACAGTCACACACAGTATAATGTACCGCCATATACCACACACACACTATATACTGCTATACATGACACCGTCACACAGTATAATGTACCGCCATATACTACACACCACTATATACTGCCATACATGACACCGTCACACACGGTATAATGTACCGCCATATACTACACACCACTATATACTGCCATACATGACAGTCACACACAGTATAATGTACCGCCATATACTACACACCACTATATACTGCCATACATGACACCGTCACACACAGTATAATGTACCGCCATATACAACACGCCACTATATACTGCCATACATGACACCGTCACACACAGTATAATGTACCGCCATATACTACACGCCACTATATACTGCCATACATGACACCGTCACACACAGTATAATGTACCGCCATATACTACACGCCACTATATACTGCCATACATGACACCGTCACACACAGTATAATGTACCGCCATATACTACACGCCACTATATACTGCCATACATGACACCGTCACACACAGTATAATGTACCGCCATATACTACACACACACACTATATACTGCTATACATGACAGTCACACACAGTATAATGTACCGCCATATACTACACACCACTATATACTGCCATACATGACACCGTCACACACAGTATAATGTACCGCCATATACTACACGCCACTATATACTGCCATACATGACACCGTCACACACAGTATAATGTACCGCCATATACTACTCACCACTATATACTGCCATACATGACACCGTAACACAGTATAATGTACCGCCATATACTACACACCACTATATATTGCCATACATGACAGTCACACACAGCATAATGTACCGCCATATACAACACGCCACTATATACTGCCATACATGACACCGTCACACACAGTATAATGTACGCCATATACTACACACACTATACTGCCATACATGACACCGTCACACACAGTATAATGTACCACCATATACTACACACACTATACTGCCATACATGACACCGTCACACACAGTATAATGTACCGCCATATACTACACACCACTATATACTGCCATACATGACAGTCACACACAGTATAATGTACCGCCATATACTACACGCCACTATATACTGCCATACATGACACCGTCACACACAGTATAATGTACCGCCATATACTACACACACTATACTGCCATACATGACACCGTCACACACAGTATAATGTACCGCCGTATACTACACACCACTATATACTGCCATACATGACACAGTCACACACAGTATAATGTACCGCCATATACTACACACACTATACTGCCATACATGACACCGTCACACACAGTATAATGTACCACCATATACTACACACACTATACTGCCATACATGACACCGTCACACACAGTATAATGTACCGCCATATACTACACACCACTATATACTGCCATACATGACAGTCACACACAGTATAATGTACCGCCATATACTACACGCCACTATATACTGCCACACATGACACCGTCACACACAGTATAATGTACCGCCATATACTACACACCACTATATACTGCCATACATGACACCGTCACACACGGTATAATGTACCGCCATATACTACACACCACTATATACTGCCATACATGACAGTCACACACAGTATAATGTACCGCCATATACCACACACACACTATATACTGCTATACATGACACCGTCACACACAGTATAATGTCCCGCCATATACCACACACACACTATATACTGCTATACATGACACCGTCACACAGTATAATGTACCGCCATATACTACACGCCACTATATACTGCCATACATGACACCGTCACACACAGTATAATGTACCGCCATATACTACACGCCACTATATACTGCCATACATGACACCGTCACACACAGTATAATGTACCGCCATATACTACACGCCACTATATACTGCCATACATGACACCGTCACACACAGTATAATGTACCGCCATATACTACACACACACACTATATACTGCTATACATGACACAGTCACACACAGTATAATGTACCGCCATATACTACACACCACTATATACTGCCATACATGACACCGTCACACACAGTATAATGTACCGCCATATACTACACACCACTATATACTGCCATACATGACACCGTAACACTGTATAATGTACCGCCATATACTACACACCACTATATATTGCCATACATGACAGTCACACACAGCATAATGTACCGCCATATACTACACGCCACTATATACTGCCATACATGACACCGTCACACACAGTATAATGTACAGCCATATACTACACACCACTATATACTGCCATACATGACACCGTCACACACAGTATAATGTACAGCCATATACTACACGCCACTATATACTGCCATACATGACACCGTCACACACAGTATAATGTACCGCCATATACTACACGCCACTATATACTGCCATACATGACACCGTCACACAAAGTATAATGTACCGCCATATACTACACATACACACTATATACTGCTATACATGACACCGTCACACACAGTATAATGTACCGCCATATACTACACACACTATATACTGCTATACATGGCACCGTCACACACAGTATAATGTACCGCCATATACTACACACACACTATACTGCCATACATGACACCGTCACACACAGTATAATGTACCACCATATACTACACCCACTATACTGCCATACATAACACCGTCACACACAGTATAATGTACCGCCATATACTACACACCACTATATACTGCCATACATGACAGTCACACACAGGATAATGTACCGCCATATACTACACGCCACTATATACTGCCATAGATGACACCGTCACACAGGATAATGTACCACCATATACTACACACACACTATACTGCCATACATGACACCGTCACATAGTATAATGTACCGCCATATACTACACACACCACTATATACTGCCATACATGACACAGTCACAAACAGTATAATGTACCGCCATATACTACACACACTATATACTGCCATACATGACACCGTCACACAGTATAATGTACCGCCATATACTACACACACTATACTGCCATACATGACACCGTTACACACAGTATAATGTACCGCCATATACTACACACACACTATACTGCCATACATGACACCGTCACACAGTATAATGTACCGCCATATACTACACACACACTATATACTGCCATACATGACAGTCACACACAGTATAATGTACCGCCATATACTACACACACACTATACTGCCATACATGACACCGTCACACAGTATAATGTACCGCCATATACTACACACACACTATATACTGCCATACATGACAGTCACACACAGTATAATGTACCGCCATATACTACACGCCACTATATACTGCCATACATGACACCGTCACACACAGTATAGTGTACCGCCATATACTACACGCCACTATATACTGCCATACATGACACACTATACACACTATATACTGCTATACATGACACCGTCACACACAGTATAATGTACCGCCATATACTACACACACACACTATATACTGCTATACATGACACCGTCACACACAGTATAATGTACCGCCATATACTACACACACACACACACACACACTATATACTGCTATACATGGCACCGTCACACACAGTATAATGTACCGCCATATACTACACACACACTATACTGCCATACATGACACCGTCACACACAGTATAATGTACCACCATATACTACACACACTATACTGCCATACATGACACCGTCACACACAGTATAATGTACCGCCATATACTACACACACACACTATATACTGCTATACATGACACCGTCACACACAGTATAATGTACCGCCATATACTACACACACACACTATATACTGCTATACATGACACCGTCACACACAGTATAATGTACCGCCATATACTACACACACACACTATATACTGCTATACATGACACCGTCACACACAGTATAATGTACCGCCATATACTACACACACTATACTGCCATACATGACACCGTCACACACAGTATAATGTACCGCCATATACTACACACCACTATATACTGCCATACATGACAGTCACACACAGTATAATGTACCGCCATATACTACACACACACACACACTATATACTGCTATACATGACACCGTCACACACAGTATAATGTACCGCCATATACTACACACACTATACTGCCATACATGACACCGTCACACACAGTGTAATGTACCGCCATATACTACACACCACTATATACTGCCATACATGACAGTCACACACAGTATAATGTACCGCCATATACTACACGCCACTATATACTGCTATACATGACACCGTCACACACAGTATAATGTACCGCCATATACTACACGCCACTATATACTGCCATACATGACACCGTCACACACAGTATAATGTACCGCCATATACTACACGCCACTATATACTGCTATACATGAGTCACACACAGTATAATGTACCGTCATATACTACACACACACACTATATACTGCTATACATGACACCGTCACACACAGTATAATGTACCGCCATATACTACACACCACTATATACTGCCATACATGACACCGTCACACACAGTATAATGTACCGCCATATACTACACACACTATACTGCCATACATGACACCGTCACACACAGTATAATGTACCACCATATACTACACACACACTATACTGCCATACATGACACCGTCACACACAGTATAATGTACCGCCATATACTACACACCACTATATACTGCCATACATGACAGTCACACACAGTATAATTTACCGGCATATACTACACACCACTATATACTGCCATACATGACACCGTCACACACAGTATAATGTACCGCCATATACTACACACACTATATACTGCCATACATGACACCGACACCCACAGTATAATGTACCGCCATATACTACACGCCACTATATACTGCCATACATGACACCGTCACACACAGTATAATGTACCGCCATATACTACACACCACTATATACTGCCATACATGACACCGTCACACACAGTATAATGTACCGCCATATACTACACGCCACTATATACTGCCATACTTGACAGTCACACACAGTATAATGTACCGCCATATACTACACGCCACTATATACTGCCATACATGACAGTCACACACAGTATAATGTACCGCCATATACTACACACACACACTATATACTGCCATACATGACACCGTCACACACAGTATAATGTACCGCCATATACTACACACCACTATATACTGCCATACATGACACCGTCACACACAGTATAATGTACTGCCATATACTACACACACTATACTGCCATACATGACACCGTCGCACACAGTATAATGTACTACCATATACTACACACACTATACTGCCATACCTGACACCGTCACACACAGCATAATGTACCGCCATATACTACACACCACTATATACTGCCATACATGACACCGTCACACACAGTATAATGTACCGCCATATACTACACGCCACTATATACTGCCATACATGACAGTCACACACAGTATAATGTACCGCCATATACTACACACACACACTATATACTGCCATACATGACACCGTCACACACAGTATAATGTACCACCATATACTACACACTCTATACTGCCATACATGACACCGTCACACACAGTATAATGTACCGCCATATACTACACACCACTATATACTGCCATACATGACAGTCACACACAGTATAATGTACCGCCATATACCACACACACACTATATACTGCTATACATGACACCGTCACACAGTATAATGTACCGCCATATACTACACACCACTATATACTGCCATACATGACACCGTCACACACGGTATAATGTACCGCCATATACTACACACCACTATATACTGCCATACATGACAGTCACACACAGTATAATGTACCGCCATATACTACACACCACTATATACTGCCATACATGACACCGTCACACACAGTATAATGTACCGCCATATACAACACGCCACTATATACTGCCATACATGACACCGTCACACACAGTATAATGTACCGCCATATACTACACGCCACTATATACTGCCATACATGACACCGTCACACACAGTATAATGTACCGCCATATACTACACGCCACTATATACTGCCATACATGACACCGTCACACACAGTATAATGTACCGCCATATACTACACGCCACTATATACTGCCATACATGACACCGTCACACACAGTATAATGTACCGCCATATACTACACACACACACTATATACTGCTATACATGACAGTCACACACAGTATAATGTACCGCCATATACTACACACCACTATATACTGCCATACATGACACCGTCACACACAGTATAATGTACCGCCATATACTACACGCCACTATATACTGCCATACATGACACCGTCACACACAGTATAATGTACCGCCATATACTACTCACCACTATATACTGCCATACATGACACCGTAACACAGTATAATGTACCGCCATATACTACACACCACTATATATTGCCATACATGACAGTCACACACAGCATAATGTACCGCCATATACAACACGCCACTATATACTGCCATACATGACACCGTCACACACAGTATAATGTACGCCATATACTACACACACTATACTGCCATACATGACACCGTCACACACAGTATAATGTACCACCATATACTACACACACTATACTGCCATACATGACACCGTCACACACAGTATAATGTACCGCCATATACTACACACCACTATATACTGCCATACATGACAGTCACACACAGTATAATGTACCGCCATATACTACACGCCACTATATACTGCCATACATGACACCGTCACACACAGTATAATGTACCGCCATATACTACACACACTATACTGCCATACATGACACCGTCACACACAGTATAATGTACCGCCGTATACTACACACCACTATATACTGCCATACATGACACCGTCACACACAGTATAATGTACCGCCATATACTACACACACTATACTGCCATACATGACACCGTCACACACAGTATAATGTACCACCATATACTACACACACTATACTGCCATACATGACACCGTCACACACAGTATAATGTACCGCCATATACTACACACCACTATATACTGCCATACATGACAGTCACACACAGTATAATGTACCGCCATATACTACACGCCACTATATACTGCCACACATGACACCGTCACACACAGTATAATGTACCGCCATATACTACACACCACTATATACTGCCACACATGACACCGTCACACACGGTATAATGTACCGCCATATACTACACACCACTATATACTGCCATACATGACAGTCACACACAGTATAATGTACCGCCATATACCACACACACACTATATACTGCTATACATGACACCGTCACACACAGTATAATGTACCGCCATATACCACACACACACTATATACTGCTATACATGACACCGTCACACAGTATAATGTACCGCCATATACTACACGCCACTATATACTGCCATACATGACACCGTCACACACAGTATAATGTACCGCCATATACTACACGCCACTATATACTGCCATACATGACACCGTCACACACAGTATAATGTACCGCCATATACTACACGCCACTATATACTGCCATACATGACACCGTCACACACAGTATAATGTACCGCCATATACTACACACACACACTATATACTGCTATACATGACACAGTCACACACAGTATAATGTACCGCCATATACTACACACCACTATATACTGCCATACATGACACCGTCACACACAGTATAATGTACCGCCATATACTACACACCACTATATACTGCCATACATGACACCGTAACACTGTATAATGTACCGCCATATACTACACACCACTATATATTGCCATACATGACAGTCACACACAGCATAATGTACCGCCATATACTACACGCCACTATATACTGCCATACATGACACCGTCACACACAGTATAATGTACAGCCATATACTACACACCACTATATACTGCCATACATGACACCGTCACACACAGTATAATGTACAGCCATATACTACACACACACTATACTGCCATACATGACACCGTCACACACAGTATAATGTACAGCCATATACTACACGCCACTATATACTGCCATACATGACACCGTCACACACAGTATAATGTACCGCCCTATACTACACACACACTATACTGCCATACATGACACCGTCACACACAGTATAATGTACCACCATATACTACACACACTATACTGCCATACATAACACCGTCACACACAGTATAATGTACCGCCATATAGTACACACCACTATATACTGCCATACATGACAGTCACACACAGTATAATGTACCGCTATATACTACACGCCACTATATACTGCCATAGATGACACCGTCACACAGGATAATGTACCGCCATATACTACACACACACTATACTGCCATACATGACAGTCACACACAGTATAATGTACCGCCATATACTACACACCACTATATACTGCCATACATGACACAGTCACAAACAGTATAATGTACCGCCATATACTACACACACTATATACTGCCATACATGACACCGTCACACAGTATAATGTACCGCCATATACTACACACACTATACTGCCATACATGACACCGTTACACACAGTATAATGTACTGCCATATACTACACACACACTATACTGCCATACATGACACCGTCACACAGTATAATGTACCGCCATATACTACACACACACTATATACTGCCATACATGACAGTCACACACAGTATAATGTACCGCCATATACTACACGCCACTATATACTGCCATACATGACACCGTCACACACAGTATAATGTACCGCCATATACTACACGCCACTATTTACTGCCATACATGACACCGTCACACACAGTATAATGTACCGCCATATACTACACATACACACTATATACTGCTATACATGACACCGTCACACACAGTATAATGTACCGCCATATACTACACACACACACTATATACTGCTATACATGACACCGTCACACACAGTATAATGTACCGCCATATACTACACACACACACTATATACTGCTATACATGGCACCGTCACACACAGTATAATGTACCGCCATATACTACACATACACACCATATACTGCTATACATGACACCGTCACACACAGTATAATGTACCGCCATATACTACACACACTATATACTGCTATACATGGCACCGTCACACACAGTATAATGTACCGCCATATACTACACACACACTATACTGCCATACATGACACCGTCACACACAGTATAATGTACCACCATATACTACACACACTATACTGCCATACATAACACCGTCACACACAGTATAATGTACCGCCATATACTACACACCACTATATACTGCCATACATGACAGTCACACACAGTATAATGTACCGCCATATACTACACGCCACTATATACTGCCATAGATGACACCGTCACACAGGATAATGTACCGCCATATACTACACACACACTATACTGCCATACATGACACCGTCACATAGTATAATGTACCGCCATATACTACACACACCACTATATACTGCCATACATGACACAGTCACAAACAGTATAATGTACCGCCATATACTACACACACTATATACTGCCATACATGACACCGTCACACAGTATAATGTACCGCCATATACTACACACACTATACTGCCATACATGACACCGTTACACACAGTATAATGTACCGCCATATACTACACACACACTATACTGCCATACATGACACCGTCACACAGTATAATGTACCGCCATATACTACACACACACTATATACTGCCATACATGACAGTCACACAAAGTATAATGTACCGCCATATACTACACGCATCTATATACTGCCATACATGACACCGTCACACACAGTATAATGTACCGCCATATACTACACGCCACTATATACTGCCATACATGACACACTATACACACTATATACTGCTATACATGACACCGTCACACACAGTATAATGTACCGCCATATACTACACACACACACTATATACTGCTATACATGACACCGTCACACACAGTATAATGTACCGCCATATACTACACACACACACACACTATATACTGCTATACATGGCACCGTCACACACAGTATAATGTACCGCCATATACTACACACACACACTATACTGCCATACATGACACCGTCACACACAGTATAATGTACCACCATATACTACACACACTATACTGCCATACATGACACTGTCACACACAGTATTATGTACCGCCATATACTACACACACACATTATATACTGCTATACATGACACCGTCACACACAGTATAATGTACCGCCATATACTACACACACACACTATACACTGCTATACATGACACCGTCACACACAGTATAATGTACCGCCATATACTACACACACACACTATATACTGCTATACATGACACCGTCACACACAGTATAATGTACCGCCATATACTACACACACTATACTGCCATACATGACACCGTCACACACAGTATAATGTACCGCCATATACTACACACCACTATATACTGCCATACATGACAGTCACACACAGTATAATGTACCGCCATATACTACACACACACTATATACTGCTATACATGACACCGTCACACACAGTATAATGTACCGCCATATACTACACACACTATACTGCCATACATGACACCGTCACACACAGTGTAATGTACCGCCATATACTACACACCACTATATACTGCCATACATGACAGTCACACACAGTATAATGTACCGCCATATACTACACGCCACTATATACTGCCATACATGACACCGTCACACACAGTATAATGTACCGCCATATACTACACACCACTATATACTGCCATACATGACACCGTCACACACGGTATAATGTACCGCCAT
The DNA here is from genome assembly GCF_046119375.1 of Phyllobates terribilis. Lineage (NCBI taxonomy): Eukaryota > Metazoa > Chordata > Amphibia > Anura > Dendrobatidae > Phyllobates > Phyllobates terribilis. The sequence goes on from NW_027362770.1 coordinate 141,529,015, forward strand.
ATACTACACACCACTATATACTGCCATACATGACAGTCACACACAGTATAATGTACCGCCATATACTACACGCCACTATATACTGCCATACATGACACCGTCACACACAGTATAATGTACCGCCATATACTACACGCCACTATATACTGCTATACATGACAGTCACACACAGTATAATGTACCGTCATATACTACACACACACACTATATACTGCTATACATGACACCGTCACACACAGTATAATGTACCGCCATATACTACACACCACTATATACTGCCATACATGACACCGTCACACACAGTATAATGTACCGCCATATACTACACACACTATACTGCCATACATGAGACCGTCACACACAGTATAATGTACCACCATATACTACACACACACTATACTGCCATACATGACACCGTCACACACAGTATAATGTACCGCCATATACTACACACCACTATATACTGCCATACATGACAGTCACACACAGTATAATTTACCGGCATATACTACACACCACTATATACTGCCATACATGACACCGTCACACACAGTATAATGTACCGCCATATACTACACACACTATATACTGCCATACATGACACCGACACCCACAGTATAATGTACCGCCATATACTACACGCCACTATATACTGCCATACATGACACCGTCACACACAGTATAATGTACCGCCATATACTACACACCACTATATACTGCCATACATGACACCGTCACACACAGTATAATGTACCGCCATATACTACACGCCACTATATACTGCCATACATGAGTCACACACAGTATAATGTACCGCCATATACTACACGCCACTATATACTGCCATACATGACAGTCACACACAGTATAATGTACCGCCATATACTACACACACACACTATATACTGCCATACATGACACCGTCACACACAGTATAATGTACCGCCATATACTACACACCACTATATACTGCCATACATGACACCGTCACACACAGTATAATGTACCGCCATATACTACACACACTATACTGCCATACATGACACCGTCGCACACAGTATAATGTACTACCATATACTACACACACTATACTGCCATACATGACACCGTCACACACAGTATAATGTACCGCCATATAGTACACACCACTATATACTGCCATACATGACACCGTCACACACAGTATAATGTACCGCCATATACTACACGCCACTATATACTGCCATACATGACACCGTCACACACAGTATAATGTACCGCCATATACTACACACCACTATATACTGCCATACATGACACCGTCACACACAGTATAATGTACCGCCATATACTACACACCACTATATACTGCCATACATGACAGTCACACACAGTATAATGTACCGCCATATACTACACGCCACTATATACTGCCATACATGACACCGTCACACACAGTATAATGTACCGCCATATACTACACACCACTATATACTGCCATACATGACAGTCACACACAGTATAATGTACCGCCATATACTACACACACTATATACTGCCATACATGACACCGTCACACACAGTATAATGTACCGCCATATACTACACACCACTATATACTGCCATACATGACAGTCACACACAGTATAATGTACCGCCATATACTACGCACCACTATATACTGCTATATACGGTTGTATGAGTACAAAGGAGAGCGCTGGGGTCAGTGGTGGAGGACGACAAGTCCCATAATACCTCTAGCACTCAGCAGCAACTACAAGTGTCCCCCCGGCCAAAGGGCGCCCCTACTATTACTACTACTGCGCACGAGCCGCTGGCCAGGGGGAGGAGCCAGACTGCATGCGCCCCTCATGTCATTGGTCACAAGCATCTGTGCAGGAAAAGGCGGGTCCACATGATAATAACTGACAACCGTTCAAACCAATCATCAATGTTTCTGTCAGTAGAGACCCCGCCACCCTGGGTACCGGCCGGAATCAGCAGGAGGGCGGGACTTCCGTTGTCAGGTGCTGGTGGTTGGTTGCTGCAGTAGTGTGCGGGGAAGGCCCGGCATGTCCGCAAGGTGCTCGTAGTACGCGAGGATGAACGGCTTCAGCACCGAGGAGGACAGCAGGGATGGGCCGCCCGCCCCGGCCGCTCCGTTCTTTGGCCAGACGTGTTGTCTGATAGACGGAGGGGAGCGCTGCGCACGGCCGGCGGGGAACGCGTCATTCAGCAAACGGGTCCAGAAGAGCATCTCCCAGAAGAAGCTGAAGCTGGACATCGACAAGAGCGTGAGTGCCCGCGTACCGGCAGTGTGCACAGTGCTGTACCGGTAATATCTATACTGTGCCGGCAGTGTGTACTGTGCTGTACCGGTAATATCTATACTGTGCCGGCAGTGTGTACAGTGATGTACCGGTAATATCTATAATGTGCCGGCAGTGTGTACTGTACTGTGCCGGTAATATCTATACTGTGCCGGCAGTGTGTACTGTGCTGTACCGGTCATATCTATACTGTGCCGGCAGTGTGCACAGTGCTGTACCGGTAATATCTATACTGTGCCGGCAGTGTGTACAGTGCTGTACCAGTCATATCTATACTGTGCCGGCAGTGTGTACTGTACTGTACCGGTAATATCTATACTGTGACGGCAGTGTGTACTGTACTGTACCGGTATTATCTATACTGTGACGGCAGTGTGTACTGTACTGTACCGGTATTATCTATACTGTGCCGGCAGTGTGTACAGTACTGTACGGGTAATATCTACACTGTGCCGGCAGTGTGTACTGTACTGTACTGGTAATATCTATACTGTGCCGGCAGTGTGTACAGTGATGTACCGGTAATATCTATAATGTGCCGGCAGTGTGTACTGTACTGTACCGGTAATATCTATAATGTGCCGGCAGTGTGTACTGTACTGTACCGGTAATATCTATACTGTGACGGCAGTGTGTACTGTACTGTACCGGTATTATCTATACTGTGCCGGCAGTGTGTACAGTACTGTACGGGTAATATCTACACTGTGCCGGCAGTGTGTACAGTGATGTACCGGTAATATCTATAATGTGCCGGCAGTGTGTACTGTACTGTACCGGTAATATCTATACTGTGACGGCAGTGTGTACTGTACTGTACCGGTATTATCTATACTGTGCCGGCAGTGTGCACAGTGCTGTACCGGTAATATCTATACTGTGCCGGCAGTGTGTACAGTGATGTACCGGTAATATCTATAATGTGCCGGCAGTGTGCACTGTACTGTACCGGTAATATCTATACTGTGACGGCAGTGTGTACTGTACTGTACCGGTATTATCTATACTGTGCCGGCAGTGTGTACAGTGATGTACCGGTAATATCTATAATGTGCCGGCAGTGTGTACTGTACTGTACCGGTATTATCTATACTGTGCCGGCAGTGTGCACAGTGCTGTACCGGTAATATCTATACTGTGCCGGCAGTGTGTACAGTGATGTACCGGTAATATCTATAATGTGCCGGCAGTGTGCACTGTACTGTACGGGTAATATCTATACTGTACCGGCAGTGTGTACAGTGCTGTACCGGTAATATCTATACTGTGCCGGCAGTGTGTACAGTGCTGTACCGGTCATATCTATACTGTGCCGGCAGTGTGTACAGTGATGTACCGGTAATATTTATAATGTGCCGGCAGTGTGTACTGTACTGTACCGGTAATATCTATACTGTGACGGCAGTGTGTACTGTACCGGTATTATCTATAATGTGCCGGCAGTGTGTACTGTACTGTACCGGTAATATCTATAATGTGCCGGCAGTGTATACTGTACTGTACCGGTAATATCTATACTGTGACGGCAGTGTGTACTGTACTGTACCGGTATTATCTACACTGTGACGGCAGTGTGTACTGTACTGTACTGGTAATATCTATACTGTGCCGGCAGTGTGTACTGTACTGTACCGGTAATATCTATACTGTGCCGGCAGTGTGTACTGTACTGTACCGGTAATATCTATACTGTGCCGGCAGTGTGTACTGTGCTGTACCGGTAATATCTATATTGTGCCGGCAGTGTGTACTGTGCTGTACCGGTAATATCTATACTGTGCCGGCAGTGTGTACTGTACTGTGCCGGTATTATCTATACTGTGCCGGCAGTGTGTACAGTACTGTACGGGTAATATCTACACTGTGCCGGCAGTGTGTACTGTACTGTACCGGTAATATCTATACTGTGCCGGCAGTGTGTACTGTACTGTACCGGTAATATCTACACTGTGCCGGCAGTGTGTACTGTACTGTACCGGTAATATCTATACTGTGCCGGCAGTGTGTACTGTGCTGTACCGGTAATATCTATACTGTGCCGGCAGTGTGTACAGTGCTGTACCGGTCATATCTATACTGTGCCGGCAGTGTGTACAGTGCTGTACCGGTCATATCTATACTGTGCCGGCAGTGTGTACAGTGCTGTACCGGTCATATCTATACTGTGCCGGCAGTGTGTACAGTGCTGTACCGGTCATATCTATACTGTGCCGGCAGTGTGTACAGTGCTGTACCGGGCATATCTATACTGTGCCGGCAGTGTGTACAGTGCTGTACCGGGCATATCTATACTGTGCCGGCAGTGTGTACAGTGCTGTACCGGGCATATCTATACTGTGCCGGCAGTGTGTACTGTGCTGTACCGGGCATATCTATACTGTGCCGGCAGTGTGTACTGTGCTGTACCGGGCATATCTATACTGTGCCGGCAGTGTGTACTGTGCTGTACCGGGCATATCTATACTGTGCCGGCAGTGTGTACTGTACTGTGCCGGTCATATCTATACTGTGCCGGTAATATCTATACTGTGCCGGCAGTGAGTACAGTGCTGTACCGGTAATATCTATACTGTGCCGGCAATATCTATACTGTGCCGGCAGTGTGTACAGTACTGTGCCGGCAGTGTGTACTGAAATGTATCGGTCATATCTATACTGTGCCGGCAGTGTGTACAGTGCTGTACCGGTAATATCTATACTGTGCAGGCAGTGTGTACTGTACCGGTAATATCTATACTGTGCCGGCAGTGTGCACTGTACTGTACTGGTGATATCTATACTGTGTCGGCAGTGTGCACTGTACTGTACCGGTAATATCTATACTGTGCCGGCAGTGTGCACTGTACTGTACCGATAATATCTATATTGTGCCGGCAGTGTGTACTGTTCTGGTAATATCGATACTGTGCCGGCAGTGTGCACTGTACTGTACCGGTAATATCTATACTGTGCCGGCAGTGAGTACAGTGCTGTACCGGTAATATCTATACTGTGCCGGCAATATCTATACTGTGCCGGCAGTGTGCACTGTACTGTACCGGTAATATCTATACTGTGCCGGCAGTGTGCACTGTACTGTACCGGTAATATCTATACTGTGCCGGCAGTGTGCACTGTACTGTACCGGTAATATCTATACTGTGCCGGCAGTGTGCACTGTACTGTACCGGTAATATCTATACTGTGCCGACAGTGTGTACTGTACCGGTAATATCTATACTGTGCCGGCAGTGTGCACTGTACTATACCGGTAATATCTATACTGTGCCGGCAGTATGTATTGTACCGGTAATATCTATATTGTGCCGGCAGTATGTATTGTACCGGTAATATCTATATTGTGCCGGCAGTGTGTACTGTACTGTACCGGTAATATCTATACTGTGCCGGCAGTGTGTACTGTACTGGTAATATCTATACTGTGCCGGCAGTGTGCACTGTACTGTACCGGTAATATCTATACTGTGCCGGTAATATCTATACTGTGCCGGCAGTGTGCACTGTACTGTACCGGTAATATCTATACTGTCCCGGCAGTGTGCACTGTACTGTACCGGTAATATCTATGCTGTGCCGGCAGTGTGCACTGTGCTGTACCGGTCATATCTATACTGTGCTGGCAGTGTGTACTGTACTGTGCCGGTAATATCTATACTGTGCCGGCAGTGAGTACAGTGCTGTACCGGTAATACCTATACTATGCCGGCAATATCTATACTGTGCCGGCAGTGTGTACAGTACTGTGCCGGCAGTGTGTACTGAACTGTACCGGTCATATCTATACTGTGCCGGCAGTGTGTACAGTACTGTACCGGTAATATCTATACTGTGCCGGCAGTGTGCACTGTACTGTACTGGTGATATCTATACTGTGTCGGCAGTGTGCACTGTACTGTACCGGTAATATCTATACTGTGCCGGCAGTGTGCACTGTACTGTACCGATAATATCTATATTGTGCCGGCAGTGTGTACTGTTCTGGTAATATCGATACTGTGCCGGCAGTGTGCACTGTGCTGTACCGGTAATATCTATACTGTGCCGGCAGTGAGTACAGTGCTGTACCGGTAATATCTATACTGTGCCGGCAGTGTGCACTGTACTGTACCGGTAATATCTATACTGTGCCGGCAGTGTGCACTGTACTGTACCGGTAATATCTATACTGTGCCGGCAGTGTGCACTGTACTGTACCGGTAATATCTATACTGTGCCGGCAGTGTGCACTGTACTGTACCGGTAATATCTATACTGTGCCGGCAGTGTGCACTGTACTGTACCGGTAATATCTATACTGTGCCGGCAGTGTGTACTGTACTGGTAATATCTATACTGTGCCGGCAGTGTGCACTGTACTATACCGGTAATATCTATACTGTGCCGGCAGTATGTATTGTACCGGTAATATCTATATTGTGCCGGCAGTGTGTACTGTACTGTACCGGTAATATCTATACTGTGCCGGCAGTGTGTACTGTACTGGTAATATCTATACTGTGCCAGCAGTGTGCACTGTACTATACCGGTAATATCTATACTGTGCCGGCAGTGTGCACTGTACTGTACCGGTAATATCTATACTGTACCGGTAATATCTATACTGTGCCGGCAGTGTGCACTGTACTGTACCGGTAATATCTATACTGTCCCGGCAGTGTGCACTGTACTGTACCGGTAATATCTATACTGTGCCGGCAGTGTGCACTGTACTGTACCGGTAATATCTATACTGTGCCGGCAGTGTGTACTGTACCAGTAATATCTATACTGTACCGGCAGTGTGTACAATACTGTGCCGATTATATCTATACTGTGCCGCTTATATCTATACTGTACCGGCAGTGTGTACAATACTGTGCCGGTTATATCTATACTGTGCCAGTAATATCTATACTGTGCCGGCAGTGTACTGTACCGGTAATATCTGTACTGTGCCGGCAGTGTGTACTGTACTGTACCGGTAATATCTGTACTGTGCCGGCAGTGTACTGTACTGTACCGGTAATATCTATACTGTGCCCACAGTGTGTACTGTACTGTACCGGTAATATCTATACTGTGCCGGCAGTGTGTCCAGTACTGTACCTGTATTATCTATACTGTGCCGGCAATGTGTACAGTACTGGTAATATCTATACTGTACCGGTAATATCTATACTGTACCGGCTATGGGTAGCCTTGTACCGGTCATTTCTATACTGTGCCGGCAGTGTGTACAGTCCTGTACAGGTCATATCTATACTGTGCCGGTAGTGTGTACAGTACTGTAACTGTAATATCTATACTGTGCCGGTAATATCTATACTGTGTCGGCAGTGTGTATAGTCCTGTGCCGGTAATATTTATACTGTGCCGGAAGTGTGTACTGTTCCGGTAATATCTATACTGTGCCGGCAGTGTGTACAGTACTGGTAATATCTATACTGTGCCGGCAGTGTGTACAGTACTGGTAATATCTATACTGTGCCGGCAGTGTACTGTACCGGTAATATCTATACTGTACCGGCTGTGTGTACTGTACCGGTAATATCTATACTGTGCCGGCAGTGTACTGTACCGGTAATATCTATACTGTACCGGCTGTGTGTACTGTACTGGTAATATCTATACTGTGCCGGAAGTGTACTGTACCGGTAATATCTATACTGTGCCGGCAGTGTGTACAGTACCGGTAATATCTATACTGTGCCGGCAGTGTGTACAGTACCGGTAATATCTATACTGTGCCGGCAGTGTACTGTACCGGTAATATCTATACTGTGCCGGCAGTGTGTACAGTACTGGTAATATCTATACTGTGCCGGCAGTGTGTACAGTACCGGTAATATCTATACTGTGCCGGCAGTGTGTACAGTACCGGTAATATCTATACTGTGCCGGCAGTGTGTACAGTACCGGTAATATCTATACTGTGCCGGCAGTGTACTGTACCGGTAATATCTATACTGTGCCGGCAGTGTGTACAGTACTGGTAATATCTATACTGTGCCGGCAGTGTGTACAGTACCGGTAATATCTATACTGTGCCGGCAGTGTACTGTACCGGTAATATCTATACTGTGCCGGCAGTGTGTACAGTACTGGTAATATCTATACTGTGCCGGCAGTGTACTGTACCGGTAATATCTATACTGTACCGGCAGTGTGTACAGTACCGGTAATATCTATACTGTACCGGCAGTGTGTACAGTACCGGTAATATCTATACTGTGCCGGCAGTGTACTGTACCGGTAATATCTATACTGTGCCGGCAGTGTACTGTACCGGTAATATCTATACTGTGCCGGCAGTGTGTACAGTACCGGTAATATCTATACTGTGCCGGCAGTGTACTGTACCGGTATTATCTATACTGTGCCGGCAGTGTGTACAGTACTGGTAATATCTATACTGTGCCGGCAGTATACTGTACCGGTAATATCTATACTGTACCGGCTGTGTGTACAGTACCGGTAATATCTATACTGTACCGGCTGTGTGTACAGTACCGGTAATATCTATACTGTGCCGGCAGTGTACTGTACCGGTAATATCTATACTGTACCGGCTGTGTGTACTGTACTGGTAATATCTATACTGTGCCGGAAGTGTACTGTACCGGTAATATCTATACTGTGCCGGCAGTGTGTACAGTACCGGTAATATCTATACTGTGCCGGCAGTGTGTACAGTACCGGTAATATCTATACTGTGCCGGCAGTGTGTACAGTACCGGTAATATCTATACTGTGCCGGCAGTGTACAGTACCGGTAATATCTATACTGTGCCGGCAGTGTGTACAGTACCGGTAATATCTATACTGTGCCGGCAGTGTACAGTACCGGTAATATCTATACTGTGCCGGCAGTGTGTACAGTACTGGTAATATCTATACTGTGCCGGCAGTGTGTACAGTACGGTAATATCTATACTGTGCCGGCAGTGTGTACAGTACTGGTAATATCTATACTGTGCCGGCTGTGTGTACTGTACCGGTAATATCTATACTGTGCCGGCTGTGTGTACAGTACCGGTAATATCTATACTGTGCCGGCAGTGTGTACAGTACCGGTAATATCTATACTGTGCCGGCAGTGTGTACAGTACCGGTAATATCTATACTGTGCCGGCAGTGTACAGTACCGGTAATATCTATACTGTGCCGGCAGTGTGTACAGTACGGTAATATCTATACTGTGCCGGCAGTGTGTACATTACTGGTAATATCTATACTGTGCCGGCTGTGTGTACTGTACCGGTAATATCTATACTGTGCCGGCAGTGTGTACTGTACTGTACCGGCAACATCTATAATGTGCCGGCAGTGTGTACTGTACTGTACCGGCAACATCTATAATGTGCCGGCAGTGTGTACTGTACTGTACCGGCAACATCTATAATGTGCCGGCAGTGTGTACTGTACTGTACCGGCAACATCTATAATGTGCCGGCAGTGTGTACTGTACTGTACCGGCAACATCTATAATGTGCCGGCAGTGTGTACTGTACTGTACCGGCAACATCTATAATGTGCCGGCAGTGTGTACTGTACTGTACCGGCAACATCTATACTGTGCCGGCAGTGTGTACTGTACCGGTAATATCTATACTGTGCCGGCAGTGTGTACTGTATCGATAATATCTATACTGTGCCGGTCATATCTATACTGTGCCGACAGTGTGTACAGTACTGTGCCAGTAATATCTTTACAGTGTCGGCAGTGTGTACTGTACTGTATCGGTATTATCTATACTGTTCCGGCAGTGTGTACATTACTGTACCGGTAATATCTATACTGTACCGGCAGTGTGCACTGTACTGTACCGGTAATATCTATACTGTGCCGGCAGTGTGCACTGTACTGTACCGGTAACATCTATAGTATGCCGGCAGTGTGTACAGTACTGGTAATATCTATACTGTGCCGGCAGTGTACTGTACCGGTAATATCTATACTGTACCGGCAGTGTGTACTGTACCGGTAATATCTATACTATACCGGCAGTGTGCACTGTACTGTACCGGTAACATCTATACTCTGCCGGCAGTGTGTACTGTACCGGTAACATCTATACTGTGCCGGCAGTGTGTACTGTAGTGGTAATATCTATACTGTGCCGGCAGTGTGCACTGTATTGTACCGATAATATCTATATTGTGCCGGCAGTGTGTACTGTACCGGTAACATCTATACTGTGCCGGCAGTGTGTACTGGACCGGTAACATCTATACTGTGCCGTCAGTGTGTACTGGACCGGTAACATCTATACTGTGCCGGCAGTGTGTACTGGACCGATAATATCTATATTGTGCCGGCAGTGTGTACTGTACCGGTAATATCTATACTGTGCCGGCAGTGTGTACTGTACTGGTAATATCTATATTGTGCCGGCAGTGTGCACTGTACTGTACTGGTAAAATCTATACTGTGCCGGCAGTGTGCACTGTACTATACCGGTAATATCTATACTGTGCCAGCAGTGTGTACTGTACTGTACTGGTAATATATATTTTGCGTCGGCAGTGTGCACTGTACTGGTAATATCTATTTTGCGTCGGCAGTGTGTACTGTACTGGTAATATCTATACTGTGCCGACAGTGTGCACTGTACTGGTAATATCTATACTGTGCCGACAGTGTGTACTGTACTGGTAATATCTATACTGTGCCGGCAGTGTGCACTGTACTGTACCGGTAATATCTATTGTGCGTCGGCAGTGTGCACTGTACTGTACTGGTAATATCTATACTGTGCCGGCAGTGTGTACTGTACTGTACTGGTAATATCTATACTGTGCCGGCAGTGTGTACTGTACTGTACCGGTAATATCTATACTGTGCCGGCAGTGTGTACTGTACTGGTAATATCTATACTGTGCCGGCAGTGTGTACTGTACTGTACCGGTAATATCTATATTGTGCCGGCAGTGTGTACTCTACTGTACCGGTAATATCTATTCTGTGCCGGCAGTGTGTTCTGTACTGGTAATATCTATACTGTGCCAGCAGTGTGCACTGTACTATACCGGTAATATCTATACTGTGCCGGCAGTGTGCACTGTACTGTACCGGTAATATATATTCTGCGTCGGCAGTGTGCACTGTACTGTACTGGTAATTTCTATACTGTGCCGGCAGTGTGCACTGTACTTGTAATATCTCTACTGTGCCGGCAGTGTGCACTGTACTGTACTGGTAATATCTATACTGTGCCGGCAGTGTGTACTGTACTGGTAATATCTATACTGTGCCGGCAGTGTGCACTGTACTGTACTGGTAATATCTATACTGTGCCGGCAGTGTGCACTGTACTGTACCGGTAATATCTATACTGTGCCGGCAGTGTGCACTGTACTGTACCGGTAATATCTATACTGTGCCGGCAGTGTGCACTCTACTGTACCGGTAATATCTATATTGTGTTGGCAGTGTGTACTGTACCAGTAATATTTATACTGTGCGGGAAGTGTGTACAGTACTGTGCCGGTTATATCTGTACTGTACCGGCAGTGTGTACAATACTGTGCCGGTAATATCTATACTGTGCCGGTAATATATATATACTGTACCGGCAGTGTGTACTGTACTGTGCCGGCAGTGTACTGTACCGGTAATATCTGTACTGTGCCGGCAGTGTGTACTGTACTGTACCGGTAATATCTGTACTGTGCCGGCAGTGTACTGTACTGTACCGGTAATATCTATACTGTGCCCACAGTGTGTACTGTACCGGTAATATCTATACTGTACCGGCAGTGTGTCCAGTACTGTACCTGTATTATCTATACTGTGCCCACAGTGTGTACTGTACCGGTAATATCTATACTGTGCCGGCAATGTGTACAGTACTGGTAATATCTATACTGTACCGGCTATGGGCAGCCTTGTACCAGTCATTTCTATACTGTGCCGGCAGTGTGTACTGTACTGTAACTGTAATATCTATACTGTGCCGGTAATATTTATACTGTGCTAGAAGTGTGTACTGTTCCGGTAATATCTATACTGTGCCGGCAGTGTGTACAGTACTGGTAATATCTATACTGTGCCGGCAGTGTACTGTACCGGTAATATCTATACTGTACCGGCTGTGTGTACTGTACCGGTAATATCTATACTGTGCCGGCAGTGTGTACAGTACTGGTAATATCTATACTGTGCCGGCAGTGTACTGTACCGGTAATATCTATACTGTGCCGGCAGTGTGTACAGTACTGGTAATATCTATACTGTGCCGGCAGTGTACTGTACCGGTAATATCTATACTGTGCCGGCAGTGTGTAGTGTACCGGTAATATCTATACTGTGCCGGCAGTGTGTAGTGTACCGGTAATATCTATACTGTGCCGGCTGTGTGTACTGTACCGGTAATATCTATACTGTGCCGGCTGTGTGTACTGTACCGGTAATATCTATACTGTGCCGGCTGTGTGTACAGTACCGGTAATATCTATACTGTACCGGCAGTGTGCGCTGTACCGGTAATATCTATACTGTACCTTCAGTGTACTGTACCGGTAATATCTATACTGTACCGGCAGTGTGTACTGTACCGGTAATATCTATACTGTACCGGCAGTGTGCACTGTACTGTACCGGTAATATCTATACTGTACCGGCAGCGTGCACTGTACTGTACCGGTAACATCTATACTGTGCCGGCAGTGTGTACTATACCGGTAACATCTATACTGTGCCGGCAGTGTGTACTGTACCGGTAACATCTATACTGTGCCGGCAGTGTGTACTGTACCGGTAATATCTATACTGTGCCGGCAGTGTGCACTGTACCGGTAATATCTATACTGTGCCGGCAGTGTGTACTGTACCGGTAATATCTATACTGTGCCGGCAGTGTGCACTGTACTGTACTGGTAAAATCTATACTGTGCCGGCAGTGTGCACTGTACTGTACCGGTAATATCTATACTGTGCCGACAGTGTGTACTGTACTGCTAATATCTATACTGTGCCGGCAGTGTGCACTGTACTATACCGGTAATATCTATACTGTGCCGGCAGTGTGCACTGTACTGTACCGGTAATATCTATACTGTGCCGGCAGTGTGCGCTGTACTGTACCGGTAATATCTATACTGTGCCGGCAGTGTGCGCTGTACTGTACCGGTAATATCTATACTGTGCCGGCAGTGTGCGCTGTACTGTACCGGTAATATCTATACTGTGCCGGCAGTGTGCACTGTACTGTACCGGTAATATCTATATTGTGCCGGCAGTGTGTACTGTACCGGTAATATCTATATTGTGCCGGCAGTGTGTACTGTACCGGTAATATTTATACTGTGCTGGAAGTGTGTACAGTACTATACCGGTAATATCTATACTGTGCCGGCAGTGTGTACTGTACTATACCGGTAATATCTATACTGTGACGGCAGTGTGTACAGTACTGTGCCGGTAATATCTATACTGTGCCGGTAATATCTATACTGTACCGGCAGTGTGTACTGTACTGTGCCAGTAATATCTGTACTGTGCCGGCAGTGTGTACTGTACCGGTAATATCTATACTGTGCCGGCAGTGTGTACTGTACCGGTAATATCTATACTGTGCCCGCAGTGTGTACTGTACTGTACCGGTAATATCTATACTGTGCCCGCAGTGTGTACAGTACTGTACCGGTATTATCTATACTGTGCCCGAAGTGTGTACTATACTGTGCCCGCAGTGTGTACTGTACTGTACCGGTAATATCTATACTGTGCCCGCAGTGTGTACTGTACTGGTAATATCGATACTGTAACGGTAATATCTATACTGTGCCGGCTGTGTGCACTGTACTGGTAATATCTATACTGTACCGGTAATATCTATACTGTACCGGCTATGGGCAGCCTTGTACCGGTCATTTCTATACTGTGCCGGCAATGTGTACAGTCCTGTACCGGTCATGTCTATACTGTGTCGGCAGTGTGTACAGTACTGTACCGGTAATATCTATACTGTGCCGGCAGTGTGTACAGTACTGTACCGGTAATATTTATACTGGTCCGGCAGTGCGTACTGTACTGGTAATATCTATACTGTGCCGGCAGTGTGTACTGTACTGATAATATCTATACTGTGCTGGCAGTGTGTACAGTACTGGTTTCTATACTGTGCCGGCAGTGTACTGTACCGGTAATATCTATACTGTACCGGCTGTGTGTACTGTACCGGTAATATCTATACTGTACTGGCAGTGTGTACTGTACTGTACCGGTAACATCTATACTGTGCCGGCAGCGTGTACTGTACCGTTAATATCTATACTGTGCCGGCAGTGTGTACTGTACCGTTAATATCTATACTGTGCCGGCAGTGTGTACTGTACCGGTAACATCTATACTGTGCCGGCAGTGTGTACTGTACCGGTAACATCTATACTGTGCCGGCAGTGTGTACTGTACCGGTAACATCTATACTGTGCCGGCAGTGTGTACTGGACCGGTAACATCTATACTGTGCCGTCAGTGTGTACTGTACCGTTAATATCTATACTGTGCCGGCAGTGTGTACTGTACCGGTAACATCTATACTGTGCCGGCAGTGTGTACTGTACCGGTAACATCTATACTGTGCCGGCAGTGTGTACTGGACCGGTAACATCTATACTGTGCCGTCAGTGTGTACTGGACCGGTAATATCTATACTGTGCCGGCAGTGTGCACTGTATTGTACCGGTAATATCTATACTGTGCCGGCAGTGTGTACTGTACTGTACCGGTATTATCTATACTGTGCCCGCAGTGTGTACAGTACTGTACCGGTATTATCTATACTGTGCCCGCAGTGTGTACTGTACTATACCGGTAATATCTATACTGTGCCCGCAGTGTGTACTGTACTGTACTGGTAATATCGATACTGTAACGGTAATATCTATACTGTACCGGCTGTGTGCACTGTACTGGTAATATCTATACTGTACCGGTAATATCTATACTGTACCGGCTATGGTCAGCCTTGTACCGGTCATTTCTATACTGTGCCGGCAATGTGTACAGTCCTGTACCGGTCATGTCTATACTGTGTCGGCAGTGTGTACAGTACTGTACCGGTAATAGCTATACTGTGCCGGCAGTGTGTACAGTACTGTACCGGTAATATTTATACTGTTCCGGCAGTGCGCACTGTACTGTACTGGTAATATCTATACTGCGCCGGCAGTGTGTACTGTACCGATAATATCTATACTGTGCTGGCTGTGTGTCCTGTACCGGTAATATCTATACTGTACTTACAGTGTGTACAGTACTGTACCGGTAACATCTATACTGTGCCGGCAGTGTGTACTGTAACGTTAATATCTATATTGTGCCGGCAGTGTGTACTGTACCGTTAATATCTATACTGTGCCGGCAGTGTGTACTGTACCGTTAATATCTATACTGTGCCGGCAGTGTGTACTGTACCGGTAACATCTATACTGTGCCGGCAGTGTGTACTGTACCGGTAACATCTATACTGTGCCGGCAGTGTGTACTGTACTGTACCGGTAACATCTATACTGTGCCGGCAGTGTGCACTGTACTATACCGGTAATATCTATACTGTGCCGGCAGTGTGCACTGTACTGTACTGGTAATATCTATTTTGCGTCGGCAGTGTGCACTGTACTGTACTGGTAATATCTATACTGTGCCGACAGTGTGCACTGTACTGTACTGGTAATATCTATACTGTTCCGACAGTGTGTACTGTACTGGTAATATCTATACTGTGCCGACAGTGTGCACTGTACTATACCGGAAATATCTATACTGTGCCGGCAGTGTGCACTGTACTGTACCGGTAATATCTATTGTGCGTCGGCAGTGTGCGCTGTACTGTACTGGTAATATCTATACTGTGCCGGCAGTGTGTGCTGTACTGTACTGGTAATATCTATACTGTGCCGACAGTGTGCACTGTACCGGTAATATCTATACTGTGCCGGCAGTGTGTACAGTACTGTACCGGTAATATCGATACTATGCCGGCAGTGTGCACTGTACTGTACCGGTAATATCTATACTGTGCTGGCAGTGTGCACTGTACTGTACCGGTAATATCTATACTGTGCTGGCAGTGTGTACAGTACTGTACTGGTAATATCTATACTGTGCCGGCAGTGTGCACTGTACTGTACCGGTAATATCTATATTGTGCCGGCAGTGTGTACTGTACCGGTAATATCTATATTGTGCCGGCAGTGTGTACTGTACCGGTAATATTTATACTGTGCTGGAAGTGTGTACAGTACTATACCGGTAATATCTATACTGTGCCGGCAGTGTGTACTGTACTATACCGGTAATATCTATACTGTGCCGGCAGTGTGTACTGTACTGTACCGGTAATATCTATACTGTGACGGCAGTGTGTACTGTACTGTGCCGGTAATATCTATACTGTGCCGGTAATATCTATACTGTACCAGCAGTGTGTACTGTACTGTACCAGTAATATCTGTACTGTGCCGGCAGTGTGTACTGTACCGGTAATATCTATACTGTGCCCGCAGTGTGTACTGTACCGATAATATCTATACTGTGCCGGCAGTGTGTACAGTACTGTATCGGTATTATCTATACTGTGCCCGCAGTGTGTACTGTACTGGTAATATCTATACTGTGCCGGCTGTGTGCACTGTACCAGTAATATCTATACTGTGCCCGCATTGTGTACTGTACTGTACCGGTAATATCTATACTGTGCCCGCAGTGTGTACAGTACTGTACCGGTATTATCTATACTGTGCCCGCAGTGTGTACTGTACCGCTAATATCTATACTGTGCCCGCAGTGTGTACTGTACTGGTAATATCGATACTGTACCGGTAATATCTATACTGTGCCGGCTGTGTGCACTGTACTGGTAATATCTGTACTGTACCGGTCATTTCTATACTGTGTCGGCAGTGTGTACAGTACTGTACCGGTAATATCTATACTGTGCCGGCAGTGTGTACAGTACTGTACGGGTAATATCTATACTGTGCCGGCAGTGTGTACTGTACCGATAATATCTATACTGTGCTGACAGTGTGTACAGTACTGGTTTCTATACTGTACCGGTAATATCTATACTGTACCGGCTGTGTGTACTGTACCGGTAACATCTATACTGTACTGGCAGTGTGTACTGTACTGTACCGGTAACATCTATACTGTACCGGCAGTGTGTACTTTACCGGTAATATCTATACTGTGCCGGCAGTGTGTACTGTACCGTTAATATCTATACTGTGCCGGCAGTGTGTACTGTACCGGTAATACGGTAATATCTATACTGTGCCGGCAGTGTGTACTGTACTGGTAATATCTATACTGTGCCGGCAGTGGGTACAGTGCTGTACCGGTCATATCTATACTGTGCCGGCAGTGTGTACAGTGCTGTACCGGTCATATCTATACTGTGCCGGCAGTGTACTGTACCGGTAATATCTATACTGTGCCGGCAGTGTGTACTGTACTGTACGGGTAATATCTATACTGTGCCGGCAGTGTGTACTGTACCGATAATATCTATACTGTGCTGACAGTGTGTACAGTACTGGTTTCTATACTGTACCGGTAATATCTATACTGTACCGGCTGTGTGTACTGTACCGGTAACATCTATACTGTACTGGCAGTGTGTACTGTACTGTACCGGTAACATCTATACTGTACCGGCAGTGTGTACTTTACCGGTAATATCTATACTGTGCCGGCAGTGTACTGTACCGTTAATATCTATACTGTGCCGGCAGTGTGTACTGTACCGGTAATACGGTAATATCTATACTGTGCCGGCAGTGTGTACTGTACTGGTAATATCTATACTGTGCCGGCAGTGTGTACAGTGCTGTACCGGTCATATCTATACTGTGCCGGCAGTGTGTACAGTGCTGTACCGGTCATATCTATACTGTGCCGGCAGTGTACTGTACCGGTAATATCTATACTGTGCCGGCAGTGTGTACTGTACCGTTAATATCTATACTGTGCCGGCAGTGTGTACTTTACCGGTAATACGGTAATATCTATACTGTGCCGGCAGTGTGTACTGTACTGGTAATATCTATACTGTGCCGACAGTGTGTACTGTACTGTACCGTTCATATCTATACTGTGCCGGCAGTGTGTACTGTACCGGAAATATCTATACTGTGCCGGCAGTGTGTACTGTACCGGTCATATCTATACTGTGCCGGCAGTGTGTACTGTACCGGTCATATCTATACTGTGCCGGCAGTGTGTACTATACCGGTAATATGTATACTGTGCCGGCAGTGTGTACTGTACTGGTAATATCTATACTGTACCGGCAGTGTGTACTGTACCGGTAATATCTATACTGTACCGGCAGTGTGCACTGTACTGTACCGGTAATATCTATACTGTACCGGCAGTGTGCACTGTACTGTACCGGTGACATCTATACTGTACCGGCAGTGTGTACTGTACCGGTAACATCTATACTGTGCCGGCAGTGTGTACTGTACCGGTAACATCTATACTGTGCCGGCAGTGTGTACTGTACCGGTAACATCTATACTGTGCCGGCAGTGTGTACTGGACTGGTAATATCTATACTGTGCCGTCAGTGTGTACTGTACCGGTAATATCTATACTGTGCCGGCAGTGTGCACGGTATTGTACCGATAATATCTATATTGTGCCGGCAGTGTGCACTGTACCGGTAATATCTATACTGTGCCGGCAGTGTGTACTGTACTGGTAATATCTATACTGTGCCGGTAGTGTGCACTGTACTGTACTGGTAAAATCTATACTGTGCCGGCAGTGTGCACTGTACTATACCGGTAATATCTATACTGTGCCGGCAGTGTGCACTGTACTGTACTGGTAATATCTATTTTGTGTCGGCAGTGTGCACTGTACTGTACTGGTAATATCTATACTGTGCCGACAGTGTGCACTGTACTGTACTGGTAATATCTATACTGTGCCGACAGTGTGCACTGTACTGTACTGGTAATATCTATACTGTGCCGACAGTGTGTACTGTACTGGTAATATCTATACTGTGCCGACAGTGTGCACTGTACTATACCGGTAATATCTATACTGTGCCGGCAGTGTGCGCTGTACTGTACTGGTAATATCTATACTGTGCCGACAGTGTGTACTGTACTGGTAATATCTATACTGTGCCGGCAGTGTGCACTGTACTATACCGGAAATATCTATACTGTGCCGGCAGTGTGTACAGTACTGTACCGGTAATATCTATATTGTGCTGGCAGTGTGCACTGTACTGTACCGGTAATATCTATTGTGCGTCGGCAGTGTGCGCTGTACTGTACTGGTAATATCTATACTGTGCCGACAGTGTGTACTGTACTGGTAATATCTATACTATGCCGGCAGTGTGCACTGTACTGTACCGGTAATATCTATACTGTGCCGGCAGTGTGCACTGTACTGTACCGGTAATATCTGTACTGTGACGGCAGTGTGTACAGTACTGTACTGGCAATATCTATACTGTGACGGCAGTGTGTACAGTACTGTACTGGCAATATCTATACTGTGCCGGCAGTGTGCAATGTACTGTACCGGTAATATCTATATTGTGCCGTCAGTGTGTACTGTACCGGTAATATCTATATTGTGCCGGCAGTGTGTACTGTACCGGTAATATTTATACTGTGCCGGAAGTGTGTACAGTACTATACCGGTAATATCTATACTGTGCCGGCAGTGTGTACTGTACTATACCGGTAATATCTATACTGTGACGGCAGTGTGTACAGTACTGTGCCG
The DNA here is from genome assembly GCF_046119375.1 of Phyllobates terribilis. Taxonomy (NCBI): domain Eukaryota; kingdom Metazoa; phylum Chordata; class Amphibia; order Anura; family Dendrobatidae; genus Phyllobates; species Phyllobates terribilis. The sequence goes on from NW_027362770.1 coordinate 141,549,064, forward strand.
GTAATATCTATACTGTGCCGGTAATATCTATACTGTACCGGCAGTGTGTACTGTACTGTGCCAGTAATATCTGTACTGTGCCGGCAGTGTGTACTGTACCGGTAATATCTATACTGTGCCCGCAATGTGTACTGTGCCGGTAATATCTATACTGTGCCCGCATTGTGTACTGTTCTGTACCGGTAATATCTATACTGTGCCCGCAGTGTGTACTGTACTGGTAATATCGATACTGTACCGATAATATCTATACTGTGCCGGCTGTGTGCACTGTACTGGTAATATCTATGCTGTACCGATAATATCTATACTGTACCGGCAGTGTGCACTGTACTGTGCCGATAATATCTATACTGTGCCGGCTGTGTGCACTGTACTGGTAATATCTATACTGTACCGGTAATATCTATACTGTGTCGACAGTGTGCACTGTACTGTGCCGGTAATATCTATACTGTGCCCGCAGTGTGTACTGTACTGTACCGGTATTATCTATACTGTGCCCGCAGTGTGTACTGTACTGTACCGGTAATATCTATACTGTGCCCGCAGTGTGTACTGTACTGTACTGGTAATATCGATACTGTACCGGTAATATCTATACTGTGCCGGCTGTGTGCACTGTACTGGTAATATCTATACTGTACCGGCTATGGGCAGCCTTGTACCGGTCATGTCTATATTGTGTCGGCAGTGTGTACAGTACTGTACCGGTAATATCTATACTGTGCCGGCAGTGTGTACAGTACTGTACCGGTAATATTTATACTGTTCCGGCAGTGCGCACTGTACTGTACTGGTAATATCTATACTGTGCTGGCAGTGTGTACAGTACTGGTTTCTATACTGTGCCGGCAGTGTACTGTACCGGTAATATCTATACTGTACCGGCTGTGTACTGTACCGGTAATATCTATACTGTACTGGCAGTGTGTACTGTACCGGTAACATCTATACTGTGCCGGCAGTGTGTACTGTACCGTTAATATCTATACTGTGCCGGCAGTGTGTACTGTACCGTTAATATCTATACTGTGCCGGCAGTGTGTACTGTACCGTTAATATCTATACTGTGCCGGCAGTGTGTACTGTACCAGTAATATCTATACTGTGCCGGCAGTGTACTGTACCGGTAATATCTGTACTGTGCCGGCAGTGTGTACTGTACTGTACCGGCAGTGTACTGTACTGTACCGGTAATATCTATACTGTGCCCACAGTGTGTACTGTACTGTACCGGTAATATCTATACTGTGCCGGCAGTGTGTCCAGTACTGTACCTGTATTATCTATACTGTGCCCGCAGTGTGTACTGTACCGGTAATATCTATACTGTGCCGGCAATGTGTACAGTACTGGTAATATCTATACTGTACCGGTAATATCTATACTGTACCGGCTATGGGCAGCCTTGTACCAGTCATTTCTATACTGTGCCGGCAGTGTGTACAGTCCTGTACAGGTCATGTCTATACTGTGTCGGCAGTGTGTACTGTTCCGGTAATATCTATACTGTGCCGGCAGTGTACTGTACCGGTAATATCTATACTGTACCGGCTGTGTGTACTGTACCGGTAATATCTATACTGTACCGGCTGTGTGTACTGTACCGGTAATATCTATACTGTTCCGGCAGTGTGTACAGTACTGGTAATATCTATACTGTGCCGGCAGTGTGTACAGTACTGGTAATATCTATACTGTGCTGGCAGTGTACTGTACGGTAATATCCATACTGTGCCGGCAGTGTGTACTGTACCGGTAATATCTATCCTGTGCCGGCAGTGTGTACTGTACCGGTAATATCTATACTGTGCCGGCAGTGTGTACAGTACTGGTAATATCTATACTGTGCTGGCAGTGTACTGTACGGTAATATCCATACTGTGCCGGCAGTGTGTACTGTACCGGTAATATCTATACTGTGCCGGCTGTGTGTACTGTACCGGTAATATCTATACTGTGCCGGCTGTGTGTACTGTACCGGTAATATCTATACTGTGCCGGCAGTGTACTGTACCGGTAATATCTATACTGTGCCGGCAGTGTGTACAGTACCGGTAATATCTATACTGTACCGGCAGTGTGCGCTGTACTGTACTGGTAATATCTATACTGTGCCGGCAGTGTACTGTACCGGTAATATCTATACTGTACCTTCAGTGTACTGTACCGGTAATATCTATACTGTACCGGCAGTGTGTACTGTACCGGTATTATCTGTACTGTACCGGCAGTGTGCACTGTACTGTACCGGTAATATCTATACTGTACCGGCAGTGTGCACTGTACTGTACCGGTAACATCTATACTGTGCCGGCAGTGTGTACTATACCGGTAACATCTATACTGTGCCGGCAGTGTGCACTGTACCGGTAATATCCATACTGTGCCGGCAGTGTGTACTGTACTGGTAATATCTATACTGTGCCGGCAGTGTGCACTGTACTGTACTGGTAAAATCTATACTGTGCCGGCAGTGTGCACTGTACTATACCGGTAACATCTATACTGTGCCGGCAGTGTGCACTGTACTATACCGGTAACATCTATACTGTGCCGGCAGTGTGCACTGTACTGTACTGGTAATATCTATTTTGCGTCGGCAGTGTGCACTGTACTGTACTGGTAATATCTATACTGTGCCGACAGTGTGTACTGTACTGGTAATATCTATACTGTGCCGGCAGTGTGCACTGTACTATACCGGTAATATCTATACTGTGCCGGCAGTGTGCACTGTACTGTACCGGTAATATCTATTGTGCGTCGGCAGTGTGCGTTGTACTGTACTGGTAATATCTATACTGTGCCGGCAGTGTGCGCTGTACTGTACTGGTAATATCTATACTGTGCCGACAGTGTGCACTGTACTGTACCGGTAATATCTATACTGTGCCGGCAGTGTGCACTGTACTGTACCGGTAATATCTATATTGTGCCGGCAGTGTGTACTGTACCGGTAATATTTATACTGTGCTGGAAGTGTGTACAGTACTATACCGGTAATATCTATACTGTGCCGGCAGTGTGTACTGTACTATACCGGTAATATCTATACTGTGACGGCAGTGTGTACAGTACTGTGCCGGTAATATCTATACTGTGCCGGTAATATCTATACTGTACCGGCAGTGTGTACTGTACTGTGCCAGTAATATCTGTACTGTGCCGGCAGTGTGTACTGTGCCGGTAATATCTATACTGTGCCCGCATTGTGTACTGTACTGTACCGGTAATATCTATACTGTGCCCGCATTGTGTACTGTACTGTACCGGTAATATCTATACTGTGCCCGCAGTGTGTACTGTACTGTAACGGTAATATCTATACTGTGCCGGCTGTGTGCACTGTACTGGTAATATCTATACTGTACCGGCTATGGGCAGCCTTGTACCGGTCATTTCTATACTGTGCCGGCAATGTGTACAGTCCTGTACCGGTCATGTCTATACTGTGTCGGCAGTGTGTACAGTACTGTACCGGTAATATCTATACTGTGCCGGCAGTGTGTACAGTACTGTACCGGTAATATTTATACTGTTCGGCAGTGCGTACTGTACCGATAATATCTATACTGTGCCGGCAGTGTGTACTGTACCGATAATATCTATACTGTGCCGGCAGTGTGTACAGTACTGTACCGGTAATATTTATACTGTTCGGCAGTGCGTACTGTACCGGTAATATCTATACTGTACCGGCTGTGTGTACTGTACTGTACCGGTAACATCTATACTGTGCCGGCAGCATGTACTGTACCGTTAATATCTATACTGTGCCGGCAGTGTGTACTGTACCGTTAATATCTATACTGTGCCGGCAGTGTGTACTGTACCGTTAATATCTATACTGTGCCGGCAGTGTGTACTGTACCGGTAACATCTATACTGTGCCGGCAGCGTGTACTGTACCGGTAACATCTATACTGTGCCGGCAGTGTGTACTGGACCGGTAATATCTATACTGTGCCGTCAGCGTGTACTGTACTGGTAATATCTATACTGTGCCGGCAGTGTGCACTGTATTGTACCGATAATATCTATATTGTGCCGGCAGTGTGTACTGTACCGGTAATATTTATACTGTGCTGGAATTGTGTACAGTACTATACCGGTAATATCTATACTGTGACGGCAGTGTGTACAGTACTGTGCCGGTAATATCTATACTGTGCCGGTAATATCTATACTGTACCGGCAGTGTGTACTGTACTGTGCCAGTAATATCTGTACTGTGACGGCAGTGTGTACTGTACCGGTAATATCTATACTGTGCCCGCAGTGTGTACTGTGCCGGTAATATCTATACTGTGCCCGCATTGTGTACTGTACTGTACCGGTAATATCTATACTGTGCCCGCAGTGTGTACAGTACTGTACCGGTATTATCTATACTGTGCCCGCAGTGTGTACTGTACCGGTAATATCTATACTGTGCCCGCAGTGTGTACTGTGCCGGTAATATCTATACTGTGCCCGCATTGTGTACTGTACTGTACCGGTAATATCTATACTGTGCCCGCAGTGTGTACAGTACTGTACCGGTATTATCTATACTGTGCCCGCAGTGTGTACTGTACTGTACCGGTAATATCTATACTGTGCCGGCAGTGTGTACTGTACCGGTAATATCTATACTGTGCCGGCAGTGTGTACTGTACCGGTAATATCTATACTGTGCCGGCAGTGTGTACTGTACCGGTATTATCTATACTGTGCCGGCAGTGTGTACTGTACCGGTATTATCTATACTGTGCCGGCAGTGTGTACTGTACCGGTAATATCTATACTGTGCCGGCTGTGTGCACTGTATTGTACCGGTAATATCTTTATTGTGCCGGCAGTGTGTACTATACTGGTAATATCTATACTGTGCCGGCAGTGTGTGCTATACTGGTAATATCTATACTGTGCCAGCAGTGTGCACTGTGCTGTACTGGTAATATCTATACTGTGCCGACAGTGTGTACTGTACTGGTAATATCTATACTGTGCCGTCAGTGTGTACTGTACCGTTAATATCTATACTGTGCCGGCAGTGTGTACTGTACTGGTAATATCTATACTGTGCCGGCAGTGTGTACTGTGCTGTACTGGTAATATCGACTGTGCCGGCAGTGTGTACTGTACCAGTAATATCTATACTGTACCGGTAATATCTATACTGTGCCGGCACTGTACTGTACCGATATCTGTTGTGCCGGCAGTGTGCATTGTACTGGTGATATCTATACTGTGTCGGCAGTGTGCACTGTACTGTACCGATATCTATACTGTGCCGGCAGTGTGCACTGTACTGTACCGGTAATATCTATACTGTGCCGGCAGTGTGTACTGTACCGGTAATATCTATACTGTGCCGGCAGTGTGTACTGTAGTGGTAATATCTATACTGTGCCGGCACTGTGCACTGTACTGTACCGGTAATATCTATATTGTGCCGACAGTGTGTACTGTACCGGTATTATCTATACTGTGCCGGCAGTGTGTACAGTACTGTACCGGTAATATCTATACTGTGCCGGTAATATCCACACTGTACCGGCAGTGTGTACAGTACTGTGCCGGTCATATGTATACTGTGCCGGTAATATCTACACTGTCGGCAGTGTGTACAGTACTGTCGGTAATATCTATCCTGTGGCGGCAGTGTGTACTGTACTGGTAATATCTATACTGTGCCGGCAGTGTGTACAGTACTGTACCTGTATTATCTATACTGTCCCGGCAGTGCGTGCGGTACTGTACCGGTAATATTTGTACTATGCCGGCAGTGTGCACTGTACTGTACGGGTAATATCTATACTGTACCGGCAGTGTGCACTATACTGTACCGGTAATATCTATACTGTACCGGCAGTGTGTACAGTACTGTACGGGTAATATCTATACTGTACCGGCAGTGTGTACTGTACTGTACCGGTAATATCTATACTGTGCTGGCAGTGTGTACAGTACTGTACCGGTAATATCTATACTGTGCCGGTAATATCCACACTGTACCGGCAGTGTGTACAGTACTGTGCCGGTCATATCTATACTGTGCCGGCAGTGCATACAGTACTGTGCCGGTAATATCTATACTGTGCCGGCAGTGTGTACAGTACTGTGCCGGTAATATCTATACTGTGCCGGCAGTGTGTACTGTGCTGTGCCGGTAATATCTATCCTGTGCCGGCAGTGTGTTCAGTACTGTACTGGTAATATTTATACCGATCTGGCAGTGTGTACAGTACTGTACCGGTATTATCTATACTGTGCCGGCAGTGCGTGCGGTACTGTACCGGTAATATTTGTACTGTGCCGGCAGTGTGCACTGTACTGTACGGGTAATATCTATACTGTACCGGCTGTGTGCAGCCCTGTACCGGTCATGTCTATACTGTGCCGGCAGTGTGTACAGTCCTGTACCGGTCATATCTATACTGTGCCGGCAGTGTGTACAGTACTGTAACTGTAATATCTATACTGTGCCGGCAGTGTGTACAGTACTGTATCGGTAATATCTATACTGTACCGGCAGTGTGTACTGTACTGGTAATATCTATACTGTGCCGGCAGTGTGTACTGTACTGGTAATATCTATACTGTGCCGGCAGTGTGCACTGTACTGTACAGGTAATATCTATATTGTGCCGGCAGTGTGTACTGTACCAGTAATATCTATACTGTGCTGGCAGTGTGTACAGTACTGTACCGGTAATATCTATACTGTGCCGGCAGTGTGTACAGTACTGTACCGGTAATATCTATACTGTGCCGGCAGTGTGTACAGTACTGTACAGGTAATATCTATATTGTGCCGGCAGTGTGTACTGTACCAGTAATATCTATACTGTGCTGGCAGTGTGTACAGTGCTGTACCAGTAATATCTATACTGTGCTGGCAGTGTGTACAGTACTGTACCGGTAATATCTATACTGTGCCGGCAGTGTGTACAGTGATGTACCGGTAATATCTACACTGTGCTGGCAGTGTGCGCTGTACTGTACTGGTAATATCTATACTGTGCCGACAGTGTGCGCTGTACTGTACTGGTAATATCTATACTGTGCCGACAGTGTGCACTGTACTGTACCGGTAATATCTATACTGTGCCGGCAGTGTGCACTGTACTGTACCGGTAATATCTATATTGTGCCGTCAGTGTGTACTGTACCGGTAATATGTATATTGTGCCGGCAGTGTGTACTGTACCGGTAATATTTATACTGTGCTGGAAGTGTGTACAGTACTATACCGGTAATATCTATACTGTGCCGGCAGTGTGTACTGTACTATACCGGTAATATCTATACTGTGACGGCAGTGTGTACAGTGCTGTGACGGTAATATCTATACTGTGCCGGTAATATCTATACTGTACCGGCAGTGTGTACTGTACTGTGCCAGTAATATCTGTACTGTGCCGGCAGTGTGTACTGTGCCGGTAATATCTATACTGTGCCCGCATTGTGTACTGTACTGTACCGGTAATATCTATACTGTGTGCCCGCAGTGTGTACAGTACTGTACCGGTATTATCTATACTGTGCCCGCAGTGTGTACTATACTGTGCCCGCAGTGTGTACTGTACTGTAACGGTAATATCTATACTGTGCCGGCTATGGGCAGCCTTGTACCGGTCATTTCTATACTGTGCCGGCAATGTGTACAGTCCTGTACCGGTCATGTCTATACTGTGTCGGCAGTGTGTACAGTACTGTACCGGTAATATCTATACTGTGCCGGCAGTGTGTACAGTACTGTACCGGTAATATTTATACTGTTCGGCAGTGCGTACTGTACCGATAATATCTATACTGTGCCGGCAGTGTGTACTGTACCGATAATATCTATACTGTGCCGGCAGTGTGTACAGTACTGTACCGGTAATATTTATACTGTTCGGCAGTGCGTACTGTACCGGTAATATCTATACTGTACCGGCTGTGTGTACTGTACCGGTAATATCTATACTGTACTGGCAGTGTGTACTGTACTGTACCGGTAACATCTATACTGTGCCGGCAGTGTGTACTGTACCGTTAATATCTATACTGTGCCGGCAGTGTGTACTGTACCGTTAATATCTATACTGTGCCGGCAGTGTGTACTGTACCGTTAATATCTATACTGTGCCGGCAGTGTGTACTGTACCGGTAACATCTATACTGTGCCGGCAGTGTGTACTGTACCGGTAACATCTATACTGTGCCGGCAGTGTGTACTGGACCGGTAACATCTATACTGTGCCGGCAGTGTGTACTGGACCGGTAATATCTATAATGTGCCGGCAGTGTGTACTGGACCGGTAATATCTATACTGTGCCGGCAGTGTGCACTGTATTGTACCGATAATATCTATATTGTGCCGGCAGTGTGTACTGTACCGGTAATATTTATACTGTGCTGGAAGTGTGTACAGTACTGGTAATATCTATACTGTGCCGGCAGTGTACTGTACCGGTAATATCTATACTGTGCCGGCAGTGTGTACAGTACTGGTAATATCTATACTGTGCTGGCAGTGTACTGTACGGTAATATCTATACTGTGCCGGCAGTGTGTACTGTACTATACCGGTAATATCTATACTGTGACGGCAGTGTTTACAGTACTGTGCCGGTAATATCTATACTGTGCCGGTAATATCTATACTGTGCCGGTAATATCTATACTGTACCGGCAGTGTGTACTGTACTGTGCCAGTAATATCTGTACTGTGCCGGCAGTGTGTACTGTACCGGTAATATCTATACTGTGCCCGCAGTGTGTACTGTGCCGGTAATATCTATACTGTGCCCGCATTGTGTACTGTACTGTACCGGTAATATCTATACTGTGCCGGCAGTGTGTACTGTACTGTACCGGTAATATCTATACTGTGCCCGCAGTGTGTACAGTACTGTACCGGTATTATCTATACTGTGCCCGCAGTGTGTACTGTACTGTACCGGTAATATCTATACTGTGCCGGCAGTGTGTACTGTACTGTGCCAGTAATATCTGTACTGTGCCGGCAGTGTGTACTGTACCGGTAATATCTATACTGTGCCCGCAGTGTGTACTGTGCCGGTAATATCTATACTGTGCCGGCAGTGTGTACTGTACCGGTAATATCTATACTGTACCGATAATATCTATACTGTGCCGGCTGTGTGCACTGTACTGGTAATATCTATGCTGTACCGATAATATCTATACTGTACCGGCAGTGTGCACTGTACTGTGCCGGTAATATCTATACTGTGCCGGCTGTGTGCACTGTACTGGTAATATCTATACTGTACCGGTAATATCTATACTGTGTCGACAGTGTGCACTGTACTGTGCCGGTAATATCTATACTGTGCCCGCAGTGTGTACTGTACTGTACCGGTATTATCTATACTGTGCCCGCAGTGTGTACTTTACTGTACCGGTAATATCTATACTGTGCCCGCAGTGTGTACTGTACTGTACTGGTAATATCGATACTGTACCGGTAATATCTATACTGTGCCGGCTGTGTGCACTGTACTGGTAATATCTATACTGTACCGGCTATGGGCAGCCTTGTACCGGTCATGTCTATATTGTGTCGGCAGTGTGTACAGTACTGTACCGGTAATATCTATACTGTGCTGGCAGTGTGTACTGTACTGTACCGGTAATATTTATACTGTTCCGGCAGTGCGCACTGTACTGTACTGGTAATATCTATACTGTGCTGGCAGTGTGTACAGTACTGGTTTCTATACTGTGCCGGCAGTGTACTGTACCGGATATATCTATACTGTACCGGCTGTGTGTACTGTACCGGTAATATCTATACTGTACTGGCAGTGTGTACTGTACCGGTAACATCTATACTGTGCCGGCAGTGTGTACTGTACCGTTAATATCTATACTGTGCCGGCAGTGTGTACTGTACTGTGCCAGTAATATCTATACTGTGCCGGCAGTGTACTGTACCGGTAATATCTGTACTGTGACGGCAGTGTGTACTGTACTGTACCGGCAGTGTACTGTACTGTACCGGTAATATCTATACTGTGCCCACAGTGTGTACTGTACTGTACCGGTAATATCTATACTGTGCCGGCAGTGTGTCCAGTACCGTACCTGTATTATCTATACTGTGCCCGCAGTGTGTACTGTACCGGTAATATCTATACTGTGCCGGCAATGTGTACAGTACTGGTAATATCTATACTGTACCGGTAATATCTATACTGTACCGGCTATGGGCAGCCTTGTACCAGTCATTTCTATACTGTGCCGGCAGTGTGTACAGTCCTGTACAGGTCATGTCTATACTGTGCCGGCAGTCTGTACTGTACTGTAACTGTAATATCTATACTGTGCCGGTAATATCTATACTGTGTCGGCAGTGTGTACTGTTCCGGTAATATCTATACTGTGCCGGCAGTGTGTACAGTACTGGTAATATCTATACTGTGCCGGCAGTGTACTGTGCCGGTAATATCTATACTGTACCGGCTGTGTGTACTGTACCGGTAATATCTATACTGTACCGGCTGTGTGTACTGTACCGGTAATATCTATACTGTGCCGGCAGTGTGTACAGTACTGGTAATATCTATACTGTGCCGGCAGTGTACTGTACCGGTAATATCTATACTGTGCCGGCAGTGTGTACAGTACTGGTAATATCTATACTGTGCTGGCAGTGTACTGTACGGTAATATCTATACTGTGCCGGCAGTGTGTACAGTACCGGTAATATCTATACTGTGCCGGCAGTGTACTGTACGGTAATATCTATACTGTGCCGGCAGTGTGTACTGTACCGGTAATATCTATACTGTGCCGGCTGTGTGTACTGTACCGGTAATATCTATACTGTGCCGGCTGTGTGTACTGTACCGGTAATATCTATACTGTGCCGGCAGTGTACTGTACCGGTAATATCTATACTGTGCCGGCAGTGTACTGTACCGGTAATATCTATACTGTGCCGGCAGTGTGTACAGTACCGGTAATATCTATACTGTACCGGCAGTGTGCGCTGTACTGTACCGGTAATATCTATACTGTGCCCGCAGTGTGTACTGTGCCGGTAATATCTATACTGTGCCCGCATTGTGTACTGTACTGTACCGGTAATATCTATACTGTGCCCGCAGTGTGTACTGTACTGTACCGGTAATATCTATACTGTGCCCGCAGTGTGTACAGTACTGTACCGGTATTATCTATACTGTGCCCGCAGTGTGTACTGTACTGTACCGGTAATATCTATACTGTGCCGGCAGTGTGTACTGTACCGGTAATATCTATACTGTGCCGGCAGTGTGTACTGTACCGGTAATATCTATACTGTGCCGGCAGTGTGTACTGTACCGGTATTATCTATACTGTGCCGGCAGTGTGTACTGTACCGGTATTATCTATACTGTGCCGGCAGTGTGTACTGTACCGGTAATATCTATACTGTGCCGGCAGTGTGTACTGTACCGGTAATATCTATACTGTGCCGGCTGTGTGCACTGTATTGTACCGGTAATATCTTTATTGTGCCGGCAGTGTGTACTATACTGGTAATATCTATACTGTGCCGGCAGTGTGTGCTATACTGGTAATATCTATACTGTGCCAGCAGTGTGCACTGTGCTGTACTGGTAATATCTATACTGTGCCGACAGTGTGTACTGTACTGGTAATATCTATACTGTGCCGTCAGTGTGTACTGTACCGTTAATATCTATACTGTGCCGGCAGTGTGTACTGTACTGGTAATATCTATACTGTGCCGGCAGTGTGTACTGTACCAGTAATATCTATATTGTACCGGTAATATCTATACTGTGCCGGCACTGTACTGTACCGATATCTGTTGTGCCGGCAGTGTGCATTGTACTGGTGATATCTATACTGTGTCGGCAGTGTGCACTGTACCGGTAATATCTATACTGTGCCGGCAGTGTGTACTGTACCGGTAATATCTATACTGTGCCGGCAGTGTGTACTGTAGTGGTAATATCTATACTGTGCCGGCACTGTGCACTGTACTGTACCGGTAATATCTATATTGTGCCGACAGTGTGTACTGTACCGGTATTATCTATACTGTGCCGGCAGTGTGTACAGTACTGTACCGGTAATATCTATACTGTGCCGGTAATATCCACACTGTACCGGCAGTGTGTACAGTACTGTGCCGGTCATATGTATACTGTGCCGGTAATATCTACACTGTCGGCAGTGTGTACTGTACTGTCGGTAATATCTATCCTGTGGCGGCAGTGTGTACTGTACTGGTAATATCTATACTGTGCCGTCAGTGTGTACAGTACTGTACCTGTATTATCTATACTGTCCCGGCAGTGCGTGCGGTACTGTACCGGTAATATTTGTACTATGCCGGCAGTGTGCACTGTACTGTACGGGTAACATCTATACTGTACCGGCAGTGTGCACTATACTGTACCGGTAATATCTATACTGTACCGGCAGTGTGTACAGTACTGTACAGGTAATATCTATACTGTACCGGCAGTGTGTACTGTACTGTACCGGTAATATCTATACTGTGCTGGCAGTGTGTACAGTACTGTACCGGTAATATCTATACTGTGCCGGTAATATCCACACTGTACCGGCAGTGTGTACAGTACTGTGCCGGTCATATCTATACTGTGCCGGCAGTGTGTACAGTACTGTGCCGGTCATATCTATACTGTGCCGGCAGTGTGTACAGTACTGTGCCGGTAATATCTATACTGTGCCGGCAGTGTGTACTGTGCTGTGCCGGTAATATCTATCCTGTGCCGGCAGTGTGTTCGGTACTGTACTGGTAATATCTATACTGATCTGACAGTGTGTACAGTACTGTACCGGTATTATCTATACTGTGCCGGCAGTGCGTGCGGTACTATACCGGTAATATTTGTACTGTGCCGGCAGTGTGCACTGTACTGTACGGGTAATATCTATACTGTACCGGCTGTGTGCAGCCCTGTACCGGTCATGTCTATACTGTGCCGGCAGTGTGTACAGTCCTGTACCGGTCATATCTATACTGTGCCGGCAGTGTGTACAGTACTGTAACTGTAATATCTATACTGTGCCGGCAGTGTGTACAGTACTGTAACTGTAATATCTATACTGTGCCGGCAGTGTGTACAGTACTGTATCGGTAATATCTATACTGTACCGGCAGTGTGTACTGTACTGGTAATATCTATACTGTGCCGGCAGTGTGTACTGTACTGGTAATATCTATACTGTGCCGGCAGTGTGCACTGTACTGTACAGGTAATATCTATATTGTGCCGGCAGTGTGTACTGTACCAGTAATATCTATACTGTGCTGGCAGTGTGTACAGTACTGTACCGGTAATATCTATACTGTGCCGGCAGTGTGTACAGTACTGTACCGGTAATATCTATACTGTGCCGGCAGTGTGTACAGTACTGTACAGGTAATATCTATATTGTGCCGGCAGTGTGTACTGTACCAGTAATATCTATACTGTGCTGGCAGTGTGTACAGTACTGTACCAGTAATATCTATACTGTGCTGGCAGTGTGTACAGTACTGTACCGGTAATATCTATACTGTGCCGGCAGTGTGTACAGTGATGTACCGGTAATATCTATACTGTGCTGGCAGTGTGCGCTGTACTGTACTGGTAATATCTATACTGTGCCGACAGTGTGCGCTGTACTGTACTGGTAATATCTATACTGTGCCGACAGTGTGCACTGTACTGTACCGGTAATATCTATACTGTGCCGGCAGTGTGCACTGTACTGTACCGGTAATATCTATATTGTGCCGTCAGTGTGTACTGTACCGGTAATATCTATACTGTGCCGGCTGTGTGTACTGTACCGGTAATATCTATACTGTGCCGGCAGTGTACTGTACCGGTAATATCTATACTGTGCCGGCAGTGTGTACAGTACCGGTAATATCTATACTGTACCGGCAGTGTGCGCTGTACTGTACCGGTAATATCTATACTGTGCCCGCAGTGTGTACTGTGCCGGTAATATCTATACTGTGCCCGCATTGTGTACTGTACTGTACCGGTAATATCTATACTGTGCCCGCAGTGTGTACTGTACTGTACCGGTAATATCTATACTGTGCCCGCAGTGTGTACAGTACTGTACCGGTATTATCTATACTGTGCCCGCAGTGTGTACTGTACTGTACCGGTAATATCTATACTGTGCCGGCAGTGTGTACTGTACCGGTAATATCTATACTGTGCCGGCAGTGTGTACTGTACCGGTAATATCTATACTGTGCCGGCAGTGTGTACTGTACCGGTATTATCTATACTGTGCCGGCAGTGTGTACTGTACCGGTATTATCTATACTGTGCCGGCAGTGTGTACTGTACCGGTAATATCTATACTGTGCCGGCAGTGTGTACTGTACCGGTAATATCTATACTGTGCCGGCTGTGTGCACTGTATTGTACCGGTAATATCTTTATTGTGCCGGCAGTGTGTACTATACTGGTAATATCTATACTGTGCCGGCAGTGTGTGCTATACTGGTAATATCTATACTGTGCCAGCAGTGTGCACTGTGCTGTACTGGTAATATCTATACTGTGCCGACAGTGTGTACTGTACTGGTAATATCTATACTGTGCCGTCAGTGTGTACTGTACCGTTAATATCTATACTGTGCCGGCAGTGTGTACTGTACTGGTAATATCTATACTGTGCCGGCAGTGTGTACTGTACCAGTAATATCTATACTGTACCGGTAATATCTATACTGTGCCGGCACTGTACTGTACCGATATCTGTTGTGCCGGCAGTGTGCATTGTACTGGTGATATCTATACTGTGTCGGCAGTGTGCACTGTACTGTACCGATATCTATACTGTGCCGGCAGTGTGCACTGTACTGTACCGGTAATATCTATACTGTGCCGGCAGTGTGTACTGTACCGGTAATATCTATACTGTGCCGGCAGTGTGTACTGTAGTGGTAATATCTATACTGTGCCGGCACTGTGCACTGTACTGTACCGGTAATATCTATATTGTGCCGACAGTGTGTACTGTACCGGTATTATCTATACTGTGCCGGCAGTGTGTACAGTACTGTACCGGTAATATCTATACTGTGCCGGTAATATCCACACTGTACCGGCAGTGTGTACAGTACTGTGCCGGTCATATGTATACTGTGCCGGTAATATCTACACTGTCGGCAGTGTGTACTGTACTGTCGGTAATATCTATCCTGTGGCGGCAGTGTGTACTGTACTGGTAATATCTATACTGTGCCGTCAGTGTGTACAGTACTGTACCTGTATTATCTATACTGTCCCGGCAGTGCGTGCGGTACTGTACCGGTAATATTTGTACTATGCCGGCAGTGTGCACTGTACTGTACGGGTAATATCTATACTGTACCGGCAGTGTGCACTATACTGTACCGGTAATATCTATACTGTACCGGCAGTGTGTACAGTACTGTACAGGTAATATCTATACTGTACCGGCAGTGTGTACTGTACTGTACCGGTAATATCTATACTGTGCTGGCAGTGTGTACAGTACTGTACCGGTAATATCTATACTGTGCCGGTAATATCCACACTGTACCGGCAGTGTGTACAGTACTGTGCCGGTCATATCTATACTGTGCCGGCAGTGTGTACAGTACTGTGCCGGTCATATCTATACTGTGCCGGCAGTGTGTACAGTACTGTGCCGGTAATATCTATACTGTGCCGGCAGTGTGTACTGTGCTGTGCCGGTAATATCTATCCTGTGCCGGCAGTGTGTTCGGTACTGTACTGGTAATATCTATACTGATCTGACAGTGTGTACAGTACTGTACCGGTATTATCTATACTGTGCCGGCAGTGCGTGCGGTACTATACCGGTAATATTTGTACTGTGCCGGCAGTGTGCACTGTACTGTACGGGTAATATCTATACTGTACCGGCTGTGTGCAGCCCTGTACCGGTCATGTCTATACTGTGCCGGCAGTGTGTACAGTCCTGTACCGGTCATATCTATACTGTGCCGGCAGTGTGTACAGTACTGTAACTGTAATATCTATACTGTGCCGGCAGTGTGTACAGTACTGTATCGGTAATATCTATACTGTACCGGCAGTGTGTACTGTACTGGTAATATCTATACTGTGCCGGCAGTGTGTACTGTACTGGTAATATCTATACTGTGCCGGCAGTGTGCACTGTACTGTACAGGTAATATCTATATTGTGCCGGCAGTGTGTACTGTACCAGTAATATCTATACTGTGCTGGCAGTGTGTACAGTACTGTACCGGTAATATCTATACTGTGCCGGCAGTGTGTACAGTACTGTACCGGTAATATCTATACTGTGCCGGCAGTGTGTACAGTACTGTACAGGTAATATCTATATTGTGCCGGCAGTGTGTACTGTACCAGTAATATCTATACTGTGCTGGCAGTGTGTACAGTACTGTACCAGTAATATCTATACTGTGCTGGCAGTGTGTACAGTACTGTACCGGTAATATCTATACTGTGCCGGCAGTGTGTACAGTGATGTACCGGTAATATCTATACTGTGCTGGCAGTGTGCGCTGTACTGTACTGGTAATATCTATACTGTGCCGACAGTGTGCGCTGTACTGTACTGGTAATATCTATACTGTGCCGACAGTGTGCACTGTACTGTACCGGTAATATCTATACTGTGCCGGCAGTGTGCACTGTACTGTACCGGTAATATCTATATTGTGCCGTCAGTGTGTACTGTACCGGTAATATGTATATTGTGCCGGCAGTGTGTACTGTACCGGTAATATTTATACTGTGCTGGAAGTGTGTACAGTACTATACCGGTAATATCTATACTGTGCCGGCAGTGTGTACTGTACTATACCGGTAATATCTATACTGTGACGGCAGTGTGTACAGTGCTGTGACGGTAATATCTATACTGTGCCGGTAATATCTATACTGTACCGGCAGTGTGTACTGTACAGTGCCAGTAATATCTGTACTGTGCCGGCAGTGTGTACTGTGCCGGTAATATCTATACTGTGCCCGCATTGTGTACTGTACTGTACCGGTAATATCTATACTGTGTGCCCGCAGTGTGTACAGTACTGTACCGGTATTATCTATACTGTGCCCGCAGTGTGTACTATACTGTGCCCGCAGGGTGTACTGTACTGTAACGGTAATATCTATACTGTGCCGGCTGTGTGCACTGTACTGGTAATATCTATACTGTACCGGCTATGGGCAGCCTTGTACCGGTCATTTCTATACTGTGCCGGCAATGTGTACAGTCCTGTACCGGTCATGTCTATACTGTGTCGGCAGTGTGTACAGTACTGTACCGGTAATATCTATACTGTGCCGGCAGTGTGTACAGTACTGTACCGGTAATATTTATACTGTTCGGCAGTGCGTACTGTACCGATAATATCTATACTGTGCCGGCAGTGTGTACTGTACCGATAATATCTATACTGTGCTGGCAGTGTGTACAGTACTGGTTTCTATACTGTGCCGGCAGTGTACTGTACCGGTAATATCTATACTGTACCGGCTGTGTACTGTACCGGTAATATCTATACTGTACTGGCAGTGTGTACTGTACTGTACCGGTAACATCTATACTGTGCCGGCAGTGTGTACTGTACCGTTAATATCTAAACTGTGCCGGCAGTGTGTACTGTACCGTTAATATCTATACTGTGCCGGCAGTGTGTACTGTACCGGTAACATCTATACTGTGCCGGCAGTGTGTACTGTACCGGTAACATCTATACTGTGCCGGCAGTGTGTACTGTACCGGTAACATCTATACTGTGCCGGCAGTGTGTACTGGACCGGTAATATCTATACTGTGCCGTCAGTGTTTACTGTACCGGTAATATCTATACTGTGCCGGCAGTGTGCACTGTATTGTACCGATAATATCTATATTGTGCCGGCAGTGTGTACTGTACCGGTAATATTTATACTGTGCTGGAAGTGTGTACAGTACTATACCGGTAATATCTATACTGTGACGGCAGTGTGTACAGTACTGTGCCGGTAATATCTATACTGTGCCGGTAATATCTATACTGTGCCGGTAATATCTATACTGTACCGGCAGTGTGTACTGTACTGTGCCAGTAATATCTGTACTGTGCCGGCAGTGTGTACTGTACCGGTAATATCTATACTGTGCCCGCAGTGTGTACTGTGCCGGTAATATCTATACTGTGCCGGCAGTGTGCACTGTACTGTACCGGTAATATCTATACTGTGCCCGCAGTGTGTACAGTACTGTACCGGTATTATCTATACTGTGCCCGCAGTGTGTACTGTACTGTACCGGTAATATCTATACTGTGCCGGCAGTGTGTACTGTACTGTGCCAGTAATATCTGTACTGTGCCGGCAGTGTGTACTGTACCGGTAATATCTATACTGTGCCCGCATTGTGTACTGTACTGTACCGGTAATATCTATACTGTGTGCCCGCAGTGTGTACAGTACTGTACCGGTATTATCTATACTGTGCCCGCAGTGTGTACTATACTGTGCCCGCAGGGTGTACTGTACTGTAACGGTAATATCTATACTGTGCCGGCTGTGTGCACTGTACTGGTAATATCTATACTGTACCGGCTATGGGCAGCCTTGTACCGGTCATTTCTATACTGTGCCGGCAATGTGTACAGTCCTGTACCGGTCATGTCTATACTGTGTCGGCAGTGTGTACAGTACTGTACCGGTAATATCTATACTGTGCCGGCAGTGTGTACAGTACTGTACCGGTAATATTTATACTGTTCGGCAGTGCGTACTGTACCGATAATATCTATACTGTGCCGGCAGTGTGTACTGTACCGATAATATCTATACTGTGCTGGCAGTGTGTACAGTACTGGTTTCTATACTGTGCCGGCAGTGTACTGTACCGGTAATATCTATACTGTACCGGCTGTGTACTGTACCGGTAATATCTATACTGTACTGGCAGTGTGTACTGTACTGTACCGGTAACATCTATACTGTGCCGGCAGTGTGTACTGTACCGTTAATATCTAAACTGTGCCGGCAGTGTGTACTGTACCGTTAATATCTATACTGTGCCGGCAGTGTGTACTGTACCGGTAACATCTATACTGTGCCGGCAGTGTGTACTGTACCGGTAACATCTATACTGTGCCGGCAGTGTGTACTGTACCGGTAACATCTATACTGTGCCGGCAGTGTGTACTGGACCGGTAATATCTATACTGTGCCGTCAGTGTTTACTGTACCGGTAATATCTATACTGTGCCGGCAGTGTGCACTGTATTGTACCGATAATATCTATATTGTGCCGGCAGTGTGTACTGTACCGGTAATATTTATACTGTGCTGGAAGTGTGTACAGTACTATACCGGTAATATCTATACTGTGACGGCAGTGTGTACAGTACTGTGCCGGTAATATCTATACTGTGCCGGTAATATCTATACTGTGCCGGTAATATCTATACTGTACCGGCAGTGTGTACTGTACTGTGCCAGTAATATCTGTACTGTGCCGGCAGTGTGTACTGTACCGGTAATATCTATACTGTGCCCGCAGTGTGTACTGTGCCGGTAATATCTATACTGTGCCGGCAGTGTGCACTGTACTGTACCGGTAATATCTATACTGTGCCCGCAGTGTGTACAGTACTGTACCGGTATTATCTATACTGTGCCCGCAGTGTGTACTGTACTGTACCGGTAATATCTATACTGTGCCGGCAGTGTGTACTGTACTGTGCCAGTAATATCTGTACTGTGCCGGCAGTGTGTACTGTACCGGTAATATCTATACTGTGCCCGCAGTGTGTACTGTGCCGGTAATATCTATACTGTGCCCGCATTGTGTACTGTTCTGTACCGGTAATATCTATACTGTGCCGGCAGCGTGTACTGTACTGTACTGGTAATATCGATACTGTACCGATAATATCTATACTGTGCCGGCTGTGTGCACTGTACTGGTAATATCTATGCTGTACCGATAATATCTATACTGTACCGGCAGTGTGCACTGTACTGTGCCGGTAATATCTATACTGTGCCGGCTGTGTGCACTGTACTGGTAATATCTATACTGTACCGGTAATATCTATACTGTGTCGACAGTGTGCACTGTACTGTGCCGGTAATATCTATACTGTGCCCGCAGTGTGTACTGTACTGTACCGGTATTATCTATACTGTGCCCGCAGTGTGTACTGTACTGTACCGGTAATATCTATACTGTGCCCGCAGTGTGTACTGTACTGTACTGGTAATATCGATACTGTACCGGTAATATCTATACTGTGCCGGCTGTGTGCACTGTACTGGTAATATCTATACTGTACCGGCTATGGGCAGCCTTGTACCGGTCATGTCTATATTGTGTCGGCAGTGTGTACAGTACTGTACCGGTAATATCTATACTGTGCCGGCAGTGTGTACAGTACTGTACCGGTAATATTTATACTGTTCCGGCAGTGCGCACTGTACTGTACTGGTAATATCTATACTGTGCTGGCAGTGTGTACAGTACTGGTTTCTATACTGTGCCGGCAGTGTACTGTACCGGTAATATCTATACTGTACCGGCTGTGTGTACTGTACCGGTAATATCTATACTGTACTGGCAGTGTGTACTGTACTGTACCGGTAACATCTATACTGTGCCGGCAGTGTGTACTGTACCGTTAATATCTATACTGTGCCGGCAGTGTGTACTGTACCGTTAATATCTATACTGTGCCGGCAGTGTGTACTGTACTGTGCCAGTAATATCTATACTGTGCCGGCAGTGTACTGTACCGGTAATATCTGTACTGTGCCGGCAGTGTGTACTGTACTGTACCGGCAGTGTACTGTACTGGTAATATCTATACTGTGCCGGCAGTGTGTCCAGTACTGTACCTGTATTATCTATACTGTGCCCGCAGTGTGTACTGTACCGGTAATATCTATACTGTGCCGGCAATGTGTACAGTACTGGTAATATCTATACTGTACCGGTAATATCTATACTGTACCGGCTATGGGCAGCCTTGTACCAGTCATTTCTATACTGTGCCGGCAGTGTGTACAGTCCTGTACAGGTCATGTCTATACTGTGCCGGCAGTGTGTACTGTACTGTAACTGTAATATCTATACTGTGCCGGTAATATCTATACTGTGTCGGCAGTGTGTACTGTTCCGGTAATATCTATACTGTGCCGGCAGTGTGTACAGTACTGGTAATATCTATACTGTGCCGGCAGTGTACTGTACCTGTAATATCTATACTGTACCGGCTGTGTGTACTGTACCGGTAATATCTATACTGTACCGGCTGTGTACTGTATCGGTAATATCTATACTGTGCCGGCAGTGTGTACAGTACTGGTAATATCTATACTGTGCCGGCAGTGTACTGTACCGGTAATATCTATACTGTGCCGGCAGTGTGTACAGTACTGGTAATATCTATACTGTGCTGGCAGTGTACTGTACGGTAATATCTATACTGTGCCGGCAGTGTGTACTGTACCGGTAATATCTATACTGTGCCGGCTGTGTGTACTGTACCGGTAATATCTATACTGTGCCGGCAGTGTACTGTACCGGTAATATCTATACTGTGCCGGCAGTGTGTACAGTACCGGTAATATCTATACTGTACCGGCAGTGTCCGCTGTACTGTACTGGTAATATCTATACTGTGCCGGCAGTGTACTGTACCGGTAATATCTATACTGTACCTTCAGTGTACTGTACCGGCAGTGTGTACTGTACCGGTAATATCTATACTGTACCGGCAGTGTGCACTGTACTGTACCGGTAATATCTATACTGTACCGGCAGTGTGCACTGTACTGTACCAGTAACATCTATACTGTGCCGGCAGTGTGTACTATACCGGTAACATCTATACTGTGCCGGCAGTGTGCACTGTACCGGTAATATCCATACTGTGCCGGCAGTGTGTACTGTACTGGTAATATCTATACTGTGCCGGCAGTGTGCACTGTACTGTACTGGTAAAATCTATACTGTGCCGGCAGTGTGCACTGTACTATACCGGTAACATCTATACTGTGCCGGCAGTGTGCACTGTACTGTACTGGTAATATTTATTTTGCGTCGGCAGTGTGCACTGTACTGTACTGGTAATATCTATACTGTGCCGACAGTGTGTACTGTACTGGTAATATCTATACTGTGCCGGCAGTGTGCACTGTACTATACCGGTAATATCTATACTGTGCCGGCAGTGTGCACTGTACTGTACCGGTAATATCTATTGTGCGTCGGCAGTGTGCGTTGTACTGTACTGGTAATATCTATACTGTGCCGGCAGTGTGCGCTGTACTGTACTGGTAATATCTATACTGTGCCGACAGTGTGCACTGTACTGTACCGGTAATATCTATACTGTGCCGGCAGTGTGCACTGTACTGTACCGGTAATATCTATATTGTGCCGTCAGTGTGTACTGTACCGGTAATATGTATATTGTGCCGGCAGTGTGTACTGTACCGGTAATATTTATACTGTGCTGGAAGTGTGTACAGTACTATACCGGTAATATCTATACTGTGCCGGCAGTGTGTACTGTACTATACCGGTAATATCTATACTGTGACGGCAGTGTGTACAGTACTGTGCCGGTAATATCTATACTGTGCCGGTAATATCTATACTGTACCGGCAGTGTGTACTGTACTGTGCCAGTAATATCTGTACTGTGCCGGTAATATCTATACTGTGCCCGCATTGTGTACTGTACTGTACCGGTAATATCTATACTGTGCCCGCAGTGTGTACAGTACTGTACCGGTATTATCTATACTGTGCCCGCAGTGTGTACTATACTGTGCCCGCAGTGTGTACTGTACTGTAACGGTAATATCTATACTGTGCCGGCTGTGTGCACTGTACTGGTAATATCTATACTGTACCGGCTATGGGCAGCCTTGTACCGGTCATTTCTATACTGTGCCGGCAATGTGTACAGTCCTGTACCGGTCATGTCTATACTGTGTCGGCAGTGTGTACAGTACTGTACCGGTAATATCTATACTGTGCCGGCAGTGTGTACAGTACTGTACCGGTAATATTTATACTGTTCGGCAGTGCGTACTGTACCGGTAATATCTATACTGTACCGGCTGTGTGTACTGTACCGGTAATATCTATACTGTACTGGCAGTGTGTACTGTACCGGTAACATCTATACTGTGCCGGCAGTGTGTACTGTACCGTTAATATCTATACTGTGCCGGCCGTGTGTACTGTACCGTTAATATCTATACTGTGCCGGCAGTGTGTACTGTACCGGTAACATCTATACTGTGCCGGCAGCGTGTACTGTACCGGTAACATCTATACTGTGCCGGCAGTGTGTACTGGACCGGTAATATCTATACTGTGCCGTCAGCGTGTACTGTACCGGTAATATCTATACTGTGCCGGCAGTGTGCACTGTATTGTACCGATAATATCTATATTGTGCCGGCAGTGTGTACTGTACCGGTAATATTTATACTGTGCTGGAAGTGTGTACAGTACTATACCGGTAATATCTATACTGTGACGGCAGTGTGTACAGTACTGTGCCGGTAATATCTATACTGTGCCGGTAATATCTATACTGTACCGGCAGTGTGTACTGTACTGTGCCAGTAATATCTGTACTGTGACGGCAGTGTGTACTGTACTGTACCGGTAATATCTATACTGTGCCCGCAGTGTGTACTGTACTGTACCGGTAATATCTATACTGTGCCCGCAGTGTGTACTGTGCCGGTAATATCTATACTGTGCCCGCAGTGTGTACTGTACTGTACCGGTAATATCTATACTGTGCCCGCAGTGTGTACTGTACTGTACCGGTAATATCTATACTGTGCCCGCAGTGTGTACAGTACTGTACCGGTAATATCTATACTGTGCCCGCAGTGTGTACTGTACTGTACCGGTAATATCTATACTGTGCCGGCAGTGTGTACTGTACCGGTAATATCTATACTGTGCCGGCAGTGTGTACTGTACCGGTAATATCTATACTGTGCCGGCAGTGTGTACTGTACCGGTAATATCTATACTGTGCCGGCAGTGTGTACTGTACCGGTAATATCTATACTGTGCCGGCTGTGTGTACTGTACCGGTAATATCTATACTGTGCCGGCTGTGTGCACTGTATTGTACCGGTAATATCTTTATTGTGCCGGCAGTGTGTACTATACTGGTAATATCTATACTGTGCCGTCAGTGTGTGCTATACTGGTAATATCTATACTGTGCCAGCAGTGTGCACTGTGCTGTACTGGTAATATCTATACTGTGCCGACAGTGTGTACTGTACTGGTAATATCTATACTGTGCCGTCAGTGTGTACTGTACCGTTAATATCTATACTGTGCCGGCAGTGTGTACTGTACTGGTAATATCTATACTGTGCCGGCAGTGTGTACTGTGCTGTACTGGTAATATCGACTGTGCCGGCAGTGTGTACTGTACCAGTAATATCTATACTGTACCGGTAATATCTATACTGTGCCGGCACTGTACTGTACCGATATCTGTTGTGCCGGCAGTGTGCATTGTACTGGTGATATCTATACTGTGTCGGCAGTGTGCACTGTACTGTACCGATATCTATACTGTGCCGGCAGTGTGCACTGCACTGTACCGGTAATATCTATACTGTGCCGGCAGTGTGTACTGTAACGGTAATATCTATACTGTGCCGGCAGTGTGTACTGTAGTGGTAATATCTATACTGTGCCGGCACTGTGCACTGTACTGTACCGGTAATATCTATATTGTGCCGACAGTGTGTACTGTACCGGTATTATCTATACTGTGCCGGCAGTGTGTACAGTACTGTACCGGTAATATCTATACTGTGCCGGTAATATCCACACTGTACCGGCAGTGTGTACAGTACTGTGCCGGTCATATGTATACTGTGCCGGTAATATCTACACTGTCGGCAGTGTGTACTGTACTGTCGGTAATATCTATCCTGTGGCGGCAGTGTGTACTGTACTGGTAATATCTATACTGTGCCGTCAGTGTGTACAGTACTGTACCTGTATTATCTATACTGTCCCGGCAGTGCGTGCGGTACTGTACCGGTAATATTTGTACTATGCCGGCAGTGTGCACTGTACTGTACGGGTAATATCTATACTGTACCGGCAGTGTGCACTATACTGTACCGGTAATATCTATACTGTACCGGCAGTGTGTACAGTACTGTACAGGTAATATCTATACTGTACCGGCAGTGTGTACTGTACTGTACCGGTAATATCTATACTGTGCTGGCAGTGTGTACAGTACTGTACCGGTAATATCTATACTGTGCCGGTAATATCCACACTGTACCGGCAGTGTGTACAGTACTGTGCCGGTCATATCTATACTGTGCCGGCAGTGTGTACAGTACTGTGCCGGTCATATCTATACTGTGCCGGCAGTGTGTACAGTACTGTGCCGGTAATATCTATACTGTGCCGGCAGTGTGTACTGTGCTGTGCCGGTAATATCTATCCTGTGCCGGCAGTGTGTTCGGTACTGTACTGGTAATATCTATACTGATCTGACAGTGTGTACAGTACTGTACCGGTATTATCTATACTGTGCCGGCAGTGCGTGCGGTACTATACCGGTAATATTTGTACTGTGCCGGCAGTGTGCACTGTACTGTACGGGTAATATCTATACTGTACCGGCTGTGTGCAGCCCTGTACCGGTCATGTCTATACTGTGCCGGCAGTGTGTACAGTCCTGTACCGGTCATATCTATACTGTGCCGGCAGTGTGTACAGTACTGTAACTGTAATATCTATACTGTGCCGGCAGTGTGTACAGTACTGTATCGGTAATATCTATACTGTACCGGCAGTGTGTACTGTACTGGTAATATCTATACTGTGCCGGCAGTGTGTACTGTACTGGTAATATCTATACTGTGCCGGCAGTGTGCACTGTACTGTACAGGTAATATCTATATTGTGCCGGCAGTGTGTACTGTACCAGTAATATCTATACTGTGCTGGCAGTGTGTACAGTACTGTACCGGTAATATCTATACTGTGCCGGCAGTGTGTACAGTACTGTACCGGTAATATCTATACTGTGCCGGCAGTGTGTACAGTACTGTACAGGTAATATCTATATTGTGCCGGCAGTGTGTACTGTACCAGTAATATCTATACTGTGCTGGCAGTGTGTACAGTACTGTACCAGTAATATCTATACTGTGCTGGCAGTGTGTACAGTACTGTACCGGTAATATCTATACTGTGCCGGCAGTGTGTACAGTGATGTACCGGTAATATCTATACTGTGCTGGCAGTGTGCGCTGTACTGTACTGGTAATATCTATACTGTGCCGACAGTGTGCGCTGTACTGTACTGGTAATATCTATACTGTGCCGACAGTGTGCACTGTACTGTACCGGTAATATCTATACTGTGCCGGCAGTGTGCACTGTACTGTACCGGTAATATCTATATTGTGCCGTCAGTGTGTACTGTACCGGTAATATGTATATTGTGCCGGCAGTGTGTACTGTACCGGTAATATTTATACTGTGCTGGAAGTGTGTACAGTACTATACCGGTAATATCTATACTGTGCCGGCAGTGTGTACTGTACTATACCGGTAATATCTATACTGTGACGGCAGTGTGTACAGTGCTGTGACGGTAATATCTATACTGTGCCGGTAATATCTATACTGTACCGGCAGTGTGTACTGTACAGTGCCAGTAATATCTGTACTGTGCCGGCAGTGTGTACTGTGCCGGTAATATCTATACTGTGCCCGCATTGTGTACTGTACTGTACCGGTAATATCTATACTGTGTGCCCGCAGTGTGTACAGTACTGTACCGGTATTATCTATACTGTGCCCGCAGTGTGTACTATACTGTGCCCGCAGGGTGTACTGTACTGTAACGGTAATATCTATACTGTGCCGGCTGTGTGCACTGTACTGGTAATATCTATACTGTACCGGCTATGGGCAGCCTTGTACCGGTCATTTCTATACTGTGCCGGCAATGTGTACAGTCCTGTACCGGTCATGTCTATACTGTGTCGGCAGTGTGTACAGTACTGTACCGGTAATATCTATACTGTGCCGGCAGTGTGTACAGTACTGTACCGGTAATATTTATACTGTTCGGCAGTGCGTACTGTACCGATAATATCTATACTGTGCCGGCAGTGTGTACTGTACCGATAATATCTATACTGTGCTGGCAGTGTGTACAGTACTGGTTTCTATACTGTGCCGGCAGTGTACTGTACCGGTAATATCTATACTGTACCGGCTGTGTACTGTACCGGTAATATCTATACTGTACTGGCAGTGTGTACTGTACTGTACCGGTAACATCTATACTGTGCCGGCAGTGTGTACTGTACCGTTAATATCTAAACTGTGCCGGCAGTGTGTACTGTACCGTTAATATCTATACTGTGCCGGCAGTGTGTACTGTACCGGTAACATCTATACTGTGCCGGCAGTGTGTACTGTACCGGTAACATCTATACTGTGCCGGCAGTGTGTACTGTACCGGTAACATCTATACTGTGCCGGCAGTGTGTACTGGACCGGTAATATCTATACTGTGCCGTCAGTGTTTACTGTACCGGTAATATCTATACTGTGCCGGCAGTGTGCACTGTATTGTACCGATAATATCTATATTGTGCCGGCAGTGTGTACTGTACCGGTAATATTTATACTGTGCTGGAAGTGTGTACAGTACTATACCGGTAATATCTATACTGTGACGGCAGTGTGTACAGTACTGTGCCGGTAATATCTATACTGTGCCGGTAATATCTATACTGTGCCGGTAATATCTATACTGTACCGGCAGTGTGTACTGTACTGTGCCAGTAATATCTGTACTGTGCCGGCAGTGTGTACTGTACCGGTAATATCTATACTGTGCCCGCAGTGTGTACTGTGCCGGTAATATCTATACTGTGCCGGCAGTGTGCACTGTACTGTACCGGTAATATCTATACTGTGCCCGCAGTGTGTACAGTACTGTACCGGTATTATCTATACTGTGCCCGCAGTGTGTACTGTACTGTACCGGTAATATCTATACTGTGCCGGCAGTGTGTACTGTACTGTGCCAGTAATATCTGTACTGTGCCGGCAGTGTGTACTGTACCGGTAATATCTATACTGTGCCCGCAGTGTGTACTGTGCCGGTAATATCTATACTGTGCCCGCATTGTGTACTGTTCTGTACCGGTAATATCTATACTGTGCCGGCAGCGTGTACTGTACTGTACTGGTAATATCGATACTGTACCGATAATATCTATACTGTGCCGGCTGTGTGCACTGTACTGGTAATATCTATGCTGTACCGATAATATCTATACTGTACCGGCAGTGTGCACTGTACTGTGCCGGTAATATCTATACTGTGCCGGCTGTGTGCACTGTACTGGTAATATCTATACTGTACCGGTAATATCTATACTGTGTCGACAGTGTGCACTGTACTGTGCCGGTAATATCTATACTGTGCCCGCAGTGTGTACTGTACTGTACCGGTATTATCTATACTGTGCCCGCAGTGTGTACTGTACTGTACCGGTAATATCTATACTGTGCCCGCAGTGTGTACTGTACTGGTAATATCGATACTGTACCGGTAATATCTATACTGTGCCGGCTGTGTGCACTGTACTGGTAATATCTATACTGTACCGGCTATGGGCAGCCTTGTACCGGTCATGTCTATATTGTGTCGGCAGTGTGTACAGTACTGTACCGGTAATATCTATACTGTGCCGGCAGTGTGTACAGTACTGTACCGGTAATATTTATACTGTTCCGGCAGTGCGCACTGTACTGTACTGGTAATATCTATACTGTGCTGGCAGTGTGTACAGTACTGGTTTCTATACTGTGCCGGCAGTGTACTGTACCGGTAATATCTATACTGTACCGGCTGTGTGTACTGTACCGGTAATATCTATACTGTACTGGCAGTGTGTACTGTACTGTACCGGTAACATCTATACTGTGCCGGCAGTGTGTACTGTACCGTTAATATCTATACTGTGCCGGCAGTGTGTACTGTACCGTTAATATCTATACTGTGCCGGCAGTGTGTACTGTACTGTGCCAGTAATATCTATACTGTGCCGGCAGTGTACTGTACCGGTAATATCTGTACTGTGCCGGCAGTGTGTACTGTACTGTACCGGCAGTGTACTGTACTGGTAATATCTATACTGTGCCGGCAGTGTGTCCAGTACTGTACCTGTATTATCTATACTGTGCCCGCAGTGTGTACTGTACCGGTAATATCTATACTGTGCCGGCAATGTGTACAGTACTGGTAATATCTATACTGTACCGGTAATATCTATACTGTACCGGCTATGGGCAGCCTTGTACCAGTCATTTCTATACTGTGCCGGCAGTGTGTACAGTCCTGTACAGGTCATGTCTATACTGTGCCGGCAGTGTGTACTGTACTGTAACTGTAATATCTATACTGTGCCGGTAATATCTATACTGTGTCGGCAGTGTGTACTGTTCCGGTAATATCTATACTGTGCCGGCAGTGTGTACAGTACTGGTAATATCTATACTGTGCCGGCAGTGTACTGTACCTGTAATATCTATACTGTACCGGCTGTGTGTACTGTACCGGTAATATCTATACTGTACCGGCTGTGTACTGTATCGGTAATATCTATACTGTGCCGGCAGTGTGTACAGTACTGGTAATATCTATACTGTGCCGGCAGTGTACTGTACCGGTAATATCTATACTGTGCCGGCAGTGTGTACAGTACTGGTAATATCTATACTGTGCTGGCAGTGTACTGTACGGTAATATCTATACTGTGCCGGCAGTGTGTACTGTACCGGTAATATCTATACTGTGCCGGCTGTGTGTACTGTACCGGTAATATCTATACTGTGCCGGCAGTGTACTGTACCGGTAATATCTATACTGTGCCGGCAGTGTGTACAGTACCGGTAATATCTATACTGTACCGGCAGTGTCCGCTGTACTGTACTGGTAATATCTATACTGTGCCGGCAGTGTACTGTACCGGTAATATCTATACTGTACCTTCAGTGTACTGTACCGGCAGTGTGTACTGTACCGGTAATATCTATACTGTACCGGCAGTGTGCACTGTACTGTACCGGTAATATCTATACTGTACCGGCAGTGTGCACTGTACTGTACCAGTAACATCTATACTGTGCCGGCAGTGTGTACTATACCGGTAACATCTATACTGTGCCGGCAGTGTGCACTGTACCGGTAATATCCATACTGTGCCGGCAGTGTGTACTGTACTGGTAATATCTATACTGTGCCGGCAGTGTGCACTGTACTGTACTGGTAAAATCTATACTGTGCCGGCAGTGTGCACTGTACTATACCGGTAACATCTATACTGTGCCGGCAGTGTGCACTGTACTGTACTGGTAATATTTATTTTGCGTCGGCAGTGTGCACTGTACTGTACTGGTAATATCTATACTGTGCCGACAGTGTGTACTGTACCGGTAATATCTATACTGTGCCGGCAGTGTGCACTGTACTATACCGGTAATATCTATACTGTGCCGGCAGTGTGCACTGTACTGTACCGGTAATATCTATTGTGCGTCGGCAGTGTGCGTTGTACTGTACTGGTAATATCTATACTGTGCCGGCAGTGTGCGCTGTACTGTACTGGTAATATCTATACTGTGCCGACAGTGTGCACTGTACTGTACCGGTAATATCTATACTGTGCCGGCAGTGTGCACTGTACTGTACCGGTAATATCTATATTGTGCCGTCAGTGTGTACTGTACCGGTAATATGTATATTGTGCCGGCAGTGTGTACTGTACCGGTAATATTTATACTGTGCTGGAAGTGTGTACAGTACTATACCGGTAATATCTATACTGTGCCGGCAGTGTGTACTGTACTATACCGGTAATATCTATACTGTGACGGCAGTGTGTACAGTACTGTGCCGGTAATATCTATACTGTGCCGGTAATATCTATACTGTACCGGCAGTGTGTACTGTACTGTGCCAGTAATATCTGTACTGTGCCGGTAATATCTATACTGTGCCCGCATTGTGTACTGTACTGTACCGGTAATATCTATACTGTGCCCGCAGTGTGTACAGTACTGTACCGGTATTATCTATACTGTGCCCGCAGTGTGTACTATACTGTGCCCGCAGTGTGTACTGTACTGTAACGGTAATATCTATACTGTGCCGGCTGTGTGCACTGTACTGGTAATATCTATACTGTACCGGCTATGGGCAGCCTTGTACCGGTCATTTCTATACTGTGCCGGCAATGTGTACAGTCCTGTACCGGTCATGTCTATACTGTGTCGGCAGTGTGTACAGTACTGTACCGGTAATATCTATACTGTGCCGGCAGTGTGTACAGTACTGTACCGGTAATATTTATACTGTTCGGCAGTGCGTACTGTACCGGTAATATCTATACTGTACCGGCTGTGTGTACTGTACCGGTAATATCTATACTGTACTGGCAGTGTGTACTGTACCGGTAACATCTATACTGTGCCGGCAGTGTGTACTGTACCGTTAATATCTATACTGTGCCGGCCGTGTGTACTGTACCGTTAATATCTATACTGTGCCGGCAGTGTGTACTGTACCGGTAACATCTATACTGTGCCGGCAGCGTGTACTGTACCGGTAACATCTATACTGTGCCGGCAGTGTGTACTGGACCGGTAATATCTATACTGTGCCGTCAGCGTGTACTGTACCGGTAATATCTATACTGTGCCGGCAGTGTGCACTGTATTGTACCGATAATATCTATATTGTGCCGGCAGTGTGTACTGTACCGGTAATATTTATACTGTGCTGGAAGTGTGTACAGTACTATACCGGTAATATCTATACTGTGACGGCAGTGTGTACAGTACTGTGCCGGTAATATCTATACTGTGCCGGTAATATCTATACTGTACCGGCAGTGTGTACTGTACTGTGCCAGTAATATCTGTACTGTGACGGCAGTGTGTACTGTACTGTACCGGTAATATCTATACTGTGCCCGCAGTGTGTACTGTACTGTACCGGTAATATCTATACTGTGCCCGCAGTGTGTACTGTGCCGGTAATATCTATACTGTGCCCGCAGTGTGTACTGTACTGTACCGGTAATATCTATACTGTGCCCGCAGTGTGTACTGTACTGTACCGGTAATATCTATACTGTGCCCGCAGTGTGTACAGTACTGTACCGGTAATATCTATACTGTGCCCGCAGTGTGTACTGTACTGTACCGGTAATATCTATACTGTGCCGGCAGTGTGTACTGTACCGGTAATATCTATACTGTGCCGGCAGTGTGTACTGTACCGGTAATATCTATACTGTGCCGGCAGTGTGTACTGTACCGGTAATATCTATACTGTGCCGGCAGTGTGTACTGTACCGGTAATATCTATACTGTGCCGGCTGTGTGTACTGTACCGGTAATATCTATACTGTGCCGGCTGTGTGCACTGTATTGTACCGGTAATATCTTTATTGTGCCGGCAGTGTGTACTATACTGGTAATATCTATACTGTGCCGTCAGTGTGTGCTATACTGGTAATATCTATACTGTGCCAGCAGTGTGCACTGTGCTGTACTGGTAATATCTATACTGTGCCGACAGTGTGTACTGTACTGGTAATATCTATACTGTGCCGTCAGTGTGTACTGTACCGTTAATATCTATACTGTGCCGGCAGTGTGTACTGTACTGGTAATATCTATACTGTGCCGGCAGTGTGTACTGTGCTGTACTGGTAATATCGACTGTGCCGGCAGTGTGTACTGTACCAGTAATATCTATACTGTACCGGTAATATCTATACTGTGCCGGCACTGTACTGTACCGATATCTGTTGTGCCGGCAGTGTGCATTGTACTGGTGATATCTATACTGTGTCGGCAGTGTGCACTGTACTGTACCGATATCTATACTGTGCCGGCAGTGTGCACTGCACTGTACCGGTAATATCTATACTGTGCCGGCAGTGTGTACTGTAACGGTAATATCTATACTGTGCCGGCAGTGTGTACTGTAGTGGTAATATCTATACTGTGCCGGCACTGTGCACTGTACTGTACCGGTAATATCTATATTGTGCCGACAGTGTGTACTGTACCGGTATTATCTATACTGTGCCGGCAGTGTGTACAGTACTGTACCGGTAATATCTATACTGTGCCGGTAATATCCACACTGTACCGGCAGTGTGTACAGTACTGTGCCGGTCATATGTATACTGTGCCGGTAATATCTACACTGTCGGCAGTGTGTACTGTACTGTCGGTAATATCTATCCTGTGGCGGCAGTGTGTACTGTACTGGTAATATCTATACTGTGCCGTCAGTGTGTACAGTACTGTACCTGTATTATCTATACTGTCCCGGCAGTGCGTGCGGTACTGTACCGGTAATATTTGTACTATGCCGGCAGTGTGCACTGTACTGTACGGGTAATATCTATACTGTACCGGCAGTGTGCACTATACTGTACCGGTAATATCTATACTGTACCGGCAGTGTGTACAGTACTGTACAGGTAATATCTATACTGTACCGGCAGTGTGTACTGTACTGTACCGGTAATATCTATACTGTGCTGGCAGTGTGTACAGTACTGTACCGGTAATATCTATACTGTGCCGGTAATATCCACACTGTACCGGCAGTGTGTACAGTACTGTGCCGGTCATATCTATACTGTGCCGGCAGTGTGTACAGTACTGTGCCGGTCATATCTATACTGTGCCGGCAGTGTGTACAGTACTGTGCCGGTAATATCTATACTGTGCCGGCAGTGTGTACTGTGCTGTGCCGGTAATATCTATCCTGTGCCGGCAGTGTGTTCGGTACTGTACTGGTAATATCTATACTGATCTGACAGTGTGTACAGTACTGTACCGGTATTATCTATACTGTGCCAGCAGTGCGTGCGGTACTATACCGGTAATATTTGTACTGTGCCGGCAGTGTGCACTGTACTGTACGGGTAATATCTATACTGTACCGGCTGTGTGCAGCCCTGTACCGGTCATGTCTATACTGTGCCGGCAGTGTGTACAGTCCTGTACCGGTCATATCTATACTGTGCCGGCAGTGTGTACAGTACTGTAACTGTAATATCTATACTGTGCCGGCAGTGTGTACAGTACTGTATCGGTAATATCTATACTGTACCGGCAGTGTGTACTGTACTGGTAATATCTATACTGTGCCGGCAGTGTGTACTGTACTGGTAATATCTATACTGTGCCGGCAGTGTGCACTGTACTGTACAGGTAATATCTATATTGTGCCGGCAGTGTGTACTGTACCAGTAATATCTATACTGTGCTGGCAGTGTGTACAGTACTGTACCGGTAATATCTATACTGTGCCGGCAGTGTGTACAGTACTGTACCGGTAATATCTATACTGTGCCGGCAGTGTGTACAGTACTGTACAGGTAATATCTATATTGTGCCGGCAGTGTGTACTGTACCAGTAATATCTATACTGTGCTGGCAGTGTGTACAGTACTGTACCAGTAATATCTATACTGTGCTGGCAGTGTGTACAGTACTGTACCGGTAATATCTATACTGTGCCGGCAGTGTGTACAGTGATGTACCGGTAATATCTATACTGTGCTGGCAGTGTGCGCTGTACTGTACTGGTAATATCTATACTGTGCCGACAGTGTGCGCTGTACTGTACTGGTAATATCTATACTGTGCCGACAGTGTGCACTGTACTGTACCGGTAATATCTATACTGTGCCGGCAGTGTGCACTGTACTGTACCGGTAATATCTATATTGTGCCGTCAGTGTGTACTGTACCGGTAATATGTATATTGTGCCGGCAGTGTGTACTGTACCGGTAATATTTATACTGTGCTGGAAGTGTGTACAGTACTATACCGGTAATATCTATACTGTGCCGGCAGTGTGTACTGTACTATACCGGTAATATCTATACTGTGACGGCAGTGTGTACAGTGCTGTGACGGTAATATCTATACTGTGCCGGTAATATCTATACTGTACCGGCAGTGTGTACTGTACAGTGCCAGTAATATCTGTACTGTGCCGGCAGTGTGTACTGTGCCGGTAATATCTATACTGTGCCCGCATTGTGTACTGTACTGTACCGGTAATATCTATACTGTGTGCCCGCAGTGTGTACAGTACTGTACCGGTATTATCTATACTGTGCCCGCAGTGTGTACTATACTGTGCCCGCAGGGTGTACTGTACTGTAACGGTAATATCTATACTGTGCCGGCTGTGTGCACTGTACTGGTAATATCTATACTGTACCGGCTATGGGCAGCCTTGTACCGGTCATTTCTATACTGTGCCGGCAATGTGTACAGTCCTGTACCGGTCATGTCTATACTGTGTCGGCAGTGTGTACAGTACTGTACCGGTAATATCTATACTGTGCCGGCAGTGTGTACAGTACTGTACCGGTAATATTTATACTGTTCGGCAGTGCGTACTGTACCGATAATATCTATACTGTGCCGGCAGTGTACTGTACCGGTAATATCTATACTGTACCGGCTGTGTACTGTACCGGTAATATCTATACTGTACTGGCAGTGTGTACTGTACTGTACCGGTAACATCTATACTGTGCCGGCAGTGTGTACTGTACCGTTAATATCTAAACTGTGCCGGCAGTGTGTACTGTACCGTTAATATCTATACTGTGCCGGCAGTGTGTACTGTACCGGTAACATCTATACTGTGCCGGCAGTGTGTACTGTACCGGTAACATCTATACTGTGCCGGCAGTGTGTACTGTACCGGTAACATCTATACTGTGCCGGCAGTGTGTACTGGACCGGTAATATCTATACTGTGCCGTCAGTGTTTACTGTACCGGTAATATCTATACTGTGCCGGCAGTGTGCACTGTATTGTACCGATAATATCTATATTGTGCCGGCAGTGTGTACTGTACCGGTAATATTTATACTGTGCTGGAAGTGTGTACAGTACTATACCGGTAATATCTATACTGTGACGGCAGTGTGTACAGTACTGTGCCGGTAATATCTATACTGTGCCGGTAATATCTATACTGTGCCGGTAATATCTATACTGTACCGGCAGTGTGTACTGTACTGTGCCAGTAATATCTGTACTGTGCCGGCAGTGTGTACTGTACCGGTAATATCTATACTGTGCCCGCAGTGTGTACTGTGCCGGTAATATCTATACTGTGCCGGCAGTGTGCACTGTACTGTACCGGTAATATCTATACTGTGCCCGCAGTGTGTACAGTACTGTACCGGTATTATCTATACTGTGCCCGCAGTGTGTACTGTACTGTACCGGTAATATCTATACTGTGCCGGCAGTGTGTACTGTACTGTGCCAGTAATATCTGTACTGTGCCGGCAGTGTGTACTGTACCGGTAATATCTATACTGTGCCCGCAGTGTGTACTGTGCCGGTAATATCTATACTGTGCCCGCATTGTGTACTGTTCTGTACCGGTAATATCTATACTGTGCCGGCAGCGTGTACTGTACTGGTAATATCGATACTGTACCGATAATATCTATACTGTGCCGGCTGTGTGCACTGTACTGGTAATATCTATGCTGTACCGATAATATCTATACTGTACCGGCAGTGTGCACTGTACTGTGCCGGTAATATCTATACTGTGCCGGCTGTGTGCACTGTACTGGTAATATCTATACTGTACCGGTAATATCTATACTGTGTCGACAGTGTGCACTGTACTGTGCCGGTAATATCTATACTGTGCCCGCAGTGTGTACTGTACTGTACCGGTATTATCTATACTGTGCCCGCAGTGTGTACTGTACTGTACCGGTAATATCTATACTGTGCCCGCAGTGTGTACTGTACTGTACTGGTAATATCGATACTGTACCGGTAATATCTATACTGTGCCGGCTGTGTGCACTGTACTGGTAATATCTATACTGTACCGGCTATGGGCAGCCTTGTACCGGTCATGTCTATATTGTGTCGGCAGTGTGTACAGTACTGTACCGGTAATATCTATACTGTGCCGGCAGTGTGTACAGTACTGTACCGGTAATATTTATACTGTTCCGGCAGTGCGCACTGTACTGTACTGGTAATATCTATACTGTGCTGGCAGTGTGTACAGTACTGGTTTCTATACTGTGCCGGCAGTGTACTGTACCGGTAATATCTATACTGTACCGGCTGTGTGTACTGTACCGGTAATATCTATACTGTACTGGCAGTGTGTACTGTACTGTACCGGTAACATCTATACTGTGCCGGCAGTGTGTACTGTACCGTTAATATCTATACTGTGCCGGCAGTGTGTACTGTACCGTTAATATCTATACTGTGCCGGCAGTGTGTACTGTACTGTGCCAGTAATATCTATACTGTGCCGGCAGTGTACTGTACCGGTAATATCTGTACTGTGCCGGCAGTGTGTACTGTACTGTACCGGCAGTGTACTGTACTGTACCGGTAATATCTATACTGTGCCCGCAGTGTGTACTGTACCGGTAATATCTATACTGTGCCGGCAATGTGTACAGTACTGGTAATATCTATACTGTACCGGTAATATCTATACTGTACCGGCTATGGGCAGCCTTGTACCAGTCATTTCTATACTGTGCCGGCAGTGTGTACAGTCCTGTACAGGTCATGTCTATACTGTGCCGGCAGTGTGTACTGTACTGTAACTGTAATATCTATACTGTGCCGGTAATATCTATACTGTGTCGGCAGTGTGTACTGTTCCGGTAATATCTATACTGTGCCGGCAGTGTGTACAGTACTGGTAATATCTATACTGTGCCGGCAGTGTACTGTACCTGTAATATCTATACTGTACCGGCTGTGTGTACTGTACCGGTAATATCTATACTGTACCGGCTGTGTGTACTGTACCGGTAATATCTATACTGTGCCGGCAGTGTGTACAGTACTGGTAATATCTATACTGTGCCGGCAGTGTACTGTACCGGTAATATCTATACTGTGCCGGCAGTGTGTACAGTACTGGTAATATCTATACTGTGCTGGCAGTGTACTGTACGGTAATATCTATACTGTGCCGGCAGTGTGTACTGTACCGGTAATATCTATACTGTGCCGGCTGTGTGTACTGTACCGGTAATATCTATACTGTGCCGGCAGTGTACTGTACCGGTAATATCTATACTGTGCCGGCAGTGTGTACAGTACCGGTAATATCTATACTGTACCGGCAGTGTCCGCTGTACTGTACTGGTAATATCTATACTGTGCCGGCAGTGTACTGTACCGGTAATATCTATACTGTACCTTCAGTGTACTGTACCGGCAGTGTGTACTGTACCGGTAATATCTATACTGTACCGGCAGTGTGCACTGTACTGTACCGGTAATATCTATACTGTACCGGCAGTGTGCACTGTACTGTACCAGTAACATCTATACTGTGCCGGCAGTGTGTACTATACCGGTAACATCTATACTGTGCCGGCAGTGTGCACTGTACCGGTAATATCCATACTGTGCCGGCAGTGTGTACTGTACTGGTAATATCTATACTGTGCCGGCAGTGTGCACTGTACTGTACTGGTAATATCTATTTTGCGTCGGCAGTGTGCACTGTACTGTACTGGTAATATCTATACTGTGCCGACAGTGTGTACTGTACTGGTAATATCTATACTGTGCCGGCAGTGTGCACTGTACTATACCGGTAATATCTATACTGTGCCGGCAGTGTGCACTGTACTGTACCGGTAATATCTATTGTGCGTCGGCAGTGTGCGTTGTACTGTACTGGTAATATCTATACTGTGCCGGCAGTGTGCGCTGTACTGTACTGGTAATATCTATACTGTGCCGACAGTGTGCACTGTACTGTACCGGTAATATCTATACTGTGCCGGCAGTGTGCACTGTACTGTACCGGTAATATCTATATTGTGCCGTCAGTGTGTACTGTACCGGTAATATGTATATTGTGCCGGCAGTGTGTACTGTACCGGTAATATTTATACTGTGCTGGAAGTGTGTACAGTACTATACCGGTAATATCTATACTGTGCCGGCAGTGTGTACTGTACTATACCGGTAATATCTATACTGTGACGGCAGTGTGTACAGTACTGTGCCGGTAATATCTATACTGTGCCGGTAATATCTATACTGTACCGGCAGTGTGTACTGTACTGTGCCAGTAATATCTGTACTGTGCCGGCAGTGTGTACTGTGCCGGTAATATCTATACTGTGCCCGCATTGTGTACTGTACTGTACCGGTAATATCTATACTGTGCCCGCAGTGTGTACAGTACTGTACCGGTATTATCTATACTGTGCCCGCAGTGTGTACTATACTGTGCCTGCAGTGTGTACTGTACTATAACGGTAATATCTATACTGTGCCGGCTGTGTGCACTGTACTGGTAATATCTATACTGTACCGGCTATGGGCAGCCTTGTACCGGTCATTTCTATACTGTGCCGGCAATGTGTACAGTCCTGTACCGGTCATGTCTATACTGTGTCGGCAGTGTGTACAGTACTGTACCGGTAATATCTATACTGTGCCGGCAGTGTGTACAGTACTGTACCGGTAATATTTATACTGTTCGGCAGTGCGTACTGTACCGATAATATCTATACTGTACCGGCTGTGTGTACTGTACCGGTAATATCTATACTGTACTGGCAGTGTGTACTGTACCGGTAACATCTATACTGTGCCGGCAGTGTGTACTGTACCGTTAATATCTATACTGTGCCGGCAGTGTGTACTGTACCGTTAATATCTATACTGTGCCGGCAGTGTGTACTGTACCGGTAACATCTATACTGTGCCGGCAGCGTGTACTGTACCGGTAACATCTATACTGTGCCGGCAGCGTGTACTGGACCGGTAATATCTATACTGTGCCGTCAGCGTGTACTGTACCGGTAATATCTATACTGTGCCGGCAGTGTGCACTGTATTGTACCGATAATATCTATATTGTGCCGGCAGTGTGTACTGTACCGGTAATATTTATACTGTGCTGGAAGTGTGTACAGTACTATACCGGTAATATCTATGCTGTGACGGCAGTGTGTACAGTACTGTGCCGGTAATATCTATACTGTGCCGGTAATATCTATACTGTACCGGCAGTGTGTACTGTACTGTGCCAGTAATATCTGTACTGTGACGGCAGTGTGTACTGTACTGTACCGGTAATATCTATACTGTGCCCGCAGTGTGTACTGTACTGTACCGGTAATATCTATACTGTGCCCGCAGTGTGTACTGTGCCGGTAATATCTATACTGTGCCCGCAGTGTGTACTGTACTGTACCGGTAATATCTATACTGTGCCCGCAGTGTGTACTGTACTGTACCGGTAATATCTATACTGTGCCCGCAGTGTGTACAGTACTGTACCGGTAATATCTATACTGTGCCCGCAGTGTGTACTGTACTGTACCGGTAATATCTATACTGTGCCGGCAGTGTGTACTGTACCGGTAATATCTATACTGTGCCGGCAGTGTGTACTGTACCGGTAATATCTATACTGTGCCGGCAGTGTGTACTGTACCGGTAATATCTATACTGTGCCGGCAGTGTGTACTGTACCGGTAATATCTATACTGTGCCGGCTGTGTGTACTGTACCGGTAATATCTATACTGTGCCGGCTGTGTGCACTGTATTGTACCGGTAATATCTTTATTGTGCCGGCAGTGTGTACTATACTGGTAATATCTATACTGGTAATATCTATACTGTGCCAGCAGTGTGCACTGTGCTGTACTGGTAATATCTATACTGTGCCGACAGTGTGTACTGTACTGGTAATATCTATACTGTGCCGTCAGTGTGTACTGTACCGTTAATATCTATACTGTGCCGGCAGTGTGTACTGTACTGGTAATATCTATACTGTGCCGGCAGTGTGTACTGTGCTGTACTGGTAATATCGACTGTGCCGGCAGTGTGTACTGTACCAGTAATATCTATACTGTACCGGTAATATCTATACTGTGCCGGCACTGTACTGTACCGATATCTGTTGTGCCGGCAGTGTGCATTGTACTGGTGATATCTATACTGTGTCGGCAGTGTGCACTGTACTGTACCGATATCTATACTGTGCCGGCAGTGTGCACTGCACTGTACCGGTAATATCTATACTGTGCCGGCAGTGTGTACTGTAACGGTAATATCTATACTGTGCCGGCAGTGTGTACTGTAGTGGTAATATCTATACTGTGCCGGCACTGTGCACTGTACTGTACCGGTAATATCTATATTGTGCCGACAGTGTGTACTGTACCGGTATTATCTATACTGTGCCGGCAGTGTGTACAGTACTGTACCGGTAATATCTATACTGTGCCGGTAATATCCACACTGTACCGGCAGTGTGTACAGTACTGTGCCGGTCATATGTATACTGTGCCGGTAATATCTACACTGTCGGCAGTGTGTACTGTACTGTCGGTAATATCTATCCTGTGGCGGCAGTGTGTACTGTACTGGTAATATCTATACTGTGCCGGCAGTGTGTACAGTACTGTACCTGTATTATCTATACTGTCCCGGCAGTGCATGCGGTACTGTACCGGTAATATTTGTACTATGCCGGCAGTGTGCACTGTACTGTACGGGTAATATCTATACTGTACCGGCAGTGTGCACTATACTGTACCGGTAATATCTATACTGTACCGGCAGTGTGTACTGTACCGGTAATATCTATACTGTGCTGGCAGTGTGTACAGTACTGTACCGGTAATATCTATACTGTGCCGGTAATATCCACACTGTACCGGCAGTGTGTACAGTACTGTACCGGTAATATCTATACTGTGCCGGTAATATCCACACTGTACCGGCAGTGTGTACAGTACTGTGCCGGTCATATCTATACTGTGCCGGCAGTGTGTACAGTACTGTGCCGGTAATATCTATACTGTGCCGGCAGTGTGTACAGTACTGTGCCGGTAATATCTATACTGTGCCGGCAGTGTGTACTGTGCTGTGCCGGTAATATCTATCATGTGCCGGCAGTGTGTTCAGTACTGTACTGGTAATATCTATACTGATCTGGCAGTGTGTACAGTACTGTACCGGTCATATCTATACTGTGCCGGCAGTGTGTACAGTACTGTAACTGTAATATCTATACTGTGCCGGCAGTGTGTACAGTACTGTATCGGTAATATCTATACTGTACCGGCAGTGTGTACTGTACTGGTAATATCTATACTGTGCCGGCAGTGTGTACTGTACTGGTAATATCTATACTGTGCCGGCAGTGTGCACTGTACTGTACAGGTAATATCTATATTGTGCCGGCAGTGTGTACTGTACCAGTAATATCTATACTGTGCTGGCAGTGTGTACAGTACTGTACCGGTAATATCTATACTGTGCCGGCAGTGTGTACAGTACTGTACCGGTAATATCTATACTGTGCCGGCAGTGTGTACAGTACTGTACCGGTAATATCTATACTGTGCCGGCAGTGTGTACTGTACCAGTAATATCTATACTGTGCTGGCAGTGTGTACAGTACTGTACCAGTAATATCTATACTGTGCTGGCAGTGTGTACAGTACTGTACCGGTAATATCTATACTGTGCCGGCAGTGTGTACAGTGATGTACCGGTAATATACTGTGCTGGCAGTGTGTACAGTGATGTACTGGTAATATCTATACTGTGCCGACAGTGTGCGCTGTACTGTACTGGTAATATCTATACTGTGCCGACAGTGTGCACTGTACTGTACCGGTAATATCTATACTGTGCCGGCAGTGTGCACTGTACTGTACCGGTAATATCTATATTGTGCCGTCAGTGTGTACTGTACCGGTAATATCTATACTGTGCCGGCAGTGTGTACTGTGCTGTACTGGTAATATCGACTGTGCCGGCAGTGTGTACTGTACCAGTAATATCTATACTGTACCGGTAATATCTATACTGTGCCGGCACTGTACTGTACCGATATCTGTTGTGCCGGCAGTGTGCATTGTACTGGTGATATCTATACTGTGTCGGCAGTGTGCACTGTACTGTACCGATATCTATACTGTGCCGGCAGTGTGCAC
Source organism: Phyllobates terribilis (assembly GCF_046119375.1). Taxonomy (NCBI): domain Eukaryota; kingdom Metazoa; phylum Chordata; class Amphibia; order Anura; family Dendrobatidae; genus Phyllobates; species Phyllobates terribilis. The sequence goes on from NW_027362770.1 coordinate 141,592,208, forward strand.
TGTACTGTACCGGTAATATCTATACTGTGCCGGCAGTGTGTACTGTAACGGTAATATCTATACTGTGCCGGCAGTGTGTACTGTAGTGGTAATATCTATACTGTGCCGGCACTGTGCACTGTACTGTACCGGTAATATCTATATTGTGCCGACAGTGTGTACTGTACCGGTATTATCTATACTGTGCCGGCAGTGTGTACAGTACTGTACCGGTAATATCTATACTGTGCCGGTAATATCCACACTGTACCGGCAGTGTGTACAGTACTGTGCCGGTCATATGTATACTGTGCCGGTAATATCTACACTGTCGGCAGTGTGTACAGTACTGTCGGTAATATCTATCCTGTGGCGGCAGTGTGTACTGTACTGGTAATATCTATACTGTGCCGGCAGTGTGTACAGTACTGTACCTGTATTATCTATACTGTCCCGGCAGTGCATGCGGTACTGTACCGGTAATATTTGTACTATGCCGGCAGTGTGCACTGTACTGTACGGGTAATATCTATACTGTACCGGCAGTGTGCACTGTACTGTACCGGTAATATCTATACTGTACCGGCAGTGTGTACTGTACTGTACCGGTAATATCTATACTGTACCGGCAGTGTGTACTGTACTGTACCGGTAATATCTATACTGTGCTGGCAGTGTGTACAGTACTGTACCGGTAATATCTATACTGTGCCGGTAATATCCACACTGTGCCGGCAGTGTGCACTGTATTGTACCGATAATATCTATATTGTGCCGGCAGTGTGTACTGTACCGGTAATATTTATACTGTGCTGGAAGTGTGTACAGTACTATACCGGTAATATCTATACTGTGACGGCAGTGTGTACAGTACTGTGCCGGTAATATCTATACTGTGACGGTAATATCTATACTGTGCCGGTAATATCTATACTGTACCGGCAGTGTGTACTGTACTGTGCCAGTAATATCTGTACTGTGCCGGCAGTGTGTACTGTACCGGTAATATCTATACTGTGCCGGTAATATCTATACTGTGCCCGCATTGTGTACTGTACTGTACCGGTAATATCTATACTGTGCCGGCAGTGTGCACTGTACTGTACCGGTAATATCTATACTGTGCCCGCAGTGTGTACAGTACTGTACCGGTATTATCTATACTGTGCCCGCAGTGTGTACTGTACTGTACCGGTAATATCTATACTGTGCCGGCAGTGTGTACTGTACCGGTAATATCTATACTGTGCCGGCAGTGTGTACTGTACCGGTATTATCTATACTGTGCCGGCAGTGTGTACTGTACCTGTATTATCTATACTGTGCCGGCAGTGTGTACTGTACCGGTAATATCTATACTGTGCCGGCTGTGTGCACTGTATTGTACCGGTAATATCTTTATTGTGCCGGCAGTGTGTACTGTACCAGTAATATCTATACTGTGCCGGCAGTGTGTACTGTAGTGGTAATATCTATACTGTGCCGGCAGTGTGCACTGTGCTGTACTGGTAATATCTATACTGTGCCGACAGTGTGTACTGTACTGGTAATATCTATACTGTGCCGTCAGTGTGTACTGTACCGTTAATATCTATACTGTGCCGTCAGTGTGTACTGTACTGGTAATATCTATACTGTGCCGGCAGTGTGTACTGTATTGTACCGATAATATCTATATTGTGCCGGCAGTGTGTACTGTACCGGTAATATTTATACTGTGCTGGAAGTGTGTACAGTACTATACCGGTAATATCTATACTGTGACGGCAGTGTGTACAGTACTGTGCCGGTAATATCTATACTGTGCCGGTAATATCTATACTGTGCCGGTAATATCTATACTGTACCGGCAGTGTGTACTGTACTGTGCCAGTAATATCTGTACTGTGCCGGCAGTGTGTACTGTACCGGTAATATCTATACTGTGCCGGTAATATCTATACTGTGCCCGCATTGTGTACTGTACTGTACCGGTAATATCTATACTGTGCCGGCAGTGTGCACTGTACTGTACCGGTAATATCTATACTGTGCCCGCAGTGTGTACAGTACTGTACCGGTATTATCTATACTGTGCCCGCAGTGTGTACTGTACTGTACCGGTAATATCTATACTGTGCCGGCAGTGTGTACTGTACCGGTAATATCTATACTGTGCCGGCAGTGTGTACTGTACCGGTATTATCTATACTGTGCCGGCAGTGTGTACTGTACCTGTATTATCTATACTGTGCCGGCAGTGTGTACTGTACCGGTAATATCTATACTGTGCCGGCTGTGTGCACTGTATTGTACCGGTAATATCTTTATTGTGCCGGCAGTGTGTACTGTACCAGTAATATCTATACTGTGCCGGCAGTGTGTACTGTAGTGGTAATATCTATACTGTGCCGGCAGTGTGCACTGTGCTGTACTGGTAATATCTATACTGTGCCGACAGTGTGTACTGTACTGGTAATATCTATACTGTGCCGTCAGTGTGTACTGTACCGTTAATATCTATACTGTGCCGTCAGTGTGTACTGTACCGTTAATATCTATACTGTGCCGGCAGTGTGTACTGTACTGGTAATATCTATACTGTGCCGGCAGTGTGTACTGTGCTGTACTGGTAATATCGACTGTGCCGGCAGTGTGTACTGTACCAGTAATATCTATACTGTACCGGTAATATCTATACTGTGCCGGCACTGTACTGTACCGATATCTGTTGTGCCGGCAGTGTGCATTGTACTGGTGATATCTATACTGTGTCGGCAGTGTGCACTGTACTGTACCGGTATTATCTATACTGTGCCGACAGTGTGTACTGTACTGTACCGGTATTATCTATACTGTGCCGGCAGTGTGTACAGTACTGTACCGGTAATATCTATACTGTGCCAGTAATATCCACACTGTACCGGCAGTGTGTACAGTACTGTGCCGGTCATATGTATACTGTGCCGGTAATATCTACACTGTCGGCAGTGTGTACAGTACTGTGTCGGTAATATCTATCCTGTGCCGGCAGTGTGTACTGTACTAGTAATATCTATCCTGCGCCGGCAGTGTGTACTGTACTGGTAATATCTATACTGTGCCGGCAGTGTGTACAGTACTGTACCTGTATTATCTATACTGTCCCGGCAGTGCGTGCGGTACTGTACCGGTAATATTTGTACTATGCCGGCAGTGTGCACTGTACTGTACGGGTAATATCTATACTGTACCGGCAGTGTGCACTGTACTGTACGGGTAATATCTATACTGTACCGGCAGTGTGCACTATACTGTACCGGTAATATCTATACTGTGCTGGCAGTGTGTACAGTACTGTACAGGTAATATCTATATTGTGCCGGCAGTGTGTACTGTACCAGTAATATCTATACTGTGCTGGCAGTGTGTACAGTACTGTACCAGTAATAGCTATACTGTGCTGGCAGTGTGTACAGTACTGTACCGGTAATATCTATACTGTGCCGGCAGTGTGTACAGTACTGTACCGGTAATATCTATACTGTGCCAGTAATATCCACACTGTACCGGCAGTGTGTACAGTACTGTGACGGTCATATCTACACTGTGCCGACAGTGTGTACAGTACTGTGCCGGTAATATCTATACTGTGCTGGCAGTGTGCACTGTACTGTACGGGTAATATCTATACTGTACCGGCAGTGTGTACAGTACTGTACTGGTAATATCTATACTGTACCGGCTGTGTGCAGCCCTGTACCGGTCATATCTATACTGTGCCGGCAGTGTGTACAGTCCTGTACTGGTCATATCTATACTGTGCTGGCAGTGTGTACAGTACTGTATCGGTAATATCTATACTGTACCGGCAGTGTGTACAGTGCTGTACCGGTAATATATATACTGTGCCGGCAGTGTGTACTGTACTGGTAAAATCTATACTGTGCCGGCAGTGTGTACTGTACCGATAATATCTATATTGTGCCGGCAGTGTGCACTGTACTGTACCGGTAATATCTATACTGTGCCGGCAGTGTGCACTGTACTGTGCCGGTAATATCTATACTGTGCCCGCAGTGTGCACTGTACTGTACCGGTAATATCTATATTGTTCCGGCAGTGTGTACTGTGCCGGTAATATCTATACTGTGCCGGCAATGTGTATTGTACTGTGCCTGTAATGTCTATACTGTCCTGGCAGTGTGTACAGTACTGTGCCGGTAATATCTATACTGTGCCGGTAATATCTATACTGTGCCGGCAGTGTGTATTGTACTGTACCGGTAATATCTATACTGTGCCGGCAGTGTGTACAGTACTGTGCCGGTAATATCTATACTGTGCCGGCAGTGTGTACAGGACTGTGCCGGTCATATCTATACTGTGCCGGTAATATCTATACTGTGCCGGCAGTGTGTACAGTACTGTGCCGGTAATTTCTATACTGTGCCGGTAATATCTATCCTGTGCCGGCAGTGTGTACTGTACTATACAGGTAATATCTATACTGTACCGTTTATATCTATACTGTGCCGGCAGTGTGTACTGTACTGTACCGGTTATATCTATACTGTGCCGGCAGTGTGTACTGTGCTGTACCGGTAATATCTATACTGTGCCGGCAGTGTGTACAGTACTGTGCCGGTAATATCTATACTGTGCCGGCAGTGTGTATAGTCCTGTGCCGGTGGTAATTATACTGTGCCGGAAGTGTGTACAGTACTGTACCGGTAATATCTATACTGTGCCTGTAATATCTATACTGTGCCGGCAGTGTGTACTGTACCGGTAATATCTATACTGTGCCGGCAGTGTGTACAGTACTGTACCGGTATTATCTATACTGTGCCGGCAGTGCGTGTGGTACTGTACCGGTAATATTTGTACTGTGCCGGCAGTGTGCACTGTACTGTACGGGTAATATCTATACTGTACCGGCAGTGTGCACTGTACTGTACTGGTAATATCTATACTGTGCCGGCTGTGTGCAGCCCTGTACCGGTCATATCTATACTGTGCCGGCAGTGTGTACAGTCCTGTAACGGTCATATCTATACTGTGCCGACAGTGTGTACAGTACTGTATCGGTAATATCTATACTGTACCGGTAGTGTGTACAGTGCTGTACCGGTAATATCTATACTGTACCGGCTGTGTGCAGCCCTGTACCGGCATATCTATACTGTACCGGCAGTGTGTACTGTACCGATAATATCTGTATTGTGCCGGCAGTGTGTACTGTACTGGTAATATCTATACTGTACCGGCAGTGTACTGTACCGGTAATATCTATATTGTGCCGGCAGTGTGCACTGTACTATACCGGTAATATCTATACTGTGCCGGCAGTGTGCACTGTACTGTGCCGGTAATATCTATACTGTGCCGGCAGTGTGCACTGTACTGTGCCGGTAATATCTATACGGTGCCGGCAGTGTGCACTGTACTGTGCCGGTAATATCTATATTGTGCCGGCAGTGTGTACTGTGCCGGTAATATCTATACTGTGCCGGCAATGTGTATTGTACTGTGCCGGTAATATCTATACTGTCCTGGCAGTGTGTACACTACTGTGCCGGTAATATCTATACTGTGCCGGCAGTGTGTATTGTACTGTATCAGTAATATCTATACTGTGCTGGCAGTGTGTACAGTACTGTGCCGGTAATATCTATACTGTGCTGGCAGTGTGTACAGTACTGTGCCGGTAATATCTATACTGTGCCGGCAGTGTGTACAGGACTGTGCCGGTCATATCTATACTGTGCCGGTAATATCTATCCTGTGCCGGCAGTGTGTACTGTACTGTACCGTTTATATCTATACTGTGCCGGCAGTGTGTACTGTACCGGTAATATCTATACTGTGCCGGCAGTGTGTACTGTACCGGTAACATCTATACTGTGCCGGCAGTGTGTACTGGACTGGTAATATCTATACTGTGCCGTCAGTATGTACTGTACCGGTAATATCTATACTGTGCCGGCAGTGTGCACGGTATTGTACCGATAATATCTATATTGTGCCGGCAGTGTGCACTGTACCGGTAATATCTATACTGTGCCGGCAGTGTGTACTGTACCGGTAATATCTATACTGTGCCGGTAGTGTGCACTGTACTGTACTGGTAAAATCTATACTGTGCCGGCAGTGTGCACTGTACTATACCGGTAATATCTATACTGTGCCGGCAGTGTGCACTGCACTGTACTGGTAATATCTATTTTGCGTCGGCAGTGTGCACTGTACTGTACTGGTAATATCTATATTGTGCTGGCAGTGTGTACTGTACTGTACCGGTAATATCTATTGTGCGTCGGCAGTGTGCGCTGTACTGTACTGGTAATATCTATACTGTGCCGACAGTGTGTACTGTACTGGTAATATCTATACTATGCCGGCAGTGTGCACTGTACTGTACCGGTAATATCTATACTGTGCCGGCAGTGTGCACTGTACTGTACCTGTAATATCTATACTGTGACGGCAGTGTGTACAGTACTGTACTGGCAATATCTATACTGTGCCGGCAGTGTGCACTGTACTGTACCGGTAATATCTATATTGTGCCGGCAGTGTGTACTGTACCGGTAATATCTATATTGTGCCGGCAGTGTGTACTGTACCGGTAATATTTATACTGTGCTGGAAGTGTGTACAGTACTATACCGGTAATATCTATACTGTGCCGGCAGTGTGTACTGTACTATACCGGTAATATCTATACTGTGACGGCAGTGTGTACAGTACTGTGCCGGTAATATCTATACTGTGCCGGTAATATCTATACTGTACCGGCAGTGTGTACTGTACTGTGCCAGTAATATCTGTACTGTGCCGGCAGTGTGTACTGTACCGGTAATATCTATACTGTGCCCGCAGTGTGTACTGTGCCGGTAATATCTATACTGTGCCCGCATTGTGTACTGTTCTGTACCGGTAATATCTATACTGTGCCCGCAGTGTGTACTGTACTGTACTGGTAATATCGATACTGTACCGATAATATCTATACTGTGCCGGCTGTGTGCACTGTACTGGTAATATCTATGCTGTACCGATAATATCTATACTGTACCGGCAGTGTGCACTGTACTGTGCCGGTAATATCTATACTGTGCCGGCTGTGTGCACTGTACTGGTAATATCTATACTGTACCAGTAATATCTATACTGTGTCGACAGTGTGCACTGTACTGTGCCGGTAATATCTATACTGTGCCCGCAGTGTGTACTGTACTGTACCGGTATTATCTATACTGTGCCCGCAGTGTGTACTGTACTGTACCGGTAATATCTATGCTGTGCCCGCAGTGTGTACTGTACTGGTAATATCGATACTGTACCGGTAATATCTATACTGTGCTGGCTGTGTGCACTGTACTGGTAATATCTATACTGTACCGGCTATGGGCAGCCTTGTACCGGTCATGTCTATATTGTGTCGGCAGTGTGTACAGTACTGTACCGGTAATATCTATACTGTGCCGGCAGTGTGTACAGTACTGTACCGGTAATATTTATACTGTTCCGGCAGTGTGTACAGTACTGGTTTCTATACTGTGCCGGCAGTGTACTGTACCGGTAATATCTATACTGTACCGGCTGTGTGTACTGTACCGGTAATATCTATACTGTACTGGCAGTGTGTACTGTACTGTACCGGTAACATCTATACTGTGCCGGCAGTGTGTACTGTACCGTTAATATCTATACTGTGCCGGCAGTGTGTACTGTACCGTTAATATCTATACTGTGCCGGCAGTGTGTACTGTACTGTGCCAGTAATATCTATACTGTACCGGTAATATCTGTACTGTGCCGGCAGTGTGTACTGTACTGTACCGGCAGTGTACTGTACTGTACCGGTAATATCTATACTGTGCCCACAGTGTGTACTGTACTGTACCGGTAATATCTATACTGTGCCGGCAGTGTGTCCAGTACTGTACCTGTATTATCTATACTGTGCCCGCAGTGTGTACTGTACCGGTAATATCTATACTGTGCCGGCAATGTGTACAGTACTGGTAATATCTATACTGTACCGGTAATATCTATACTGTACCGGCTATGGGCAGCCTTGTACCAGTCATTTCTATACTGTGCCGGCAGTGTGTACAGTCCTGTACAGGTCATGTCTGTACTGTGCCGGCAGTGTGTACTGTACTGTAACTGTAATATCTATACTGTGCCGGTAATATCTATACTGTGTCGGCAGTGTGTATAGTCCTGTGCCGGTAATATTTATACTGTGCCGGAAGTGTGTACTGTTCCGGTAATATCTATACTGTGCCGGCAGTGTGTACAGTACTGGTAATATCTATACTGTGCCGGCAGTGTACTGTACCGGTAATATCTATACTGTACCGGCTGTGTACCCTACCGGTAATATCTATACTGTACCGGCTGTGTGTACTGTACCGGTAATATCTATACTGTGCCAGCAGTGTGTACAGTACTGGTAATATCTATACTGTGCCGGCAGTGTACTGTACCGGTAATAACTATACTGTGCCGGCAGTGTGTACAGTACTGGTAATATCTATACTGTGCTGGCAGTGTACTGTACGGTAATATCTATACTGTGCCGGCAGTGTGTACTGTACCGGTAATATCTATACTGTGCCGGCTGTGTGTACTGTACCGGTAATATCTATACTGTGCCGGCTGTGTGTACTGTACCGGTAATATCTATACTGTGCCGGCAGTGTACTGTACCGGTAATATCTATACTGTGCCGGCAGTGTGTACAGTACCGGTAATATCTATACTGTACCGGCAGTGTGCGCTGTACTGTACTGGTAATATCTATACTGTGCCGGCAGTGTACTGTACCGGTAATATCTATACTGTACCTTCAGTGTACTGTACCGGTAATATCTATACTGTACCGGCAGTGTGTACTGTACCGGTAATATCTATACTGTACCGGCAGTGTGCACTGTACTGTACCGGTAATATCTATACTGTACCGGCAGTGTGCACTGTACTGTACCGGTAACATCTATACTGTGCCGGCAGTGTGTACTATACCGGTAACATCTATACTGTGCCGGCAGTGTGCACTGTACCGGTAATATCCATACTGTGCCGGCAGTGTGTACTGTACTGGTAATATCTATACTGTGCCGGCAGTGTGCACTGTACTGTACTGGTAATATCTATACTGTGCCGGCAGTGTGCACTGTACTATACCGGTAATATCTATACTGTGCCGGCAGTGTGCACTGTACTGTACCGGTAATATCTATATTGTGCCGTCAGTGTGTACTGTACCGGTAATATGTATATTGTGCCGGCAGTGTGTACTGTACCGGTAATATTTATACTGTGCTGGAAGTGTGTACAGTACTATACCGGTAATATCTATACTGTGCCGGCAGTGTGTACTGTACTATACCGGTAATATCTATACTGTGACGGCAGTGTGTACAGTACTGTGCCGGTAATATCTATACTGTGCCGGTAATATCTATACTGTACCGGCAGTGTGTACTGTACTGTGCCAGTAATATCTGTACTGTGCCGGCAGTGTGTACTGTGCCGGTAATATCTATACTGTGCCCGCATTGTGTACTGTACTGTACCGGTAATATCTATACTGTGCCCGCAGTGTGTACAGTACTGTACCGGTATTATCTATACTGTGCCCGCAGTGTGTACTATACTGTGCCCGCAGTGTGTACTGTACTGTAACGGTAATATCTATACTGTGCCGGCTGTGTGCACTGTACTGGTAATATCTATACTGTACCGGCTATGGGCAGCCTTGTACCGGTCATTTCTATACTGTGCCGGCAATGTGTACAGTCCTGTACCGGTCATGTCTATACTGTGTCGGCAGTGTGTACAGTACTGTACCGGTAATATCTATACTGTGCCGGCAGTGTGTACAGTACTGTACCGGTAATATTTATACTGTTCGGCAGTGCGTACTGTACCGATAGTATCTATACTGTGCCGGCAGTGTGTACTGTACCGATAATATCTATACTGTGCCGGCAGTGTGTACAGTACTGTACCGGTAATATTTATACTGTTCGGCAGTGCGTTCTGTACCGGTAATATCTATACTGTACCGGCTGTGTGTACTGTACCGGTAATATCTATACTGTACTGGCAGTGTGTACTGTACCGGTAACATCTATACTGTGCCGGCAGCGTGTACTGTACCGTTAATATCTATACTGTGCCGGCAGTGTGTACTGTACCGTTAATATCTATACTGTGCCGGCAGTGTGTACTGTACCGTTAATATCTATACTGTGCCGGCAGTGTGTACTGTACTGGTAACATCTATACTGTGCCGGCAGTGTGTACTGTACCGGTAACATCTATACTGTGCCGGCAGCGTGTACTGTACCGGTAACATCTATACTGTGCCGGCAGTGTGTACTGGACCGGTAATATCTATACTGTGCCGTCAGCGTGTACTGTACCGGTAATATCTATACTGTGCCGGCAGTGTGCACTGTATTGTATCGATAATATCTATATTGTGCCGGCAGTGTGTACTGTACCGGTAATATTTATACTGTGCTGGAAGTGTGTACAGTACTATACCGGTAATATCTATACTGTGACGGCAGTGTGTACAGTACTGTGCCGGTAATATCTATACTGTGCCGGTAATATCTATACTGTACCGGCAGTGTGTACTGTACTGTGCCAGTAATATCTGTACTGTGACGGCAGTGTGTACTGTACCGGTAATATCTATACTGTGCCCGCAGTGTGTACTGTGCCGGTAATATCTATACTGTGCCCGCATTGTGTACTGTACTGTACCGGTAATATCTATACTGTGCCCTCAGTGTGTACTGTACTGTACCGTAATATCTATACTGTGCCCGCAGTGTGTACAGTACTGTACCGGTATTATCTATACTGTGCCCGCAGTGTGTACTGTACTGTACCGGTAATATCTATACTGTGCCGGCAGTGTGTACTGTACCGGTAATATCTATACTGTGCCGGCAGAGTGCACTGTACCGGTAATATCTATACTGTGCCGGCAGTGTGTACTGTACCGGTAATATCTATACTGTGCCGGCAGTGTGTACTGTACCGGTAATATCTATACTGTGCCGGCTGTGTGCACTGTATTGTACCGGTAATATCTTTATTGTGCCGGCAGTGTGTGCTATACTGGTAATATCTATACTGTGCCAGCAGTGTGCACTGTGCTGTACTGGTAATATCTATACTGTGCCGACAGTGTGTACTGTACTGGTAATATCTATACTGTGCCGTCAGTGTGTACTGTACCGTTAATATCTATACTGTGCCGGCAGTGTGTACTGTACTGGTAATATCTATACTGTGCCGGCAGTGTGTACTGTGCTGTACTGGTAATATCGACTGTGCCGGCAGTGTGTACTGTACCAGTAATATCTATACTGTACCGGTAATATCTATACTGTGCCGGCACTGTACTGTACCGATATCTGTTGTGCCGGCAGTGTGCATTGTACTGGTGATATCTATACTGTGTCGGCAGTGTGCACTGTACTGTACCGATATCTATACTGTGCCGGCAGTGTGCACTGTACTGTACCGGTAATATCTATACTGTGCCGGCAGTGTGTACTGTACCGGTAATATCTATACTGTGCCGGCAGTGTGTACTGTAGTGGTAATATCTATACTGTGCCGGCACTGTGCACTGTACTGTACCGGTAATATCTATATTGTGCCGACAGTGTGTACTGTACTGTACCGGTATTATCTATACTGTGCCGGCAGTGTGTACAGTACTGTACCGGTAATATCTATACTGTGCCGGTAATATCCACGGCAGTGTGTACAGTACTGTGCCGGTCATATGTATACTGTGCCGGTAATATCTACACTGTCGGCAGTGTGTACAGTACTGTCGGTAATATCTATCCTGTGCCGACAGTGTGTACTGTACTGGTAATATCTATACTGTGCCGGCAGTGTGTACAGTACTGTACCTGTATTATCTATACTGTCCCGGCAGTGCGTGCGGTACTGTACCGGTAATATTTGTACTATGCCGGCAGTGTGCACTGTACTGTACGGGTAATATCTATACTGTACCGGCAGTGTGCACTATACTGTACCGGTAATATCTATACTGTACCGGCAGTGTGTACAGTACTGTACGGGTAATATCTATACTGTACCGGCAGTGTGTACTGTACTGTACCGGTAATATCTATACTGTGCTGGCAGTGTGTACAGTACTGTACCGGTAATATCTATACTGTGCCGGTAATATCCACACTGTACCGGCAGTGTGTACAGTACTGTGCCGGTCATATCTATACTGTGCCGGCAGTGTGTACAGTACTGTGCCGGTAATATCTATACTGTGCCGGCAGTGTGTACAGTACTGTGCCGGCAGTGTGTACAGTACTGTGCCGGTAATATCTATACTGTGCTGGCAGTGTGTACTGTGCTGTGCCGGTAATATCTATCCTGTGCCGGCAGTGTGTTCAGTACTGTACTGGTAATATCTATACTGATCTGGCAGTGTGTACAGTACTGTACCGGTATTATCTATACTGTGCCGGCAGTGCGTGCGGTACTGTACCGGTAATATTTGTACTGTGCCGGCAGTGTGCACTGTACTGTACGGGTAATATCTATACTGTACCGGCTGTGTGCAGCCCTGTACCGGTCATGTCTATACTGTGCCGGCAGTGTGTACAGTCCTGTACCGGTCATATCTATACTGTGCCGGCAGTGTGTACAGTACTGTAACTGTAATATCTATACTGTGCCGGCAGTGTGTACAGTACTGTATCGGTAATATCTATACTGTACCGGCAGTGTGTACTGTACTGGTAATATCTATACTGTGCCGGCAGTGTGTACTGTACTGGTAATATCTATACTGTGCCGGCAGTGTGCACTGTACTGTACTGGTAATATCTATATTGTGCCGGCAGTGTGTACTGTACCAGTAATATCTATACTGTGCTGGCAGTGTGTACAGTACTGTACCGGTAATATCTATACTGTGCCGGCAGTGTGTACAGTACTGTACCGGTAATATCTATACTGTGCCGGCAGTGTGTACAGTACTGTACAGGTAATATCTATATTGTGCCGGCAGTGTGTACTGTACCAGTAAAATCTATACTGTGCTGGCAGTGTGTACAGTACTGTACCAGTAATATCTATACTGTGCTGGCAGTGTGTACAGTACTGTACCGGTAATATCTATACTGTGCCGGCAGTGTGTACAGTGATGTACCGGTAATATCTATACTGTGCTGGCAGTGTGCGCTGTACTGTACTGGTAATATCTATACTGTGCCGACAGTGTGCGCTGTACTGTACTGGTAATATCTATACTGTGCCGACAGTGTGCACTGTACTGTACCGGTAATATCTATACTGTGCCGGCAGTGTGCACTGTACTGTACCGGTAATATCTATATTGTGCCGTCAGTGTGTACTGTACCGGTAATATGTATATTGTGCCGGCAGTGTGTACTGTACCAGTAATATTTATACTGTGCTGGAAGTGTGTACAGTACTATACCGGTAATATCTATACTGTGCCGGCAGTGTGTACTGTACTATACCGGTAATATCTATACTGTGACGGCAGTGTGTACAGTACTGTGCCGGTAATATCTATACTGTGCCGGTAATATCTATACTGTACCGGCAGTGTGTACTGTACTGTGCCAGTAATATCTGTACTGTGCCGGCAGTGTGTACTGTGCCGGTAATATCTATACTGTGCCCGCAGTGTGTACTATACTGTGCCCGCAGTGTGTACTGTACTGTAACGGTAATATCTATACTGTGCCGGCTGTGTGCACTGTACTGGTAATATCTATACTGTACCGGCTATGGGCAGCCTTGTACCGGTCATTTCTATACTGTGCCGGCAATGTGTACAGTCCTGTACCGGTCATGTCTATACTGTGTCGGCAATGTGTACAGTACTGTACCGGTAATATCTATACTGTGCCGGCAGTGTGTACAGTACTGTACCGGTAATATTTATACTGTTCGGCAGTGCGTACTGTACCGATAATATCTATACTGTGCCGGCAGTGTGTACTGTACCGATAATATCTATACTGTGCTGGCAGTGTGTACAGTACTGGTTTCTATACTGTGCCGGCAGTGTACTGTACCGGTAATATCTATACTGTACCGGCTGTGTGTACTGTACCGGTAATATCTATACTGTACTGGCAGTGTGTACTGTACTGTACCGGTAACATCTATACTGTGCCGGCAGTGTGTACTGTACCGTTAATATCTATACTGTGCCGGCAGTGTGTACTGTACCGTTAATATCTATACTGTGCCGGCAGTGTGTACTGTACCGGTAACATCTATACTGTGCCGGCAGTGTGTACTGTACCGGTAACATCTATACTGTGCCGGCAGTGTGTACTGTACCGGTAACATCTATACTGTGCCGGCAGTGTGTACTGTACCGGTAACATCTATACTGTGCCGGCAGTGTGTACTGGACCGGTAATATCTATACTGTGCCGGCAGTGTGTACTGTACCGGTAATATCTATATTGTGCCGGCAGTGTGTACTGTACCGGTAATATTTATACTGTGCTGGAAGTGTGTACAGTACTATACCGGTAATATCTATACTGTGACGGCAGTGTGTACAGTACTGTGCCGGTAATATCTATACTGTGCCGGTAATATCTATACTGTGCCGGTAATATCTATACTGTACCGGCAGTGTGTACTGTACTGTGCCAGTAATATCTGTACTGTGCCGGCAGTGTGTACTGTACCGGTAATATCTATACTGTGCCCGCAGTGTGTACTGTGCCGGTAATATCTATACTGTGCCCGCATTGTGTACTGTACCGGTAATATCTATACTGTGCCGGCAGTGTGCACTGTACTGTACCGGTAATATCTATACTGTGCCCGCAGTGTGTACAGTACTGTACCGGTATTATCTATACTGTGCCCGCAGTGTGTACTGTACTGTACCGGTAATATCTATACTGTGCCGGCAGTGTGTACTGTACCGGTAATATCTATACTGTGCCGGCAGTGTGTACTGTACCGGTATTATCTATACTGTGCCGGCAGTGTGTACTGTACCTGTATTATCTATACTGTGCCGGCAGTGTGTACTGTACCTGTATTATCTATACTGTGCCGGCAGTGTGTACTGTACCGGTAATATCTATACTGTGCCGGCTGTGTGCACTGTATTGTACCGGTAATATCTTTATTGTGCCGGCAGTGTGTACTATACTGGTAATATCTATACTGTGCCGGCAGTGTGTACTGTAGTGGTAATATCTATACTGTGCCGGCAGTGTGTACTGTAGTGGTAATATCTATACTGTGCCGGCAGTGTGCACTGTGCTGTACTGGTAATATCTATACTGTGCCGACAGTGTGTACTGTACTGGTAATATCTATACTGTGCCGTCAGTGTGTACTGTACCGTTAATATCTATACTGTGCCGTCAGTGTGTACTGTACCGTTAATATCTATACTGTGCCGGCAGTGTGTACTGTACTGGTAATATCTATACTGTGCCGGCAGTGTGTACTGTGCTGTACTGGTAATATCGACTGTGCCGGCAGTGTGTACTGTACCAGTAATATCTATACTGTACCGGTAATATCTATACTGTGCCGGCACTGTACTGTACCGATATCTGTTGTGCCGGCAGTGTGCATTGTACTGGTGATATCTATACTGTGTCGGCAGTGTGTACTGTACCGATATCTATACTGTGCCGGCAGTGTGCACTGTACTGTACCGGTAATATCTATACTGTGCCGGCAGTGTGTACTGTACCGGTAATATCTATACTGTGCCGGCAGTGTGTACTGTACCGGTAATATCTATACTGTGCCGGCAGTGTGTACTGTAGTGGTAATATCTATACTGTGCCGGCACTGTGCACTGTACTGTGCCGGTAATATCTATATTGTGCCGACAGTGTGTACTGTACTGTACCGGTAATATCTATACTGTGCCGGTAATATCCACACTGTACCGGCAGTGTGTACAGTACTGTGCCGGTCATATGTATACTGTGCCGGTAATATCTACACTGTCGACAGTGTGTACAGTACTGTGTCGGTAATATCTATCCTGCGCCGGCAGTGTGTACTGTACTGGTAATATCTATACTGTGCCGGCAGTGTGTACAGTACTGTACCTGTATTATCTATACTGTCCCGGCAGTGCGTGCGGTACTGTACCGGTAATATTTGTACTATGCCGGCAGTGTGCACTGTACTGTACAGGTAATATCTATACTGTACCGGCAGTGTGCACTGTACTGTACGGGTAATATCTATACTGTACCGACAGTGTGCACTATACTGTACCGGTAATATCTATATTGTGCCGGCAGTGTGTACTGTACCAGTAATATCTATACTGTGCTGGCAGTGTGTACAGTACTGTACCAGTAATATCTATACTGTGCTGGCAGTGTGTACAGTACTGTACCGGTAATATCTATACTGTGCCGGCAGTGTGTACAGTACTGTACCGGTAATATCTATTCTGTGCCAGTAATATCCACACTGTACCGGCAGTGTGTACAGTACTGTGACGGTAATATCTATACTGTGCCGGCAGTGTGTACAGGACTGTGCCGGTAATATCTATACTGTGCCGGCAGTGTGTACAGTACTGTGCCGGTAATTTCTATACTGTGCCGGTAATATCTATCCTGTGCCGGCAGTGTGTACTGTACTATACAGGTAATATCTATACTGTACCGTTTATATCTATACTGTGCCGGCAGTGTGTACTGTACTGTACCGGTTATATCTATACTGTGCCGGCAGTGTGTACTGTACTGCACCTTTTATATCTATACTGTGCTGGCAGTGTGTACTGTGCTGTACCGGTAATATCTATACTGTGCCGGCAGTGTGTACAGTACTGTGCCGGTAATATCTATACTGTGCCGGCAGTGTGTATAGTCCTGTGCCGGTGGTAATTATACTGTGCCGGAAGTGTGTACAGTACTGTACCGGTAATATCTATACTGTGCCTGTAATATCTATACTGTGCCGGCAGTGTGTACTGTACCGGTAATATCTATACTGTGCCGGCAGTGTGTACAGTACTGTACCGGTATTATCTATACTGTGCCGGCAGTGCGTGTGGTACTGTACCGGTAATATTTGTACTGTGCCGGCAGTGTGCACTGTACTGTACGGGTAATATCTATACTGTACCGGCTGTGTGCAGCCCTGTACCGGTCATATCTATACTGTGCCGGCAGTGTGTACAGTCCTGTAACGGTCATATCTATACTGTGCCGACAGTGTGTACAGTACTGTATCGGTAATATCTATACTGTACCGGTAGTGTGTACAGTGCTGTACCGGTAATATCTATACTGTACCGGCTGTGTGCAGCCCTGTACCGGCATATCTATACTGTACCGGCAGTGTGTACTGTACCGGTAATATCTCTACTGTGCCGGCAGTGTGTAATGTACTGTACCGATAATATCTGTATTGTGCCGGCAGTGTGTACTGTACCGGTAATATCTATATTGTGCCGGCAGTGTGCACTGTACTATACCGGTAATATCTATACTGTGCCGGCAGTGTGCACTGTACTGTGCCGGTAATATCTATACTATGCCGGCAGTGTGCACTGTACTGTGCCGGTAATATCTATATTGTGCCAGCAGTGTGTACTGTGCCGGTAATATCTATACTGTGCCGGCAATGTGTATTGTACTGTGCCGGTAATATCTATACTGTCCTGGCAGTGTGTACACTACTGTGCCGGTAATATCTATACTGTGCCGGCAGTGTGTATTGTACTGTATCAGTAATATCTATACTGTGCTGGCAGTGTGTACAGTACTGTGCCGGTAATATCTATACTGTGCTGGCAGTGTGTACAGTACTGTGCCGGTAATATCTATACTGTGCCGGCAGTGTGTACAGGACTGTGCCGGTCATATCTATCCTGTGCCGGCAGTGTGTACAGGACTGTGCCGGTAATATCTATACTGTGCTGGCAGTGTGTACAGTACTGTGCCGGTAATATCTATACTGTGCCGGCAGTGTGTACAGGACTGTGCCGGTCATATCTATCCTGTGCCGGCAGTGTGTACTGTACTGTACCGTTTATATCTATACTGTGCCGGCAGTGTGTACTGTACCGGTAATATCTATACTGTGCCAGCAGTGTGTACAGTACTGTGCCGGCAGTGTGTACAGTACTGTGCCGGCAGTGTGTATAGTCCTGTGCCGGTGGTAATTATACTGTGCCGGAAGTGTGTACAGTACTGTACCGGTAATATCTATACTGTGCCGGCAGTGTATACTGTGCTGTACCGGTAATATCTATACTGTGCCGGCAGTGTGTATTGTACTGTACCGGTAATATCTATACTGTACCGGCAGTGTGTACTGTACTATACCGGTAATATCTATACTGTGCCAGTAATATCTATACTGTGCCGGCATTGTGTACTGTACTGTGCCGGTAATGTATATATATATACTGTGCCGGCAGTGTGTATTGTATTGTACCGGTAATATCTATACTGTGCCGGCAGTGTGTATTGTATTGTACCGGTAATATCTATACTGTGCCGGCAGTGTGTACTGTACTGTACTGGTAATCTATACTGTGCCGGCAGTGTGTACAGGACTGTACTGGTAATATCTATACTGTGCCGGCAATGTGTACAGTACTGTACCTCTAATATCTATACTGTGCTAGCAGTGAGTTCTGTACTATATCGGTAATATCTATACTGTGCCGGCAGTGTGCACTGTACTGTACCGGTAATATCTATACTGTGCCGGCAGTGTGCACTGTACTGTACCGGTAATATCTATACTGTGCCGGCAGTGCGTGCGGTACTGTACCGGCAGTGTGTACTGTACTGCTGGTGTGTGCTGTACTGTGTATACTGTACTGGGGTGTACCGGCAGTGTACTGTACCGGTTATATCTATACTGTACTACTGGATGTGCTGGTATTGTGTGTTCTGTACTGTTCCGCGTTGATGCCTGTTCACACTGACACGCTGCATCTTCTCTATAGTAGCTAATTGGCAATGATGGCGCAGAACAGGCTCACTTTAATGCAGTGTTCACAATGGATATTTGATGTCAGTTTATACTGACACGATGCAGGGGATATTTCTGACAGTTTTGGTGCATTAATGTTTCTGTATTGATATGTAATGTTCGCAGGAGAATATTTTGTCAGTTTCTACTGACACCATACAATTTTTTTTCTTTTTTTGTTAGCTGATTATCTATGGTACATATGCACTTCCACAACATCCCATTCTAGGGTTAATACTTTGTCATTCAGGGGCCGTCAATGTGTGATATACTGTACTTTTAGTATTAGGTGTTTACTGGTTACATACTGTACTGTTGTATACTGATCATGTACTGTATACTGGTCTTATACTATACTGTTGTATACTGCTCTTATACTATACTGTTGTATACTGGTCTTATACTATACTGTTGTATACTGCTCTTATACTATACTGGTCTTATACTGTACTGTTGTATACTGGTCTTATACTGTACTGTTGTATACTGCTCTTATACTATACTGTTGTATACTGGTCTTATACTGTACTGTTGTATACTGCTCTTATACTATACTGTTGTATACTGGTCTTATACTGTACTGTTGTATACTGCTCTTATACTATACTGTTGTATACTGGTCTTATACTGTACTGTTGTATACTGCTCTTATACTATACTGGTCTTATACTGTACTGTTGTATACTGGTCTTATACTGTACTGTTGTATACTGCTCTTATACTATACTGTTGTATACTGGTCTTATACTGTACTGTTGTATACTGCTCTTATACTATACTGTTGTATACTGGTCTTATACTGTACTGTTGTATACTGCTCTTATACTATACTGGTCTTATACTGTACTGTTGTATACTGGTCTTATACTGTACTGTTGTATACTGCTCTTATACTATACTGGTCTTATACTGTACTGTTGTATACTGGTCATGTACTGTATACTGGTCTTACACTGTACTACTGTATACTGGTCTTATACTGTACTGTTGTATACTGGTCTTACACTGTACTACTGTATACTGGTCTTATATTGTACTCTTGTATGGTGGTCATGTACTGTATTCTGGTCTTATACTGTACTGTTGTATACTGGTCTTATACTGTACTGTATACTGGTCATGTACTGTATACTGGTCTTATACTGTACTGTTGTATACTGGTCATATACTGTATACTAGTCTTATACTGTACTGCTGTATACTGGTATACTGTACTACTGTACACTTGTCTTACACTGTACTGTTGTATACAGGTCTTATACTGTACTACTGTATACTGGTCTTATACTGTACTGTATATTGGTCTTATATTGTACTGTTTACTGTTCATGTACTGTATGCTGGTCTTATACTTTAGTGTTGTATACTGGTCATGTACTGTATACTGGTCTTATACTGTACTGCTGTATGCTGGTCTTATACTGTACTGCTGTATACTGGTCATGTACTTATACTGGTCTTATACTGTACTGTTGTATACTGGTCATGTACTGTATACTGGTCTTATACTGTACTGTTGTATACTGGTCATGTACTGTATACTGGTCTTATACTGTACTGTTGTATACTGGTCTTATACTGTACTGTATATTGGTCTTATATTGTACTGTTGTATACTGGTCTTATACTGTACTGCTGTATACTGGTCTTATACTGTACTGCTGTATACTGGTTTTAAACTGTACTACTGTATACTGGTCTTACACTGTACTGTTGTATACTGGTCTTATACTGTACTACTGTATACTGGTCTTATACTGTACTGTATATTGGTCTTATATTGTACTGTTTACTGTTCATGTACTGTATGCTGGTCTTATACTTTAGTGTTGTATACTGGTCATGTACTGTATACTGGTCTTATACTGTACTGCTGTATGCTGGTCTTATACTGTACTGCTGTATACTGGTCATGTACTTATACTGGTCTTATACTGTACTGTTGTATACTGGTCATGTACTGTATACTGGTCTTATACTGTACTGTTGTATACTGGTCATGTACTGTATACTGGTCTTATACTGTACTGTTGTATACTGGTCTTATACTGTACTGTATATTGGTCTTATATTGTACTGTTGTATACTGGTCTTATACTGTACTGCTGTATACTGGTCTTATACTGTACTGCTGTATACTGGTTTTAAACTGTACTACTGTATACTGGTCTTACACTGTACTGTTGTATACTGGTCTTATACTGTACTACTGTATACTGGTCTTATACTGTACTGTATATTGGTCTTATATTGTACTGTTTACTGTTCATGTACTGTATGCTGGTCTTATACTTTAGTGTTGTATACTGGTCATGTACTGTATACTGGTCTTATACTGTACTGCTGTATGCTGGTCTTATACTGTACTGCTGTATACTGGTCATGTACTTATACTGGTCTTATACTGTACTGTTGTATACTGGTCATGTACTGTATACTGGTCTTATACTGTACTGTTGTATACTGGTCTTGTACTGTATACTGGTCTTATACTGTACTGCTGTATGCTGGTCTTATACTGTACTGCTGTATACTGGTCATGTACTGTATACTGGTCTTATACTGTACTGTTGTATACTGGTCATGTACTGTATACTGGTCTTATACTGTACTGTTGTATACTGGTCATGTACTGTTTACTGGTCTTATACTGTACTGCTGTGTACTGGTCATGTACTGTATACTGGTCTTATACTGTACTGTTGTATACTGGTCTTGTACTGTATACTGGTCTTATACTGTACTGCTGTATGCTGGTCTTATACTGTACTGCTGTATACTGGTCTTATACTGTACTGTTGTATACTGGTCATGTACTGTATACTGGTCTTATACTGTACTGTTGTATACTGGTCATGTACTGTTTACTGGTCTTATACTGTACTGCTGTGTACTGGTCTTATACTGTACTGCTGTATGCTGGTCTTATACTGTACTGTATACTGGTCTTATACTGTACTGCTGTATACTGGTCATGTACTGCATACTGGTCTTATACTATACTGTTGTATACTGATCATGTACTGTATACTGGTCTTATACTGCACTGTTGTATACTGGTCATGTACTGTATACTGGTCTTATACTGTACTTTTGTATTCTGGTATTATACTGTACTATTGTATACTGGTCATGTACTGTATACTGGTCTTATACTGTACTATTGTATACTGGTCTTATACTGTACTGTATATTGGTCTTATACTGTACTGTTCTATACTGGTCATGTACTGTATACTGGTCTTATACTATACTGCTGTATACTGGTCTTATACTGTACTGTATATTGGTCTTATATTGTACTGTTGTATACTGGTCTTATACTGTACTGTTGTATACTGCTCATGTACTGTATACTGACTGGTCTTATACTTTACTGCTGTATATTGGTCTTATATTGTACTGTACTGTATATTGGTCTTAAATTATACTGTTGTATACTGGTCATGTACTGTATACTGGTCTTATACTGTACTGTTGTATACTGGTCATGTACTGTATACTGGTCTTATACTGTACTGTTGTATACTGGTCATGTACTGTATACTGGTCTTATACTGTACTGTTGTATACTGGTCATGTACTGTATACTGGTCTTATACTGTACTGTTGTATACTGGTCTTATATTGTACTGTTGTATACTGGTCTTGTACTGTACTGCTGCATACTGGTCTTATACTGTACTGTTGTATACTGGTCTTATACTGTTCATGTACTGTATACTGGTATTATACTGTACTGCTGTATACTTGTCTTACACTGTACTACTGTATACTGGTCTTATACTGTACTGCTTTATACTGATCTTACACTGTACTACTGTGTAATGGTCTTATACTGTACTGTTGTATACTGGTCATGTACTGTATACTGGTCTTACACTGTACTACTGTATATTGGTCTTATACTGTACTGTATATTGGTCTTATACTGTACTGTATACTGGTCTTATACTGTACTGTTGTATACTGGTCATGTACTGTACTGTTGTATACTGGTCTTGCACTGTACTACTGTATTCTGGTCTTATACTGTACTGTTGTATACTGGTCATGTACTGTATACTGGTCTTATACTGTACTGCTGTATACTGGTCTTATACTGTACTGCTGTATACTGGTCTTATACTGTACTGCTGTATACTGGTCTTATACTGTACTGCTGCATACTACTTTTGTGTATACTGGTTATATATGGTGTATACTGTACTGGACATT
This sequence comes from Phyllobates terribilis, assembly GCF_046119375.1. Lineage (NCBI taxonomy): Eukaryota > Metazoa > Chordata > Amphibia > Anura > Dendrobatidae > Phyllobates > Phyllobates terribilis. The sequence continues at coordinate 141,615,419 of NW_027362770.1, forward strand.
GACAAGAGCATTAGTGCCTGTATACTTCTAGTATATATACTGTACTGGTCTATACTGTACTGATATAGGACAGAATGCAGGAGCTGCGTGAAGAACTAAGTACACCCCTTGAATCAGTCGCTTGTAGAACCTCCAATAACTTGACGCTTTGGTTTTCTGTCTCACTGTCTCTCACTTTGTTCTGGAGAATTTGTGGCCGACTCTTTATAACATTGCTGAGGTTTTTCAGGTTTGTGTTTGACTTTCTGCTCAGCTCTAAGGTGTCACCACAGCGTCTCCATGGACTTGTGGTCTGTGACTTGGCCATTGCAGAACCTTGATTCTTTTGTTGTCGGCCATTCTGCTGTAGATTTGGTGGTGTACGTGGGATTGTTGCTCTGTTACATGACCCAGGTTTGGCCCAGCTTAAGCTGTTGATTACGTGGCCTCACATTTGATGCTGGACTACTTTGGTGTACAGGGGAGTTCATGGTCGACTATTAGGTGCCCAAGTCATGTGGCCGCAAAACAAGCCCAAATCATCCCTTTCCTCCACCGAGCTTGATCGTTCATCTGAGGTGTTTGGTTTCTTTAAACATCTCCACTTTGGTCTTATCTGTCCAAAGAATATTGTTCCATAAGTCTTGTACTTTATTCAGATCCAATTTTGCAAATTTTAGCTATGATGCCATGTTCTTTTTATCATAATTGGTCAGTCTGTCGTGAACTTGAGGCCTTTAGAGTGTGAGCTGTAGTTCTTGGGTTTTTTTGCAATTATTTTCTTCAGCATTGCCCGGTCTGACTTTGGGATGTTATTTTCTCCTGGGAATATTGTCAACACTTTTAAATGTTTAACATTTGCGACTAGTCTTTCTCGCTGTAGAAAGTTGAGCTCTAAACTGTTTGGAAATGGCCTTATAACCCTTCTCGGATTGATGGGCGGCAGCAAAGCCTTCTCTAAGATGTTTGCTGATGTGTTTCCTCATTGGCAATGTGGTAACACACGCCTAACTGTTCCGGACGCTCAGACTGCCCAAACTTCTGCTGCACACTATACTTTACGGAGTCTATTTTTACAGTTTTCCTAATTTTTATTTCTCACCTTTCTCAGGTCCGACATCTTTACATTTGCGACTTCCACAAGAATTTTATTCAAAGTGTCCGGAACAAGAGAAAGAGAAAAACCAGCGATGATGGCGGTGACTCTCCAGAACACGATACAGATGTTCCCGAGGTGAGAGTGATCTGCACGGGAGGTGAAATATCCAATACTGGAGTCAATCTCTAAGCAGAAAGTCGTAAATTTCCCCACAGCGCCGCCACAGGAGAAATAAAGCATTACACTGTTCTAGTCGAGAGCGGAGTTGTCTGTGTAATGCTCTGACGCTCTGGTTAATAGATGAGACTACTGAATGGGGGACCCCACCCTCTGTACGAAATCAATAGGTATCAGTAGTAACTATTATGACAGTAGAGAGTTGTGACCCCCTGGGTTAATTGGGACACCCCCCAAACCACCAGACCCCTGGGCTAATTGAGACACCCCCCCCCCAAACCACCAGACCCCTGGGCTAATTGGGACACCCCCCAAACCACCAGACCCCTGGGATAATTGGGACACCCCCCAAACCACCAGACCCCTGGGCTAATTGGGACACCCCCCCAAACCACCAGAACCCTGGGCTATTTGGGACACCCCCCAAACCACCAGACCCCTGGGCTAATTGGAACTCCCCCCAAACCACCAGACCCCTGGGCTAATTGGGACACCCCCCAAACCACCAGACCCCTGGGCTAATTGGGACACCCCCCAAACCACCAGACCCCTGGGCTAATTGGGACACCCCCCAAACCACCAGACCCCTGGGCTAATTGGGACACCCCCCAAACCACCAGACCCCTGGGCTAATTGGGACACCCCCCAAACCACCAGACCCCTGGGCTAATTGGGACACCCCCCCCCCCCCAAACCACCAGACCCCTGGGCTAATTGGGACACCCCCCCCCCCAAACCACCAGACCCCTGGGCTAATTGGGACTCCCCCAAACCACCAGACCCCTGGGCTAATTGGGACACCCCCCAAACCACCAGACCCCTGGACTAATTGGGACACCCCCCAAACCACCAGACCCCTGGGCTAATTGGGACACCCCCCCCCCCCCCCAAACCACCAGACCCCTGGGCTAATTGGGACACCCCCCCCAAACCACCAGACCCCTGGGCTAATTGGGACACCCCCCAAACCACCAGACCCCTGGGCTAATTGAGACACCCCCCAAACCACCAGACCCCTGAGTTTATTCAGGACACCACCATACCACTAGGCTAATTGGTACACCACCATACCACTGGGATAATTGGGACACCCCCAAACCACCAGACACCTGGGCAAAAAGTCAGACCCCCACCATGCTGCAAATTCAGACCACGGGACAGACTGAAGATTAAAAATATATACTCTGCTCCTGAGTCCTCTTAAATTCCAGCACTGCCGCACACAATATCCTGACGCTGGTGGACATGTGTTTTGGGCCCCAGAATGGTCCTGATCCTGTCAGCAGAGCTGCCTCCATAGTTGTAATGAGGGAGGCACCAGAATACGATGATGTATCCATTAGCCCTTTCGTAGCCAGAAGGGCTTATTTGTTAGTTTTAGGTGATTAATTTGCCTTTTACTGCTCCACGATTCTGTTTTTTGTCAATCATAAATTTTATTTTGGCCTCCGGGCAGTGAGGAGCAGGAGGAACTGGAGAGCTGCTGAGATGCTTGCTAGCAGAGCAGCTCGAACCTCAGCGAAACCGATCTTTTAGTTTGTTGATCAGCTGTCATTTCACAGCTAGTTTAGACAGACCAATTACACTTCAGATGTTCACAGAACAATCAGTACTAGGTCGTTCTGTGTCCATAGGTTGGTGCTGTTTTTGGCAGCACATGAGCTGTATACACCGGACAATGTGCTGCCGAGAGTGATTATTTATTAGCCAAGTTAAAAATAATTTCTCCCGACATACGAACGTTTTTCTAGTGTGATATAGTAACGCCGCTTGTCTCCTTTTCTACAGGTGGACCTCTTCCAGCTTCAGGTGAACACTCTCCGCAGGTACAAGAGGCACTACAAGCTGCAGACCCGTCCTGGCCTGAACAAGGCACAACTGGCAGAGGTACAGTCCTAATGCTGACAGTCTCTATTAATTGGTTAAATTGGATAAATATCACACATTTCCTCTGCAGCGACCCCTACAGGAGAAAAGTTGTAACACATGGCCAGGTCAGCTCTGCCAAAGGCCACAGCGCTGTATTTTAAGTAGTGGTCACACCTGGTATTGCAGATGTCCCATTTATTGAAATAATGGCACTTCCATCCCCATCTGATATTCATGGCTCATCATTAGTATTGGCCAGCAAATTGTTAGTCTTACTAGTAAAAAAAAAAAAAACCTTGTAAATTAATTAAAATAGGTTTTCTAAACAATAATGTAATTTTTTTTAAGCTTGTATGACATTTTTTCCGGCTTTGTTTTTACATTATATTTCAACTATTTTCACCAGACCGTGAGCCGACATTTCCGAAACATTCCTGTAAACGAGAAGGAAACCCTGGCCTATTTCATCTACATGGTGAAAAGCAACCGGAGCCGCCTGGACCAGAAAGCAGAAAGCAACAAACAGCTGGACGCGTAGCCGCAGAGACTATGGTGGGCCAGAGAGGAAACAAACTCTTAATTTGTACATAGGAATAGTGACCCCCCCCCCATCCCGTGCCATATCGGAGCTTCGTAGTCCGCAGGAGCCGATGGATATCGTATGCAATGGGCTGGGGGCGATGGTGGCACTGCCAATTGCATGGTTTGATGAGACGCCTGCCCTTATCTTACATGTGCCAGCCATGCCAGGAGGATGTAAATAAGCTGCAGGCCACAGATCCGTGGATGTGTCTGTACATGCAAGATAAAACTGATTTTACCCATATTTTTCTTTTAGAAGGGTCTCCGGATTCACCGAATTTAGGAGCTGGTGAAAGAATGGCCAGAAACAAAGAGGTGGGCTTTTTTTTGGCTCCTACTAAGGGCCAATCTGCCAGTCACATCCTATACTGCCACCAGGAACCGTCCCTATATCAGACCTCAGCGCCCGGTCCTGCTCATGTGATGGGCACCGAGGGGCCCGGTAACGAACTGTGCACCCATGTGTCCATCACAAGTGCACCATGAAGAATCCAGATCCACCTAATTGACTGCAAGCAGAGATCGTGAAAACTGCAAGGAACTCATCCCGAAAGTGTATTAATTTTTCGGCGCCGCTTCCTGATGAGCCATGAAGTACTTTAATGAGAGCCCACCTATCGGGCACCTTACTGATAGGCCCGTTGTGGGGACAGGACACCAACCCCGAATATTCCTGCTCCAGATTCTCAGCAATAATTGCCGCTCACATCAGCATCTGGCACTACATGATATTTTTATATTTTTACTCCCATGCTTTAATAGCTCCCCCGATTCTATTTCCATGAATTTCAGTCACCTGGACCCTCGCAGTAATTGTCATATGGTCGCATTTGTATTTTAGGGACTTATCATGTTTTAAAGTCGAGCACTTCCACGTGTACTTGGATATGTCATCCGCAGACATTACATGTGCTTGGTTTACTTTATAGCGGCCATCGTTTCTTATTTCTTCTGTACATATGTAATATTTTATGTTTCCGATATGGAAGGTTGACCTGAAAGGGGTCGTCCGGTTAAAACTACTTGCCTGTCGGTGGGGGTTTGGGCGCTGGGAGCCACACGATTGGCAGGTTGGACACCCAAGTGCCGCTCCAATAATTCCCTATGGGATGCTGGAAAAAGCCAAGCATAGCACTTAGCAGCCCCATAGAGTATGAATTTAGCGGTGGTCTCGCTCCATTCTAACTGCCGATCAGTGCAGGTCCCAGCGGTCGGACCGCCATGATCAATAAGTGATGACTTTTTTTTTTTCACTGGACAACCCCTTTAACCGTTATATCTTATCACTTGCAGCCTGCAGTAGAAACCCACATACAGTTAGGTCCAGAAATATTTGGACTGTGACACAAGTTTTGGTATTTTTGCTGGTTACCAAAACATATTCCAGATATAGTTATATAACCAATATGGACTTAAAATGCAGACTCTCAGCCTTAATTTGTGGGTATTCACATCATAATTGGAGTAAGGGTTAAGGAATTACAGATTTTTAATAAGTAGCTGCCTCTTTTTAAAGGGAATAAAAGTAATTGAACAATTATCTCAAAAGCTCTTTAATGTACTGCTTTGGCATTTCCCTGGTTAATCCATCATCAATTAAGCAGGTAAAAGGTCTGGACTTGATTCCAGGTGTGGCATTTGCATTTGGAAGCTGCTGCTGTGAACCCACAACATGCGGTCAAAGGAGCTCTCAATGGAAGAGTAACAGACCAACATTAGGCTGAAAAAAAGGAAGAAATCCATCAGAGAGATGGCAGAAATATTAGGAGTGGCCAAATCAACAGTTTGATACATTCTGAAAAAAGAGCGCACTGTTGGAACTCAAAAGACCTTAGGTGCCCACGGAAGAAAACAGTGGTGGATGATTGCAGAATCCTTTCCATGATGAAGAAAAACCCATTCACAACATCCACAAAGGGAAGAACACTCTCCGGGAAGGGAAGTTGGTGTTTCAGTATCTAAGTCTACAGTAAAGAGAAGACTTCATGAGGGCAAATACTAAGGGTTCACCACAAGGTGGAAACCATTATTTAGCCTTAAAAATAGAATGGCCAGATTATACTTTGTCAAAAAAAAATTAAATAAGCCTCCCAGTTCTGGAGAAGCAAAACTTAGGTCAACCTGTACAAGAATGATGGGAAGAAGGAAGTATGGAGAACGCTTGGAACAGCTCATGATCCAAAGCACAGCACGCCCTCTGTAATACATGGTGGAGGCAGTGTGATGGCATGGGCATGCTTTCCTTCTAATGACGCTGGGTCACCAGTGTTTATTGATGATGTGACTGAAGACAGAAGCAGCCGAATGACTTCTGAAGTCTACAGGGCTATACTTTCTGCTCAGATCCAACCAAATGCAGCAAGGTTGATTGGACGGCGCTTTACAGTAAAGGTGGACAATGACCCAAAACATATTGCAAAAGCAACACAGGAGGCAAAGTGGAATATTCTGCAATGCCCAAGTTATCACCAGATCTCAACCCCATCGAGCAGCATTTCACATGCTTAAGGCAGAAAGGCCAACAAACAAGCAACAACTGAAATCGGCTGCAGTAAAGGCCGGCAAAGCATCACAAAGGAGGAATCCCAGCGTTTGGTGACGTCCATGGCTTCCAGACTTCAGGCAGTCATTACCTGCAAAGGATTCTCTGCAAAGTACAGTCATGGCTCAAAGTGTTGGCACCCTTTAATTTGTTCCAGAAAATGAAGTATTTCCCCCAGAAAATTATTGCAATTACACACGTTTTGTTATACAGATGTTTATTTCGTTTGTGTGTTTTTATGACAACACAAATAAACAGAGAAAAATGGCAACTTGGACATAAATTCACACAAAACACCTAAAATGGGCCGGACAAAAATTGATGGCACTATTCCAAAATTGTGGGTAAACAACCTTGTTACAACCATGTGTTGCTTGTTCAAACTCACCTGTGGCAAGTAACAGATGTGGGCAATATGAAAATCACACCTGAAACCAGATAAAACCAGATAAAAAGGGGAGAAGTTGACTCTAAATCTTTGCATTGTGTATCTGTGTGTGCCACACTAAGCATGGAAGACAGAAAGAGGAGGAGAGAACTGTCTGAGAACTTGAGAACCAAAATAGTTTTCAGCAATCTCAAGGTTACAAGTCCATCTCCAGAAATCTTGATGTTCCTTTGTCCTCGGTGCGCAACATAATCAAGAAGTTTACAACCCATAGCACTGTAGCTAATCTCCCTGGACGTGGCTGGCAGAGAAAAGAATCATGAAAGGTGGCAACGCAGGATAGTCCGGATGGTGAATAAGCAGCTACAATCAAGTTCCAAATAAATTCAAGCTGTCCTGCAGGCTCAGGGTGCGCCTGTGTCAGTGCAAACTATCCGTCGACATTTGAATGAAATGAAACGCTATGGCAGGAGATCCAGGAGGACCCCACTGCTGACACAGACATAAAGCTAGACTGCAGTTTGCCAAAATGTATGTGAGTAAGCCAAAATCCTTCTGGGAAAGCTTCTTGTGGAAAAATGTGACCAAGATGGAGCTTTATGGTAAAGCACATCATTCTATTTACTGAAAACAGAATGAGGCCTACAAAGAAAAGAACACAGTACCTACAGTCAGCTATGGTGGAGGTTCAAAAATGTGCAAAGCATCATAAAATTTGAAGATTACCAAAAAAAATTGGGTCGCAGTGTAGTAGTGCCCAGCTGGGTTTGCGTCATGGGTCTTAATGCAGCAAAAATGCCCCAAACATACTTCAAGAAGCACCCAGAAATGGATGGAAACAAAGCCCTGGAGAGTTCTGAAGTGGCAGCAATGAGTCCGGATCTAAATCCCATTGATCACCTGTGGAGAGATCTTACAATTGCTGTTGGGAGAAGGCTCCTTCACATATGAGAGACCTGGAGCAGTTTCCAAAAATAGAGTGGTCCAAAATTCCAGGTGAGAGGTGTAAGAAGCTGATGGTTATAGGAAGCGATTGATTGCAGTTATTTATTCCAAAGGGTGGCAATCAAATATTAAGCAGACAGTGCCAACAATTTTGTCCGGCCCATTTTTTGGGGTTTTGTGTGAAATTATGTCCAATTTGCCTTTTTTTGTGTTGTTCCAATAAACACAAAGGGAATAAACATGTGTATAACAAAACAATTTTCTGGGAGAAATACTTTGAAATAATTTTCTGAAACAAGGGTGCCAGCACTTTCGGCCATGACTGTATTAAAAATTAACATTTTATTTATGGTGAAGTAAATTTTGTCCAATTACTTTTGAGCCCCTGGGATGAGGAGGCTTTGTAGAAAAATGGTTGCAATTTCTAAACATTTCATAGGATGTTTTTTTGTTCAACCCCTTTAATTAAACCTTAAATTCTCCACTTCAACTGCATCTCAGTTTTTTCATTGTAAATCCAGAATAGTGTCCGGCAGAGCTGAAATCACAAAGATACGGTCACTGTTCAAAGATTTCTGGACCTACAGTTGTGCTCAAAAGTTTACATACCCCGGCAGAATTTTTCCTTTCTTGGCCTTGTTTCAGAGAATATGAATGATAACAAAAAACCTTTTCCTCCACTCATGGTTATTGGTTGGGAGAAGCCATTTATTGTCAAACTACTGTGTTTTCTCTTTTTAAATCTTAATGACAATCATAAACATCTTGTGGACAAGACAACAAGGCCAAGAAAGGAAAAATTCTGCTGGGGTGTGTAAACTTTTCTGCACAACTGTAGCTATATATTCTACATACGGGCACATCCGAATGAAAGCCATGTAACCAGCCGTGCCGTCTTCTGTACGATGTGGACACCAGTGCTTATTGCTACAAACATTGAGATCTTTGTAGATCTAGTGGGGAAATGTATCAAAAATTGCATTTCATACCCTGGTCTTGAGCTTTTATGGCTTTTATAGAGTAAGATGTGTCAAATTTATTAAAATTGTCATGCACTTCTTAATAAATTTGTTGCGTACATTAGACAATGGAAACAATGGCAGCCAATGTCCAATCAATAAGCACGGTAGTCTGAAAGTGCGCAATATTCATCACTATGAATTTGGCGCCTCTTCGGGCACCTCTACTTGGCCGACATAAGTTTAGGCAAATATTTGGCGCCAAACTTTTGCACAAGTTGCCATGTTTTAAGCCACTTCCACTTGTCAGATGAGTACACCCATGAATGCCCCTCCTGTTGGCTCTTAGGGGATCATTCATTTTACTATTGACTGCAACATGTACAAGAGCTTGCCGGTTCAGGTCCTCTAGTGGAGGGGACCTAGTAGGGGGAGACTGGTAAAAAAAAAAAAAAACTTTTTTTTTTTTAGATTTTTTTCACACTGCGTCTGTAACTCGCCAAAATAATAATGAATGGCGAAACAAAAAAAAAAAATGACAGAGTCAATGTTTTTTGGTTTTCACCAACCTAAAAAAAAAGAGGAATAATAATAAAAGAGATCAGAAAGTAGTATTGGCCCCAAAAGAGTACGGAGAAGAGCTACAGCTCGTACCCCCAAATACATCTGGTGTTGGCTCATCTTGTCGAAGAGCGAAGAATTGAACTTGTTGAAATTCAGTATGCCTAACCCTTCTTTCTGGAAAAGTCTGCCGTTGTGTGGAGTGCTGGTTATATAGACTTTATATGTGGACATATATAAGGCTGTATGTTAGAACACATTCAGGTAAAAAAAAAACTTGATATGTATTATACTTCATCAAAACCCCTGGGACACGTCGTAGGAAAAATTGCACAGGATAAAATCCTCATTTAATTCCACCTTATGTACTGAATAAGGATTTGTTTAAAAAAAATGGATCCATCAGCAGCAGCTTGTTGGTGATATCCTGAGGAAAAAAATGGATCCATCAGCAGCAGCTTGTTGGTGATATCCTGAGGAAAAAAATGGATCCAGCAGCAGCAGCTTGTTGCTGATATCCTGAGGAAAAAAATGGATCCAGCAGCAGCAGCTTGTTGGTGATATCCTGAGGAAAAAAATGGATCCATCAGCAGCAGCTTGTTGGTGATATCCTGAGGAAAAAATGGATCCAGCAGCAGCAGCAGCTTGTTGGTGATATCCTGAAAAAAAAAATGGATCCATCAGCAGCAGCTTGTTGGTTTCCTGCTATTTGGATCCAGTAAAAATGGATCCATCAGCAGCAGCTTGTAATTTCTGTTTTGCTTACTTCAGCGCATGTACATACTTGTAAGCCAGGACTTTCACTGGGATGTGAAGTCTAATTTTGCTCATACTAACGCATTTCCACCCTCCCATCCTTGTATTATACCATTTCTATTTTTCAATTTTTACAGTTTTTTACGTATTTATTGTATTGACTTCCAGTATGCTCTATTAAAGTTACTTAGTGCTCCAGACCTTGGATTTCGTGTTTGCGTTTCTTGACCATTTTTGCTACTGAAACTTTGATAATAAATTGACAATTTGCTGGAAGTCGGTTTTTAGTAAAATCCCTTTAATTTGGCATTAAAAGGCGTCTGAAATCAGGTTTGACCCCGTAAAACTGCTGACGACTCTCAACTCCAAAAAATACCATAAAAATTGCCCACAGAACCCTTGAAAAACTTCCCATTCTTTTCTATTTTTTAAACAACTTTGCTGGCCAAATGTTCAGGAAAAGCCTGATGGGTAGAAAAAAAAAGTGCATGGTCAGTTCTTTAATGACCCAGGAATTTTTAGTTTTGTGCCTTAGTTTTTTTACTCACCATATTGTTGTATTTTTGAATGACACCACACATTTTACCGTACAATTTACAAAAAAGCGGAGAAAAAAAGAAATTCCAACTACGACAAAATTGCGTAAAAAAAAAACCTCTGTCCAAGTGGAATAAAAGAATTAATAACCACCGATCCACATCTGACACTTGCATGTGTCGCTTTGCAGTTTATATAAAACATACCAGCAGGTGGCAGCATTCCCCCAGCAATGGAATGAATGTACAAAGAAGAATCGCAGCGGGCCACAAAGAGAGACATGAAAATATCCCACAATTTACCCTAAATTAACGATTACTCCTACTATCAAACAGCATCATTTTTAAGTAACTGGAAATGTTGACTAATGAAAAAGAAAATGAAAAATGTAGTATGATGGGGGTGACGTTGGCCATCAGTAATATTAGGAAATGACCTATAGTGTGTAGTGGCCCACAGTTATTTAGTCAGAAGTATGTGGAATATAGATTAGAAAAATATGGCTGCTTTTTCCCAGAAACAGCTCCTCCTCTGTCCACAGGTTAAGTCTGGAATTGCAGCTTAATTCCATTAAAGTCAGTGACTTTTCCCTTAAAGGGGTGGTCCACGTATTTTCAGAAAAGGCCAAGTTAGAGTGTAAGGGTAAACAATATAGCATGCTCTTCTCACAATCCCACCGCAGTTATTCCCCGTGTAGTGTAGGGTGATACATGGGTAAAAAATGCGAGCGACCGATTGGGACATGGTTTATATAAAAGGTGTCTAAATATATTCCAAGCCTCTATAATAATATTAGACCCCTGACCGAACCCTTAAATAAATTCATACTCTACAGTAGATCAGACAGAAAATAAAAATTACTGACTCCACACCCCCCAAAACTTTTTTTCAACTTTTATTACTTTTTTTTTTTTTTTTTTACTTTTTTTTTAAACTTTAAAGTTTCCTTTCCTCGATGATTTGTTGCGCTCACTGAATGTGATGCCTTTTACCCATACAGCCCCCTTGTTCTCTGATTAGATGGCTGGTCTTGGTATCCCTCTAAGGCTTCTAGTCTGCTCCTTGTTTATCCAGTCTTGGTACCAAGAGTAGTAGATGGCACTGGGAACAATAGGGACGCAGGATTACTTGATCCCTGCTCTGATACTGTAGTCATGAATCTGGGATCTTAAAAATAATTTGTCTTCCACTGGGTGCCGTGGTCACAGATCAGGTGGGCAAGTGAGGGGCAGTAAAAATTGGATGACTCTTGAGGTGTTTTCAGTTTCCCGCCGGTCTCCATATATCCTCCTCAGGCGAGGGATGGCATGTGACTAGTGATTGGCTGCAGCAGTCACATGTCTGTATAACTGAAAGTTCATACTTGCAAGGTGAGTATTGTTAATTCCTTTTTTTTTCGTCATGATTGGCCATTTTACAACATAAAAAAAGGACAGACATCAAATCCTTCTTACTGGGCCTGGGGTAGCTCAGATTTCAGTAGAGGTCTCCCATAAACCTTAACACTTCCCTGACTATTCATCTTGGTATTAAAAATTATATTTTTTGGCCTTTAATTTGTGCTATTAGTGCTATTATTTTAGTAATCAAGTTTTTTTTTTCCGTTAAATATGAGGGAAAAGAAATCATGAAAATCAGTCTTGTTTCACATCCCGTCTGAGCCTTTCCCAGATATATATATATTATGGGAGTTTTGCTTATGTATAGCAGACTGGAAAAGGCCAAAAAACAACTCTTCTGCCCTCTGTTGTGTGAATGGGGCCCTATGGATACATTTGCTGCATATGCCAAAAGTCAACAGCGCCTAATCCATCCACATCACCCGGCCATTCAAGCAAAGAGACAGACGCCTCTCCTAGGACTGACCCATTGCGACCCCCTAGTGAGTCCTGTGACTTTTGATGCCCTTTCCAAATTTTTTTCAGGAGGGTTGGATAGAACTTAGGTAGTTAATTGAAGGGCCGATCTAACCTCATCAAAATGGACTGAGCTATCCGCGCAAAATCACAGAGACATACCCGCTTTTAATCCGAGTGCCGGATCAAAATCGGCAATACAAGTCAAGGGGTCCATGAAAAAAAATCGGACAGCACCTGCACGCCATCCGAATGTAGTCTGGCTCAATTTTCAATACAGTCGCCTGAACCTGGTCTTACTCCTGGAAAAGGCAAGTATCATGGTCATTGTGAGGATCGTCCCAACAAGCGAAAACTGAGCATTTCCCAATCTGAAGTGTTAAGTGCCATTCACCTGCCACAGCCCAATTGTCGCATTCGACCATGTGTTCTGTCATATTTATTATTATTTATTATTATAGCGCCATTTATTCCATGGCGCTTTACATGTGAAAAAGGCATATACATACATGAACTATTACAAAGATCTTTAACAAAACGTGATGATGACTGATACAGGAGGAGCAAGGACCCTGCCCGCGAGGGCTCACAATCTACAAGGGATAGGTGAGGATACAGTAGGTGAGGGTAGAGCTGGTCGTGCAGCGGTGGTTACTGCAGGCTGTAGTTTTGTCGGAAGAGGTGAGTCTTCAGGTTCCTTTTGAAGGTTTCCATGGTAGGCGAGAGTCTGATATGTTGAGGTAGAGAATTCGAGTAGGGGGGATGCACTGGAGAAATTTTGTATGCGATTGTGGGAAGAGGAGATAAGAGGGGAGTAGAGAGGGAGATCTTGTGAGGATCGGAGGCTGTGTGCAGGTATGTACCGGGAGACTAGGTCAGAGATATAAGGAGGAGACAGGTTGTGGATGGCTTTGTATGCCAGGGTTAGGTAAGGTTGCAGTAGTCGAGGGTGGAGATGATGAGGGCGTGCACTAGTGTTTTTGCAGATTCGTGGTTGAGGAATATGTGGATCCGTGAGATATTTTTGAGTTGGAGTCGGCAGGAAGTAGAAAGGACTTGGATATGTGGTTTGAAGAAGAGATCAGAGTCCAGGGTTACCCCAAGGCAGCGAGCTTGAGGGACTGGGGAGAGTGGACAGCCATTGACGTTGATAGATAGGTCAGGTGGGGGGGGGGGATGAATGAGATGGTGGAAAGACGATGAATGATAGCGGACAGACATGGGATTTTGGTTAGTAGGGAGGAGATATCGGGTCCAGAGAGGTAGATCTGTGTGTCGTCAGCATAGAGGTGGTACTGAAAGCCAAGAGACTATATGAGTTGTCCCAGGCCAAAGGTGTAGATGGAGAAGAGCAGGGGTTCTAGGACTGAACCTTGGGGGACACCGACAGAGATGAGATGAGGAGGTGTTGTGTGAATGGGAGACACTGAATAAGTATGAGGAGATCCAAGATAGGGCCAAGTCTTTGATGCCAAGAGATGAGAGAATCTGTAGTAAAAGGGAATGGTCCACTGTGTCGAAGGCAGATGACAGGTCTAGGAGGAGGACACAGTAGTGTCGCTTGGATTTGGCGGTTAGTAGGTCGTTGGTGACTTTAGTCAGGGCAGTCTCAGTAGAATGGTGTGGTTGGAAGCCAGATTGGAGGCGGTCAAAGAGGGAGCAGGAGGAGAGGTGGGAGGACAGTTCAGAATGGACGTGTTGTTCCAGTATCTTTGAGGCGTAAGGGAGAAGTGATATGGGGCGATAGCTAGTCAGAGAGGGATGGGTTAAGGGAGGCCTTTTTGAGGATGAGTGTGATCGAGGCATGTTTGAAGACACCAGTTTTTATTGACACGTTGAAAAGGTGGGTAAGGGTTGGGATGAAGACTGTGGTAAAGTATGGGATGGGATTGGGTCAAGTTCACAGGTGGTAAGGTGTGATTTGGAGAGTAAAGAGGAAAACTGGTCTTCCGTAATGGTGGAGAAGCTGGTTTTGGAGGAGGATTGAGTAGGTGTGAGGAGGGGCTGAGGGGACTTTATGCAAAATCTTTGTCTGATGGTGTCAATCTTCTGCTTGAAGAATGAGGCAAAGTCTTCGGCTGAGAGGAGAGGGGGGGGGAGGCGCTGTGGGATGTAGGAGATAATTGAATGTGTTGAATAATTGTTTAGAGTTGTGAGACAGGGAGGATATGAGAGATAAGTATGTTTGTTTTGCTGCAGTGAGTGTGGATTTGAAGGTAATGAGGGACTGTTTGAATGCTATGGAGTGCTCAATAGAGTGGGACCTTTTCCATCTACGCTTAGCAACCCTGGAGGCACTTTGCAGCTCTTTGGTTAGGCTGGTATGCCAGGGTTGCCTGTTGATTGTGCGAGCTTTGGTAAGTGTGAGGGGGGCGAATGAATTGAGGGCTGCAGCTGTTGTGGCGTTATATAGAGCAGCAGCAACATCCACATCATGTAAGGAACTGATGTCTGTAAGAGGGAGAAGAGATTCAGAGAGTGAGTGTAGGTCAAGGTGTTTGAGGTTTCTGCGAGGGTATGCAAGTTTGTGGAGTGGGGATTGTTGCCCTGGAGAGGAGAGGGTAGAGAATGTAAGTAGGTTGTGGTCAGATAGTGGGAGAGGTGAATTAGAGAGGTTAGATAGGGAACAGAGGCGAGTGAAGATGAGGTCCCGTGTGTGGCCATCTTTGTGAGTGGGGGCAGAAGACCATTGAGCAAGGCCGAAGGAGGAAGTGAGGGATAGAAGCCTAGAGGCAGCTGAGAGAGAAGTGTCAATAGGGATGTTGAAGTCACCCATGATGATGGTGGGGATGTCAGCAGAAAGGAAGTGAAGTAGCCCGGTGGTGAAATGGTCTAAGAAGCTGGTGGCAGGTTCAGGGGGATGGTAGATGATGGCCAGTTGGAGGTTGGAGGGGGAGTAGATGCGCACACAGTGCACCTCAAAAGAGGGGAGAGTGACGGAGGGTGGCAGTGGGATTTGGGTGAAGGAGCAGTTGCCTGACAGGAGAAAACCTACTCCTCCACCATGCTTGCCATTGGTGGGGGGGGGAGGTGGAATCCACCGTATGAAAGTGCAACTGGAGAGACTGTTTCAGAGGGGGTGAGAAAGGTTTCAGTGATGCCGAGGAAGGAAAGTTTGTTATTGGTGAAAAGATCATGGATGTAGGAAAGTTTGTTACAAAAAACTTGTTAGTGGGGCTGAGGAAGGGGTGGGCTGGGCTTATGTGTATGAGGTTAGAAGGGTTGTGAGAGTTTGTGACGGATGGTGGATAGGAGGTCGAAGTGACTGTGGGGATGTGGTGAGGAGGGCCAGGATTAGGGGAGATGTCGCCAGCGTTGAGGAGGAGAAGAGAAAGTGTTAGTAGGTGGAAGCAGGAGAGACACAGGGTTGAATGTTGAGGAATAGTTCTGAGGAGGAGGTGAGATGAATGGGGAGGATGGAGGGAGATATGAAGAGTTTGTTGCTGGGTGTAGGGATTAGGGGTGATTGTAAAAAGTGAAGGATTATGGGGGTGACAGTGAAAACAAAGACAAACATTGTTTACAGTGTCCAAGTATCCAGTTACCATCAGTTCCCTTCAGGTTCAATTCAGGGATAATTCAGATCTCACACTTAAGCAATACATACTTAAGGCAATGCATTGCAGACTACGTCGTTAGCAGACTCCTTGCTCACAGTATACCGTATTTTTCGGACTGTAAGACGCACTGGACCATAAGACGCACCCCAAATTTTGAGGTGGAAAATAGAAAAATATATTTTTCTAAGATGTGGGTCCATCTTATAGTCTGAATAGGTACGGTATCTTACCTGGGGGCAGTGAAGCGAGGGTCACAAGAGGCAGGGTCCCTCAGGAAGTCGGCAGCTGCAGCAGAAGAGGTCAGATGCTGTGGAGCCTGTGACGGGCCGGGGCCTGTGACTGGCTGAGGCCCTTAGCCTGGCCAGTTCCTGTGCGGAGGCCTGGGGCTGGGGCCGGGGCCAAGGTTGGGGCCGGGGCCTCTGGCTAGGGCTGGGGCCAAGGCCGGGGCCGGGGGATGTACCAGGCTGCGGTCGGTGCCGGGCTGTGAGCGGCAAAGCAGTGCGGCCTGCGCAGGTTTCCGGTGTGCGCGGCCATCTTCCTTGAGCTGTGATCTACAGGAAAATGGCCGCCGGAGCTAACAGTCCGCGCATGCGCCTGTTCAGGCGGCCATTTTCCTCACAGCTCTAGGAAGATGGCCGCGCACACCGGAAACCTGCGCAGGCCGCACGCCGTTCACAGCCCGACACCAGCCCTAGTACCGGCCAGACACAGGTGCCGATCCCAGCCGCTCACCTCTGCTGACGCCGCCGCTACCACCACCGCCGTGTTCCTGGAGGACCCTGCAATCCCACTTTACCACTACTGCAGGTAACGTTCGGACCATAAGACGCACCCCCCATTTTCCTCCCAAATATTGGGGGAAAAAAGTGCGTCTTATGGTCCGAAAAATACGGTATTTATGACTGAGGATCGGCCCATAGCTAAGAACAACAGTTTAAAGCATATTTATTACATACGTGTCTTAATGGTAAGGTGTCACACATACCTTCAGAGAGGAAGAGGACTTGATCTCTACTGCCACGTATGGGAAGTAGCAATCCTAAAAGTCAATATCGACACTTTAATGAGCCTTGTCACATGACTTAAGATAAAAGCCAAACCAGAATCTCAATTTGCAGACACATGTTTGGGGGTGTTGCTCCTCCTCAGTGCAGAGCACAAGATCGGTCATTTACCGACCCCCAGGGCTAGCCACCACTTTCTTAGACCACTTCACCACCTGGCTGCTTCACTTCCTTTCCGATGACATTCCCACTATCATAATGGGTGACTTCAACATCCCCATTGACACTTCCCACTCGTCTGTCTCTAAGTTCCTATCCCTCACTTCCTCCTTCGGCCTTGCTCAATGGTCTTCTGCAGCTACTCATAAAGATGGCCACACACTGGACCTCATCTTCGCCCGCCTCTGTTCCCTATCTAACCTCTCTAACTCACCTCTCCCTCTCTCTGACCATAACCTCCTCACATTCTCTACCCTCTCCTCTCCAGCTGCACAATCCCCACTCCACAAACTTGCATACCCTCGCAGAAACCTCAAACACCTTGACCTACACTCACTCTCTCAATCCCTCCTCCCTCTTACAGACATAAATTCCTTACACAATGCAGATGTTGCTGCCGCTTTATATAACACCACAATAGCTGCAGCTCTCGACTCGATCGCCCCTCTCACACATACCAAAGCTCGCACAATCAACAGGCAACCCTGGCACACCAAACTTACTAAAGAACTGCGACGGGCCTCCACGGTTGTGGAGCAGAGATGGAAAAGGTCTCACTCCATCGAGCACTTCATCGCATTCAAACAATCCCTCACTATTTTCAAGTTCGCACTCACTATAGCAAAACAAACCTACTTCTCATCTCTCATATCCTCCCTGTCTCACAACCCTAAACAGCTATTTAACACTTTCAATCCTCTCCTTCGTCCCCCCAGCACCTCCTCCCTCGTCTCTCATCTCAGCCGAAGACTTTGCCTCATTCTTCAAGCAGAAGATTGACAACATCAGACAAAGCTTTTGCCTAAAGTCCGCACAACCCCTCCTCATGTCTACTCAACCTTCCTCCTCCAAACCCCACTTCTCCACCATTACAGAAGGTCAAGTCTCCTCTTTACTCTCCAAATCACACCTCACCACCTGCGAACTTGACCCAATCCCATCCTACCTCATCCCTAACCTTACCACAGTCTTCATCCCAACTCTAACCCACCTCTTCAATCTATCACTAACAACCGGTGTCTTCCCCTCATGTTTCAAACATGCCTCAATCACACCCATCCTCAAAAAGCCCTCCCTTGACCCATCCTCTCTGACTAGCTACCGCCCCATATCACTTCTCCCCTACACCTCAAAACCACTAGAACAACATGTCCACCTTGAACTGTCCTCCCACCTCTCCTCCTGTTCCCTCTTCGACCGCCTACAATCTGGCTTCCGACCGCATCACTCGACTGAAACTGCCCTGACCAAAGTCACCAACGACCTACTAACCGCCAAATCCAAGCGACACTACTCTGTCCTCCTCCTTCTGGACCTGTCATCTGCCTTCGACACAATCGACCATTCCTTCTTACTACAGATTCTCTCATCTCTTGGCATCACGGACTTGGCCCTATCTTGGATCTCCTCATACTTAAGAGACAGGACATTCAGCGTCTCCCACTCACGCACCCCAAGGTTCAGTTCTAGGACCTCTGCTCTTCTCCATCTACACCTTTGGCCTGGGACAGCTCATAGAGTCCCATGGCTTTCATTATCACCACTATGCTGATGACACACAGATCTACCTCTCTGGAGCCGATATCTCCTCCCTACTAACCAAAATCCCACAATGTCTGTCCGCCATCTCATCCTTATTCTCTGCCAGATTTCTAAAACTCAACATGGATAAAACAGAGTTCATCATCTTTCCACCCTCTCATTCATATCCCCCATCTGACCTATCCATCAACGTCAATGGCTGTTCACTCTCCCCAGTCCCACAAGCTCGCTGCCTTGGGGTAACCCTGGACTCTGATCTCGCCTTCAAACCACATATCCAAGCCCTTTCCACTTCCTGCCGACTCCAACTCAAAAATATCTCCCAGATCTGTGCATTCCTCAGCAAAGACTGCAAAAACACTAGTGCATGCCCTCATCATCTCCCGCCTTGACTACTGCAACCTTCTACTCTGTGGCCTCCCTTTCAACACCCTTTTCCCCTCCAATCTATCCTAAACTCTGCTGCTCGACTAATCCACCTGTCCCCCCGCTATTCCCCGGCCTCTCCTCTCTGTCAATCCCTTCACTGGCTCCCCTTTGCCCAGAGACTCAAGTTCAAAACCCTAACCATGGCATACAAAGCCATCCACAACCTGTCTCCTCTATACATCTGTGATCTAGTCTCCCGGTACTTACCTGCGCGCAACCTCCGATCCTCACAAGATCTCCTTCTCTACTCCCCTCTTATCGCCTCTGGAACTCTACCCCAACACATCAGACTCTCGCCTACCATGGAAGCCTTCAAAAGAAACCTGAAGACCCACCTCTTCCGACAAGCCTACAACCTGCAGTAACCACCACCCCACCACATTACTGCATGACCTCCTCTACCCCCACCTACTGTATTCTCACCCATCCCTTGTAGACTGTGAGCCCTCGCGGGCAGGGTCCTCTCTCCTCCTGTACCAGTCGCTGACTCATTTTGTTAAGATTATGTAAATGTTTTTGCTATGTACAGTATACCCCTATCACATGTAAAGAGCCATGAAATAAATGGCACTATAATAATAAATAATAATAATCTGATTTGGCTATATGAGAGGCCTCTGACTGAGGTCTAATGGGTAACCTCTCTTTGTAGAGAGTGACATACCAGTGTAAGGAGACTTATAGGTCAAGCATTGCTCTGCTGGCAAATTGCCTCTTCAAAGACTTGAACTTTCGTGCACCCAACTCAGATGTCATGCTTTGCACTGATGAGGGGCAACAGCCCAAAACACATCTGCAAATTGAGCTTCTGGTTAGGATAAAAGCCAAAGTCATATGGCAGTGCTCGCTAAAAGGGTCGACATTAACTTTTACGATTGCTACTTCCAGTATGTGGCACTAGAATTCAATTTCTCTTCCTCTTAGAAGAGGCAGTTTGAATATTTGATTTCCCAGAGAACATTGCATGGCCTATAAGTCTCCTTACACTGGCTTGTGAAGCATGTCACTCTACAAAATGAGCGACGGTACCTCTTAGACCCAAATAGCTTCAAATAATTAGGAAAAAATATAAATTATTTTTATATTGCATAATTGTGATATTTGGTAACCTAAAGTTATGAACAATGATTCAACATGTAGCACATTAGGTGTAATGATTTTCAGAGAGCCAATTCTATATATCTGTGGATGATTAAGCAACAGAATCCCACTCGGTGCCCTGTTTACTAGTGATGGATTGTTCGCAAAAGAGTCGACATGATGAAAGTTGGTATCCTACTGAGAGCAACTTGCACTTCAATGTGCTGTCTGACTGGGGATGCAACCGAAATCTCACCGAACCCACTAACCGCTCAAGACAAACCCTGAAGCAGATCCTGATGGAAACCTCTCTAAACTAGGCACTAGCCAATCAAAAGGCTGCAAAAGAACACTTTAGGAAAAAAATTCTTCAAATTCGCTCCAGGAAAAGAAAAACTCCTCCCAATACTCCAAAAAGAAGCTATTCCTAAAGTAGTTTCTGATTGAAAAACTGTTGGTTTTTGAACGTCTCAAAAAAAACTTTGCCAGCACAAAGAGTATTAAACTAATCAGTACTGGCTTTAGAGGAGGGGGACAAATTAATCAATTGTTCAGGGCCACCCTCCCCAAAGGGCCGTCCAGCTGGACATTGCACAGCTGCAGGTTTCGGAAGCCTGTAGCCACCTGCCTTTACAAACCAGAAACTGCACTGATAAGTGGACTGGTATTATCAGTTCAGTTTCCAGGATTATAAGTGTAGGAGGAACTTTGGAGACATAATGACCATGTGACCAAAGGTCCGTCACCCTGCGGAGTGTAGAAGAATTGAAGAGGAGGAAAGAGACTGATATGTCCTCTACACTGTGTGTACCAAGCAGTGTGCATGAGTACCATACAGTGTGTGTACATACTTTTTGGCAGCACATTGGTGCTGCCCAGTGTAAACATGAGATGTGCTGCTGATAACATGGTGCTGTATAGGGACAGAATGATCATATCAGTGATCATTCTGTCCCCATCATTCTTCACCAGCCCTTGTAAGGAGGCCGGTAAACAAGCACCGAATATCTTGAATATAATCGATTGGCTCTTGTTTGATGGTCTCAAATTGATTTGTGTAACTGCAGCTAAATGTTTGTGTCCCAATTGTTGATTTTGCCCAAGGCCACACTTTGTCTTAAACTGGCCCTGAAGTCAATGAATGTCTTTCCCTTTAGCAAGAACCTCAAAATGGCGATCTGCGGAGGAGTGTCTTATCCTTCTTGAAATGACTGGTTTAGCTAAATAATCATGTGGCAAGGCTTGTTAGAAAGTGCGTCTCATAGAGTAGTTCCCTCCAATATAGTGCCCTAGAGAGCCATCACTCCTCCTTCTTGACCTGTCCTCTGCCTTTGACACAGTTGGCCACTACCTCCTACTACAGATCCTCTCTTCCTTTGGCGTCAAAGACCTTGCCCTGTCTTGGATCTCCTCATACCTTTCCAACCGCACATTTAGCGTCTCCCACCCCCACACTACCTACTCACCCCGCCCCCTCTCTGCTGGAGTCCCTCAAGGCTCTGTCCTAGGACCCCTACTCTTCTCAATCTATACCCTTGGCCTGGCACAGCTCATAAAATCCCATGGCTTCCAATACCATCTGTATGCTGATGACACCCAGATCTACCTCTCTGGCCCAGATGTCACCTCTGTGCTGTCCAGAATTCCAGCATGTCTAGCAGTCATATCCTCCTTCTTCTCTCACTTCCTCAAGCTCAATGTGGACAAAACTGAACTCATCATCTTTCCTCCATCTCACGTATTTTCCCCACCTGATCTCTCTATCACAATAAATGACACCACACTTTCCCCAGTACCAGCAATCCGCTGCCTCGGAGTAACCCTTGACTATGCCCTGTCCTTCAAACCCCACATCCAAGCTCTCGCCACCTCCTGTCGCCTCCAGCTCAAAAATATTTCCAGAATCCGTCCTTTCCTCAACCTTCAATCTACTAAACTGCTTGTGCCCCGACTACTGCAACATCCTCCTTTGTGGCCTTCCTGCTAACACTCTCGCACCCCTCCAGTCCATCCTTAACTCTGCTGCGCGACTCGTTCATCTCTCGCCTCGCTACTCCTCCGCTACCCCCTTTGCAAATCCCTTCACTTCAATTGCCCAGCGTATCCAGTTCAAACTACTATCACTGACCTACAAAGCCATCCATAACCTTTCTCCTCTGTACATCTCTGAATTAATCTCCCAATATATTCCCTTACATAATCTTCGGTCCTCCGAAGACCTCCTTCTTTCCTCCACACTTATTCGTTCCTCACCCAATCGCCTCCAAGATTTCTCCCGAATATCCCCCATCCTCTGGAATTCTGTGCCTGAACACGTCTGATTAGCCTCCACATTTGGATCCTTCAGATGGTACCTGAAAACCCATCTCTTCAAACAAGCTTACAGCCTGCCATGACCTTGTTTGCTGCCACCTCAACACCAGAGCTACTGCAACCCCCCAACCTGCTGTCTCCTTCCCCATCATCCTGTAGAATGTAAGCCCACAAGGGCAGGGTCCTCTTCCCTCCGTACCAGTCTATCATTGTTAGTTTGTTTACTGTAAGTGATAGCTGTATTTGGTATGTAACCCCTTCTCATGTACAGCACCATGGAATCAATGGCGCTATAGAAATTAATAATAATTATAATAATAATGTAGGGCAGTTAAGTTGTGTGATGATTATTTATGGGTCATCCATTTTTACATTTTCCGGTATTATCTGTGGAAAAAAAATGTGCCCCATCACATTTTGGGCATCTTATCTTCTGTCTTTGTTCTCTACGTTGCTCTGGTACGGAATCATTGTATTGGTACTGGAGCTATGGGTAGAGCACCAAGTGCACGGGGCACAAGCTAAACAAATTATTCCTCCCTTACAGATCTGCTTCTATGAGGACCAAATCATGGAAATGTACAGTAGTGTTCAAAATAATAGCAGTGTGTTCAAAAACATGAGTTAAGCACAAAATCTTTATACAAGATTTTATTTCCATGCACTGGGAGCATTACACACTGTTTTCTAGTTCAAAACATGAAGAGAAATGTATATAATTCTTAACTACATTACAGAAAATAACAAAAAAATGAACATTGTTCTGTTCTAAAAAATAGCAGTGTCTGCATTAGTGTTTATAAACTCACAATATGTCCTCTCTTTTTTTGTTGTTGAGGATTTAGCATTCCTGTGTATCACTGACCTAATACTTAGTTGTATAACCACAGTTTTTTAGAACTGCTTCAAACCTATGTTGCATAGAGTCAACCAACTTCTGTCAACTGTTATTCCAGCCCAGGATGCTTTGACTACATCCTACATTTTTTTGCCATCTGTTGGCTTTCCCTCAGAAACAGCATTTTTGATGTCACCCCACAAGTGTTCTATCGGATTAAGGTCCAGGGATTGGGCTGGCCACTCCATAACCTCAATTTTGTTGGACTGGAACCAAGATTTTGCTCAATTAGTGGTGTGTTTAGGGTCATTGTCTTGTTGAAACACCCATTTCAAGGGCACATCCTCTTCAGCGTAAGGCAACATGGCTCTTCAAGTATGATCCATGATCACTGGTATGTGGTAAATAGGTCCGGCACCATAGTAAGTGAAACATGCCCATATCATGATGTTTGTACCACCATGCTTCATTGTCTTCAGAGTGTACTGTGGCTTGAATGCTGAGTTTGGGGGTCGTCTGACGAACTGTCCTCGGCCCTTTGACCCAAGAAGAACAATTTTACTTTCATCAGTCCACAAAAAGTTTCTCCATTTCTCTTTAGGCCAGTTGATGTGTTCTTTGACAAATTGTATCCGCTTCAGTATGTCTTTTTTTTAACAGTGCGGGGATTTCTTGCTAAGAGATTAGTTTCACACAGGCGTCTTCTAACTGTCACAGTCCTCACAGGTGACTTGAGACTGTCTTTGATCATCCTGGAGCTGATCATTGGCTGAGCCTTTGCCATTCTGGCTATTCTTCCATCCATTTGAATGGTAGTCTTCGGTTTTCTGCCACGTCTCTCTGGTTTTGCTTTCCGTTTTAAAGCATTGGAGATCATTTTCGCTGAACAGCCGATCATTGTCTGCGCTTCTTTATAAGTTTTACCCTCTCCAATCAACTTTTTAATCAAAGTACACTGTTCTTCTGAACAATGTCTCGAACGACCCATATTTCTCAGGCTTTCAAGGAGAAATGCATGTACAACATGTGCGGGCTTCACCCTTAAATAGGGGCCACCTGATTCACACCTGTTTCTTCACAGAATGATTTGACCTCATTAATTGAACTCCACACTGCTATTATTTTGAACACAATTAATTATTCAAATACACAGACTCAAAAACCTGCAGATCATGAATGCCGAGTCTGGTGGTCTTCTTACAATCTACTGCACCAACTGGTAAATTGCTTGACATGTGGTAAGATAATTTATACCAAAAACAGTGATTAATCTAGTTAGGCATATTGGACTACTATTATTTTGAACACTACTGTACATAATCCACAGTCAACGAGCCCAAGAAATGCAATAGATGATGTAGATTTCCGGACACCTGAAATAAAAGCGATATATATTCTACATAGTATGAATGGGATTTTATGTATTTGATTCAGTCTTAGGTCTAATGATCTCAGTCTTCATGTCCTTCCTCCCTCCAAAAACTGGCCAACCCAACCATCGATTATTTGTTTTGAGTAAGGTATAAGCAAGTCAGCCTGATTAGGAGAGTTCAGCCCTGATGGGGTTTGATGCATCCCATGGGGAAGCTCACTCATGATAAATGGCCTTGTCGGTAAGTGATTGATACTTCTAGTGAACCTGGCATCATCCCACAAGTGAGGTCCGGCTGTGAAAAAAAATAAAATCAGCCTCCCACTAAGAATTAGTAGAGCAGTTCTACTGATGAGGAGAGAGGAGAGTCACCCAGCAGTGAGGGATCTGTAAAGTTGGCCATACACATTACATCCTTCGGCCACCAGTATCTCAGCTGACTATCCTATATACAGAAGGGCTCTTTCAGCTAAGAGCTCCTGTGTTCTCTATGAGAAAGCCACCGACCGATACACCAGGCTGTGGCTTAACTCCAGTGTGATCGATCGTCAGACCAAAATTGGACACGTGCAATCTACATATCTCCCGTCAATGGCCCCATACACACTAGATAGTTTGCCAAACCTGTCAGTGTCGGCGGGTTCAGCCGACATTAGTCTAATATATATGGAGGCCTTAAGACCTTGGACCTCCTGCGTTTTGGGATGGCTGGGATATAGAAGAGTTTTTAACCAAAAGTTTTGGAATTAAGAATTTTTTTTCTTTACTTTATTTCAAGTTAACTCTACAGACTAGCGCAAGCCAATGGCATAACCTGAAGCTCGTGGACCACATTGGGGACTTCCCAACAGGGCCCCCAACTGTTATTATTGGTTTTCTCATGTGAGCCAAAGGGACATTTTCAGCTCCCCTAAGCTACTGGGCATTGACTGCTACCCTCACATCCACTATAGTTACAATATCATAAAGAGTAATGTCAAATAGAGAATAAAAAAGTTTAAAGGCAATGAGACTTGATGCATTCTGCCATTATAAAAGGTTCTTAAAAATGTTTGCCTTAAAAAGGGTATTCAAGTTACCACAAGTTAACACCTATCCACAAGCTAGCTGCTAACTACTAGATTGGTGGTGTTCTGACCCCGAGATCGCCAGAGTGCTGTACCTATCTGTGGCAGTCCCATGGAGATTGAACAGAGCAGTATCGGTCATACGTGACGCCTGGTCCATTCAAATGGAGGACACAAGAACCATGTGCTGGCAAGCAATGGGGATATCCTGTGGTTTTTGCTATGTAATCTGAGGGCAGCATGAGGTAGGGGCTGAAAAGCTGATTTCAGGGATGTGTCACTTATTAGGCTGTGTGCTGTAGTTTCAATACAATGAGTGTTTTATCAGCAGGAGATTATCATTGCCCGGACCTGCTACCCATCTGCATCCTGGTCCAGCCACACGCCCTCCTGTGATAAGCAGCTTACTATCAATAGACAATGTACACAGAAAGCTTTCTGAGTTCTGCTACATGCTACATCTAAAAACTCTGTATCACAACTGCTGCACCCAGTAAACTAAGTGACACATCACTGGAATCAGGGTCTGTTTTCCTACATTATGCTGCTCTTAGATGAGGTAGCAAAAACTTGGTGATTCCCTTTAACACATAGTAACTTAAATACCCGAGCTGCTGCACCTAAATCAGGAGACACCCAATTTGTTTCATGCCAAAGACATTTACTCAACAGTCCGTAAGCATAATATTGCAACACGCAGTATTGGGCACAACACTTTCCGTTTCTCGTTTCCATAACATAGTACATTTCCTTCTTTACTTTCCGTTCTTCCTGAACCATCTCTACAGCCACTGATGCTGACAGCCCCAGGGATTTCCCTTTTTCAGCTCTGCAGTATATCCGAGATCCTTTACCTTTCCCTCACACGGTTCCACGTTCCTCTATACAGAAGTGGTTAAGGTGCTCTCCATAGCACTTGTATGGAGCCATAGGCTCTGTACTTTGCAGGAATGTCCGCAGGGAGTCTTGTAAGGCCTCATACCGCCCAGAACAATGTTTATTTGCTTCAGCTATCAGCCCATTTCACCTTGTCACTTGGCAAATGAACTCTCCTCTAGAAACAAGAAGCCGTCTCCTTTTTACTGACCCCAACCCCTCCCACTGTGGGCTCAGCCAAACACTTCACTATATCTGTCACTGCAGCCTGTTGCTGGGCAGATCTCCCCTACAAACACTATGCATCTTATAACAGTATGCACTAACCATATTACACTGTATCTTACCCTATGCAGTCCTATGCTGTACACTACCAACACTATCTATCTTTATCCTAAGCACTAAACTATATCCTATCCTGTGCTTACCCTGTACTCGAGCTAGACTGTACCTTACTCACACTAGGCATTACCTTTACAGTACATGTACAAGAACACATGACACTATTCACTTTACGCGATTTTTGTCATCAGGGGCAGGAACATGACAGTCACTGTCCACACCCTTACAGTATTATAGGTTCAGTGCCTCCTTCTGCTATCAGTCCATTGCACCTTGAACTTCACCTTGTCACTTAGCATATGAACTCTCCGCTAGAAACAGGAAGCAGTCTTCTTTTTACTGGTCCTAACCTCTCCCACTGTGGGCTTGACCAAACACTTCACTATATTTGTCACTGCAGCCTGTTGCTGGGTAGATCTCCACCACAAACACTATGCACCTTATAACAGTATGCACGAACCATATTACTCTCTTATGTCCTAAATCTTAATCTGTATCTTACCCTATGCAGTCCTATGCTGTACACTACCAACACTATCCAACACTGTCCATACCCTTACAGTATTATAGGTTCAGTGTCAACCTTGTTTGTGACGTGCCACCTTCCACACACACACTGCACAGCTACTGTTTTCAGAAGAGGATGTGATCAGACCAGTACATCAGTCTCCTCCTATTGAAAAACAGTTTACCCTTGAGCCGGGTTTTACAAATGGTGGATGCTAATCATGGCAGCGATCAGCTAACAAACAAGCAAATAGGAAGGATCTGAGTGTCCTTCTACACAGGCATTTCTGTGTAACCAATTGATTGGTGGCCATGTAAAGAAGACCTGTCACTTGCCATAAATATGTAATATTATTACCTGGTGTATGGCTTCCTCTCCGTTGCATGTCCATTACGACTTTTTAGCCAAGTGGATGCAGTCCTCAACTCTTCTTTGTGGAGGACCACGCCCACTTGGCTATCAAGACTAGATTTATATACAGGGAAGAGGAGGTCATATCTCAGGAACGGAAAATCACAGGAACCTTAAAAAAACAGTGCCGGATTCAGGAGAACAGCGGCATTTACATCAGTTTAAAAAAAATACACATTTTTAACGTAAGAGACAGATCCTCATTAAATTACATTGATGATGCTAACTGTATCGATTTTGCATATTGTAAAGTCAGCATATCTTCCCTTCTTCTGACAATGATTATTTTATGGGTCCCGTTTGCCAATAATTGGCAACAAGTATTCTAACAAAATGCCCTCCAGCTAAGATCCTGGTTTCTCCATATCTACAATGGTCGTCACCAGTTGACTCTTAAAGATTCTCCAGCATCTTCTTCATCATCAGGAAGAGGCAGAAGTTTGTTTGATATCCCTTTATCCTTTAATCAGAGAATAAGATAAGTTATCAGCAGTGCAGCAGATTGCTACACCCAGCAATACATACTGGTGGGTTCCCTTCTCCAGCTTAACCAGATGACCCCACAATTACTCTTTCCTTGCAGCCCCTTCTGGTTTTGGTGTCAACATGCTGTTTTATTTGGCTCCGAGATGTCTGGAGAACGCTCCACGTTAACTATTCCTTAACCACTTGTAAGATAAGACAAGGCTCCCAGGAGATCAGATAAGCAGATCTATAACAGCTTGTCCAGATACAGAGGTGTGGACTGGTTCCTAACACAGGGATGTAGTGGGGCCTATGGAGGCATCAGATTATCCCAGATCGCAGACCATTTATGAAAAAAATTAAATACCTCTAATACCAAGATGCGATGTTCATTTAGACGACAGCTGGATGACAAGCAATAAGGCCGCCATAATAGTATGCTCACACTGAGGGGTTTTTTACCTACATTTTTGAAGCGCATCTGTTCCAAAATCAAATAGCCTTTGAATATTCTTTGATATGGATTATGTAGCAGAGTCGCCTCAAAATCTATGTAAACAAATCTGTATGAACATATCCTTATAATTCTTAAAGCGGTTGTCATCCAGCTTTCCCAGACTCCTGGACAGCAAATGATATCCAGGTAGATGTTTCAGCCGAGTTTGCAAAATAAGATAATGCAAAGAAAAGCTTAAATATATAACATGGAGAAAATAATAGGAGACAATCGATATGATAGATAGATAGATGATAGAAGATAGATAGATAGATAATAGATAGACATATGGATACATAGATAATAGATAGATAGATGAGAGATAATAGATAGATGATAGATAGATAGATAATAGATAGATAGATGAGAGATAATAGATAGATGATAGATAGATAGATAATAGATGGATAGATAGATAATAGATGGATAGATACTGTAGACAGATATTGTAGATAGATATAGATCTTATCTATATATATAATCGTCTTATCCCGTCTGTCTGTCTGTCTGTCCTGGAAATCCCGCGTCGCTCATTGGTCCGGCAGCGGCCAATCAGCGCCGCGGGATTTCTGAAAAAAGATGGCGGCCGTTAGCGGCTCATCTGCGGGACGGAGCTCAGCAGCGATACAGCCGGGAGATGACCGGCGCAAGGCGCTCATCTCCCGGCCGGTACCAGCAGAAGGACCTCGACCGTTGGACCCATCTGCGGGACGGAGATGCAGCCGGGAGATGACTGGTGCGAGGCGCTCATGTCCCGGCCGGTAGCAGCGGAAGGACCGCTGACCTCCATGCGGAAGGGAGGACCGGGGAGCGGCGCTGCGGGTCGGGATACTTCTGCTGCGAGCGCCCGCTCATGTCCCGGGTTCTCGCAGCGGAAGTACCCGCACAGGCAGCGCCGCTCCCCGGTCCTCACCAAGACGATTCAATGATTGGTCGCGGTCTTCGGACCCGGTTGCGGACGCCAGCCGCGACCAATCAGCGAGCTTGGCGCCAAATTTAAACAACGCTCAGCTGATTGGTCGCGGACGCCAGACGCGACAAATCAGCGAGATTGGCGCCAAATTTAAACAATGCTCTGCTAATTGGTCGCGGTCGCCGGGCGTGACCAATCAGCGATTTTGGCGCCAAATGTAAACCCCGCTTTGCTGATTGGTCGCGGCCGGCCACCGCGACCAATCAGCAATTTTGGTGCCAAATTTAAACAACACTCTGCTCATTGGTCGCGGTTATCGGTCACGAATAACCAGCATTGTTGGCGACAAATTTAAACGCCGCTCTGCTGATTGGTCGCGGCCGTGACCAATCACCATTATTGGTGCCAAATTTAAATACCGCTCTGCTGATTGGTCGCGACCGCCGGCCGCGACCAATCAGCATTATTGGCGCCAAATTTAAACCCCGCTCTGCTGATTAGTCGCGACCGCCGGCCGTGACCAATCTGCGATATAGGCGCCAAATTTTAACACCGCTTTGCTGATTGGTCGCGGTTGCCGGCCTCGACCAATCAGTGATTTTGGCGGCAAATTTTAACACCGCTCTGCTGATTGCGCCCGGTCGGCCGCATACCTATTCTAGAATACCCGATGCGTTAGAATCGGGCCACCATCTAGTAGATTATAAACTTGCGAGCAGGGCCCTCACTCCTCCTGTAACTGTTGAAATGTGATACATTGTATTGTTTTTATTGTCTGTACGTCTCTACTTAATTGTAAAGTGCTGCGAAATATGTTAGTGCTATATAAATAAAAATGATTGTTATATTGCAGAGAGATACTGTTGATAGATAAATACAATAGATATTGTAGATAGATACGATAGATAGTTAGATGATAAATGGATACTGTAGATAGATAAGTCTAAGAAAAATAGAGAGAGGTGGCAATTTTTCATCCCTAGTGAGAAAGTCCCTCACTAGGGACGAAACGTTGCCACCTCTTTGATATGGGTCAATAAAATCACATATGACTTGGAACCCTAGAGTGCTGCCTCTATTTTTTCTTGGACTTATTACAAGGTGTGGTATTGACTGTGAGGCTTTGCACCTTCTTATAACTTATTTTCTATATTGCTAGTGCTGCACCTCTTTTTTTGACATTAGATAGATAGATAGAACCTATAGATTATGTTCAGATCAGTCAGGGATAATATGGGTCATTTATTATCCAGGGCAGCACGGAGGAGGCTTTGCAGCGCTGGGGTCCTGGGTTCAAATCCCTGCAAGGAGACAGTGCTGATAATGTCTGTAAAGCGCAGTGGAATTAATGGTGCTATGTACAGTGGGGAAAATAAATATATGCAAATTTTGAAAGCCTTTTTTTTTTTTTTTTTTTTTTAGAAAGCAATAAGTTCAAAGTTGTTGGGTTTTGCACCAAATTTTCAAAATGTTGCACCATCAAATAAAACACTTCAGCCTAGAACTGACAATGGAGTTTGCAAATTTTTTTTTTCTTACAACTTTTTTTTAAAAGTTGCTGTTGATAAAAGTATTGCAAATCATCTGGAGCGCAAACCAACACTCACTGTGACCAATTGTTGGATGAGGCGAAAACAGTAGAAATTTGTTGCAAGTGTTTAATAATTTGCTGCAGCACGTTATGAGAAACACAAAAAAACTCTCATTTCAATAATTGGAGCAAAAACAATAATAATGGAACACCTATGTGTATAATATCCCCTTACCCCTTTACATAAGATGGCCACACACTGGACTTCATCTTAACCCGCCTCTGTTCCCTATCTAACTTCTCTAACTCTCCTCTCCCCTGTGTGACCACAACCTAATTACATTATCTTCCCTCTCCTCTTGCAAGGCCACAATCCCCACTCCACAAACTCACACCCTCACAGAAATCTCTAAAACCTTGACCTACACTCACTCTCTGAATCCCTCCTCCCTCTTACAGACATAAGTTCCTTACATGATGCAGATGCTGCTGCCACTTTATATAACACCACAACAGCTGCAGCTCTCAATTCGGTTGCCACCCTCACACATACCAAAGCTCGCACAATCAACAGGCAACCCTGGCACACCAACCTGACTAAAGAACTGCAAAGAGCCTCCAGGGTTGCTGAGCAGAGATGGAAAAGGTCCCACTCCAGCGAGCACTTCATCGCATTCAAACAATCTCTCACTTCTTTTAAGTCCACACTCACTGCAGCAAAACAAACCTACTTCTCATCTCTCATATCCTCCCTGTCTCACAACCCTAAACAGCTATTCAGCACTTTCAATTCTCTCCTCTGTTCACCAGCGCCTCCTCCCTCTCCACTCATCTCAGCTGAAGACTTTGCCTCATTCTTCAAGCAGAAGATTGACACCATCAGACAAAGCTTTTGCCTAAAGTCCGCACAACCCCTCCTCACATCTACTCAACCTTCTTCCTCCAAACCCCACTTCTCCACCATTACAGAAGGTCAAGTCTCCTCTTTACTCTCCAAATCACACCTCACCATCTGCGTACTTGAACCAATCCCGTCCCACTTCATCCCTAACCTCTCCACAGTCTTCATCACAACCCTAACCCACCTTTTCAACTTGTCGCTAACAACTGGTGTCTTCCCCTCATGCTTCAAACATGCCTTGATCACACCCATCCTCAAAAATCTCTCCCTTGACCCTTCCTCTCTGACTAGCTATCGCCCCATATCACTTCTCCCCTATGCCTCAAAACTACTGGAACAATACGTCCATTCTGAACTGTCCTCCTGCTCTCTCTTTGACCGCCTCCAATCTGGCTTCCGACCACACCATTCTACTAAGATTGCCCTGACTAAAGTCACCAACGACCTACTAACTGCCAAATCCTAGCGACACTACTCTGTCCTCCTCCTCCTGGACCTGACATCTGCCTTTAACACAGTGGACCATTCCCTTTTACTACAGACTCTCTCATCTCTCGGCATCACAGTCTTGGCCCTATCTTGGATCTCCTCATACGTAAAAGACAGGACATTCAGTGTCTTCCACTCACACACCACCTCCTCATTTCACCCCCTATCTGTCGGTGTTCCCCAAGGTTCAGTCCTAGGGCCCCTGCTCTTCTCCATCTACACCTTCAGCCTGGGACAGCTCATAGAGTCCCATGGCATTCAGTATCACCTCTATGCTGATGACACACAGATCTACCTCTCTGGACCTGATATCACCTCCTTACTAACCAAAATCTCACAATGTCTGTCTGCTATTTCATATTTCTTCTCTGCTAGATTTCTAAAACTTAACATGGATAAAACTGAATTCATCATCTTTCCACCGTCTCACTCAATCCCCCCATCTGACCTATCCATCAAAGTCAATGGCTGCTCACTCTCCTCAGTTCTGCAAGCTCGCTGCCTCAGGGTAACCCTGGACTCTAATCTCTCCTTCAAACCACATATCCAAGCCCTTTCAGCAGCAGAAGGGAAGGAAGGGAGACACAGATTCTCTACTTCGTGGGTAGGCGGAGCCCCATAGGATAGTCACCTCAGATTGGTAAAAGACGACCAGCCCCTCCAGTATATAGGCTCCTCCTACTCCCATGTTCATCAGTCTTTTTATCTGAGGTCTCAGAGAATAGCCGCTGCTTCGGCAGCTCCTCAGAAGAGTTGTTATTTTATATCCAGCGAGTCCTGGACCCCCCGTGGTCTAGAGGTCTCTGGGGGTCTCGGCGCTGCTGAGACCCCTGACCCTCCCCTGGCAGCTCTGTGTACCCCTTGAGGAGGTTCGCACTTATGCCTGCTGGCCCCCGGGTATACACCACACATCTGAGAGGGTCCCTGCGTGCTCCGCCATAGGGGGGAGCAAAGGGCCATGGCGCCACACATCCCTGAGGATCCCTGTGGCGTTCAGCCGGGTAAGTGCTCTTTGGTCTAAAGAGTATCTTTGACGGCTACGGCAAGTGTACTGCCTGTGTGTTTCTTGTCTATTTCAGACGCTGCCTTGACTGGGGAGCAGAGACGGAGGCCAGTAATTTTTATTTTTATTTTTTATTTGCGCATGCTTTTTCGTTTTTGCTTCCTGCCTTCATTGAGGCAGGAAGCTCCCTGTATTGGCGCGCGTTTTCTTGCTTTTATTGACTTGCTTCCTGCCTTCATAGAGGTAGGAAGTTTTCTGCCCTCATTTTTGTTGTTTGAATAAGGCAGGGGGCGGGGCTTAGCGGGGCGTGGCTTAGCGTCTCCTGGCTTCCTGCCGTCATTACTTAGGCAGGAAGCGCTTGGTTGAGCGTGCGCTGGCGGTCCCTGCTTCTCCCTCCGGCGTCCAGCGGTGCCTCCTGCTCTCTGCTCCCGGTCCGTCCACACACTTAGGAGAAGCGGTCGCCGCAGTACCGGTGAGTCCCTTCTGCCTCTGGCAGTGGTTCTTTGTCAGTGCTGTCTCTCCAGGCTACCTATTAGGAGTCCTCGTGAGCACTGCCGCTTTCTCTCCTAAAGCTATTTACTTCACTGACCTTTTAGGCTGTGTAGTATTATAGTTGCTGTGATGTTAACCCCTTCTGAAAAAGTGGAACTTTAGGGGAAACACATGGTGTTTAAGGGAGTTTCCCCCTATTGATTTTTTGCTCGGCATTTCTGGGGTAGCTCTTTTCTAAGGGTGAGCTTTAACCCTTCAGAGCCTGTCGCATATATAAATAAAAAATAAATAAATAAAAAAAAAAAGAAAAAAAGAAGTGAGTTTTGAAAACAGGCTGTGCAGCTTTCACACTTTTTTGCCATCCTTGTTGTACATCCTGGCATCTGGTGTGGGTGGCATGTCGGATCAGGGGCCTGGGAGTGCGGATCGGTCTCCTGATCCGTTTCAGGTTCAGTCGCACGCCTCTGATACACTCAGGCCTTCTACTACATCAAGTTCAACGCTCAGTGAAGTTAAGGTGGAGGCGCTCACTCGCTCCATTGATAGTCTCTCTAGTCTCCTGGGACAGTGGGTGTCAGCTAGATCACACCCAATGCCACGAGGTAAAAAGCGCCGCCAGACTATGGTGGCTTTGTCTCTCTCGCAGAGCGCATCAGAGGCTTCGGATTCACCAACAGATTCGGTTGATGAAATTTCTGAGTCCGACGAGGAGGATCAACAGGATCGCTCTGTTTCTCTTTCTGGTCGCGTAGATGGGCTTATTAAGGACATGCGAGAAGTATTAGAGCTGTCTGAAGAGCCGACAAGACCGTCTAGGTCGGGCCGTCTGTATCAGAAGACGCGCCGTGTTCGTTCTACATTACCTGCGCATGAGGAACTTAACGAAGCGGTGGAGAAGGAGCGTCAGTGTCCGGATAAACGCTTCCGAGGAATGCGTTTTTTTGATGCCCTATATCCCTGTGCCAAGGAGATGGTTACTAATTGGGTTCCCTCTCCTGAGGTGGATATATCTCTGTCTCAGCTGACCAAGTCTTCCCTGCTTCCTGTTAAAGGGAGAGCCAATCTTCAGGATCCTTTGGACAGAAGATCGGAGTCAGCGGCGAAATCCATCTATGAAGCCGCGGGTCATGGTTTCCGGGCGGCCTTGGGGGCCATGTGGGCCGGTGAGGCTTCTCTGCGGTGGTTGGATCAGCGGCGTGCGGCGTGGCAGGATGGGACTTCGCGTTCAGAAGTGGAAAAGCTTTTTCAGCGAATGGAAGAAGCTATGTGTTATGGCAGAGATGCAGTACTGGACACTGCTTCAATTCTGTCCAGGGCTCAGGCTTCGGCAGTCACGATTAGAAGAGCTCTGTGGCTTAAACAGTGGACCGGGGATGCAGTATCCAAACAGGGATTGCTTAGTCTGGCATATAAGGGCGGTCAGCTCTTTGGTTCAGATCTTTCGGAACTAATTGCCAAAGCTAAAGCTAAGGATGTTACTCTGCCTGGGAAAAAGGCAGTGGCATCCACAGCCAGCAGGACAGGGCCCGGCAGAGGTCTTCGGTCCTTTCGGGCCAGGGGACGATTCAGTCAGCCTTCTTGGAGATTGGGTCGTCCCTCATCCTCCGGCAGATCTGCCCAGAAATCTTGTACTCCTTGGAAGCAACGGTCCCGTCAGGACAGACGGGAGGTTGATAAAAAGTCCGCTAAGGCTGACTGACGCCAGGGATCCCCCCGAGGGCTCTCGGGTGGGAGGTCGTCTGCTACAATTCGGGTCGATCTGGGCATCCCACATAGCAGACGCCTGGGTGACACGGGTTATGTCGGCAGGCTATTTCATAGAGTTTCATTCGCTGCCTCCAGACAGGTTTCGTCTGACGGGCATTCCGTCCGTGCCAAGACTGGCTGCCGCACTGTTTCAGGAGGTCGACTCTCTCCTACAGCAGGGTGTGGTGGTTCAGGTTCCTCCGGAAGACCAGGGAAAGGGTTTTTATTCCAACCATTTTGTCGTCCCCAAAAAGGAGGACAAGTTTCGTCCGGTGCTGGATCTCAGGGATTTGAATATTTATGTCCGGACACGAAAGTTCCGCATGGAGTCTCTCCGATCGGTGATAACGACCCTGTCGCAGTACGATTTCTTGGTGTCCATAGACATCCGCGACGCCTATTTGCATATCCCTATCGGCAGGGCTCACCAG
This sequence comes from Phyllobates terribilis, assembly GCF_046119375.1. Taxonomy (NCBI): domain Eukaryota; kingdom Metazoa; phylum Chordata; class Amphibia; order Anura; family Dendrobatidae; genus Phyllobates; species Phyllobates terribilis. The sequence continues at coordinate 141,651,697 of NW_027362770.1, forward strand.
CGTTTCTTGCGTTTCGCTATAGGTCAAACCCATTACCAGTTTGTGGCCCTGCCTTTCGGGTTGGCCTCAGCTCCCAGGGTTTTTACAAAAATTCTGGCTCCTCTCATGGCGCTTCTTCGAAGACGGGGTTACGATCCTCCTCTACCTGGACGACCTGTTCATAGTGTCACCCACAGTTAAGGAGGCAATAGCTCTCCCTTCAGTACCTGATGGACTTCGGGTGGCTGATCAATTGGAAGACATCGTCATTGGAGCCAGCACAGTCCATTCTTTTCCTGGGGATGCAGTTCGATACTGTTCGGGCAGTTGTGTCCCTGCCTCCTGTCAAACAGACGAACCTTCGTCTTCTGGTCCAGGCTATGAGGTCGGCGCTGTCAATGTCCCTTCGGGAATGCATGCGCCTTCTGGGTCAAATGGTGGCAACTATGGAAGCAGTACCATTTGCACAATTTCATTCCCGGGATCTCCAGAGCCTTATTCTGACCCATTGGGATCGATCGCTAACTTCTCTGGATCGCTCAGTCATTATCTCCCGCAGGGTGCGAGAATCTCTTGGATGGTGGTTACGTCCGGAGACTCTATCCGTGGGGAAATCCTTCCTTCCTCCGAGATGGTCGGTGGTGACAACCGATGCCAGCCGGACAGGCTGCGGGGGAGTTTGGAACGACCTCTGGATTCAGGGAGTCTGGTCGCCAAAGGAGTCGTCTCTCCCGATCAACATTTTGGAGTTGAGAGCAATATTTCTCTGCCTCCAACATTGGACGGTCTTATTGAGCGGTCTACCGGTCCGGATCCAGTCGGACAACGCTACGGCTGTCGCGTACATCAACCACCAAGGCGGGACGAGGAGTTCCAGTCTCATGTCGGAGGTCTCTCGGATCCTGGACTGGGCCGAGTCCAAAGTTCCAGCAATCTCTGCAATTCACATTCCAGGGGTGTTGAATATCTCGGCGGACTTCCTCAGTCGCGAGCAAGTGGACCCTGGGGAATGGAGTCTCCATCCAGAAGTGTTTTCTCTGCTGTGTTCCCGTTGGGGGACTCCTCAGGTGGACTTGATGGCATCCAGGCTGAACGCCAGGGTTCCGACGTTCAGGTCCAGGTACAGGGACCCGGAGGCGGTGGCGGTGGATACTCTAGTGGCCCCGTGGGGTCAGTTCAAGCTGATCTATGCGTTTCTGCCGATATCCTTACTACCTCTGGTGATCCGACGGATCAAACTCGAAAGGGTATCAATAATTCTGATAGCACCAGACTGGCCGCGGAGGACATGGTATTCGACGCTGGTGTCTCTTCAGGCGGCACCTCCGTTTCCGCTGCCCCTTCGCTCGGACTTGCTCACTCAGGGGCCCATTCGTCATCCGGACCTGAGGTCCCTTCGTTTGACGGCGTAGCTCTTGAGACAGAGATCTTGACCCGTCGCGGTTTTTCGCCCGAGGTCATTGCTACCTTGCGGGCGGCCCGGAGTCCAGCTACGTCCAGGATTTATCACAGAACTTGGGAGTCTTTCTATTCATGGTGTTCTGGATCCTCAAGAAACCCGAGGGTTTTTTCCATCCCCAACTTCTTGGCCTTTCTGCAATCTAGTCTGGCCAGGGGTTTGGCAGTTAGTACGGTGCGGGGACAGGTATCTGCTCTTTCCGCACTTTTTAGGAAGGCTATTGCCTCTCGCAGGGATGTGCGCTCTTTTTTTCGCGGAGTTGCACGTCAGTTTCCGCCACGGAGGGCAGTTGTGGCTCCATGGCGGCTTAATCTAGTCCTGGAAGCCCTTCAGCATAGGCCTTTTGAGCCTATGGATTCTGCTAAACTTTCACTACTTTCTTGGAAGGTGGCCTTCTTGGTGGCAGTCACCTCTTTGAGAAGGGTATCGGAATTGGCAGCACTTTCTTGCTCACCTCCTTTTCTGGAATTTTTTCCGGATCGCGTGGTGCTTCGTACTCGTGAAGATTTTTTGCCTAAGGTAGTGTCACAATTCCACATTAATCAGGACATTGTGTTGCCTTCTATTTGTCCAGGACCTAAGAATCCAAGGGAGCGGGCCTTGCACTCGTTGGACTTAGTGCGGGCATTGAAGTTCTATCTTACAATCACCCATGGTTTTCGGAAGTCGGACTCTCTTTTTATAATTCCGGCAGGTCGTCGGCGTGGTCAACATGCTTCCAAAGACACGATAGCTCGGTGGATCCGTTCAGCTATCCTGGAAGCGTACCGGCTCAAGGGCGAGCCTTGTCCGGTTAAAGTTAAAGCTCATTCCACGAGAGCCATTGGCTCATCGTGGGCTTTTCGTCAGGGGGCCTCGGCAGCGCAGCTCTGCCGGGCGGCCACCTGGCGCTCCGTTCACACCTTTACTAAGTTTTATAAGGTGGACGTAAGTGCTTCAGCCGATGTGGCCCTGGGACGCAGGGTCCTGCAGGCGGCGGTAATTTAAGTTATCCCTTTACTTAGTTTTCCGTTATTTAGCATGGTTTGCGCTCTTGCCTAAGTTTTGGGGTATAGAAGCTTCTGCCTCTATTTCCCACCCTTAAGTAGGTACTGCTTTAGGACGTCCCACGAAGTAGAGAATCTGTGTCTCCCTTCCTTCCCTTCTGCTGCTGAAAGCCGGATTTTGGTAAGAACTTACCTGTAAAATCCTTTTCAGCGAAGGAAGGAAGGGAGACACAGCACCCTCCCAGGGCAGAAGTGTTTTTTTGTGTTTCTAGATGCAGCGCGTCTCCTTCCTGATGTCGATCTTCTGGACTGGGTTTAGCGCTCTACGGCTCTCCTTCCAGTTTCGCCAGCTCTACACAGTTGTCAGGTCCAATGGGGTATGCCTAAGACTGTGTGTTTCTATTACATAACCTGTTTTCTCTCATTTCTGAAATTTCAGAAGGGGATATGTTGCTCTGCTGGTTGGTCTGCTCTTCCTTAGCTTGTGTACGGACTGATGAACATGGGAGTAGGAGGAGCCTATATACTGGAGGGGCCGGTCGTATTTTTCCAATCTGAGGTGACTATCCTATGGGGCTCCGCCTACCCACGAAGTAGAGAATCTGTGTCTCCCTTCCTTCCTTCGCTGAAAAAGATTTTACAGGTAAGTTCTTACCAAAATCCGGCTTTCCACTTCCTGCCGACTCCAACTCAAAAATATCTCCCGGATCCGCACATTCCTCAACCACGAATCTGCAAAAACACTAGTGCATGCCCTCATCATCTCCTGCCTCGACTACTGCAATCTCCTGCTCTGTGGCCTCCCTTCCAACACTCTTGCACCCCTCCAATCTATCCTAAACTCTGCTGCTCGACTTATCCACCTGTCCCCCCGCTATTCCCCGGCCTCTCCCTTCTGTCAGTCTCTTCACTGCCTCCCCATTACCCAGATACTGCAGTTCAAAACCCTAACCATGACATACAAAGCCATCCACAACCTGTCTCCTCCATACATCTGTGACCTAGTCTCCCGGTACTTACCTGAACGCAACCTCCGATCCTCACAAGATCTCCTTCTCTACTCCCCTCTTATCTCCTCTTCCCACAATCGCATGCAAGATTTCTCCCATGCATCCCCCTACTCTGGGACTCTCTACCCCAACATATCAGACTCTCGCCTACCGTGGATACCTTCAAAAGGAACCTGAAGACCCACCTCTTCCGACAAGCCTACAACCCATAATGTCTGTAAAGTGCTGTGGAATTAATGGCGCTATATAAGTGAGTAAAATAAATAAATAACACCTGCAGTAACCATCGCTCCACCACATCGCTCCACGACCAGCTCTACCATCACCTACTGTATCCGCACCCATCCCTTGTAGATTGTGAGCCCTCGTGGGCAGGGTCCTCGCTCATCCTGTACCAGTCGCTGACTTGTATTGTTCAAAATTATTGTAATTGTTTGTGCTATGTATACCCCTTTCATATGTTAAGCGCCATGGAATAAATCACACTATAATAATGTAGATATGAATAAGATTGCAGGATGTATCATTTTATTTTCTTCACAGGTTTTAATTGACTTTTTTTTTTTACTTTTTCTATAACTGTCCCTAAGATAGTTAGATCAGTGTTAAAAAACGAGAAGTAAAACTTAATGATTATCCAAAACTTTTTTTTATTTTACTATGAGCCTAAAAACTAATAGGCAATTTAGGTAGTTGCTACCTACCTGCCTGTTGTGCCCCAGGACAATCTCTGCCTGCACAGAGCGGTCACAGACTGCACCAACCAGTGATTCAGTGGCTTCCGCTGACCTCACGTCAACAGAGCAGCGGAGAGGAAGCCGCTCTGCACTGTTGATGGGATGTGATTGCTGCCATCATGTTGATAGGTAGCGGGGAGCCGGCTGTCAAACTGCGGGGAGCCAGCTGTCAATCAGCATGATGTCAACAGAGCAGAGCCGAAGAAGAAGAGCTACTCTGTTGACACTGAACAGCTGAATCGCTGTCAGGATCGGTCAATGACCTCTCTGTGCCAGTGTCGGTCAAAACAGGCAGGTAGTTGGCAACAACCTGCCTGAAAGTTTGTAAGCCCATAAGAAAAAAAAACAACACAAAGTCCTTGATAAACCCTTTAAAGGGGAAAGGTGGGCAAATAGTAAGCAAAATTTGCCCAAAACATAAAATAAGTGAATTCACAGGCAATAACCCAAGAATGGAAGTTGTAATATTTATGGTTAGAGATATAGGACATGTATGAGTATCAGAGTTTTGCCAGAAAGTCGACCATAAACATTCTCCTTCCTATCTTTTGCTTACATGCAGATAAGGTTATGGGCCTGCGAGGCGGACACATGGATGGATGCTTGGTTGTGAAATGTTCTCTTTCACTCATTTGCAGATAGCCCATACTTTACATACTTTCACTCTCTAAAATTAGACTGTAACTGGACTGCTGCGGCGGCTCTGTTGTAAAACGTGGTCTCCTCCTGCAGCACTAATTAAGTTGGAAACGCAAAACATGAAAAGTATTGTGAAGACCCGGGGTCTTTCGTGGGCGTAATACTACTCAGACAACACAGGGTGAGGGTAAAACAGTATGGCAATACTTTATTTCACCACAAAACTGGAAATAGATAGATAGAACAGTCCCAGCAAATACCCAAGATGGTACAACATTACACAGTCTCACCCTTCCTTCTCCCTCTGCCTGGGATAGAACAGCTGTGACTTTGGGACTTCCAGGACCAACTACCGCAACCAGTGACCCCCCTGCTCTTGGCAGGCCCCCACAGAGAGAAGGTAGCGGCAAGCTTAGGAAGCTGACAGTCCATCGAAGTACAAAGCCAGGAGACCCGAGGGTCCCACCCTGGCCTCTCCGAGAGCTTTCAGGTAGCCAGATGACCGTCTGGTCCCAATCTGTCTTCTCCGAATGTCTCCATGGGTTCCAGGAGACCAGAGGGTCCCACCTGGCAACCCCAAACAACATATCTATGGAGCCAGGAGACTTCATTGTCCCAACCTGGTCTCCCCAAATGTATCTGTGGCACCCCAGGGGTCTGGTTTCCACAGTAATGCAATGTTATGTCTGAGAGCAGGTGGGAGGTCTCTTGGTCAGGTATCCTATGCATGCCACACCTCCTGCCCAGTCCTGGGAGGGGAAGGACTTCCCCTATATAAACCTGGGGCTGAGGCAGGGTTAGAGAGTTCAGAGGGAGAGTTCAGCCAGGAGGGCTGACAGGGAGCTGTGGCTCCGGCTGGGCCCAGCTCCTGGGCCATGCCAGAAGTAGAGACAGAGAAGAGAAGCAGTATGGGAAGAAACAACAGGAGCTCTGTGGGAGCAGTGTTACAAGGAGTCAGGGGCTGGCAGCTGCAGAGCTCGCCCTGACTGAGAAGATTTCTTACCGGACCCGGAGTCCGAGGCTGTGGGGACTAACTCCTACCCAGCAGCAGAATCCGTCAGGCAGGGGATTCCAGGTCCTCTGGCCAAGAAACCCGAAGGCACGGTCACACGCATGGGACCAGCACCGCCGTCGTGGAGCGGAAGCTACTAGAAGGCCCCGAGTCACCGGCCATACAGGTGAGCACCACACGGTACACTCAGGGACGTGGGCTACTTATACCCGCCTCTAGCAAGGTAGCCAGAAGAGTACAGTCAGTTTGGGAGGCCTACAACTCCGCCTGGCCAGGGGAGATCCCATCTGCTCAAGGACTGACCAGGCCCCAATCGCTAGCCAGTACTCCGGGAGGGTCTATCGTTGTCACCAGTAAAGACCCTGAACTACACCGTACCGTCTGAGTGGTTCCTGCTACCCCCATCATCCACGTCGGCTGCCCTGAGGCCATACCCCTCCCGTTGGGGGTTATACCATCCCCGCTGCACCATCCTTCCACCGGCCTCAGCGGTCTGCTCTGCAGCGGCAGCTCCAAAGCTGCATTCAACGGGTGGCGTAGTCATCCAACATCTACCGCTGATACAGCGCCACTTAGTCTGACTCCCTGGGCACGGACCGGATCACCGCCACGAGACTACAACCCTCAAAAGATCCGGCTCCGGGTAAGCTCCCGCGTGCGCAACGCTGCGCGACACAGGCCCAGGGGTGCGTCAACTTTTGGCGTAGTCGGCAGGATTACGTGCCCGCAACCACCGGGTACTGCGTGCCTGAAAAAGACTGTTCAAACTTACCAGTGGTGAAGATTCCCGCCATCCGTGAAGATTCCCGCCATCCGGCACCATCTTCAGCCTTCTTCCCGCCATCCGCGAAGATTCCCGCCATCCGGCGCCATTTTCAGCCTTCTTCCCGCCTTCCGTGGAGTTTTCCCGCCGTCGGACGCCATCTTGAAGATGCCGCGCGGGAAGAAGAGGGGCGTGGACTGCGAAAGCGCGCGAGAACTGAAGCCCCGCCTCACGTCCAGACGTCGCGTAAGGTCCTGGAAGGAGCCCAGCAGACGCCGACGTCACAGGAGCGCGACGGAAGGTCCTCAACCCTGACGATCCACTGCGGAGCCGCGGCCTACGGAAGAGGATCATCGCAAGGTAGGCCACGGTCCACTAGGGGGGAGGAAGATGTCGGATACGGAGGAGAGCTTCACTGCCGCAGCCACCGCCAGCGCCACCGCTGCTGCAGTCATGCCTTTCACCATGCCCTATATCCCGGGAGCAGCCTGGCTACCCCAGTACTCAGGGGAGTCACATACCCTGAATGACTTTAAAGAAAAGCTGGATAGCCTCTTCCAGGTGTACCCCCTCACAGAGGAGCAAAAAGTGAGCATCCTGGTGGCCCAACTAACCGGGGCAGCCCAAAGGGAGGTAAAGTCCTGGCCACCTGGGAGGAGGACTGTCGCGGGGATACTAACCCGGCTGAGGGACACCTTTGATACCCGCACCTCAGCCGAGATTAAGCTTAAATTCTATGGGTGCAAGCAGCGAGCACATGAGAGTATAAGGGACTATGCGCTAAACCAACAAGAGGCCCTGAGAGCCATTAAGCAGACCGACCCTGACAGCGTGGGAAACGAGGACAGGCTGTTGACCGAGCAATTTATAGAGGGACTATATTGCAATGTCCACCGAACCCAGTTGCGGGCCATAGCCTTACAGGATCCTCATCTGGACTTTGCACAGTTCAAGGACAGAGCCATCCGGGTGCTCCGAGAACCGGCACCGGGTGGCGTTGTGACCCACAGGCGCCCTACTACCGTTTACCACCAGGAGGCGGCGCCCTTGTCGGCAGGGCCTGTGGGGGCTGATGCGCAGACTTTGAACAATGACCCGGCTCCAGACCTGCACCATCAGGTCCAAGAGCTAGCTAAAAGACTGTTAAGGACTCGGGGCAGGACAGACCCCTACCTGGTTACGTCTCCCTGTTTTGGTGAAATGGACACCTTTGTTTTCTTCAAAGACTGCACCCAGTTGCGGACACGCCGTAACCATCTTTATGTGTTTTTCTTATTGTATTATTATTGTTTATACCTTGTTATGTTTTTCTAAAAATATGTTTAGTCCCGGAGTACTAAATTTCACTAGGGGGGAATGTGGCACCCCAGGGGTCTGGTTTCCACAGTAATGCAATGTTATGTCTGAGAGCAGGTGGGAGGTCTCTTGGTCAGGAATCCTATGCATGCCACACCTCCTGCCCAGTCCTGGGAGGGGAAGGACTTCCCCTATATAAACCTGGGGCTGAGGCAGGGTTAGAGAGTTCAGAGGGAGAGTTCAGCCAGGAGGGCTGACAGGGAGCTGTGGCTCCGGCTGGGCCCAGCTCCTGGGCCATGCCAGAAGTAGAGACAGAGAAGAGAAGCAGTATGGGAAGAAACAACAGGAGCTCTGTGGGAGCAGTGTTACAAGGAGTCAGGGGCTGGCAGCTGCAGAGCTCGCCCTGACTGAGAAGATTTCTTACCGGACCCGGAGTCCGAGGCTGTGGGGACTAACTCCTACCCAGCAGCAGAATCCGTCAGGCAGGGGATTCCAGGTCCTCTGGCCAAGAAACCCGAAGGCACGGTCACACGCATGGGACCAGCACCGCCGTCGTGGAGCGGAAGCTACTAGAAGGCCCCGAGTCACCGGCCATACGGGTGAGCACCACACGGTACACTCAGGGACGTGGGCTACTTATACCCGCCTCTAGCAAGGTAGCCAGAAGAGTACAGTCAGTTTGGGAGGCCTACAACTCCGCCTGGCCAGGGGAGATCCCATCTGCTCAAGGACTGACCAGGCCCCAATCGCTAGCCAGTACTCCGGGAGGGTCTATCGTTGTCACCAGTAAAGACCCTGAACTACACCGTACCGTCTCTGAGTGGTTCCTGCTACCCCCATCATCCACGTCGGCTGCCCTGAGGCCATACCCCTCCCGTTGGGGGTTATACCATCCCCGCTGCACCATCCTTCCACCGGCCTCAGCGGTCTGCTCTGCAGCGGCAGCTCCAAAGCTGCATTCAACGGGTGGCGTAGTCATCCAACATCTACCGCTGATACAGCGCCACTTAGTCTGACTCCCTGGGCACGGACCGGATCACCGCCAGGAGACTACAACCCTCAAAAGATCCGGCTCCGGGTAAGCTCCCGCGTGTGCAACGCTGCGCGACACAGGCCCAGGGGTGCGTCATATCCATGGACTCTCTGATGGTCAACCGAGCAGATCTGTAGCTTTCCAGTAAGGGCTATATACCCTTAGGCTGGAATCATGTAGAATCCAAATCTGTGTCTATTTGGTTAAAGCCATGTTACCAAGCTGATGGTCTGAAGAGAGTCTGAACTTTGATTCTCTTTGTAAAATCTGTTCAATTCTCTGTTTCAAATCTGCCTGCTACAGAGGCATATGTTCATTAAATAGTTCACATTTGTTTTTTCAAGTACACATCCACAGGGTAAGGGTTAGGGAGGTATTATTCCACAGGGCTCATTGTTTGAGCCTTTAATCAATTTACATAGTTGGTATGGCAGGGGGCTCTTGTAAATAAACATCTATCTGGCTTTAGTATAATATGCAATTAGCATAGTAACAAACACCATTGTCTCAGAACCAAGAGAAGACAACATTCAAGGTTAGGCCACCACGGCCCCACTATCAGTATTTGGTCAGTATTCGGTCAGTATGTTCTTCAGGAGTGGGAGCCAAAATCAGGTTAGGAACAATCAGAGAAAAGGTATAATAGAAACAAGTGCACCAATTCTGCATTTATCACTGGTTTTGGCTCTCACGCTTGAGAAAAAATACTGACCAAATACTGATAGTGGGGTCGTGGCCTTACACAAATACTGATCTGTCCTTCTTGACCCACCAAAGAAACACACACAAGTTTTAAAGTCAACACACAATTCTCTTGGCTTAACAAATCTAGACATCTGGCTGATTAAGATTAGAAGCTGTTTTGTCACAAGTATATTTTTCATTTTTTTTAACAGTCTGGGCTTCTTTCTAGGCTTCTGTAATGTTACAAATGTTACGGATCCGGGTGGTGGAACCTCTGTGCTGCGGTGCAAGGAGGGACCAGAGGGGCATAGCTAGGTATCAACTCGGACTGACCAAGGTCGTACGGCGGCTCAATCGACTCCGTGACCAGGGAAGGACCGAGCAGCGGGACCAGGTGCTACTCTGGGACCGACCTTGTATGAGAGCAGGTGACTCCCACGGGTCAGAAGGCAGGAACTGACCGGTACAGCAGATGAGCACGGCAGGCAGGCTGACGGGTGACCCGGGCAGACGGACTGGCAGACACGGCAGGTAACAAGAAGGAGCCTCCAGGTAGGCTGGCTGGTAGGCACGGCAGGTAACAAGCAGGAGCCTCCAGGTAGGCTGGCTGGTAGGCACGGCAGGTAACAGGCAGGTGCTTCTAGGTAAGCGGGCTGTCAGGCACGGCTGGTAACGGGCAGGAGCTTCCAGGTAAGCAGGCGGGCAGAGCCCATAGACAGACTGTCGGGCTGGAGAGTAGACAAGCTGGTGGACCGGACTTGTAGTCAGGCTGGCGGGCTGGACTTGTAGTCAGGCTGGCGGGCTGGACTGGTAGTCAGGCTAGCAGCGGGACCTGAGGGCGGAAGCAGAGTATAACACACAAAGCTACAACCTTGCACGGGCACCTCCATTTTGGAGGAGGTGCCTTTTATATGAGAGGTCCTCTGGCCATTTGGCCGGGGACTCTTTAGGACGGCGCGCGTGGCCCCTTTAAGAGGGAGGGAGCGCGCCCTAAGCACAGTGCCCGGGAAGCTGCGCGTGCCGGCAGCAACAGAGGCAGGAGCGCCGGAGGACGCCGGGCAGGGAGCGCGGCGGTAAGTGGGACGGCATCTCTGCCTGTCAGGGGGCAGAGACGCCGATACTACAACAAAGTTGTTTTTTTTACATTGATGGCTGACCGTACAATACAAGCAATTGCTACCATCCACCTTTTGTGTTTCCCCTATTTCCTCATAGACTGTAAGCTTGCGAGCGGGGTCCTCACTTCTCCTGGTATCTGTTGATTTATGTGATTATTGTTATTCTGTAATGTCTTTTATTTTCTGTACCAGTCCCCTCTAAAATGTAAAGTGCTGCAGAATATGTTTGCGCTATAGAAATAAAAATTATTATTATTTTTACATTTTTTATGTACTTTTTGCAGTTTTGTGCCATCCAAAAATAGCAACATCTATCCATAATCTCCATGATTATAGTGATCTGATTTCCCTGAAGTGCTCCATCTACTAATGCCAAGTTTGCAGGTATAGGGGATGCAGAGATGGCAGTGATACCCGGCCCTGGCACCTGAGACAGAAGAAGGCTGGTAAGTATTATATGGTAAGTGTAGGAACCATCATTTACAAATTTCACGCTAGGGCCCAAGAACCTCAAGATACACCTCTGACTACGGCCTCATTCACACGTCCGTGTTTAATCATCGGTGTCATCAGTGTTTGGTCCGTTTTTGCCATCAGTGAGTGCAACACGGACATCTGAACGAAGCCTAAAGGTGCATTTACACTATCGTTTCTAGGAACTCGCGTTTCAGGCTAATCTTGCAGTGTGAACAGGCTGCCGATCACACAAAGAACGAGCAAAACGCTTATTCATAGTTGAAATTATATTTTGTGCAGCACATTGTCCTGTGTACCTTAGGGTGCTTTCTCATTGCGTTTAGGCTCCCATTCAGTGGCCCCATCGTTGCTTACTTCCGTAGCCCGTGCAAAAAATAGATTTGGAAATATGCGCCAACGTGGGGCCATAGACTATATTGGTGCCGACAGAGCGAACATTAGCTATGTTGTGCATAATTTTCAGGCGTATACTGCCAGCAGGTGTGGCAGTAATCATACCTGTGTGTGACTAGGGAAATTGAACTCAGCTTCCTGATAAACCACAGTTAATTTATCTTTCAAAGGACGAGAGGCAATCACTTTTTCACACAGGTCCCTGTAGGTTTGGATTTCTTTTTCCCTTAATAATAAAGACCTTCATTTAGAAACTGCATTTTGTGTTTACTTGTGTTATCTTTGTCTAATATTTAAATTTGTTTTGTGATCTGAAACATTTAAGTGTGACAAACATGCAAAAGAATAAGAAATCAGGAAGGGGGCAAACACTTTTTCACACCACTGTATATCTACAGTAGATGTAGATTCCAGCTGCAGAAATGCAGCGGAAACGCATTAAAAACGCATCGTGTGACCACAGAAATGTCTGACAAAGGGCTCATTCACACGTACAAGAAAAACTGGCCGATTATTCCGATCAGACTTTGATCAGTGTTTGGTCGAGCATGATCTGTTTTCCTCTTACATGGAGAAATTTTCTTTTACGGACCAATTGACTTAAATTGCTGATTTTGATCCGACCCTCAGGTCAAAATCGGACATATTGCCGCAATTTTCTGCAGACCTCTTGGTTTGCGAAAAGTCATGAACATGTATATGGCACCCAAAACCAAAGAAATGAGCCGGAGAATAAGTTGGAGCTGGTTCACACTGTGGCCATTTGACAGACAAAACCCAAGAAAAAAAAACAAATGAGCAAATATCGTATAGTAAGTAAATAGTAATAGTACATGTAAGTAACATAGGGTACTTAGTTATCACTATTTGATCAAAAGGCATAAAAGCCATCCCACCACGAGAAGGTGAACCCATCGGAATGGCCCTATCCTGTCTCTAGTATTAAAACCTCACCTTGTGTTAGCCGACCTCAATGTGAATAAGGACAGGGGTCCGACTGTGCAGCCATCTGCCCATGGGAAGCTATATAGATGAAATGCCTACCTCAAAAGGGGGTCCACGCCCCTGTTTGTACAAAGTGCAAGAAACTACAACAAAACCAAAGAAATGAGCCGGACTATAAGTTGGTATATGTTCAATGTGTAGGAGCTCGTTCACACTGTGGCCATTTGACAGACAAAACCCAAGAAAATACAAAATGAGCAAATACCCTGTAGGAAGTAAATAGTAATAGTACATAGTACATGTAAGTAACATAGGGTACTTGATTAACATGATTGTGATGAAAAAGCGTAACCGCCATCCCACCACGACAAGGTGTACCCATTGGGATGGCCCTTCCTGTCTCTAGTATTGTCTCACCTTGTCACCCGACCTCAATGTGAATAAGGACAGGGGTCCGACTGTGCAGCCACCTGCCCACGGGAAGCTATATAGATGAAATGCCTAGCTCAAAAGGGGGTCCACGCCCCTGTTTGTACAAAGTGCAAGATTCGACTACAATGGCTCAATAGACTATCACAGGTACGAGTGCTATCCGTAAAAAACACCGATAGCAGTCGTGCAGGAAAATCGAACGTGTGAATCAAACCTAAAAGGTCTTAAAAATGAGAGCAGCAAGCCAAAATTTGTGTCTCGACAGTATATTGCATCGTCATTTTGCATTCTAAGTTTCCGTCAAGGATGCTATATGCGCTAGGAACAGAAGGGGGCGCTATCCCACACCATTCAGACATGTAAGCCCTATGAGATCACCAAGCCTGACAATGTTCTTGATTACTTTTTATGACCATCCCCGTTAAACCAGTGATTCCATCCATTTTCGGTGTTTTATGGGAGGCGGTATTACTAATGATATACATAGAATATGTTCCCTCAGTGGAGATTATCTGTGTCATAACAGAGCGCACCCTACTCCGCTTCCCCCTGCTCCTGCTACTTCCATTTTGTCACATTTGAACCTTAACACTATATTTCAATCCTTGGCAGCTGCCCCTGGAAGTCCCCGCACAACACAAAGTGCTTTGCAGCCCCTCTGGGTTTCTCGGGCCAGCCTTTTGCAGTCCCAGTGTGATCATTACCGCCGAGGTGTTTTTCCTCATTAAAATGGTTTGGGGTTTTTTGATCTAATTTTCCTTGGCTTTTCTTTGAGTCTGTTATTTATTCCCCACCCGAACTAGAAAGAGGGGCTTTATAAAGGCCAGATTGTTCTGTACGGGCTGCCGTGGGGAGAAGTATAAAGGTGCCTTTCAGTTTGCCACATTAACACTAATGGGCCTTCCACCTCCAGCACTAAAACGCGTTGTGGAATAGACTGTTATGTTACATAGTCAGCCCTTTGACACTCCTTAGTTGAGTCTGAGCCTATTATAGGACTACAAGAGAATTTCTAGCATTGTGTGATGTAACGTGAAATCTGGACTGTTGCCTAAGTAGAGCATGCCAGTTATTCGGCTGTGGGTTGAGGGACTAATAGGCTAGATTGGAAGACCATGGGTATATTAGCTTGGAGCTGAGAGTGCCCCCATGTGCCAGACCTTTGTGCCCATAATACGTGGAGGAACGTTCATTGGACTGACGAATCGTCAAGTTAATGGTAATTCGCAGGAAGTCAAAATGTCTACCCCTTCTACTTAAAAGGGTTGTAAGGGACTTTTTTAGTAGTTGCCAACTACCTAACTGTTGTTCCTGGTACTTATCTCTACTGGGGATAGAACAGTCACAGACCGCTCCTGTCGACATATTCCGCAACTTCTGCTGCCATCACATCAACAGAGCAGCAGCTTCTCTTCCGCTCTGCTCTGTTCACTAGGTGCGACTGCCATCATGCTGTTCGACAGCCTGCTCCCCGCTGCCTAATTGCGGGGAGCCGATTGTCAATCAGCGTGATGTCGGCAGTCACTCCCCGTCCACAGAGCAGCTCGGAAGAAGAAGAGCTGTTCTGTTCACTGTCGTGACTGCCGTCATGCTGTTCGACAGCCGACTCCCCGCTGCCTAACTGCGGGGAGCTGATTGTCAATCAGCACGACGTTGGCAATCACGCCCCATCAACAGAGCAGCTCGGAAGAAGAACAGCTGCTCTGTTGACATGGAGCAGCTGAATCGCCAGCAGGAGCAGTCGGTGACCGCTCTGAGTCAGGTAGAACACACAGAGAGAGGGGAGTTGATCCAGCACTTCAGGTAAAATGCTAAATTTTATTCCATTAGTATTCCGTCAGTAAAAACATAGTTAAAAGGAAAATCCACATCATCAAATGGATAAACGTATCATCTGAGGAGAAAGTCCCAAGAGAAATATTCAAAGTCCTGGTTGACGCGTTTCGAAGTGATACTTCTTATTCATAAGAGAGGTTATCACTTCGAAACGGGTCTTTCTCCTCGGATGATACGTTTGTCCATTTGATGATGTGGATTTTCCTTTGGACTATGTTTTCACTTATGGAATATTAATGGAATACAATTTAGAATTTTACCCGAATTTTATAGATTACCTTTCCTTGGATTTGAGATCCTGTGCATTCGTGGATGGGTGAGCTGATCATGCCTTTAAGGTTAGAAGACGCAGGTAGTTTAGCCTGTTAGTTCTTAGGCCCATAGTAAAGAAAATAAAATAGTCATGGATAACCCCTTTAAAAATAATGTTGAAGAAGGCAAAAAGGATCTCCCTTTTTAAAAAACAACAACAAAATCAAGAAATCAGTGCCATCTTTACTTATGAGTTGTGTCTGGTACTGCAACTAAGTGTCATTCATTGGAATAGGTCCCAACTTTAATACACAATACAAGGATGTGTTTCCGGCAAAAGACCAAGGACCTCGATTCATTATTGCATTTGCGTCTGTTTTTTGTCACATTTTTCTTGTTTTGTGCCTTTTTTGTTTGTGTTTTCCCAATTGCGCCTTTTTAAAGTCTATTTTATGTATGTTTATTTTTTTGTGTTTTTTGTTTTTTAGTATGGAGTTTAGGATTTCCAGATGTGTTCGGCTGATTCATCATTTTCGACTTTTCGAAAAGTCACCAAATTTGTTGTAAATGTCCTCCAGTCCTCCCCCTCCCCCTACTATCCCACTCCACCCTGCAATTTTATGTATGCCTGAAATTTTGCTGAAAAATTTTGTGCCACTTTTTGTTCTAAAAGATTACAAAAAAAGGCAAAAGAGCATTTTTGATTTGGCGCAAATTTCATGAACCACGTGCGCCATTTTGATGAATTTGCCGCCAAAAACATCAGCGAGTACCACAAGAAAAAAAAAGAAAAAAGTGACTTTAAATAAGTCGGAAATGATGAATCAGGACCCAGATCTTTTTTTTCTATTCAGATGATTCGTGGGTATATACAGTATATACTTGTGATATAAGACCAGAAAGGTGTAGACAGAGGAATGGTGCAGCAATCATTGGACAAACAGGCTGGCAGTAAGTAAAGAAATTCATTCTCTGTGTGGCTACCCGAAAAAGTGGAATATACAGTAGCACTCCGGCAGTCCAATATGGAGTGGTGGTCAAGCATCCTAGCGACGATAAAAGAGCACCGTTTTGGCAATCAGTGGAAGTCCCAATAGTCGGACCCTCACAGATTAAAAATTTTCCTGAGAAAAGGTGATAACTTGTTCCAACCAGAATATCAATGTAAGATCTTTTCTGACTCTACCATACATATGCACGCTCAACTTTGCCATGCATGCATGTATTTTTAATAGGCAGAGGAAATAAAATATCTGCCAAGCACCCCTCATCTCCTGAGAAGACACAAGGACTGGGCAAGGTCCAATGCTTCCCCTCCTTGACATCATCTGTTGGGGAAGAATCGCAAGAGTTTCCTGCAAGTTCAGTCAAATCTTCTCCACTACTTCTGAGGATCTTTAGGCACAATACTTGGTGGTTACACTTTTTCAGACAGAAACTTTAAAAAGTCATTGGCAGTCCAAGAAACAAGGATAGTGCTTTCTGGTAGTCTTTGCTTCAGGGTGTTCGTCCACCTTTGATGGATCAGATGTTTCTGCTGAAATAGCATGTCACTACCTAGCCAACAATTTACCAGTATCTGGCAGGACATGCGCTGTGACTCTGGTCCCATTTTTAAAAAATTTGGCAGCTTGCGCCCTGCCTGGCCTCATCACTGCACTGTTTTTCATTGCTTAACTTTCATAGCGGTTTCCATAATGCATGTTAAAATTACCGTCTTAGCAAAATCCCCCTTTCAGCTGATGGCAATCATGGCCAAATCTGGCCCGCAGGGTGTTTACATTTGGCTTGTGACACTAGAACCACCACCCCTATGTGGGGCCATTATTCTGTATGGAGGACTATGTGGGGCCATTATTCTGTATGGAGGACTATATGGGGTCCATTATACTGTATGGAGGACTATGCGTAACCCATTATTCTGTATGGAGGACTATGTGAGGCCATTATTCTGTATGGAGGACTATGTGAGGCCATTATTCTGTATAGAGAACGATGTGAGGCCATTATTTTGTATGGAGGACTATGTGGGGCCATTATTCTGTATGGAGGACTATGTGGGGCCAATAATACTATAATGAGGACTATGTGGGGCCATTATTCTGTATGGAGGACTATGTGGTGCCCATTATACTGTATGGAGGACTATGTGGGACCCATTATACTGTATGGAGGACTATGTGGGGCCATTATTCTGTATGGAGGACTATGTGGGGCCCATTATACTGTATGGAGGACTACAGTATGTGGGGCCCATTATACTGTATGGAGGACTATGTGGGGCTCATTATACTGTATTGAGGACTATGTGTGGCCATTATTCTGTATGGAGGACTATGTGGGGCCCATTATACTGTACGGAGGACTATGTGGGGCCCATATTCTGTAAGGAGGACTATTTGGGGCCCATTATTCTGTATGGATGACTATGTGGGGCCAATATTCTGTATGGAGGACTGTGTGGGGCAATTATACTGTATGGAGGACTATGTGGGGGCCCATTTTTCTGTATGGAGGACTATGTGGGGCCCATTATTCTGTATGGAGGACTATGTAGGGCCCATTATTCTGTATGGAGGACTATGTGGGGCCATTATTCTGTATGGAGGACTATGTGGGGCCATTATTCTGTATGGAGGACTATGTGGGGCCCATTATACTGTATGAAGGATTATGTGGGCCCATTATACTGTATGGAGGACTATGTGGGGCCCATTATTCTGTATGGAGGACTGTGTGGGGCCCATTGTAATTGTATGGAGGTTTATGTTGGGCCCATTAGTTTGTATGGAGGACTATGTGGGGTCCATTATTCTGTATGGAGGACTATGTGGGGCCATTATACTGTATGGAGGACTATGTGGAGCCAATATTCTGTATGGAGTACTATTTGGGGCCCATATTCTGTACGGAAGACTATGTGGGGCAATTATACTGTATGGAAAGCTATGTGGGGGCCCATTATTCTGTATGGAGGACTATGTGGGGCCCATTATTCTGTAGGAAGGACTATGTGGGGCCATTATTCTGTATGGAGGACTATGTGGGGCCATTATTCTGTATGGAGGACTATGTGGGGCCCATTATACTGTATGGAGGATTATGTGGGCCCATTATACTTTATGGAGGACTATGTGGGGCCCATTATTCTATATGGAGGACTGTGTGGGGCCCATTATACTGTATGGAGGATTATGTGGGGCGCATTATACTGTATGGAGAACTATGTGGTGCCCATTATACTGTATGGAAGACTATGTGGGGCCCATTATTCTGTGTGGAAGACTGTGTGGGGCCCATTGTACTGTATGGAGGTTTATGTTGGGCCCATTATTTTGTATGGAGGACTATGTGGGGTCCATTATTCTGTATGGAGGACTATGAGGGGCTATTATACTGTATGGAGGACTATGTGGGGCCAATATTCTGTATGGAGTACTATTTGGGGCCCATATTCTGTACGGAGGACTATGTGAGGCAATTATACTGTATGGAAAGCTATGTGGGGCCCATTATTCTGTATGGAGGACTATGTGGGGCCCATTATTCTGTAGGAAGGACTCTGTGGGGCCATTATTCTGTATGGAGGACTATGTGGGGCCATTATTCTGTATGGAGGACTATGTGGGGCCCATTATACTGTATGGAGGATTATGTGGGCCCATTATACTTTATGGAGGACTATGTGGGGCCCATTATTCTATATGGAGGACTGTGTGGGGCCCATTATACTGTATGGAGGATTATGTGGGGCCCATTATAATGTATGGAGGACTATGTGGTGCCCATTATACTGTAAGGAAGACTATGTGGGGCCCATTATTCTGTATGGAGGACTATGTGGGGCCCATTATTCTGTATGGAGGACTATGTGGGGCCATTATTCTGTATGGAGGACTATGTGGGGCCCATTATTCTGTATGGAGGACTATGTGGGGCCCATTATACTTTATGGAGGACTATGTCGGGCCATTATACTGTATGGAGGACTATGTTGGGCCTATTGTTCTGTATGGAGGACTATGTGGGGCCCATTATACTGTATACTGGTTGGTCCGCAACTTTGTCCAAGTTTTTCATTTTGGTCCTCTGTGTGTTTGAGTTTGACGTCCCTGACCTAGAGCAATGTCAATCAAGGAAGAATGACAGTGCTAAGTCAGGACTCCATGACTCTTCAATACTCTAGCACCGCCCACTTGACTCCTGGTAAGGTCATTAGACATAGTTCACACTGAGATAAATCACCTTTAACCTATATGGCTATTTGAAGGGAAGCAGAGAGTTTGGAGCTCTAGTTCAGAAATAAATTGTAAAATGAATTGTTACAGAATTTTGAACCTAAAATTAAATAACATTTAGTCTTTGCTGCAGAAATGCTATTTAATGTTTTTTTTTTTTTTTTTACCAGAACCTGATGGATCCAATTGATTGATATTGGGACTACTTGCTTTTCTTGCTTGTACAACAATTAACAAGGACATGTTAGATGTGTTCCTAATAGATTGTGCTCCATCTCCTTTTTTTGGTTTCCAGGTCTTTCAGTGTATTTTATATGTTCTTTCCTTCCTCTCCCGGCTTGTGTTTTGTGTCAGATAAGTCAGACAGCAAAACATAAAATTTAATTGATGGATTTACAAGTTGAGGTTTATTTGCCTCAAATCTGGATTAGGTCTGAATGAATTAATAGGGTGTCTGTGAGTTTAGATCACTTCCTATCATTCCCCGTCATGACACATCTAGGGGAGGCCAGAGACACAGGGAGCTCCACCGATCTGACCAAATTATAGACTGTGCCCCTTCCCTGAGTGATGCCGCGCTTTTATATATTTAACCCTTCCCACCCCAAATCCTCTCTGCTAAGTTTGCCTAGTAATTATTGAGAAGCAGTATAAACCGTGAATGTATCCATAGAGCTCCATTCACCTGACAGAGGCCAAGAAAATGTCCCTTGGACCTTCATTGTGCTGGTGCAGAGTATACAATGGTATATATAGGTGTAAATGTCTAGAAACATATAGATGAATGCAACATTGTTTATAAATACAAAATCTATCTATCTATCTATATGAGCTATCTATTTTTTCTATCTATCTATTATCTATCTCATATCTTTTTATCTATGTCTATCTATCTACCTATTTATCGATCTATCATCTATCTATTTCATAATTATCTATCCCATATCTATCTACTTTATTTTCTAACAATGGAAAAATAATGAGGTAGCACTCGTCCAAATATTACTGGGTGCATGGCCTCCCAAGATCGTCACCAAAAACCACTGCATCCTTAACAATCCGAAAAATGGGGGCAGCACTCCAAAATTAAATAACAGAAATATGGACTTTAATTTGCCCTTGAAACATGAGTTAATTAAAGTCTGAATTATTTTTTTATCCCCTTTGGACTATCTATCTATCTATCTATTTATCATCTATCTATCTTCTATCTAATATATATATATATATATCATCCATCTATTATCTATCTATCCTTATCTCTATCTATCTATTATCTATCTATCATCTATCTATTATCTATCTATCCTCATCTGTATATCTATTATCTATCATCTATCTGTTTATCTAATATCTATCTATCTATTATCTATCTATCTGTAATCTATCTATTATCTAGCTATCTATTATCTATCTATCTATCATCTATCTATTATCTATTTATCTAATATCTATCTATCCTCATATCTATCTATTATCTATCTATTATCTAGCTAGCTATTATCTATCATCTGTCTATCTATCCCTCTATCTATCCTCATATCTATCTATTATCTATCATCTATCTATCTATCTATTATCTATCTATCTATTATCTGTCCTCATATCTATCATCTATCTAATACCTATCTAATATCTACAGTTGAAACCAGAAGTTTACATACACTATATAAAAAGACACATATCCATGTTTTTCCTCAATATCTGACATGAAATCAGAATATACCTTTCCAGTTTTAGTTCAATTAGGATTACCATAATTTTTAATATTTGCCAAATGGCAGAATAATGGTGTATGTAAGCTTCTGGTTTCAACTGTATCTATCAATTATCTATCTATCTATCTATCTATCTATCTATCTATCTATCTATCTGTTATCTATCTATCATCTATCTATCATCTATTATCTATCTATCTATCTATCATCTATCTATTATCTATCTATCTATTGTCTATCTATTATATATCTATTATCTATCATCTATCTATCTCATATCGATCTATCTATACAGCATGTGTATATATCTATCTGGGTGAACAAAGTCCACTTTTTTCACTTATTTCCCGTGGAGTGCTGCTCTCATTCTGTTTCTTCTGTAATATACTGTGTGTGTATGTATGTTTGTGTATATATATATATAAAATGTGTATGTGTGTGTATTCAGAGTACTACTACACTAGGACTCAGCTTATGTATACTGTGTATACGGATCATACTGTTAGGCCTCAGTGCCCACATATGATATATCCCTGGCCTATTTCACTTTGACTATCACATTTAGATAATGAAGTACAGAATGAATGGTGGAAAAAGAGTTATATAGTCCAATGGTCCATAAACATTGGACTAAATGTTGCATGGGGCCTACATATTCCACAGCCCAGTGTGTATTTATACACACATAGATATATAACCCATAGCAACCAATCAGATTCTGTCTCTTATTTACCTGAGGGGATTTGAAAAATTAAAACAGAATCCTGATTGGTCGCCGTGAGCAGCTGCTCTCCTAATTAATGCTTGTGGTAGTTTTCTCCTCATAGCTGTATGGACTGAAGCTGCGGCTCTGACTAGTGACTGGCTAATGACTGTCCTGGCCAGTGACTATAGGTGGCCACGCTGTATTTCTTCATAACTCAATATACAGCATTCTCTATATGCAGCTGAATAATGCTTTACTCTGCCTATAGAAGTCAATGGAACCAGAGGATCTGTCATAGATGAATAATATACATTTATATGACACTGGTATTAGGGAACATTAGGGTTCATTTGTAATGTATTTTGGAGGTATAAAGTGAAAAAATGTACCAAAATAAATCTCCATATGCCGGAGTCATACATCACTGTATAGGGGAACAACGGCGTATGTCACTGTCAGGATACCTGCGTATAGATAGACTGTATATAACCACAAATAAAGACACACTGCCTCCAAAGTGTCTTCCATCTATCATCCAAAAAATCTGTGTAGTGGAGACTTTATTTAGCCAAAATGTGACGTTTTAGGACTTTAAAAAAAAACACAGAAAAGTCCCCACTACACGGATTCTTTTCCATCACAAAATTCTATCTATTTAATTCTATCTATCTATCTATCTATCTATCTATCTATCTATCTATCTATCTATCATCTATCTATCTATCTATTATCTATCTATTATCTATCATCTATCTATTATCTATCTATTATCTATCTATCTATTATCTATCATCTATCTATCATCTATCTATCTATTATCTATCTATCTATTATCTATCATCTATCTATTATCTATCTATCTATCTATTATCTATCTATCTATTATCTATCTATCTATTTTCTAACTATTATCTATCATCTATTATCTATATATTATCTATCTATCTAATTCTATCTATCTAATCTATCTACCATCTATCTATATTATTGAAAAATATATCAGAAAGTGGCACGGGCTAAAAAATCTGAGTTCCAAGCCTCCTAGAAAATTGCCAAGCCTACCAAATAAAATAAATGGTGGCCGCACACCATAAAGTGCAATATAAGTGGACTTTTATAGCCCATTGTGATGACGTTTCCATTCAAGTTGTGAATCTTTCTCAAGTTTTTAGAGAAAGATTCACGCCTTGAACCGAAATGTCACCACTATGGGCTATAAAAGTCCACTTATATTGCACTTTATCTTGTTGGTGTGCGGCCACCATTTATTTATCTATCTATCTATCTATCTATCTATCTATCTATCTAAAGCAGAATAATTGCAATAATCTACATCCATAGTTACTACCATGTGAAATTATACAAGAAGCATAAATATGAATCCTTCATGAAAAACCTAAATATAAATCCTCTTGACAAAATAGACATAGCCATTACCAGCACTCACTCTATCTATCTATCATCTATTATCTATCATCTATCACCTATCTATTATTTATCTATTATCTATCTATCTTCTATCTATCTATTATCTATCCATCATCTATCTATCATCTATCTATCATCTATATATTATCTATATATTATCTATCTATCTATTATCTGTCAATATCTATTATCTATTATCTATCTATCTATGTTTTACGTATTATCTATCTATTATCTATCATCTATATATTATCTATATATTATCTATCTATCTATTATCTGTCAATATCTATTATCTATTATCTATCTATCTATTATCTATCATCTATTATCTATCATCTATCTATTATCTGTTGATATCTATCTATTATCTATCTCATATCTATTATCTATCTCATATCTATTTATCTATCATCTACCTATTTTCTATCTATTATCTATCTCATATCTATTTATCCATCATCTACCTATTTTCTATTATCTATCTATTATCTATCTATCTATCTATTATCTATCTCATATCTATTATACATTTATCTATCTATCTATCATCTATCTATGTATCTAAAGCAGAATAAGTTTGGTAAATTGAATCTGTAGTTATATTCACTTTGAAATTATGCCAAACGCATAAATCTAAATTCTATAATAGTAGATTTAGAAAACTGATATAACATATAAAAGTCAATAATGGAGCAGATACAGAAAATCTACATATAAAAGAAAAAACTCAGGAACGTATTTACGGTGTATTTAAACGAGTGTTCCTAGAGTCCCTCTTTCTGTATTATCGGCCTGTCTTAACAGGCCACCAATAAGCTTGTTTAAAAATCATCATTCTCGACAGCGCACCATCCTGTCCGTGCGATTTACATGTAGTCGGTCGGTGGTCGTTTAACGGATGCGGTCGGTGGTCATTTAACGGATGTGGTCGGCCCGTGTAAATGCACCCTTAGCATCTTAGACCTCTCAAGACACAAAAGGGATAGTGGGGATCAGTATGTAAATATGTTCTGCATATGGTGTCTTTTCCTTCATGATCTACTACGTTTTTAAGGACTGGTGTGCCCAGCACTATGGCACCAGTTGTGCCGCCCCGGTCACCATGTATGCTGCAGTATAGCACCTGAGGAAGGCTATAAGGGAATACTTAATGCTATATGACATCTGATGAAAGATACGTTTTCCTTCTAGATTGTGCAGGAATCTGGCAAAAATAAACCTCCATCTGTTTCTGTATAAAATCAGAAGTGCACAGAGAAACAGTATGACCACAGACTTCTATGGCTGCAGTATTATGACAGACAATGTATGAGCCGTCTTATGTACATGGGTGCACTGCGGCTTCATTCTGTAAGTCTGCTATAGAGAAGCAGGGGCGGACATATCATTGGTGCAACATGTGCAGTCATAGAGGGGCCCAAAAGGTAAGGGGGCCCATTTCTACCTCCAAAGCAGGTGGAATTGTGCATTATGATGAGCTATTGGGCTGCAAGGGGCCCATATATTGATCTTGCACAGGGGATCTCTTCTGTCTGTGTCCGCCAGCGTATAGGAGCATATACCCTGTACTGTACAGATTCCATACTAATAAGACACTTCTGTTCTGACTTTAATGGGTATATATGGAAATTTTCTCTGCTAACAGCATTGTATCATGATACAGAGTGTAATAGAACCTGTGTGGATGTGCGTGGAAGCTGAGAAGTTCCAATCTAAGAAGACCTAGATAGATAGATAATTGAGAATTGATAGAAGAATTCATAGAAGAATAGATAGTATAGACAGGAAATTGAGAGATATAGATGTAGATAGATAATTGAGATAGATAGAAATATAATTGAGAGATAGAAGGATAAATAGAAAGATAGATAATTATGACTTAGAAGAATAGATAGTTGATAAATAGATAAGATATAGATGGATAGATAGATAATTAAGAGATACATAGAATGTTGATAGATACATGAGTGAGCTAGATATAACAATTGTTAAACCACGCTTAATTTTTTTACTGCCATAATTTTTTTTTCTCAAATTTCTTTCCACTAAAAAAAATTCTTAAATCTAAAATAATCTTAAAAGAAAAAAAAAACAGCCAGAAAGTGAAAACTGAGTGATATTTTTTTTTCTTTGTTTTAGGTTATGACCAACATAAAAAAAAATTTTAGTGAGTGATGAAAATATGAGGTAGTATACATATCTTACAGTCAGGTCACACACATAGGTAGTTAAATGCATTGAAAAATATTTTTTTTTATTATGTACAAAAAAAAAGATAAAATAAAAAAAAAAAAACACAGAAAAGAGTTTACTTATTACAAATATCCAGACAGAGAAAAATGTATGGAAAGGCACGGCCCCCATTACAGGAAATCAGCGCTCCTAAAAATGATCAAAATTCTGCTTTTAATTTGCCTGTGGCAGAAGCGGTAAGCTAACATCTAAAGATGGAGAGAAGGGACGGGAGCACAAAAAATTATTTTTAAGAATGCGGATATTAAAAAATTTATTTTTATCTGCAAATATAAATTAATAAAAATTATATATTGTCTAATCAAAAAGAAAACATTATTTGCAGTGTACATTTCATTTACAAGCGCAACGGTTGTGATATATTTCATTTTAAAATGAAATTGTGTTTGAATTCTTTTCAGTGTAACACTTTTTGTGCTGTAAAACAAAAATTTGAGGATTCGTTGGGAAGTGAAAAGTGATGAAGAAAAAAAAAAACAACAACCTGTTTTGCATTCACAAAAAAAATAAAATAAAAATAAATTAAGAATTAAAAAAAAAAAGGAAAAAAAATCCCTGAGTCAATTCAACACATCTCTAATGGTCCAGCTTTATATATATATTTTATGTACATTTTCTTGCCCCTTTAGTCTAAATCTGTTGAGGGCAGTTTATAATTTGCAGTCTTCTCACGAAAACACATGGCAATCATTTGTGCACAATCCTGTCTTCTGAAAATTCTTTGTAGTCCTTTTATTGTCCACAATATATATATTTTTTTTCTTTAATTGCACATAAATACAGATGACTATTCTTTAACTACCCAGCCTGAAGAAGAGTACTCATCATCACATATATTCCTTTTCATTTCTGATTTGTAGCATACAGTTACAGTGCATTCAGGATCCTTTTATAGTGGATTTCCTATGGGTTTAATTCTAAGGCCCAGACCTGTTGTGGCCACCCCGTCCTTCCCTTTATTTTCTTCTCTCCTTGGGGTGCAGCAGTCCAAACCCCTTCATTTTGCTGCAAAAGAGAAGAAAATACCAATGAATTTTAAATATAAATATGTGTATAAAATTAGATTAAATAAAATAATACAACTTTATTTGAAATGTCCTTAGTTGATAAATACAAAATAAACGGAAAATTAAATAATAGTGCTATATTTTCTAATACAAAAATAACAAAATCAAAAATAATGATACAGTTCAGTTTATATTCTACAATTTTGCCTTTTATTTAATATTGAAATTTCTAGCGCAGAAAAATGTATATTTTATTTCCAAGGGCCACTTGGGAGAAAGGCTAAACATTCTTTGCTCAGCTGTTTTTCTAGGGTTAGCGTCATGTATCATGGGTATGGTAAATAAAGCCCAAATCATCTAAATTATTTGCAGCCTTGTGTATACTAGAATACAGCAACATTCGAGGATTATGTTTGGAGACCTCTTGAGAACCATTAATGTATTTTATGACTCTAGGACTTTCTCACTTTTTCTTTTGAGAACTTGAGCAGCAAACATTGGACATGTTTACAGTGCTGAGTACAGAATTATAAAATGGCATTAAGTATGTCACATATTATGCAGATATTACAGAGAGATGTAGAGAGCGAGAGAGAAAGAAATAAAGAAAGAAAGAGAAAGAAATAAAGAGAAAAAAAATAAGGAATGATAGGATAATAAAAAGTAAAAAACAATAGGAGAAATAAAGAATATGAAAAGAAATAAAGAATGAGAGAGGAGCAATAAAGAAACACAGAGTAAGAAGAAATATGAGAGAAAAAGTAAGAAGAAATTAGAGAAAGAAAAAGTAAGGAATGAGGGAAATAAAGAATGTGAAAAGAAATGAAAAAAAAGAGAGAAATAAAAACAAAGTGAGAAGAAATATGAGAGAAAAAATAAGGAATGAGAGGAGAAAAATTAATAAAGAATGAGAAAAGTCAAGAATATGAAAAACAAATAAAGAATGAGACAGAGAGACAAGAATGAAGGAAATTAAAAAGAAAGGAGATAGAAAAAAATTGGAATGAGAGACGAAAACGTAAGAAAGAATGAGAAAAATAAAGAATATGAAAAGAAATAAAGAATGAGAGAGAAAGAGACAAAGTAAGAAGAAATATGAGAAAGAAAAAGCAAGAAGAAATGAGAGAAAGGGAAAGTAAGAAACAATGAGAGAAACAAGAAAGCCATATAGAAAGAAAAGAATGAGAGAAAAAATAAGAAGGAATGAGAGTAGATAAGAAAAAAATGAGAGAAAGAATATGAAAAGAGATAAGGAATGAGCGAGAAAGAAATAGCAAGAGGAAATGTGATGAAGATTAAGTAAGAAGGAATGAGAGAAAGAAAGAAAGAGAAAAAGAAAGCACTGCAATTTATTATGGTGTACATATTTATCAGGAAGGCCTTATGTGGTCAAGAGAAATATTAGATAGAAAACACATAAATAATTTGTATACAGAAAAAAAGGGAAGAGGAAAATATGGATTAAAGAAGGAGTACAGATACATAAGAAATAATATATATCATGCACAGATAAATGGTGGATGGATCATAGGTATAGAGATGATAATACATATTTACATTTTACTTAGAAGGATGTGTATATATGTATGAACATTACAGATAATTCTAAAACAGAAATGTTATATTTACAATAATTTTTATATGAATATATTATATATACACACACATATATAAATATATTTAAATAAACACAGATATATATATATATATATATATATTTATATATATATATTTATATTGGATATAACACATCTTTGATCTTTTCTTGCTTCTTACTTGCATCGATCTCTCCTGGTACACACATAACAAGTCTGGATGTACTTACAGCTTCTCTTTTCCGTTTACAGTCTCTATTATCCATTTTCTTCAGTTCGGCTTTGAACCCTTCTGTGCCCCCAGGTTCATTGTCCTTTGCCAGGACATCCATTAAGTAGCCTATGTAGCTGGTGGCCAGCCTGAGGGTCTTTATTTTGGAGAGCTTGGTGTCGGCTGGAACATTGGGGATACATTCTCTGAGTTCTGCAAACGCACTGTTAATACTTTCTGTCCTTCTCCTTTCCTTTTTGGGGGGCACTCCTTTCCTCCTTGCCAGCCGACCACCTAGAGCCTCCAGGCGGCTGCTGCTACTGCTGCTCTGGGCAGGACCCACAGTGCCATACTCAGGGCTATAGGGAGGTTGGGTGGCAAACTCTGAAGGGGACACTTCTCCTGGATTTAGGACCCATCCTTGAAAGAAAGGTCTATCCTGGTGGCATCTAGAGCCAGGGGTGAAGATATAAGGTTCTGGCATCATATGGTGATGATGCTGGTAACTCCCAATGATGTTCATGGCAAAAGATGCCCAGATCACCAACCTCCAGCAAGTCTCTGTCCTCTTCTAGTTATCAGACTTTGTAGGAACTCCCCATAGACTCAAGATCCGAAAAGACCCTCAAACTCCAAGAAGAAAAAGAAGATCACAGCCAGTGAAGAAGCAGGCTATAGGTTCCAGCATCCAGCGATATACTGGGGCTCACTTGCTAAGCCAACATATATATTGAAGATTAGAGAGGCTCAGAAAAGGCTGAGATACAATAACAGATCTTATCCAGGCTCCAGCTCTGCACCTCTCAGCACATTAACCCTTCTGCCTCTCCTCGGGGTCTTTATAATCAGCTCAGGCCCTGATGTCAAAATCTTCAGGGAGCCAATAAGAAAGGGTAGGAGGAGGAAAGGGGGAAAGGGGGGTGCTGGGAGGATGCCCATTCACCTGGAGCCCCACTAGCCTGTGGGACACTCACCTAATAATGGCCTGTCCGACCATAGGGGGGGTCACAGCTGCCATTAAAACAATTAAAGTCACAGCACAACAGGCCAATGAGAGTGCACTTATCTTTTTTATTTGTATTTTATTATATATATTTTTATAGTTTTTCCTACATTTCTACACAGTTTATAGTTCTTTTTGGATAGTGTATTTTACATTTTTATATAATTCGGTTGGAGTCAGAGGTAAAACAAGTGAGTATTAGAAGATCAAAAGAGCTTCTTCATAGGCTGCAGTGTTTGTCTGAGCAGAGAACACAGCACACGATCTAGGGAGATATCAGTCAGTTCATTAGTATCACAATTAGTAAGGATATTTAGCATTTGATTATTTTTATTTTTATATTCTTTCATAATAGCTACTACAATTTCTAATGTAAAATGTAGACACATCAGTTAATATAGTATATGTTATATATAATAGTTATACTATTTTTTTTTTAATTAAAAATTTGAAATGATCATAGATATTTATATTATTATAATCATTTATTAATGCCATTACTACTGCAGAATATACAGTGGAGACTAAACCTAAGTATGGATATTTCACATTATTATTATTATTATTATTATTGTGCTTATATTACTACTACAAAATTCACATTGTCACAATGGAGACATCGTTCTTCATAATGATAATAATAATAATAATAGAATACAGTGCATAGATATTGTATAGCACCATATTTTATATACCGTAGAAAGACAGACATAGGTGAATAGATACATGATAGAGAGAAAGAGGATAGATAAATAGATAGAAAGAGGATAGAGAGATAGATGGATAGAAAGAAGATAGATAGATAGATACATGATAGATAAAAAGATGATAGATAGATAGATTTTAGATAGATAGATCCACTTAAGTTAAAAATAAAAAAGCAGGAGTAGCACCAGGGTAAAGTGGGTGCAGAGCTCCCCTGGTAAACCATCCAGATAAGAAGTAAAGGATAGAGGCAGCATACCAAGCAATATGGCAGAAAAAAAGGTGGTTTATTAGTCCATAGTAGCAGTGGCAACGTTTCGGTTCTGGGATATGAACCTTTCTCAAGCGTTAATACCTCGGAACCGAAACGTTGCCACTATAAACTAATAAACCACTGTTTGTTTGTTTTTGTTTTTTTTGCCATATTGCTGGGTTTGCTGTCTCTATTCCCTACTTCTTACACTTAACTTTATTCCTTTCAAAAACTTGAGAATCAATCAGAAAATATCTGAAAAAGGAGAATGTACAACAATACACGTTCATTAGGTAGAGATACAAAAACTATATATATATGTATTATGGTAGGTAATTCTTAGGGGTAAATGTACAACATGTCTAGTGTAATATAAGGTATCTAGTTGTTCCGATCAGGTTGTGACTCCCCCGATATTTGTGGACCAGGTGGAAATATACAGTGTCGGAAAGGTGTAACTGTACAAGGCAGTTCCCTGTTATCTGTAGAATAATAATTACACTAGATATGTGAGTATCACTTTGTAATATATTTATATCTATCTCTCCATCCCCTTATCTATCTATTATCTATCTATTTATTGTCTATTATCAATTTATCTATGTATCTATCTATTATCTATTTATCTATCTATTATCTATCTATCTATCTATAATCTATCTATTATCTATTTATTATCTATCTATTATATATCTATCATCTTAAAAATAAATCTCACAGTATTAATTCCCCTCTATTTTCTCTGTGTGTTTAATATGTGTTGTCAGATATTAAGTTACTTGTCATAAACTTGTGCATTGCCCACAGGGCCATTATATGCTGAAATACAATATACCGACAAGGTAACCATCACTGACATCAATATCTGCTAACATATATACACATAATCACCACAGGCTCCAGGCACCAGAGAATATGTAATCCCTGATACAGCTACATATATACCTTATATCAGTGTATTGTGGCTGGATTATTAAATAATTTATAGTGAGCAAATAAACAAAAAAGTATTTTTCTTATTTGGCCATTTTAAATTATTTAATAATCCAGCATTAACATACCAACAAGAGAAACTGTACCAGAGGCTACATATACAATTGTGTGTGACTGCAATATGAGGTGTTATGAATTAAGACTTCCATAAAAAAAGTAAATAAAAAAAATAAATTATATATATATATATATATTAGTGTGTTACTTACCTTTTTCTGTAAGTTGTAATTCAAAGGTTTACTTTTATTTCTGTCCTTCTCCTGGATACCATCCAGTTAATATGCATGAGTCAAAGGGCACAGTTTGCCAAAACTTACTATTGCAGTCTGCAGTAAATGCCATGTTTCAGTAAAGATAAATAAGATGATACATGCATATACAAAAAGAATACAATTTTATAAAATGCCATACTATTGAATATTTTGTGATATTTTATACATTGCAATAATTATACCTTTTATTGTATTTGGAAGCTAGTGTCCTATGTTTTATTCATTTGCACTTATGCTTTATATATATTTTTATATATATATATTTGTATTTTTCTGAGTAGCACTAATTTATTATTTAGCTCTGCAAAGATATTATCATATATATATATATATATATATATATATATATAAAATGAGATTTCTCTGGGTAGAACTGATTGATTACTTAGCTTAACAAGGATAGTATTATATATATATATATATATATATATATATATATATATATATATATATATATATATATATGTATATATATATATATATAATGGTACTTTTCTGAGTAGTACTAATTGATCATTTAGTTCTACAAGGATAGTATCATAATATATATAAATGGTATTTTTCTGGGTAGTACTACTCGGTTATTTAGCTATATGGAGACAGTATTTTATAAATATATATATATATATGTATATATATATATATATATATATATATATATATATATATATATATCAGTCTCTGTAGAGCTAGTACAGCTAAATAATCAATTAGTATTACTTAGAATAATGCCATCAATATGTATGTATGCATGTAATAATTATTCTATTTAGCTCTACAAATAATATTTTCTTTGCCATAAAAAATGTCCTCCCTTCTCATATAATAGTAACAACTATAATAATAGTAGTATATAGTGAGTAGTAGTACTATAATAATTACTACTAGCAATACAAGTATTATTACAATTCATTTTGTATAAACCACTAGATCTATGACTGCATCATGTGCCCCATTCTGCTATATTAGAGATATCTCTGGATAAATAGCCTTTTTTACAGGAATAGTCGGGGGGATTCAATGTGTCAGGTCCCTTCTGCCATTATCCCCAGAGAGGAGAGCAAGACACTGATACTACTGTCTGATCTGCAGCTTATCTTATCAGCTGTTTATGCTATAGGTCTGTTTTACCTCCCAGTCCCTTAAAGTCCTTTCATTTATTGGGGGGACTATAGATAAGTGCAAAACATTAAGGGAAATTATAGTCATTAACTCAACAATGCTGGCACATATACACATACCAACAGTTCCTGGATAGATGGCACTGGGCTGAAATATTTAGGAATTTTCCCTCTAAATTAGAGAAAAATGACTTTAATCAATATATGTTGGTTATATCTGGCTCTGGAAAAGCTGGGTGATAACCAGTGTGGTTCCACTTACAGTCCCCAGGGACTTTGGCAGCAAGTTTCCCCAGATTAAAGAATGGTAAATGCCTGTTTATGCTTAGATACATTTAATATTGAGGACTCGTGGAAAGCTGGATGGCAGCAAGGTGCAACTGAAAAACTTGCTTTATGGGAAAGCTGGGTGATCCAAAACAGCTCCTATATAAGTGTTGTCACCTGGCTTTCCTGAATCCATGGATGTCAAATGTTTATAATTAAAAAGTAAGGATGTATCACTGACTAACCTGATCAGAAGTTTGGGAAACTGGATAGTTACTCTTCTGGAGATTGTAATCAAAATAATACTGGTTGAAAAGTAGCTTTCTTATTTTATGCAGAGATACATGAATCAGATGGGGAACTACAACTCCCAGCAAAAAGAACTGTTCATCATAGCCTTTTACTTGATTTTAAAACTGCAACTTAAAGGAAATGAGATATAAATATATGTGAGAGATAAAAGGATACAAATAAAAAGAGAGCGTGAGAGAAGGATGATGATAGAGAGAGATGATAATAATAATAAAAAAAATGCAGAATATGTACTGTAGAATACAGTGCATAGATATTGTATAGCACCATATTTTATATACTGTAGATAGATAGGCTGATAGATAGATAATAGATGATAGATAGATGATAGATGATTGATAGATAATAGATTGATAGATGATAGATAATAGATAGATGATAGAAAGATAGATAATAGATAGATGATAGAAAGATAGATAATAGATAGATAGATAATAGATGATAGATAATAGATAGATAATAGATAGATAGATAATAGATGATAGATAGATGATTGATAGATAGATAATAGATATATAGATGATAGATAGATATAGGAGAGAAAAAGAAAGAAATTATGTAAGAAACAAAGAAAATAAATTAAACAGAAGAGAAAAAAAAGAAAGAAAAATAGAAAGAAAGAAAAAGAAAAAGAAGGAAAGAAAAATAGTTTATTAGATTTGTAGTACTTATTATTGTACTATGTCTACTTTATGTCTGGTATTATGTGTATATAATCTTAATGTTACTATTATCTATAATCTATTTATCTAATTTACTCTATGTAAATATTTAAATGTATACTTTCTATGATCTATCTATCTATTATCTATCCATATTTCTATCTATTATCTATCTTATCTTTATCTTAAAATCTACCTTGATATTATTTGATATAGTGAGATTGATTATAAATATGAAACATATGATCACAGATATAACCAGATATGAGATGGATAGAAAGATAAATCACAAAAATAAAGCGGCTGCAATCTTTTGAGTCCACAAATCATTAGAGTTCAAAATATAAATATGTAAAGCAGGCAGCACTTCCATGTAGTCATGGTGCAAAAATTGTCAGTCTATTCCAAGGCAAAGTACAATATTTTGGCTCGAAATTGGAAGTGCTGCTATTTCTTATTGATAGATAGATAGATATATAGATTGATAGATAGATACATATAAAGATAGATTATTTTTTTTTGATATGTGATGAATAGACAGATATGGTATATGGAAATAGATTTTTTTTGCATTGATTACTTTTGAAATGTCTTTTCTCTCTTTGATCATCCCCAAATAAAATACCCACCCCACCCCCTCTACATTCCTGCAGTGGAAACTATGAGTAGAGATGATGTGGGGTTTGCTATGATTTGCATATTGTTACATGTTCTGATCTTCTTCCTCCCACATCTGGCCTGTGTTAGCTCCATTGTGTCTGATGTCTCTCCGTATAGAGTGCAGGAGTCAGTGACTGCAGCATTATGGAGTATTACAGAGCAATGCCCGGTGACAGACACAGCAAAGACCAGTCTACCTAACATCACATGATAATGCACTCATAGGCAATCAGCCATTGTTCCCTTCACTCCTTTCTATACCAGCTTTACATTATGCACCTGTAGGAGTTTTCCAGATTTTTTACTTTTTGTTATTTTCCCCCCAAAAATCTTTTACCCACTTCCCACAGTGCTCCGTTATGTACAGACGTTTTTTAAATTGGGTCCAAGGCTGTGCTAAAATAAAAAAAAATAAATAAATCATACTTCCTGACCCCTGCTATCTCTCTGTACTGCTACCGGTGTCCCCCACTAGTTTTTTCTTCTTCTGGTAGTTGTTGGGGTATGTCAGGTGACTGCTGTAGCCAATCAGCAACTGCTGATTGGCTGCAGTGGTCAGGTTCCGTCTGAGTGGAAAGAAGAGCTCAGAGTTTTTCGGCACAGATGGGACATGATCACAGTTGCCAGACATCCTCCCGGGAACAGAAAGCGCCAATCAGCAACTAGTGATTGGCTGCAGTGGTCACATTACATCTAAGCTGGAAGGAAGAGCTCAGAGACAGTTTATTTTGGCTCAGAAGGAACATGATCACAGTTGCCAGACATCCTCCACAGGAACAGAAAACCAAAAGGCTGTTAGGGGACACTGCCAGCAATATTGGGGTGTTGGGGGGGGGGGGAGCAGTGAGGATCTGATAGGTTAACATGTACCTATTTTTCATTTGCCACCGCCATGGGCTATTTGCCACCCCTGGTACAATAGTTTGTGATGATGCGCTGTACCAGTCACTGGCTACAGCAATAACGTTTGTATAATAAAAAATGGTTGCTTTCTTATAGAAACAGTGCCACTCTTGTCCATGGGCTGTGTGTGGTATTGCAGCTCAACCCCATTGTGCCAATCAGTCACTGCTAGGAATGCCCACTGGGCCAAAAATCCCAGAAAGAGCAGAGGTTTAAATGATGAAAACACAGGGTATACTGTGTCTTTTCTCACAAAACTACAGTACAGACCAAAAGTTTGGACACACCTTCTCATTTAAAGATTTTTCTGTATTTTCATGTCTTTGAAAATTGTACATTCACACTGAAGGCATCAAAACTATGAATTAACACATGTGGAATTATATACTTAACAAAAAAGTGTGAAACAACTGAAAATATGTCTTATATTCTAGGCTCTTCAAAGTAGCCACCTTTTGCTTTGATGACTGCTTTGCACACTCTTGGCATTCTCTTGATGAGCTTCAAGAGGTAGTCACCGGAAATGATTTTCACTTCACAGGTGTGCCCTGTCAGGTTTAATAAGTGGGATTTCTTGCCTTATAAATGGGGTTGGGACCATCAGTTGTGTTGTGCAGAAGTCTGGTGGATACACAGCTGATAGTCCTACTGAATAGACTGTTAGAATTTGTATTATGGCAAGAAAAAAGCAGCTAAGTAAAGAAAAACGAGTGGCCATCATTACTTTAAGAAATGAAGGTCAGTCAGTCCGAAAAATTGGGCAAACTTTGAAAGTGTCCCCAAGTGCAGTTGCAAAAACCATCAAGCGCTACAAAGAAACTGGCTCACATGAGGACCGCCCCAGGAAAGGAAGACCAAGAGTCACCTCTGCTTCTGAGGATAAGTTTATCTTAGTCACTAGCCTCAGAAATCGCAGGTTAACAGCAGCTCAGATTAGAGACCAGGTCAATGCCACACAGAGTTCTAGCAGCAGACACATCTCTTCAACAACTGTTAAGGAGACTTTGTGCAGCAGACCTTCATGGTAAAATAGCTGCTAGGAAACCACTGCTAAGGACAAGCAACAAGCAGAAGAGACTTGTTTGGGCTAAAGAACACAAGGAATGGTCATTAGACCAGTGGAAATCTGTGCTTTGGTCTGATGAGTCCAAATTTGAGATCTTTAGTTCCAACCACCGTGTCTTTGTGCGACGCAGAAAAGGTGAACGGATGGACTCTACATGCCTGGTTCCCACCGTGAAGCATGGAGGAGGAGGTGTGATGGTGTGGGGGTGCTTTGCTGGTGACACTGTTGGGGATTTATTCAAAATTGAAGGCATACTGAACCAGCATGGCTACCACAGCATCTTGCAGCGGCATGCTATTCCATCCGGTTTGCGTTTAGTTGGACCATCATTTATTTTTCAACAGGACAATGACCCCAAACACACCTCCAGGCTGTGTAAGTGCTATTTGACCAAGAAGGAGAGTGATGGGGTGCTACACCAGATGACCTGGCCTCCACAGTCACCAGACCTGAACCCAATCGAGATGGTTTGGGGTGAGCTGGACCGCAGAGTGAAGGCAAAAGGGCCAACAAGGGCTAAGCATCTCTGGGAACTCCTTCAAGATTGTTGGAAGACCGTTTCCGGTGACTACCTCTTGAAGCTCATCAAGAGAATGCCAAGAGTGTGCAAAGCAGTCATCAAAGCAAAAGGTGGCTACTTTGAAGAACCTAGAATATAAGACATATTTTCAGTTGTTTCACACTTTTTTGTTAAGTATATAATTCCACATATGTTAATTCATAGTTTTGATGCCTTCAGTGTGAATGTACAATTTTCATAGTCATGAAAATACAGAAAAATTTTTAAATGAGAAGGTGTGTCCAAACTTTTGGTCTGTACTGTATATATCAACCCTCTCCACTCCTCCTGATCTATAGCATAGTACCTGCAGATTGGACGGCATTTTCATGGTGACAGGTTCCCTTTAATCTCATGCAACACTTTTGAAGAGGATTGCAATAGACAACCACTGACCCTGTATAGACACCTCTACTCCTGCTCTATCAGCCGATGTCCTTTCTTCTCTACCTGGATGTAACTGACTACACATGAAGTGTTGTATCTCAGACAGTTCGGGCTCCCAGTGCGGTGCGCTCCGTGACTGCCAGGACGGCCGTGACGCAGCCATGTGATATAAAACTGTTTAGAGAAAAGTAAAAATAGTCCTGTTATTTTATGTTTATGTGGCCAGAAACCATCATGTTGGTGATTTCATGAGCGCTGGGCTGGGAAACACGCATTTAGTAAAAAGTGAAAGCCAGATCTCTACCCGGAGCACTAAAACCCAGAAATAGTGTGGGTGGTACGTGGGATTGTAATGTAACTGATATAACCTGCATTGTCCGCTATCCCCAAACTGCATCATCTATCATCTATCTATCTATTATCTATCTATTATCTATCATCTATCTATCTATCTATCATCTATTATCTATCTATCATCTATCTATTATCTATCATCTATCTATTATCTATCTATCATCTATCTATCATCTATCTATTATCTATCTATTATCTATCATCTATCTATTCTCTATCATCTATATATCTTTCTTATATAAGTAATATTACGTAGCCCATATTAGACAGGTAGATAGCTAGGCGTAGATTACATTACATTATAAATAGATAATAGTAATATAGAAATTATGTATTAGTCAATATAGAATATGACAATAATGATTACCACAAATCCAATAAAGCTTTTTATGCTGGAAGTTGTAGTTCCTAAATTAATTCATGTAAATATTCAAGAACTATATCTCCATAAAATAGGAACTACATTTCTTTTTTCCTTTTTTTCTCATTTCTTCTTTCTCTTCTACTTTGGATAACTTTCTCTCTCCTCCTTTAGTTGTGTTTTTTTTTTTTTTTTGCTCACTTTCCATTTCTTTCTTTCGATAACTTTCTATTTCCTTCTTTCTTTATTTCTTACTCCTTCTTTTGATAACTCTTTCTTTCATTCTTTCTTTCTTACTCCTTTTGATAACTCTCTTTCTCTTCTTCTTTTGATAACTCTTTCTTTCCTTCTTTTTTTGGACTTTTTCTTTCCTTCTTTCTTTCTTACTCCTTCTTTGGATAACTCTCTCTTTCTCTGCTTTTTTTGATAACTCTTTCTTTCCTTCTTTTCTTTTCCTTTTCTCTTTCCTTCTTTCTTTCTTACTCCTTCTTTGTATAACTCTCTCTTTCTCTTCTTCTTTTGATAACTTCTTCTTTCCTTCTTTTCTTTTCCTTTTCTCTTTCCTTCTTTCTTTCTTACTCCTTCTTTGTATAACTCTCTCTTTCTCTTCTTCTTTTGATAACTTCTTCTTTCTTTCTTTCTTTCTTACTCCTTCTTGGGATAACTCTCTCTTTCTCTTCTTCTTTTGATAACTTCTTCTTTCTTTCTTACTCCTTCTTTGAACAACTCTCTCTTTCTCTTTTTTTGACAACGTTCTCTCTTTTTTTTTCTTGTGATATGTTGCATATGGGTTAATAAAATCCACTGTAAATGAAACTTTAATTCTTCTTGTCCCTGTTCATGGTGGCTAGTTTGGCTGTCCAGAACAGAAAGAGTCTTTAATAATTGTTACAGCTACATCAGTGCCATCATGTCCACTGTATGTGACTGTACTCACGTCATCTAGTCCACTGAGCCCAATGACTGGCTGCAGTGGTCACGTTCTGTAAATGTGACATCATGCTGCAGCTGGGTCAACAAAGGCCTGGGGCAGTGCTGAAGGGGCAGTGCTGAAGGGGCAGTGCTGAAGCTCTGGTCAATGAGTAAAACCATAATCTGCTTTTTACCTTTTTTTTATTGTATTTTCACGCTGCACTGGATATAGACATAGGTGCAGTGGGGGGCTCTTATTCTGGGGGCTCCAGGACCCTACTGGGTTATTGCTCCATTTAGCGAGCCGCTCATTTGCAGGACACCTTATACTATAATGGTGCAAACTACGGCACCCAATTCATAGTTATCTTTACGCCTTTTTTCTGGAGTAAAAATGGTTTTAAGCGATGTTTTTATTTGTTCATTATTTGATTTGATCTTTTACCATAACTTTACTTAGTTTATAGAGTTTTTGCTTTCATCCGACAATGCAGGCATGGTTTTCATTATCCAGATGCTTTAGGCTAATTCATAATTTGCGACTTTTTGAAACTTCTCAATTTTTTTGTGCAATTGTATTCCAGTGCCATGGTGGACTACAAAATCTGCCTAATTTTATTTTTGTAGTTTTTGTACAGGAGAAAACTAAAGTGCGACATTTTCATGGAAGGTATGACTTTTTGAATATATATATATATATTTAGTAATAGTTACAGGAATTGATTAAAGATATCTTATGATGAAGAGTGAGGCTCCACTTAATGATTCTTTGTGCCTCTTTTGGTTTAGTTTTGTGCTTTTTTTTTTTTCGTTTGCACCCAATTGATTATTCTATTTGCACTTTTTTTAAAGTCTATTTTATATGTGCTCGCTTTTTTTCTGCTTTGTGGGTGAAGTATAGCGATTCCAGATATTTCTGGCTGATTAATCAATTATAACTTTTTAAAAAGTTGCAAAATTTGTCGCAGTTTCAATCCAGTAAAACTCCTGGTGCATTTCCTAGTACATCAGCATTTTGATGCAATTTTTGGCGTCAAAAGTCGCAAAACAGTTTAAGACAGGAGAAAAGCTCCCTTTTTTATTACTTTGCTCCGAGTTCATGAACCATGTGCTCCATCGTGATGAATTTGGCGCTAAAAACGGCAACTAATACCGCAAGACAAAAAAGTGACTAAAGAAAACGTAAATGATGAATCGGGGCCTTAGGGTTTGTTCACACTGATTTTTATAATTATAAATTATAAATTTAGGATTAGCCTCCTTACATTGACATGCCAGGGCCGGTTTGTAACTCTCCACAAGGAGAAACGTTACCCCTTACACCTCAGTCCAGAGCCTCTCACCTAGCCAAATCAGATCTCATACTTTGCACTGATGAGGCGCAATACCTCAAAACACCCTGTCTGCAAATTGAGATTCTGATTTGCCTTTTATCCTTTTTTATCCATATTTGGCTGAAATCATGCAGCTAGTGTCTGATACTTGCTGCCAATAGATCAGCTGTCAGGATCCCTTTAAGAACTGAGAAGAAAATAGGACAGGGTCCAGCATCCGCAGGTAGAGATATATTTATTAGAAAAAAAAAGTTATACAAGAAATAACGTTAAAAGCCAATATGGCATAGGAGACACCGGGTCTACGCATTTTGCGTCTACATAGGACTCTTGGGTCATGATTAAGACTCGAAACGCGTAGGCCAGGTGTCTCCTATGACAAATTGGCTTTTAAATTTATTTCTTTTTTTCATTTTTATTTTCAGTATATCTCTAGACCACGTCCTATTTTCTTCTCCATTGATTGCAGTTGTCCGTGCACCACACCCTATTTAAACTTCATGGATTGCTTTTGAGCTGATGATAATTTTAACTTTTTTTTTTTCAATTGTATCTCTTTAAGAACGTTCATTTTTCAATGATCGGACCTATAGTTTACTTATTTTATTTGATAGATGGCGAGCCGGGCCCGGTGCAGTTCCTCCACGCTCTCCTTACCCTGCTCGCATTAGGCTACTTTCATCTGATTAATCTTACGATTTCGGCTACACATGTTTTTTTTTCCCTTCGGTTACTTTCTAACCCCGACATTAATCATTCACTATAACAGCCCATTAATGTCTCCTAACTTTTTAAAGATGACAAATTTGATTTGACTGATTTCAATCAGAGTTAGAGGACGGTCCCTGGGGGTCCGGTGGCCACTTAAACGCCTTAGTATTTCCCATTCTGATTTGTTTCAATCCAGCCTCACAGGCAGTTAGAGAGTGTGATAACTTTTTTTTTTTTTACTGCCGTTCACTTCTAAGTGGTTTGACGTTTGATCATTCACTCAATGCAACACCAAGTATTTCTCTATAGTGGGAAAGGTTAAGGGGGGGCTCCACTTAGATTTCCAAAAATGAATACTTTTATGAGAATTATAATTGGTAAAGGGTCCTTGGTTGGCGACAATATACTTACAGTCAATCTGTACATTTCAGACAAACACTGTCTCAATATTTTTTTTATTTATGGCCGTCCTTAAAGGGAATTTTCAGTTTTTTTATTGTACATGTAAGTTTTTTAGTGATGTGTTTATCTTCATTTACATATCACTATTTATAAAAAAAATGAAACTAATCTTGCAATTTTAACACAGGTCATTAGGCCTAATAGACTCTTACTTCCTGTTCTCAACAGGAAGTGACATTATTTGTTTGTCTGGAAGGGTAAAATAGGCATGCTCTAATCTGGGCAAAGGCCACTGTAAAAGGGGGAGGAGGTGAGCTGTAATATCTCCTATTGTGAATGGTGGATCCTGTGTTATCTACTGTATATAGAGTCGTTATCAGTAATTGTACAGGAGGAAGAGGAGGTGAGCTGTGATATCACCTATTGTGAATGGTGGATCCTGTGTTATCTACTGTATATAGAGGTGTTATCAGTCATTGTACAGGAGGAGGAGGTGAGCTGTGATATCATCTATTGTGAATGGTGGATCCTGTGTTATCTACTGTATATAGAGGTGTTATCAGTCATTGTACAGGAGGAGGAGGTGAGCTGTGATATCATCTATTGTGAATGATGGATCCTGTGTTATCTACTGTATATAGATGTGTTATCAGTCATTGTACAGGAGGAGGAGGTGAGCTGTGATATCATCTATTGTGAATGATGGATCCTGTGTTATCTAGTGTATATAGAGGTGTTATCAGTCATTGTACAGGAGGAGGAGGTGAGCTGTGACATCACTTATTGTGAATGGCAGATCCTGTGTTATCTACTGTATATAGAGGTGTTATCAGTCATTGTACAGGAGGAGGTGAGCTGTGACATCACCTATTGTGAATGGCAGATCCTGTGTTATCTACTGTATATAGAGGTGTGACCTTCCATTGTAATCCTGTCAGTCATGATAATGAAACTGCTGAAAAATCATGTGTACAGAGCAGCAAGTATGAGTCTAATATTGAGTCTAAGACTTGGTAGCTAGTGTGAAAAATACATTTAAAGAAGCATTCCCATGAAGATTTTTTTCACTAAATCTGTGTATTTGTGCATATAATGTAGTGTGAATGTGTTAATATAGTCATCTACCACCGTTTTCTCCAGAATCCAGCGCCTTTCTGCTCCTCTTCTCAGTGACGTCACCGCTCTTCAGACTACCCAGATCACTCAGAGCTCTGTGTGTGAACCGTTAGTCTCTTCTACAATGTAAGCCTATGGAGTTGTTCTGAAGCTCCATAGACTTACATTGGAAAAGCCAATCCTGGGTCTCGCAGAGTGCAGAGTGACCCAGAGAGTCTGAAGGGTGGTGACATCACTGAGAAGAGGAGCAGAGCGGCGCTAGATCCCAGAGAAGGGGATGGTAGGTGAGTATATTAATACATGCACATTACACTACATGTAAAAAAATCTTTTTGGGAGGTCATTTTTTGATTTCCTTTAATTACTTTCAAAGGGGTCTCTATGCTTTGAAGAACAAGCTTGAAAATTATCATTATTGGCAGCACATTGCTCAGTGTAAACAGGTGATGTGCTGCCGACAACATGACGCTCTATGGCGTCATTCTTTTTCCCATCCTTTTTAGCTGGCCTGTGTAAACTTGGATGATCTCAACTTGTATATAGTCGAGATCGGCCCATGTACATACAACTTTATTTACGGAAAACCCTTGTAATCTCCACTGATTAAGGGAGCAATTTGAATAATACAAAAAAAAAATAAAATGAAGTTACTATCCGTTTTTTTTTTTTGTCCGGATTAAAAAGTTGTGCAGCTAAAAACAAATAGAAGATGGAAAGGAGCCGAACAGAATTTT
This sequence comes from Phyllobates terribilis, assembly GCF_046119375.1. Classification (NCBI taxonomy): domain Eukaryota; kingdom Metazoa; phylum Chordata; class Amphibia; order Anura; family Dendrobatidae; genus Phyllobates; species Phyllobates terribilis. Next base: position 141,694,994 of record NW_027362770.1, read on the forward strand.
TTAATGCTTACGTTCCCATTCAAATGAATGGATCCTGTACTGGAACATTTTGTTTCCGTTTTTATTATCCCAAAACAGATCCAATAACGGAAATAACAGAAATACCGTTACTACTGGACATATGGACAGAACATGACAGACAAAGGGGATGTCCAAACTGACAGAACAGTTCTAAACTGACCTGTATTGTTTAATAATACGCCAAATTTAACAAAAATTGTGCAGCATTTTCAAAAAATTGGTGAAAAATTCCGTAACTATACACTTCTCTTACACCCCAAAAAAAGATTTGAAATAATATATGACCCCTAGTTACATAATTTTATGCCCCATAGGTGCATGGGTTGCAATCACACCCATGCCCTAAAGACTAAGGGGGCCCCAAAGGTCTCTTTGCCACCTACAAAAAGCCCATTTTGCATTTTGAAGATTTTGCGTTGGAGCCCTCAAGCTTCAAGATACGCCATTGGCCCACTAATTGAGTTGTTGGCTTCTTTTACGACTTTCTTAAATGTAGCAATTGATCTAAAATCCATCTAAAAACAGTAAGAATTCCAATCCCCACCCAACCAAAAAAAACTACCGTCAGATGTGTCGAAAAAAGAATGGAAATTTGGCACAAAAAAAAAAACATTGTAAAAATTAGCATTTTATTCCCAAAAAATGGAGTCAAAATAATAATACATGGTCCCCTATAAATATATTTTAGGGAACGTCTCTTAGTACCTTTTGCGAACGTTCAATTTAATTCCAAAATTTACAACGTTGATCTGCCATGTAAAGGGTTACACCAAATTCAATATCCAGATCTTACATTTGTTCCTCATTACACGAGCCGTGGAAAGACTGTGGGCTCTATGCTGGTTGTGCTAACTATAAAAAGTTGAATCCCTCCCAGGACTCCTCTTTTTTTTCTCTCCCACTTCCCAGTTCCATCCGAAAATAACTTTGTGAAAACTTCTGTTCTCAGAGTCAGATTTTGGTGGTTTTCGTCAGGGCGTGCTGGCAAATCAGCAGGAAATACAATGGTTGGTTAATTAGTGGCAGTGCCAGGGAGGGCAGTTAATCTCCATAGGGGGTCTCAGTAAATAAAATGTTAGGGGCTAAGACTTTTTATTAGAAGACCCTCCCTTTTATGAGCCACTCAGAGCAGCTCCCGTTCTGGCGGAATCTAGCTGTCCTTATATGACATATACAGCCACATAGACACCATTCATCTGAAGGATTGCCATATAACATTGTATTTCCGGGGGGTGATAGGAGTCGGACCACCCTGGTTTCCCGTTCTAAAGTCACCCGTTGCGGTAGTTTTTTTAAGTAATTTTGTCCAGCATGGAAAGTTATGAAACTTTACAAATCGCTTTATTAGGGGATTTGTCTTTAGTCCTGTAAAAAAAAATAGTTTGTAAGTGGCTTCCAACTTTGGCTTTTCCCCTGTCTATTTTCATGCCTTCAGCTGCATTGATAAAGTATTGTCACTGGCAAAGTACTGGAGGAGAAATATGTTTCACTGAGGTTGTTAACTTCAGTGATATGAACCTAGAAAAATGCTCCAGCACACTAAGTGCTGAGAGGGGTTAATCGGCCATGTTTAGGGCTAGGTTGATTGAACAGCTGTAGAGTGGGTGGGAGGCTGTTCGCCATATCTCCACCCCAGGGTGGAGTCCAGAGGATAAATACACAGCCTTCTGGCTGATTCATTGTTGTGTGTGCCTGGAGATGTGAGCTCCAGAGCTGGATGTTTGTGTTAATGAAAGCTGAACCTTTATATTTTGGTTCCTGAGCAGTCGGACCCCTGCAGCAACACAGACTGTGCCATATGTTATGTTTTGTTTTCTCGTTAGGACAGAAAAGCCGTGTTTATTTTGCTAACCCTGCACTGGTTTATGTCATATCCATAATAAACCAGTGGAAGATTCAAAGAGACAACGTTCCTGTGTCTACCTCTATGTGCAACCGAGTGAGCTGATCTACCACAGTATTCATTTGGAGTACAGATGATGGCAGTGATGGGTCAGCCCCACATCTCTTCTTCTAGTTTAGTATTCTGCTTGTCAGAACAATCTCTAACACCAACTTATCTGCAGAGTTTGTGAGACACAAGTGCTGATCCTATCACTGCCATCATCTGTACTCCAAATTAATAAGTTCTGATGTCAATGCAGCAGAAGGCAGGAAAATAGACTGGGACAAAACAGAGGGTTAGAAGTCACTTAATAAATACCATTCATTTTTTCACAGGAATGAAGAAGAATTCCCTAATAAAGTGAGTTGCAGAGTTTCATAACTTTCCATAGTGTCCAAAATATTTTAAAGGGAATCAGGCTTTTGCTATACAATCTAAGAGCAATATGATGTAGGGGTTGAGAATTTGATTCCAGTGATGTAAGTTACTGGGCTGTGTGCTGTTGTTTCAATAAAATCAGTGTTTTATCACCAGGATATAATTATCACTAAAGGACTAGCTGCCTTGTGCCTCCTAGTTAACTGCTCTGTATAACCACGCCCCCCACCACTGATTGGTAGCTTTCTGTCAGTGTACACAGGTGTGGGTGGGGTTATACTGAGCTCGGCATTCAGAGCTCTGCTAGATCTGCTGCAGAGAAAACAGTGATTTTATTAAAATGACAGCAAACAGCCCAGTAAGTGACACATCACTGGAATCAGGGTCTATTTGCCTACATCATGCCTACACAACAAGGGTTATTTCCAACATCGAATGTTGTTAAGCATTCACAGAATAGGTCATATTTTTCTGATCGGAGGACGTTGGGACCCTCATCGTTCTCAAGAATGGGTCTCTCATGCACTCATGGAGAATGAATGGAGAAGTTATGCGCATGTGGCCACCACTTCATTCTTTGGGAAGAACTCAGTGCATCTCAGAGCCCCATTCTTGGGATCAGTGGTGGCCCCAATGGTCGTTCCTCACCAATCAGAAAGTAGTAATAAGCCATAATAGGCCACGTAAGAAGGTTTGTCTCCATTTATGAGGCCATCCGCTCATGAAATGCCGGAGGGAACCAGATGCATGAACTCACCGCTTCGTTTTATACAGTAAAGTTCCCTGTCATGTGGATCATCACTGGTTGTGCTGGACTGGTCCTAAACTCCGTACAAAAAACATTGCATGCAGCTATGGATGCCTGACTAGTGCACAATGTGTCATCAGTTGTGTCCGGATCAAGTATAAAACAACCGGACCGTACACAAGAGATATATAAAAGCAGCCTTGGACTGGCCCACAGGAGAACAGGAGAATCCTCTGGTGGGCCACCCCTGTCCAACGGCACAATCTAATTGAATCACTATGTACAGACAAAGGCAGCATCTTATTCATGTAACAATCTACACAGATCATTGCTATATATATATATTTGTGATTGAGGATAATGTCACTGTCACGCAAGGTGTGGGAAAGACAGTGCAACACAGAGGGAAGAGGGAAAGGGACCCCAGATGCTAGGGAAAGGGGGGAGTGGAGACGGCCTAGTCTAGTCTAGTGTCACCCTCGACCCTATATTGGCTCTTACCCAATCACCGCATGCGTGCCTCGCCCGGTCTTTCCCTGGTGTTATACTCAGGCTAGGGAAGGAAGGAGATGAGCACTAGTCGATCCCCACTGAGCACTAAAGACAACAAGGAAGGACAAACAGGGGAAATCGCTTAGCTTTTAGACAACTCCAGACAAATGCGCACACGTCCTCAAACATCAGAGAGGAGGAAGTACTGCTTTTGCTGAAGTCTCACAAGGAGTAATGAATATCGCCGGCACCTCACTCTGTACACAGAAGGTATTTATACACCCAGGCCAGGGTGTTAATTAGCCAGAGGAAGGTAGCCGCGGGGTCCTAGAGGCAGCCTCTAAGAAGATGTCTTTAATGCCAAACGTAGAGATCTCCTGCAACCAACTGCAGGGCGACTGTCACTTCTGACACACCTGTGACAGTCACGTTTGCATGTAGCTGAAAAGTGGGGCCCTGAACTCGGTTACTGGTGGGCCCTCGGCTTTCCAGTCCGACACTGTATGAAAGTATAGGCTAACGTCTAAAATCCTTTCTGTGGCAAATGTAAAACATTGGACCAACGCACAATAGTACAGGATAATTGCAGTCTGAAACCAGTTCCTGTTCTGAGCATCCTCCAGATGCGGACTATAAAAATCGGCTTTTCCGTATCCCCCTAATTGATTGATCTCATTAAATGTGTGATATAAACAACCCAATAGTAAAAATCTAATTAAGTCTCATTCATGGCAAAATATATCCAACATCCAGAAACAAGATGGCAGATCCCTTAGGCTTTATAACGTCTTACTCTTGACAATAAACTCACTAATAAAAAGAACCGCACACATCAAACAGTATGAGATGCCAGGAGAATACTTATGAAGTTAAAAAACTTAGCTTTTCTGCTGCTAATTATTACAAGGAGCTTCTAATATTCGGCCCCCGTCATGGACTATAACAAGGACTCATGTTTGGACCAGCTGTTGGCAAAAACATCCCCAAATAACCATTTTCTATATTCTTATAATTGACTGTTTCCACTTTACAGCTATGAGGTGTCGTAAGGGATAGACCGAAGTTATCAGCTCCAACGTCATCTCCAAATGTGTTTGCCGTCTTCTGTATATGAATATGGAAATGGACATCTTGTCTGAGCTGCTGTTACCAAAAGCTTCAAGATATAATTTACAGTAACTACATAATCCTTAAGAAACTGTAGTGTGTAGATGGCTAATTGACGTTGTAGAGTTTTTACCCACTTGGGTGCGACTGGAGGCAAACAGGAGACATGTTCCTTTAAAAGTCCATGTCGGTTTATTATTTCATAAACCAAAAAGGAAACTAACCGCCTTTAGTTCAGGCAAACAAAGTAAAGTGTCCTTTAATCAAGTGTCTGCTTAACCAGTCCTGTGGGCACACAGGCTGGGTAGCATCCAGTATCCTGGCTCGGTCTGGAGACAAGTACACACAGGAGACCTTCTCCCTCCAAACATACAGACCATGTGCCAAACAAACAGCCTCCATTTTATAGGTTGTTAACCACACCCAGAGGTGAGGTATGTGGGTAGCTGGACCCGCCCAATTTTCCAAACTACCCATAACCCAGTCCTAGGTGCACCAATCAGTCCTCTTAGTGCTTACATGCAGTAGTGCAACTCTCTGGGTTACATCACAGCCATCTCTGTGATACATACCTCCCATCGACGATGCGACCGTTAGTCACCTTACGTCTACATGGGAGAGTTGTGGGCATGATCTGTGAGCTGTGCAGAGGACATTCTACAGAGAGGGAGAGGAGGTGACCTGTGACCACATAAGAAGACACTATAAAAAAAATATAACATGGAAGGTAAGGACCCTGTAAATAATTTTTACTGCATCTCTATTAATATTGGCTTTAAAAGGAATCTGTCAGCAAGTTTTTGCTATGTAACTGATAGCAGCATGATGTAGGAGCTGAGACACTGATTCCAGTGATATGTCACTTACTGGGCTTCAATAAAATCAGTATATTATCAGCAGGAGATTATCACTACAGGACTAGGTGTCTCGTGCCTCCTAGTCAATTTCTCCAGTGTAACTCCACCCTCACCACTGATTGGTAGCTTCATGTAAATTTACAGTGTACACTGCCAATCAGTGGTGTGGGTGGGGTTATACACAGCTAAGCATTCCGAGCACTGCTAGATCTTCAGCAAAGAAACCAATGACTTTATCAAAACTACACTAGGCACCCCAATGAGTGACACATCGCTGGAATCAGGGTCTCAGCCCCTACATCATGCTGCTTTCAGATTACATAACAAAAACCTACTGACCGATTCCCTTTAAAGCCCCTATAGCTTTAAAGAACACTCAACAGCGATTGCCATCCAGTAGAAATGAGCAAATTGAATCTAAACAAATCAAATTCAATTAGAATTTTTGACAAAATGTATGGATTTGGGAGCATCCAAATTTTGGGCAATCACGCAAATCCAGCAAAATAGTGACCGGCCAGTAGAGATGAGCGAACCCGAGCTTAAAAGTTTGTGGTTCGTACAGGACAGTTAGTATCCGGTGCTAAACGCCAAACATGGACTTCTCCCGGAAGTCCGTTGCAATGTTTGGAGTTCTGGGTCTGGGAAAAGAGAGAGTGAAAGAGAGAGGGAGACAGAGAGACTATTTTTAACAGTTGGGGTCCCCATTGTTTTTGGGTTCTGGATCAAGTTTGGGTACAGTTCTAGTACCCAAACCGAAGTTTGGAATAAATTACCAGAACCCGAACTTCCACGGATCCTCTCATCCCTACTGGCCAGCCAATATTTTGATGAATTTTAAGGGTTAAAAAAATGATAACTATTTATACTCCCCTCTCTTCAGCACACCCCATACCTAGTGCTACTCCCACCCCTGTCTTGTCCATCCAAGCTCTTCTTTCCGTCACGCCTCAACATCTGGCATCTTCACTCTACAGCACCCAGTAGGTCTCTGACTAGTCCTCGGGTGACGTATGTTGTGACCTCAAGACGTGATCGTGACTTCAGAGGCCTACTCTGGGCCGAAGGCCCCATCACATAGTGAAGATGCCAGACGTCGTAGAACATAATAAGGAACCAGGCGTGGATATACCATTGGTGCAACTTGGGACCCAAGAGGCAATGAGGCCACTTTTACATCCCAAGTAGGTGGAATTGTGCAACATGACGAACCACTGGACTGAAGAGGGGCCCTCTTCTGTCTGTATAAGGAACATTTGATTTGCATCAAATAACGTTGATGCAAGCCGAATTTCCTGCTCAAATTAGAGCTAATCTGCCGAATTCGAATTTCGGCAGATTCCCCCATCGCTACCATGTAGTTGTCTATGGGTCCTCAATGCCTAATTGGCAATAATACATCCCCTAGTACCACTAGGCTGCATAACTAGACAGTTTTGCTCTTCAATGGTCTGGAAAAGTTGTGCAACCCCAACGGAAGCTTTAATGGAAGCCATATTTGACGCGCCCCTGGGCCTGTGTCGCGCTGCGCTGCGCATGCGGGAGCTTACCCGGAGCCGGATCTGTGGAGGGTTGTAGTCTCGTGGCGGTGACCCGGTCCGTGCCCAGGGAGTCAAACTAGACGGCAGTCCATTAGTAGTAAATGGTTGATGACTACGCCACCCGTTGAGTGCAGCCAGGGGGCTGCTGCTGCTGCAGGGCAGACCGCTGAGGCCGATGGTGGGATTGTGCAGCGTGATAGTATAACCCCCAACGGGAGGGGTATGGCCTCAGGGCAGCCGACGTGGATGATGGGGGTAGCAGGAACCACTCAGAGACGGTACGGTGTAGTTCAGGGTCTTTACTGGTAACAACAAAAGACCCTCCCGGAGTACTTGCTAGCGGATGGGGCCTGGTCAGTCCTTGAGCAGATGGGATCTCCCTTGGCCAGGCGTAGTTGTAGGCCTCCCAAACTGACTGTACTCTTCTGGCTACCTTGCTAGGAGCTGATGTAAGTAGCCCACGTCCCTGAGTGTACCGTGTGGTGCTCACCCGTATGGCCGGTGACTCGGGGCCTTCTAATGGCTTCCGCTCCACGATGGCGGTGCTGGTCCCACGCGTGTGACCGTGCCTTCGGGCTTCTGGGCCAGAGGACCTGAAATCCCCTGCCTGACGGATTCTGCTGCTGGGCAGGAATTAGTCCCCACAGCCTCGGACTCCGGGTCCGGTAAAAAGTCTTCTTAGTCAGGGCGAACTCTGCAGCTGCCAGCCCCTGACTCCTTGTAACTGCTGTTTCTTCCTATGCTGTCTCTACTTCTTCTCTTCTTCTACTCACTCACCCTGCCTCAGCCCCAGGTTTATATAGGGGAAGTTCTTCCCCTCCCAAGACTGGGCAGGAGGTGTGGCATGCACAGGATCCCTGACTAAAGGACCTCCCACCTGCTCTCAGACATAACATTACGTTACTGTGGCAACCAGACCCCTGGGGTGTCACATTCCCCCCTAGTAAAATTTAGTACTCCGGGACTAAACACATTTAGAAAACATAACAAGGCAAAACATTAATAATACAATAAGAAAACACATAAAGATGTTTACGGCGTGTCCGCAACCGGGTGCAGTCTCTGAAGAAAGCAAGGTGTCCATTTCACCAACACAGGGAGACGTAACCAGGTAGGGGTCTGTTCTACCCCGAGTCCTTGACAGTCTTTAGTCCATCCTGGGTTACGCTCCAACTATATACAAGGATTCCCGGTAAATCCACCAAGGATTCCTAAAAACAACTAGAAATGCAAAATTACACACAAGCAACTATAGACAGGTAAACATTATAAAATAGCTTAAACATTTAGATCCTCCAACGTGCGGGTAACTGGCCTCTAGTGGCCCTAGTGGACCTACGGAGCTGACTGTCTGGCCCTGAACTACAGGGTGTAGGAGCTGTCAAGGGTAAACTGGGCAGCTGTCTACCGGCTCTTTGTCTCACTAGGGGTACGGCAGGCTCACTATAAGCAGAGGGTTGATTCTCCTGTTCTACTTGTGTGGAGTCTTCTGCCTCCTGGACCGGCTGTTCTTCCAGCTCTACCCGTTGCTCCGTAGGTTCTTGGGATGATGGTTGGAGGAAGGTGAGTACGGGTACCACAACTGCACCATTGACTTGAGTCCAAGACCGAGGGAAGTCCCCGAGCACGGTACTAACCATATCTTCCCTTTCTCCCACGGGTCGATGGTCTTCTTGTTCCTCTTCAGGGTTCCTCAGTTGTTCGGGACACTTCTTCAAGTGGTCCCGGGATACAATGGCTGTGGTTTCCCCTCCGTCTTTACTGATGGTACAGACCTTCGGGTTCTCGTGGCTTGAGGGCAGTACGGTGTACGGGTCCTTCTCCCACTGGTCATCCAACTTGTGGAGCCGTCTTTTCCTCTTCAAGACCTGCTCTCCGGGTACCAGGGGAACAGCGGGAGCATACTGGTTGTAAGTCTTCTCTTGTCTTTCCCTAGCCTGACAGAGACTTCGCTCCACGCTCTCCTGTACTCTCCGGTACTGCTGCTGCCTCTCTGTGTCCCAGTCTGTTTCTGGTGAAGTGTCCTCAGGTGTCAGGACTCCCATTTCCAGGTCAACAGGTAACTTACCAGGTCTCGCCCTCATTAGGTAAGCCGGGGTACAGTTGGTGGAACCTACCGGGATGTGGTTGTATAGGTCCACCAGATCGGGCAACTTCTCAGGCCACTGACTGCGTTCTTCCAGGGGCAATGTTTTTAGAAGATCCATTACCACCTGGTTCATTTTTTCACAAAGTCCATTAGTTTGCGGATGGTAGGGTGTCGTCCTTATCTTCCGGCAGCCATACAGATTGCAGAATTCCTGGAAGACCTCCGCTTCAAAGGCAGGTCCCTGGTCCGTCAGCACTTGGTCCGGATACCCGTGTGGACGGCAGAAGTGCTGCTGGAAGGCCCTAGCTGCTGTTTGAGCCGTTAAGTCCTTGACGGGGACGACAACCAAGAACCGGGAGTAATGATCCACGATAGTTAACGCGTAGACGTAGCCACTTCTGCTTGGGGTCAGTTTTACATGATCCAAGGCTACCAGTTCCAACGGTTGCCGGGTGACGATGGACTGCAGGGGAGTCTTCTGGCTGGCCCGGTCCTTCCTTCTCAGATTGCACGGGCCACAGTCTCTGCACCACTTCTCGATGGTTCCCCTCATGCCTACCCAGTGGAACCGCTCGCGCAGCAGGAACTCCAGCTTTTTCCACCCGAAGTGTCCAGCTCCGTCGTGGTATGCCTCCATCACCATGGCTGCGTCTCTTCGGGGCACCACTACTTGCCAGAGTAGTTCATGCGTCCGGGAGTTGACCATTCTGCGGCACAACTTCCCCTTGTAAAGGAATAGTCGACTCTTCTCCGCCCATAGTTGTTTGGCTTCCTCCGGAGCGTCTGGTTCAAGGCGAGCCTCCGGCCGAGTCAGCATCTCCTTCACCAGTCGGACGGCAGGGTCGCTGTCTTGCGTTTCCGCCCAGTTGTAGTGGGGTAAGGGGTTCAACGTAGCAGCCTGCTTACCCCTTACCCGGTGGGAATACTGGATAGTCCCATGACGGTGGAACGCAGGGAGTTCAACTTCTTCCAGTCCCTCCGGATCTTCTCCTTCGTCCGGCAGGTTGGGCATCCTGGACAGGGCGTCCGCGTTAGTATTGGAGCGTCCTGCCCGGTATTTGATTGTGAACTCGTAGTTGGACAGACGGGCCATCCACCTCTGCTCCAGGGCACCGAGTCTTGCCGTGTCCAGGTGTGTCAACGGGTTGTTATCCGTGTATACGGTGAACCGGGAAGAAGCGAGGTAATGCCTAAAGCGCTCGGTGACTGCCCATACCACGGCCAGGAACTCTAGCTTAAATGAGCTGTAATTTTCGGGGTTCCTTTCGGTGGGTCGCAGTTTTCGGCTGGCATAGGAGATTACTCGTTCTCTCCCCTGCTGAATCTGGGACAGTACGGCTCCTAGCCCGATGTTACTGGCGTCGGTGTAGAGGATGAAGGGCTGGCTATAGTCCGGGTACGCCAAGATTTCATCCCCCGTGAGGGCCATCTTCAGCTGGCGGAAGGACTCTTCTTCTAGCTTTTCCCATTTGAAGGGCGGCTTCTGGTTCTTGGCCTTCCGGGACTGGCCTATCAGGAGGTCCTGCATAGGTGCTGCCTTTTTGGTGAAACCGGGAATAAACCTTCGGTAGTAGCCTACCAACCCTAGGAACTGCCGCACTTCTTTTACGCTGGAGGGGCTTGGCCATCCCTTAATTGCGGTGATCTTATCGGGGTCGGGAGCCACTCCGTCAGCGCTCACCACGTGTCCCAGGTATTGCACCTTTGGTTTCAGGAGGTGACACTTGGAGGGTTTCACCTTTAGGCCGTAACTCGCCAGAGCTTCGAACACCTCCGCCAGGTGTTTCAGGTGGTCCTCATAAGTTTTGGAGTATACGATGACATCGTCCAGGTACAACAGGACCGTCTCGAAGTTTCTGTGGCCCAGACAACACTCCATTAGGCGTTGGAAGGTTCCTGGTGCGTTGCAGAGTCCGAACGGCATGCAGGTGAACTCGCTAAGTCCCATCGGGGTGGTGAATGCGGTCTTCTCCCGGTCCGCCTCTGCTACAGGAACCTGCCAGTACCCGCTAGTGAGATCCAAGGTAGAGAAGAAGTTAGCAGATCTTAAAGCAGCCAATGACTCCTCTATCCTTGGTAAGGGGTACGCATCCTTGTGTGTGATACGGTTGATTTTCCGGTAATCTACACACATCCTCATGGTGTTGTCTTTCTTTTTGACTAAAACTAATGGGGCTGCCCAGGGGCTACAACTATCCCGGATTACCCCAGCCTCCTTCATATCTCTAAGCATCCCCTTGGCGTGTTGGTAATGTGCAGGGGGTACGGGTCGATACCTCTCTTTTATGGGAGGATGATCCCCCGTGGGGATGCGATGTTCTACCCCCTTGACTCGCCCGAAGTCTAACGGGTGTTTACTAAACACTCTCTCATACTCTTGAACCACCCGATAGACTCCTTGTTTCTGATGTGAGGGAGTGGAGTCAGTACCCAAATGTAGTTGCTGACACCAGTCCTCCATGTCTTTCTTAGAGCCGTTACCTTCCTCCGGGTGAGATGGAGGCAAGGGTTCCACAGATTGTATAGAACTTTGATTAGTGGTATATAATTTGGCTAGCGTGGCATACCGGGGCAGGTACACTTCCCTCTCCCCGATATTTATTATGCGAATGGGCACCCTCCCATGGCGTACATTGACCACCCCCCGTGCTGTCAAAATGGTGGGCCTACTGTCTGAGTAAACTGGTTCTACCATTGCCTGGTAATCTCTACCTCTCAGACCAATAGCTGCCCGGCACCAAATCATCATTTCACTTTTTGGGGGCATGGCAATAGGAAAAGGGTCACACATTCTTACGCTACCAATCTCACCGCCGGAGAGTTCCACTTGTTGCCGTTGCATCAGTGCCCGGATCTCTTTCTGGAGCACCCGCTGCTCGCCGGAGCTGGCATTCTTGGCAACCTGCTGTAAAAGGAAAATCACCTCTGCAAGACAATTTTCAATTACATTAGTTCCTAGAGTTATTTTTGGGTGACTCTCATGTTTATCGATATCTACAATGATCAGTCCCTGTGCGGCCAGTTCGACTCTACCAATTTTGATGGTCACCTCTTTAAATCCGATCTGTGGCACGGGCTGACCATTGCTGGCGATGATACTCAAGTCGTCGTCGGGGTAGCGGGTAATATCCGAGTCATTCCAGTACTGCTTGAAGAGCACGTACGGGATGGTGGTGACCTGTGACCCGGTGTCCAGTAGGGCACTCATGGGAATGCCATCCAGTACCACAGGCAAGACTGGACGTCCTCCCACATATCTGTCGCGCCAGTTCGATGGGCCTGGTGATCTTTTTCCTGGGGGTTGGCCCTCTACCCCAGGTTGTGCCCGTTTAAAGAACAGTACCTTGCCATATGTCCGGGTTGATTGCAGCGGCGGCAGATGGGTCGTCCGTCCTCACTGTATCGGTCACTGGGTCTTCCTCTGGCCGGTGGGGTCCTCCTTGGTCGACGCCACGGGATGTCCTCCGGTCCGGATGCCAGCTGGATCTTCCCTGGGGTGGAAACCTGTAAAGACTGCACAGTTCGGGTTAGCGCAGCAACGCTCTTAGCTAGCTCTTGGACCTGATGGTGTAGGTCTGGAGCCGGGTCATTGTCCAAAGCCTGCGCATCAGCTCCCACAGGCCCTGCTGACAAGGGCGCCGCCTCCTGGTAGTAAGTGGTAGTGGGGCGTCTGTGGGTCACAACGCCACCTGGTGCCGGTTCTCGGAGCACCCGGATGGCTCTGTCCTTGAACTGTGCAAAGTCCAGATGGGGATCCTGTAAGGCCATTGCCCGCAACTGGGTTCGGTGGGCATTGCAATATAAACCCTCTATAAATTGTTCAGTCAACAGCCTGTCCTCGTTTCCCACCCCATCAGGGTCGGTCTGCTTTATGGCCCTCAGGGCCTCTTGTAGGTTTAGTGCATAGTCCCTTATACTCTCATGCGCTCGCTGCTTGCACCCGTAGAATCTAAGCTTGATCTCGGCTGAGGTGCGGGTATCGAAGGTGTCCCTCAGCCGGGTTAGTATCCCTGCGACAGTCTTCCTCCCAGGTGGCCAGGATTTTACTTCCCTTTTGGCTGCCCCGGTTAGTTGGGCCACCAGGATGCTCACTTTTTGCTCTTCTGTGAGGGGGTACACCTGGAAGAGGCTATCCAGCTTTTCTCTAAAGTCATGCAGGGTATGTGACTCCCCTGAGTACTGGGGTAGCCAAGCTGCTCCCGGGATATAGGGCATGGTGAAGGGCATAACTGCAGCAGCGGTAGCGCTGGCGGGGGTTGAGGCAGTGAAGCTCTCCTCCGTATCCGACATCTTCCTCCCCCCTAGTGGACCGTGGCCTACCTTGCGATGATCCTCTTCCGTAGGCCGCGGCTCCGCAGTGGATCGTCAGGGTTGAGGACCTTCCGTCGCGCTCCTGTGACGTCGGCGTCTGCTGGGCTCCTTCCAGGACCTTACGCAACGTCCGGACGTGAGGCGGGGCTTCAGTTCTCGCGCGCTTTCGGAGTCCACGCCCCTCTTCTTCCCGCGCGGCGTCCTCAAGATGGCGTCCAATGGCGGGAAAACTCCACGGATGGCGGGAAGAAGGTCGAAGATGGCGCCGGATGGCGGGAAAACTTCGCGGATGGCGGGAAACCTTCACCACTGGTAAGTTTGAACAGTCTTTGCTTTTCAGGCACGCAGTACCCGGTGGTTGCGGGCACGAAATCCTGCCGACTACGCCAAAGTTGACGCGCCCCTGGGCCTGTGTCGCGCTGCGCTGCGCATGCGGGAGCTTACCCGGAGCCGGATCTGTGGAGGGTTGTAGTCTCGTGGCGGTGACCCGGTCCGTGCCCAGGGAGTCAAACTAGACGGCAGTCCATTAGTAGTAAATGGTTGATGACTACGCCACCCGTTGAGTGCAGCCAGGGGGCTGCTGCTGCTGCAGGGCAGACCGCTGAGGCCGATGGTGGGATTGTGCAGCGTGATAGTATAACCCCCAACGGGAGGGGTATGGCCTCAGGGCAGCCGACGTGGATGATGGGGGTAGCAGGAACCACTCAGAGACGGTACGGTGTAGTTCAGGGTCTTTACTGGTAACAACAAAAGACCCTCCCGGAGTACTTGCTAGCGGATGGGGCCTGGTCAGTCCTTGAGCAGATGGGATCTCCCCTGGCCAGGCGTAGTTGTAGGCCTCCCAAACTGACTGTACTCTTCTGGCTACCTTGCTAGGAGCTGATGTAAGTAGCCCACGTCCCTGAGTGTACCGTGTGGTGCTCACCCGTATGGCCGGTGACTCGGGGCCTTCTAATGGCTTCCGCTCCACGATGGCGGTGCTGGTCCCACGCGTGTGACCGTGCCTTCGGGCTTCTGGGCCAGAGGACCTGAAATCCCCTGCCTGACGGATTCTGCTGCTGGGCAGGAATTAGTCCCCACAGCCTCGGACTCCGGGTCCGGTAAAAAGTCTTCTTAGTCAGGGCGAGCTCTGCAGCTGCCAGCCCCTGACTCCTTGTAACTGCTGTTTCTTCCTATGCTGTCTCTACTTCTTCTCTTCTTCTACTCACTCACCCTGCCTCAGCCCCAGGTTTATATAGGGGAAGTTCTTCCCCTCCCAAGACTGGGCAGGAGGTGTGGCATGCACAGGATCCCTGACTAAAGGACCTCCCACCTGCTCTCAGACATAACATTACGTTACTGTGGCAACCAGACCCCTGGGGTGTCACATATTGACCACTCACAGACCGCTATGGACTTTCGGTGGCCCCTTTGACTTTTCGTGTAGTTTCCTGTCTGTACAACAAGCTGCGGGTTCGGTTCTCTGTAATCTTCGAGGTTGTACAGTTTATATGGAGTTCAGCTTCCTGGAGACGCCTTACTGTCTACAACTGCTGACGCCAGAAAGGAAAACCTGGAGGTGATCTAAGCCTTTTTTTTTTATTAATTATTTGGCACATTGCTATACTATGACGCTTCTTATTTTGCATTTCCACAGAGAAATTGTATTACGCCCTACAATACCGTCTCTGTGAAATGTCCGTCCACTTTTAAAGAGCCAGTGAAGCTACCAGTTGACATTAATATGCTGTATATCACGGACTAAATGAGTGAGATCCATAAAACAGGACGATTATATCTCAAACGTTGCTCCCAGTACTATGAAGCTGATTCATCTTTACTTTTGAACCTTTTTTTCTCTAGTTTCGTCTGTTTTTCACCTGTTTTTTTTTTTGCTTGCACCATATTTATCTTTTCATTTGTGTCTTATTAAAGCCACTTTATGTGTATGTTTTTTTTTTAGTTCATCATTGTGCTGGGCGATTTTTAGTTTTTTTTTTTTTTCAGATGTTTTAACCTGATTCTTTATTTGCAATTTTTGCGCTCAAATATTGAGACTTTTCAAATTCTACCCGGAATGATATTATGTAAGACAAAATTATTATTTTTTTTTTGCACAATATTTGCAATATTTTGCAAAATAGACTTTTTCCTCTAAAAGGTTAAAATAGACAATTTTTTTTAACTTTGCGCAAAATTTTGATAAACTTGCCACGTAAAAACGGCAATGAATACCACAAGACAAAAAATAAAATCCACAAACGATGGTTCTGATATACAGTGGGGAAAATAAGTATTTAAGGATTTTGCAAGTTTTCCCACCTGGAAATACAGCAAGGTAGAATGTGATATAAAATATAACTTTTAATGAATGATGGAAAATCCAGCGTAATTGACTTCTAAAATTATTATTTTTATTGAAAAATATATAAAAGGAAAAATTCCAAGAGACAATTAAGTGTGAACTACCAGAAAAAATGCTCAGAAACAGACGCGTTTTGGGAAAACTAATTGTGGTGTGATTGATTTTGAAAAGTACACCATTTCTGGTCAATTTGTTTACTGTCTGTGTAGTTTATATAGGCTACAATTACATCTAATCAGGTCACTAATCATTGCACTGACTATACGTCTCATATGCATTGCATTTGATTTTGGGTCTGTGCAGTTTGTGTACTACAGATATTGAGAGTCATATCATATCTCGTGTATCCACGTAACCTATGTGTGTTATTAATATTGAGAATCACACCATATCTGGTTACCAACCTCTTTCGCTGACTATATGTTTGGCACTTTATCTTGTATCCATACAGCCAGCTGGCTGTTTGGGGTATTTTGTTTGTGATCATTTCATATGTTGTTAAGCCTGTGAGCTTGATTTTATTACTATTCATTAAAAGTTATATTTTACATAATTGCATGAAATATTTGATCACCTACCAACCAGAAAGAATTCTGGCTCTCACAGACCTGTTAGTTTTTCCTTAAGAAGCTCTCCTACTCTGCACTCATTACCTGCATTAATTGTACCTGTTTGAACTCATTACCTGTATAAAAGACACCTGTCCACACACTCAATCAATTACACTCCAACCTCTCCACCATGGTCAAGAACGAAGAGCTGTCTAAGGACACCAGAGACAAAAATGTAGACCTGCAAAAGGCTGGGATGGGCTGCAGGACAATTGGCAAGCAGCTTGGTGGGAAGGCAACAACTGTTGACTCAGAAAATGGAAGAAACACAAGATGACTGTCAATCTTTCTCGATCTGGGGCTCCATGCAAGATCTCGCCTCGTCGGGTTTAGGATGAATCAGAGAAAGGTCAGGAATCAGCCCAGAACTACACGGGAGGATCTGGTCAATGACCTGAAGAGAGCTGGGACCACAGTCTCAAACATTACTGTTAGTAACACACTACGCCATCATGGATTAAAATCCTGCAGGGCACAAAAGGTACCCCTGCTCAGGCCAGCACATATGTCCAAGCCTGTTTGAAGTTCGCCATTGACCATCTGGATGTTCCAGAGGAGGCATGGAAGAAAGTCATGTGGTCAGATGAGACCAAAATAGAACTTTTTGGTATCAACTCCACTCGCCGTGTTTGGAGGAAGAAGAAGGATGAGTACAACCCCAAGAACACCGTCCCAAGCGTTAAGCATGGTGGAGGAAACATCTTACTTTGGTGGTGCTTTTCTTCAAAGGGGAAAGGACAACTGCATGGTATTGAAGGGAGGATGGATCAGGTCATGTATCGCAAGATTTTGGCCAAAAATCTCCTTCCCTTAGCAAGAGCATTGAAGATGGGTCATGGCTGGGTCTTCCAGAATGACAATGACTCAAAACACACAGCCAGGGCAACTAAAGAGTGGCTCATTAAGAAGCATTTCAAGATCCTGGAGTGGCCTAGCCAGTCTCCAGAGCTGAACCCAATAGAAAATCTTTGAAGGGAAACTCTTTAAAAATTAATGTTGCTCAGTGACAGCCCCCAAATCTGAAAGATCTGGAGAAGATCTGTATGGAGGAGTGGGCCAAAATCCCTGCTGCAGAGTGTGCAAACCTGGTCAAAAACTACAGGAAACGTTTGACGTCTGTCATTGAAAACAAAGGTTTCTGTACCAAATATTAAGTTCTGTTTTTCTATTGTATCAAATACTTATTTCATGCAATAAAATGCTAATTAATTATTTAAAAATCATACAATGTGATTTTCTGGATTATTTTTAGATTCTGTCTCTCACAGTTGAAGTTTACCTGCCATAATAATTACAGACGTCTACATTCTTTGTAGGTGGGAAAACTTGCAAAATCGGCAGTGTGCCAAATACTTATTTTCCCCGCTGTATGTATGTGTATATATATATATATATATATATATATATATATATATATATATATATATATATATATACACTTTATATATATGTACAGTTATATGAAAAAGTTTGGGCACCCCTATTAATCTTAAGCTTATTGTTTTATAAAAATTGGTGTTTTTGCAACAGCTATTTCAGCTTGATATTTGTAATAACTGTTGGACACAGTAATGTTTCTGCCTTGAAATGAGGTTTCTGAAGTTCAAAGCTCAATGAGGTTACAAAACCAAAAAAAAGTGCTTCAGTAAGTCAGTAAAAAGTAGGTAGGAGTATTTAAAACAAGAAAATGATAAGGGTGCCCATACTTATGCACCTGTCAAATTTTGTTTGAATGCAGATTGCACATTTTCTGTTAGTACAATAAACCTCATTTCAAGGCAGAAACATTACTGTGTCCAACAGTTATTACATATATCAAACTGAAATAGCTGTTGCAAAAACACCAATTTTTACAATACATTAAGCTTAAGATTAATAGGGGTGCCCAAACTTTTTCATATAACTGTATAATATAGTATTCAGATTCTGGTGGTCTAGAAGCAACACTTTAGTCGAATCCTTCCTCTTGCACTAGTTACACAAATCTTCTCCATTGCCTCCTAGCTAGAGAGACATCTCATAATGTAAAATAGTCAATTGTGTAGTTGTTCTTTCAGGCTGGGGCTACCTGGCTATTTTGGCCATGACACCTGTCGCATGACCAAGGTTGGCTCAGTGCCGCTACTACATCACAGCGCAATAAAAGTGAATGGGATCGCAGTGTGGTCCCAAGGGTACTGTGACAAGCAAGTCACAAGAAGACCAACCTCGTCGGATACTTTATGACCTGCTTGTTGCAGTCGCACTACCCTTGGGGTTACAATGCAACGTAGAAGCGGTACCAAGCGAACCTTGATCGCACAGTGTGTTTTAGTAGGTCTGTTTTAATTATCTTGAATTGCAAAAAAAATTCGTACATAAATGTATACACTGATTAGTCATAATGAGAAAACCACCATCTTAAAATTATGTAAGTCCCTCTTGTGCCACCCAAAGAACTCTGACCCATTGAGGCATGAGCTTCACAAGACCTCCGCGATATCAAACATCAAAATGTGTGCCGCAGATTCATATCTTATAAGTTGTGAGGTGGGGCCTCTATGGATAAAATGAGCATCAAAGAGCCTCGTGCGCTCATGACCCCACCACTGGTTCATTAGTTGTCCATGCTCGGATCACTTTTGGTAGGAACTAATCATTGCATTCCGGGAATACACACGACCTGCCATTTTAGAAATAGTCTAACCTAATCATTCTTAGACTTGTGCCTTTTTTATTTCTAGGGCTGCGTTCAC
Source organism: Phyllobates terribilis (assembly GCF_046119375.1). Taxonomy (NCBI): domain Eukaryota; kingdom Metazoa; phylum Chordata; class Amphibia; order Anura; family Dendrobatidae; genus Phyllobates; species Phyllobates terribilis. Next base: position 141,714,113 of record NW_027362770.1, read on the forward strand.
ACTTTCACAGGCATAAATGAAGCAGCTGGCTAAGGTTGAGAGACCTGGCGGTTGGGTCTTCTCATGCGAGAACGGTCTGTGTTTCATGAATGTACGATACTGGCCTAAAACTTCAACTTCAACAAGACAAGAATCCCTGCAGAACACCCTCAAAGATTTTGGCTTAATGATACAGGGAGTCTATTATAAATAATATATCCTCTTTGTGCTGGAACTTATAGATATCAAACCCCCAACATCTGTCCATAGTGTTATAATGAAATGAGGAAACAATTCGGCATTGTCTGGAATCCAGCTGAGTTTGAATTTGTAAGGAAGTTCTATCATACTGTATGTGATTATTTAATTAGTGAAACAGCTAAAATCATGTAATTAACGATTACTTCATTTTATTTTCCTCTCTGAAGCCAGCTTGTTTTGTTTCATGTTTTTTTTCTTCTCACTTTTATATGCATACAGTTTTGATTTTCATTTTTCTTCTTCTTGTTGAGATAGTAGCCTGATTAAAAACAATACTATTGCAAATTGATGAAATTAACCACTAAATGACACACACAGACATATATTACGTATATACACCCACACATCCTATATACTGGGGGTGAAATAAGTATTAAACAAGTCACCAATTTTCTAAGTAAATATATTTCTAAAGGTGCTATTGACATGAAATTCTCACCAGATGTCAGTAACAACCCATCCAATCCACACAGGCAGAGAAATCAAACCATAGATGTCCATAAATGCGTTATGCATAATAATGAGAAATGACACCGGGAAAAAGTATTGAAAACATGAAGAAAGAGAAGTGCAAAAAGCCATGGAAAGTCATGACACCAGCTGAAATCTATCAGTAATTAGAAAGAAATCCTGCAACTTAGTGAAAAATAACATTAGCTGATTCAAATGACGGCCTATAAAAAGGTGTCTCATCACCAAGGTGCCACACAAGAAACATCTCATCAACAGCCAGTGAGCTGTCTCAAGACCTTCACAACCTTATTGTTGCAAAACATACTGATGGCATTGGTTACAGAAGAATTTCTAAACTACTGTAGGTTCCAGTGAGCACTGTTGGGGCCAGAATCCAGAAGTGGAAAGAACATAATTTCAACATAAAACGGCGATCAGGTGCTCCACGCAAGATTTCAGACAGAGAAGTGCAAAGAATTTTGAGAAGAGTTGTCCAAGAACCAAGAACCACCTGTGAAGAGCTACAGAAAGAACTGGAATCAGTGGAAAACTACAAGTAATACACTCAACCTCCATGGCCTTGTATGCATGCACTTTCTAGATTCTATTCCTGAGCAAAAAACATGTTCAAGCGCGTTTACAGTTTGCTCAACAACATTTAGACAAGCCTGTGAAATACTAGGAGAATATAGTCTGGTCAGATGAGACCAAAATTTAACTCTTAATGCCATAATACACACCATGTTTGGAGGCCAAAAGGCACTGCCCATCACCCTAAAAACACCATACCAACAGTGAAGTTTGGAGGTGGGAACATCCTGGTGTGGGACTGTTTCCATCATATGGCACTGGCAAACTTCATATAAATGAAGGAAGGATGAATGAACAAATGTACCGAGACATTCTTGATAAAAATCTGCTGCCATCTACCAGGCTGATGAAGATGAAACGAGGGAGGACATTTCAGCAAGACAATGATCCCAAACAGCCAAGGAAACTCTCAATTGGTTTCAGAGAAAGAAAATAAAGCTACTAGAATGGCCAAGCTAATCACCGGACCTGAATCCTATTTATATATATAATTGTCTTATCCCGTCTGTCTGTCTGTCTGTCTGTCTGTCCAGGAAATCCCGCGTCGCTCATTGGTCCGGCAGCGGCCAATCAGCGCCGCGGGATTTCTGAAAAAAGATGGCGTCCGTTAGCGGCTCATCTGGCGGACGGAGGTCAGCGGCGATGCAGCGGGGAGATGAGCGGCGCTAGCAGCACAACTACCCCGACCGGTGCCGCTGACCTCCATGTGGCTAACGTCGGAAGATCAGCGGCTTGGCCCGCTGATCTCCTGACAGCAAATGTGAACGGAGGACCGTGAAGCGGCGCCGCCGGTCGGGATGCTTCTGCTGCGAGTAGCCGCTCATCTCCCGGCTTCTTGCAGCAGAAGGAGCCGCACAGGCAGCGCCGCTCCCCGGTCCTCGCTAATACGGAGCCGCACAAGCAGCGCCGCTCCCGGGCCCACACAAATACGACGCTGATTGGTCGCGGTGGCCAGCCGCGACCAATCAGTGAGATGGGCGGCAAATTTAAACGCCGCTGTGCTGATTGGTCGCGGTGGCCGGCCGACCGCGACCAATCAGCGAGATGGCCGGGAAATTTAAATGCCGCTCTGCTGATTAATCGCGGCCGGCCACCGCGACCAATGAGCGAGATGGGCGGCAAATTTAAACGCCGCTCTGCTGATTGGTCGCGGTGGCCGGCCGCGACCAATCAGCGAGATGGGCAGCAAATTTAAACGCCGCTCTGCTGATTGGTCGCGGTGGCCGGCCGTGACCAATGAGCGAGATGGCGGCAAATTTAAACGCCGCAGTGCTGATTGGTCGCGGTGGCCGGCCGTGACCAATCAGCGAGATGGGCGGCAAATTTAAACGCCGCTCTGCTGATTAAGCGCGGCCGGCCACCGCGACCAATCAGTGAGATGGACGGCAAATTTAAACGCCGCTCTGCTGATTGGTCGCGGTGGCCGGCCGCGACCAATCAGCGAGATGGGCGGCAAATTTAAACGCCGCTCTGCTGATTGGTCGCCGACGCTGGGCGCGACCAATCATCGATTTTGGCGCCACATTTAAATAGCGTCCGCGACCAATCAGTACAGCGGTGTTTAAATGTGGAGCCAAGATCGGTGATTGGTCGCGGCCGATATTTAAATTTGGCGCCCAAATCGGTGATTGGTCGCGGGCAGCGTCCGCGACCAATCAGCACAGTCACAGTAGTGTTTAACTTTTGCGGCAAGATCAGTGATTGGTCGCGGGCCAAGACCGCGACCAATCACCGATTTGTGCGGCACATTTAAATACCGCACATGAGCGGGCACTCGTAGCAGAAGTATCCCGACCCGCAGCGCCGCTCCCCGGTCCTCCCTTGACACGCTAGCCGCTGATGTCCCCACAGTATCCGCTGATTGGTCGCCGACGCTATTTAAATGTGGCGCCAAAATCGGTGATTGGTCGCGCCCAGCGTCGGCGACCAATCAGCGATTTTTAACACAAATGTCCGGACCTTTGTAACACCATGCGGATACTGTGGGGACATCAGCGGCTAGGGTGTGAAGGGAGGACCGGGGAGCGGCGCTGACATCCAATTGGTCGCGGCCGCTATTTAAATGTGCCGCACAAATTGGTGATTGTTCGCGGTCTTGGCCCGCGACCAATCACTGATCTTGCCGCAAAAGTTAAACACTACTGTGACTGTGCTGATTGGTCGCGGACGCTGCCTGCGACCAATCACCGATTTGGGCGCCAAATTTAAATATCGGCCGCGACCAATCACCGATCTTGGCTCCACATTTATACACCGCTGTGCTGATTGGTCGCGGACGCTATTTAAATGTGGCGCCAAAATCGATGATTGGTCGCGCCCAGCATCAGCGACCAATCAGCACAGCGGTGTTTAAATGTGGAGCCAAGATCGGTGATTGGTCGCGGCCGATATTTAAATTTGGCACCCAAATCGGTGATTGGTCGCGGGCAGCGCCAGCGACCAATCAGCGATTTTTAACACAAATGTCCGGACCTTAGTAACACCATGCGGATACTGTGGGGACATCAGCGGCTAGGGTGTCAAGGGAGGACCGGGGAGCGGCGCTGCGGGTCGGGATACTTCTGCAGCGAGCAGTCGCTCATCTCCCGGCTTCTCGCAGCGGAAGTAGCCGCACAGGCAGCGGCGCTCCCCGGTCCTCACTAATACGATTCCGCTCCCCGGTCCTCACCAATACGATTCGCTGATTGGTCGCGCTCTCCGCACGCGACCAATCAGCAGTATTGGCGCCAAATTTAAACCCCGCTCTGCTGATTGGTCGCGGTTGCCGGCCGACATCAATCAGAAGTATTGGCGCCAAATTTAAACACCGCTCTGCTGATTAGTCGCGGTCGCCGTCCGCGACCAATCAGCAGTATTGGCGCCAAATTTAAACCCCGCTCTGCTGATTGGTCGCGGTGGCCGACCGCGACCAATCAGCGAGATGGGCGCCAAATTTAAACGCCGCTCTGCTGATTGGTCGTGGTGGCCGACCGCGACCAATCAGCGAGATGGGCGGCAAATTTAAACGCCGCAGTGCTGATTGGTCGCGGTGGCCGGCCGTGACCAATCAGCGAGATGGGCGGCAAATTTAAACGCCGCAGTGCTGATTGGTCGCGGTGGCCGGCCGTGACCAATCAGTGAGATGGGCGGCAAATTTAAACGCCGCTCTGCTGATTGGTCGCGGTGGCCGGCCGCGACCAATCAGCGAGATGGGCGGCAAATTTAAACGCCGCTCTGCTGATTGGTCGCCGACGCTGGGCGCGACCAATCATCGATTTTGGCGCCACATTTAAATAGCGTCCGCGACCAATCAGTACAGCGGTGTTTAAATGTGGAGCCAAGATCGGTGATTGGTCGCGGCCGATATTTAAATTTGGCGCCCAAATCGGTGATTGGTCGCGGGCAGCGTCCGCGACCAATCAGCACAGTCACAGTAGTGTTTAACTTTTGCGGCAAGATCAGTGATTGGTCGCGGGCCAAGACCGCGACCAATCACCGATTTGTGCGGCACATTTAAATACCGCACATGAGCGGGCGCTCGTAGCAGAAGTATCCCGACCCGCAGCGCCGCTCGCCGGTCCTCCCTTGACACGCTAGCCGCTGATGTCCCCACAGTATCCGCTGATTGGTCGCCGACGCTATTTAAATGTGGCGCCAAAATCGGTGATTGGTCGCGCCCAGCGTCGGCGACCAATCAGCGATTTTTAACACAAATGTCCGGACCTTTGTAACACCATGCGGATACTGTGGGGACATCAGCGGCTAGGGTGTGAAGGGAGGACCGGGGAGCGGCGCTGACATCCAATTGGTCGCGGCCGCTATTTAAATGTGCCGCACAAATTGGTGATTGTTCGCGGTCTTGGCCCGCGACCAATCACTGATCTTGCCGCAAAAGTTAAACACTACTGTGACTGTGCTGATTGGTCGCGGACGCTGCCTGCGACCAATCACCGATTTGGGCGCCAAATTTAAATATCGGCCGCGACCAATCACCGATCTTGGCTCCACATTTATACACCGCTGTGCTGATTGGTCGCGGACGCTATTTAAATGTGGCGCCAAAATCGATGATTGGTCGCGCCCAGCATCAGCGACCAATCAGCACAGCGGTGTTTAAATGTGGAGCCAAGATCGGTGATTGGTCGCGGCCGATATTTAAATTTGGCACCCAAATCGGTGATTGGTCGCGGGCAGCGCCAGCGACCAATCAGCGATTTTTAACACAAATGTCCGGACCTTAGTAACACCATGCGGATACTGTGGGGACATCAGCGGCTAGGGTGTCAAGGGAGGACCGGGGAGCGGCGCTGCGGGTCGGGATACTTCTGCAGCGAGCAGTCGCTCATCTCCCGGCTTCTCGCAGCGGAAGTAGCCGCACAGGCAGCGGCGCTCCCCGGTCCTCACTAATACGATTCCGCTCCCCGGTCCTCACCAATACGATTCGCTGATTGGTCGCGCTCTCCGCACGCGACCAATCAGCAGTATTGGCGCCAAATTTAAACCCCGCTCTGCTGATTGGTCGCGGTTGCCGGCCGACATCAATCAGAAGTATTGGCGCCAAATTTAAACACCGCTCTGCTGATTAGTCGCGGTCGCCGTCCGCGACCAATCAGCAGTATTGGCGCCAAATTTAAACCCCGCTCTGCTGATTGGTCGCGGTGGCCGACCGCGACCAATCAGCGAGATGGGCGCCAAATTTAAACGCCGCTCTGCTGATTGGTCGCGGTGGCCGACCGCGACCAATCAGCGAGATGGGCGGCAAATTTAAACGCCGCAGTGCTGATTGGTCGCGGTGGCCGGCCGTGACCAATCAGCGAGATGGGCGGCAAATTTAAACGCCGCAGTGCTGATTGGTCGCGGTGGCCGGCCTTGACCAATCAGTGAGATGGGCGGCAAATTTAAACGCCGCTCTGCTGATTGGTCGCGGTGGCCGGCCTTGACCAATCAGTGAGATGGGCGGCAAATTTAAACGCCGCTCTGCTGATTGGTCGCCGACGCTGGGCGCGACCAATCATCGATTTTGGCGCCACATTTAAATAGCGTCCGCGACCAATCAGTACAGCGGTGTTTAAATGTGGAGCCAAGATCGGTGATTGGTCGCGGCCGATATTTAAATTTGGCGCCCAAATCGGTGATTGGTCGCGGGCAGCGTCCGCGACCAATCAGCACAGTCACAGTAGTGTTTAACTTTTGCGGCAAGATCAGTGATTGGTCGCGGGCCAAGACCGCGACCAATCACCGATTTGTGCGGCACATTTAAATACCGCACATGAGCGGGCGCTCGTAGCAGAAGTATCCCGACCCGCAGCGCCGCTCGCCGGTCCTCCCTTGACACGCTAGCCGCTGATGTCCCCACAGTATCCGCTGATTGGTCGCCGACGCTATTTAAATGTGGCGCCAAAATCGGTGATTGGTCGCGCCCAGCGTCGGCGACCAATCAGCGATTTTTAACACAAATGTCCGGACCTTTGTAACACCATGCGGATACTGTGGGGACATCAGCGGCTAGGGTGTGAAGGGAGGACCGGGGAGCGGCGCTGACATCCAATTGGTCGCGGCCGCTATTTAAATGTGCCGCACAAATTGGTGATTGTTCGCGGTCTTGGCCCGCGACCAATCACTGATCTTGCCGCAAAAGTTAAACACTACTGTGACTGTGCTGATTGGTCGCGGACGCTGCCTGCGACCAATCACCGATTTGGGCGCCAAATTTAAATATCGGCCGCGACCAATCACCGATCTTGGCTCCACATTTATACACCGCTGTGCTGATTGGTCGCGGACGCTATTTAAATGTGGCGCCAAAATCGATGATTGGTCGCGCCCAGCATCAGCGACCAATCAGCACAGCGGTGTTTAAATGTGGAGCCAAGATCGGTGATTGGTCGCGGCCGATATTTAAATTTGGCACCCAAATCGGTGATTGGTCGCGGGCAGCGCCAGCGACCAATCAGCGATTTTTAACACAAATGTCCGGACCTTAGTAACACCATGCGGATACTGTGGGGACATCAGCTGCTAGGATGTCAAGGGAGGACCGGGGAGCGGCGCTGCGGGTCGGGATACTTCTGCAGCGAGCAGTCGCTCATCTCCCGGCTTCTCGCAGCGGAAGTAGCCGCACAGGCAGCGGCACTTCCCGGTCCTCACTAATACGATTCCGCTCCCCGGTCCTCACCAATACGATTCGCTGATTGGTCGCGTGCGGAGAGCGCGACCAATCAGCAGTATTGGCGCCAAATTTAAACCCCGCTCTGCTGATTGGTCGCGGTTGCCGGCCGACATCAATCAGAAGTATTGGCGCCAAATTTAAACACCGCTCTGCTGATTAGTCGTGGTCGCCGTCCGCGACCAATCAGCAGTATTCGCGCCAAATTTAAACCCCGCTCTGCTGATTGGTCGCGGTTGCCGGCCGAGATCAATCAGCAGTATTGGCGCCAAATTTAAACGCCGCTCTGCTGATTGGTCGCGGTGGCCGGCCGTGACCAATGAGCGAGATGGGCGGCAAATTTAAACGCCGCAGTGCTGATTGGTCGCGGTGGCCGGCCGTGACCAATCAGCGAGATGGGCGGCAAATTTAAACGCCGCTCTGCTGATTAAGCGCGGCCGGCCACCGCGACCAATCAGTGAGATGGGCGGCAAATTTAAACGCCGCTCTGCTGATTGGTCGCGGTGGTCGGCCGCGACCAATCAGCGAGATGGGCGGCAAATTTAAACGCCGCTCTGCTGATTGGTCGCCGACGCTGGGCGCGACCAATCATCGATTTTGGCGCCATATTTAAATAGCGTCCGCGACCAATCAGTACAGCGGTGTTTAAATGTGGAGCCAAGATCGGTGATTGGTCGCGGCCGATATTTAAATTTGGCGCCCAAATCGGTGATTGGTCGCGGGCAGCGTCCGCGACCAATCAGCACAGTCACAGTAGTGTTTAACTTTTGCGGCAAGATCAGTGATTGGTCGCGGGCCAAGACCGCGACCAATCACCGATTTGTGCGGCACATTTAAATACCGCACATGAGCGGGCGCTCGTAGCAGAAGTATCCCGACCCGCAGCGCCGCTCCCCGGTCCTCCCTTGACACGCTAGCCGCTGATGTCCCCACAGTATCCGCTGATTGGTCGCCGACGCTATTTAAATGTGGCGCCAAAATCGGTGATTGGTCGCGCCCAGCGTCGGCGACCAATCAGCGATTTTTAACACAAATGTCCGGACCTTTGTAACACCATGCGGATACTGTGGGGACATCAGCGGCTAGGGTGTGAAGGGAGGACCGGGGAGCGGCGCTGACATCCAATTGGTCGCGGCCGCTATTTAAATGTGCCGCACAAATTGGTGATTGTTCGCGGTCTTGGCCCGCGACCAATCACTGATCTTGCCGCAAAAGTTAAACACTACTGTGACTGTGCTGATTGGTCGCGGACGCTGCCTGCGACCAATCACCGATTTGGGCGCCAAATTTAAATATCGGCCGCGACCAATCACCGATCTTGGCTCCACATTTATACACCGCTGTGCTGATTGGTCGCGGACGCTATTTAAATGTGGCGCCAAAATCGATGATTGGTCGTGCCCAGCATCAGCGACCAATCAGCACAGCGGTGTTTAAATGTGGAGCCAAGATCGGTGATTGGTCGCGGCCGATATTTAAATTTGGCGCCCAAATCGGTGATTGGTCGCGGGCAGCGCCAGCGACCAATCAGCGATTTTTAACACAAATGTCCGGACCTTAGTAACACCATGCGGATACTGTGGGGACATCAGCGGCTAGGGTGTCAAGGGAGGACCGGGGAGCGGCGCTGCGGGTCGGGATACTTCTGCAGCGAGCAGTCGCTCATCTCCCGGCTTCTCGCAGCGGAAGTAGCCGCACAGGCAGCGGCGCTCCCCGGTCCTCACCAATACGATTCGCTGATTGACGCTAAAGTTAAACACCGCTCTGCTGATTGGTCGCGGCCGCTGCCCGTGACCAATCACCGATTTGGGCGCCACATTTAAATAGCGGCCGCGACCAATTATCGATCTTGCCGCCACATTTAAACACTACTGTGATGATTGGTCGCGGACGCCAGCCGCGACCAATCAGCGAGCTTGGCGCCAAATTTAAACAACGCTCTGCTGATTGGTCGCGGCTGGAGTCCGCGACCAATCAGCAAGATTGGCGCCAAATTTAAACAACGCTCTGCTGATTGGTTGAGGCCGCCAGCCGCGACTAATCAGCATTATTGGCGCCAAATTTAAACACCGCTCTGCTGATTGGTTGCGGCCGGCAACCGCGACCAATCAGCAGTATTGGCGCCAAATTTAAACCCCGCTCTGCTGATTGGTCGCGGTTGCCGGCCGAGATCAATCAGCAGTATTGGCGCCAAATTTAAACACCGCTCTGCTGATTAGTCGTGGTCCCCGTCCGCGACCAATCAGCAATATTGGCGCAAAATTTAAACCCCGCTCTGCTAATTGGTCGCGGATGCCGGCCGCGACTAATCAGCATTATTGGCGCCAAATTTAAACACCGCTCTGCTGATTGGTTGCGGCCGGCAACCGTGACCAATCAGCAGTATTGGCGCCAAATTTAAACCCCGCCCTGCTGATTGGTCGCGGTTGCCTGCCGACATCAATCAGAAGTATTGGCGCCAAATTTAAACACCGCTCTGCTGATTGGTCGCAGACGGCGACCGCGACTAATCAGCAGTATTAGCGCCAAATTTAAACCCCGCTCTGCTGATTGGTCGCGGTTGCTGGCCGTGACCAATCAGCAGTATTGGCGCCAAATTTAAACCCCGCCCTGCTGATTGGTCGCGGTTGCCTGCCGACATCAATCAGAAGTATTGGCGCCAAATTTAAACCCCGCTCTACTGATTTGTCGCGGTGGCCGGCTGCGACCAATTAGCGATATTGGCGCCAAATTTAAACACCGCTATGCTGATTGGTCGCGGTTACCAGTCGCAACCAATCAGCATTATTGGCGCCAAATTTAAACCCCGCTCTGCTGATTAGTCGCGACCGCCGGCCGGGACCAATCTTGCGATATAGCTGCCAAATTTTAACACCGCTTTGGTGATTGATCACTTTTGCCGGCCTCGACCAATCAGCGATTTTGGCGCTAAATTTAAATACCGCTCTGCTGATTGCTCCCTGTCGGCCGCATACATATTCTAGAATACCAGATGCATTAGAATCGGGCCACCATCTAGTAGAAAATATATAGACTGTATGTAAAATGTTTGGAAGGAACTAAAGCTCAGAGTTCATAGAAGGAGCCCACGGCACCTTCAGAATGTGAAGAGTGTTTGTGTGGAAGAATGGACTAAAATCACACCTGAGTAACGCCTGCGACTAGTTTCTCCATACAGGAGGCGTCTTGAAGCTTCATCACCAACAAAGGCTTTTGTATGAAGTATTAATTAAATTTAAATAAGCGTGTTCAATACTTTTTCCCTGTGTCATTTCTCATTATTACACATAACTTCATTTATGGACATCTATGGTTTGATTTTTTTTGCCTGTGTGGATTGGATGAGTTGTTACTGACATCTGGTGAGAATTTCATGTCAATAGCACCTTTAGAAATATATATTTACTTAGAAAATTGGAAACGTCCTCTGATATGCAGTGCCTTTTGGCCTCCAAACATCATGTGTATCATGACATCCAAAGAGTTAAATTTTGGTTTCATCTGACCAGACTATATTCTCCCAGTATGTCACAGGCTTGTCTAAATGTTGTTTAGCAAACTTTAAACGCACTTGAACATGCTTGTGACGCGCCCCTGGGCCTGTGTCGCGCTGCGTTGCGCACGCGGGAGCTTACCCGGAGCCGGATCTCTTGAGGGTTGTAGTCTCGTGGCGGTGATCCGGTCCGTGCCCAGGGAGTCAGACTAAGTGGCGCTGTATTAGCGGTAGATGTTGGACGACTACGCCACCCGTTGAGTACAGCTAAGGAGCTGCTGCTGCAGGGCAGACCGCTGAGGCCGGTGGTAGGATTGTGCAGCGTGATAGTATAACCCCCAACGGGAGGGGTATGGCCTCAGGGCAGCCGACGTGGATGATGGGGGTAGCAGGAACCACTCAGAGACGGTACGGTGTAGTTCAGGGTCTTTACTGGTGACAACGATAGACCCTCCCGGAGTACTGGCTAGCGATTGGGGCCTGGTCAGTCCTTGAGCAGATGGGATCTCCCCTGGCCAGGCGGAGTTGTAGGCCTCCCAAACTAACGATACTCTTCTGGCTACCTTGCTAGAAGCGGGTATAAGTAGCCCACGTCCCTGAGTGTACCGTGTGGTGCTCACCCGTATGGCCGGTGACTCGGGGCCTTCTAGTAGCTTCCGCTCCACGACGGCGGTGCTGGTCCCACGCGTGTGACCGTGCCTTCGGGTTTCTGGGCCAGAGGACCTGCAATCCCCTGCCGGTCGGTTTCTGCTGCTGGATAGGAGTTAGTCCCCACAGCCTCGGACTCCGGGTCCGGAGATAACTTCTCAGTCAGGGCGAGCTCTGCAGCTGCCAGCCCCTGACTCCTTGTAGTACTGCTCCCACAGAGCTCCTGATGTTCTTTCCTATATCTGCTTCTCTTCTCTGTCTCTACTTCTTCTCTACTCACTAACCCTGCCTCAGCCCTAGGTTTATATAGGGGAAGTTCTTCCCCTCCCAGGACTGGGCAGGAGGTGTGGCATGCACAGGATCCCTGACCAAGAGACCTCCCACCTGCTCTCAGACATAACATTGCTGTTACTGTGGAAACCAGACCCCTGGGGTGCCACATTCCCCCCTAGTGAAATTTAGTACTCCGGGACTAAACATATTTTTAGAAAAACATAACAAGGTATAAACAATAATAATACAATAAGAAAAACACATAAAGATGGTTACGGCGTGTCCGCAACCGGGTGCAGTCTTTGAAGAAAAGCAAGGTGTCCATTTCACCAAAACAGGGAGACGTAACCAGGTAGGGGTCTGTCCTGCCCCGAGTCCTTAACAGTCTTTAGTCCGTCCTGGGTTACGCTCCAACTATACACAAAGGATTCCCGGTAAATCCACCAAGGACTCCTATAAATAACTAGAAACACATAATTATACACAAGCAACAAGAAAAACAGGTAACCACAAATAAAACAATTTATTCACTTCAAATCCTCCAACGTGCGGGTAACTGGCCTCTAGTGGCCCTAGTGGACCTACGGAGCTGACTGTCTAGCCCTGAACTACAGGGTGTAGGAGCTGTCAAGGGTAAACTGGGCAGCTGTCTACCGGCTCTTTGACTCACTAGGGGTACGGCAGGCTCACTATAAGCAGAGGGTTGATCCTCCTGTTCTGCTTGTGTGGAGTCTTCTGCCTCCTGGACCGGCTGCTCTTCCAGCTCTACCTGTTGCTCCGTAGGCACTTGGGATGCTGGTTGGAGGAACGTGAGGACGGGTACCACAACTGCACCATTGACTTGAGTCCAGGACCGAGGGAAGTCTCCGAGCACAGTACTAACCATATCTTCCCTTTCCTCTACGGGTCGATGGTCTTCTTGTTCCTCTTCAGGGTTCCGTAGCTGTTCAGGACACTTCTTCAGGTGAACCCGGGATACAATTGCTATGGTCTCCCCTCCGTCTTTACTGATGGTACAGACTTTCGGGTTCTCGTGGCTTGAGGGCAGTACGGTGTACGGGTCCTTCTCCCACTGGTCGTCCAACTTGTGGAGCCGTCTTTTCCTCTTCAAGACCTGCTCTCCGGGTACCAGGGGAACAGCGGGAGCATACTGGTTGTAAGTTTTCTCTTGTCTTTCCCTAGCCTGACAGAGACTTCGCTCCACGCTCTCCTGTACTGTCCGGTACTGCTGCTGCCTCTCTGTGTCCCAGTCTGCTTCTGGTTAAGTGTCCTCGGGTGTCAGGACTCCTATTTCCAGGTCAACAGGTAACTTACCAGGTCTCGCCCTCATTAGTTAAGCCGGGGTACAGTTGGTGGAACCTACCGGGATGTGGTTGTATAGGTCCACTAGATCGGGCAGCTTCTCAGGCCACAGACTGCGTTCTTCCAGGGGCAACGTTTTCAGGAGATCCATTACCACCTGGTTCATTTTCTCACAAAGTCCATTAGTTTGCGGATGATAGGGTGTCGTCCTTATCTTCCGGCAGCCATACAGTTTGCAGAATTCCTGGAAGACCTCCGCTTCAAAGGCAGGTCCCTGGTCCGTCAGCACTTGGTCCGGGTACCCGTGTGGACGGCAGAAGTGCTGCTGGAAGGCTCTAGCTGCTGTTTGAGCCGTTAAGTCCTTAACGGGGACGACAACCAAGAACCGGGAGTAATGATCCACAATGGTTAACGCGTAGACGTAGCCACTTCTGCTTGGGGTCAGTTTTACATGATCCAAGGCTACCAGTTCCAACGGCTGCCGGGTGACGATGGACCGCAGGGGAGTCTTCTGGCTGGCACGGTCCTTCCTTCTTAGGTTGCACGGGCCAGAGTCTCTGCACCACCTCTCGATGGTTCCCCTCATGCCTACCCAGTGGAACCGCCCACGCAGCAGGAACTCCAGCTTCTTCCATCCGAAGTGTCCAGCCCCGTCGTGGTATGCTTCCATCACCATGGCTGCGTCTCTCCGTGGCACCACTACTTGCCAGATTAGTTCATGCGTCCGGGAGTTAACCATTCTGCGGCACAACTTCCCCTTGTAAAGGAACAGTCGACTCTTCTCAGCCCACAGTTGCTTGGCTTCCTCCGGAGCGTCTGGGTCAAGGCGAGCCTCTGGCCGAGTCAGCATCTCCTTCACCAGCCGGACGGCAGGGTCACTGTCTTGCGTTTCCTCCCAGTTGTAGTGAGGCAAGGGGTTAAACGTAGCGGCTTGCTTACTCCTTACCCGATGGGAATACTGGATAGTCCCATGACGGTGGAACGCGGGGAGTTCGACTTCTTCCAGTCCCTCTGGATCTTCTCCTACGTCCGGTAGGTTTGGCATCCTGGACAGGGCGTCCGCGTTGGTATTGGAGCGTCCTGCCCGGTATTTGATTGTGAACTCGTAGTTGGACAGACGGGCCATCCATCTCTGCTCTAGGGCACCGAGTCTTGCAGTGTCCAGGTGTGTCAACGGGTTGTTATCCGTGTACACGGTGAACCGGGAAGAAGCGAGGTAGTGCTTAAAGCGTTCGGTGACTGCCCACACCACTGCCAGGAACTCTAGCTTAAATGAGCTATAATTCTCAGGGTTTCTTTCGGTGGGTCGCAGTTTTCGGCTGGCGTAAGCGATTACTCGTTCTTTCCCCTGCTGGATCTGGGACAGTACGGCTCCTAGCCCGATGTTACTTGCGTCGGTGTAAAGGATAAAGGGCTGGCTGTAATCAGGGTACGCCAGGATTTCATCCCCCGTGAGGGCCATCTTCAGCTGGCGGAAGGACTCTTTTTCTAACTTCTCCCATCTGAAGGGTGGCTTCTGGTTCTTGGCCTTCCGGGACTGGCCTATCAGGAGGTCCTGCATAGGAGCTGCCTTTTTGGTGAAACCGGGGATGAATCTGCGGTAATAGCCTACCAACCCGAGGAACTGCCGCACTTCCTTTACACTGGAGGGACTTGGCCATTCCTTAATTGCGGTGATCTTATCAGGGTCGGGAGCCACTCCATCAGCGCTCACCACGTGTCCCAGGTACTGCACCTTTGGTTTCAGGAGGTGACACTTGGAGGGTTTCACCTTTAGGCCGTAGCTTGCCAGAGCTTCGAACACTTCCGCCAGGTGTTTCAGGTGGTCCTCATACGTCTTAGAATATACGATGACATCGTCCAGGTACAACAGGACCGTCTCAAAGTTTCTGTGGCCCAGACAACACTGCATTAATCGTTGGAAGGTTCCTGGTGCATTGCAGAGTCCGAACGGCATGCAAGTAAACTCGCTAAGTCCCATCGGGGTGGTGAATGCGGTCTTCTCCCGGTCCGCCTCTGCTACAGGAACCTGCCAGTACCCACTAGTGAGATCCAAGGTAGAGAAGAAGTTAGCAGATCTTAAAGCAGCCAAAGACTCCTCTATCCTTGGTAAGGGGTACGCATCCTTGTGTGTGATACGGTTGATTTTCCGGTAATCTACACACATCCTCATGGTGTTGTCTTTCTTTTTGACTAAGACTAGTGGAGCTGCCCAGGGGCTACAGCTATCCCTGATCACCCCAGCCTCCTTCATGTCTCTAAGCATCCCCTTGGCGTGTTGGTAGTGTGCAGGGGGTACGGGTCGATACCTCTCTTTTATGGGAGGATGGTCTCCCGTGGGGATGTGGTGTTCTACCCCCTTGACTCGCCCGAAGTCTAACGGGTGTTTACTAAACACTCTCTCGTACTCTTGAACCACCCGATAGACTCCCTGTTTCTGGTGTGAGGGAGTGGAGTCAGTACCCAAATGTAGTTGCTGACACCAGTCCTCCATTGTTTCTTTAGAGCCGTTACCTTCCTCCGGGGAAGATGGAGGCAAGGGTTCTACGGACTGTATGGAATTTTGATTGATGGTATACAATTTGGCTAGCGTGGCATACCGGGGCAGGTACACTTCCCTCTTCCCGATATTTATTATGCGAACGGGCACCCTCCCATGGCGTACATTGACCACCCCTCGTGCTGTCAAAATGGTGGGCCTACTGTCTGAGTAAACTGGTTCTACCATTGCCTGGTAATCTCTACCTCTCAGACCAATAGCTGCCCGGCACCAAATCATCATTTCACTTTTTGGGGGCATGGCAATAGGGAAAGGGTCACACATTCTTACGCTACCAATCTCACCACCGGAGAGTTCTAGCTGTTGCCGTCGCATCAGTGCCCGGATCTCTTTCTGGAGCACTCGCTGCTGTCCGGAGCTGGCGTTCTTGGCAACCTGCTGTAAAAGGAAAATCACCTCTGCAAGACAATTTTCAATTACATTAGTTCCTAGAGTTATCTTTGGGTGACTCTCGTGTTTGTCAATGTCTACAATGATCAGTCCCTGTGCTGCCAGTTCGACTCTACCGATTTTAATGGTCACCTCTTTAAATCCAATCTGTGGCACGGGCTGACCATTGCTGGCGATGATACTCAAGTCGTCGTCAGGGTAGCGGGTGATATCCGAGTCATTCCAGTACTGCTTGAAGAGCACGTACGGGATGGTGGTGACCTGTGACCCGGTGTCCAGTAGGGCACTCATAGGAATGCCATCCAGTACCACGGGTAAGACTGGACGTCCTCCCACATATTTGTCGCGCCAGTTCGATGGGCCTGGTGATCTTTTTCCTGGGGGTTGGCCCTCTACCCCAGGTTGTGCCAGTTTAAAGGACAGTACCTTGCCATATGTCCGGGTTGATTGCAGCGGCGGCAGATGGGTCGTCCGTCCTCGTTGTATCGGTCGCTGGGTCTTCCTCTGGCCGGTGGGGTCCTCCTTGGTCGACGCCACGGGATGTCCTCCGGTCCGGATGCCAGCTGGATCTTCCCTGGAGTGGAAATCTGTAAAGACTGCACAGTTCGGGTTAGCGCAGCAACGCTTTTAGCTAGCTCTTGGACCTGATGGTGCAGGTCTGGAGCCGGGTCATTGTTCAAAGCCTGCGCATCAGCTCCCACAGGCCCTGCCGACAAGGGCGCCGCCTCCTGGTGGTAAGTGGTAGTGGGGCGTCTGGGGGTCACAACGCCACCTGGTGCCGGTTCTCGAAGCACCCGGATGGCTCTGTCCTTGAACTGTGCAAATCCCAGATGAGGGTCCTGTAAGGCCATTGCCCGTAACTGGGTTCGGTGGGCATTGCAATATAAACCCTCTATAAATTGTTCAGTCAACAGCCTATCCTCGTCTCCCACGCCGTCAGGGTCGGTCTGCTTAATGGCTCTCAGGGCCTCTTGTAGGTTCAGGGCATAGTCCCTTATACTCTCATGTGCCCGCTGTTTGCACCCGTAGAATCTAAGTTTGATCTCGGCTGAGGTGCGGGTATCAAAGGTGTCCCTCAGCCGGGTTAGTATCCCTGCGACAGTCCTCCCCCCAGGTGGCCAGGACTTTACCTCCCTTTGGGCTGCTCCGGTTAATTGGGCCACCAGGATGCTCACTTTTTGCTCCTCTGTGAGGGGGTACACCTGGAAGAGGCTATCCAGCTTTTCTCTAAAGTCATGCAGGGTATGTGACTCCCCTGAGTACTGGGGTAGCCAGGCTGCCCCCGGGATATAGGGCATGGTGAAAGGCATGACCGCAACAGCGGTGGCGCTGGCGGGGGTTGAAGCGGTGAAGCTCTCCTCCGTATCTGACATCCTTTTCCCCCCTAGTGGACCGTGGCCTACCTTGCGATGATCCTCTTCCGTAGGCCGCGGCTCCGCAGTGGATCGTCAGGGTTGAGGACCTTCCGTCGCGCTCCTGTGACGTCGGCGTCTGCTGGGCTCCTTCCAGGACCTTACGCAACGTCCGGACGTGAGGCGGGGCTTCAGTTCTCGCGCGCTTTCGGAGTCCACGCCCCTCTTCTTCCCGCGCGGCGTCCTCAAGATGGCGTCCAATGGCGGGAAAACTCCACGTATGGCGGGAAGAAGGCCGAAGATGGCGCCGGATGGCGGGAAAACTCCACCGATGGCGGGAAGGAAGCGGAAGATGGCGCCGGATGGCGGGAATCTTCACCACAGGAAAGTTTGAACAGTCTTTTTCAGGCACGCAGTACCCGGTGGTTGCGGGCACGAAATCCTGCCGACTACGCCAAAAGTTGACGCGCCCCTGGGCCTGTGTCGCGCTGCGTTGCGCACGCGGGAGATTACCCGGAGCCGGATCTCTTGAGGGTTGTAGTCTCGTGGCGGTGATCCGGTCCGTGCCCAGGGAGTCAGACTAAGTGGCGCTGTATTAGCGGTAGATGTTGGACGACTACGCCACCCGTTGAGTACAGCTAAGGAGCTGCTGCTGCAGGGCAGACCGCTGAGGCCGGTGGTAGGATTGTGCAGCGTGATAGTATAACCCCCAACGGGAGGGGTATGGCCTCAGGGCAGCCGACGTGGATGATGGGGGTAGCAGGAACCACTCAGAGACGGTACGGTGTAGTTCAGGGTCTTTACTGGTGACAACGATAGACCCTCCCGGAGTACTGGCTAGCAATTGGGGCCTGGTCAGTCCTTGAGCAGATGGGATCTCCCCTGGCCAGGCGGAGTTGTAGGCCTCCCAAACTAACGATACTCTTCTGGCTACCTTGCTAGAAGCGGGTATAAGTAGCCCACGTCCCTGAGTGTACCGTGTGGTGCTCACCCGTATGGCCGGTGACTCGGGGCCTTCTAGTAGCTTCCGCTCCACGACGGCGGTGCTGGTCCCACGCGTGTGACCGTGCCTTCGGGTTTCTGGGCCAGAGGACCTGCAATCCCCTGCCGGTCGGTTTCTGCTGCTGGAT
Organism: Phyllobates terribilis; assembly: GCF_046119375.1. NCBI lineage: Eukaryota > Metazoa > Chordata > Amphibia > Anura > Dendrobatidae > Phyllobates > Phyllobates terribilis. The sequence goes on from NW_027362770.1 coordinate 141,732,690, forward strand.
AGGAGTTAGTCCCCACAGCCTCGGACTCCGGGTCCGGAGATAACTTCTCAGTCAGGGCGAGCTCTGCAGCTGCCAGCCCCTGACTCCTTGTAGTACTGCTCCCACAGAGCTCCTGATGTTCTTTCCTATATCTGCTTCTCTTCTCTGTCTCTACTTCTTCTCTACTCACTAACCCTGCCTCAGCCCTAGGTTTATATAGGGGAAGTTCTTCCCCTCCCAGGACTGGGCAGGAGGTGTGGCATGCACAGGATCCCTGACCAAGAGACCTCCCACCTGCTCTCAGACATAACATTGCTGTTACTGTGGAAACCAGACCCCTGGGGTGCCACACATGTGTTCAGCAAAGGAGTCTTGTGTGGTTAGTGTGCATACAGGCCGTAGAGGTTCAGTGCATTACTTATAGTTTTATTAGAAACAATTGTGCCTGCTGATTCCATGATTTTCTGAAGCTCTCAAAAAAAACACCCTAAAAAATATCCTTTATTAAATCAATATAAAATCAGGTATACAAGCAACACATAGATGCAAACACATTTATACGATAGAAGTAAAATCGGAACATGAAAAAAGAGGGGGATAGGGACTATATTGTCCCTCCACAATTCCCTTCCTAGCCACTGAGGTTGGCACCCTAAATATGAAGCGATGTGGTGCCCCCGCTCAACGAAGACTGCCCTCCTATTATAGACTAAGTGATTTGACTGGCCAGAATAAATCTACAGAGTGTCTTTAATAATTTTTTTAGGGAGTGAAAAATAAATATGTACAAACTACTGTGACAATAGATGACTAACCAAAGGTAGATACAACAGTGGACTTGAACAAGACTTGAGGAGCCCAAATGAAATCATCTAAAATACTTATATCCCGAAAATACAGGTATCAAACATCAGTAGTGTATCAAGCTCCTATTGGAGCATAGATGGCTCGCCGTGAAGTGATGCTTAGGTAGCTAATATAACCATATCAACCCATATAGATGTGTCTCAAAAATGTTAAAAAACACAATCTACAATAATTCTATGCACAAAAAAATGTCCATATCGAGCCATAGTGGCCTGGAAATAAATAAGGTAGTATTTAGCTTAGTAGCTTATCTTCCCGACACGTTTCCCTCCTCTTTTGGTTATTCAGGGGATACAATGCCATGGGTTGTAAACTTCTTAATTATGTTGCGCATCATGGACAAGGAACATCAAGATCTCTTGAAATGGACTTGTAACCCAGAGAAAGTTGACATTTTTCAACAATTTTGGTTCCCAAGTCCTCAGACAGTTCTCTTCTCTTTCTGTTCTCCATGCTTAGTGTGGCACACACAGACACACAATGCAAAGATTGACTCAACTTCTCCCCTTTTTATCTGGTTTCAGGTGTGATTTTCATATTGCCCACACCTGTTACTTGCCACAAATGAATTTGAACAAGCAACACATGCTTGAAACAAAGTTGTTTACCCACAATTTTGGAAAGGTGCCATCAATTTTGTCCAGCTTATTTTGGGGGTTTTGTGTGAAATTATGTCCAGTTTGCTTTTTTTTCTCAGTTTTTTTGTGTTGTTCCAATACAAGCAAAGGAAATAAACATGTGTATAACAAAACGTGTGTAATTGCAATAATTTTCTGGGAGGAATACTTCATTTTCTGGAACAATTTCAAGGGTGCAAACACTTTTGGCCATGACTGTATATATAGAGATATAGATATCTATAAATATTAGCATTTTAGTATTAGCATTTTGTTTTTAGATTTTATGACTTTGATTTATTAAAAACTTTTAGTTTCTTTTTTTTTTACTTTTGCAGCCTATTTTTAGCATGAACTTTAAAAATCTTTATCAGTGGGACGATATTAAAAGCTATTGCTTTTGTAGGAAAAAAATACAGAAATCTGTTTCAGATCTATATATACAGTGCCTACAAGTAGTATTCAACCCCCTGCAGATTTAGCTGGTTTGATAAGATGCAAATAAGTTAGAGCCTTCAAACTGCAAACGAGAGTAGGTTTTATGAACAGAAGCATAAATCTTACAAACCAAAAAGTTATGTTCCTCAGTTGAATTTTATTAAATTTTAAACATAAAAGTGTGGGTCAATTATTATACAACCCCTATGTTTAATATTTTGTGGAATAACCCTTGTTTGCAATTACAGCTAATAATCGTCTTTTATAAGACCTGATCAGGCCGGCACAGGTCTGTGGAGTTATCTTGGCCCACTCCTCCATGCAGATCTTCTCCAAGTTATCTAGGTTCTTTGGGTGTCTCATGTGGACTTTATTCTTGAGCTCCTTCCACAAGTTTTCAATTGGGTTAAGGTCAGGAGACTGACTAGGCCACTCCAACACCTTGACTTTTTCCCTCTTGAACCAGGCCTTGGTTTTCTTGGCTGTGTGCTTTGGGTCGTTGTATTGTTGGAAGATGAGATTACGACCCATCTTAAGATCCTTGATGGAGGAGCGGAGATTCTTGGCCAAAATTTCCAGGTAGGCCGTGCTATCCATCTTCCCATGGATGCGGACCAGATGGCCAGGCCCCTTGGCTGAGAAACAGCCCCACAGCATGATGCTGCCACCACCATGCTTGACTGTAGGGATGGCATTCTTGGGGTCGTATGCAGTGCAATCCAGTCTCCAAACGTCACGTGTGTGGTTGGCACCAAAGATCTCGATCTTGGTCTCATCAGACCATAGAACCTTGAACCAGTCTGTCTCAGAGTCCTCCAAGTGATCATGAGAAAACTGTAGACGAGCCTTGACATGACGCTTTGAAAGTAAAGGTACCATACAGGCTCGTCTGGAACGGAGACCATTGCGGTGGAGTACGTTACTTATGGTATTGACTGAAACCAATGTCCCCACTGCCATGAGATCTTCCCGGAGCTCCTTCCTTGTTGTCCTTGGGTTAGCCTTGACTCTTCGGACAAGCCTGGCCTCGGCACGGGAGGACACTTTCAAAGGCTGTCCAGGCCGTGGAAGGCTAACAGTAGTTCCATAAGCCTTCCACTTACGGATGATGCTCCCAACAGTGGAGACAGGGAGGCCCAACTCCTTGGAAAGGGTTTTGTACCCCTTGCCAGCCTTGTGACCCTCCACGATCTTGTCTCTGATGGCCTTGGAATGCTCCTTTGTCTTTCCCATGTTGACCATGTCTGAGTGCTGTTCACAAGTTTGGGGAGGATCTTAAATAGTCAGAAAAGGCTGGCAAAAGAGATCTTTAATCCACACATGTGAAGCTCATTATTCTTGGTGCCTGAACTACTTCTTAATACTTTAGGGGGACCAAACAGAATTCTTGTGGTTTGAGGGGTTGAATAATAAATGACACTCTGAATTAACTTTTAACGTTTTAAAAAAAAAAAAAAAAAAAATTTGCTGCGGTGCATTTCCCACTTCCAGGCTGATCTACAGTACAAATCTCACAATGCCAAGTTAATTCCGCATGTGTCAACCAGCTAAATCTGCAGGGGGTTGAATACTACTTGTAGGCACTGTATAATCGTCTTATCCCGTCTGTCTGTCTGTCTGTCGTGGAAATCCTGCGTCGCTTATTGGTCCGGCAGCGACCAATCAGCGCTGCGGGATTTCTGAAAAAAGATGGCAGCCGTTAGCGGCTCATCTGCGGGACGGAGATGCAGCCGGGAGATGACCGGCGCGAGGCGCTCATCTCCCGGCCGGTAGCAGCAGAAGGACCTCGACCGCCAGCGCCGCTGACCTCCATGCGGAAGGGAGGACCGGGGAGCGGCACTGCGGGTCGGGATACTTCTGCTGCGAGCGCCCGCTCATGTCCCGGGTTCTCGCAGCGGAAGTAGCCGTACAGGCAGCGCCGCTGACATCCATACGGCTAGGGTGTCAAGGGAGGACCGGGGAGCGGCGCTGCGGGTCGGGATACTTCTGCTGCGAGCGCCCGCTCATGTCCCGGGTTCTCGCAGCAGAAGGAGCCGCACAGGCAGCGGCGCTCCCCGGTCCTCACCAATACGATTCGATGATTGGTCGCGGTCTTCGGCCGCGACCAATCACCGATCTTGCCGCAAAAGTTAAACACCGCTGTGCTGATTGGTCGCGGACGCTGCCTGCGACCAATCACCGATTTGGGCGCCACATTTAAATCGCGTCCGCAACCAATCAGCACAGCGGTGTTTAAATGTGTCTGCAAGATCGGTGATTGGTCGCGGCCGCTATTTAAATGTGACGCACAAATCGGTGATTGGTCGCGATCTTCGGCCGCGACCAATCACTGATCTTGCCGCAAAAGTTAAACACCGCTGTGCTGATTGGTCGCGGACGCTGCCCGCGACCAATCACCGATTTGGGCGCCACATTTAAATAGCGGACGCGACCAATCACCGATCTTGCAGACACATTTAAACACAGCTGTGCTGATTGGTCGGGGTTACCGGTCACGAATAATCAGCATTATTGGCGCCACATCAAACACCGCTCTTCTGATTGGTCGCGGCCGTGACCGATCACCATTATTGGCGCCAAATTTAAATAACGCTCTGCTGATTGGTCGCGATCGCCGGCCGCAACCAATCAGCATTATTGGCGCCAAATTTAAACACCGCTCTGCTGATTGCGCCCGGTCGGCCGCATACATATTCTAGAATACCCGATGCGTTAGAATCGGGCCACCATCTAGTATAATAATAATAATAATTCTATTTATATAGCGCCAACATATTTCGCAGTGCTTTACAATTCAGACATTATCATCACTGTCCCCATTGGGGCTCACAATCTACATTCCCTATCAGTATGTCTTTGGAGTGTGGGAGGAGACCTGAGGAAACCCACCCAAACACGGAGAGAACATACAAACTCCTTGCAGATGTTGTCCATTGTGGGATTCAAACCCAAGACCCCAGTGCTGCAAAGCAACAGTGCTAACCACTGAGCCACCGTGCTGCCCTAGATATCTTGAAAATTGTAATATTGCTTTATTTACTGTAGACAAAAGGCCGGTTTCACATGTCCGACATTCAAGGTCCAAACTGTGGTTCTCCTGACCCAAACTCCACAGCCTAATATATGACTTTGAGCCTTTTGACTCTGGGTGAGAAGATCCACGGGTGATCCGGACATTGCAGTCTGTACTATGTGGAAGTCAGACATATGAAATGCACATAAATGCAAGGTTCAAATTGTATGAGCCCATTTTCCAATGACAAAGTGACCTCTACAGGTGGGACCCTACACCGAACAGACTCACTTTTTTTAAACTCCTAAAATGAATTTAGGATGGCTAAGTCCAGCTACATGCTGTAATCTGTCAGCAGGTTTTTGTTATGTAATCCGAGAGCAGCATGATGTAGGGTCTGAGATCTTGATTCCAGCGATTTAACACTTACTAGGCTGTGTGCTGTTGTTTTAATAAAATAAGTGTTTTGACAGCTGGAGATTATCACTACAGGACTAGATGTCTCCTGCCTCCTGGTCAAACCACGCCCCCAGCACTGATTGGCAGTTTTCTGTCAATATACAATGAAAGCAGCCAATCAGAGGTGTGGGTGGGGTTATACACAGCTCAGCATTCTGAGCTCTGCAGCAGAGAAAACTGTGATTTTACCACAACCGCTGCACCCAGTAAACTAAGTGATACATCGTTGGACTCAGGGTCTCTGGCCCTTCATCATGCTGCTGTCAGATGAGCTAGCAAAAACCTGGTGATAGATCCCCTTTAATTTAGAGCCACCTTGGGCAGATGGGAAGATCCCCAGCGATCAGACACTTTAAGGCAAAGAATGTCTTGATTTGTATAGAGTCATGGATATATATTACTTCTAAGTGGGGAACCTTAGAATCTAAAGGATATAATGAATACTTGTGCAATGTTATGATGGTGGCATTCTCTCTAGCAGCCAAAGCACATGCCATCCTCCCTCCCTTTTAATTTGCAGTATACAGCAATAGACCAAGAAATACAAAGTGGCAAACGATTCACCAATAGTAGAATCCCCATTCACACTAACGCAGTTCATGACATTTCGACTGCAGTTCCTTATCTAAATATAGCAGTAAATCGTCCTGCCTGTCAAATGCCATGGAATTACATGAAGCCATAAAAAGCATCTCTGCTCTACTGTTTACATTACTTTGCAAGCCTAGCCCTGACCTGTCTCTTGTATTCATACTTTCCTTGTAAAGATAGAATAAATCTCCCCACTCGCAGCTGAGGAACACTTGAAAAATGGCCCAAGCTGCAGCAGGCAGATAGATGGTGCTGAAATCATCACCTGGAGGTTGACTTTTCACAGGTCTTCATGAACTGTACTGGTTCTTATTATGGCTTGCATACCACTACTAATTATATGTTTGCTCTGCTAAAGTTATGATCTTCCTAAATTGTTTTTCGTAGACCATAATCTGTGCCAGTAATCCACTCAGGAAGCATGCGAACGCGTTTCGGACTCTATGGTTGTTGTCAGTACTCTGATAGGTCTGAATTAAATCAGGTCCACAGGAGTGTCTTGAGGAAGCATGCTAGCGCGTTTCGGACTCATTGGTTGTTGTCAGCACTCTGATAGGTCTGAATTAAATCAGGTCCACAGGAGTGTCTTGAGGAAGCATGCTAGCGCGTTTCGGACTCATTGGTTGTTGTCAGCACTCTGATAGGTCTGAATTAAATCAGGTCCACAGGAGTGTATTGAGGAAGCACGCTAGCGCATTTCGGACTCTATGGTTGTTGTCAGTACTCTGTTAGGTCTGAATTAAATCAGGTCTGCAGGAGTGTCTGAACATTTCTCAAAAAGGATGTGCAAAGTAGCTTATACTAGCCATATTTTTCTATGAAGCATTTCCATATAAATAAGTCTCCATATTGAGATTGGTTTCTTCATTGAGAGCCAGTATCCTCATGAGCTGTTGACGCGCCCCTGGGCCTGTGTCGCGCTGCGCTGCGCATGCGGGAGCTTACCCGGAGCCGGATCTGTGGAGGGTTGTAGTCTCGTGGCGGTGACCCGGTCCGTGCCCAGGGAGTCAAACTAGACGGCAGTCCATTAGTAGTAAATGGTTGATGACTACGCCACCCGTTGAGTGCAGCCAGGGGGCTGCTGCTGCAGGGCAGACCGCTGAGGCCGATGGTGGGATTGTGCAGCGTGATAGTATAACCCCCAACGGGAGGGGTATGGCCTCAGGGCAGCCGACGTGGATGATGGGGGTAGCAGGAACCACTCAGAGACGGTACGGTGTAGTTCAGGGTCTTTACTGGTAACAACAAAAGACCCTCCCGGAGTACTTGCTAGCGGATGGGGCCTGGTCAGTCCTTGAGCAGATGGGATCTCCCCTGGCCAGGCGTAGTTGTAGGCCTCCCAAACTGACTGTACTCTTCTGGCTACCTTGCTAGGAGCTGATGTAAGTAGCCCACGTCCCTGAGTGTACCGTGTGGTGCTCACCCGTATGGCCGGTGACTCGGGGCCTTCTAATGGCTTCCGCTCCACGATGGCGGTGCTGGTCCCACGCGTGTGACCGTGCCTTCGGGCTTCTGGGCCAGAGGACCTGAAATCCCCTGCCTGACGGATTCTGCTGCTGGGCAGGAATTAGTCCCCACAGCCTCGGACCCCGGGTCCGGTAAAAAGTCTTCTTAGTCAGGGCGAACTCTGCAGCTGCCAGCCCCTGACTCCTTGTAACTGCTGTTTCTTCCTATGCTGTCTCTACTTCTTCTCTTCTTCTACTCACTCACCCTGCCTCAGCCCCAGGTTTATATAGGGGAAGTTCTTCCCCTCCCAAGACTGGGCAGGAGGTGTGGCATGCACAGGATCCCTGACTAAAGGACCTCCCACCTGCTCTCAGACATAACATTCCGTTACTGTGGCAACCAGACCCCTGGGGTGTCACATTCCCCCCTAGTAAAATTTAGTACTCCGGGACTAAACACATTTAGAAAACATAACAAGGCAAAACATTAATAATACAATAAGAAAACACATAAAGATGGTTACGGCGTGTCCGCAACCGGGTGCAGTCTCTGAAGAAAGCAAGGTGTCCATTTCACCAACACAGGGAGACGTAACCAGGTAGGGGTCTGTTCTACCCCGAGTCCTTGACAGTCTTTAGTCCATCCTGGGTTACGCTCCAACTATATACAAGGATTCCCGGTAAATCCACCAAGGATTCCTAAAAACAACTAGAAATACAAAATTACACACAAGCAACTATAGACAGGTAAACATTATAAAATAGCTTAAACATTTAGATCCTCCAACGTGCGGGTAACTGGCCTCTAGTGGCCCTAGTGGACCTACGGAGCTGACTGTCTGGCCCTGAACTACAGGGTGTAGGAGCTGTCAAGGGTAAACTGGGCAGCTGTCTACCGGCTCTTTGTCTCACTAGGGGTACGGCAGGCTCACTATAAGCAGAGGGTTGATTCTCCTGTTCTACTTGTGTGGAGTCTTCTGCCTCCTGGACCGGCTGTTCTTCCAGCTCTACCCGTTGCTCCGTAGGTTCTTGGGATGATGGTTGGAGGAAGGTGAGTACGGGTACCACAACTGCACCATTGACTTGAGTCCAAGACCGAGGGAAGTCCCCGAGCACGGTACTAACCATATCTTCCCTTTCTCCCACGGGTCGATGGTCTTCTTGTTCCTCTTCAGGGTTCCTCAGTTGTTCGGGACACTTCTTCAGGTGGTCCCGGGATACAATGGCTGTGGTTTCCCCTCCGTCTTTACTGATGGTACAGACCTTCGGGTTCTCGTGGCTTGAGGGCAGTATGGTGTACGGGTCCTTCTCCCACTGGTCATCCAACTTGTGGAGCCGTCTTTTCCTCTTCAAGACCTGCTCTCCGGGTACCAGGGGAACAGCGGGAGCATACTGGTTGTAAGTCTTCTCTTGTCTTTCCCTAGCCTGACAGAGACTTCGCTCCACGCTCTCCTGTACTCTCCGGTACTGCTGCTGCCTCTCTGTGTCCCAGTCTGTTTCTGGTGAAGTGTCCTCAGGTGTCAGGACTCCCATTTCCAGGTCAACAGGTAACTTACCAGGTCTCGCCCTCATTAGGTAAGCCGGGGTACAGTTGGTGGAACCTACCGGGATGTGGTTGTATAGGTCCACCAGATCGGGCAACTTCTCAGGCCACAGACTGCGTTCTTCCAGGGGCAATGTTTTTAGAAGATCCATTACCACCTGGTTCATTTTTTCACAAAGTCCATTAGTTTGCGGATGGTAGGGTGTCGTCCTTATCTTCCGGCAGCCATACAGATTGCAGAATTCCTGGAAGACCTCCGCTTCAAAGGCAGGTCCCTGGTCCGTCAGCACTTGGTCCGGGTACCCGTGTGGACGGCAGAAGTGCTGCTGGAAGGCCCTAGCTGCTGTTTGAGCCGTTAAGTCCTTGACGGGGACGACAACCAAGAACCGGGAGTAATGATCCACGATGGTTAACGCGTAGACGTAGCCACTTCTGCTTGGGGTCAGTTTTACATGATCCAAGGCTACCAGTTCCAACGGTTGCCGGGTGACGATGGACTGCAGGGGAGTCTTCTGGCTGGCCCGGTCCTTCCTTCTCAGATTGCACGGGCCACAGTCTCTGCACCACTTCTCGATGGTTCCCCTCATGCCTACCCAGTGGAACCGCTCGCGCAGCAGGAACTCCAGCTTTTTCCACCCGAAGTGTCCAGCTCCGTCGTGGTATGCCTCCATCACCATGGCTGCGTCTCTTCGGGGCACCACTACTTGCCAGAGTAGTTCATGCGTCCGGGAGTTGACCATTCTGCGGCACAACTTCCCCTTGTAAAGGAATAGTCGACTCTTCTCCGCCCATAGTTGTTTGGCTTCCTCCGGAGCGTCTGGTTCAAGGCGAGCCTCCGGCCGAGTCAGCATCTCCTTCACCAGTCGGACGGCAGGGTCGCTGTCTTGCGTTTCCGCCCAGTTGTAGTGGGGTAAGGGGTTCAACGTAGCAGCTTGCTTACCCCTTACCCGGTGGGAATACTGGATAGTCCCATGACGGTGGAACGCAGGGAGTTCAACTTCTTCCAGTCCCTCCGGATCTTCTCCTTCGTCCGGCAGGTTGGGCATCCTGGACAGGGCGTCCGCGTTAGTATTGGAGCGTCCTGCCCGGTATTTGATTGTGAACTCGTAGTTGGACAGACGGGCCATCCACCTCTGCTCCAGGGCACCGAGTCTTGCCGTGTCCAGGTGTATCAACGGGTTGTTATCCGTGTATACGGTGAACCGGGAAGAAGCGAGGTAATGCCTAAAGCGCTCGGTGACTGCCCATACCACGGCCAGGAACTCTAGCTTAAATGAGCTGTAATTCTCGGGGTTCCTTTCGGTGGGTCGCAGTTTTCGGCTGGCATAGGAGATCACTCGTTCTCTCCCCTGCTGAATCTGGGATAGTACGGCTCCTAGCCCGATGTTACTGGCGTCGGTGTAGAGGATGAAGGGCTGGCTATAGTCTGGGTACGCCAAGATTTCATCCCCCGTGAGGGCCATCTTCAGCTGGCGGAAGGACTCTTCTTCTAGCTCTTCCCATTTGAAGGGCGGCTTCTGGTTCTTGGCCTTCCGGGACTGGCCTATCAGGAGGTCCTGCATAGGCGCTGCCTTTTTGGTGAAACCGGGAATAAACCTTCGGTAGTAGCCTACCAACCCCAGGAACTGCCGCACTTCTTTTACGCTGGAGGGGCTTGGCCATCCCTTAATTGCGGTGATCTTATCGGGGTCGGGAGCCACTCCGTCAGCGCTCACCACGTGTCCCAGGTATTGCACCTTTGGTTTCAGGAGGTGACACTTGGAGGGTTTCACCTTTAGGCCGTAACTCGCCAGAGCTTCGAACACCTCCGCCAGGTGTTTCAGGTGGTCCTCATAAGTTTTGGAGTATACGATGACATCGTCCAGGTACAACAGGACCGTCTCGAAGTTTCTGTGGCCCAGACAGCACTCCATTAATCGTTGGAAGGTTCCTGGGGCGTTGCAGAGTCCGAACGGCATGCAGGTGAACTCACTAAGTCCCATCGGGGTGGTGAATGCGGTCTTCTCCCGGTCCGCCTCTGCTACAGGAACCTGCCAGTACCCGCTAGTGAGATCCAAGGTAGAGAAGAAGTTAGCAGATCTTAAAGCAGCCAATGACTCCTCTATCCTTGGTAAGGGGTACGCATCCTTGTGTGTGATACGGTTGATTTTCCGGTAATCTACACACATCCTCATGGTGTTGTCTTTCTTTTTGACTAAAACTAGTGGGGCTGCCCAGGGGCTACAGCTATCTCGGATTACCCCAGCCTCCTTCATGTCTCTAAGCATCCCCTTGGCGTGTTGGTAATGTGCAGGGGGTACGGGTCGATACCTCTCTTTTATGGGAGGATGATCTCCCGTGGGGATGCGGTGTTCTACCCCCTTGACTCGCCCGAAGTCTAACGGGTGTTTACTAAACACTCTCTCATACTCTTGAACCACCCGATAGACTCCTTGTTTCTGATGTGAGGGAGTGGAATCAGTACCCAAATGTAGTTGCTGACACCAGTCCTCCATGTCTTTCTTAGAGCCGTTACCTTCCTCCGGGTGAGATGGAGGCAAGGGTTCCACAGATTGTATAGAATTTTGATTAGTGGTATATAATTTGGCTAGCGTGGCATACCGGGGCAGGTACACTTCCCTCTCCCCGATATTTATTATGCGAATGGGCACCCTCCCATGGCGTACATTGACCACCCCCCGTGCTGTCAAAATGGTGGGCCTACTGTCTGAGTAAACTGGTTCTACCATTGCCTGGTAATCTCTTCCTCTCAGACCAATAGCTGCCCGGCACCAAATCATCATTTCACTTTTTGGGGGCATGGCAATAGGAAAAGGGTCACACATTCTTACGCTACCAATCTCACCGCCGGAGAGTTCCACTTGTTGCCGTTGCATCAGTGCCCGGATCTCTTTCTGGAGCACCCGCTGCTCGCCGGAGCTGGCGTTCTTGGCAACCTGCTGTAAAAGGAAAATCACCTCTGCAAGACAATTTTCAATTACGTTAGTTCCTAGAGTTATTTTTGGGTGACTCTCATGTTTATCAATATCTACAATGATCAGTCCCTGTGCGGCCAGTTCGACTCTACCGATTTTGAGGGCCACCTCCTTAAATCCGATCTGTGGCACGGGCTGGCCATTGCTGGCGATGATACTCAAGTCGTCGTCAGGGTAGTGGGTAATATCCGAGTCATTCCAGTACTGCTTGAAGAGCACGTATGGGATGGTGGTGACCTGTGACCCGGTATCCAGTAGGGCACTCATGGGAATGCCATCCAGTACCACAGGCAAGACTGGACGTCCTCCCACATATCTGTCGCGCCAGTTCGATGGGCCTGGTGATCTTTTTCCTGGGGGTTGGCCCTCTACCCCAGGTTGTGCCCGTTTAAAGAACAGTACCTTTCCATATGTCCGGGTTGATTGCAGCGGCGGCAGATGGGTCGTCCGTCCTCGCTGTATCGGTCACTGGGTCTTCCTCTGGCCGGTGGGGTCCTCCTTGGTCGACGCCACGGGATGTCCTCCGGTCCGGATGCCAGCTGGATCTTCCCTGGGGTGGAGACCTGTAAAGACTGCACAGTTCGGGTTAGCGCAGCAACGCTCTTAGCTAGCTCTTGGACCTGATGGTGTAGGTCTGGAGCCGGGTCATTGTCCAAAGCCTGCGCATCAGCTCCCACAGGCCCTGCTGACAAGGGCGCCGCCTCCTGGTAGTAAGTGGTAGTGGGGCGTCTGTGGGTCACAACGCCACCTGGTGCCGGTTCTCGGAGCACCCGGATGGCTCTGTCCTTGAACTGTGCAAAGTCCAGATGGGGATCCTGTAAGGCCATTGCCCGCAACTGGGTTCGGTGGGCATTGCAATATAAACCCTCTATAAATTGTTCAGTCAACAGCCTGTCCTCGTTTCCCACCCCATCAGGGTCGGTCTGCTTTATGGCCCTCAGGGCCTCTTGTAGGTTTAGTGCATAGTCCCTTATACTCTCATGCGCTCGCTGCTTGCACCCGTAGAATCTAAGCTTAATCTCGGCTGAGGTGCAGGTATCAAAGGTGTCCTTCAGCCGGGTTAGTATCCCTGCGACAGTCTTCCTCCCAGGTGGCCAGGATTTTACTTCCCTTTTGGCTGCCCCGGTTAGTTGGGCCACCAGGATGCTCACTTTTTGCTCTTCTGTGAGGGGGTACACCTGGAAGAGGCTATCCAGCTTTTCTCTAAAGTCATGCAGGGTATGTGACTCCCCTGAGTACTGGGGTAGCCAAGCTGCTCCCGGGATATAGGGCATTGTGAAGGGCATAACTGCAGCAGCGGTAGCGCTGGCGGGGGTTGGGGCAGTGAAGCTCTCCTCCGTATCCGACATCTTCCTCCCCCCCTAGTGGACCGTGGCCTACCTTGCGATGATCCTCTTCCGTAGGCCGCGGCTCCGCAGTGGATCGTCAGGGTTGAGGACCTTCCGTCGCGCTCCTGTGACGTCGGCGTCTGCTGGGCTCCTTCCAGGACCTTACGCAACGTCCGGACGTGAGGCGGGGCTTCAGTTCTCGCGCGCTTTCGGAGTCCACGCCCCTCTTCTTCCCGCGCGGCGTCTCCAAGATGGCGCCGGATGGCGGGAAAACTCCTCGGATGGCGGGAAGAAGGCCGAAGATGGCGCCGGATGGCGGGAAAACTCCACGGATGGCGGGAATCTTCACCACTGGTAAGTTTGAACAGTCTTTTTCAGGCACGCAGTACCCGGTGGTTGCGGGCACGAAATCCTGCCGACTACGCCAAAGTTGACGCGCCCCTGGGCCTGTGTCGCGCTGCGCTGCGCATGCGGGAGCTTACCCGGAGCCGGATCTGTGGAGGGTTGTAGTCTCGTGGCGGTGACCCGGTCCGTGCCCAGGGAGTCAAACTAGACGGCAGTCCATTAGTAGTAAATGGTTGATGACTACGCCACCCGTTGAGTGCAGCCAGGGGGCTGCTGCTGCAGGGCAGACCGCTGAGGCCGATGGTGGGATTGTGCAGCGTGATAGTATAACCCCCAACGGGAGGGGTATGGCCTCAGGGCAGCCGACGTGGATGATGGGGGTAGCAGGAACCACTCAGAGACGGTACGGTGTAGTTCAGGGTCTTTACTGGTAACAACAAAAGACCCTCCCGGAGTACTTGCTAGCGGATGGGGCCTGGTCAGTCCTTGAGCAGATGGGATCTCCCCTGGCCAGGCGTAGTTGTAGGCCTCCCAAACTGACTGTACTCTTCTGGCTACCTTGCTAGGAGCTGATGTAAGTAGCCCACGTCCCTGAGTGTACCGTGTGGTGCTCACCCGTATGGCCGGTGACTCGGGGCCTTCTAATGGCTTCCGCTCCACGATGGCGGTGCTGGTCCCACGCGTGTGACCGTGCCTTCGGGCTTCTGGGCCAGAGGACCTGAAATCCCCTGCCTGACGGATTCTGCTGCTGGGCAGGAATTAGTCCCCACAGCCTCGGACCCCGGGTCCGGTAAAAAGTCTTCTTAGTCAGGGCGAACTCTGCAGCTGCCAGCCCCTGACTCCTTGTAACTGCTGTTTCTTCCTATGCTGTCTCTACTTCTTCTCTTCTTCTACTCACTCACCCTGCCTCAGCCCCAGGTTTATATAGGGGAAGTTCTTCCCCTCCCAAGACTGGGCAGGAGGTGTGGCATGCACAGGATCCCTGACTAAAGGACCTCCCACCTGCTCTCAGACATAACATTCCGTTACTGTGGCAACCAGACCCCTGGGGTGTCACACTGTCAATTAGGATGTGAAAGAATTAAAGGGGTTGTCCAGGACTATTTGATATATTTTTTTACTATGGGCCTAAGAACTAACAAGCAAGTAGTTGCTAAGAGGCAACTGCCTGCCTGTACCACCCGGCTCAGAGCAGTCACTGACCACTTCCGAGCTGCTCTGTCGATGGAGCGTGACTGCAGACGTTTTTTACTGATTGACAGCTGGCTCCCTGCAATTAGGTAGCGGGGAGCCAGCTGTCAATCAACATTACATTTGCAGTCACGCCCCGTCAACCGACCAGAGAGGAAGAGAAGCTGCTGCTCTGTAGACGTGACGTCAATGGAAGCTCTGAATCACTGGCAGGAGCAGACTGTGATCTGTTTTGGCAGTAGATTGGCATCGGGCACAATAGGTAATCAACGACCTGCTTGTTAGTTCTCAGACCCATAGTAAAAAAAAAAAGAAAAAAAGTTCCATTACATAGCTGTCGGACGAACTATCATTCAGCTGAAAATTATCACTCCAAATACCCCCATGCACAGAAATGTTCAACTTGGGCGAGCGCTCCTATGTTCTCAATGAAAAAGACACTGCCAGAATCATCTGGCAGTGGATTATCTCCACTCCAAACAAAAGAATAAGGCAATTGAATCCCAAGCACCAGATCCCTAAGTCCCCTATAGACATTGGACTAAAACTGGATAAATCTTCCAATATTGACAGGTTCAGACGACAGTCTAGTGTGAATGGTAGCCTCCCAACAATCCCCCGATAGATGTAGTCAGTGGACAGAAGGATAATGAATGTCCGATTTTGAACTGCTGATCTTTTTTTTATCTCTTATTTATTTTACTCACTTATATAGCGCCATTAATTTCCCAGCACTTTACAGACATTATCATCACTGTCCCCATTGGGGCTCACAATCTACATTCCCTATCAGTATGTCTTTGGAGTGTGGGAGGAAACCAGAGAACCCGGAGGAAACCCACACAAACACAGGGAGAACATACAAACTCCTTGCAGATATTGTCCTTGGTGGGATTTGAACCCAGGACCCCAGCGCTGCAAGGCTGCAGTGCTAACCACTGAGCCACCATGCTGCTCTAAGAGATAAACTGCCTCCAGAGATGTCTGACATCTGCTCTCTCATAGAGAACATGATAAGCTATCTAAAGTGTATGGGGGGCTTTATGTCCCCTGACATCTGTCGGTGGACGGTCAGGAAGCCCCATATACATCATTACATGGCCGGGCAACTCCACCAATTGTTGGGTTTGGCCGACTTTTATCTAATATATATGGGGGTCTTTATAGGGGTTCTCTATCTACCTTTTTTCAGATAGAAGCCAGCACAGCAATTACGGTAAATTATGGCCTCTGGTCCAGTTTCTCTGAACTCCGGTGGTCATCAGTTATGACAGGAGAAGTCATACTGGCCCAGCATGGAACTATAAGGTCTGTTAAAACAGATCTTCCTTATGGCTCATAACCAAGAACTGTTCTAAATGATGTCCTAATAGGGTATTTGGACAAGAGTACACAAAACCTCATTATATGGATTGCTTGTTTGCAATTTTTAAGGGACATTAACTTTTTTTTCACATAGATGCTATGGATGTTGAATATCTTTGTTCCCTAAAGGACAATCCCAAAATTAAAGTTATTGCTGATCCTTAGGGGTTAGGGTCCCAGTGGTCGGACCCCAGCGATTCTGAGAACGGGGCTCTAGAACATCAAGGTGCTCTTCAACTTTATCCTGAATGTAGTAGAGATGCGCATGCACAGCTTGCACGCCATTCATTGTCTATGGGACTGACAGACATATCCAAGAACTGCGCTCGGGAGCCCCATAGACAATGAATGGAGCGGAGGCTGAACATTCGCACTTATACTCCATTCAGGATGGGGTTGCTGAGCTCCTTTCTTGGAGAATGGGGGATAAGTTGATTTTGTAGGAATAACCCTATTATTTGTGATAGTAAGAAGAACAGCTTCTTAAGAAGCTGTTCTTCTTACTATCACAAATAAGTCTGCCAAATTTACCGTATTTACTACACTGCATGATGCAGGCCCCCATGATAAAGGCTGATGCAGCACAGCACAGGGTTCCTCTAGCTGGTCCAGAGAGCTGTATTAGCCTTAGCTTCATGTGCATGTTGCGCATGCACCAGGTGCTATGAGCCAAGCTAAAGGAGATTCTACACAAGTTCAGAGCAGATAAAGTTGGAGTAATTACACTTCCATATCATTGTGCATGCCTATGGCATCAATCTGGCCTGTATGACTATCCAGAGGAAGAACCTAGCCCAAATTATTACAATTTGTTAAAAAAAAATACCGAACCGCCCCCACAATTGTGTTTATTGTTTAATTAAATTCTTTATGGATAATGGTCCACTTTCCTTTAAGGAGGACCTGTCACCAGGTCAAAAATGTCCAGTTTTTGCTCTTCTTTTCTTCCCACTGTTCTCCTGAGTATTTAGTTTTTTTCTTTTTTAAAATCTGCCATACGGTTCCAGAGATACGAGCCTTTATATTTAGTTCTGATTTTCACTGCCTCTACCAAGAGGGCGTGTCCCACAGAGTAGTCAAAAGACACGCCCCCAGAGAATTCTCTGAGCCACGCCCCCTTAGCGAAGAATAAAATGAGCACTAAATAAAAAGACTCATATCTCTGGAACCGTATGTCGGATTTAAAAAGAAAAACTAATGGAATACTCAGGAGGACAGCGGAAATAAAACAAGAGCAAAAACTGGACAACTTTTGATCCGGTCACTGGTCCACTTTAAGGACAATGTATCCAACAATCACTCTCATATATGGTAAAAAAAAAATAAGACTGGAAAAAAAAAGAATCTTCATATTAGAATCCATACAGTAGGAAATACATATAATAATAGAAGTTAGGAGCATAACAGAAATGAAGGCTACCAAATAACAGAAAATGCCCAATTACTCAAACATGTTCTGTGTAATTTCCTGTCTAGCAAGCTGCATTGTTCCAGGGATCATTCCGCCTTCTATACGTGTATATTAAACAAATTGCATAATGTAATGCTATTACTTCCATCAAATACCCAACTGGATATTATAGAGCAGCGCGGCCAGTAAGACTTTACCCATCCCCCTCTCTCTCTTTCCAATATGCCTAAGAAGCCCCCAACCTTCCAAGTTCCTGGATTGCTAACCAGCCCGATTTTAGTTATTGGTGATTGTGTTTACAGAAAATGTCGGTCTGCGTATTGTCTGTGTAATGGAAACCAGGGTAAAGATGAAAATGAAATATAACTTAATGTATCTTTCCTGGTCGACCATTGTAAATAATCCTTATGTGTCGGTGCTGAATGGAAAGATGCTGCTTTACCCATAAATGCGGCATTAATTTCAATCAATCAGACTGATAACGAACAGACTGGTTGAAGCTTTGGTCTGTATGAATGATGACAAAAAATGGTGAAAATTGTGTCCCTGTCACAGAAAATGTGATGCTCATACATCATACATCATACAGTCTTATAGTGACTAAATAATACCAACATACAGTGAGTGATTCATACCACAGACCAAATAATACTGTCGTATAGTGATGGAAAAATAGCACAATACAGTGATTTAATAGTGATACCACCATATTGTAAGTGAATAATGCTACAATATTATTTGTACATAATACCACCATTTTGTAACTGAATAATACTACCATTTAGTGACTGAATAATGCCATCATACAGTGACTAAATACCACTTTAACTGAATAATACCACCATACTGTGAATGCCTAATAGTACCAGACTGTTACTAAACAATACTACCATACTATGAATAATTATACCATACTATGACTGAATAATTCTACTATACTTTGACTAAATAATACCAACATACTGTGATTGAATAATACAACCACAATATGACTAAATAATTCTACCATAGTGTGACTAAATAATACCACCATACTGTGACTGAATAATACCAATGTACTGTGACTGAATAATACCACCATGCTGTGACTGAATAATGCCACCAATTTGTGAATGAATAATATTACAATATGTGACTGAATAGTACCACTACACTATGACCATAGGCGGATTATAATGAGGGCAATCTGGGCTACCGCCCGGGGCTCCGGGGGGTCCATGGCCAGATTGCCCTCATTATAATATGTGCGGCGCCTTGGCACATACCGGCAGACAGTGGCGGGGGGGCCAGCTTCTTCTTCGGCCGGGCCAGCACTGCATCTGTTAACTTCCCTGTTTGCTGGCCCGGCCGCGTCACTGCTAGGAGACACGGCCCTGCGCGCGGCCGTGTCTGCTAGTGTGACGTCACGCAGTGCGCGCTGCACTGCTGCACCGGAGAGGAGCTGGAGGACTGGAGCCGAGCCGGGGGATGGTGAGTGTGTGTGTGTGTGTGTGTGTGTGTGAGAGAGTGTGTGAGTGTGTGTGTGTCAGTGTGTGTGAGTGTGTGTGTGTGCAGGCAGATATCATTGTGTGATGTCTGTTTATATGTATTTTTGTGTTTCAAATGTGTTTATGCGTGTCTGTATATGTTTGTGTGTGTGCATGACTGCATGCGGCCACCCGCTGTCTCTGGGGGGGGGCACCGTGTGGCCTCCCGCTGTGTATAGATGGCGCCGTGCGGCCTCCTGCTGTTTATAGATGGCTATGTGCGGCCTCCCGCTGTGTATAGATGGCGCCGTGCGGCCTCGTGCTGTGTATAGATGGCTACGTGTGGCCTCCCGCTGTGTATAGATGGCTACGTGCGGCCTCCCGCTGTGTATAGATGGCTACGTGCGGCCTCCCGCTGTGTATAGATGGCGCCGTGCGGCATCCTGATGTGCATAGATGGCTACGTGCGGCCTCCCGCTGTGTATAGATGGCTACGTGCGGCCTCCTGTTGTGTATAGATGGCACCGTGCTGCATCCTGCTGTGTATAGATGGAACCGTGTGCCCCCCTGCTGTGTATAGATGGCACCGTGTGGCCTCCTGCTGTGTATAGATGGCACTGTGCGGCCTCCTGCTGTGCATAGATGGCACCGTGCGGCCTCCCGCTGTGCATAGATGGCGCCGTGCGGCCTCCCACTGTGTATAGATGGCTACGTGCGGCCTCCCGCTGTGTATAGATGGCTACGTGCGGCCTCCCGCTGTGTATAGATGGCGCCGTGCGGCCTCCCGCTGTGTATAGATGGCGCCGTGCGGCATCCTGATGTGTATAGATGGCTACGTGCGGCCTCCCACTGTGTATAGATGGCTACATGCGGCCTCCTGCTGTGTATAGATGGCTATGTGCGGCCTCCTGTTGTGTATAGATGGCACCGTGCGGCATCCTGCTGTGTATAGATGGCACCGTGCGGCATCCTGCTGTGTATAGATGGCACCGTGCTGCATCCTGCTGTGTATAGATAGCTACGTGCGGCCTCTCGCTGTGTATAGAAGACTACGTGCGGCCTCCTGCTGTGTATAGATGGTGCCGTGTGGCCTCCCGCTGTGCATAGATGGCTACGTGCGGCCTCCTGCTGTGTATAGATGGCTATGTGCAGCCTCCTGCTGTGTATAGATGGCTAGGTGCGGCCTCCAGCTGTGTATAGATGGCTACATGCGGCCTCCTGCTGTGTATAGATGGCTACGTGTGGACGTGTGGCCTCCTGCTGTGTATAGATGGCTACATGCGGCCTCCCGCTGTATATAGATGGCTGCGTGCGGCCTCCTGCTGTGTATAGATGGCTACGTGCGGCCTCCTGTGTATAGATGGCTACGTGCGGCCTGCAGCTGTGTATAGATGGCTACGTGCGGCCACCCGCTGTGTATAGATGGCTAAGTTCGGCCTCCCGCTGTGTATAGATGGCTACGTGCGGCCTCCCGCTGTGTATAGAAGACTACGTGTGGCCTCCCGCTGTGTATAGATGGCGCCGTGCGGCATCCTGCTGAGTATAGATGGCTACGTGCGGCCTCCCGTTGTGTATAGATGACACCGTGTGGCCTCCTGCTGTGTATAGATGGCACCGTGCTGCATCCTGCTGTGTATAGATGGCACCGTGCGGCCTCCTGCTGTGTATAGATGGCACCGTGTGACCTCCTGCTGTGTATAGATGGCTACGTGCGGCCTCCTGCTGTGTATAGATGGCTACATGCGGCCTCCTGCTGTGTATAGATGGCTACGTGCGGCCTCCTGCTGTGTATATGTAGCGCCCTGAGGGTTCGGTTGCTACAGGGGTATTGCACCTCAACCAGAGGTGTGATATTCCACTCTCAGGTAAGGATGGAGTGTGGACCAGGGCTCAGTTAGCTGCATACATACACTTACACACTTCCCATTTCCGGGGGACAGCTCGACGGTGCTCCCATATAATTGCAGACACAACTGACCATGTCCCTGGCTGGAGTGGGGAGGGGGGAGAGAACCCAGTGATGTAGGAGCAGTAGGGGACGGTTTCTGGAGCATAGGAAGGAGCTCATTGGGTGCTGGTCACCTGAGCTCAGACACAGAGAAGCAGATAAAAGGTGGGAGCCATCTTAGTTCAGAGGTCAGTACAGTGGAGAGGTGACAGGGAGCAGAGGCTCTGTAGGAGCTCTGCTCAGAAGGCAGGCCTAGGGTGAAGGCTGGAGCCAGAGAGGAGAAGAGAAGGAGAATAAGGAACAGGAGAGAAGAAGAGACAGAGAAGTGGAAAGGCTCCAGAAACAAGAAGACAGAAGGGACCCTAAGAACCCACGAGATATCGGGTGAAGGGTCAGGCAGAATAAGGGTACCGGATTCCCAAGTTGGTGGAGGTAAATTATCCCTCAGGCAAAGACCGGAGGTCGTGATCATCTATTGGTGCGACCCCCCGCCAAACCTGCTAGGAAGGCACCATATAGGATAGCGGGAAACGGGGCCCACGTTTGCCCGCAGAGATCCGCGGCAGCTGGACAGAAGTTTGGTCACTGGTGGGGCACGAGAGGCCAGAGAAAGGACAGAAGGGGGTCCTGTGCCATACTCCTGAATTGCCTGGGGGTTGACCGATCCCCTCACCTGGTGGACGCAGCACGGCTTGGGCAGTCATTGCTGACAGAAGTGACATGGATAACAACTGTGAGTAAAAACCCTGGACTGCATCATTGGACTCTGTGTTATTTATGCTGCGCCTGCACCATCACCCCCAGCATCCTATTACACTGCCCTGAGGCTACACTCTTCCCGTGGGGAGTTATCCTATCTCTGTGCTGCATATCTACATCAGCCTCAGTGGTCTGCCTTGCAGCAGCGGTCCTCTCTGACCGCAATCCACGGGTGGCGTAGTCGGACATTCAAAACCCTACAAGTAGTCTGCCACAGCATTTGGTCTGACCACCCTGAGCCACAGGATCGGGTTGCCACTACTACTCCCAGCATTGCCCTGAAGCCCGGTTCCGAGTGCCCCACGGCCCAGGGGGCGAGTCATATATGTGGCACCCCAGGAGTCCGGTTGCCACAGTGGCATTGCCTCCCTCAAAAGGGGTTGATGCCATGCCTGGAAGCAAGGAGGGGTCCCCTAATCAGGTTTTGCTAGCATGCAACACTTCCTGGCTCCAGACCAGCAAGGGGAGCTACTGTGGCGCCCCTGAGGGTTCGGCCGCCACAGGAATGCTGCACTTCTCCAATGGAGTGTGGTGTTCCTCCTCTGAGGTAAGGCCAGTGTGATGGTAGTGACCTAACCTTTTGCATCCAACACCACATTTCCACCAGAGGGAGCTATTATGCACTAGGTGCTGCTCCCCTGGTTACAGGGAGACTGGGGAACACAAAGTGGTAGGAACCAGTTAGTGGGTGTGGGTGGAGGAACAACTAGATAGTGACACTTTTAGATTTCATATTTAATAGAATGCCATCTTTGATCTTGGTCTTTTGGTTCTTGTTCTTCTCTGGTCCTTTTGGCTAGTGTTGGTCTAGCCTTTGCTAGTCTGTCGGCTGTCACTGTGCTGTCAAAATACTGTGTGTAATGTGACTTCCCTCCGGGAGCGCAGATCCTGTGTGGGCCTGCACCGGCAAGGGACGCAGCCCTCGTACCCCGATCCATGGGACGAGAGGTAGGTTGCAGACAAGGAATGTCTCAACCCGGCCGAGGACCAGGATCAAGAAGGCCAGGGAGCTTTAGAGTGTGGCTCCCTAGCAAATGGGTCCCGGGGAGGATGCAGACGGAGCTGAGTACGCCACCTGTCCTCGCCTACCTGATCTATTCAGAGGGATTCCGGCTGCAAAAGGGGTACCGGCCCCCGACACCCGACCTTGTACTCTGTGTCCTGGACGGGAAAGCCCGGTTAGGCCCTGAGGATCCCACCGGGCGTCGGATGGAGAGGATTTGCCACCCGAGCCCTACACCTGAGAGGAGCTCAGAGGGAGACCCGACCTATCCACACACGCACAGACGGGAAAGGGTGAAGTCTGTAGTGCAGGAACACTCTGGTGAAAGGTCGCTACCAAACACTGGGATTCCTCGAAGGTAGTCGGACCCCCGTCCCTGGTGGTCGCAGGACTCCGCGAGGAGCAGGGAGTCGCCTTCCCGCTAATATCTCTGAGTGAGTAAAGCCTTGGAAGTTCACCCCTATCGCCTCCGGACTGTTCATTACGCGCCATACCACGCGACTGCTAACCCCCCTTCGTCCTGTTTGACTGCCCTGAGGCCTTGCTCCGCCTGTGGGGAGCAGTAAGAACTTTAGCCGCCACAACACCGGGCCTCGGCGGACTGCTAGCGGCGCTGGTGGCCCTTCACCAGACACCACAGGTGGCGTAGTCGTTAATATAAGCCACTCAACCCGGACAAGCCCACACCATCTCATTCTAATGTGATGGCCCTGGGCACAGGTCGGGCCCGGGCCACGGCTGCACCCCATCTCTTCAACACAGGGTCCGACACCGAGTCCCCCAACACCCAGGGTAAAACACGGGCTTTCTGAGTAGAGGCGTCACACTACTCCCTTTAGCAACTGGGATCTGGAGGCGGGGTTAGTTAGTGTGAGGAGAACAGACAGGAGTTGAAGTCAGGACGTCGACGAGGAAAGACCAAGGGAGTGGAGCTGCACGGCAGTTCACCCCAGAGGAAAGCGCAGAAGAACCGGACCCCGGAGTCCGAGGTTGTGGGGCACCGAAAGCCCAGCAGCAGAAACCGGAGGGCAGGAGACTGCAGGTCTCCTGGCCCCATCAGACTCCCGGAGGCTCAGCAGCACGATAGGGCCCAGCACCGCCACGTGGGAGCGACACTCCAGGAAGGCCCGAGCTGCCTGCCATACGGGTGAGCACAAAGACGTTTTACTCAGGGGCGAGGGCCACAGCACAGCTATACGCAGCAGGGCCAAACAGGAAGGCCTACAACTCCACCTGGCTAGGTGGATCCCTCAACTTGCTTCCAGGCCGCCCGGACCTCTACTACCAGCTAGTACCCGTGCCCCGGTCTGCCTAACCACCGCAAGTAAAGATAAGAGGAAACCGCCATTAAGTTGTGGACTGATTATTAACTGCGCCATCCTCTGCACTACACCGCACAGCAACATCTATAAAATCACTACTTCCCGCCCTGGAGCTGAGCTCTGCCTGTGGAGAGTTGAACCAACTCTGCTGCACTAACAATGGCTCCAGAGGTTCTGCACCGCAGCGGCGGCTCCATGTAGCCGCATACCACAGGTGGCGTCACGAACTCTATACAAGAACTATAAATCCCCTGTAAATATCTCCTTTTATTGCCCGCCCTGGGTCACCGACCAGGTCACCGCCACTGTGACATCTCCCCTAGCACCGACCGGCCCGGCACCGAGTACCCCACGGCCCAGGGGGCGCGTCAACTTGGCGTCACGAACAGGATTCACGAAGCCCGGTATAACCGGGTCCTGTGTGCCATAGACTGTACTTAACTGTGTTATCACGTCATTTGCCGTCAGCCGATGGGAAGCAGGAGGCGCCGATCCGGAACCGCCGGTTAAAAGATCCTTCCGCCTGCAGAGCAGCATACTGGTACTTCAGCAGACGCCCAGGACCTGGCTGAGGTTCACTAGGGGGGAGGAGGATGCCCACCAAGGAGAGGATTCAGCCGCCGCCACTGTAATGCCGTTATCAATGCTGTATATACCAAGGGCGGCGTGGTTGCCCCAGTACTCAAGGGAGTCGCACACCCTGAACAACTTTGAGGAGAGACTGCGCAGTTTGTTTAAAGTGTACCCCCTGTCTGAGGAGCAAAAAGTCAGCATCCTCATAGGCCAGCTAATCGGTGCAGCCCAGAGAGAGGTGAAGTCCTGGCCATGCAGGGACAAAGGCACTGTCAAGGAAATACTGGCCTGGTTGAAGGATACCTTTGACACCCGCACCGCAGCAGAAATTAAGATGAAGTTCTACGGGTGCAAACAAAGGGTGCAGGACAGTGTACGGGACTATGCTCTAAACCTGTAGGAGGCTCTACTGGCCATTAAACAGGTAGACCCCGACAGTGTGCGAGACGAGGACAGATTGCTAACTGAGTAGTTTATTGAGGGGCTCCTGTCTAACGCTCACCGGACACAGCTGCGCATTATGGCTCTTCAAAACCCTGATCTGGACTTTGCGCAATTTAAGGACCGAGCAATCCGGGTGCTGCGAGAACCAACCCCAGGTGGCACTGCACCCCTCCGGCACCCAGCTATCACATACCACCAGGAGGTGGCGTCCTTTCTCCCAGCACCTGTGGAGGCTGACGCGCAGACTCTAGACAATGACCCATCTGCAGGTCCAGGAGCTGACCAAAAGTGTGGCTGCATTAACCAAAACCGTGCAGGCCATGCAAGTGTCTCCAAAGGAAAAGATCGAGCTGGCTTCCAGTCCAGATGACGTTCCGTGGTGACGGCAGAAAAGAATTCCACCGACCAGAGGGAGGAACAGCGATCGCTACGACCAGGACGGACAACCCATCTGCCGCCGCTGTCAAAAGGCGGGGCACTTCGCACGATTCTGTAATTTAAACGAGCAACCCCTGGGGCAGGGGGCCAACCCCCAGGAGTAAGACGACCAGGCCCACAAAGCTGGCGAGACAAGTACGTGGGAAGATGACCGGTCCTACCTGTTGTGCTTGATGGCATCCCGATGAACGCATTGCTGGACACTGGTTCCCAGGTGACAACGATGCCATATATCCTTTATAAACGATACTGGACTGATTCAGATATTACTCGCAGTCCAGATGAACATATTAACATCTTTTCCAGCAATGGTCAGCCCTTGCCTCAGGTGGGGTATAAAGAGGTGACCATAAAAGTTGGCCGAGTAGAACTGCCATCACAAGGAATGATTATTGTTGATATTGATCGCCGAGAAAGTCATCCTATGATAACTATAGGCACCAATGTGATGGAGAATTGTCTTGCGGAAATTATTCTTTTGTTGCAGCAGGTCGCAGAGACTGCCAGTTCCAGTCAGCAGCGAGTTCTGCAGAAGGAGATCAGAGCCCTGATGAAAAGACAACAGGTAGAGCTGTCTGGTGGAGAAGACGGCCGTGTCAGAGTGAGTGATCCATTCCCCATTGCAATGCCCCCTAGGAGTGAAATGTTAATATGGTGTCGGGCAGCAATAGGTCTCAGGGGTCAAGATTATCAGGCCCTGGTAGAACCCATGTACTCTGTACCATCTTGACAGCCAGGGGGGTTGTCGATGTCCGCAAGGGGAGAGTACCGATACGCATCCTGAATTGTGGGGAGAAAGAGGTCCATTTACCCCGATATGCTACCCTTGCTAAGCTATTCACTGTCCGTAACAACGCAATAAAGACAGTGGAAGCCTTGCCTCCATCCAAACCGACGGAGGATAATGGCTCCAAGGGGCAGATGGAGGATTGGTGTCAGAAGCTACAAGTGGGCACTGACTCCACCCCTTTGCATGAAAAGCATGGAGTATACCGGTAGTCCAAGAATATGAGCGAGTCTTCAGCAAACACCCACTAGACTTTGGGCAGGTAAAAGGGGTCCAACATCATATCCCCACAGGAGATCATCCGCCCATTAAAGAGAGGTACCGGCCTGTACCCCCAGCTCACTATCAATGTGCCAAAGGAATGTTACGGGAAATGAAGGAGGCTGGGGTGATCAGAGATAGTTGTAGCCCCTGGGCAGCTCCATTAGTTCTCGTTAAAAAGAAGGATGGTACAATGAGGATGTGTGTTGATTACAGGCAGATTTACCGCATTACACATAAGGACGCCTACCCATTACCCAGAATTGAGGAATCATTAGCAGCATTGAGATCAGCTAACTATTTCTCCACTCTGGATCTCACCAGTGGGTACTGGCAGGTTCCTGTGGCAGAGGCGGACAGAGAAAAGACCGCGTTTATAACACCAATGGGCCTCAGCGAGTTCAACTGCATGCCATTCTGGCTCTGCAATGCACCAGAAACCTTCCAGTGGTTAATGGAGTGTTGCCTGGGACACAAAAACTTCGAAACCGTCCTGCTGTACCTAGACGACGTAATCGTCTACTCAAAGACATATGAAGACCACCTGGAGCACCTGGCCAAGGTGTTCGAAGCCCTATCTGGTTATGGCCTGAAGGTAAAGCCGTCCAAGTGCCACCTGTTGAAGCCCAAGGTGCAGTACCTAGGTCATGTGGTAAGCGCCGAAGGTGTAGCACCAGACCCAGAAAAAGTCACCGTGATCAAGGACTGGCCAAGACCCTCCACTATCAAGGAAGTGCGGCAGTTCCTCGAGCTGGTGGGCTACTACAGGAGATTCATCAAGGGTTTCACCAAGATAGCGGCACCCATGCAGGACCTCTTAGTGGGCCGGTCCAAGAAGGCCAAGAACCCGACACCTCTGTTCAAATGGGGTAAACCAGAAGACGAATCATTCACTCGACTGAAAATGGCTCTTACTGGAGACGAAGTCCTGGCCTACCCCGACTATGGCCAACACTTTATACTTCATACGGATGGCAGCAACGTGGGATTGGGAGCGGTGCTTTCCCAGGTACAGCAGGGCAGAGAGAGAGTGATTGCCTACGCCAGCAGGAAGCTCCGGCTCATGGAAAGGAACCCTGACAACTATAGTTCCTTCAAGTTGGAGTTGTTAGCCATAGTCTGGGCTGTAACAGAGCATTTCAAACACTACCTCACCTCCTCCAGATTTACAGTCTTCACAGACAACAACCCACTGACACACCTGGAGACTGCGAAGCTTGGTGCCCTAGAGCAACGATGGATGGCCCGACTGTCTAACTATGAGTGAGTTTACCATCAAGTATCGGGCGGGGCATAAGAACACCAATGCTGATGCGCTGTCCAGGATGCCCAACTTGCCAGATGGGGGGGAGAAGACCCGGAAGAGCTGGAGGAGATAGAGCTACCCGCTTTCCATCGGCACGGGGTGACCCAGTGCTCTCACTGTGTGAGTGACAAGCGCTAAGCCAACAGAGAGGCCACGTTCAACCCATTGCCCCACCATGGATGGGCAGAGACGCAGGATAGCGACCCGGCTGTCCGCCTGGTAAAGGAGTTGCTGACACAAGCTGACTTGCACCCTGATCCAGATGCTCCACAGGAGACCCAACAGCTGTGGAAGGAGAAGGGCAAACTGTTCATCTACAAGGGAAAGCTGTGTCGAAGAAGTATCAACTCCCGGACACACGAAATGGTCTGGCAGGCAGTAGTCCCGAGGCGGGATGCACCAATGGTCTTAGAAGCGTACCACAATGGAGCAGGACACTTCGGGTGGAAGAAGTTGGAAGTCCTGCTACGTGAGCGATTCTACTGGGTTGGCATGCGGAAAGCAATCGAGAGATGGTGTCGAGAATGTGGTCCATGCAACCTGAGACAGAAAGACCGTGATAGCCAGAGGGCTCCCCTGCAGCCCATAATCACCAAACAACCACTTGAACTGGTAGCCTTGGACCACGTGAAGCTAGCCCCAAGCCGGTCAGGCTATGTCTACGCTCTCACCATAGTAGACCACTACTCCCGATTCCTGGTAGTAGTGCCAGTGAAAGATCAGACTGCTCAGACGGCAGACAAAGTATTTCAACAACACTTTTGTCGCCCGCATGGTTACCCTGAAAGAGTGCTGACCGACCAAGGTCCAGCCTTTGAAGCAGAAGTGTTTCAAGAATTCTGTAACTTGTACGGCTGCAAGAAAATAAGGACGACGCCGTATCATCCCCAGACCAACGGGTTGTGCGAGAAAATGAACCAGGTGGTAATAGACCTGTTGAAGACGTTGCCCCTTGAAGAACGTAGCCTGTGGCCAGAGAAGTTACCAGATTTGGTGGACCTATATAACCACATCCCGGTGAACTCCACCAACTGTACACCCGCTTACCTGATGAGAGCAAGACCTGGTAAGCTACCCATTGACTTAGGCATGGGAGTTTTAACATCAGAGACGACATCACCAGATGCAGATTGGGATACAGAGCGGCAGCAACAATACCGCAAGGTGCAAGAATGTGTGGAGAGAAGTTTGTCCCAGGCGAGACAGAAGCAGGAGAAAACTTACAATCAACATGCACCTACAGTTCCCTTGTCACCTGGAGAACAAGTACTCAAAAGGAAGAGACAAGTCCACAAATTAGATGACCAGTGGGAGGTTGAGCCATACACCGTCTTACCTTCAAATTTCGATAACACCAAGGTGTGCCTCATCAGTAAAGATGGAGGATAAACTTCAGCGGCATTCTCAAGAGACCACCTGAAGAAATGCCCTGAACAGTTGAAACACAGAGAAGAAGACCAAGACAGCCCTCAGCCCACAGAAGAGGTGGAAGAAACGGTCCAGACAATCCTTGGAGCATTTCCCCGGTCTTGGATGCAGGTGAACAGAGCAATTGTGGTACCAGTCCTGACCTTCCTCCAAGCGGCCTCACTGGAAGCTGCTGAGGCTCCAGAACATCTGGAAGACCAATCGGCCTCCGAGACAGATGCTTCATCAGCAGATCAGAAGAATCTACCCTCTGCTAGCAGTGAACCTGTCGTACCCAGGGTGAGTCAAAGAATTCGTAGGAGATTACCCAGCCTACCGTTGTTACCTCAGACTACCCGTAGTGTAGTTCACACTGAACCCACCACACCAGGGGTAGACACTAGGGACCATGGTAGGTCAGTGACAACAAATGTACTACGTAGATCAACCCGGAGTACTAAAGGTCAGCTCCCTGCCCGCTGGAGGAACTAAAGTGTAAGAGAATAAAAGTGTATGTTATATATAGTTGTAATCGTTAAATAATGCTAGATATATATATTTGTTAAATTTATGGACAATTGGACCACAGGACTAGGTGTGGTCAGGACAATGTTGGACATAGTTACTGATTGGCCTAGAAAATAAACCGCAGGCGTGGCTGAAGACCAGGCCCACCGAAAGAGTGCCCTGAAGCCACGCCCAGGGACGATACACAAAATGGGTTGCTGCGGTTCCCACCAGGAAATTGCAGTTACCCGGATTGTGGCGTAGAGATTAAGCGCCGCGGTGACTGCTGTACATTTTTGCTTGGGTTTTTGCAGTTTTTGCTTTTTGAGATTTTGTAAACTGTTTGTGACGCGCCCCTGGGCCTGCTGTGTCGCGCAGCGTCTCACGCACGGGGGCTTACCCGGAACCGGGTCAGATGAGGGTTGTAGTCTCCGAGTGTCGGGGACCCGGTCTGTGCCCAGGGAGTCAAACTCAGTGTGTGGCAGTCTTGATAGGTGTTATTTGAGTGTCGACTACGCCACCCGTTGATTTGCAGCTATGGAGCTGCCGCTGCAGGGCAGACCGCTGAGGCCGGTGTAGAATTGTGCAGCGTGATAGTATAACCCCCAACGGGAGGGGTATGGCCTCAGGGCAGCCGACGTGGACGATGGGGGTAGCAGGAACCACTCAGAGACGGTGCGGTGTAATTCAGGGTCTTTACTGGTAACAACGATAGACCCTCCCGGAGTACTTGCTAGCGAACGGGGCCTGGTCAGTCCTTGAGCAGATGGGATCTCCCCTGGCCAGGCGGAGTTGTAGGCCTCCCAAACTGATTGTACTCTTCTGGCTACCTTGCTAGAAGCGGATATAAGTAGCCCACGTCCCTGAGTGTGCCGTGTGGTGCTCACCCGTATGGCCGGTGACTCGGGGCCTTCTAATGGCTTCCGCTCCACGATGGCGGTGCTGGTCCCACGCGTGTGACCTTGCCTTCGGGTTTCTGGGCCTGAGGACCTGAAATCCCCTGCCGGTCGGCTTCTGCTGCTGGGTAAGAGTTAGTCCCCACAGCCTCGGACGCCGGGTCCGGTAAGAAAGCTTCTCAGTCAGGGCGAGCTCTGCAGCTGCCAGCCCCTGACTCATAGTAGTATTGCTCCCACTGAGCTTCTGCTGTTTCTTCCTATGACTGTTTCTCGTCTCTACTCTCCTTGACTCCTAACCCTGCCTCAGCCCCGGGTTTATATAGGGGAAGTTCTTCCCCTCCCAAGACTGGGCAGGAGGTGTGGCATGCACAGGATCCCTGACCAAAGGACCTCCCACCTGCTCTCAGACATAACATTACATTACTGTGGAAACCAGACCCCTGGGGTGCCACATTCCCCCCTAGTGAAATTTAGTACTCCGGGACTAAACATATTTTAGAAAAACATAACAAGATATAACAACAATAATAGTACAATAAGAAGAAACACATAAAGGTGGTCACGGCATGTCCGTAACCGGGTGCAGTCTTTGAAGAAAAGCAAGGTGTCCATTTCACCAAAACAGGGAGACGTAACCAGGTAGGGGTTTGTCCTGCCCCGAGTCCTTAACAGTCTTTAGTCCGCCCTGGGTTACGCTCCAACTATGTACAAAGGATTCCCGGTAAATCCACCAAGGACTCCTACAAATAACTAGAAACACAAAATTATACACAAGCAACAATACACAGGTAAACATAAATAAAACAATTTATACACTTCAAATCCTCCAACGTGCGGGTAACTGGCCTCTAGTGGCCCTAGTGGACCTACGGAACTGACTGTCTAGCCCTGAACTACAGGGTGTAGGAGCTGTCAAGGGTAAACTGGGCAGCTGTCTACCGGCTCTTTGGCTCACTAGGGATATGGCAGGCTCACTGCAAGCAGAGGGTTGATCCTCCTGGTCTGCGGGTGTGGGGTCTTCTGCCTCCTGGACCGGCTGTTCTTCCAGCTCTACCTGTTGCTCCGTAGGTGCTTGGGATGCTGGTTGGAGGAAGGTGAGTACGGGTACCACAACTGCACCATTGACTTGAGTCCAAGACCGAGGGAAGTCCCCGAGCACAGTACTAACCATATCTTCCCTTTCCTCTACGGGTCGATGGTCTTCTTGTTCCTCTTCAGGGTTCCTCAGTTGTTCGGGACACTTCTTCAGGTGGTCCCGGGATACAATGGCTGTGGTTTCCCCTCCGTCTTTACTGATGGTACAAACCTTCGGGTTCTCGTGGCTTGAGGGCAGTACGGTGTACGGGTCCTTCTCCCACTGGTCGTCCAACTTGTGGAGCCGTCTCTTCCTCTTCAAGACCTGCTCTCCGGGTACCAGGGGAACAGCGGGAGCATACTGGTTGTAAGTTTTCTCTTGTCTTTCCCTAGCCTGACAGAGACTTCGCTCCACGCTCTCCTGTACTCTCCGGTACTGCTGCTGCCTCTCTGTGTCCCAGTCTGCTTCTGGTGAAGTGTCCTCGGGTGTCAGGACTCCCATTTCCAGGTCAACAGGTAACTTACCAGGTCTTGCCCTCATTAGGTAAGCCGGGGTACAGTTGGTGGAACCTACCGGGATGTGGTTGTATAGGTCCACCAGATCGGGCAACTTCTCAGGCCACAGACTGCGTTCTTCCAGGGGCAACGTTTTTAGAAGATCCATTACCACCTGGTTCATTTTCTCACAAAGTCCATTAGTTTGCGGATGGTAGGGTGTCGTCCTTATCTTCCGGCAGCCATACAGATTGCAGAATTCCTGGAAGACCTCCGCTTCAAAGGCAGGTCCCTGGTCCGTCAGCACTTGGTCCGGGTACCCGTGTGGGCGGCAGAAGTGCTGCTGGAAGGCTCTAGCTGCTGTTTGAGCCGTTAAGTCCTTGACGGGGACGACAACCAAGAACCGGGAGTAATGATCCACGATGGTTAACGCGTAGACGTAGCCACTTCTGCTTGGGGTCAGTTTTACATGATCCAAGGCTACCAGTTCCAACGGTTGCCGGGTGACGATGGACTGCAGGGGAGTCTTCTGGCTGGCACGGTCCTTTCTTCTCAGGTTGCACGGGCCACAGTCTCTGCACCACTTCTCAATGGTTCCCCTCATGCCTACCCAGTGGAATCGCTCGCGCAGCAGGAACTCCAGCTTCTTCCACCCGAAGTGTCCAGCTCCGTCGTGGTATGCCTCCATCACCATGGCTGCGTCTCTTCGTGGCACCACTACTTGCCAGAGTAGTTCATGCGTCCGGGAGTTAACCATTCTGCGGCACAACTTCCCCTTGTAAAGGAAAAGTCGACTCTTCTCTGCCCATAGTTGTTTGGCTTCCTCCGGAGCGTCTGGTTCAAGGCAAGCCTCCGGGCGAGTCAGCATCTCCTTTACCAGTCGGACGGCAGGGTCGCTGTCTTGCGTTTCCGCCCAGTTGTAGTGAGGTAAGGGGTTCAACGTAGCAGCCTGCTTACTCCTTACCCGGTGGGAATACTGGATAGTCCCATGACGGTGGAACGCAGGGAGTTCAACTTCTTCCAGTCCCTCCGGATCTTCTCCTTCGTCCGGCAGGTTGGGCATCCTGGACAGGGCATCCGCGTTGGTATTGGAGCGTCCGGCCCGGTATTTGATTGTGAACTCGTAGTTGGACAGACGGGCCATCCACCTCTGTTCCAGGGCACCGAGTCTTGCCGTGTCCAGGTGTGTCAACGGGTTGTTATCTGTGTACACGGTGAACCGGGAAGAAGCGAGGTAATGCTTAAAGCGCTCGGTGACTGCCCATACTACGGCCAGGAACTCTAGCTTAAATGAGCTGTAATTCTCGGGGTTCCTTTCGGTGGGTCGCAGCTTTCGGCTGGCGTAGGCGATTACTCGTTCCTTCCCCTGCTGGATCTGGGACAGTACGGCTCCTAGCCCGATGTTACTGGCGTCGGTGTAGAGGATAAAGGGCTGGCTATAATCCGGGTACGCCAGGATTTCATCCCCCGTGAGGGCCATCTTCAGCTGGCGGAAGGACTCTTCTTCCAGCTCCTCCCATTTGAAGGGCGGCTTCTGGTTCTTGGCCTTCCGGGACTGGCCTATCAGGAGGTCCTGCATAGGTGCTGCCTTTTTGGTGAAACCGGGAATAAACCTTCGGTAGTAGCCTACCAACCCGAGGAACTGCCGCACTTCTTTTACGCTGGAGGGGCTTGGCCATTCCTTAATTGCGGTGATCTTATCAGGGTCGGGAGCCACTCCGTCAGCGCTCACCACGTGTCCCAGGTACTGCACCTTTGGTTTCAGGAGGTGACACTTGGAGGGTTTTACCTTTAGGCCGTAACTCGCCAGAGCTTCGAACACTTCCGCCAGGTGTTTCAGGTGGTCCTCATACGTCTTGGAATATACGATGACATCGTCCAGGTACAACAGGACCGTCTCGAAGTTTCTGTGGCCCAGACAACACTCCATTAGTCGTTGGAAGGTTCCTGGTGCGTTGCAGAGTCCGAACGGCATGCAGGTGAACTCGCTAAGTCCCATCGGGGTGGTGAATGCGGTCTTCTCCCGGTCCGCCTCTGCTACAGGAACCTGCCAGTACCCGCTAGTGAGATCCAAGGTAGAGAAGAAGTTAGCAGATCTTAAAGCAGCCAATGACTCCTCTATCCTTGGTAAGGGGTACGCATCCTTGTGTGTGATACGGTTGATTTTCCGGTAATCTACACACATCCTCATGGTGTTGTCTTTTTTTCTGACTAAGACTAGTGGAGCTGCCCAGGGGCTACAGCTATCCCTGATCACCCCAGCCTCCTTCATGTCTCTAAGCATCCCCTTGGCGTGTTGGTAGTGTGCAGGGGGTACGGGTCGATACCTCTCTTTTATAGGAGGATGGTCTCCCGTGGGGATGTGGTGTTCTACCCCCTTGACTCGCCCGAAGTCTAACGGGTGTTTACTGAACACTCTCTCGTACTCTTGAACCACCCGATAGACTCCTTGTTTCTGGTGTGCGGGAGTGGAGTTAGTACCCAGATGTAGTTGCTGACACCAGTCCTCCATGTTTTTCTTAGAGCCGTTACCTTCCTCCGGGTGAGATGGAGGCAAGGGTTCCACAGATTGTATAGAATTTTGGTTAATGGTATATAATTTGGCTAGCGTGGCATACCGGGGCAGGTACACTTCCCTCTCCCCGATATTTATTATGCGAACGGGCACCCTCCCATGGCGTACATCAACCACCCCCCGTGCTGTCAAAATGGTGGGCCTACTGTCCGAGTAAACTGGTTCTACCATTGCCTGGTAATCCCTACCTCTCAGACCAATAGCTGCCCGGCACCAAATCATCATTTCACTTTTTGGGGGCATGGCAATAGGAAAAGGGTCACACATTCTTACGCTACCAATCTCACCGCCGGAGAGTTCCACCTGTTGCCGTCGCATCAGTGCCCGGATCTCTTTCTGGAGCACCCGCTGCTCGCCGGAGCTGGCGTTCTTGGCAACCTGCTGTAAAAGGAAAATCACCTCTGCAAGACAATTTTCAATTACATTAGTTCCTAGAGTTATTTTTGGGTGACTCTCATGTTTGTCAATATCTACAATGATCAGTCCCTGTGCTGCCAGTTCGACTCTACCGATTTTGATGGTCACCTCTTTAAATCCGATCTGTGGCACGGGCTGGCCATTGCTGGCGATGATACTCAAGTCGTCGTCAGGGTAGCGGGTAATATCCGAGTCATTCCAGTACTGCTTAAAGAGCACGTACGGGATGGTGGTGACCTGTGACCCGATGTCCAGTAGGGCACTCATGGGAATGCCATCCAGTACCACAGGCAAGACTGGACGTCCTCCCACATATCTTTCGCGCCAGTTCGATGGGCCTGGTGATCTTTTTCCTGGGGGTTGGCCCTCTACCCCAGGTTGTGCCCGTTTAAAGAACAGTACCTTGCCATATGTCCAGGTTGATTGCAGCGGCGGCAGATGGGTCGTCCGTCTTCGCTGTATCGGTCACTGGGTCTTCCTCTGGCCGGTGGGGTCCTCCTTGGTCGACGCCATGGGATGTCCTCCGGTCCGGATGCCAGCTGGATCTTCCCTGGGGTGGAAACCTGTAAAGACTGCACAGTTCGGGTTAGCGCAGCAACGCTCTTAGCTAGCTCTTGGACCTGATGGTGTAGGTCTGGAGCCGGGTCATTGTCCAAAGCCTGCGCATCAGCTCCCACAGGCCCTGCCGACAAGGGCGCCGCCTCCTGGTGGTAAGTGATAGCTGGGCGCCTGTGGGTCACAACGCCACCCGGTGCCGGTTCTCGGAGCACCCGGATGGCTCTGTCCTTGAACTGTGCAAAGCCCAGATGGGGATCCTGTAAGGCCATCGCCCACAACTGGGTTCGGTGGGCATTACAATATAGTCCCTCTATAAATTGTTCGGTCAACAGCCTGTCCTCGTTTCCCACTCCATCAGGGTCGGTCTGCTTAATGGCCCTCAGGGCCTCTTGTTGTTAGAACCTTGCTGTTAGTTTTTTTTTCCTTTGCTGGTCACATGACCTTGTTGGCCTATTTAATCCTGCTCCGCCCTTCTGGCTTTGCTGGACTTCATTGTATATCTACTTTCTAGCTAGCCTGTGCTCTGTATCTAACTCTGTTAGTTTGCTTGGTCTACGGACCTATATGTTCTATCTATTTTGTTTGTTCGTCTGTCTGCTACTATTTCTGTTAGGAGGTGTCCCATATTCCTCCCAGTCCTTCGTACTTGTAGGGATTCCCTCCCCACATCTATAGGTCTCCGTACAGACTAGATTAGGACTTTAGCAGGTCTGATCGCAGGATCAGGTTCCCTGTTACATCGTAGGGATTCAGCTGAGTCTTATAGTAGGGACAGATCTCCTCTCTTTCCTTAGCTTTGGTAGCAGAACATAACAGTAAGTCCAGCCTGCAAATTCTCTAAGGAAAGATTTTTTTTTTTGTTCCATCATGGTGTCGGTTCAGGATTTGGCTAAACACCTGCAGGGACTCTCTCTGGAAGTGGCCGAGCTCCGTCAGCACGTGAGTAACTGTCCTGGAGCATATTTCTTGGAGCCTAAGGTATGTTTGCCGGATTTATTTTTTGGTGAACATCGAGAATTTTTTTCATTTAAAAATGCTTGCTTATTGTATTTTCGTTTGAGACCCAAGTCCTCTGGGGATGAATCCCAGCGCGTAGGGTTCATAATGTCACTTTTGCGCAAAGAGCCTCAGGAGTGGGCCTTTTCTTTGCAACCTAGTGATACATGCTTCAGATCAGTGGATAGTTTTTTTCTGCTTTAGGACTATTATATGATGATCCTGACCGTGTGGCATCAGCTGAGACTGAGTTGAGACGTTTAAAACAAGGATCAGGTAATGTCGAAAAATATTGTACTCATTTTCGTCGTTGGTCCACTCAAACAGGGTGGAACGATTCTGCTCTGAAAAGTCTATTTCTTGCTGGGCTCAGTGAAAGGGTTAAAGACCTGCTAATTGCTTATCCTACACCTGAGGATTTGCAACAGGCTATGCAATTAGCTATACGGGTGGATAGAAGACTGCGTGCTAGGGTTAATGAGAGCAAATCCTCTGCTATGTCAGTTTCTGGTTATGATAATGTGTGTACTAACAGTGGTGAACCGATGGAGATTGGATCGGTGGCACCTCGCTCTCAAGAAAAAGACCGTCGTTTTTCGGAAGGCTTGTGTTTCTATTGCGGAAAATCTGGTCATTTGATTAAAGGCTGTGAGCTTCGTATGAAGAAAGAAAAAAAAATGGTCAGTCACGCCCGTATTGCCTGTTTAAATTCCAAGGGTATATTTTTAGCTGCTTCCACGATTGCTCAGGAAAAATTAATGGAATTTCGGGTGTTTGTTGATTGCGGGTCTACACTGAATGTAATTGATGGGGGATTCGTGGAAAAACTCAATTTAAAACCTGAACCTTTATCATCCCCCATTGCTGTGGTTTCTGTGGATGGCTCCCCTTTGAAGAATATTACTCTCAAGGTCAGTGAATTTCCTCTCACTATTAATGGTGTTCACCATGAGAAATTGGATTTGGTAGTGTTGAATAACTTGCCTTCTCCAGTAATATTGGGTTTGCCCTGGTTAAAATTTCACAATCCTGTACTGGATTGGTCTACCAGTGAAATTAAATCCTGGAGCCATAAATGTTATGACAAGTGTTGTAACGGGCGTATTGCAGCTTTGGATAGGGGAGAATTGCCTGTTCCTATTCAGGATTTTTGGAGCGTTTTTTCTGAGAAAGAATCGCAGGTTTTGCCTCCCCATAGAGACTATGATTGTTCTATTGAATTTGTCCCTGGAGCGACTCTTCCTAAAAGTCGTTTATTTAACCTTACTATTCCTGAGAGGAAGGCTTTGGAGGAATACATACAGACAAGTTTGGCCGCCGGTCACATTAGGCCCTCTAAGTCTCCTGTGGCGGTTGGATTTTTTTTTGTAAAAAAAAAGGACGGCGGTTTACGTCCTTGTCTGGATTTTCGTGAGATTAACAAAATTACGGTACGCAATCCTTACCCACTGCCATTGACTCCTGATCTGTTTAACCAGTTATTGGGGGCCAAGTGGTTCTCTAAAATTGACCTTAAGGGGGCATACAATCTGTTGCGCATGAAGGAGGGTGATGAATGGAAGAC
Organism: Phyllobates terribilis; assembly: GCF_046119375.1. Taxonomy (NCBI): domain Eukaryota; kingdom Metazoa; phylum Chordata; class Amphibia; order Anura; family Dendrobatidae; genus Phyllobates; species Phyllobates terribilis. The sequence goes on from NW_027362770.1 coordinate 141,771,053, forward strand.
TGCTTTTAACACTCCTGTGGGACATTTTGAGAATCTGGTTATGCCTTTTGGTCTTACTAATGCTCCTGCATTTTTTCAGAATCTGATTAATGACATCCTTAGACCTTTGATCGGTAAAAATGTGGTTGTGTATTTGGATGACATTTTGATTTATTCGCCAGATCTGGAGTCTCATTGGCGGAGCGTGCGTGAGGTATTACAGTTATTAATGGACAATTCGCTTTTTGCTAAGCTGGAGAAATGTGAGTTCGCTGTACAGAGAATTAGTTTTTTGGGCTACATTATCTCCAGTGAAGGTTTTGAGATGGATCCGGTTAAGGTTCAGGCTGTGCAGGAATGGCCTAGGCCTATTGGTTTGAAATCGATACAGAGGTTTTTGGGTTTCGCCAATTACTACAGAAAATTCATAAAAAATTTTTCTAGTATTGTCAAACCTCTGACTGATCTCACCAGGAAAGGTGCTGATGCGGTTCAGTGGTCTTCTGAGGCCATTGAAGCTTTTGTGTATCTCAAGGAGAGGTTCACCTCTGCTCCCATCCTTATGCAGCCTGATGTTACTAGGCCGTTTTTGGTTGAGGTTGATGCTTCCTCTGTGGGGGTTGGCGCAGTATTGTCTCAGGATAACGGGGATGGATTACATCCCTGTGCCTTTTTTTCAAAAAAATTTTCGGAGACTGAACTGAATTACGATATTGGTAATCGGGAATTATTGGCTATTAAACTCGCATTTGAACACTGGCGCCACTTCTTGGAAGGTGCGGAATTTCCCGTTCAGGTTCTTACGGATCATAAAAATCTGATATATCTTGATGCTGCCAAGCGCCTGAATGCCCGTCAGGCTAGGTGGGCACTGTTTTTCTCGCGGTTTAATTTCTCCGTTACTTACATCCCTGGTACTAAGAATGTTAAGGCGGATGCCTTGTCTCGCAGTTTTTCTCCCATAGTCGGTGCTGAGAAAGAGGAAAACATTTTACAAGAAGGTGTTGTGATAGCTGCTTTAGACTCCGTTTTGGAAGATGAGATTCTTAAAGCTCAGGAGAATGCCCCATCTAACACTCCTCATGGGAGGTTGTTTGTGCCTGGGACCTTTAGGAGAGATTTGTTTGTTGAGTGTCACGAATCTCGGTTGGCAGGTCATCCCGGAATCTCTGAGACCAAGAGACTGGTGGGTCGCAGTTTTTGGTGGCCTGGATGGCAGAATGAAGTCATTAAGTGGGTGCGCCAATGTACTATATGTGCTAGATCTAAGTCCTCACATACTCCTGCTGCGGGGTTGCTTTGTCCTTTGGAGGTCCCCAGTGCTCCTTGGACACATTTGGCTATGGACTTTATAACTGACCTTCCCCCCTCTGAGGGTTTTACTGTCATCTGGGTGGTCGTGGACTGTTTTAGCAAGATGTGTCACTTGGTTCCCTTCGTCAAACTGCCCTGCGCTAAAACTCTCGCTAAGGCCTTTGTCAAGGAAATTGTCAGACTTCATGGCGTTCCTACTGACATTGTTTCTGATAGGGGTCCTCAGTTCGTGGCTCGTTTTTGGCGTGCCTTTTGTGACAGGTTGGGAATTCATTTGTCGTTTTCGTCCGGATATCATCCTGAATCTAATGGCCAGACAGAAAGGAAAAACCAGGATGTTGAGCAGTTCTTGCGTTGTTTTGTGGCAGACAATCAAGAGGGGTGGTCTGAGTTTCTGCCACTTGCCGAATTTGCTCTGAACAATCATACATCTTCTTCTGCTGGTTGTTCGCCTTTTTTTTGTTGTTCTGGGAGACATCCGTCGTTTGGGTCGTTCTCCAAGTTGGGATCTGCCGTGCCTGAGGAGGAGAATTTTTCCGGTGATTTGGAAAGAGTTTGGACGGATGTGCGTGGTAATCTTCAGGAGGCCAACAGAAAATCTAAAGACTACTTTGATAGGAAACGACAGGAGGTTTTGTTCGCTGTTGGTGACATGGTTTGGTTGTCCTCTAGGAATCTGCGGTTGAGGATTCCGTCTAAGAAATTGGGTCCCAAGTTTGTAGGGCCCTTTAAGGTGCTTCAGGTTGTCAACCAATCTGCTGTTAGGTTGGAGGTTCCTACCTCCTGGAGAATTAATCCGGTCTTTCATGTCTCTCTGTTAAAAAAAGCTGTTGTGTCGGATGGTGACGCCTCTGCCTCTGTTCCTCCGGTGGTGGAGGATGGGGAATATGAAATTTCTCGCATCCTTGACTCTAGACGGTATAGAGGTAGTTTGCAGTATCTTGTGGCCTGGAAAGGTTTCGGACCCGAGGATAACTCTTGGGTGAGGTCAGATGATGTTTCCGCGTCCAGACTTATCAGAGCGTTTCACAGGAGATTTCCTGATAAGCCTGGTCCTAGGGGATCTGGAGGATCCTCTTAGAAGGGGGGGTACTGTTAGAACCTTGCTGTTAGGTTTTTTTTCCTTTGCTGGTCACATGACCTTGTTGGCCTATTTAATCCTGCTCCGCCCTTCTGGCTTTGCTGGACTTCATTGTATATCTACTTTCTAGCTAGCCTGTGCTCTGTATCTAACTCTGTTAGTTTGCTTGGTCTACGGACCTCTATGTTCTATCTATTTTGTTTGTTCGTCTGTCTGCTACTATTTCTGTTAGGAGGTGTCCCATATTCCTCCCAGTCCTTAGTACTTGTAGGGATTCCCTCCCCACATCTATAGGTCTCCGTACAGACTAGATTAGGACTTTAGCAGGTCTGATCGCAGGATCAGGTTCCCTGTTACATCGTAGGGATTCAGCTGAGTCTTATAGTAGGGACAGATCTCCTCTCTTTCCTTAGCTTTGGTAGCAGAACATAACACTTGTAGGTTTAGTGCATAGTCCCTTATACTCTCATGCGCTCGCTGCTTGCACCCGTAGAATCTAAGCTTAATCTCGGCTGAGGTGCGGGTATCAAAGGTATCCTTCAGCCGGGTTAGTATCCCTGCGACAGTCTTCCTCCCAGGTGGCCAGGATTTTACTTCCCTTTTGGCTGCCCCGGTTAGTTGGGCCACCAGGATGCTCACTTTTTGCTCTTCTGTGAGGGGGTACACCTGGAAGAGTCTATCCAGCTTTTCTCTAAAGTCATGCAGGGTATGTGACTCCCCTGAGTACTGGGGTAGCCAAGCTGCTCCCGGGATATAGGGCATGGTGAAGGGCATAACTGCAGCAGCGGTGGCGCTGGCGGGGGTTGAGGCAGTGAAGCTCTCCTCCGCATCCGACATCTTCCTCCCCCCTAGTGGACCGTGGCCTACCTTGCGATGATCCTGTTCCGTAGGCCGCGGCTCCGCAGTAGATCGTCAGGGTTGAGGACCTTCCGTCGCGCTCCGGTGACGTCGGCGTCTGCTGGGCTCCTTCCAGGACCTTACGCAACGTCCGGACGTGAGGCGGGGCTTCAGTTCTCGCGCGCTTTCGGAGTCCACGCCCCTCTTCTTCCCGCGCGGCGTCCTCAAGATGGCGTCCAATGGCGGGAAAACTCCACGGATGGAGGGAAGAAGGCCGAAGATGGCGCCGGATGGCGGGAAAACTTCGCGGATGGCGGGAAGAAGGCAGAAGATGGCGCCGGATGGCGGGAAACCTCACCACTGGTAAGTTTGAACAGTCTTTGCTTTTCAGGCACGCAGTACCCGGTGGTTGCGGGCACGAAATCCTGCCGACTACGCCAAAGTTGACGCGCCCCTGGGCCTGCTGTGTCGCGCAGCGTCTCGCGCACGGGGGCTTACCCGGAACCGGATCAGATGAGGGTTGTAGTCTCCGAGTGGCGGGGATCCGGTCCGTGCCCAGGGAGTCAAACTCAGTGTGTGGCAGTCTTGATAGGTGTTATTTGAGTGTCGACTACGCCACCCGTTGATTTGCAGCTATGGAGCTGCCGCTGCAGGGCAGACCGCTGAGGCCGGTGTAGAATTGTGCAGCGTGATAGTATAACCCCCAACGGGAGGGGTATGGCCTCAGGGCAGCCGACGTGGACGATGGGGGTAGCAGGAACCACTCAGAGACGGTGCGGTGTAATTCAGGGTCTTTACTGGTAACAACGATAGACCCTCCCGGAGTACTTGCTAGCGAACGGGGCCTGGTCAGTCCTTGAGCAGATGGGATCTCCCCTGGCCAGGCGGAGTTGTAGGCCTCCCAAACTGACTGTACTCTTCTGGCTACCTTGCTAGAAGCGGATATAAGTAGCCCACGTCCCTGAGTGTGCCGTGTGGTGCTCACCCGTATGGCCGGTGACTCGGGGCCTTCTAATGGCTTCCGCTCCACGATGGCGGTGCTGGTCCCACGCGTGTGACCTTGCCTTCGGGTTTCTGGGCCTGAGGACCTGAAATCCCCTGCCGGTCGGCTTCTGCTGCTGGGTAAGAGTTAGTCCCCACAGCCTCGGACGCCGGGTCCGGTAAGAAAGCTTCTCAGTCAGGGCGAGCTCTGCAGCTGCCAGCCCCTGACTCGTAGTAGTATTGCTCCCACTGAGCTTCTGCTGTTTCTTCCTATGACTGTTTCTCGTCTCTACTCTCCTTGACTCCTAACCCTGCCTCAGCCCCGGGTTTATATAGGGGAAGTTCTTCCCCTCCCAAGACTGGGCAGGAGGTGTGGCATGCACAGGATCCCTGACCAAAGGACCTCCCACCTGCTCTCAGACATAACATTACATTACTGTGGAAACCAGACCCCTGGGGTGCCACATTTGTAATGTGAATTGTTATTGTTAATTGTTAATTTCAAAAAGGTATCCTCAGTCCGGGAGTACTGAAGTTAACTAGGGGGGAATGTGGCACCCCAGGAGTCCGGTTGCCACAGTGGCATTGCCTCCCTCACAAGGGGGTGATGCCATGCCTGGAAGCAAGGAGGGGTCCCCTAATCAGGTATTGCTAGCATGCAACACTTTCCTGGCTCCAGACCAGCAAGTAGAGCTACTCCCCTTAGTAACTGGAATCTGGAGGCGGGGTTAGTTGGTGTGAGGAGAACAGATAGGAGTTGAAGTCAGGACATCGATGAGGAAAGACCCAGGGAGTGGAGCTGCACAGCAGTTCACCCCAGAAGGAAGCGCAGAAGAACCAGACACCGGAGTCCGAGGTTGTGGGGCACCGAAAGCCCAGCAGCAGAAACCGGAGGGCAGAAGACTGCAGGTCTCCTGGCCCCATCAGACGCCCGGAAGCTCAGCAGCACGATAGGGCCCAGCACCTCCACGTGGGAACGACACTCCAGGAAGGCCCGAGCTGCCTACCATACGGGTGAGCACAAAAACGTTTTACTCAGGGACGAGGGCCACAGCACAGCTATAAGCAGCAGGGCCAAAGAGGTACCGCAAAGGGAAGGCCTACAACTGCATCTGGCTAGGTGGATCCCCCCCAACTTGCTTCCAGGCCGCCCGGACCTCTACTACCAGCTAGTACCAGTGCCCCGATTTGCCTAACCACCGCAACGAAAGATAAGAGGAAACCGCCATTAAGTTGTGGACTGATTATTAACTGCCCTCCTCTGCACTACACTGCACAGCAACATCTATAAAATCACTACTTCCTGCCCTGGAGGTAAGCTCTACCTGTGGAGAGCTGTCCCAACTCTGCTGCGTCATCATCTGCTCCAGAGGACCTGCTCCGCAGCGGCGGCTCCAAATAGCCGCATACCACAGGTGGCGTCACGAACGGTATATAAAAACTATAAATCCCCTGTAAATATCCCCTTTTTACTGACCGCCCTGGGTCACGGACCGGGTCACCGTCACTGTGACATCACCCCTAGCAACGACCGGCCCAGCACTGAGTACCCCACGGCCCAGGGGGTGGGTCATATAGATGGCACCGTGCGGCCCCCTGCTGTGTATAGATGGCACCGTGCGGCGCCCTGCTGTGTATAGATGGCACCGTGCGGCCTCCTGCTGTGTATAGATGGCACCATGCGGCCCCCTGCTGTGTATAGATGGCACCGTGCGGCCCCCTGCTGTGTATAGATGGCACCGTGCAGCCTCCCGCTGTGTATAGATGGCACCGTGTAGCCTCCCGCTTTGTATAGATAGCTACGTGCGGCCTCTCGCTGTGTATAGAAGACTACGTGCGGCCTCCTGCTGTGTATAGATGGTGCCGTGTGGCCTCCCGCTGTGCATAGATGGCTACGTGCGGCCTCCTGCTGTGTATAGATGGCTATGTGCAGCCTCCTGCTGTGTATAGATGGCTATGTGCGGCCTCCTGCTGTGTATAGATGGCACCGTGCATCCTCCTGCTGTGTATAGATGGCTACGTGCGGCCTCCCGCTGTTTAGATGGCTACGTGCGGTCACCTGCTGTGTATAGATGGCTACGTGCGGCCTCCCGCTGTGTATAGATGGCTACGTGCGGCCTCCCGCTGTTTATAGATGGCTACGTGCGGCCTCCTGCTGTGTATAGATGGCTACGTGTGGCCTCCCGCTGTGTATAGATGGCTAGGTGCGGCCTCCCGCTGTATATAGATGGCTACGTGTGGCCTCCTGCTGTGTATAGATGGCTACGTGTGCTCAATATTAAGTCATACAATTAATGTAAGGCTATGTGCCCACGATGCAGAAATGCTCCTGATTTTTTTTGAGCATTTCTGATCTCCCTTTCAGAAAAAACGCATGCAATTGTGCATGCGGATTGTACATGCGGATTGTACATGCGGATTGTACATGCGTTTTTGTTGCCAGGGACATGCGGAAGTGGAGCGTTCTTCACATGCATTTCCGCATGCGGGTTGACAAGCGATTTTAGCATCACTTGGAAAGTGCTTGACAACTTGGTCACACTATATAAATCCATGTAACCGGCATGGATTTATATAGTGTGACCATAAAAGAATGGTAAAAAATAAATCTATACTTACCTTCTGATGGCCTGCCGACGTCAGCAGTCGCGTGACCCGTCACATGACTAAATGACGTCACGGCAGGTCCTTCAGTGTTCCGCGAGCTGCCGGCAAGCCAGGACGCATCAGATAAAGACACCGGGGGCCATCAGAAGGTAAGTATAATATTTATTTTTTATTTTATTCTTTTTTTTATATTTTCTATGGTACCCGGGTCCGGAGGAGAGTCTCCTCTTCTCCAAACCCGGGTACCATCCGCACATTTGAACACATGATATCCGCATGTACAGATGCAGTGATGCGGATTCCATGCGTTCTAATGCAAGTTAATCGCAGCGAAAACGCAGCACTTCCGCAAAATAATTGGTAGTGCTGTGGATTTTTCCGCAATGATAATCCGCAGCGGAAATTTCCGCAGCATGTACACAGCACATGCGGATTATCATTGGGGAACATGGCAGACCTTCTACCAAGCGTTTTAAGCGTTTCTGCAGCGGAATTGCCGCTGCGGAAATGCTTAAAAAACGCATTGTGGGCACACAGCCTAAAAAAAATTATTATAATTAATATATTAATATTATGCCAAATTAATTTCACGTGAACTATCACATGATCTATCACAGGGTGTCATGTGACATGTGATACATCAGGTGGGTGTGTGTGTGTTGGGGGGGGGGGGGCCCTTACTACTCTTAATCCACCCCTGACTGTGACTGAATAATACCACCATACTGTGACTGCCTAATAGTACCAGACTATTATTAATTAATGCTACCATAATATGAAAAATTATACCATACCGTGACAGAATAATACTACCATTTTGTGACTTAATAATTCTAATCTACTGTGACTAAATAATACCACCATACTGTAATTGAATAATACCACCATAATGTGACTGAATAATACCACCATTTTGTGACTGAATAATACCGCCATACTATGCCTGATTAATACTACCATTTAGAGCAGCACGGTGGCTCAGTGGTTAGCACTGTTGCTTTGCTGGGGTCCTGAGTTCAAATCCCACCAAGGACAACATCTGCAAGGAGTTTGTATGTTCTCCCCGTGTTTGCGTGGGTTTCCTCCGGGTTCTCTAGTTTCCTCCCACATTCCAATGACATACTGATAGGGAATTTAGATTGTGAGCCCCAATGGGGACAGTGGCAATAATGTTTGTAAAGCACTGTGGAATTAATGGCGCTATATAAGTGAGTAAAATAAATAATACATTTGTGACTGAATAATTCTACCATACTGTGATTGAATAATACCACCATACCGTACTGATTAATACCACCATACTGTGACTAAATAATAATACCATTTTGTGACTGAAAAATTCTACCATACTGTGACTGAATAATACCATTGTTTAGTGGGCTCAAGGTGCTAATTTTAATAGTCTTTACCAAAGGGTGTTGCTCATTGGGTAATTATGTAGAGGAGCCTAAGGCCACGCCCCAGAGGATCCTGTGAGCAAACGAAAAGGCTTATATCACAGGGACAGTATGATGGATTAAAAAAAATATTACTCAGGGGAGCAGCTGAGATACAAGAGCAAATAATGGTCACTTTTGACCAGCTGACAGGTCCTCTTTAAAGGGTATCTCCCATGCTTTGTCACTTGAACCCATGAACAACACTTGACCAATAACTTCTGAAAGCGGTATACCCCAGATGCCCAGCTCTTCTTTATTAAGCAAAATTCCCAATGAGAACAACTCAAGGACTTGCAAAGTATTTTGCTTTTTATTAGAGTGCAATTTCTTCTATGACTTAGATGGTTTGAGATCTCCTGATGCCCCTTTAAGTCTGAAACAATTAAGGTGCTCTTTTATGACTGCTTTGTCTCAGCTCCAGTTAATCTGAAGGTCTGGAGTGGAAGAGACATCCCGGTGCAGAGCATCTCAGCAGTGAGGAAACATCTGTTAGAGCATCACAAAGGGACATCTTTCCATCTCTTCTTGAGGGACAAGCCCGTCAAGAGTAGCTAATGTTCACGGAGCGGTGCGAGATGACATTGTGTTTAGAGTAGGACTTACACGTCCCAAGCCTTGTCACAGCTTAACTTCCTCTTGTATACTTTATAGAGATGGATGTGTCTCCTATGAAACTAAAAACCCAAACACTACAGGAGCTCACGCTTAATGTATTTATTTGAAAAAAATCTTAACTCACTTTCTCCTAGGTAAAAGTAAGCTTCCAGATTTATGGCCGGCTTATCGCCAGCCGCTAAGATTTGTTAAACTGCGCGAATAACAATTTGTACGTTTTCGGTGGGGGAGGAAAGGTCTATACCCACATTTTACCGACATACATTCCCTAAAGTACATGTAGGAATATCATGAATGTTTACGGGATATCCACAAAGAAGAAAGCTGAGGACATACATAGTCAAATCTCTATTCAACCTCCAGCTTGATGTGGCCACTGGTGGCCACATAACCTGGTGTAATGGAAGTAACTTTTTGTTTTTCGAATAAACTCATGGAAGGTATGGTGCCTTGGGGTTCTTTGCATCACTGAAATCAATCTCAAACACCTTTGATAATTAGTATACCAGGTGAACTCAATTAAAGGAATTAAGAAGGATGTTCCACATTATTAAGAAGCCACAGGTTTCAAGGTTTCAAGCAATATTGGAAAGAAAAAGGAACTCTGCTGCTGAAAAGTGCCAAACAGCGCAATGCTTTGGACAAGATGTGAAAACATTATATAGTTGACAAAAAGAAGAGATTTGTGGCCAATACAGAGCATAGACAGATTTGTGCAGATAAAGGCATAATGAGGAAGGTTTCTTCCAGAAAAAAATTGTCGAATTAAGACAGCAGCTGCAAAAATACCATTACAAAGCAGCAAACAGGTATTTGAAGCTGCTGGCGCCTCTGGAGTCATGCTTACCTCAAGGTGTAGAATCCTCCAGAGATTTGCAGTTGTGTATAAATCTACTATTTGGCCACCCCTAAACAGTGTTCACAGACAGATACAGATACAGCAATATGGGAAAGAAAAAGGATGTCTCTGCTGCCGAAAAGCGCTAAATAGTGCAAAGACTTGGCCAATGTATGAAAACAGACATTTCACGAAAATACCCTGGAGGTTCCTTCCAACTCTTCTGTGATTCTATGTCCTGATGAAGGCCCCAAAGCCTAAGGGCCACAAAAAATTGACTTCTACCCATATCAGGGGACCAATGCTATAGTTGACATGTATTAGTTTGGAGTCCTTGTTACAGATTTTGCATTTGGCCCCCGGGCCTTCAGGTTATGCCTATTGTGATGAGAATCACTGATGTTTGGGAGATTATTAGAGAGAGGAAAGCTTGGGAAAATTCTGTTCATATTCATTTGCTTTCCAGTTGTTTGGCTGTCATTAATCAAGTGAAAAGTAAGGAGTATACCCCGAAGAGCGTTGAAATAGATGCCGGCAGACACATGAAAAGAAAGGTATGTAACCATTTTATAGATAAGGCAAATGACTGAGCTTTTCCTGTATCCTGAATGATCTCCATAGGGCTCTCAGCAACTCTTGGTTCCCCAGTGTTATGATGCAATTAGGAATTACATTCTTGTAGCATTCGTAATTACTCTGTGGAGCAGATGGAAGACATAACTTAAACAGCATGTCCACAGCTCTGAGGAGGAACGCACAAGAAATGCAACATTTCAAAGCCCTCAAGTTGCCCAAGTCTTATAAAAAGTAATGTAAGTCAGGCACAGGTAGAATTATTGCTAACGGCCAAGTGCAACCCTTGGTTGCACACATGAAGAAGTGGTGGTCCTTGAGAAATTCCTCATCGTTTTTGGCAAACTGCCAAGTCTTTTCCCTGCTGAGTGATAGGGAGGATTTTTTTTGGAGATGTTCTTTGATTAGGGGGCCAGTAATGAAAAAAAAAGCATTTATCATACTTGGTGGTTGTATCTAGTCAAGATAAAAGATTAGTGAAATTACACCACTTATAAAGCCCCATGAAGCCATGGAAGGAATTTCCTTAGAACCATGTGCTCGTAAGAAAGCTGTCCCAACTTATCAAGTTATCACCCATCCTGTAGATGCTGCTCGCGGTGGGTCCCACCACTGGTATCCACCCTGATTCTGAGAGTGGGGCTCTGAAGTGCCTCAAATGAATGAAGCGATAGCTATTCGATAGTTGAACATTGTATTATCATAATTTATAAAATGTAAAGATTTTGGGGGGAATTTTAATCCCTATTTTTTTTTTGGACTGTTTCATGTATATACATAAAATATATTCTGGACCATTTTTTAAAAATTCTTGGGAAAATAAAACCTAGAATAAAAACAATGCGTAGAAACACATTGCGGTAAGTAGCTAAATAGTAACATACAGTGGGGGAAAAAAAATTATGTAGTCAGCAACCAATTGTGCAAGTTCTCCCTCTTGCCCGCTCTTGTCGCTTGCACCTGAAGAACATCTCTAGAATCCGCCCCTTTTTCACCTTGGAAACAACAAAAACCCTCACTGATCCACTCCCGCCTTGACTACTGTAACTGTCTATTAATTGGCCTCCCCCTCACTCGACTTTCCCCTCTCCAGTCGATCCTAATGCTGCAGCCAGGGTCATCTATTTGGCTAATCGTTACTCAGACCCCTCCGCTCTGTGCCAGTCATTGCACTGGCAGCCCATGAATTATAGGATCCAATTTAAATTGCTTGTTCTCACCCACAAAGTTCTCAACAATGCCACACCCCCCTACATCTCTTTCCTCATTTCTGTTTATCGATCTACCCGTTCTCTACACTCTGCAAGTGACTTTTGACTAACATCCGCACTCATCCATACCTCCCACTTCAAGACTTCTCCAGAGCTGCACCTATTCTTTGGAATGCTCTACCCCAAGAAATTAGGAAAAACCACAACAGTTTTAGGCACCCCCTGAAAAAACACCTGTTTAGGGCGGCCTATCACCTTCCCTAATCAAAGACCTTTTATATTCTTATACCCCATCCCTTATTTCTACAAACATAAGTCTCCACCGAACCCAAAAGCACTACAGATACTGGCTGGTGATGAGCTCATGCAGCCTTTATCTATCCCTCATTTCCTCAAGATGGCTGGACCATCATTGTAAATAAGCCCCTGTACTTTGTGTCACCCCCACCTCATTATAGATTGTAAGTGTGGCACCCCAGGGGTCTGGTCTCCACAATAATAGCAATATTATGTCTGAGAGCAGGTGGGAGGTCTCTTGGTCAGGGATCTTATGCATGCCACACCTCCTGCCCAGTCCTGGGAGGGGAAGAACTTCCCCTATAAAAACCTGGGGCTGAGGCAGGGTTGAGAGAGAGAGAACAAGAGTAGAGAAGAGAAGCAGCATAGGAAGAAACAACAGGAGCTCTGTGGGAGCAGTGCTACAAGGAGTCAGGGGCTGGCAGCTGCAGAGCTCGCCCTGACTGAGAAGTTATCACCGGACCCGGAGTCCGAGACTGTGGGGACTAATCCTTACCCAGCAGCAGAAACCGACCGGCAGGGGATTGCAGGTCCTCTGGCCCAGAAACCCGAAGGCACGGTCACACGCGTGGGACCAGCACCGCCATCGTGGAGCGGAAGCCATTAGAAGGCCCCGAGTCACCGGCCATACGGGTGAGCACCACACGGTACACTCAGGGACGTGGGCTACTTTTACCCGCCTCTAGCAAGGTAGCCAGAAGAGTACAGTTAGCTGGGAAGGTCTACAACTCCGCCTGGCCAGGGGAGATCCCATCTGCTCAAGGACTGACCAGGCCCCGTTCGCTAGCAAGTACACCGGGAGGGTCTATCTTTGTCACCAGTAAAGACCCTGAACTACACGCATCGTCTCTGAGTGGTTCCTGCTACCCCCATCATCCACTTCGGCTGCCCTGAGGCCATACCCCTCCCGTTGGGGGTTATACCATCCCCGCTGCACCATCCTTCCACCGGCCTCAGCGGTCTGCCCTGCAGCGGCAGCTCCAAAGCTGCATTCAACGGGTGGCGTAGTCATCCAACATCTACTGCTAATAGACTCGCCACTTAGTTTGACTCCCTGGGCACGGACCGGGTCACCGCCACGAGACTACTACCCCCATCTGATCCGGCTCCGGGTAAGCCCCCGTGCACGCGATGCCGCACGACACAGAAGGCCCAGGGGCGCGTCAACTTTTGGCGTAGTCGGCAGGATTACGTGCCCGCAACCGCCGGGTACTGCGTGCCTGAAAAAGAGACTTTTAAACTAACCTGTGGTGAAGATTCCCGCCATCCGGCGCCATCTTCAGCCTTCTTCCCGCCATCCGCGAAGATTCCCGCCATCCGGCACCATCTTCAGCCTTCTTCCCGCCATCCGTGAAGTTTTCCCGCCATCCGGCGCCATTTTCAGCCTTCTTCCCGCCTTCCGTGGAGTTTTCCCGCCGTTGGACGCCATCTTGAAGACGCCGCGCGGGAAGAAGAGGGGCGTGGACTCCAAAAGCACGCGAGAACTGAAGCCCCGCCTCACGTCCAGACGTCGCGTAAGGTCCTGGAAGGAGCCCAGCAGACGCTGACGTCACAGGAGCGCGACGGAAGGTCCTCAACCCTGACGATCCACTGCGGAGCCGCGGCCTACGGAAGAGGATCATCGCAAGGTAGGCCACGGTCCACTAGGGGGGAGGAAGATGTCGGATACGGAGGAGAGCTTCACTGCCGCAGCCACCGCTGCTGCAGTCATGCCTTTCACCATGCCCTATATCCCGGGAGCAGCCTGGCTACCCCAGTACTCAGGGGAGTCACATACCCTGAATGACTTTAAAGAAAAGCTGGATAGCCTCTTCCAGGTGTACCCCCTCACAGAGGAGCAAAAAGTGAGCATCCTGGTGGCCCAACTAACCGGGGCAGCCCAAAGGGAGGTAAAGTCCTGGCCACCTGGGAGGAGGACTGTCGCAGGGATATTAACCCGGCTGAGGGACACCTTTGATACCCGCACCTCAGCCGAGATTAAGCTTAGATTCTATGGGTGCAAGCAGCGAGCACATGAGAGTATAAGGGACTATGCACTAAACCTACAAGAGGCCCTGAGAGCCATTAAGCAGACCGACCCTGACGGCGTGGGAAACGAGGACAGGCTGTTGACCGAACAATTTATAGAGGGACTATATTGCAATGCCCACCGAACCCAGTTGCGGGCAATGGCCTTACAGGATCCTCATCTGGACTTTGCACAGTTCAAGGACAGAGCCATCCGGGTGCTCCGAGAACCGGCACCGGGTGGCGTTGTGACCCACAGGCGCCCAGCTATCACTTACCACCAGGAGGCGGCGCCCTTGTCGGCAGGGCCTGTGGGGGCTGATGCGCAGGCTTTGAACAATGACCCGGCTCCAGACCTGCACCATCAGGTCCAAGAGCTAGCTAAAAGCGTTGCTGCGCTAACCCGAACTGTGCAGTCTTTACAGGTTTCCACTCCAGGGAAGATCCAGCTGGCATCCGGACCGGAGGACATCCCGTGGCGTCGACCAAGGAGGACCCCACCGGCCAGAGGAAGACCCAGCGACCGATACAACGAGGACGGACAACCCATCTGCCGCCGCTGCAATCAACCCGGACATATGGCAAGGTACTGTCCTTTAAACTGGCACAACCTGGGGTAGAGGGCCAACCCCCAGGAAAAAGATCACCAGGCCCATCGAGCTGGCGCGACATATATGTGGGAGGACGTCCAGTCTTGCCTGTGGTACTGGATGGCATTCCTATGAGTGCCCTACTGGACACCGGGTCACAGGTCACCACCATCCCGTACGTGCTCTTCAAGCAGTACTGGAATGACTCGGATATAACCCGCTACCCTGACGACGACTTGAGTATTATTGCCAGCAATGGTCAACCCGTGCCGCAGATCGGATTTAAAGAGATGACCATTAAAATCGGTAGAGTCGAACTGGCAGCACAGGGACTGATCATTGTGGACATTGACAAGCGCGAGAGTCACCCAAAGATAACTCTAGGAACTAATGTGATTGAAAATTGTCTTGCAGAGGTGATTTTCATTTTACAGCAGGTTGCCAAGAACGCCAGCTCCGGCCAGCAGCGAGTGCTCCAGAAAGAGATCCGGGCACTGATGCGACGGCAACAAGTGGAACTCTCCGGCAGTGAGATTGGTAGCGTAAGAATGTGTGACCCTTTCCCTATTGCCATACCCCCGAAAAGTGAAATGATGATTTGGTGCCGGGCAGCTATTGGTCTGAGAGGTAGAGATTACCAGGCCATGGTAGAGCCAGTCTACTCAGACAGTAGGCCCACCATTTTGACAGCCCGGGGGGTAGTTGATGTACGCCATGGGAGGGTACCCGTTCGCATAATAAATATTGGGAAAAGGGAAGTATACCTGCCCCGGTATGCTACGCTAGCCAAATTATATACTATCAACCAAAATTCTATACAGTCTGTGGAACCCTTGCCTCCATCTCATCCGGAGGAAGGTAACGGCTCTGAGAAAATGATGGAGGATTGGTGTCAGCAACTACATTTGGGTACTGACTCCACTCCCTCCCACCAGAAACAGGGAGTCTACCGGGTGGTTCAAGAGTACGAGAGAGTGTTTAGTAAACACCCGTTAGACTTCGGGCGAGTCAAGGGGGTAGAACACCACATCCCCACGGGAGACCATCCTCCCATAAAAGAGAGGTATCAGCCCGTACCCCCTGCACACTACCAACACGCCAAGGGGATGCTTAGAGACATGAAGGAGGCTGGGGTAATCAGGGATAGCTGTAGCCCCTGGGCAGCTCCACTAGTCTTGGTCAAAAAGAAGGACAACACCATGAGAATGTGTGTAGATTACCGGAAAATTAACCGTATCACACACAAAGATGCGTACCCCTTACCAAGAATAGAGGAGTCTTTGGCTGCTTTAAAATCTGCTAACTTCTTCTCCACCTTGGATCTCACTAGCGGGTACTGGCAGGTTCCTGTAGCAGAGGCGGATCGGGAGAAGACCGCATTCACCACCCCGATGGGACTTAGCGAGTTTACCTGCATGCCGTTTGGACTCTGCAACGCACCAGGAACCTTCCAGCGACTGATGGAGTGCTGTCTGGGACACCGGAACTTTGAGACGGTCCTGTTATACCTGGACGATGTCATCGTCTACTCCAAGACCTACGAGGACCACCTGAAGCACCTGGCGGAAGTGTTTGAAGCTCTGGCAAGTTACGGCCTAAAGGTGAAACCTTCCAAGTGTCACCTCCTGAAGCCAAAGGTGCAGTACCTGGGACACGTGGTGAGTGCTGACGGAGTGGCTCCTGACCCTGATAAGATCACCGCAATTAAGGAATGGCCAAGCCCCTCCAGCGTAAAGGAAGTGAGGCAGTTCCTCGGGTTGGTAGGCTACTACCGAAGGTTCATTCCCAGTTTCACCAAAAAGGCAGCTGCTATGCAGGACCTCCTGATAGGCCAGTCCAGGAAGGCCAAGAACCAGAAGCCGCCCTTCAGATGGGAGAAGTTGGAAGAAGAGTCCTTCCGCCAGCTGAAGATGGCCCTCACGGGGCATGAAATCCTGGTGTACCCTGATTATAGCCAGCCCTTTATCCTCTACACCGACGCCAGTAACATCGGGTTAGGAGCCGTACTATCCCAGATCCAGCAGGGGAAAGAACGGGTAATTGCTTACGCCAGCCGAAAACTGCGACCCACCGAAAAAAAACCTGAAAATTACAGCTCATTTAAGCTAGAGTTCCTGGCAGTGGTGTGGGCAGTCACCGAACGCTTTAAGCACTACCTCGCTTCTTCCCGGTTCACCGTGTACACGGATAACAACCCGTTGACACACCTGGACACAGCAAGACTCGGTGCCCTAGAGCAGAGATGGATGGCCCGTTTGTCCAACTATGAGTTTACAATCAAATACCGGGCAGGACGCTCCAATACCAACGCGGACGCCCTGTCCAGGATGCCAAACCTACCGGACGTAGGGGAAGATTCAGAGGAACTGGAAGAAGTTGAACTCCCCGCATTCCACCGTCATGGGACTATCCAGTATTCCCACCGTGTAAGGAGTAAATCCGCTACGTTCAACCCTTTACCTCATTACAACTGGGCGGAGACGCAAGACAGTGACCCTGCCGTCCGACTGGTAAAGGAGATGCTGACTCGGCCAGATGCACGCCTTGACCCAGACGCTCCGGAGGAAGCCAAGCAACTGTGGGCTGAGAAGAGTCGACTGTTCCTTTACAAGGGGAAGTTGTGCCGCAGAATGGTTAACTCCCGGACGCATGAATTAATCTGGCAAGTAGTGGTGCCAAGAAGAGACACAGCTATGGTGATGGAGGCATACCACGACGGAGCTGGGCACTTCGGATGGAAGAAGCTGGAGTTCTTGCTGCGCGAGTGGTTCCATTGGGTGGGCATGAGAGGAACCATCGAGAGGTGGTGCAGAGACTGTGGCCTGTGCAACCTAAGAAGGAAGGACCGTGCCAGCCAGAAGACTCCCCTGCAGTCCATCGTCACCCGGCAGCCGTTGGAACTGGTAGCCTTGGATCATGTAAAACTGACCCCAAGCAGAAGTGGCTACGTCTACGCACTAACCATCGTGGATCACTACTCCCGGTTCTTGGTTGTCGTCCCCGTCAAGGACTTAACAGCTCGAACAGCAGCTAGAGCCTTCCAGCAGCATTTCTGCCGTCCACACGGGTACCCGGACCAAGTGTTGACGGATCAGGGACCTGCCTTTGAAGCGGAGGTCTTCCAAGAATTCTGCACTCTGTATGGCTGCCGGAAGATAAGGACGACACCCTATCATCCGTAAACTAATGGACTTTGTGAGAAAATGAACCAGGTGGTGATAGATCTTCTAAAAACATTGTCCCTGGAAGAACGCAGTCTGTGGCCCGAGAGGTTGCCCGACCTAGTGGACCTATACAACCACATCCCGGTAGGTTCCACTAACTGTACCCCGGCTTACCTGATGAGGGCAAGACCTGGTAAGCTACCTGTTGACCTGGAGATGGGAGTCCTGACACCCGAGGACACTTCACCAGAAGCAGACTGGGACACAGAGAGGCAGCAGCAGTACCGGAAAGTACAGGAGAGCGTGGAGCGTAGTCTCTGTCAGGCTAGGGAAAGACAAGAGAAAACTTACAACCAGTATGCTCCCGCTGTTCCCCTGGTGCCCGGAGAGCAGGTCTTGAAGAGGAAAAGACGGCTCCATAAGTTGGACCACCAGTGGGAGAAGGACCCGTACACCGTACTGCCCTCAAGCCACGACAACCCGAAGGTCTGTACCATCAGCAAAGACGGAGGGGAAACCACAGCCATTGTATCCCGGGATCACCTAAAGAAGTGTCCCGAACAGCTACGGAACCCTGAAGAGGAACAAGAGGACCCTCGACCCGTAGAGGAAAGGGAAGATATGGTTAGTACTGTGCTCGGAGACTTCCCTCGGTCTTGGACTCAAGTCAATGGTGCAGTTGTGGTACCCGTCCTCACGTTCCTCCAACCAGAATCCCAAGTACTTACAGAGCAACCGGTAGAGCTGGAAGAACAGCCGGTCCAGGAGGCAGAAGACTCCACACAAGCAGACCAGGAGGATCAACCCTCTGCTTATAGTGAGCCTGCCATACCCCTAGTGAGCCAAACGGTCCGTAGACGGCTGCCCAGTTTACCCTTGACAGCTCCTATACCCTGTAGCTCAGGACCAGTCAACCAGCTTCGTAGGTCCACTAGGGTCACTAGAGGCCAGCTGCCCGTACGGTGGAGGATCTAAGTGTTTAAGTTATTTTATTAATGTTTATCTGTTATTGTTGCTTGTGTATAATTTTGTGTTTCTAGTTATTTACAGGAGTCTTTGGTGGATTTACCGGGAATCCTTTGTGTATAGTTGGAGCGTAACCCAGGACGGACTAAAGACTGTTAAGGACTCGGGGCAGGACAGACCCCTACCTGGTTACGTCTCCCTGTTTTGGTGAAATGGACACCTTTGTTTTCTTCAAAGACTGCACCCGGTTGCGGACACACCGTGACCATCTTTATGTGTTTCCTTATTGTATTTTATTGTTGTTGTTATACCCTGTTATGTTTTTGTAAAATATGTTTAGTCCCGGAGTACTAAATTTCACTAGGGGGGAATGTGGCACCCCAGGGGTCTGGTCTCCACAATAATAGCAATATTATGTCTGAGAGCAGGTGGGAGGTCTCTTGGTCAGGGATCTTATGCATGCCACACCTCCTGCCCAGTCCTGGGAGGGGAAGAACTTCCCCTATAAAAACCTGGGGCTGAGGCAGGGTTGAGAGAGAGAGAACAAGAGTAGAGAAGAGAAGCAGCATAGGAAGAAACAACAGGAGCTCTGTGGGAGCAGTGCTACAAGGAGTCAGGGGCTGGCAGCTGCAGAGCTCGCCCTGACTGAGAAGTTATCACCGGACCCGGAGTCCGAGGCTGTGGGGACTAATCCTTACCCAGCAGCAGAAACCGACCGGCAGGGGATTGCAGGTCCTCTGGCCCAGAAACCCGAAGGCACGGTCACACGCGTGGGACCAGCACCGCCATCGTGGAGCGGAAGCCATTAGAAGGCCCCGAGTCACCGGCCATACGGGTGAGCACCACACGGTACACTCAGGGACGTGGGCTACTTTTACCCGCCTCTAGCAAGGTAGCCAGAAGAGTACAGTTAGCTGGGAAGGCCTACAACTCCGCCTGGCCAGGGGAGATCCCATCTGCTCAAGGACTGACCAGGCCCCGTTCGCTAGCAAGTGCTCCGGGAGGGTCTATCTTTGTCACCAGTAAAGACCCTGAACTACACGCATCGTCTCTGAGTGGTTCCTGCTACCCCCATCATCCACTTCGGCTGCCCTGAGGCCATACCCCTCCCGTTGGGGGTTATACCATCCCCGCTGCACCATCCTTCCACCGGCCTCAGCGGTCTGCCCTGCAGCGGCAGCTCCAAAGCTGCATTCAACGGGTGGCGTAGTCATCCAACATCTACTGCTAATAGACTCGCCACTTAGTTTGACTCCCTGGGCACGGACCGGGTCACCACCACGAGACTACTACCCCCATCTGATCCGGCTCCGGGTAAGCCCCCGTGCACGCGATGCCGCACGACACAGAAGGCCCAGGGGCGCGTCATAAGCTCTTACGAGCAGGGTTGTCATTATTCTTGCTTTAATTATTGTATTATCTTTAGCTATGTTACTTATGACTGTTGTATATGAACCTCTGAATTGTAAAGCGCTGCGGAATACGTTGGCGCTATATAAATAAAGATTATTATTATTATTATTATTATTAAAAAGATGAGAGAGGCCTGTGTGTGACGCTCACAGCCCTCCCTGGGAAATGGGGTTACTCGGAGCCGGGTCAGTGTAGGTGTCTCGGGGTTGCAGTCGTAGCCCGGACCCGGTCCGTGCTCAGGGCGGTCACATAAAAGATTTAATGGGCTTTCAGGGTTGAGTGGTATTTTCCGACTACGCCACCTACGGTTTCCGGTGATAGACACCAGCGCTGCTTCAGTCCACTGAGGCCGGTGTTAAAGGGGTAGCTTAGATGGGACCGCTCCCCGCAGGAGGAGCAGGCCTCAGGGCGATGTGATGAAGGAATGGTGGGTGCAGTGCCGCGCAGGAAATAACAGGCTGAAGCGGGGTGTGAAGTCATCCAGGGTTTTTAGTCACATTCAGATGTACTTTAGCCGCAAAGCTTCCCTCTGCTCCACGCGGCGTACTGCGGCCACCAGGAAGGGGGTCCAGCACTTTCCAGGTAGATCAGGAGCACCTGTCAAGACCCCTCTGGTGTGTGTTCCTCTCCTTGGTGAGTTCTCCCACTAAGTCTTCTCCTGACTGTATGTGTGGTTAGAACTAGGTGTAAGGCCGGGTCCCACTGGATAAACGCAGGTAGAGAGGTACAGGTGGCGTATGCCGCTCCGTCCGTATCCCTCCTGGGATCCACTAAGCCTCCGGGCTTTTCTGACTGAGACGTGAAGTAACAGAGTCAGATATCGGGGGCCGGTCACCCCTCTTGCAGCAGGAGTCCCTCTGACTAGGCCAGAATAAGAAATACAGGTGGCGAGTGCCGCTCCGTCCGCATCCCCCTGGGATCCTTTTGCATGTGGAGCTAGTCTCCTCTGCTCCCCTCCAGGCCTCCTTAGGTAGGGACCTTGACCGGATAGAGGCAGTGGTTAACTTTGACCCGCTCCTCGCCTCAAGGCCAGAGAACGAGGACCGTGTATCTTCAATCAGCTGCAGGTTCTACCAGAAAGCCACAATCGGCGATGAAGATCACAATCAAAGACCTTGAACCTAAGATGGCTGTAGATTAAATATGAATGAATAAGTGCAACCTAAAAGTGTGTTCTCCACCCTCACCCACTACATGGTTCCCCCTATCTTTGGTTCCCCCCATCTCCTATATCCCGGGCCGGGGCTGCACCCTGGTGCATTTAGGCCACCTACAGGACAGGAGTGGTGTAGTGTTGAATGGTGAAGTAGGGTCCTGAGAAGTGCTCCATCCTTACCTGGAAGAGGAGATACCACACCTCAAGCTGAGGTGCAGTACCCCTGTGGCGACTGAACCCTCAGGGGCGCCACATTCCCCCCTGGTGAAACACAGCACGTCCGCGGGCTGCAAAAGTGTAAAAAGTGGTACAGACATTTCAAATTTTAGTATAACAATAACAATCTTCCCTTTATGGGAGGTAAGGACACTTTAACGTTGCATGATATAAATATGTAAATATAATATTGTATAAATGTAGAAAAACAATAAAGAGACATTATGCATGTAGACAGATCAGTAGAAAATATTGTAGGAAAGTGTCAGTTCAGCAGCATGAGGGACCTGTCCCAAACCCTCAACGTAGGCCCTGGGGTGGCTGCAGGGCATGGAGATCCCGAGTTGGACCTCCAGGAGAGCCACTCCAGACAGGTTTTGCTTCTGGGGGTCTGAGGTAGAAGTAGAGGCGGTTTTGCATAAAACCAATAGGGAGCACCTAAATACATGCAAAACTATATACGATTGGGAGTCTGTCTACTGCCAGTGTCCGCAGGGACAAATGTCTCTTCCAACTTAAATCCGGGTATATAAAAAGGAAAATCAAAAACAGTTCACTCAACTGTTCACACAACAGGGAGATGCATCTCCCGGGGCTGCTTAGAAGCGGTATCCCCACCGGGGAAAAGGCTCATTTTTGCCGACTGAGCCTGACCGGTCCTCTGTGGGCAGGTGAGTGGGGGCATCCCCTTTGAACACCCTGTGGACGTCCAGGGCGTACCACCCACGCTCCCCGTGGTGGAGGGTGTAGGACACCAAGTCGCCCGGGTAGAGGTTCCGGTCAGGGTGGCCTTGCTCCAGCCACGGCTCTACGTCCCGCCGATTCACAAAGACATCTCGGTGGAACTGGGGGCTGCGAATGAAGCCCCATCCGGCCTCCTGGTGGAATTGGACAATCAGGCCTTCCTCCCGGGGGCTTGGACGGGCGGTCTCTGCCTGGCGGGCCCGCGACTTTGCGGCCTTGGTTCGCACCTCCAGGCGCTCGCAGCGGACCTCCTTCTGGCATCGCTCCTTGTCATATTGGAGGAGCTGCTCTCGGCACGTCTCCTCCCTCCCCGCGCTTCAGCCCGGGTCTCCCGGGGGAAGCCCATCAGGTCGCCCCCCTGGTTATCTCAGACATACTCATCTGCCGGCGGGCAGGTGACTGGAGGTGCAGGGAGCGGCAAGAGCAGAAGCAGCTGCGGACCCTCTACTAACGTGAACCAGTCCGGGTTGGGGCAGGTGGATTCCCCATAAAACGCAGGACTCATTGGGCCAGGAGCCGGGAGGCATAACAGGTCTCCGGTGACAGCGGTGGCTTGGGCCTCAGCCTCCAGAGCCGATAGCTGCTCCCATATGATGAAGCCCGGGGACAGGGGTGCCGGCAGGATGCTTAGGGGCGGTACAGTGCGTCCCGCGCCCGGGATAAGGGTTTCCGCCTTACCCGCTCCTGTGTTGCGCACGGCCTCCTGGGCTTCCTTCACCTGGGCTGCGGCCTCCATGGACCGACATGACGACCTCTGGAGGCGGGCCCGTATCCTCTGCAGCACCGCCTCTCTCCACTCCGCGGGGACCAATCTCTGGGCCTCTTCGACCCTCCGGGTCAGGTCCTGGGTTTCTCCTCGGAGGAACTCAGCCTCCTCCGGGGTCAGGCGTATACCCTTCATGCCGAGGAAGGTGGCAGCTTGTGGGACAGCGTCGGAGGCCTCGAAGGACTTCTCTTCTGCTGCGTCCATCTTGGCTGCAAGGTGCGTTTTTTTTCTCCTCCTTCTTTTTGGGTGGCCCCATGGTGGCTGGCTGACGGGCACTCCCAGGGACGTCCCATCTGTTTTGACGGACACCACTGCGCGGACTATCTCTGCTGGAGGGGGCGGTCTGCACTTTTGGTGCCATTGGGGAGCCAGGCCCACGATGGGAGGACTTTGGTAGCTGTCATTTTGGCACATAATGGCGTCCGTTCTTCTTGGGCGGCGCCACGCTAAGTGCAAAGCGACAGTCTTTTTAGTGTAAAGGCGCACAGTACCCGGTGGCAATGGGGATCTTCTTTTCCGTTGCTGCGGGCATGCAATCCTGCCGACTACGCTAAGTTTGTGTGACGCTCACAGCCCTCCCTGGGAGATGGGGTTACTCGGAGCCGGGTCAGTGTAGGTGTCTCAGGGTTGCAGTCGTGGCCCGGACCCGGTCCGTGCCCAGGGCGGTCACATAAAAGATTTAATGGGCTTTCAGGGTTGAGTGGTATTTTCCGACTACGCCACCTACGGTTTCCGGTGATAGACACCAGCGCTGCTTCAGTCCACTGAGGCCGGTGTTAAAGGGGTAGCTTAGATGGGACCGCTCCCCGCAGGAGGAGCAGGCCTCAGGGCGATGTGATGAAGGAATGGTGGGTGCAGTGCCGCGCAGGAAATAACAGGCTGAAGCGGGGTGTGAAGTCATCCAGGGTTTTTAGTCACATTCAGATGTACTTTAGCCGCAAAGCTTCCCTCTGCTCCTCGCGGCGTACTGCGGCCACCAGGAAGGGGGTCCAGCACTTTCCAGGTAGATCAGGAGCACCTGTCGAGACCCCTCTGGTGTGTGTTCCTCTCCTTGGTGAGTTCTCCCACTAAGTCTTCTCCTGACTGTATGTGTGGTTAGAACTAGGTGTAAGGCCGGGTCCCACTGGATAAACGCAGGTAGAGAGGTACAGGTGGCATATGCTGCTCCGTCCGTATCCCTCCTGGGATCCACTAAGCCTCCGGGCTTTTCTGACTGAGACGTGAAGTAACAGAGTCAGATATCGGGGGCCGGTCACCCCTCTTGCAGCAGGAGTCCCTCTGACTAGGCCAGAGTAAGAAATACAGGTGGCGAGTGCCGCTCCATCCGCATCCCCCTGGGATCCTTTTGCATGTGGAGCTTGTCTCCTCTGCTCCCCTCCAGGCCTTCTTAGGTAGGGACCTTGACCGGGTAGAGGCAGTGGTTAACTCTGACCCGCTCCTCGTCTCAACGCCAGAGTACGAGGATCGTGTATCTTCAATAGGCTGCAGGTTCTAGCAGAAAGCCACAATCAGCGATGAAGATCACAATCAAGGACCTTGAACCTAAGATGGCTGTAGATTAAATATGAATGAATAAGTGTAACCTAAAAGTGTGTTCTCCACCCTCACCCACTACATGGTTCCCCCTATCTTTGGTTTCCCCCATCTCCTATATCCCGAGCCGGGGCAGCACCCTGGTGCATTTAGGCCCCCTACAGGACAGGAGTGGTGTAGTGTTGAATGGTGAAGTAGGGTCCTGAGAAATGCTCCATCCTTACCTGGAAGAGGAGATACCACACCTCGAGCTGAGGTGCAGTACCCCTGTGGCGACTGAACCCTCAGGGGCGCCACACCTGTAATTGACATCATAGGTCGACCTCAACTATGAAAGACAAAATGAGAAAACAAATCCTGAAAATCACATTGTCTGATTTGAAAATACATTTTTTTCAAATTTTGGTGGAAAATAAGTATTTGGTCAATAACAAAAGTTCATCTCAATACTTTGTTATATATACTTTGCTGGCAATGACAGAGGTCAAACTTTTTCTGTAAGTCTTCACAAGGTTGGCACACACTGTTGCTGGTACGTTGGCCCATTCCTCCATGCAGATCTCCTCTAGAGCAGTGATGTTTTGGGGCTGTCGCTGGGCAAAACTTGGGTTTGTAATTGACCAAATAGACGGGGGCAGAGCAGGACCTGTGACCGATTATGTTTAACACCTGCCTGTTGAAAGCTGAGTAGAAAAGGTGCATAGCCCAAAAGGGCAGCTACACCTTCGGAAAAATGACTATCAAACATACTTTATGTGGGAAAATGTCTCACAAGTCACATGGTCAATTTTAGACACCTAAAAATGTGGCAAAAAGAGTTTTAAAAAGGTTTTTTGCAAAAGTTTTGGAATACTATACTGTGTATATGACATACAAATCGTAAGGGTTCTTCTGGATAACCTCTCTAATTTTTATAGAGTTATGGCCAAAAGTGTTGGCACCTTTGAAATTGTTCCAGAAAATGCAATATTTCTCCCAGAAAAGTATTGCAATTACAAATGTTTTGTTATACACATGTTTATTTCCTTTGTGTGTATTGGAATAACACAAAAAAAACTGAGAAAAAAAAGACGAATTGCACGTAATTTCACAGAAAACCCCCAAAATGGGCCTGACAAAATTGTTGGCACCTTTCCAAAATTGTGGATAAACAACTTTGTTTCAAGCATGTGATGCTCGTTCAAACTCACCTGTGGGAAGTAATAGGTGTGGGCAATATGAAAATCACACCTGAATCCAGATAATGAGGGGACAAGTTGACTCAATCTTTGCATTGTGTGTCTGTGTGTGCCACGCTAAGCCTGGAGAACAGAAAGAGGAGAGGAGAACTGTCTGAGGACTTGAGAACCAAAATTGTTGAGCAATATCAACAATCTCATTGTATAGAAGGAAATTGGGATGCACAAGATGAACCCATGAGAGCAAAAAGAGGATAATAAAACTATATGTAAAGGTTGAGCTTAAGCCCATGATTCTAAATTGCTGCGTATAGCCAATGTACCACCCTTTGCAGCAGGGTGTGTATGCTTTATGGCAGCTGATATAAATTAAAATCAATTAACCAGTTTATGGTTAATGATGGAGTAGAGACCAAGAAAAGGAATGGTTACTTTCATCCAGAGTATTATCTAGTTTTGATAGTGTTACCATCCTGTTGTTTCTAGGCCTGTAAGAGTATAAGAGTATAAGAGAGCTTGTCACCTTCTAATTATAATGAGATGACTCTGCTCACAATGTCACAGTCTACACAGCAAAGCTGACAAGTTATCTATAGAAAATAGGAGTCAGCCTATAGTATTCGCTCTTGTGGCCCTTGTGAAAATGTAAAGGTTTTCAAGGAATAACTATACATATGGCCATTATATGACTTGTATACTGTATGTTTCACCAGTTTTCTTCTTTGCATGATCTTCACATTTTTTAATTGTCTCTGAGCTAGTGGGTCAAGTCTGCAGTAGCTTCTATGATGTCACCCACACACAATACCCTGAGACATTAAATATTCCTACTCTCTTGTCTCTATGTAGTACACCAGGACTTTATACAGCAATATCAACAGTTTAGCTTTGACTCCAGCTATAAGTGTCACGGGTATGTCAGGTGTTCTAGACAGTCGCTCTGGATCTGGCTGTAGAAGGTCACTGCGCTTGGCATTGCAGACACCTTCTTAATCCTTCTTCCTTTAAGACCAAGGGGCGACCTCCCTCCTGCTGTTAATTGACACACCCTTGCAGGGGTGTTAAAAACTCTCAATTTGCTGCAGGGAACCACCAGTGATACTTTTATTTACCTTTATGCAGGCTTGGCGCACTAGCAGTTGGCTGGCTTCTTTTCTGGTGCCCTTGGAGGACAGTTGGCATTTCCCCTCTGGTATCTGCTCAAGCTAAGTTTATCCCCTTTGTTTGTCTACCTTGTTGTCTTTAGTTTGTAGTGGGGCCTGACCAGTGCTCACCCCTCCCCCTCCCTATCTAGGGCCAAGCTCTAGGGACATACATACATGCTCGGCGATAGGTGTGGAACCTATATAGGGACGGTAGGGTAGGCAAGGTGATATTAGATCTGCCTAGGGGTCTCCACTCCCCCTTTCCTTAGTGTTTGGGCTGTCTCCCCCTCTTCCCTTTGTGTTGCACTTAGTTTTTTCCTCACCTTGCGTGACAATAAGGTGAGATGAAACACTTACAGGAAAACTGAAGCCCATCTTCTCTGCTTTCTCTGTCCTCCTCATCTCTCCATAGACTTCCTTAGGCAGAAATCTGGTCCTCTAATAAGCTGGAAGTTTGTGTAGTCTTAAGTATGAAACATTTTAGCAGATGATGAGTTCAGGAAAGAAGAAGAAATGGCTCATAAGTGGAGAAAAAAAACAATTTGATTTTATTATTGATTTAGGCAAAGTTTATTGACCTGAGAGTGACCAGATATGAAGTTTGTAATATACTTGAATATTTAGATTGATTACTGTTGATATCTAGATATGCCTAAATGCAAATGAATGGAGAAGGCCAATGATTATAGGTCCAATGAATGCAAAATGTCCATGCAGTTCATTGCATCATTCAACCAGTCAATCCTCACACATCTGCTCTGTACAAGATCGCTGGACTCAGAGACCAATAATTATAGTGGAAACTTATGGTTCATTTCAAAAGTTTTTCATTACATCACAATATTATGACACCTTTAAGGTCTTGTATGAGAGGGTTAATGCATCATTTTAATCTGTATCCTGTGCTCATCCATCCGCCTGCCAGATACGGCCATTCTCCGATGATATTCCGCATGTTTCCGCTCTAAACATAACACAGGAAGGTCACATGTAATCTGAAAGGTCATATTCAACTCATTGCGGAGATTCAGGGTTTTATGTATGTCTGGGGCTCCTGGAATCAGATAACATTTTTCTCACACTTTCTAGGTTTAGCTTTTCTCTCTGTTATTTTTAACATACACTTAAAGGGAACATACAGTACAGACCAAAAGTTTGGACACACCTTCTCATTTAAGGATTTTTCTGTATTTTCATGACTATGAAAATTGTACATTCACACTGAAGGCATCAAAACTATGAATTAACACATGTGGAATTATATACTTAAAAAAGTGTGAAACAACTGAAAATATGTCTTATATTCTAGGTTCTTCAAAGTAGCCACCTTTTGCTTTGATGACTGCTTTGCACACTCTTGGCATTCTCTTGATGAGCTTCAAGTGGTAGTCACCGGAAATGGTCTTCCAACAATCTTGAAGGAGTTCCCAGAGATGCTTAGCACTTGTTGGCCCTTTTGCCTTCACTCTGCGGTCCAGCTCACCCCAAACCATCTCGATTGGGTTCAGGTCTGGTGACTGTGGAGGCCAGGTTATCTGGCGTAGCACCCCATCACTCTCCTTCTTGGTCAAATAGCCCTTACACAGCCTGGAGGTGTGTTTGGGGTCATTGTCCTGTTGAAAAATAAATGATGGTCCAACTAAACGCAAACCGGATGGAATAGCATGCCACTGCAAGATGCTGTGGTAGCCATGCTGGTTCAGTATGCCTTCAATTTTGAATAAATCCCCAACAGTGTCACCAGCAAAGCACCCCCACACCATCACACCTCCTCCTCCATGCTTCACGGTGGGAACCAGGCATGTAGAGTCCATCCGTTCACCTTTTCTGCGTCGCACAAAGACACGGTGGTTGGAACCAAAGATCTCAAATTTGAACTCATCCGACCAAAGCACAGATTTCCACTTGTCTAATGTCCATTCCTTGTGTTCTTTAGCCCAAACAAGTCTCTTCTGCTTGTTGCCTGTCCTTAGCAGTGGTTTCCTAGTAGCTATTTTACCATGAAGGCCTGCTGCACAAAGTCTCCTCTTAACAGTTGTTGAAGAGATATGTCTGCTGCTAGAACTCTGTGTGGCATTGACCTGGTCTCTAATCTGAGCTGCTGTTGACCTGCGATTTCTGAGGCTGGTGACTCGGATAAACTTATCCTCAGAAGCAGAGGTGACTCTTGGTCTTCCTTTCCTGGGGCAGTCCTCATGTGAGCCAGTTTCTTTGTAGCGCTTGATGGTTTTTGCAACTGCACTTGGGGACACTTTCAAAGTTTTCCCAACTTTTCGCACTGACTGACCTTCATTTTTTAAAGTAATGATGGCCACTCATTTTTCTTTACTTAGCTGCTTTTTTTCTTGCCATAATACAAATTCTAACAGTCTATTCAGTAGGACTATCAGCTGTGTATCCACCAGACATCTGCACAACACAACTGATGGTCCCAACCCCATTTATAAGGCAAGAAATCCCACTTATTAAACCTGACAGGGCACACCTGTGAAGTGAAAACCATTTCCGGTGACTACCTCTTGAAGCTCATCAAGAGAATGCCAAGAGTGTGCAAAGCAGTCATCAAAGCAAAAGGTGGCTACTTTGAAGAACCTAGAATATAAGACATATTTTCAGTTGTTTCACACTTTTTTGTTAAGTATATAATTCCGCATGTGTTAATTCATAGTTTTGATGCCTTCAGTGTGAATGTACAATTTTCATAGTCATGAAAATACAGAAAAACCTTTAAATGAGAAGGTGTGTCCAAACTTTTGGTCTGTACTGTATATAATAAGTAATATACGCTTTTATCTTCTCCTCTTCTCCTCCTGGAATTTTTGAATATTCTGTATTAGTATCAACATTTTTATTAATTATCTCAAGTAGAGTAAATGTATAAAATGGAGAAGAAAGGGGAAAAATATATGGGGTCAGGTGTAGACTGATGGAGGAATATCTCAAAGCTCCCGAGCCCCAATGAAAAAATCTGCAACATGCCCACGCAACCAGGCTTGGACTGGCCCACAGCAGAACAGGAGAAACCTCCGGTGGGCCACCAAGCTCTTATATGTGCAATACTTGGCACAATATACTTGAATCACTATGTACAGATAAAGGCAGCATCTTATTCATTTAACAATCTACCCAGTTCATTGTTATATACATTTGTGATTGAGGATAATGTCAAATTTACATGTAGGTGAAAATTGGAGCCCTGGAGCTGGTTACTGGTGGGCCCTTGGCACTCCAGTCCCACAACTATCTTGTACATTAAAGGGGTTGTCTGGGAATTTACATTGTTTGCCTATACCTAGGATACGTCATCAATATCTTATCAGTGAAGGTGCAATATCCGTAGCCCCCTCCAATTTTCTGTTCCTGATGCTGGTGGTGGCAGGAACTTCTCAGTTACGGAGCTGCACAGCACAGCTCCGTCAACTGTATAGTGTCCGCGGCCAGGTACTGCACATCCACCTCCTATGCAGTTGACGGAGCTGTGCCGGCACTGGGGACAACTGATCGGCGGGAGTGCCAAGTGTTACAGCTCCACCCATCAGATATGCTAAGGATAGGTCATCGATGTAAAAGTCCAAGACAACATCTCTAACAATACTGGTGTCTTCTACGTAACAGAAGGGCCTAAGGCACAAAGGCCCAGTCGCGACTGATACTTCTTCAACACCTATAGTTGTGCCCTTGCGGAAACTTTTCCAATAAGGGGCCACAAAACACCAAAATACTGAGAAGGGTAACAGAGGCGTAACTTGAAGCTTCCGGAATCCAATGCAAAATCTCCAATTGAACCCCAAACTATCTCTGGTCTTTATTAGTTTTGGTCTTTGCATATGAGCCAAAGGGACCTTTTCGGCCCCTTAGGCTCCAGTGTATAGCGCTATGGCCGGGGCCCCTGCATGGTTTCCCCTTCTTCCTCTATGCAGGGACGCTTCCTTACTCCCTGCCCCAGCCCAACGGCATGGTCCCCGGTGTTCCCTGCTTCCTGCTCTGCACTGTGCCCCAGCGGCGCACCTAGTGCGCGCGCTCATCTGCTCTTAAAGGGGCAGAGTTCCCATATTGCCTGTTGCTGAGAGGCATTTAGTGTAATGATGTCCACCTGGCCAGGCTACTGAATCTGAACCTCTGGTCCTTGAGTGGCCAGTGTCATGAACCCAGACCCCTGGTCCTTGCGTAGCCAGTGGTCTGAACCCGAACCCCTGGCCCCGGTGCAGCCAGTGCCTGAATGTGCTCCCCGGTCCTTGTGCGGCCAGAGCCTGAACATTGTCCCCCGTCCGTGTGCGGCCAGTGCCTGAACGTTGTCCCACGGTCCATGTGCGGCCATCCCCAGAATCAGTATACGAGACCTGTGAGTCTGAATATGTCCATATCCGAGTATCCCTGCTACAACCAATCTCCGAATTATCAGTCTCTGTGTCTGTAACCTTTCTGCAGTGATCCTGAACCTATAGTCTGAATGGAGCCTGAGCTTGTGTCAGCGAACCTGACCCGTGGGGTCAGCAGCTGTAGTACCGGGATCTACCTAGGAGTGGTACCTGGCGGCTACCTGCAGCTCAGCCTGTCTCCACCTCCAGTAGCTCCAGTGAAGGTAGCCGCTTAGCTATGCCCCCACCTAGACAAGCTCGGCCCTGTAGCACAGTGGGCACATGAACCACGTGCACCGCAAGTGGACGTAACACTTTGGAAGTGCACTGAGCTGTAGGTTGGATTGCTGCTAAAGGGGAAAAAAAAACAAAAAAACTCATTAAATCTTCTTCGTTAGCAAGTATGAACGAGCTGAGTGTGATCGGAGTGTAAGTGCAAATGGAAGTAAGTGTGTGACTTGTTTTTCAGTGACTTGGATTCAGGGAGTTTGGAAGGGAGGAATTTGGACTGAATTGCTGTCTGTATTTTAGTAATTCTTTACATTTCATTTTACTTAACATTTCTGTCGAGTGCAATCCCCATTAGGAAATGAGCTACATTATTGGCAATGCTATCCAGTGTATGTGGCACCCCAGGGGGTCTGGTTGCCACAGTGGTAGTAATACCATGTCTGGGAGCAAAACAGGAGTTTCCTGGTCAGGAACACACAACATGCAACACCTCCTGCCCCAGACCAGAAAGGGGAGGATCCTGCCCTTTATAACTGGGTCTGGAGGCGGGGTTAGTCTAGTTCAGTGTCAGGAGTCAGATAGGACACTAAGGAGCAAGGAGCTGAGGACTGGAGCTTGCAGAGCTCGTCCTATCCAGAGTAGATACAGAGGACCGGACACCAGAGTCCGAGGCTGTGGGGATTGTATATCCAGCAGCAGAAACCGCACGGCAGGAGATTGTAGGTCTCCTGGCCAACAGAAGCCTGGAGGCTCAGCCACATGAAAGGACCAGTACCGCCACAGAGGAGCGAGGAATACACGGGATCCGAGTCGCCAGCCATACTGGTGAGCAGCATGTTACACTCAGGGACGTGGGCTGCAACACGACTATAAGCGAGATAGCCAAAAGAGTACAGTCAGAACGGTAGGCCTACAACTCCACCTGGCCAAGGGACTTCTAGGATTGCTCCCAGACTGACCAGGCCCTCATCCCTAACAAGTACTCCCGTCGAGGCCTATATACTTGTCACCAGTAAAGACCCCAGGACTGCACTGCAAAGACTCCGTGTCATTATTACTGATCCAGGCACTATCACCACCATCATCCTTACACGCTGCCCTGAAGCTACACTCCACCTGTGGGGAGTTACATCACCCTGCTACGCACACCACCAGCTTCAGCGGACTGCCCCGCAGCGGCGGTTACCAATGACCGCAATCCACAGGTGGCGTAGTCGGACTATCTATAACTGAGACACATAGACTACCCTGGTTTGACCGCCCTGGGTCATGGACCGGGTCGCTGTCACGGTGACTACAACCCCCAGCATCCACAAGGCTCGGCTCCAGGTATCCCTCACGGCCCAGGGGGCGCGTCATGTACATCTTGCCACATGTATGCAATCTTTGAACAGCCGGTCGGGGTTGCTTACTGCTGCGCGAGATGTGTGCATGTTGTGCGTTTGGAAGCCCAGGTACTGGATCTAAATGAGCAGCTGGCAATACTGAGATCCATTGACAATATGGAAAGGAGTCTGCTGCTCACTGGGGTAGATGTGGGGGAGGGTGGTAGTATGGAGATTCAGGACAGTGAGGCAGCTAGCTGGGTGACAGTTAGAAGGGGAGGTAGAGGGAAGAGTGCCAGGGAGGCTAGTCCTGATCTGGCACACCCCAATAAGTTTGCAAAGTTGGCAGATGACGGGGGTGTCGGTACAGGGGTAGCACTGCTGCAGCAAGGCATGTCCTCTGAAAGCCGAAGGAGTGTCAGCTCCAGTAAGGGGGGAAATAGGAGAGTAGGGCAGGCCAAGCAGGTGCTGGTAGTGGGGACACAATACTTAGGGGAACAGATAGGGCAATCTCTCACAAAGACAGGGATCGTCGAACAGTGTGCTACCTACCTGGCGCTCGAGTCCGGCACATCGCTGATCGGGTTGACAGATTACTGGGAGGGGCTGGTGAGTACCCAGGGGTCATGGTGCACATTGGCACAAACGACAAAGTTAGAGGTAGGTGGAAGGTCCTAAAAGATGATTTCAGGGAATTAGGCTGCAAGCTTAAAGCAAGGACCTCCAAGGTTGTAGTCTCTGAATGAAATACTACCTGTACCACGTGCCATGCCAGAGAGGCAACGGGAGATTAGGGAGATAAATAAGTGGCTCAGGAACTGGTGTAGGAAGGAGGGATTTGGGTTCCTGGAGAACTGGGCCTACTTCTCAGTTGGCTACAGGTTCTACGCTAGGGACGGGCTGCACCTCAATGGGGAGGGTGCGGCTGTGCTGGGGGAGAAAATGGCTAGAAGGTTGGAGGAGTGTTTAAACTAGGGATTGGGGGGGAGGGTATTCATTTTATAGGTGGGGAAGATAGTGCAGATAGTGACCTGGACACAAATAAAGAAATTGGGGGTGGGGTTAGAACAGTCAATATAGTAAGGAGGAATAGAGGTACAGAGAGATACATAAAATTCATGTACACTAATGCCAGAAGCCTCACCAACAAAATGGAGGAATTAGAATTAATTTTGTTGGAAAAGAATTATGACATGGTGGGGATATCTGAGACATGGCTTGACAAGAGCCATGACTGGGCAGTTAACCACTTTACAGCCTGTGCCTTTATTTGTACGCACAGGCTGTAACCCCACGGTTCAATGAGGGCTCCGGCGCTGAGCCCGCACTGAACCGGGCACATGTCAGCTGATTATTACAGCTGACATGTGCCCGCAACAGCCGCAGGTGGAATCGCGATCCACCCGCGGCTGTTAACATGTTAAATGCCGCTGTCAATCTCTGACAGCGACATTTAACATCGCCGCGCCGGAAGCGCGTCACTTACCCCGCCCATCGGTGACCCCGTCACGTGATCACGGGTCACCGATGGGTGGGCATGACAACCCTGGGTATGCAGCAGACTTCAGTGGTTGTCATGAGCTGGTTGCTATGAGCGCCACCTATTTGTCGGCGCTCATAGCACAGGACCATTTCTGCTACATGTTTTTAAAAATATTAAAAAAATATACAGTCATATGAAAAAGTTTGGGCACCCCTATTAATCTTAAGCTTAATGTTTTATAAAAATTGGTGTTTTTGCAACAGCTATTTCAGTTTGATATATGTAATAACTGTTGGATACAGTAATGTTTCTGCCTTGAAATGAGGTTTATTGTACTAACAGAAAATGTGCAATCTGCATTCAAACAAAATTTGACAGGTGCATAAGTATGGGCACCTCACCAGAAAAGTGACATTAATATTTAGTAGATCCTCCTTTTGCAAAAATAACAACCTCTAGTCGCTTCCTGTAGCTTTTAATGAGTTCCTGGATCCTGGATGAAGGTATTTTTGACCATTCCTCTTTACAAAACAATTCCAGTTCAGTTAAGTTTGATGGTCGCCGAGCATGGACAGCCTCTTCAAATGATTCCACAGATGTTCAATGATATTCAGGTCTGGGGACTGGGATGGCCATTCCAGAACATTATAATTGTTCCTCTGCATGAATGCCTGAGTAGATTTGGAGCGGTGTTTTGGATCATTGTCTTGCTGAAAGATCCATCCACTGCGTAACTTCAACTTTATCACTGATTCTTGAACACTATTGCCAAGAATCTGCTGATACTGAGTGGAATCCATGCGTCCCTCAACTTTAACAAGATTCCCAGTGCCGGCATTGACCACACAGCCCCAAAGCATGATGGAACCTCCACCAAATTTTACTGTGGGTAGCAAGTGTTTTTCTTGGAATGCTGTGTTTTTTTGCCACCATGCATAACGCCTTTTTGTATGACCAAACAACTCAATCTTGGTTTCATCAGTCCACAGGACCTTCTTCCAAAAAGAAATAGCCTTCTTCAAATGTGCTTTTGCATACCTCAGCCGACTCTGTTTGTGCGTACTTGCAGAAACGGCTTCTTTCGCATCACTCTCCCATACAGCTTCTCCTTGTGCAAAGTGCGTTGTATAGTTGACCGATGCACAGTGACACCATCTGCAGCAAGTTGATGCTGCAGCTCTCTGGAGGTGGTCTGAGGATTGTCCTTGACTGATCTCACCATTCTTCTTCTCTGCCTTTCTGATGTTTTTCTTGTCCTGACACTTCTGGCCTTAACAAGAACTGTCCCTATGTTCTTCCATTTCCTTACTATGTTCCTCACAGTGGAAACTGACAGGTTAAATCTCTGAGACAGCTTTTTGTATCCTTCCCCTGAACAACTATGTTGAATAATCTTTGTTTTCAGATCATTTGACAGTTGTTTTGAGGAGCCCATGATGCCACTCTTCAGAGGAGATTCAAACAGGAGAACAACTTGCAAGTGGCCACTTTAAGTAGCTTTTCTCATGATTGCATACACCTGGCTATAAAGTTCAAAGCTCAATGAGGTTACAAAACCAAAAAAAGTGCTTTAGTAAGTCAGTAAAAAGTAGGCAGGAGTATTTAAAACAAGAAAATGATAAGGGTGCCCATACTTATGCACCGGTCAAATTTTGTTTGAATGCAGATTGCACATTTTCTGTTAGCACAATAAACCTCATTTCAAGGCAGAAACATTACGGTGTCCAACAGTTATTACATATATCAAACTGAAATAGCTGTTGCAAAAACACCAATTTTTATAAAACATTAAGCTTAAGATTAATAGGGGTGCCCAAACTTTTTCATATGACTGTAAAAGTTTAAATCACCCCCCTTTCGCCCCATTCAAAATAAAATAATAAAAAAAAAACGCATACACATATTTGGTATCGCCGCATTCAGAATCGCCCGATCTATCAATATAAAAAAAGAATTAATCCGATTGGTAAACGGCGTAACGAGAAAACAATTCTAAACGCCAGAATTAAGTTTTTTGGTCTCCGCAACATTGCAATAAAATGCAATAACGGGCGATCAACACATCGGATCTACCCCAAAATAGTATCAATAAAAACGTCAGCTCGGTTTGCAAAAAATAAGCCCTCACCTGGCCCCAGATCCCGAAAAATGGAGACACTACAGGTCTTGGAAAATGACGCCATTTTTTTACCAAACTTTGGAATTGTTTTTCACCACTTAAATAAAAAAGAACCTATACATGTTTGGTATCTACAGACTCATAATGACCTGGAGAATAAAAATGGCAGGTCAGTTTTAGCATTCAGTGAACGTGGTAAAAAAAATGAAAAAAAACATCTGTGGTATTGCACTTTTTTTGCAAATTCACCGCACTTGGAATTTTTTTCCCGTTTTCCCGTACACGATATGGTAAAACTAGTAATGGCGTTGAAACGTGCAACTCGTCCTATAAAAAATAAGCCCTCATATGGCCATATTGACCAAAAAATAAAAACGCTTTGGCTCTGGGAACAAGGGGAGCAAAAAACGAAAATGTGACTCACCCCCTGGGCCGTGGGGTATTCGAAACCGGGTCTTCTGGTGTAAGGTGCTGATGGGGGTAGTAGTGGCAACCCGGTCCCGTGGCTCAGGGTGGTCAGACCAATGTTGTGGAAGCCTATTTATAGATTTGTGAATGTCCGACTACGCCACCCGTGGATTGCGGTCAGGGATAACCGCCGCTGCTAGGCAGACCGCTGAGGCTGGTGTTGGTGTGCAGCTCAAGGGTAGGATAACTCCCCACGGGAGGAGTGTGGCCTCAGGGCAGTGTAGGTGGATGCTGGGGGTGATAGTGCCGGCCGCAATAGTAAAAGCTCAGAGTCCGTTTCAAAACGTTTCTGGGTCTTTATTGTAGATGTTATTAATGACCCAACAGTAATACCGGTTAGGAATGGGCCTGGGTGTCTGAGAGCATTCGGGGGAGCCCCACTGGTCAGGGTGAGTGTGTAGGCCTACCGTTCTCTCTATGCTCTTTCTGACTATCCCCCTCTTCGTGGTGTAATAGCCCACGTCCCTAAGCTTGCCGTGTACTTCTCGCCTGTATGGCTTGTGACTCGGGCCTTGGGTACCTTTTGCTTTCTCCTCGCTGTACTGGTCCCTCTGTGTGGCGGAGCCTCCAGGCTTCTTAGGCCAAGGGACCTGAAATCACTCGCGGGTTGGTTCTTTGCTGCTGGGAATGATAACCCGGACAGCCTCGGACCCCAATGTCCGGTTAGATTGATTCTCTGCCAGGACCGGCTCTCGTCGCCTCTGTCCCTGGCTTGCAGTCTCTCCTCTGCCTCACGGACTCCTCAGCTGCTGCTGACCTGTCCCTTCCTCTAAGAAACCCTTCTGGTCACTTCAGAAGTGGGTTCTGGTCTCTCTAACCCTGCCCCAGTTCTAGCTTTTATAGGGCAGCCAGCTCCCCCTACTGGCCTGGGACAGGAGGTGCTGCATGCTAATTGTCCTTAACCAGGGAACCTCCCTCCTGCTCTCAGACGCAGATTAATCACATTTGTGGCAACCAGGCCTGGGGTGCCACAAATGCAAAAATGGAAAATCCCAGGGTTGTGAAGGGGTTAATTTACAGGGGTATAATGTGTTCAGAAATGACCGTGGGGGGTGTGTGTTTATATGTAAAATCATCCTTAAAACCCATCTTGCGTGAGAATATATGTGAATCTAAGGAAAATGTAGAGTCCCTGTGGGTGGAGATAAGGGGAGGGGGAAAAAAGAATAAATTACTGATAGGGGTTTGTTATAAGTCTCCAAAAATAATGGAAGTAGCGGAGAATATCCTCGTAAAGCAAATAGATGAAGCAGCCACTCAAGGAGAAGTCATTATTATGGGGGACTTCAACTACCCTGAAATACATTGGGGGACAGAAACCTGTAGTTCAAGCAAAGGTAATAGGTTTTTGACAACTATGAGAGACAATTACCTTTCACAACTGGTTCAGGACCCAACAAGAAGGGGGGCACTGCTAGACCTAATATTAACCAACAGGCCAGACCGCATATCAAATATACGAGTTGGGGGTCACTTGGGTAATAGTGATCACAAAATAATAAGTCTTCATGTAACCTTTAATAAGATGTGTAGTAGAGGGGTTACAAGGACACTAAACTTCAGGAAGGCAAATTTCCAATGGTTGAGAGATGATCTTCGTGCAATAAACTGGGACGATATCCTGAGACATAAAGCTACACAAAGCAAATGGGAGACATTTATTAGCATCCTGAATAGGACCTGTGCACAATATATATGACTCGCCCCCTGGGCCGTGGGGCACGCGGAACCGGGCAATAGGTAGACGCTGGGAGTAGTAGTGGCGGCCCGGTCCCGCGGCTCAGGGTGGTCAGACCCGTGGTAGTCTTTCAGATGTTTTAGATAATGTCGGACTACGCCACCTGTGGATTGCGGTTATTAGGAACCGCCGCTGCAAGGCAGTCCGCTGGGGCTGATGACGTGTGCAGCTGGGATGGTGTGACTCCCCGCGGGAAGAGTGCGGCCCCAGGGCAGTGTAGTGGATGTTGGGAGTGATGGTGGTGAGAGTCCCAGTACCGGTAGTGCTGGAGGCGCAAAGGAGCACACAGACAACAAGTTACAGTCCAGGGTCTTTACTCACAGTTCATGTGCTCCGGGTCACTTCGGCACCAGTAGTGACCGCCCGAGCCGTGCTGCGTCCACCAGGTGTGGGGCTCGGTCAACTCCCAGGCAGTTCAGAAGTATGGCTCAGGACCCCCTTTTGTCCTTTCTCTGGCCTGCCTCACCAGTGACCCACTTTTGTCCAGCTGCCGCGGACTTGTGCGGTTAAACGTGGGCCCCGTCCTCCGCTGTCCTATATGGTGCCTTCCTAGCAGGTTTGATGAGGTGTCGCACCAATAAATGATCATGACGACCGGTCTTTGGCTGAGGGTAGTGTTTCCTCCACCAACTTGGGATCCGGTACCCTTAATCTGCCTGACCCTTCACCCTGGATTCTCGTGGGTTCTTAGGGTCCCTTCCACCTTCTTGTTCCTGAGCCCTTCTGTTTCTCTATATCTTCTCCTCCTTTTCTGTTCCTTTCTGTTCCTTTCTCTTGGAGCTGGGATGAGCCAAAATCTCAGCTCCCCTTCACCTCCTCCTCGGCCTCTCACTAGGCCCTTCTGGAGTAGAGCTCCTACAGAGCCTCTACTCCCTGTCTTCTCCTCTCTGGACAGAACCTAGATCTAAGATGGTGCCCACCTTTTATACCTCCCTCTGACCATGAGCCCAGGTGACTAGCAACCAATGGGCTCCTACCTACGCTCAGGAACCAACCCCTATCTGCCCCTACAGCACTGGGTGTTCCACCCCCCCTCCTCACTCCAGACAGGGACATAGTCGGTTGTGCCTGCACTTCTGTCTAGTGGGAGCACCGTTGAGCTGTCCCTCGGAAATGGGGTGTGTGTGCTGTATGCAGCTAACTGAGCCCTGGTCCATACTCCATCCTTACCCGGGAGTGGAATATCACACCTCTGGGCTGAGGTGCAATACCCCTGTAGCGGCCGAACCCTCAAGAGAATGCCAAGAGTGTGCAAAGCAGTCATCAAAGCAAAAGGTGGCTACTTTGAAGAACCTAGAATATAAGACATATTTTCAGTTGTTTCACACTTTTTTGTTAAGTATATAATTCCACATGTGTTAATTCATAGTTTTGATGCCTTCAGTGCTAATGTACAATTTTCATAGTCAAGAAAATAAAGAAAAATCTTTAAAAGAGAAGGTGTGTCCAAACTTTTGGTCTGTACTGTACATCCAAAGTAGGTTGTCTTCTACTGGACTTTCAGAACCCATTATTGCGTCAGAGCCTGGGTCAACCAAAGGATCTTGCAGTACTCAGATGGGCCAGTCCAACCCCTGTGATCTGTAATATGAGGGGGCTCACAGGCTCTTTAATAACATGATAGGACCGGTAACTATACTCCGTGACCTGCAGCTTCTATTCAGAAATGATTACACCGATGACTAACGTTTTGCTGATGATGACGTGAGATCGTTACTCTTTTCATTGAGCTAGCCATGTTATTAGCCACGTAAGATTCATAAAAGTATGGGACTGTTTCCAATTTTTCACCATTTTCCAGATAAAGCATAAACTATTGTGTATACAGGAATACGGGCCAGGACATTCCTCTGGACTGCACCTTGTTTTCAGTCTCAGAAACACGTTCTGCTCCACAAAGACACATCTTTATCCAAAATTATTACTTAATTACTGACAAAGGAAAAGTTCTTCAACCTTCTAATATACATCAAGTTTTAGCACATCACTAGAATCTCTCTGAAGCGTAATTTTTTATATTTGGGGGCAAAAGAAAACTCCACTGACTTACAGGGGGAAATTGGTTACAGTGTATCAGTTTAGGCATAAGAACAATCATGCCCATGTATGTTTCACAGATTGCCCACAATGATACATTGTAACAAACAGTCAGCTGTTAACAGTTCTCTATCAGAAGCCTTTGAATTATAAAGGGGAAGGATGCTCAAATCTGCTCCATTAAAGATAGGACTCTCTGGAGACCGTTCTTGGGGTTAAAGATAGGGCTCTCTGGAGACCTTTCTTGGGGTGAAAGATATGTCTCTCTGGAGACCATTCTTGTGGTTAAAGATAGGACTCTGGAGACTGTTCTTGGGATTAAAGATTAGACTCTCTGGAGACCGTTCTTGGGGTTAAAGATAGGACTCTCTGGAGGCCTTTTTTGGGATTAAGGATTGGACTCTCTGGAGACCATTCTTCTGGTTAAAGACAGGACTCTCCGGAGACCATACTTGGGATTAAATATAGGACTCTCTGGAGACCATTCTTGGGGTTAAAGATATGACTCCCTGGAGACCGTTCTTGGGGTTCAAGAGTCTCATTCTTGGCATCACTTGGAAAATGGATACCCTATGGATAGGGGATAACTTGGAGACTTTGGGAAAACCTTTTTGAGGCCTCATTCACACGTCCATAAAATGGTACCAGTGTCATCAGTATTTTGGATCAGTGTGTCATCAGTGTTTGGTCCGTGTGTCCTTTTTTACCATCAGTGTGTCATCTTTTTTTTTTCACAGACGGATAAATAAATTATATTAAGCTTGTACTATCATTTGCAGTGTTAAAAGCGGACAGCACATGGATGCCGTTTCTACGGTAGGCGAGAGTCTGATGTGTTGGGGTGGAGAGTTCCAGAGTAGGGGGGATGCACGGGAGAAATCTTGTATGTGATTGTTTTAAGAGAGGATAAGAGGGGAGTAGAGAAGGAGATCTTGTGAGGATCGGAGGTTGCGTGTAGGTAGGTACCGGGAGACTAGGTCAGAGATATATGGAGGAGACAGGTTGTGGATGGCTTTGTATGCCGTGGTTAGGGTTTTGAACTGGAGTCTCTGGGCAATGGGGAGCCAGTGAAGGGATTGACAGAGAGGAGAGGCCGGGGAATAGCGGGGGTACAGGTGGATTAGTCGGGCAGCAGAGTTTAGGATAGATTGGAGGGGTGCGAGAAGGGAGGCCACAGAGTAGGAGGTTGCAGTAGTCAAGGTGTGAGATGATGAGGGCATGCACTAGGGTTTTTGCAGATTCTTGATTAAGAAATGTGCGGATCTGGGAAATATTTTTGAGTTGGAGTCGGTAGGAAGTGCGGAATATCTATCTATCTATCTATCTATCGATCTATCTAATGAATAGATAGATTGATAGACACCAATGGAATAACCTTTTTGGGAATATAAATTGGGTTATTGGACTCAAAGCTAATTGAGAGACAGGATCCAAGTTAGGCCGCCAGCCCCCTTCATCATGTGCCACAGCTGCACAAAGGAATCCCCACTTCCAGGACTAAATACAGTAATCTATGCACCTTTGAAGACCAAAATATATTAGTAGGCTCTTTTTTTTTTGACAAAAATATTATTTTTCTTCATTCTTACAACCCTTTTGAGGTTGATAATTGATGTTTTAAGACAATATCCCATCCTAGCATTGTCCTCCCCTTAAATCAATACTTGGGTGGCTGATTTTAAAGGGATTGTCTCACGATGGCACCCCATATTTACACAGAAGCTGGCCTGATGATCATTTGTACGCAGTGGATGACATATTTGCCCATACATCTCGCCAGAGCTTACATAGTGGTTTTTTTTTTCATTCTTGACCCTTTTTTATGACCTTTTATATTAACAGTGCATAGGGAAAGTCTCCTTCTGTTGGACCGCTCCATAATTATTCCATAATTCTATCCTTTTTTGGGACCTTTTCTTCTCCAAAGTGGTACATTTCCATGAAACAGACGCTCCACAAAAATGATCTGCACCGCTCCTGACATTCTGGAGACTGCAAGTAATGAGCTGACCTTACAGACCACCTTGACACTCCATATCTCAGAGATTGTAGGTGGTCAGAGATACAAGCAGAGCTGCTTAATGAGGTCCACAATGTTTTATTGGAGGCCATTTTACAACCACAGAGCCATAGAGATAATAAGGCTTCATGCCTCACTTTCAGACCACTGTTTCTGCTCAGAGGTCACTTTGATCTTTGACCTTTAGCATGTATCCCAAACTTTCAAGGCGAAAGGGGTCAGCAGAAATAGTAGCCAGGGACCATTAAGCCTAAGCCAGCTACAGACCTATAATAAGCCGAGGACCCAGCAGGCCAGGAAAAAAAAGGAGCGATTTGACAGTCGGAATATGTATTCCAAACACTCGGGCTGAACAAGCATTGCGCACATACTTCTCTTCTCCGACATCCATCATCTCATGGAGACAACA
The DNA here is from genome assembly GCF_046119375.1 of Phyllobates terribilis. Taxonomy (NCBI): domain Eukaryota; kingdom Metazoa; phylum Chordata; class Amphibia; order Anura; family Dendrobatidae; genus Phyllobates; species Phyllobates terribilis. The sequence continues at coordinate 141,813,891 of NW_027362770.1, forward strand.
CTGTAAATAAAGAGATAGAAACTGTCACCCGGCCGCACTACCTGTTACCCCCTCCTCTCCAGGATCACAGGTCTGACCCCCAAAAATCTCTATAAATATCACTACCTTCCTGGTAGAAGGTCAAAACCGGTTACACAAGCACTTGACACCAAGGAAGAAACAAACCCGTGAATAACTAAAACTTCACCGAATGATGTTCACTAACGATGATAAAGTATATTTTAGGCGTATGACGTGTCTGTTGTAGTGGTAACTTGGTCAGTCCTAGATGAGGAGCTCCGGTGGATCGGTAAGGTGAGTATGCATTAAAAAAAATTTCAGTGATTGGAGGTAATACTAGTAAATAATATATATTGGAGAACTATAAGTGGGTCACAAAGGGGTGTAGAATGCATTGTTGTAACTATCACGGGTCCAGCTGGTCTTCTCATATGGGCCAAAGGGACCTTTAAGGCCCGCTAAGGTTCCAGGGCCTTCATGTGACTACAACCCTGATACCCATGCAGGGGCATAATGATCGCGGTCGCAGAGAGTGCCAGTCAACGCCAGCAGCTATTTCAGCTAGATGTGCCAGCCAGGATCGGGCACATTATTACTGGATGGAGGACATTATTAGATGTTAGGGTAAACAAGTATGGCTTCACAGGATCTGGAACGCTACAAGGGTCCATACATCTGACGAACATGCAGATGGGGGCCCAGGTCCAAATTTTGTACCAGGGTCCGTCGGACTGTAGTTATGCCACTGATTTCCTAAATTTAGGTCAAGTTTCCACTATGTGCCTCTTAGCAATTTCTATATACATGAGATACTTGGGTAAATTCCAGATACTAAAGATGAGCAAAAAGGTTTGAGATCCCCAGTTTCAACCTCTGATCCATTCCACTGTTACAGCTGGAGTCACCTCCGCAGCCGGTGATCCTCGGCGAGCCATCTCCTGGGTGCATCTGTCACTTCCTAGTCCCCAAACCGTCATGACATCGTAGAACGACACGTCATGTAATTGCGTGAGTGAAAGAGGCACCCAAGAGATGCTGCCTCAAGGATGCCAGCTGCAGAAGTGAAGTCTGGCCTCAATGTAAGACCGGACCAGAGATCAGAATTAGGTACCATGAATCTTTTTGCTTATCTTTAACACATACTTTTTAGGGTGATTGGTAACTGACTAAGGCTCCAACATTGCCCAAATGGTCAATTCGACCCCGATTCACACTTTACTTCAGGCAATAGCGAGCAGTATATTAAAGTGACCATGTGGCCCTGAAGGCATTTTGAAGTACCATAACCGCTAATTCCTGAGAATGTAAATAAAATTAATTAGTAAATTACTTTATATTTAATTTCCATCCACGTGAAAATACATTAACCAGTGCAGAACTGGACCATTCAACCCATGACCAGGCACATTTTTGTTTTTTTTCTTACATGTGGTTTAAAGAGTTGCTAGAAAATTTTCCCGTTCAAATATTCAAAAAGTTTTTGCATCTTTTTTTTTTTATGATACAAGTGGCATAATTATTATGTTATTTTCATACTATCTTATTTTTTTTGACAATATTGGGCAATATCAGAGGCAAAATAAAGGAAATACGTACTCGGTATTTTACATTTTTGTAGACATACAAAAGACCACTAAAATACATTTAAAGATGTGATCTTCTTTCTGTAACAATTATTTTTATATATCGGACACAATTTATTTTCGATGGGGGAGGGAATAGTAACAGCAATTTGGATTGACAGCGGCTTTTTTTAATTCTTTTTTTTTTTAGATTTTTATTTATTTATTTTATTTTTACTTCATATATTATCCCCACCGTCCACATGGTCATAAAAGACCTTTTGAGGGCATTTCAACATTTAAATACTTATTTTTTTACTTGATTTCCCCTGTAACTGGGACTGGTATATTAGCCCTAGTTACAGGAGAAATTCAACCTCTTGGCTGCATAGTAGAGCTGACTGGGTTTCCTAGGACCAAGCAGATTTTACACATGACCAATGGGTCCAGAGCATTTCACATTACTCTATACCCAGAGCTGGTCTAGTTCTGTGTATACAGCGATTGAGAAGGCAGAGATGGTAATAAATCATCTCTGTCTTCTCTATGTGGAGTCTGGCTGTGTCTGACAGCCAGCTTCCCTCTCTCATAGCATACAATCAATTTCAGAACGTCACATCACTTCAGAGTAGAACGTGGACCAAATGTGACATTATCATCCATGGGCAGTCTGGAAGTAGAAAAGAATTGTCCTTTTTGGGACTTTTTTTTTAACGTAAATGCCATTTGGGTTTCAATATAAATTTTGCACCATTTACCTTCTATAGCTTCTATTTTGCATTTTCTGTGTTGCAGATGGAGTTAACTGAGAATCTATCAGTGGGTTCAATTCTGGCAGTCTGATGGGAAAGTTTTTTTAAACTCTTATCTGTCTTTTTCTCAGCTGATTTATGGCTACAGAACCACCAAACAGTTCAAATTTTTTAATGAAACCCAATTGTAAAAAAAATTTTTACACTCAAATACATGCATTAAAGTAAAAAGAAAACAACAAAAACTGTCCCTTAAGAAAGACAACCCCATGATAATATATCATTCCTGGACCCTATTCTTATATTTTACTTTATACTAAGTTGGTCCAGTAGACCGGGCCCTAGAAGAGTTAAATGCCACAGATTCCAGACATGGCAAATTCAGCCGCTAATGTCTAAAAGGACTGAGGAAAGTAGGATTAGCTCAGTGATAATAATATCACAGACCCTTCTGCTCCTCCCTTCGCATTCTCTCAATCATACAGTTAGCTTATGACCCCCCTGCCTCCCCGCCTCTTGTCTTCTGAGGGGTCTGGTGCCGGCGGAGAGCCTGCGGCTTACTGCTCCCCCCCTCTCCAAAGGCCTTTCACTTGTCTCTTTCCATAACAAGCCTCAGTGCTGAGAGAAAGCAGACCCGCTCCCCTCAGGGTTCACCCCTCCTTTCACCTTAGCGTTATTTGCTCCCTCAGTCGTAGGAATATACAAACTTCAAATGCGCTGCCCCAAATGGGGTCCGGACCAGAAAATGGGCACAAAACATCCGCAGGTCTTTAGCCGAATTCACACATCAGATTTTTTTTTCCCATTGATTTGCCCTGATGAGGTTGATCGACAACACAAATCTATGTAGGACGAGTCTCCATTCTTTTTTTTTCCGAACTATCGGTCCACAAAAAAAAAAGGAAATGTGAAAACTCAAATTCATTGTAATGGGTCTACCAGCTCCTACCATCACAAAGCCTTGCTACACCAGGAAGCCCAAGGAGAACAAAGCCCCCCAAAACAAATCACCCCAAACCAGCCTGACCAAGCCGCCAACCTGCATCTCCTGACAAAAGGGGAAATCTGGAAGATGGCACACAAAGGCAAAGAGGAATGTCTGGAGGAACGACATTACCAAATCACAGAAACTGTCGATATACCGGATCCTACAGAGGGAGTACAAACTGGCCCCACATCTAGAGAAACTGGCAAATCACAAAGAGCGACAGATCCTGAGCCGGTACAGACTGGGCGCCCATGGCCTACTCATCGAATCCGGGCGGCACCGACAGAACTACATGCCTCGAGACAGCAGACTCTGCCAGCAGCGCCCCCAGGAGGCCATGGAGGATGAGGCACACTTCTGGCTGAGGTGCCCAAAATACTCCACAGTGAGGGACACTCACTTCATAAGACTGTCCGATCTCCTCCCAGACTTCACCTCCATGGAGGAGGAAGACAAACTGCCTATACTACTGGGGGAAGAGGAAAGTGCCGCGGCCATAGCTGCGAAATATGTCAGTGCCTGCCACAGACTAAGAGGAGCCTGATATGTCATGGACCCCGATACCTCACCCTGGATGTGTCCCTATCCCCATCCCCCCATTATTTTAACACTTGCTTTGGCAATGCTAACATGTACTTAGTCCTGCCAATAAAGCCCATTTGCTTTGATTTTGATTTGATAGATAGATAATAGATAGATGATAGATAGATAGATGATAGATAATAGATAGATAATAGATAGATAAATAATAGATAGATAGATGATAGATAGATTGATAGATAGATAATAGATAATAGATAGATGATAGATAGATAGATATGGGATAGATAAATAGATAGATAGATGATAGATAGATAATAGATAGATAGATGATAGATAGATAGATAATATATAGATAGATAGATAATAGAGAGATAATAGATAGATGATAGATAGATAGATAGATGATAGATAATAGATAGATAATAGATAGATAAATAATAGATAGATAGATGATAGATAGATTGATAGATAGATAGATAGATAATAGATAATAGATAGATGATAGATAGATAGATATGGGATAGATAAATAGATAGATAGATGATAGATAGATAATAGATAGATAGATGATAGATAGATAGATAATATATAGATAGATAGATAATAGAGAGATAATAGATAGATGATAGATAGATAGATGATAGATAATAGATAGATAATAGATAGATAAATAATAGATAGATAGATGATAGATAGATTGATAGATAGATAGATAGATAATAGATAGATGATAGATAGATATGGGATAGATAAATAGATAGATAGATGATAGATAGATAATAGATAGATAGATGATAGATAGATAATATATAGATAGATAGATAATAGAGAGATAATAGATAATAGATAGATGATAGATAATAGAGAGATAGATAGATAATAGATAGATAATAGATAGATAGATAGATAAATAATAGATAGATAGATGATAGATAGATAATAGATAGATGATAGAAGTAGAGATTGATAATAGATAGATATGTATAGATGAGAAAGAAAGATAGATCATGAGATTGATAGATATAGATAGATAATAAGAAAGAGAAAGAAAGAAAAAGATAAAGAAAGAGAAAAAATAAAAAAAAAGAAAAGAAAAGAAAAAAGAAAAAGATATGAGAGATAAAAAATGGGTAGAAGATAGATAGATAGATGATAGATAAATAGATCTACATGATAGATAGATGATAGATAATAGATAGATAGATAATAGATACGGTAGATAGATAGATAATAGAGATAGATAATAGATAATAGATAGATGATAGATAAATAGATCTACATGATAGATAGATGATAGATAATAGATAGATGATAGATAATAGATAGATAATAGATAGATGATAGATAATAGATAGATAATAGATACGGTAGATAGATAGATAATAGATAGATAGATGATAGATGGATGGATAGATAGATAATAGATAGATAATAGATAAGGTAGATAGATAGATAATAGATAGTTAGATGATAGATAATAGAAAGATAGATAAATAGATCTACATGATAGATAGACGATAGATAGATAATAGATAGATGATAGATAATAGATAGATCATAGATAGATAAATATGAAATATGATAGATGAAAAAGAAAGATCATCAGATTGAGAAAGACCGGAATAAAGAAATGAGATAGATATAACATGAGTAGGAGATAGATAGATAGATAGATAGATAGATAGAGATAGATAGAAAAGGATTAATATTCCTTATTCAGACAGTAGTGACATAGAAAGACATTCTGCAAAGTCTATTTTTATGGGTAATGTAAAGAATACAGATATGGATAGCTGCTGTACATAATGATATCCCGCAGGATTGTGGATTTACTGTGTCACTGGCAATTTTTGTGGTTTCCCTTGAAAAGCAGCCTGTCCACACATGGCCGGTTTACACTAGAACCCACTAAAGCCACGACCCTGAGATTGTCCACAAGTGACTCCTGTAGACCAGTAGACATCAGGCCAGAAAAGAAGTCCAGTTGTGACAAGAGCAGCTGAACATGATAATATCTGCAGATGATAGGGATGTAGTCAGACAATACAAGAGTTCAAACCGGGGAAAGACAGCCAGGATGAGGATCAGCCAAACTCACAGTCACACAGAACAGGAGCAAATCAGGCCAAGATGGGTCCCGGAGCAGAGCCCAGGAAGTCACAGTAACCTGAATTTGTTTAGCAATCAATTGGAGGAGACGTTCAATACCTAGGAGGGACATTGAATGTTCAATTTACAAAATGTGAAGGATATAAGTTTAACCATCAAGAGACGTGGTAAGGCTCTGGGTGGATGCTAGAGAAGAAGCTGTATAGTCCATGTGCTTCTTTTAGAATGTGTATTCAGTTGTGTTCTGCTTTCATATGCCAAAGGGGCACTGGGCAAATGCCTTGATTTCTGGATACCAGGGGTTACCAACAAACCAGGATATTCCTACACCAAACCAAATCTTTGCCCAAGAGAAGGAAAACCTAATTACAAAAATGTATAGGTACAAATATTACATGTATTTCTTGGCTAATGAAGCCCAGCCACCCCCCACGGAAGGTGTAGCACACCAACCAGAAGTCTAGAGTATCAATCCCAAGACACAGGTGTGTACCTAATAATTGTTAAATAGGATTAGGGATATGACATCACTGAGCCATGCCAGCCAACCTGCAAAACCTGACGTGGAGCACAACAGAGGGCACCAGACTGAGGTGAAGAAAGCAGAGCTCATGATTCACGGAATAGGTGTCTAACAGTGGCTAATCTCTGTCCAAAGGAAGAGGATCAGGAGTTTAAATTCAACAGGACAGAACCTTCATTTCCCCATCATCATTTGTCGGTGCAGAGTCAGTAAAGCGCCCATACACTTTAGACTGTTGGCCTATCCCACTAATATTGGAAGTTACAAATGACTTTGTCCTAATGTGTATGTCGACCTTAAAGAGTAACCGTCATTTTAATTTTTACTTCATAAATCAATAGTACGTGTAAAAATAAGAAACTTTTTAATATAGAGAAATCTGCTTTTCTCTCCACCTGGACTGATCTTTCATTCTCAATTAAGGGGTAAAATCTGTATTTAGTGAAGACAGGTTTTCCCAGTATTGAGATAGGAGATGTCAGTTGGTGCTTTTAAAATTCTATGGAGGGAGGAGCTAGAGGCAGACACAGACATTCTCCTGAAACGACAGTTAAAGTTCTCCATATAATCACCAACTGTCATCTCCTATTTCAGTAATGGGAAAATCTGTATTCACTGAAGACACATTTTACCCGTGAATTGAGAATGTCATTAAGACAGTAAAATACATAACAAGGTTCTCAGACATTTTGACCACCAAAAGATCATTTGTTTTGCAAATTTTAGGTTAAAATTTCTACTCTTGAGCACCGCCGTATCTTAATGAAAAAATAATAGAAGATTGGAGGTAATTTACATCAACATTTCATCCATTTTCAATTGATCTAACTTGTGTGGAACATTTAGGGCTACACACACTTCTGTATTATGGCTCCATATGACCACTGAGTGAAGAAGTCCATGGGGCCACATGAAGCCATAGAAGTCCATGGGGCCATATGGTACATAGTGGTGTAGCTTGAAGCTTGTGGTCCCCAATGCATAATCTCCAATGGGGCCCTCAACTAACACAGGTCTTTAATAGTAATAGTCTTTTCATATGGGTCAAAAGAACTTTTGGGGCCCCCTTAGTCTCCAGGGCCCAGGTGCGATTGCAGACCCTGCACCTATTATAGTTATGCCCACAATGCTACAACCTCCTATGCCTCAGATTTAGGCTTTAGAGGCCATATTACGAAGATGTAACCCCATGGAAGTAAGGTGTCTAGGTAGGAAAACCATTATGGTGGATACATCCAAAGAGAATCCATTTACCACATGGGCTCTGTGCACACAGGTGTTACACACACGGTGAGGGAAAGACTAATTGCAACACAAAGGGAAGAGGGGAAGGAATGCCCAAACACTAGGGAAAGGGGGAGCGGAGACCCCTATGCAGATCTAATATCACCCTGCCTACCCTGCCGTCCCTACATAGGTTCCACACCTATCGCCGAGCAGGAACCTAAGCCCTGAATGTCCCTAGAGCTAGGCCCTAGATAGGGAGGGGACAGGGTGAGAACTGGTCAGGCCCTACTACAAACTAAAGACAACAAGGTAGACAAACAAAGGGGATACACTTAGCTTGAGCAGACACCAGAGAGATAACACCAAATGTCCTCCAAGGATACCAGAGAAGAAACTAGCTGACTGCTAGTGCTTCAAGCCTGCACAGAGGTACATAGAACTATCACCCGCGATTCTCTGGAGAAACTGAGACTTTTTAGCTACCCAGCAAGGGTGTGTCAATCAGCAGCAGAAGGTGGAGGTCGCTGCTGGGTCCTAAAGGAAGATGGATATAACTGTACTACAGAGATGAGGGAATCAAGAAGGCATCTGCAATGCCAAGCGCAGTGACCTTCTGCAGCCGGATCCAGAGCGACTGTCTGTCACACCTGAGATAGCCATGACAAAAGGTCTACTAAAAACGAGAGACCTTTAAGGGGTGGTCCAGGATTTGAAAAACATGGCTGCTTTCTTTCAGAAACAGCTCCACTACTAACTATGGGTTGTGTCAACCATTGCAACCCAGACACTTGATATTATACCTTGGTGCCGAAACGCGTCGGTGAATAAAAAACCTTGTTTATACTTTCTGGATCTCATCCTTTTCTGTGATAATCTCGGCTTTGTCAAAAGGTATTACAACTCAGCTCCATTGAAGTGAATAGAGCTGAGTTGTAATACCACACCCAACCCATGGTCTGGGGTGGCGCTGTTTCTAAAAGAAAATAGACATGTTTTTCTAATTCTGGACAACCCCTTTTAGTTGACTACAGACAACACATTTCTTTGATTCAATAAGTTCAATCCTTCAAGAAGGGGAATAAATATAATACCTGCCCCCAAAAAGATTTTTTTTTTCAATTTTATCATCTACTTCAGCTATTATTCAGCATGTACTATGGCAACACTATTAAAAAAATAAAGATATTTAAAAATCCAAAAAATTCTAAATTAAACATTGGTCTGAAAATCCAAATTCTTACATATATTCCACATTTAATTTTTTTTTCCCACTGGAATTTTTTTTTGTGGCTTATAAATCACATTGTTTAAGCAGTCAAAAAGCAAAGAAAGAAAATATTTTTGGAGAATTTAGCTCACATCATATCCCCTTATAAGGAATTTCTCCTGTACATCGAGATAATGTATATACAGCGCAGTCACCGTCCTGTGCGCGAGTCCCCGCTTAAGTTAACAGACATTATCCTTATTTTGATTAGGAATATTTTTACTTTAGATATGTGTAAAATGGTCTGCAATCCCTATACTGTGGTGTTCCTGCCCAAGAAAATATAAAAATATAAAAAAATATATAAAAAATGCACATTATTTTTTTTCTAAAAAAAGAGTACTATACTATAGTAAAAAAACAAATGTATAATAATGTAGATATATATTTATCACAATTTTTCACAATTTTTTACAATTAGAAGCATCAATTATTTCTTTTTTCTCATTTAGAAAGTAATCAAAAACATAAAATATAAAAAATTAGCATAAATAAATCTAAATGTAATACAACGATGCAGAATTCTGTGTTCACATTGTTTTAAAATTGTTAAAAGTCCACTTTTTTAAGAAACATTTTTGGATAAAAAGACACAAAATCCACGAATAGGCTCAACATTTCTTTTTTTAAAATTCTTAAGGTTAAACCATTTGAAGTCTGTTTCGAATATATAATTCTTGAGATATTTTTAGCTTTGCATACAATGTAATAGCATATCATTTCTCGTCTTATAAAGTTTTGCCTTTGTTTTTTTTTACTTTTTTTTTCTACTGCCCTTTCCAAGTTCCCTTTTTGGACTTAAAGTGGCCCTGTAAAAAAAAAAAAAAAAGAGTATGGAGACCAAAACAAAACAATTTGGCGAGTTCATGAATATTCACGGAAAACTTTGCTTAAATATATTAAATGAATTTAATTTAGACGTTTTTAGATGGAATTGCTAAATCAAGACTAAGGAGGCTAAAAACTACGGCTGAAGTTGAATGAACCCCTTAGTTTTGATTACCCCTGCGACTGACAGCGGCAGGATCACTGTAACACTCAACAATGGAGAAAACTCCCACTTTTACTAATGAGCGTGGCATCTAAACAGTGTAAAATAGTGATGTTACAACCCAGTCAGCCCCACCATTGTGGTCACAATATATCCTTACTGGCCTTAGGTTTACAATAGACATTCCTTCACAGTTGCCTATGCATTTTTATATGGTATATAACTAAATAAATACGCATTTGAATATTTATATATTTTATGGATTAAAAAAATATTAAAAAGCTCATTTTGGGACAGAAAAAAGTAAAAATAATTACTAAATGAAAAAAAGTAATGGAAATGTAAAAAACCTCAGAAATATAAAACAAACTTTGTGATTTAGATATTGTACATTTGGCATTATAACTAACAAGTAATATAGAAAGATGTTGTCGGAGAATGGCATACAAATGGTAGAAAAAAAAAATTCCAAACAACCCTCCCTACAAAAAAAAAAAATAGTGAATTACTAATGTATATGTACACTAACATATTACTAAAATACATAAAAAATATTTTAAAAAAGATTATGGCTGTCTAAATATAGGAGACAAAAATTTAATAAAAAAGTCTGATGGTACAGAAAGCCAAGAAAGGACACACCAATGGGTAGCCATGAACAAATGATTGGGTCAGCTCTAGTACTAGGGCTTGAGTGTTAAAACAACCTCCTCTTGTAGGGATACCCTTGGTCTCCTCTCTTGTGGACCTCTTCGCCTTTAGATTCTTGCCATGTTAAACCCCTCCTTTTTCTTTTTCCTTTTTCTCTTCCCAACTCTCCTCTAATTTTTTTTCTTATTTTTCCCAATATTATCAAGAAATATTCAATGAAAGTAACTAAAAAAAATTGTAATCTGTCTAGATAATGAACAAAACTTTCCCAGAAAATTTTGTAAAATTTTTGTATTTCGTATCGTTCATCTCATTTTGAAAAGTGAAAAATGTTTTGTTTTATTATTAGAATTTTTTAAAAAAAATAAAATCTAAATTTGTATTTTTTTTTTTTACATAACAAACGTAGTACTAATAGGAGGTCAAGCTATGATAAAGTATCCAGGGATTAAAAAGTAATTACACTCAGTTGTCCAGACGTTTCTCTGACCCAGATTGAATGTTGTAAAACCTATTTACTAACTGTAGTTCACTATCGGAATGAGTCAGGATGGAGCCCCTCCTGTCCTTCCATGAGTGACACAGACCAGCTGCCGTAGGTATTGAAAGGCTTCTTAAGATGTCAGACACACTGCAATAAGGAACGAGGAAAAATTCTCCAGACTGTGTTAAAAAGGACAAGGGCTAGGGAGGGTCTGGAACTGTTAACATGGCAAGAGTTCTGAAGGCGATGAGGTCCACAAGAGAGGAGACCGTACCGGCATTACAACCACATGTCACCAGAGAGAGAGCTCTACGAGAATCGGTACAATCTGAAAAGAATTACTGCTTTTACGGCAAGTTTACAAAGGAGCAGCTCATAATCCAAAGCCCAAGTGATTCGGAGAAGGCCAAAAATTATAATTTTATCATCTACTGCTTATAAAGCATCAATATCATCAAGGAATTCGCGTGAATGTGAACAGAGCCCTAAGTAACCTTGGGTGTCTTAATAAAAAACACTTTGCCCTGGTATAAGGCTAAGCTTATATATTATTTCAAAAGGAGAATTTAGGCCCCCATACACTTCAGACAATTGTCGGACAAACTTGCCGATTTCGAAAAGTTAGGCTGAAAGTTTAATGTGTATCACGGCCTCCCAACTGTCCCTCGATAGATGATGTCATGGTACAGACGGATCGGGTATGTCCGATTTCATACTGCCAATCCTTCATTTCTTTAAGCAGAGCAGAGAGCACCTGTGTATGGGAGTCCAGGGGAGATAGCTGCTGGATGAACGATCAGTTGCACCATCGTTAAGCCAACAGGCAACATTTATTTTAATCCTAAATGTCATAATCTAATCTCTGTAATATACTTTCATTAATAAGTCCCTATCGTTCCCTCACTGCTCTGCTTTTTTATTTACTACTTTTGTTTGATGGTGCGTCATTTGAAAATCCGAGTTCATCCTGGGATACTCAAAGGACTCATCATCAGAGGGCAGAGGCTGCGACAGCAACTGTAGCCTCTGCTTTCTGATGATGACTCGTTTAAGTTGCCCACTCTAAATCGAAGTATCATCAGTGATCAAGGGATGGGCATCAGGGGTTGTCAATTCTGATGTATGCTCAGTGGAATCTTATCACACAGTGACAGTGCGCTCCCTTGCCAGCTCTAATGAGAAGTGATGAGCTGGCAAGAGAGTGCACTGTCAGTACACATTGTAAGAAGAGATCCTGGCAAGCAGAGACCAGCACCACCCACGCAAGTGACGTCACTTGCAAGGGCGAGACTGATTTTTGCTCATTCTGTCCTTAAAATGCACATTGACAGTGAGCTCTCTTGCCAACTCATCACTTCTCATTAGAGCTGACGAGGAAGTGCATTATCATCAGAGTTGACCCAATGAAGGAACTTATTAGGATTTTTTCATGTACCAGTCTTAAAATCCTACTAAGTGACCAAATAAATTTGGTGCATCTCTGGATGTACAAGTGGCACAAATTAAAAAGGGCTGGAGTAGATTTCTACTATAATGTATACCAGTTACTGGCATAATTTATAGTAAATCTTCCAAACAACAAAAGGTTGCAAATGTTGGCCAGAGAGAAGCGTTCATCAAAATTTTCAACTTTTTTTCTGCCAGAAAATTGGAGGAAATGGTTTGATAAATTCTCCCAATGCTTTTTCTTTCAATTCCTCTGCACCCCAAGGGTTGATGTGCTCCATGGACTGGTTCATGCTTTTTTTCTAAACTCTTCTGCACCCCGAGGGTTGATGTGCCCTTTAAACTTGTTCATGCTTTTTCCCTTAGCTCCTATGCACCCCGAGAGTTAACGTGCCCCTTGGACTGGTTCTTCGATACATTGTTGGCTATAATATCATAAATTCATGCTGGCCATATGGATGGGGAGAACCAGAATAGGGATCTGCTGCTCATCAAGATTTATAGTAATTTTGGCATCTCAAAAATGGACATAGGAGAAGTTAATTTCACAAAATGCATAAATTGTTATTTTTTTAATTGCAGTCAATCTTCATCATTCTTCATGCACAAGAAGTCAACTAGCCATTGATGTCCATATATTCAGGCTGATATTAAGGATGCCCCCAAAGATCGATGCTGTGTTATTGATGTCAAGAAGGTGTTTCATGGGTGAGTGATTTGTGATCGTTGCTTCTCAAATATATATTAGCAAGTGATACTTCACCTCTAAGCTACTCTGAACCCTGCTGACATAGGTCAGTGCCCTCAACCCTTACATTTCTCTTTGACTGAAGAGGAGATTTCTGTGGACATACTTTATAGGCATAAATTTAGCTGCCATGCTTTGATGTAAAAAAATATGGACATTTGTTTTTGTTTGTGACTTTAGCTTATCACCTGATTGCCTCATCCATGTCTCCAAGAGTTTCTCCTCAGATTTCTCTGCTTGTGTCCTACCAAGGAGGGCAACCAGGACCACCCCAGCTGCCAGACTCTGCTGATAAGGATGATGGATCAAACGGAGACTGGCTCCACTGATGGTCCAGCAGAGGCTTCCTGGGATCTGAGTAGAGTCGGGATCGTCCAGGGTCCTGACGGAATGTCAGAAGAGAAGGTGGAAAGAAAAGGAGAAGAAAAGTTAAAGTGTTCACGGGATAAGGATAAGTAGGCAGTATCATTAAAGGGTTGCATATAGCATGAACGTAAAGTGTAGCTTTTCTAGAGGAGATATTCTAATCTATCCCATCCGCACACGAGGAGACGAGCATGAAAGGATTTATAGGGGTTGCCAGGTGGGTAAAATAAAATATAGAGGTAAAGAAAAAAATCAGTACTCACCTAACTGATCCACTTTGCAACAGTTCCAGTGGTAACCAAGTTCCCTACTCCCGAGGGCTGTTTCAACCTACAGGAAATTCCCCACCCAACTGATCCATGACTGCACCAGGAACCCAGCTGTATTTCTAGAAGAGAATGAGAAGCAGATTTTTTTTACGCATCCTGAGCCATTGGTAATAAAAAAAATATGCCCCCCTTTCCCTCCCAAAAAATAAACTTCACCCCCGGACAACCCTACAAGACACCCACCCACAGACATTAGATGAAACATTGGAATTGGCAGATTTCAGTAGGTACAGCCAATTATGTAATGTGCATGGTAGCCAACCCACTCTCCGGGTAAAGAAGTATCAGACCTTGTGGTGTTTGGCCACAGCCTATTCCTCTTTCCCCATTAAAGGGAAAAAGGCTTTCACTCCCCAAACTATTTATATGTGCATATAGCTCTTTCAAATATAAGTCCAGAAATATCTTTACATGGACTGTCTGTTCCTCTTATACTGAAAAATCAGCATTTGGATTGATAGGCAAATAAGGCTAAAGAACTTTTTGTAGACCTGAAGCCTCTGTCACTCCAGCTCTATTCCCCACTCAGCGCCATCTCCTCCTGCTTGACTGATAGTTCTTTTCCTTTGTCTGAAGTCCAAATCTGGTTTGGTTTTTATCTTAAGTCATGACATACTATAGTGTAGAGGCTGTCAGTCAAGCAGGAGGAGGCGGCGCTGCGCGGGGAATAGAGCTGGAGTGAAACAGGCTTCAGATCTACCATAGCTCTTCAGCCTCATTTGCACATCATTTCAAACACTGATTTCTCAGTAATGGAGGAACGGACTGGCCATGTTAAGATATTGCTGGACTTGTCTTTGAAAGAGCTACAGTTAGGTACATATGTATTTGGACAGAGACAACATTTTTCTAATTTTGGTTCTAGACATTACCACAATGAATTTTAAACAAAACAATTCAGATGCAGTTGAAGTTCAGACTTTCAGCTTTAATTTGAGGGTATCCACATTAAAATTGGATGAAGGGTATAGGAGTTTCAGCTCCTTAACATGTGCCACCCTGTTTTTAAAGGGACCAAAAGTAATTGGACAATTGATTCCAAGGCTATTTCATGGACAGGTGTGGGCAATCCCTTCGTTATGTCATTCTCAATTAAGCAGATAAAAGGCCTGGAGTTGATTTGAGGTGTGGTGCTTGCATTTGGAAGGTTTTAGTGTGAAGTAAACATGCGGTCAAAGGAGCTCTCCATGCAGGTGAAACAAGCCATCCTTAAGCTGCAAAAACAGAAAAAACCCATCCGAGAAATTGCTACAATATTAGGAGTGGCAAAATCTACAGTTTGGTACCTCCTGAGAAAGAAAGAAAGCACTGGTGAACTCATCAATGCAAAAAGACCTGGGCGCCCACGGAAGACAACAGTGGTGGATGATCGCAGAATAATCTCCATGGTGAAGAGAAACCCCTTGACAACAGCCAACCAAGTGAACAACACTCTCCAGGAGGTAGGCGTCTCAATATCCAAATCTACCATAAAGAGAAGACTGCATGAAAGTAAATACAGAGGGTTCACTGCACGGTGCAAGCCACTCATAAGCATCAAGAAGAAAAAGGCTAGACTGGACTTTGCTAAAAAACTTCTAAAAAAGCCAGCACAGTTCTGGAAGAACATTCTTTGGACAGATGAAACCAAGATCAACCTCTACCAGAATGATGGAAAGAGAAAAGTATGGCGAAGCCGTGGTACAGCTCATGATCCAAAGCATACCACATCATCTGTAAAACACGGCGGAGGCAGTGTGATGGCTTGGGCATGCATGGCTGCCAGTGGCACTGGGTCACTAGTGTTTATTGATGATGTGACACAGGACAGAAGCAGCCGAATGAATTCTGATGTATTCAGAGCCATACTGTGTGCTCAGATCCAGCCAAATGCAGCCAAACTGATTGGTCGTTGTTTCATACTACAGATGGACAATGACCCAAAACATAAAGCCAAAGCAACCCAGGAGTTTATTAAAGCAAAGAAGTGGAATATTTTTGAATGGCCATGTCAGTCACCTGATCTCAACCCAATTGAGCATGCATTTCACTTGTTAAAGACTAAACTTCAGACAGAAAGGCCCACAAACAAACAGCAACTGAAAACCACCGCAGTGAAGGCCTGGCAGAGCATCAAAAAGGAGGAAACACAGCGTCTAGTGATGTCCATGAGTTCAAGACTTCAGGCAGTCATTGCCAACAAAGGGTTTTCAACCAACAACTAGAAATGAACATTTTATTTACAATTATGTAATCCGTCCAATTACTTTTGGTCCCTTTAAAAACAGGGTGTCACATGTTAAGGAGCTGAAACTCCTAAACCCTTCATCCAATTTTAATGTGGATACCCTCAAATGAAAGCTGAAAGTCTGAACTTCAACTGCATCTGAATTGTTTTGTTTAAAATTCATTGTGGTAATGTCTAGAACCAAAATTAGAAAAATGTTGTCTCTGTCCAAATATATATGGACCTAACTGTACATGTGAGTATAAACAGTTTGGGGTGTTAAATCTTGCTGACAGATTTCAGTACAGCATATATGTGTATAGGGGAATTGGTAAAATGCGATGTGTATGTATATGCTTCTAATTACAGCAGAACCATTATTAGAAGCTCCTGGGCCCCAATGCAAGTTTGTAACGGGGCCTTCACTTACCATTTGCCATATGTATTATCTGAAGTCACAAAGGAGCATTTGGACCCAGGTACAACTGCTACCTGTACACACATCCTTGCTAAGTTATCAGAATGAATTAAGCCCCTATACACATTAGATGCAAGTCATGCAAACCCACTGAATTCTGTGGAACGAGTAGACCATCTGATGTGTCCAACTGTCTGCTGACAGATGATGGCTGGGGAGGCAAGAGTGGGGCCATCTGAACTTAAACAGTTGGTCCTTTTGTTTTCAGGGCAGACAAGCCACTGCCAGAGGAGCCTAGAAATAGAAATGCTCCATTCAAACCTGGGTCCCAGTCAGCGACCTCTCAAACAGCCAAATCAGATGTCTTGCTTTGCACTGATGATGAGCAAACACCCTGAAACACGTGTCTGAAAATATGGTTTGGGCATTTATATTAAGTCATGTGGCAAGGCTCGTTAAAGGGTCAATATTGACTGTTAGGATTGCTACTTCCAGTAGGTGGCGCTAGACTTTTAATCCTCTTCCTCTCTGAAGTGGCAATTTGCTCATTCAAACCTGTAACTTCAAGTACTGATAATGCATTAAATTATTATTTTTGCACTAAATGCCTATTTTATGTATCACTCATGATAGTTTTTCCTTTAAGTACATTTTTCTTAAATAATTAAAGGGATAGTCGTCCTTTGGGGACAATTTTTTTTTTATTTTTTTTTACTAAAGTTCATCTAATTTAGGGCTAAAAATAATTTTTGCAATTGGATTTGGTTAAAAATGTTGCACCGTTTGCCTTATATAACCTGTGTGTTGCACTGTCTATTGCTGGCTACTCCAGGAGTTATTTGAGAACCCATCAGTGAGCCCGCTATGATGGTTTGATGGAAAGTTTATGACTTATGACCTTAGAACACATCAAAATTGAATGTACAGCTGGCAAAAAAAAGCCTTTAAAAGCCAAACGGTGCAACATTTTTAACGAAACCCGATTGCAAAAATTATTTTTAGCCTCAAATACATGCATTTAAGTAAAAAAAAAAAAAAGTTTTATACCAGCTTCGGATTGACGCCATTAATATGCTAATTTCTCAATACAGCGGTGATTAGTTACAGGTTAGTTACAACCTATATTTAACGAAAACGAACCCAATTAAAATATTCATCCATAACTTTTATACCGGGCAGAACTGTAAAGTCGTCTCACAAAAACAGTCTGAACCTAATTGGAACATTAAAGTGTAATATCTCTCAGCTAAAAGCAATTTATAAGAGAGTTTTACAGCCCAGGAATGGGTGTAAGAAAAGCACCATCTTTTCATTTCACATAAAAATCCATGTGATCGCCACGAGGGGTTATTAATCACTCAAAACGCTTTCAAATCCCTGTATAAAAAGTGATCAAAGGGAATAGGAATATTGCATGCATGTGTATGGGAATCGAGTGTTTATGGGTATTTTTCCCTAACACCCCCCAGGCCTTCTGTTCTTTTTTTATTATTTTAGGTAACTGAATACAGAAAGATGCTATTCACTAATACTGAACCTGCAAATAATAATCAATATTATCTAACAATCAATTATCATTCACATGAATGGATTTAAAGAGATTTTCCAGCCTAAAGTATTTATCACCTATTAGAGGATAGGCGATAAGAGCTACCCCTTTAATTGTCAGGAACCTATAAGAAAATGTTTGGAATCTCAGATAAAGTAAAGCACCCGCAGATTTACCCCTCACAGTCAAAGCATGCTTTCCCTTACCCCCTAATATACTCCCCCAGTGATCACAGCAGAGTCTGCATTCTCCCCCAGTAGTGTACAACAACGTTCATTGCTCCTTCTGTCTCTATTTCTGGCATAAGTCTAAGGAAGACCCCTAAACTTTTTCAGTACTAATATGGTGTGCCCCATAATTTGCGAAACGTCTACCTTTATAAAAGTGGCATAAAGACGTTGGTAAATATCCCCCTATGGTGGGCACAGAACTGCACCTCTCTCTTCCTTTAGTTATGACATCAGCGTTATCCATTTTCCTTTTCAGTCACAGCAGGATATCTTCTTTGCCTTAGTAGTCACAGCAGTACCTTGACTATTATCCCTGCAGACAGTTACAGCAGTGCCTTTACTCTTTTCCCCGGCAGTCACAGCAGTGCCTTTATTATTTCCCCAGCAGTCACAGCAGTGCCTTTATTATTTCCCCAGCAGTGCCTTTACTATTTCCCCAGCAGTCACAGCAGTGCCTTTATTATATCACCAGCAATCACAGCAGTGCCTTTATTCTTTCCCAAGCAGTCACAGCAGCACCTTTACTCTTTCCCTTGCAATCATAGCAGTGCCTTTACTTCTTTCTCAGCAGTCACCGCAGTGCCTGTACTGTTTACCCAGAAGTCACAACAGAGATTTTACCTTTTCCCAGTCACTGTAGTGCCTTTACTCTTTCCCCACCAGTCCCAGCATTGCCTTCACTGTTTCCATAGCAGTCACAGCAGCGCCTTTACTCCTTCACCAGCAGTCACAACAGTGCCTTTGCTCTTTCTCCAGCAGTCACGGCAGTACCTTTGCTCTTTCTCCAGCAGTCACGGCAGTACCTTTGCTCTTTCTCCAGCAGTCACGGCAGTACCTTTGCTCTTTTCCAAGCAGTCACAGCAGTGCCTTTACTCCTTCACCAGCAGTCACAGCAGCGCCTTTACTCTTTCCCAAGAAGTCACAGCAGGATCTATAATTTTTCCCCACCAGTCACCGCAGTGCCTTTACTCTTTCCCCAGAAGTCAAGTAATGCTTTAACTCTTTCTCCAGCAGTCACAGCAGTACCTTTGCTCTTTTCCAAGCAGCCACAGCAGTGACTTTCCTCTTTCCTTAGGGGTCACTGCAGTGCCTTTACTCTTTCGTCAGCAGTCATAACAAATCCTTTACTCTTTCCCCAGCAGTGCCTTCACTCTTTACCTAGCAGTCACAGCAGCACCTTTACTCTTTTCCAATTAGTCACAGCAGGGCCTATGCTTTTTCCCCAGCAATCACAGCAGTGCCTTTACACTTGCCCCAGCAGTCAAGTAATGCTTTAACTCTTTCAACAGCAGTCACAGAAGTACCTTTGCTCTTTTCCAAGCAGTCACAGCAGTGTCTTTACACCTTCACCAGCAGTCACAGCAGCACCTTTACTCTTTCCCAAGTAGTCACAGCAGAGCCTATAATTTTTCCCCAGCAGTCACAGCAGTGTCTTAACTCTTTCCACAGCAGTCAAATAGTGCTTTAACTCTTTCTCCAGAGGCCACAGCAGTACCTTTGCTCTTTTCCAAGCAGCCACAGCAGTGACTTTCCTCTTTCCCCAGCAGTCACAACATGGCTTTCACTCTTTCCTCAGGAGACATAGCAATACCTTTACACATTTCCCAGCAGTTACAGCAGTGCCTTTACTCTATTCCCAGTAGTCACAGCAGTGCCTTTACTGTTTCCCTAGCAGTCGCAGCAGTACCTTTACTCTTTCCTCAGCAGTCAAGTAGTGTTTTAACTCTTTCTCCAGCAGTCACAGCAGTACCTTTACTCTTTTCTAAGCAGACACAGCAATGCGTTTGATCATTCCCCAGCAGTCACAGCAGTGCCCTTTCTCTTTCCCAGCAGTCACAGCAGTGCCTTTACTCTTTCCCCAGCAGTCACAGCAGTGCCTTTACTCTTTCCCCAGCAGTTAGCAGTGTCTTTATTCTTTTCCCAGCAGTCACAGCAGTGCCTTAACTTTTCCGCCAGCAGTCACAGCAGTGCCTTTTACTCTTTGCCCATAATGCAAAAAGTAGCTGAATCCGGCACTATCCTGGATTCCACTATTTTTTGCATTATAAGGATTGGGCCCCTTTCCGTGCATCTTACATACCAAGGAGTGCCATTCTTTGTATATATTTTACTCTTTCCCCAGCAGTCACAGCTGTGCCTTTTACTCCTTCACCAGCAGTCACAGCAGCACCTTTACTCTTTCCCAAGTAGTCACAGCAGAGCTTATAATTTTTCCCAGCAGTCACAGCAGTGTCTTAACTCTTTCCTAAGCAATCACAGTAGTGCCTTTACTATTTCCCCAGCAGTCACAGCAGTGCCATTACTCTTTCCCCAGTAGTCACAGCAGTGCCATTACTCTTTCCCCAGTAGTCACAGCAGTGCCTTTACTCTTTCCCCAGTAGTCACAGCAGTGCCTTTACTCTTTCCCCAGCAGTCACAGCAGTGCCTTTACTCTTTCCCCAGCAGTCACAGTAGTGCCTTTACTATTTCCCCAGCAGTCACAGCAGTGCCATTACTCTTTCCCCAGTAGTCACAGCAGTGCCATTACTCTTTCCCCAGTAGTCACAGCAGTGCCTTTACTCTTTCCCCAGCAGTCACAGCAGTGCCTTTACTCTTTCCCCAGCAGTCACAGCAGTGCTGACGCGCCCCCTGGGCCGCGTGGGGAACCCGGAACCGGGCCTTTTGTGGTATTCTGGGGGTTGTAGTCACCGTGGCAATGACCCGGTCCCGTGGCTCAGGGTGGTCAAACCAATGGCGGTCAATTGATATGGTTTTCATTGTTTTCAAATGTCCGACTACGCCACCTGTGGATTGCGGCCAGGATGAACCGCCGCTGAAGGCAGACCGCTGGGGCTGGTGTTAGTGAGCAGCACAGGAATGGTATAACTCCCCACAGGAGAAGTGTAGCCCCAGGGCAGTGTAGGTGGATGATGGGGGTGATGGTGCGAGGGAATAATGACTCAGAGTCTCTGTAATGCAGTCCAGGATCTTTACTCACAGTTCGTTACTCCACGTTACTCTGGCCGGCTGTAACTTCCCGCGTTGCACCATGTTCACCAGGTGAGGGGGCTCGGCCCACTCTCAGATAATTTTGGAGCGCTTCGCAGGACCCCCTTTGCGTGTCCTTCCTCTGGCCTGTCATACCCCACCAGTGACCACGCTTCTGTCCGGCTGCCTCGGGCCTTCTCTGGGTAAACCTCGGCGCCAGTTTCCCTGACCCTATGTGGTGCCTTCCTAGCGGGTATAGTGAGGGGCTTGACCATATGAAATGTCACAGCCTCCGGTTTCTAGTTGAGGGTAGTTCCCTGCCTCCACTAGTTTCGGGGACCGGTCTCCCCCTTGGCCTGACCCCTCTACTCAGGTAGATGCGGGCGTATGGTGGCTACCAGCCGGTCCACACCCCTGAGGTCCCTGCTTTCCTCTGTGTTCCTAGAGCCTCCTCCGCTCTTCTTCATTCCTTTTCCCCAACTCCCTCTCTCTCCTTTCAGTGCTGACTGGGCCTCACAGGCTAGACCCGCATCCGGAGCAGAGCTCCACAGAGTCCTGCTCTGTCACATCTTCTCTCTGACTGAACTGAACCGACTTCTCTCTGAACTAAGATGGTGCCCACCTTTTGTACCTCCCTCTAGGTGTACCCAGGAACTGCTTCCTCCCTGCTCCTGCACTACAGGGTTCCCCCTTTCCTAGGTGTTCCCTCCCCCCACTCCAGCCAGGGACAGGGACTGTCGTGCTCTACTTGGAGGATATCGGTCGCCCTGGAGGATATCGGTCCACACTCCATCCTTACCTGAGAGTGAGATATCGCACATCTGGAAGAGATGCAATACCTCTGTAGCAACCGAGTCCCCAGGGTGCTACAGTGCCATTACTATTTCCCCAGAAGTCACAGCAGTGCCATTACTCTTTCCCCAGCAGTCACAGCAGTGCCTTTACTCTTTCCCCAGCAGTCACAGCAGTGCCTTTACTCTTTCCCCAGCAGTCACAGCAGTGCCTTTACTCTTTCCCCAGCAGTCACAGCAGTGCCTTTACTCTTTCCCCAGCAGTCACAGCAGTGCCTTTACTCTTTCCCCAGCAGTCACAGCAGTGCCTTTACTCTTTCCCCAGCAGTCACAGCAGTGCCTTTACTCTTTCCCCAGCAGTCACAACAGGATTCACCTTTCATATTAGGCATTGTATTTTTAGAGAAGATTTTAGGAAGCAGTAATTTCTAATTCTTTAGCCCTACTTTTCTATACTTTGAGAGATTACAGGTAGGTAGTTCTTCAAAATATCCAGCCACCTGAGACCAAGAGGCATCATAAAACGCAAATCTGATTCTACTTATTCAACTTTAAGTGAGAAAATGTAGATTTAGACAACTGATCTATTAACATGCAATGAAGGCATAACATCATAAATAGAATAAATTAACAATATTTTACTATATTATGGCAAATAAGTCGATTTTTAGTGAATAGAACAGACCCAGCCCCTTTGTCAGTCAGGACAAGTAGATACTAAGGAGTCAGAAGAAAAAGAATTTTCAGTCCCTGTAGTGTGAGTTGTAAAGGAAGAAGGTGTCCAGTTCTCAAATTCCAGGCAGACCTTTGACAGGTGAAGGTGTAGGGACCAGGGCGATGACATGACTAAGCCTACAAGCTATCTGATAGGAAGAGAGGGTGCAGGGTGATGGGTTTCAGCAGGACCTTATCTTCCAGGCTGCTACTTACTATTAGACCTTACTGTCGGTTATATGTTGAAGAAAGCCCTGCAATCACCATCACCGGTTTCATCTTCTACGTGGTATTCCAGAAGCTTTCAGCGTGATATTAACCCCTGCTGCTAACTTCATTTAAAGGGCATCTTCGACCCCCATTGACATTAACATCAACGATACGGTAAAAAAATCCAGAGTTAAGCGGCGACATTATTATTCTGAATTTCGCTCCTGTCACGCCTCAAAAGAACATAGATCTGAAACGTGCCCTATAGTGCTAAGGGAGGAGCTTCCAAAATAAATAAATAAATATTTGCTCTTTGTCGCCCCCTAGTGAGTAAAGTAGCTTTTAATATCTGTTAAAAATAGAAGAGAATGATTGCTGTAAACATTTTATTACTTAGGAAATTAATATATAGGCCGAGCAGAAGAGTTTTAATCTCATCTATGGTTATCTTAGCTATAACATCCCAGGCGTGTAAGGTATGCGAGGTGGTGTCTTGAGCACCATCAAGATCGCAGGGTAGCTATAATTAAACATCTTCATGTGTTTTTTTTTTTCTCCATACATTCCAATGCAATGCGGGTCAGCAGATCTAGACCTTTGTACAGGGGTCCTTATAGCATCTTATGGCTACTGATCTCTCCTTCTGGCTTTGTCCTTCTTATCTTGCTGGAAAATTGACAGCTGTTTTCTGTTTCTTAGAGCCAGAGACAATTACTACAGCATTCATTAGAAAAAAGCTCAGCGTAAAATCAAAGGTACAAAGAGGGACAGTATAGACCCATAAATTTCTCACCATATTCGAGATCCCTTTGATTCCAGAAACGTCCGTGTGCACGGGGAGCCCTCCTTCTGTCAGCAGTAATACTGCTTTGTACTGAATATTTGTGAGGGTGTGTGAATGCCTGCGCACGCTCTGCACCACTCCCTGACAAAACAGGTACATGTGTAATGTATGGTATATGTATCATGGTGGAATATTGAAAATGTGTGTTAATGTACTGTGATAAAGTAATATAGGGAAAGAATAGGAATAGAACAAGGTTAGATAGGAACCAGGGATTCAGGATAGGGGGGGTACTGTAGTGTAAAGAATAGGTAGAAATCATAGTTATTGGGTCTAGGGAATTTCCTAAGTGGGAGGCGTAAAAGGTTATAAGTAAGACAAGCACTTCCTGTTTGGGGCGGATAGGGTATAGAGTTGTGTTGGTTGTAATGTTCAAGCTTGTGCAGGAGGTACAATTGAGGAAGAGAAGAAATTTAGGGCCTTGCGGGCTGAAGGTCAGCAGACATGCAGAGAGAGGAAGAGAGGGAAAAGGGTAGCATGATGAAAGAGGAAGCGGATAACTGCGAGGAAACTTCCCTAAACATCTGGGGCCTACGGCCTGAAGAAGGAGTGGAGGAGTCAGCCTTACTTCCCAAGAAGGGGAAATGAGCGGGGATGCAGCTATAGAGAGCAGGACCGTGTTCCTGGAAGCTGTCGTACCGGGTGGGCCAGACCTGGTGGAAAAGGAGTCAGAGAAGAGAGGGACAGATAAGGAGGATAAAACTGTGATGGTTGTATCACAAAGTGCCGTGTCTGTGACCAAAACTGAATTAATGAAAAAGTTGAGTAAAGTTGTTTTGATGAAAAAGGAAACAGAGTCTGAAAGTGATTGTCAACCTGCAGCTGCTTCTGGAATCCTGAAGCTGATGGTATCCTCCAGGAAAACCGTGAGTGTTGTGCAGTACACACAGACCACAAGACACACTGGACATAATGTTTTATTTGTGGGGCATCAGGGTGTGGGAGCACAGCAGCAGCCCTTCGCCACAACTACCACTCTGCACCCCTTACATATTTAAAGGGTGAAACCAATCCACAGGATAGGTAATAACTTGTTGATAACTGAGGGTCTGATCTGTAGAACCCCATTCCCCCTTGACGAAACTGTGATGGCTGCTGTCCAACAGCACTTGGAACGGAAGAGCAATGCCGGTCCTGCAGGTAAACATGCTGTTTTTATTTTTATTTTATAGAGAAAAACAAAAAATAATCTTACCATTTACCAAACACGGCAAATAAACTGTTCACTGTATTGTAGGTCATCTCATATCCACTTTGCTCAGTTGGGAATAACCCTTTAAGCTGGCCATATACATTAGACTAATCTCCCAAACCTGTCGATTTCAACAGCACTAGTAATCATTTTAAGGAGTATAGGGACCTCCCAACCAGTGGTGCAACTTTAACCTTTTGGATCCCAATGCACAATCTCCAACAGGGCCCCCATCTTTAGTATTGGTCTTCTCATATGGGCCAAGAGAACCTTTAGAGACCCACCTAGGTTCCAGGTGCAGAATGAGACTGCATCGCCTGCACCTATTATAATTACACCCTGATGGAACTGTGAAGGCTTCTGTAGATCAGCACTCAGCACGGAAGAGCAGCGTTGGTCCTCCAGGTAAGTGTGCTGTTTTTTGCTTTATGGAGAAAAAATAAAAAATAATAACACCATTTTTTCACACCATTTGTAACATGGTGTGAGGCAGTAGCCATTGGCGAGGTTCTCGTCTCGTCTTCCATGCCCCGGGACGCTACATAAAAACGGGGGTCCTTATTTGGTGTATGTGGTGGTATTACTGCAGTGGACACCTTCAGGTTCAGCTCTGCCACAATTTGCGCTGCGCCGGACCTCTTTAAACCCTCTATGAGGAAACTAGACAAGTTTGTAAAAATAAAGTCCTTTTTACTGACAATAAAACTTATGTACAGAGGGTAGCAGGAAATAAGCTTGCTGTTTTCTTCTGCACAATACAGAGGCACATTCTTGGTGGTTATGGAGGGCGGCACAATACTTGTGTTGAACGTTACAGATGAACAGCAGGACAAGTTGGGTAACTCCATCTTCCTCTTACAGGGCCACATGGGTCAATGTGTTATGCTGTGATCACTGCACCCTAGCTGCGCTCTGACAAAGCAGTGTAAGGGAGCCCTCACTAGCTGCCACCTTACCGACGTGCCCCAGCCTGATAACCCAGCTTTCCTTCACAGCTGGTCTCCAGGTTTGCTAACACTACTGCTTCCTTTAGCTTTAAGTACTTAAGTGCCCCAGACTTGCCTGCTATGAGGAACTGCTGCCACTGTAGAATTCTTGCTGAGACTTGCCACCTTTCCTTGTCCTGGCTGCCACACACACACCCAGTGATGATAACCTTCTTCTGAGGGTGTCATTTCTTGTTGCCAGCTCACTAACAACTAACTACAAAACCAGGAACTGACACACAGTCCTCCTCCTTGGGCAGGCCCTACAGTTAACCCTGTCACCCCCAACTAACAGGAACTGCAGCCTACAGGAGAATATCACATACAATACAGTACATTTTCATACATTTAAAACAACTGTTCTCCACATTCACACATTTACGTTACATGTATGGGTTGTTACGATTACAGAGATACCTAATATGCCTATGATATTTATAGATTTATAATGATTATTTTTAAAAAGTGTATTACAAAATGTGCATATTATAATTTTATAGGAGAAAAAAAAAGTCTGACTTTTATTTTACCTCAATATAGGTGAAGCGGACATATTTGTAGGTTAAACAAGCCCATAAGTACTTAATATACAGGTGCATCTCACTAAATTGGAATATCATCAAAAAGTTAATTTATTTCAGTTCTTCAATACAAAAAGTGAAACTCATATATTATATAGAGTCATTACAAACAGAGTGATCTATTTCAAGTGTTTATTTCTGTTAATATGGATGCTTATGGCTTACAGCCAATGAAAACCCAAAAGTCATTATCTCAGTAAGTTACAATAGTTAACAAAAAACACCTGCAAAGGCTTCCTAAGTATTTAAAAAGGTTCCTTAGTCTATTTCAGTCGGCTCCACAATCTTGGGAAAGACTGCTGACTTGACAGATGTCCAGAAGGCAGTCATTGACACACTCCACAAGGTCCCAGAGTCTGGAGGAAGAGTGGAGAGGCCACAATCCAAGCTGCTGGAGGTCTAGTGTGAAGTTTCCACAATCAGTGATGGTTTGGGGGGCCATGTCATCTGCTGGTGTAGGTCCACTGTGTTTTATCAAGACCAAAGTCAGCGCAGCCGTCTACCAGGACATTTTAGAGCACTTCATGCTCCCCTCTGCCGACAAGCTTTTTGGAGATGGAAATGTCATTCTCCAGCAGGACTTGGCCCCTGTCCACACTGCCAAAAGTACCAATACCTGGTGTATAAACAACAGTATCACTGTGCTTGATTGGCAGCAAACTCGCCGGACCTTAACCCCATAGAGAATCTATTATAGAGAATCTATGGGGTATTGTCAAGAGGAAGATGAGACACCAGACCCAACAATGCAGACGAGCTGAAGGTTGCTATCAAAGCCACCTGGGCTTCCATAACACCTCAGCAGTGCCACAGGCTGATCGCCTCCATGCCACGCCACATTGATGCAGTAACTGATGCAAAAGTAGCCACGACCAAGTATTGAGGGCATTTACTGAACATACATTTCAGGAGGACAACATTTCGGATTTTAAAAACATTTTTCAAGCTGTTGTTATAAAATATTCTAATTTACTGAGATAATGACTTTTGTGTTTTCATTGGCTGTAAGCCATAATCATCAACATTAACAGAAATAAACACTTGAAATAGATCACTCTGTGTGTAATGACTCTATATAATATGAGTTTCACTTTTTGCATTGAAGAAATAAATTAACTTTTTGATGATATTCTAATTTATTGAGATGCACCTGTATGTATGTATGTATATATATATATATATATATATATATATATATATATATATATATATATATATATATATATATATAGCGCTTAGATAGGTCCCCCATGGTCTTCTCCGCAATAATTTTGATTGTATCAAGCCATCGGGTAATGACCTTCCTCTTTGCCTTGTTCCTTCTATTCTTCCGACCATGATGTCCTTTTCCAGTGATTGGTCTATTAGTATAATAACTTTGTCCTAATGGGTCTTTATCCCATTCTTAACACTAAATCTGGCTATATACAGTACAGACCAAAAGTTTGGACACACCTTCTCATTTAAAGATTTTTCTGTATTTTCATGACTATGAAAATTGTACATTCACACTGAAGGCATCAAAGCTATGAATTAACACATGTGGAATTATATACTTAACAAAAAAGTGTGAAACAACTGAAAATATGTCTTATATTCTAGGTTCTTCAAAGTAGCCACCTTTTGCTTTGATGACTGCTTTGCACACTCTTGGCATTCTCTTGATGAGCTTCAAGAGGTAGTCACCGGAAATGGTTTTCACTTCACAGGTGTGCCCTGTCAGGTTTAATAAGTGGGATTTCTTGCCTTATAAATGGGGTTGGGACCATCAGTTGTGTTGTGCAGAAGTCTGGTGGATACACAGCTGATAGTCCTACTGAATAGACTGCTAGAATTTGTATTATGGCAAGAAAAAAGCAACTAAGTAAAGAAAAACGAGTGGCCATCATACTTTAAGAAATGGAGGTCAGTCAGTGCAAAAAATTGGGCAAACTTTGAAAGTGCCCCCAAGTGCAGTTGCAAAAACCATCAAGTGCTACAAAAAAAACTGGCTCACATGAGGACCGCCCCAGGAAAGGAAGACCAAGAGTCACCTCTGCTTCTGAGGATAAGTTTATCCGAGTCACCAGCCTCAGAAATTGCAGGTTAACAGCAGCTCAGATTAGAGACCAAGTCAATGCCACACAGAGTTCTAGCAGCAGACACATCTCTACAACAACTGTTAAGAGGAGACTTTGTGTAGTAGGCCTTCATGGTAAAATAGCTGCTAGGAAACCACTGCTAAGGACAGGCAACAAGCAGAAGAGACTTGTTTGGGCTAAAGAACACAAGGAATGGACATTAGACCAGTGGAAATCTGTGCTTTGGTCTGATGAGTCCAAATTTTAGATCTTTGGTTCCAACCACCGTGACTTTGTGCGACGCAGAAAAGGTGAACGGATGGACTCTACATGCCTGGTTCCCACCGTGAAGCATGGAGGAGGAGGTGTGATGGTGTGGGGGTGCTTTGCTGGTGACACTGTTGGGGATTTATTCAAAATTGAAGGCATACTGAACCAGCATGACTACCACAGCATCTTGCAGCGGCATGCTATTCCATCCGGTTTGCGTTTAGTTGGACCATCATTTATTTTTCAACAGGACAATGACCCCAAACACACCTCCAGGCTGTGTAAGGGCTATTTGACCAAGAAGGAGAGTGATGGGGTGCTACGCCAGATGACCTGGCCTCCACAGTCACCAGACCTGTACCCAATTGAGATGGTTTGGGGTGAGCTGGACCGCAGAGTGAAGGCAAAAGGACCAACAAGTGCTAAGCATCTCTGGGAACTCCTTCAAGATTGTTGGAAGACCATTTCCAGTGACTACCTCTTGAAGCTCATCAAAAGAATGCCAAAAGTGTGCAAAGCAGTCATCAAAGCAAAAGGTGGCTACTTTGAAGAACCTAGAATATAAGACATATTTTCAGTTGTTTCACACTTTTTTGTCAAGTATATAATTCCACATGTGTTAATTCATAGTTTTGATGCCTTCAGTGTGAATGTACAATTTTCATAGTCATGAAAATACAGAAAAATCTTTAAATGAGAAGGTGTGTCCAAACTTTTGGTCTGTACTGTATATAGCTAGATTTAGTGTTAAGAATGGGATAAAGAGTAAAGACCCATTAGGACAAAGTTATTATACTAATAGACCAATTACTGGAGAAGGACATCATGGTCGGAAGAATAGAAGGAACAAGGCAAAGAGGAAGGTCAGCAAGCCGATGGCTTGATACAATCAAAATTATGGCGGAGAAGACCCTGGTGGACCTATCTAGGCTTGCACAAGATCTATCTTCCTACAGGGCGTTCATCCATCAAGTCGCCATGGTTCGATATTGAGCTGAAGGCCATTAAAGAGTAATAATAGGTCAAAGGAAGGAAACTAGAGATGAACCAATACATTTGCAGGGCCCTGGTCCAACAACCAAGTCAGTAGTCTGTAGCCAGTGGACAGGGATGGGGCCCTGTGAACCACCTCTACCTGCCGGCATCCCTGGCTCTTTTTCTGAGTTGTTAGCCAGGCACAACATCGTGTCCACGTCACGGCAGGTAGGAGGTGGTTCATCCTGCATGAAATAATGACCTGGGTTCTGCGAATCTATTCACTCGTCTCTAAAGAAAACTTCTGCAAAGTGAAGCCTTTTGGGAAGGTTTCCTTATTGGTTCTGAAGGGATCTAATCCCGCCTGTCTAAAACATTGATGGTCCAAATCCACCAGAGCGAGATCGAAAACATAGATTTTCCTCACAAAGTTTAATCTTGAGCAGGGGACCTTACTCTATAACAACCATATGACCTTAGGCCATGTTCACACTAGGCATTTTTTCAGCGTTTTTTTATGCTTTTTTTATGCAAATTTTCAGCTGTGTTTTACAGTACCAGCAAAGTCTATGTGATTTCAGAAATCTCATGCACACACACATTGCTTTTTGTGTCATCAGTATTTTGTGCTTTGCATGTTTTTTTGCACAATAGAGCATGTCACTTCTTTCAGCTTTTTTTCTGCGTTTTTCACCCATTGAAAGTAATGGGTGCTGAAAAAAATGCCTAGTGTGAAAATAGCTATCAGGTTTTCCTGCGTTTTAGTGAAAAAAAAGCTAGTACAGCAGTACATGAAACTCATTTATTTTTGTGATTTTACCATCTTGTCTTTGTTACCTGAGATGGCAGTTTGGATTAGGACATTTAATTAAATTATTGATGTGTAAAGTGTAAACATTGGCTGACTTAGGTGTGAGATTGAACAATGTCTGTCGCCCACGGAGGTGTGAAAATGAACTATCTCTGAGCAACTCAATGGCAGACCATAGTGTGAAAATAAATAGTGTCCTTCAAACTCAATGCTCTGCCAGTGTCTTAGAAAAACTATTCCTGAACAATTCACTTCTCCCCACTGTTACATTTGTAATTCTGGTTAATAAGGTTTCACATATGTCTTGCATTGGTGACTGGTGTTCATGCTTCTATGATGGAAGCAAAGCTGAACTTTGTGATCCTGAAAAACGCACCAAAATACGCACCAAAGCCTGCATTTTTGACGCAGCTTCTTTCCTGCCAAGAGATCAGGTTTTGCTGCAGAAAAAAACACTGAAAAAAACCCTAGTGTGAACATAGCCTAACAGGGTATAATAAGGGGGTTATCCACATGGGGCATCAGGCAAATGTTGCTCAATAGCCATCTGTGCATCCAAGCACTGAGCTCAGGAGACAAAGTGGCATGGAGCTTTCCTAGCCATGTTCATCTGAACCCTCAATTCACACATATCACAGAAAAAAAGAGAACATACTTACAAATATCAAGTCATTGCTATAAAGTCCTTAAAGAGGACCTGTCACTTTCCATAAATATGTAATATTATTACCTGGTGTAAATGCCGCTGTTCTACTGATTTTAGTGATGTTTTTCTTTTTTTCCTGTTCCTCTCTGTTCCTGAGATATGGCCTCCTCTTGCCTGTAGTCTGTTTAACAAGTGGGTGTGGTCCTCAAGAACACACCTATAAAGAAGAGTTAGGGACCATGCCCACTTGGCTAACAAGACTAGATTTGTATACAGGGAAGAGGAGGCCATATCTCAGGAACAGAGAGGCGCAGGAAAAAAAGAAAAACATCGCTGGATTCAGGAGAACAGCGGCATTTACACCAGGGAAAAGAGAATCAGTTGGGAAACAGTCAGCAGTAGATTGTCTGCAGCATCACCAATATTGATGTAAATGGAAAAAAACACTTTTAATTCCTGCAAAGCTGACAATGAAACACCTGTTAGTCTTAAGTCATACACCCTTCCCCTAGCTCACATGATAGTTTGGGGAGTGCAATTAGGGCACCATGTAACTACTGATTAAGGGCAACCTCAGGGCTAGTTAGAAACACGAACCTGCATCATTTTATGGATTGACTGTGAAGTTCAGGAAAAAAAAAATATATACACCTGGATTAAGGGAAAGGAAAGAATCATAATGATGCAAGTGAAAATCGTTCCATTTTACTTGTGATTAATGTGGTTCGAATTCCTTTCACCTGTTTTGCCTTACATTACGAGCGGGACGACGTTGACAAATCTGCCTCTTATTCTAAATTACTCAGATCTGACATGGGGTTTGGAAGTTAAGTGTCTACTTTAGCTGAACCCTTTAATTTGCCTGCTTAATCATGTTCAGTGCAGCGTATTAGCGGATGACGGTTTTAACCCCTCTCATCCCGTGCGGGAGACTATTCGATCTTGTGCGACGCGCTACTTTCCTCTATAGGACTAGAAGCGGTTAAAGGGACGGACATCTGAAAGGAAATTGATTGGAGTTATTTCAGCTTAGTTACAATTTAATAGTAGCCATAAAGAAAACAAAAATACTACCAGATCTCATTATTACAAGAGCCCAAGGAGCGTAGCTATGAGATTTGAGGCAGCAGACGTCTAGGCTTGCTAAACATGGCATCTAACTACAGCTTCAAGGGGGCTGCCATCTTGATTCCAGATGGGCTGACCTTCAAATGCACTGCCTCCAATATTATAGCTTTCTAATGTAAAGTACTTAAAGTTTTAGCAAAAGTTTGGGCATCGCTTGTCCAAGGACATGTCCTGCTGATAAGATGAAAGAAGGATTTACTTACCTCCGCAGGATGTATTTTTGTAGGGTTTCCCTTTAAATAAAAAAGGCAATCACGACCTAATAAGATCAAATAATCCAATTTTACAGTGTACACAATAGGGTTTTGGTTACTGTCACTTTAACAAGCGAAATAGATGTGGTGGTTGCAACACTTTAGAGGCACTGTTCTTGAACGTTGCAGTGTTAACCAAACTGAAAAAAACATAGACCTGGATTCATCAAGACTGGCAATCTTAATGAACAGGGTGGTGGAGTACATTGTACCAAATTCTTTCATAAATTTGGCGAATCCTTCAGTTGTCATGCGCCAATGTAAGAAATGTAGACCATGCAATTCTCAGGGCTTTGTTCCTTTCACAGAGGCCATAGAGATACTGTGATACCTCACCACATGTGAAGTGCTGTAAGGATCGTAGGGCACTGTATCTGTAGGACAGACCCAATTTTCACGGGCCCCATTCCTCCCTTAGTCAACCTTTTGTCACAGGTGTGTCAGATGTGACAGACAGTCGTCCTGCAGTTGGTTGCAGAAGATCTCATTGTTTGGCATTACAGACACTTTCTTAGCTGTTTCACTCTAGGACCCAGCGGCTGCCTCTCTCCTACTCTAATTGACACCCTGGCCTGGGTGTTTAAATAGTTTTACTTTTCTGAAGGGCGGTGCCGGTGATATTCACATGTTTCCCTGTGAAAGCTTGCAGAGAGTGCTGTCTGTTTACTTCCTCTCTGGTGCTAAGAGGACGTGTGTGTTATCTCTCTAAAGTCGGCTCAAGCTAAGTTATCTTTCCCCCGTGTCTGTCTACCTTGTTGTCTTTAGTTGTTAGTGGGGATCGATTAGGGTTCATCCCCCCTTCCCTATCTAGGGCCAAGCGCTAGGGAAATACAGGGGTA
Source organism: Phyllobates terribilis (assembly GCF_046119375.1). Classification (NCBI taxonomy): domain Eukaryota; kingdom Metazoa; phylum Chordata; class Amphibia; order Anura; family Dendrobatidae; genus Phyllobates; species Phyllobates terribilis. The sequence goes on from NW_027362770.1 coordinate 141,847,548, forward strand.
GGTTCCTGTGCGGCGATTGGTGAAGAACCTTATATAGGGACGGTAGGGGAGACAGGGTGATATCAGATCAGCCTAGGAGGAGTTACGCTCACGCCCGGACTGACTGGCGTGAGCGTGATTAGTGATCCCACTGTACCATGAACCGAGGAGTGCCTGGAGGGGCGTAACTAAGTATCAACCCGATCCGACCAAGGTCGCATGGCGGCTTAGTCGACTCCGTGAACCAAGGAGGAACCGAGCAGAGGGACCAGGTGCTACTCCAGGTCAAACCCCGGTCACAGTTGTTGACCCACACCGGGGAATGCAGGAACAGGCAGGTAGACTGGCATACAGGCAGGTGGGTATTGGCAGGCACAGCTGGTATGCAGACAGGTGGGTACTGGCAAGTACGGCTGGTATGCAGACAGGTGGGCACTGGCAAGCACAGCTGGTATGCAGACAGGTGGGCACTGGCAAGCATGGCTGGTATGCAGACAGGTGGGCACTGGCAAGCACGGCTGGAGTGCAGACAGGGAGGTACTAGCAGGTTGGAGCGCAGGCTGGATAGGGTCCAGTACAGACTGGGAGACAGGTACAGAGCCGCAGATGCGGTAGTCAAGCAGAGTAAAGCGAAACCGCCGGAGCGGAGGACAAGGCAGAGCAGAGAGGAACTGCCGGAGCGGTGGACAAGGCAGAGCAGAGCGAAACCGCCAGAGCGGTGGACAAGGCAGAGCAGAGCGAAACTGCAGGTGCGGTGGACAAGGCAGAACAGAGCTAAACCGCAGGTGCGGTGGACAAGGCAGAGCAGAGCGGAACCGCCAGAGCGGTGGGCAAGGCAGAGCAGAGAAAAGCTGCCGGAGCGGTGAGTAAGGCAGAGCAGAGGGAATCCGCCGGAGCGGTGGGCAAGTCAGAGCAGAGAGAAGCCGCTGGCGTGGTGAGCAAGTCAGAGCAGAGAGAAGCCACCGGAGCGGTGGGCAAGTCAGAGCAGAGAGAAACCGCTGGCACGGTGAGCAAGTCAGAGCAGAGAGAAGCCGCCAGAGCGGTGGGCAAGGCAGAGCAGAGGGAAGCCGCCGCAGCGGTGGGCAAGTCAGAGCAGAGAGAAACCACTTGCGCAGTGAGCAAGCAGAGCCGAACAGGGCTGAAGGTGCAAGCAGAGAGGACAGGGCTCTGTTCACATGGAAAAGACTGGAAAACACAGTAGGATGGCTAGAACACAGGAGGAAGATACGGAGGAAGGGAAAAGGGACAAGCAGAACCAGATACACACAAGGTACTTACTATGAAGTACCGAGTGGACACAAAACTCACAAACAGAAGTACAGAGACGATGAGTAGGAGTTAGGTGCAGGTTCAGATACTGCAGGAAAAGGGAAGGTACGGACATAGAGAGAAAACAGGTAACAGGCTAGAATACCGTTCAGACAGGAACTGCTACTGCAATGAGATACAAGAACGAGCCTGGGTATACAGCCCCCAGAGTGCCAGAAACAGACTAGAAGTCACAGGTAACAGGCTTGGGTATACAGCCCCCAGAGTGGCGGAAACAGACTAGAAGTCAGAGATAACAGGTCTTGGTATGCAGCCCCCATGGTGGCGTAAACAGACAAGATACAGGACAGGACCTAGCAATTCAGTTGCAAAGACAAACTGAGTGAAGGTGTTGCTCAGGCACCTCCTTCTGGGTGGAGGGGGTTTAAATATCCAGTGACTCACAGCAATATACTGGAGACGCATTAGGGGTGCGCCCACAGCAGCTATAAGAATCAGGAAGTAACCGGGCCGCCGCCCTAAGCAGTCAGTCAAGAGACATGCACACAGCATGAACTGGAGCAAGGTTTGCAGGCTGGACTGACAGGTAAGATTGCGGTCTTGCATAGTGGGAGGTGGTGCACTATGCAAGTGTGGCACCCTAGGGGTCTGGTTGCCACAGTAATAGAAATATTATGTCTGAGAGCAAGTGGGAGGTTTCTCTGGTCAGGAGCCCTAAGCATGCAACACTGCCCGCCCAGACCTGGGACGGGAGGAATCTGCCCTTATAAACTGGGTCTGGGGCGGGATTAGGGAGTGAAGTCCCAGGCAGAGACAGAGTCAGAGTCTGGGAGTCAGAGCTTGGAGAGGGAAAGATACAGCAAGAGCTCTGTAGGAGCAGGAGTGAGTGCCAGAGGCTGGAAGCTAGATAGCTCGCCTTGGCTGAAGACACTAAACCCGGACACGGAGTCCGAGGCTGTGGGGACATTCAGGTCCAGCAGCAGAATCCAACCGGCATGGGATTCCAGGTCCTCTGGCCTTAGAAGCCCGGAGGCACGGTCACAAGCAAGGGACCAGCACCGCCATCGTGAAGCGGAGGCTAACGGAAGGCCCCAAGTCACCGGCCATACGGGTGAGCACCACACGGTAGACTCAGGGACGTGGGCTACTTCTACCCGCATAGAGCAAGGTAGCCAGGAAAGAGTGCAGATAGTCGGGGAGGCCTACAACTCCACCTGGCCAGGGGAGATCCTACTTGCTTACAGACTGACCAGGCCCCTACTGCTAACCAGTACTCCCGGGAGGGTCTGCTTTATACCATCAGTAAAGACCCTGAACTGCACCACACGTCTCTGTGTTTCATCGCCGCACCGTCACCATTAGTACTGGGACGCTCACACCATCACTCTCATCATCCACACTAGCTGCCCTGAGGCAATACTTCTCCCGTGGGGAGTTATCCCATACTCGGCTGCGCAAACAACATCAGCCTCAGCGGTCTGCAGCACAGCGGCGGTCCCCACTGACCGCAATCCACGGGTGGCGTAGTCGGACATTTGTTATTACACTAAGACTGCCACTGGTTTGACCGCCCTGGGCACGGACCAGGTCACAGCCACGGAGGACTACAACTCCCAGCGATCTGGCTCCGGATATCCCCTGCACAGCACAGACCCAGAGGGCGCGTCAACTTTGGCGTAGTCGGCAGGATTTCGTGCCCGCAACCACCGGGTACTGCGTGCCTGAAAAAGACTTTTATACTAACCTGTGGCGAAGTTTCCCGCCGTCCGGAGTCGTTTCCCGCCATCGGACGCCATCTTGGGTCGTTTCCCGCCATCTTCTGCCGTCTTCCCGCCATCCGCAGCCGCTTCCCGCCATCGGACGCCATCTTCGGGACGCCGCACGGGAAGAAGAGGGGCATAGACGCCGAAAGCGCGCGAGATCCGAAGCTCCGCCCCACGCACTGACGCTGCGCAAGGTCCTGGAAGGGAGGAAGAGCGACGCTGACGTCATCGGAGCGCGACGTCAGGTCCTCTACCCCGACGATTGACTGCAGAGCCGTGGCCTACGGAAGAAGAGCGTCGCAAGGTAGGCCACGGTCCACTAGAGGGGAGGAGGATGCCGGATACCGAGGGGAGCTCCACCGCCACACCGGCCGCCAGCGCAACCGCTGCAGCGGTCATGCCATTCACCATGCCCTATATCCCGGGGGCAACCTGGCTACCCCAGTACTCAGGGGAGTCACATACCCTAAGTGACTTTAGGGAAAGACTGGATAGCCTCTTCCAGGTATAACCCCTCACGGAAGAGCAAAAAGTGAGCATCCTGGTGGCCCAGTTAATCGGGGCAGCCCAAAGGGAGGTAAAGTCCTGGTCACCTGGGAAGAAGAGGACTGTCAGAGAAATACTAGCCCGGCTGAAAGACACATTTGATACCTGCACCTCAGCCGAAATAAAACTCAGATTTTACGGGTGCAAACAACGGGCACAAGAAAGTATAAGGGACTATGCTCTAAACTTACAAGAGGCCCTGAGAGCCATTAAACAGGCAGACCCTGACAGCGTGGGAAATGAAGACAAGCTGTTGACCGAACAATTTATTGAGGGTCTACTGTGCAATGCCCACCGAACCCAGTTGCGGGCAATGGCCTTACAGGACCCTGACCTGGACTTTGCACAGTTCAAGGACAGAGCCATCTGGGTGCTCCGAGAACCGGCACCAGGTGGCGCTGTGACCCACAGGCGCCCTGCTATCACTTATCACCAGGACGCGGCGCCCTTGTCTGCAGGGCCTGTGGGAGCTGATGCGCAGGCTTTGAACAATGACCCGGCTACAGACCTGCACCATCAGGTCCAAGAGCTGACTAAGAGCGTTGCCGCGCTAACCAGAACTGTGCAGTCTTTACAGGTCTCTTCTCCAGGAAAGATCCAGCTGGCATCCGGACCGGAGGATGTCCCGTGGCGCCGACTGAGGAGGACCCCACCGGCCAGAGGGAGACCCAGCGACCGATACAACGAGGACGGACGACCCATCTGCCGCCGCTGCAATCAACCCGGACATATGGCAAGGTACTGTCATTTAAACGGGCACAACCTGGGGTAGAGGGCCAACCCCCAGGCATAAGATCATCAGGCCCATCGAACTGGCGTGACAAATACGTAGGGGGACGTCCGGTCTTGCCTGTGGTACTGGATGGCATTCCTATGAGTGCCCTACTAGACACTGGGTCACAGGTGACTACCATCCCGTACGTGCTCTTCAAGCGGTACTGGAATGACTCGGACATAACCCGCTACCCAGATGACGACCTGAGCATTATAGCCAGCAATGGTCAGCCCGTGCCCCAGATAGGATTTAAAGAAGTGACCATCAAGGTCGGTAAAGTTGAACTGCCGGCACAAGGACTGATCATTGTGGACATTGACCGTTGCGAGAGTCACCCAAAAATAACCCTAGGTACTAACGTAATTGAAAACTGTCTTGCAGAGGTGATTCTTATTTTGCAGCAGGTTGCCAAGAACGCCAGTTCCAGCCAGCAGCGTGTGCTCCAAAAAGAGATCCGGGTACTGATGAAGCGGCAACAAGTGGAACTATCTGGTGGTGAGATAGGTAGCGTGAGAATGTGTGACCCGTTCCCTATTGCCATGCCCCCAAAAAGTGAGATGATGATTTGGTGCCGGGCAGCTATTGGTCTGAGAGGTAGAGACTACCAAGCAATGGTAGAACCCGTCTACTAAGACAGTAGGCCCACCATTTTGACAGCACGGGGGTGGTCGATGTACGTCATGGGAGGGTGCCCGTCCGCATCATAAATATCGGGGAGAGAGAAGTATACCTGCCCCGGTATGCCACGCTAGCCAAATTGTTCACCATCAACCAGAACTCTGTACAGGCTGTGGAACCCTTGCCTCCATCTCAACCAGAGGAAGGTAACGGCTCTAAGAAACCAATGGAGGACTGGTGTCAGCAACTGCATTTGGGTACTGACTCCACTCCCTCACACCAAAAACAGGGAGTCTATCGGGTGGTTCAAGAGTATGAGAGAGTGTTTAGTAAACACCCGCTGGACTTTGGGCGAGTAAAGGGGGTAGAACATCACATCCCCACGGGAGACCATCCTCCCATAAAGGAGAGATACCGACCCGTACCCCCTGCACACTATTAACACGCCAAGGGGATGTTAAAAGACATGAAGGAGGCTGGGGTAATCAGGGACAGCTGTAGCCCCTGGGCAGCTCCACTAGTCTTAGTGAAAAAGAAAGACAACACCATGAGAATGTGTGTAGACTACAGGAAGGTCAACCGTATCACACACAAAGATGCGTACCCGTTACCAAGGATAGAAGAGTCCTTAGCTGCATTAAAATCTGCTAACTTCTTCTCTACTTTGGATCTCACTAGCGGGTACTGGCAGGTTCCTGTAGCAGAGGCGGACCGGGAGAAGACCGCATTCACCACCCCGATGGGACTCAGCGAATTTAACTGTATGCCGTTCGGGCTCTGCAACGCACCAGGAACCTTCCAACGGTTGATGGAATGCTGTCTGGGACACCGGAACTTCGAGACGGTCCTATTATACCTGGACGACGTCATCATCTATTCCAAGACCTATGAGGACCATCTGGAACACCTGGCAGAAGTGTTTGAAGCCCTGGCAAACTATGGCCTAAAGGTAAAACCCTCAAAGTGTCATCTACTGAAGCCAAAGGTACAGTACCTGGGACACGTGGTGAGTGCTGACGGAGTAGCCCCGAACCCTGACAAGGGCACCGTGATTAAGGACTGGCCAAGACCATCCAGCATAAAGGAAGTGCGGCAGTTCCTCGGGTTGGTAGGCTTCTACCAAAGAATCATTCCTGGTTTTACCAAGAAGGCAGCTCCTATGCAGGACCTCCTGATAGGCCAGTCCAGGAAGGCCAAAAAACAGAAGCCACCCTTCAAATGGGAAAAGCTGGAAGAGGAGTCCTTCCGCCAGTTGAAGATGGCCCTCACGGGGGATGAAATCCTGGCGTACCCTGATTACAGCCAGCCCTTTATCCTCCACACGGACGCAAGCAACATCGGGCTAGGGGCCGTACTGTCCCAGATCCAGCAGGGGAGAGAACGGGTAATTGCTTACACCAGCCGAAAACTGCGACCCACGGAAAGAAACCCTGAGAATTACAGCTCGTTCAAGCTAGAGTTCCTGGCAGTGGTGTGGGCAGTAACCGAATGTTTCAAGCATTACCTTGCCTCTTCCAGGTTCACCGTGTACACGGACAACAACCCGTTGACACACCTGGACACTGCAAGACTGGGTGCCCTGGAGCAGAGATGGATGGCCCGCCTGTCCAATTATCAGTTCACGATCAAATACCGGGCAGGACGCTCCAATACCAACGCGGACGCCCTGTCCAGGATGCCAAACCTACCGGACGAAGGGGAGGATCCAGAAGAATTGGAAGAGATCGAACTCCCTGCGTTCCACCGTCATGGGATTACCCAGTATTCTCACCGTGTGAGGGGCCAGCGATCCGCTACGTTCAACCCCTTACCCCACTACAACTGGGCGGAGACGCAAGACAGTGACCCCGCAGTCCGTCTGGTGAAGGAGATGCTGACCCAGGCTGACGCCCGCCTGGACCCAGACGCTCCGGAAGAGACCAAGCAACTGTGGACGGATAAGAGCAGACTGTTTCTCTACAAGGAGAAGTTGTGCCGCAGAATGGTCAATTCCCGGACACATGAACTGATCTGGCAGGTTGTGGTACCGAGACGGGACGCAGCTATGGTGCTGGAGGCCTACCACAATGGGGCAGGGCACTTCAGATGGAAGAAGCTGGAGTTTCTGCTGCGTGAACGGTTCTACTGGATAGGCATGAGAGGAGCCATTGAGAGGTGATGTAGAGACTGTGGCCCGTGCAATCTAAGAAGAAGGGACCGTGCCAGCCAGAGGACTCCCCTGCAGCCCATCATCACCAGGCAGCCGCTGGAACTGGTCGCTCTGGACCATGTTAAACTGGCTCCAAGCAGAAGCGGGTATGCCTACGCCCTAACCATCGTGGATCACTACTTCCGGTTCCTAGTGGTGGTCCCCGTCAAAGACTTAACAGCACAGACAGCAGCCAGAGCTTTCCAGCTGCACTTCTGCCGCCCACACGGGTACCCGGACCAAGTGCTGACGGACCAAGGACCAGCCTTCGAAGCGGAGGTCTTCCAGGAGTTCTGCAACCTGTATGGCTGCAAGAAGATAAGAACAACGCCCTATCACCCCCAAACTAATGGACTCTGCGAGAAGATGAACCAGGTGGTGATAGATCTGCTAAAAACATTGCCCCTGGAAGAACGCAGTCTGTGGCCTGAGAAACTGCCCGATCTGGTGGACCTGTATAACCACATCCCGGTAGGTTCCACCAACTGTACCCCGGCTTACCTAATGCGAGCAAGACCTGGTAAGCTGACTATTGACCTGGACATGGGAGTCCTGACACCTGAGGACACCTCGCCAGAGGCAGACTGGGATACAGAACGGCAGCAGCAGTACCGGAAAGTGCAGGAGAGCGTCGAGCGAAGTCTCTGTCAATCAAGAGAAAGGCAGGAGAGGACTTATAACCAACATGCTCCCGCTGTTCCCCTGGTACCTGGAGAGCTGGTCTTGAATAGAAAAAGGCGGCTCCATAAGTTGGACGACCAGTGGGAAAAGGACCCGTACACCGTACTGCCCTCAAGCCACAATAATCCAAAGGTGTACGTCATCAGCAAGGATGGAGGAGAGACAACAGCCACTGTCTCCAGAGACCACCTGAAAAAGTGCCCCGAGAAGTTGCAAAGCACGGATGAAGATCAGGAAGACCCTCAACCCGTAGAGGAAAAGGAGGAAATGATCAGCACCGTACTCGGAGACTTTCCCCGGTCCTGGACACAAGTAAACAACGCTATTGTGGTGCCCGTCCTCACCTTTCTCCAGCCAGCCCCTCAAGTGCCTACAGAAGACCAGGTAGAGCTGGAAGAGCAGCCGGCCCAGGAGGCAGAAAAGTCCACACCAGCAGCCCAGGAGAATCAACCCTCTGCTAGTAGTGAGCCTGCTGTGCCCCTAGTGAGCCAAAGAGTGCGCAGACAGCTGCCTAGCTTACCCATAACACCTCCTACACCCTGTAGTGCAGAACCAGTTAGTGAGCTCCGTAGGTCCACTAGAGTCACTAGAGGTCAGATGCCCGCTCGCTGGAAAATATAAAATAATGCACTGTAAATTTACCTGTTTCTTGAAAATGTTTATGGTTTTTGTTGTTGCCTGTTACTAATCATGTTTCTCAGTTACCCTGCAGATTTCTATGGACTAACAGGTTATGGACGCTGGATAACCGGAACAGTTTTGTAGATAGTTGCACATTGTGCCTCTTGCGAAGACGGCCGCGGAAGAGAAAACCTGTCTGGCGTGGCCTCCTTGCGGCCCAAAGTAGTTAGCTTCAGCCTTGCAGCCATGCCCAGGGCCAACGCAAGGGGTTTGCTTTGGACAGGTCCCCTACTTCGCTTAAAGCTTCACCTTGGGTGACATGGACACCCTCTTGTTTCACAAACTTCACCTTGGGTGATATGGACACCCGGTTGCGGACACGCCGTGACCTTTAAAGAACTAAAGCTTCTTGTAAATATGTTATTGTATTATCGTTTATACCCTTGTATTTATGTTTCTTTAAAAATGTGTTTAGTCCCGGAGTACTAAAATTTACTAGGAGGGAATGTGGCACCCCAGGGGTCTGGTTGCCACAGTAATAGAAATATTATGTCTGAAAGCAAGTGGGAGGTTTCTCTGGTCAGGAGCCCTAAGCATGCAACACTGCCCGCCCAGACCTGGGAGGGGAGGAATCTGCCCTTATAAACTGGGTCTGGGGCGGGATTAGGGAGTGAAGTCCCAGGCAGAGACAGAGTCAGAGTCTGGGAGTCAGAGCTTGGAGAGGGAAAGATACAGCAAGAGCTCTGTAGGAGCAGGGGTGAGTGCAGCTAGATAGCTCGCCTTGGCTGAAGACACTAAACCCGGACACGGAGTCCGAGGCTGTGGGGACATCCAGGTCCAGCAGCAGAATCCAACCGGCAGGGGATTCCATGTCCTCTGGCCTTAGAAGCCCGGAGGCACGGTCACAAGCAAGGGACCAGCACCGCCATCGTGAAGCGGAGGCTAACGGAAGGCCCCAAGTCACCGGCCATACGGGTGAGCACCACACGGTAGACTCAGGGACGTGGGCTACTTCTACCTGCATAGAGCAAGGTAGCCAGGAAAGAGTGCAGATAGTCGGGGAGGCCTACAACTCCACCTGGCCAGGGGAGATCCTACTTGCTTACAGACTGACCAGGCCCCTACTGCTAACCAGTACTCCCGGGAGGGTCTGCTTTATACCATCAGTAAAGACCTTGAACAGCACCACACGTCTCTGTATTTCATCGCCGCACCGGCACCATTAGTACTGGGACGCTCACACCATCACTCTCATCATCCACACTAGCTGCCCTGAGGCAATACTTCTCCCGTGGGGAGTTATCCCATACTCGGCTGCGCAAACAACATCAGCCTCAGCGGTCTGCAGCACAGCGGCGGTCCCCACTGACCGCAATCCACGGGTAGCGTAGTCGGACATTTGTTATTACACTAAGACTGCCACTGGTTTGACCGCCCTGGGCACGGACCGGGTCACAGCCACGGAGGGCTACAACCCCCAGCGATCCGGCTCCGGGTATCCCCTGCACAGCACAGGCCCAGGGGGCGCGTCACAAGCACGCCGCCAGGGATGTTACAGGAGGTCTCCACTCTCCCCTTTCCCTAGAGTCTGGGCTCCCTTCCACTTACTCCTTTGTGTTGCACTTTGTCTTTCCCACATCTTGCGTGACACCTTTCTTGCGTCTTAAGGGTTTAGTCTTCAAGTACACTTTCTCACTTATTTTCTCTCACTTTTGTCTGGTATGCAATTTCAATAAAACCAAAAAAATGAGCCGGACTATAAGTTGGTATAAATGCAGTGTGTAGGAGCACGTTCACAGTATGGTCATTTAACAGACAAAACCTAAAAATAACCAAAAGGAACAAATACCCTGCAGTAAGGAAATAAATAGTAATAGTACATGTAAATAACAGGGTACTTACTTAACACTATTTTGTTCAAAAAAGCCATTTCACTGCGACAAGGTGAACCCAATCGGGATAGTCCTATCTTTAGTATTAAAACCTCTCCTTATATCAGCTGACCTCAATGTAGATGGGGGCAGAGCAGGACACTGGCCCGACTTTTCAGACACCTGCCCATCGGAAGCTATATAGATGAAATGCCTAGCTCAAAAAGGGGGCCATACCCCTGTTTGTACAAAGTACAAGAAACTACAACAAAACCAGGGAAATGAGCCGGAGCATAAGTTGGTATACGTGCAATGTGTAGGAACCCATTCACACTGCGGCCATTTAACAGACAAAACCTAAGATAAAAACAAAATAAGCATATACACTGCAGTAAGCAAATAAATAAATAGTAATAGTGCATGTAAATAACATAGGGTACTTAGCTAACACTATTTTGATCAAAAAAGCGTAAAGGCCATTCCACTGCGACAAGGTGAACCCAATCGGGACTGCCCTATCTGTAGTATGAAAACCTCAGCTTGGTTGACACAAATAGAGGTTTAAATAGTAGAGATAGGACTGTCACGTTTGGGGTATAGCCAGTATGCAATTTCACAAAACATAATGTTATAGATCCTCTTCACAATCACACACTCTCTGACAGGCCCTGACTCTTAAGGGCCCCCACTGTGCCACCCACTTACTCGGTGCTTTACATAGTCCAGTTAAGCTCAAGTCTGTACTCTCTGGTCACACCAATGGCAGCCAGACTACACTATAGTTTTTAATGGGCCCCAAAGATCCACCTAAGTACTGGATCGGACTACACCTTGTTTTACACTGTTTCCTCCCCTTTTTTCAACAGTCAACAATTTTCCAGTTCTGATAAATCAGTCAACACTGCTCCATCTCTACTGCTACCGTCAATGCTGTTCCTGCTCTGATACATTAGTCAATGCTGTTCCAGCTCTGCTATATCAGGTGCTGTTGTTCCAGATCTGCTATATCAGGTGCTGCTGTTCCAGATCTGTTATATCAAGTGCTGTTGTTGCAGATCGGTTATATCAGGTGCTGTTGTTCCAGATCTGCTATATCAAGTGCTGTTGCTGCAGATCTGTTATATCAGGTGCTGTTGTTCCAGATCTGCTATATCAGGTGCTGTTGTTGCAGATCTGCTATATCAGGTGCTGTTTTTCCAGATCTGCTATATCAGGTGCTGTTGTTTCAGATCTGCTATATCAGGTGCTGTTGTTTCAGATCTGTTATATCAAGTGCTGTTGTTGCAGATCTGCTATATCAGGTGCTGCTGTTCGAGATCTGTTATATCAGGTGCTGTTGTTCCAGATCTGCAATATTAAGTGCTGTTTTTCCAGATATGCTCTATCAGGTGCTGTTGTTCCAGATGTGCTATATCAAGTGCTGTTGTTGCAGATCTGCTATATCAGGCGCTGCTGTTCCAGATCTGTTATAGCATATCTGGAACAACAGCACTTGATATAACAGATCTGGAACAGCAGCGCCTGATATAGCAGATCTGCAACAACAGCACTTGATATAGCACATCTGGAACAACAGCACCTGATAGAGCATATCTGGAAAAACAGCACTTAATATTGCAGATCTGGAACAACAGCACCTGATATAACAGATCTCGAACAGCAGCACCTGATATAGCAGATCTGCAACAACAGCACTTGATATAACAGATCTGAAACAACAGCACCTGATATAGCAGATCTGAAACAACAGCACCTGATATAGCAGATCTGGAAAAACAGCACCTGATATAGCAGATCTGCAACAACAGCACCTGATATAGCAGATCTGGAACAACAGCACCTGATATAACAGATCTGCAGCAACAGCACTTGATATAGCAGATCTGGAACAACAGCACCTGATATAACCGATCTGCAACAACAGCACTTGATATAACAGATCTGGAACAGCAGCACCTGATATAGCATATCTGGAACAACAGCACTTGATATATCAAGTGCTGTTGTTGCAGATCTGCTATATCAGGTGCTGTTGTTGCAGATCTGCTATATCAAGTGCTGTTGTTGCAGATCTGCTATATCAGATGCTGTTGTTGCAGATCTGTTATATCAGGTTCTGTTGTTCCAGATCTGCTATATCAGGTGCTGTTGTTGCAGATCTGCTATATCAGGTGCTGTTGTTCCAGATCTGCTATATCAGGTGCTGTTATTTCAGATCTGCTATATCAGGTGCTGTTGTTTCAGATCTGTTATATCAAGTGCTGTTGTTGCAGATCTGCTATATCAGGTGCTGTTGTTCCAGATCTGCAATATTAAGTGCTGTTTTTCCAGATATGCTCTATCAGGTGCTGTTGTTCCAGATGTGCTATATCAAGTGCTGTTGTTACAGATCTGCTATATCAGGTGCTGCTGTTCCAGATCTGTTATATCAAGTGCTGTTGTTCCAGATATGCTATATCAAGTGCTGTTGTTGCAGATCTGCTATATCAGGTGCTCTTGCTCCAGATCTGCTATATCAGGTGCCGTTGTTCCAGATCTGCAATATCAGGTGCTGTTGTTCCAGATCTGCTATATCAGGTGCTGTTGTTCCAGATCTGCTATATCAAGTGCTGTTGTTGCAAATCTGCTATATCAGGTGCTGTTGTTCCAGATCTGCTATATCAGGTGCTGTTGTTCTAGATCTGTTATATCAGGTGCTGTTGTTCCAGATCTGCTATATCAAGTGCTGTTGTTGCAAATCTGCTATATCAGGTGCTGTTGTTCCAGATCTGCTATATCAGGTGCTGTTGTTCTAGATCTGTTATATCAGGTGCTGTTGTTCCAGATCTGCTATATCAGGTGCTGTTGTTCCAGATCTGCTATATCAAGTGCTGTTGTTGCAAATCTGCTATATCAGGTGCTGTTGTTCCAGATCTGCTATATCAGGTGCTGTTGTTCTAGATCTGTTATATCAGGTGCTGTTGTTCCAGATCTGCTATATCAAGTGCTGTTGTTGCAAATCTGCTATATCAGGTGCTGTTGTTCCAGATCTGCTATATCAGGTGCTGTTGTTCTAGATCTGTTATATCAGGTGCTGTTGTTCCAGATCTGCTATATCAGGTGCTGTTGTTTCAGATCTGCTATATCAGGTGCTGTTGTTTCAGATCTGTTATATCAAGTGCTGTTGTTGCAGATCTGCTATATCAGGTGCTGTTGTTTCAGATCTGTTATATCAAGTGCTGTTGTTGCAGATATGCTCTATCAGGTGCTGTTGTTCCAGATGTGCTATATCAAGTGCTGTTGTTACAGATCTGCTATATCAGGTGCTGCTGTTCCAGATCTGTTATATCAAGTGCTGTTGTTCCAGATATGCTATATCAAGTGCTGTTGTTGCAGATCTGCTATATCAGGTGCTCTTGCTCCAGATCTGCTATATCAGGTGCCGTTGTTCCAGATCTGCAATATCAGGTGCTGTTGTTCCAGATCTGCTATATCAAGTGCTATTGTTGCAGATCTGCTATATCAGGTGATGTTGTTCCAGATCTGTTATATCAGGTGTTGTTGTTGCAGATCTGCTATATCAGATGCTGTTGTTCCAGATCTGCTATATTGGCTGCTGTTGTTCCAGATCTGTTATGTCATGTGCTGTTGTTCCAGATCTGCTATATCAGGTGCTGTTGTTCCAGATCTGTTATATCAGGTGCTGTTGTTGCAGATCTGCTATATTAGGTGTTGTTGTTCTAGATCTGCTATATCAGGTGCTGTTGTTGCAGATCTGCTATATTGGGTGCTGTTGTTCAAGATCTGCTATATCAGGTGCTGTTGTTCCAGATCTGTATCAGGTGCTGTTGTTGCAGATCTGCTATATCAGGTGCTGTTGTTGCAGATCTGCTATATTGGGTGCTGTTGTTGCAGATCTGCTATATCGGGTGCTGTTGTTCCAGATCTGTTATATCAGGTGCTGTTGTTCCAGATCTGCTATATCAGGTGTCGTTGTTCCAGATCTGCTATATCAAGTGCTGTTGTTGCAGATCTGCTATATTGGGTGCTGTTGTTCAAGATCTGCTATATCAGGTGCTGTTGTTCCAGATCTGCTATATCAGGTGCTGTTGTTCCAGATCTGCTATATCAGGTGGTGCTGTTCCAGATATTCAATACCAGGTGCTGTATTCCATATCTGCTATATCAGGTGCTGTTGTTCCAGATCTGCTATATCAGGTGGTGCTGTTCCAGATATTCAATACCAGGTGCTGTATTCCATATCTGCTATATCAAGTGCTGTTGTTCCAGATCTGATATATCAAGTGCTGTTGTTCCCGATCTGTTATATCAGGTGCTGTTGTTGCAGATCTGCTATATCAGGTGCTGTTTTTCCAGATCTGCTATATCAGGTGCTGTTGTTCCAGATCTGCTATATCAGGTGCTGTTGTTGCAGATCTGCTATATCAGGTGCTGTTTTTCCAGATCTGCTATATCAGGTGCTGTTGTTCCAGATCTGCTATATCAAGTGCTGTTGTTCCAGTTCTGCTATATCAGGTGCTGTTGTTTCAGATCTGCTATATCAGGTGCTGTTGTTCCAGATCTGCTATATCAGGTGCTGTTGTTCCAGATCTGCTATATCAGGTGGTGCTGTTCCAGATATTCAATACCAGGTGCTGTATTCCATATCTGCTATATCAAGTGCTGTTGTTCCAGATCTGATATATCAAGTGCTGTTGTTCCCGATCTGTTATATCAGGTGCTGTTGTTGCAGATCTGCTATATCAGGTGCTGTTTTTCCAGATCTGCTATATCAGGTGCTGTTGTTCCAGATCTGCTATATCAAGTGCTGTTGTTCCAGATCTGCTATATCAAGTGCTGTTGTTCCAGTTCTGCTATATCAGGTGCTGTTGTTCCAGATCTGCTATATCCGGTGTCATTGTTTCATGTCTGATTGAAGGCAATGTGTTATTCACATAACACATGGACATGATAGGTCCTCCAGAGAAAGAGACTCTCTTTGTAGCCACTCTCTGCTCTATCTACTAGATAAACCCCTTCTATCAACTTGAAATTTCCAATCTGACTCCATATAAGGGGGCCGTGCAGCCGGAAACCTGAAATAATCCAGCACATTCCCGATATTTAGAAATGGAAGATGCTGCTCAGTTTCAAATAATTAGGACGGGAGACGTGAAACTACTAGGAATTTACGTGTGCCTGTCTCCCATAAAATGGAATTATAGCATATAATGCTGATTGCTGGTGCAGCTGCATACTAAAAAAGGACCACATTTTCATTGCTTCCAATGAGAAACAGCTGAGCACCTCAGCACAGAGTAGGGCAAAATAAGGCCTCATTAGCACCAGCTCCTAGTGGAAATGACCCAGGCGTATGGAGTCAAGCCCAGAAGATGAGGCGGAGGGCCCAGGGAGCAAGCCAGCTTTTAAACGTTCATTAGCTCAGCACTTTTGGCATCCCTCCTGAATTCCAGGCAGGTTAACGTGAGACGACTCCACTTGCTGCTGCTGAATTGGATAAATATGTGAATAAAATTTCAACGTTGAGCTAATCGAAGGAGGGTCTGAAGGAGAAATCTGGAAGAAATGTGGAGAAGGGAATATATACGGAGACTTAGGGGTGTTTTTAGGAACTTTGAAGTAGTTCCAGGGGTCAATGTGAAATGTTGGGAAGAATTTTCACACCCATAGTAAAAGGAACGTATTGTATCTGTAAGATGTCCTATTAAAGGGGCTTCCCAATCCCATTTCAAAATTGTGCAGAGAATAGAAACCATTGTAAAACAAAGAAGTGTTACCTCTTAAAGGGCACCTTTCACCTGATTTTTTTAATTTAAACTGAGTACCTTCTCTAATTGTTGCTCCTCCACTGATTCTGGAACAGTTTATGCTATTATTCTGTGCCCCTCTGTTCCAAAGTTATGCTGTGGCGCCCCTGAGGGTCCGACCGCCACAGGAATGCTGCACTTCTTTAATGGAGTGTAGTGTTCCTCCTCTGAGGTAAGGCCAGTGTGATAGTCGTGACCTACCTTTTGCATCCAACACCACACTTCTCCACCAGAGGGAGCTAGTATGTGTGATGCCTCTACTCAGAAAGCCCGTGTTTTACCCTGGGTGTTGGGGGACTCGGTGTCGGGCCCTGCGTTGAAGAGATGGGATGCAGCCGTGGCCCGGGCCTGACCCGTGCTCAGGGCCGTCACATTAGAAAGAGATGGTGTGGGCTATTCCGGGTTGAGTGGCTGATTAACGACTACGCCACCTGTGGTGTCTGGTGAAGGGCCACCAGCGCCGCTACAGTCCGCCGAGGCCCAATGTCATGGCGGCTAAAGTTCTTACTGCTCCCCACAGGCGGAGCAAGGCATCAGGGCAGGCAAGACAGGATGAAGGGGGGTAGCAGAAGCGCGGGAGAGAGTACGGGCACCGCGTGCGTGGTATGGTGCGTAATGAACAGTCCGGAGGCCTTAGGGGTGAACTTCCAAAGCTTTACTCACTCAGAGATGTTAGCGGGAAGGTGACTCCCTGCTCCTCGCGGAGTCCTGCGGCCACCAGGGACGGGGAAGTCCAGTGTTTGGTAGCGACCCTGCACCAGAGTGTTCCTGCACTACAGACTTCACCCTTTCCCGTCTGTGCGTGTGTAGGTAGGCCGGGTCTCCCTCTGAGCTCCTCTCAGGTGTAGGGGTCGGGTGGCAATTCCTCTCCATCCGACGCCCGGTGGGATCCTCAGGGCCTATCCGGGCTTTCCCGTCCTGGACGTAGAGTACGAGGTCGGGTGTCGGGGGCCGGTACTCCTCTTGCAGCCGGAATCCCTCTGAATAGATCAGGTAGGCGAGGACAGGTGGCATGCTCCGCTCCGTCTGCATCCTGCCCGGGACCCATTTGCTAGGGAGCCACACTCTAAAGCTCCCAGGCCTTCTTGATCCTGGTCCTCGGCCGGTTTGAGACATTCCTTGTCTGCAACCTACCTCTCGTCCCAAAATCAGGGTACGAGGGTTGTGTCCCATGGCGGTGCAGGCCCACACAGGATCTGCGCTCCCGGAGGGAAGTCACATTACACACAGTATTTTGACAGCACAGTGACAGCCGACAGACTAGCAAAGGTTAGACCAAAGGACCAGCGAAGAACCGACTAACTAGGACCAGAAAGACCAAGATCAAAGATGGCATTCTATTAAATATGAAATTAGAAGTGTAACCAACTAGCTGTTCCTCCACCCACACCCACTAACTGGTTCCTACCACTTTGTGTTCCCCAGTCTCCCTGTAACCAGGGGAGCAGCACCTAGCGCATACTAGCTCCCTCTGGTGGAAATGTGGTGTTGGATGCAAAAGGTTAGGTCACAACCGTCGCACTGGGCTTACCTCAGAGGAGGAACACCACACTCCATTGAAGAAGTGCAGCATTCCTGTGGCGGTCGAACCCTCAGGGGTGCCACATTTGCACTAGGTGCTGCTCCCCTGGTTACAGGGAGACTGGGGAACACAAAGTGGTGGGAACCAGTTAGTGGGTGAGGGTGGAGGACTTACAAGTTAGTTACACTTTAAATTTCATATTTAATAGAAAGCCATCTTTGATCTTGGTCTTTGGTTAGTCAAGTTCTTGTGCGGTCTTGGTTGCTGTCAACTACTGTGTGTAATGTGACCTCCCTCCGGGAGCGCAGATCCTGTGTGGGCCTGCACCGGCAAGGGACACAGCCCTCGTACCCTGGCCTTGGGACGAGAGGTAGGTTACAGACAAGGAATGTCTCAACCCGGCCAATGACCAGGATCAAGAAGGCCCGGGAGCTTTAGAGTTTGGCTCCCCAGTAAATGGGTCCCGGGGAGGATGCAGACGGAGCGGAGTACGCCACCTGTCCTCGCCTACCTGATCTATTCAGAGGGATTCCGGCTGCAAGAGGGGTACCGGCCCCCGACACCCGACCTTGAACTTCATGCCCTGGACGGGAAAGCCCGGTTAGACCCTGAGGATCCCACCGGGCATCGGATGGAGAGGAATTGCCACCCGTGCCCTAGTCCTGAGAGGAGCTCAGAGGGAGACCCGGCCTATCTACACACGCACAGACGGGAAAGGGTGAAGTCTGTAGTGAAGGAACACTCTGGTGTAGGGTCGCTACCGAACACTGGACTTTCTCGGAGGTAGTCGGACCCCCGTCTCTGGTGAACGCAGGACTCCGCGGGGAGCAGGGAGTCGCCTTCCTTTGCCATCTGAGTGAGTAAAACCTTGGAAGTTCACCCCTATGGCCTCCGGACTGTTCTTTATGCGCCATACCATGCGACGCGGTGCCCGTACTCCCCGCACTACTACTCCCCCCCTCCTTTCTGTTTGTCTGCCCTGAGGCCTTGCTCCGCCTGTGGGGAGCAGCGAGAACTTTGGCCGCCACGACACCAGGCCTCGGCGGACTGTAGCGGCGCTGGTGACCCTTCACCAGGCACCACAGGTGGCGTAGTCGTTAAATAAGCCACTCAAACCCGGACGAGCACACAACATCTTCCTTTCCATGTGACGGCCCTGAGCACGGGTTGGGTCCGGGCCACGGCTACATCCCATCTCTTCATCACAGGACCCGACACCAAGTCCCCCATCACCCAGGGTAAACTCAAAACTAAAAAGGCTCTTTCGAGAATTGAGGCGTCACAATGCCCCCTGGTAATAAAGATGCAAATTGTACCTTTAACCAACTGCATGTGTACCATGGACCTTCATTGTGGTCGTTTGTTTTTTCTCCTCTGATGCTGACCAATCAAAACACAGCCACACCCACAAAGAAGGTCTGTGGCATACGTTCAGTTGGTTGAGTGAGAATTTTCACCTTTATTACCAGGGGGCATAACTTTGAAACATAGGAAAACCGTTCTAGAATCAATGGAGCAGCAGAATTTGGAGGAGGTCCTCAGTTTAAATTAAAAAAAATCCAGTAAAAGGTCATCTTTAAGACCCTGGTTGCTCCAATGCTCAGGTTCTGGTGGTTTCCCTTGGAACCATCCCATCTATACAGTCACCTGACTACAATGCTAACTAACTGGCTATAGGGTCAGTTGACTAATGGACAAATTTCCCCTCACAAGGAAAATATTAACACCCCTGATCCTGCAGCCAATCAGTGGCCTCTGAAGCCATGGAAGGAAAATCATAATTTCTTGCCCCGATGGATACTTTTGTGGCAGCAGTTTGGGATTGGAGGGGAAAAACTTCTTATGATCACTTTAAAAAAAAAAGGATGGAAAACCTTTTTAAAGATGATGATGTGGGGACAACGGTGCCCTTAGATCAGGGATGTCAAACTCAAACACACAAAGGGCCAAAATGAAAAACTTGGGACAAAGTCACGGGCCAACTAGTATACAGTATAATGGGCCCCACACAGTCCTCCATACAGAATAATGGGCCCCACATAGTCCTCTATACAGAATAATGGGCCCCACATAGTCCTCCATACAGAATAATGGGCCCCACATAGTCCTCCATACAGAATAATGGGCCCCACATAGTCCTCCATACAGTATAATGGTCCCACATAGCTTTCCATACAGTATAATGGCCCCACATAGTCCTCCATACGGTATAATGGCCCCACATAGTCCTCCATACAGTATAATGGGCGCACAAAGTCCTCCATACAGTATAATGGGCCCCACATAGTCCTCCATACAGTATAATGGTCCCACATAGTCCTCCATACAGAATAAAGGCCCCACATAGTCGTCCATGCAGAATAATGGCCCCACATAGTCCTCCATACAGTATAATGGTCCCACATAGTCCTCCATACAGTATAATGGTCCCACATAGTCCTCCATACAGTTTAATGGACCCACATAGTCCTACATGCAGAATAATGACCCCACATAGTCCTCCATACAGAATAATGGCCCCACATAGTCCTCCATGCAGAATAATGGCCCCGCATAGTCCTCCATACAGTATAATGGGCCCCACATTGTCCTGCATACAGTATAATGGTTCCACATAGTCCTTCATACTGAATAATGGCCCCACATAGTCATCCATGCAGAATAATGGCCCCCACATAGTCCTCCATACAGAATAATGGCCCCACATTGTCCTCCATGCAGAATAATGGCCCCGCATAGTCCTCCATACAGTATAATGGGCCCCACATAGTCCTGCATACAGTATAATGGGCACCACATAGTCCTCCATACATTATAATGGCCCCACATAGTCCTCCATACAGTATAATGGGCCCCACATAGTGCTCCATACAGAATAATGGGCCCCACATAGTCCTCCATACAGAATAATGGGCCCCACATAGTCCTCCATACAGAATAATGGCCCCACATAGGGGTGGCTGTTCTGGTGCCAAATATAATCACATTTGGCCCTTGGGCCAGAGTTTGACATGTATGCTTAGATGGATAATTAAAAAAAAAGTGTATGACATGAAAATATGTGGCTGCTCAGTGACATACCTGATTCTCATTTCCCTCTATATCTTCCACTGATAAGAGACAAGTCAGGAGACAACAATACACATTAGATACTAGTCACCTTCTCTTGCCGAAATTGCAGGTTTCAGACAAATTTTGTCTAACGTGTATCTGCAGCTTAAAGCTAATATCATAAAATTACCTATTGTTTAAATCAAGTTTTTGCATTAAATATATCAATGTTTTTTTTCTATTTTTTTACATGTCACAATCTATGTTAAAATTAAAAGATTAAAATATTGCAATTCTCACACTGGCCACTGTGCAGATTTTAGATTTTAGCTTCCTGTTGTTTCAGGAAACAACACCTGTACATAGCCTCAATAAACAACATATGTACAGTACAGACCAAAAGTTTGGACACACCATCTCATTTAAAGATTTTTCTGTATTTTCATGACTATGAAAATTGTACATTCACACTGAAGGCATCAAAACTATGAATTAACACATGTGGAATTATATACTTAACAAAAAAGTGTGAAACAACTGAAAATATGTCTTATATTCTAGGTTCTTCAAAGTAGCCACCTTTTGCTTTGATGACTGCTTTGCACACTCTTGGCATTCTCTTGATGAGCTTCAAGAGGTAGTCACCAGAAATGGTTTTCACTTCACAGGTGTGCCCTGTCAGGTTTAATAAGTGAGATTTCTTGCCTTATAAATGGGGTTGGGACCATCAGTTGTGTTGTGCAGAAGTCAGGTGGATACAGTATATAATTCCACATGTGTTAATTCATAGTTTTGATGCCTTCAGTGTGAATGTACAATTTTCAAAGTCATGAAAATACAGAAAAATCTTTAAATGAGAAGGTGTGTCCAAACTTTGGGTCTACTGTACATAGCCTCAATAAACAACACATGTATATAGCCTCAATGAACAAGCTCAGACTCTATATTTTGTATTGAAGCATCTAATGGGTGTGTGCAGAGGTCATTGTGATGGGAGGGGGTGCAAGGTCAGCTGTGACATCGCCTATTGTGATTGGTGGATCCCCTGTTATCAGCTGTGTATAGATGTGATACCTGTCATTGTAATCCTGTCTCATATGATAAGGAACCTGCTGAAAACTCAGCAAGAGTCTAAAAAAAAGCCCCAGTGGCCAGTGTAAAAATTATTTTGTGGCCTGAGTTTGTAGGAGATGGTGAATTTTGCTAAACATACCAGTGCTAAAGTACTACTATGTATAGCACAGGCATATGATGATCGCAGCTTCAAGAATCCTAAGGGGATTATTGAGGACAGTAATAAGTAAAAAAAAAAAAAAAAAAAAAGTTTTTAAAAATATGAAAAAAAAAAAAACACAAAAGTTCAAATCACCCCCCTTTTGCCCCATTGAAAATAAAACAATTAAAAAATGAAAAAAATATATAAAATACACATATTTGGTATCGCTGCCTTCAGAAATGTCTGATCTATCATAATATAAAATAAATTAATTTGATAGTGAAAAAAAAAATCAAACCGCCAGAATTACGTTTTGGTCGCCGCAACACTGCAATAAGAGGCAATTAAAAATTGTATCTACCCCAAAATGGTATCAATAAAAACAGCAGCTCTACGCGCACAAAAAATAAGCCCTTAACCGGCCCCAGATCCCGAAAAATCAAAATGCTACGGGTCTCGGAAAATGCAGACGTAAGCAATTTTTTTTTCTTACAAATTTCTGAATTTTTTTTCATCACTTAAATAATAAAATAAAAAACTATACATGTTTGGTATCTGCGCACTCGTAATGATCTGGGGAATCATATTGGCAGGAAAGTTTTACCATATAATAAACATTGTAAATATAAAGACCAAAAAACTATTGTGGAACGGCATTTTTGTTTGCAATTTAACTGCACTTGGAATTAATTTCCCATTTTCCAGTACACTATATGGTAAAATCAATTGTGTCATTCAAAAGTACAACTTGTCCCGCAAAAAACAAGCCCTCACACGGCCGTATTAACAGAAAAATAAAAAAAGTTATGGCTCTGGGAAGAAGGGGAGGAAAAAAACAAAAATGGAAAAATTGCAAGATGGTGAAGGGGTTAAAGGGAATAGAAAAATGGAAGGAAAAAAATTATTATATAAATAAATTCCTACTTTTATTTAACAAATCACACTTTTTTTTGTCTAGGGAGGTAATAGGGAGGAATTTTTTTCCTGACAACCCTGACCCCCGAAGTGTTACGAAACATCACAGTACCCAAGATCCGGAGCAAAAAAACTACTAGGAACCCAGTGTTCTGGAAAATGACCAACATAGAAAGAACATTTTCCCAAGATGAATAGACATGTGTCAGCGAGCGTTCCCGACACTCTGTAAAAGTTATACTCAGTCACATTATAAAGATATCTCTATATGTTCTCCAAAAGACGTGGAGTCTCCAGACATGTGGAGGCAATATGAAATACAACACACATCCACTTTCATCTCTCACTGCTGACAAGACTTAACGGGGTGATTTTTTACATGTATTTTACAACACTTTAGACTTTGTGTTCTAATTTGGGATCCTTACAAGCTAACGTAATGCTGAAGTATAGTATTATAGAGGATTACACTATTGACGACAGTGGCACTTTTTGTCTGCGTTAAGCTCGTTCACATCACATTTGGGGTTTACAGTCAGTGTGTGCATGTAGAAAGTGCACCCAATGTATGCTCCAGATGTATGCAGCGGTATTTCATGGAGCATACAACAGCTGCAGGCTTATGCGAGGCAATGAGTTGATAGCTCATGGTGCTGTTTTAACTGTTACAGCTTGTTCATAGGATGGATGGATGGATGGATGGATGGATGAATGGATGAATGAATGCATGGATGGATGTTTAGATGAATGGTTGGATGAATGGTTGGATGAATGGATGGATGGCTGGATGAATGGATGGATGAATGGATGGATAGATGGATGGAAGGTTGAATGCATGGATGGATGAGTGGATAGATGGATGGATGGATGAATAGATGGATAGATGGATGAATGGATGGATGAATGGATTGATGAATGAATGAATGAATAGATGGATGAATGAATGGATGGATGCATAGATGGATGGATGAATGGATGGATGAATGGATGGATGGATGAATGGATGAATGAATGGATGGATGCATGGCTGGATGAATGGATGGATAGATGGATGGAAGGGTGAATCATGGATGGATGAGTGGATGGATGAATAGATGGATAGATGGATGAATGGATTGATGGATGGATGGATGAATGAATAAATGGGTTCAAATCCCACCTAGGACAACATCTGTAAGGCATTTGTATGTTCTACCCGTGCCTCTGTGTGTTTCCTCCCTCTCTCAAAAGACAAATTTATAAGGTATTTTGATTGTGAGCCCCAATGGGGATGACAATCTCTGTAAAGCGACATGGAAACAATGATGCTTAATATAAGCGAGCAATCTAAATAAATATGTGTTTAGTTCCCCTCTTACCCATACTGTGTGACCTCTCAGTTGTTGTGTACTTCCTTGTATCCATCATGTCATTGATGATTAAGATGACGGTTGCTGTATGTCCCAAGCAACACAGTTCATTCGACCACAATATCGAAGTGTCAAAGATTCTAGAATATACTGTGATCACTGCTATGTACTATCTATATGGGGTCACCTTATAGTGCCCAAATCATATGCAATATCCAAATAATACTGCCATATAATTTCCATGTAATACCGCAATTCCCAAATACCGGTAATACTAAAATACAATGTTAAATAATACAGAGAACTTTTAGATTATGTTTCCACAATTTTTTTGAAGAGGAAAAATACAACGCAGTTTGGAATCTATCGGGTATTTTTATGAGGCTATGTGCACACAGAGTCTTTTTGTTGAGTTTTTGGAACCGAAACTGAGCGGAAACTCAAAGTTTTTGCGGCGTTTTGAGATTTGGGAGATGATTTGGAGAATTTCCTTACAGTTTCTTCTCCAAAAACGTCTTGAAAAACTCAGTGTGCACATAACCTAAGGGTATGTGCACACAATGTCTTTTTCAGTTGGATTCCGCCCGAAATCCACCTGAAAAAGCGACACAAAAGTGCCCCATAAAATGAACATAGTGCACAGCAATGTCAAAATGACATTGCTGTGCACATGTTTCGTCTTATGTCGCTTCTTTTAACCACTTCAGGGTTCGGAAACCTTGAAGCGGTTAAAAAAGTAACATGTTCATTCTTCGGGCTACTTCGGTCGAAAAGCCGCCTGGAGATTATACAGACAGTATAGAGAGAAAGACATCAGTGGTGTAGTCGCCTCCGGAAAACAACTGGAATTTATCTGAAGTGGCTACACCTGGGAAAACTCGGCATCAAGTAGACGCCGTGTGCTTATAACTATAGATGAGCGAATCTGAACTTAAAAGTTGGGAGTTCGTACCGGACAGTTAGTGTCACTGGTGTGTCAGGTTTAATAGACAGTCACTCTGGATCTGGCAGAAGGTCACTGCGCTTGGCATTACAGACACCTTCTTAATCCTTCTTCCTTTATGATCAAGCGGCGACCTCCCTCCTGCTGATGATTGACACACCCTTGCAAGGGAGTTAAAAGCTCTCAGTTTGCTCCAGGCAATTGCCGGTGATACTTATATGTTCTTATGTGCATGTTTGGAGCACTAGCTGTTGGCTGGCTTCTTCTCTGGTGCCCTTGGAGGACATTTGGCGTTACTCCTCTGGTGTCTGCTCAAGCTAAGTTAATCCCCTTTGTTTGTCTACCCTGTTGTCTTTAGTTTGTAGTGGGGCCTGACCAGTGCTCACCTTTCTCCCTCCCCATTTAGGGCCAAGCTCTAGGGATATATAGGGTTTAGGGTCCAGCTCGGCGATTGGTGTGGAACCAATATAGAGGCGGTAGGGTAGGCAGGGTGTTATTAGATCTGCCTAGGGGTCTCCACTCCCCCTTTCCCTAGTGTTTGGGCTTCCTCCCCCTCTTCCCTTCGTGTTGCACTTAGTCGTTCCCACACCTTGCGTGACAGTTAGTTTCCGGGGCTAAACACCGAACATGGACTTCTCTCGGAAGTCCGATGCAATGTTCGGAGTTCAGGGGAAAGTCTGTAGCAGAGAGAGAGATTTTTTTCCAGCAAAGTTTGGGTCCCCATTCTTTTCAATGGGGTTTGGACTCTGGCTCAAGTTCGGTTACAGTTCTGGTTCCCGAACCGAACTTTGGCATAAAGTTCTGGTTGGGTACCAGAACCCGAACTTTCACGAGTATTTAAAGCAATTTTTGATGTGAACTTTGGAGCAGATTTGATTAAAAAATCCACATCAAAATAATTCTTTCCTTCAAAGAACCCCTTTGGAAATGGGTACCCACAAAAATGGAGACCGTGATTTTTTTCCAAAAATGTTCCATTTGGCTTGGAGGTTTTTTTAGAATGCCACGCTTGTTTCTCTAAAACTTTACGTGAACCTAATACATGAGGCACATATTTGCGCCATTTTCTTCAACTATCCAAAAAGTGACCACCCCATTATTTGACATCACCCTTGAGTTTTTGATCATGGCAGAGGTAGGAGACAGACATGTGTTTGTTTTGATGGCCCTGATGTAGAGATAGATTAGGATGCCCATGGATAGACAGAATCAGTGGCTTGTGACGCATTCCTTCACCTCCAATAGACAAATCCCTTCCTTCTAGTCCATAAATTACTCTCGTCCCTCTCTTTGTTTGTTCAGTTTACTGTGATTGCTTAACCCGAATACTGCAGGGGTATAAATCACCACCGGGGTCATTTATCTCGAAAGCAGTCAGGCCTTCATTAGCTGACTCAAGGAACCTTCTCATCTCATGATTACACCTGCCCCAGATCTGTCCATGTTCCAAAGAACAATTAGAGATTCTCTTATTCTGACCATTCAAATGGCCTTTGTGGGCATGAAGGTCCTTTGTCCTCCAAACCCCACTTTTTTTGGGCCACTGATTAGAAAATATATTAAGAAATTGCACATTTAGGACTTGGAAGAACACCTTCATTTCTTCTCTCCAGGACAACCCCTGTGGACGACATAAAGGATAAGTATTAATTATTATTTTTTTTACATATTTTAAATTGTTTATATTGTGCAAAAATTGTAAAACATGATCCGGGCATCATCGTAACCCACAAAATAAAGTTACTGTGTCACTTTTTCCACATAGTGAATGCCGGAAAAAAAAAATCAAAATGGCAGAATTTAAATTTTTTACTTTTTTTTTTGCATTGCTTCCGCTAAAAAATAATAAAAGCTAAAAGCTATTGAAAAAATATATATGCCTCTAAAAGGGGACATTTAAAAGTACACCTGGTCACAAAATAATCCCTCATACAGCTACATAAATAAAAATGGCAGGTCCTCTAAAGGAATCTGTCAGCAGTTTTTTTTTACTAGGTAATCTGAGAGTGGTATAATGTAGGGGATGAGGGCCTGATTCCAGCTAGGTGTCACTTACTAAGCTGTGTGTTGCTGTTTCAATAAAATTAGTGTTTTATCAGCAGGAGATTATCACTACAAGACTAGGTGTCTTGTGCTCCCTAGTCAACTGCTCTGTGTAAACCCGCCCCCATCACTGATTGGCAGATAATGTACAGTGTAAACAGAAAGCAGCCAATCAGTGGTGTGGGCGGGGTTATACACAGCTCAGCATTCCGAGATCTGCAGCAGAGAAAACTGTGATTGTATCAAAATTACAGCATGCAGAACAATAAGTGATACATCACTGAAATCAGGGCTTCAGCCCCTATATAATGCTGCTCTCAGATTACACAGCAAAAACCCGCTGACATGTTCCTTTTAAAGAAGTTTTAACCCTTTTTTTTTTATCTGTTCATAGAGCATACTTAGCTGCCATTCCTCCTGTACAAACACGTATGTGACCACTGCTGTCAATCACTGTGTACATGCCATAAATATCTAAGGTGTCCAACAGAAAATATAATATATTAAAATGCTCAATATTTAAGGGGCTTTCAAGGCTCAGAAAATTATAATTTGCCTTTTTGGAACAGAAACAGCGCCACCTCTGTACATGGGCTGTGCCTGGTACTGCAAGAGCTCTCCATTCAAGTGAATATGGCTGATCTGCAATACCTGACAGATCCTATTGACAAATGTGGCGCAGTTTTCTTAGGATGTGAATAGGAATTAATGTTGCACCCCCTGGATTCTAAAAAAAATAGGAACGTAGGTTCATTTTCCTAATCGTCCTGTTAGGAAACAAAAACATAAATAATTGTTAAAATGATTGAGTCCATTTGGCCACAAAGCTCTCAGCGCGGGATCTACAGACTTTCTTTCTGTGTGAAATTACTACTGTGTTTCAGTGGATATGACTTTTATATGGCATTACTTTATGGTTACATTATCCAATCCCATAAACCTATTTAATTGTTCTGCCGTTAATACAGACAATTTATTAGTGTGGCATCCAATCCTGCTCTGTTTTTAACAGCATTTTATTGATTTACTGGGGTGAGACGACCAGAGAATTCTTCCGTGTCACTACCGCTATACCTGCGTCATTATTAGTAGAATTAGAATATTTTTGACTGTTTTCTAACAAGGCAAAGTTCTTAGAACCTACAACTTTCTTTCGCCACTTGTGACTCTCTCGCTATCACAAAACTATAACTTTTTCCAAAGGTTTCATTTTCTTCAGAATTAAAGGGATGTTCCCATTAGGTGACTTTTAATATATAACTGGAAAAACTAAAAATTTCTATTACAAAAATAGACACAGTTTTGTTGAGAGTTAAAAAAAAAGTCACAAAAACTGTAATAAAACACAAAAAAACTCATGTATATATACACTACAAAGTAGTATTAAAAAAAGACTGCGCCTCCCTTGTCAATTGGTTGTATTTGGTATTACAACTATGTTATACAATCCCCTTTAAAATGTAGTTACACCCAACAAACACAGCCTGCCCTTCTCACTTTTTCAAAATCCATCAGAACAAAATTAAAGGAATTGTTTAAAAACGATAGATGTCAGCACCTATAGACGATGCTAATTATTCAGCGTTTGCTTTTTACCTTGGATCTGAGTTGTTATCAGTGACTACAGTTTAGCTACAGTGTCTACAGAGAGTTTGAAGTAGTCTGAGACACGCCCCCTCTCTCATCATTGGTCCAGACTGCTCATAGGGCCCTCCTCCTGCCTCCTCAGATTGGCTGCTGGGTATAAACAAAAGACCATCACAAGTTTAGTACACAAGTCAGTACATAGAAGTTGGATTTCCATCACATAGTAGTACGGACTATTAAATCACCATAGAGGTAATTATCAAGTAATTACTCCATTATCTTTGAAGGAACCCATACATATGAGAAAGCTGTCAGCCATACTCTTTCTCAGCTATCTCTCCTGACTCCACCATGCCCATGCTCCTGCCTGCTCCTTTCGCCTGAGCGTGCATGTGCTTTTAAACGGGAGAGTAGAGTAAGTCGCTGTCAGTCACCTTTGGCAGCGGCTTTTCTCAAAGTGAAGAAAAAAAATCAGGCAATGTAAAGAAACATGCCGATCCTCCTCTCCCCAACACCATCTGTTAGGAAAGAGTTGGGAGGTCTTTACACCCATTAGATGGTTGACTGATCCCATCGAAAATTGGAGGATCCGGTCAACTTTATCAGCCCCTGAGGTTTAAAGCCATTTTTAGGTTATGGGTAGAGATGAGCGAAATTCGTTTTGAGCAGATTTGCTCGATTCAATAAAATTAGTCCGAATCGAAGAGACGTTATTATGCTTGGAAGTGTCTTCAGACCACAAAACATAAAAAATGGAGGCAAGGGGAGGAAATAAAAAATCTTAAAAACATAATACAGGACACACTTGTCCAAGACCCTCAGCATTCCTTACGCCATTTTGCCTCAGTTCCCCGGCTCCCTGCGCAGGACTTCAGTTCTTTTAGCACTCCCTTCTGAAGCTGAGGCTAGTGATTGTCCTCAACCAGTCGCGTGGGAAGATGACACACAACATAGTGTACGTCACCCCCCATATAACACTTGCTAATTTCATTGATTGGCAGTAGAACCAGAAAGGAGAGACTGAAGCCCAAGGGAGAGAACTAGGGAGCTGTGGCAAAGGCAACGGAAGAACATGTGAAGGCCTACTCTACCCTCGAAAGAAGACATTTGTTAGATTTTGATGGATCTATGCAAAAATCGAAATTTGAATCTGACATTTTTGGGAAATTTGTAATTCATTACTAGTCGATTTGCTCATCTCTAGCTATGGGAGGGGGGAAACCCTCTGGAGCTATTGACCACTATTACATTATGCGGCAAAGGCAATGGAAGGACAAGCAAAGGTTTTCTCAACCCTTGAAAGAAGACATTTGTTAGATTTTGATGGATCTATTTAAAAATCGAACCCCAAAATTAGAATCTAACATTTTTGGGAAATTCACAATGAATTTAATTAATTACTGGTCGATTTGCTCATCTGTAGCTATGAGGGGGGAAACCCTCTGGAGCTACTGACCGCTATTACATTGTGACTTTTTTTTTACCAAGGCAGATATTTGGTTGCTCAACATGGAAGTCTCAAGCACATTCACAAGTGCACACAGTGTCAGGTGGCGCTGCAGAAAATTTCCTAGTAGCTGAGCTAAATATTATGACGTGAACGCACTAATAACCTTAGGAAGTGACATAAACATCTCCGCGTAAAGAATCTCACGCTCACAGGTATCAAAACAATTTTACAGCGGACAGTAAAACATTCCAGATATTGTATAAGCAAACAGTGGGGCGATAGAAATACTTATCTCGTAAAGGAAGCTACGTTCTTCCTCGATTTCACGAAACAGAATCACAATTAATAAAATTCTCTATGTAGTGAATATGTAATCGTTCTGAAAATATTTTGTACAGCTCACCTACTTATGAGATTTTTCTTCAATTTTTACTTATTAATGGATGCCATGTATTGGGAGTGAGTTTATGGAGCAGGCTGAGGAGCTGAGCCCGCTCCATAAATAGTGGGTGCCATATGTGTTATACAGCCGACGACTACCAGGATCACAGACAACTATGATCATCGCAGTTTAATTCCATAGATGTTGCAAGCACCTATGATATTATAGACCCCTTTCTAGACCCCCCATCTAGACCCCTCTCTGTTAGCCCACAGTCACCAGCTCCACCCCTCCTCATGCATACACAATGCAGTTGCGGAATCTCAAGGAGTAGTAAAGTATTGCAATGTATTGTACCAATATTTGAATGATTGCACAGGATAAGGATAGCATTGGAGAAACTACCCCAGGCCTACTTTTCTTCCCCCCCACACACACAAGCATGTTGGTCAGCTGCGTGGGCCCCAGTAGTGTTGATAGAGTCTGAGTTAGCCACCTATGAACAAAATATTACAAATATGATATACAGTGGGTACGGAAAGTATTCAGACCTCTTTAAATTTTTCACTCTTTGTTTCATTGCAGCCATTTGGTAAATTCTAAAAAGTTCATTTTTTTTCTCATTAAAGTACACTCTGCACCCCATCTTGACTGAAAATAACAGAAATGTAGAAATTTTTGCAAATTTATTAAAAAAGAAAAACTGAAATATCATAAGGTCATAGGTATTCAGACCCTTTGCTCAGTATTGAGTAGAAGCACTCTTTTGAGCTTGTACAGCCATGAGTCTTCTTGGGAATGATACAAGTTTTTCACACCTGGATTTGGGGATCCTCTGCCATTCTTCCTTGCCTATCCTCTCCAGTTCCGTCAGGTTGGATGGTGAACGTTGGTGGACAGCCATATTCAGGTCTCTCCAGAGATGATCAATTGGGTTTAGGTCAGGGCTCTGGCTGGACCAGTCAAGAATGGTCACAGGGTTGTTATGAAGCCATTCCTTTTTTTTATTTTAGCTGTGTGCTTAGGGTCATTGTCTTGTTGGAAGGTGAACCTTCGGCCAAGTCTGAGGTCCAGAGCACTCTGGAAGAGGTTTTCATCCAGGATATCTCTGTACTTGGCCGCATTCATGTTTCCTTCAATTGCAACCAGTCGTCCTGTTTCTACAGCTGAAAAACACCCCTATAGCATGATGCTGCCACCACCATGTTTCACTGTTGGGATTGTATTGGGCAGGTGATGAGCAGTGCCTGGTTTTCTCCACAAATATGGCTTAGAATTATCACCAAAAAGTTCTATCTTCATCTCATCAGACCAGAGAATCTTATTTCTCATAGTCTTCATGTGTTTTTGAGCAAACTCTATGTGGGCTTTCTTATGTCTTGCACTGAGGAGAGGCTTCCGTAGGGCCACTCTACCATAAAGGCCCGACTGGTGGAGGGCTGCAGTGATAGTTGACTTTGTGGAACTTTCTCCCATCTCCCTACTGCATCTCTGGAGCTCAGCCACAGTGATCTTGGGGTTTTCCTTTACCTCTCTCACCAAGGCTCTTCTCCCACGATTGCTCAGTTTGGCTGGACGGCCAGGTATAGGAAGACTTCTGGTGGTCCCAAACTTCTTCCATTTAAGGATTATGGAGGCCACTGTGCTCTTAGAAACCTTGATTAATGCAGAAATTCTTTTGTAACCTTGGCCATATCTGTACCTTGCCACAATTCTGTCTCTGAGCTCCTTGGGCAGTTCCTTTGAGCTCATGATTCTCATTTGGTCTGTCATGCACTATGAGCTGTGAGGTCTTATATAGACAGGTGTGTGCCTTTCCAAATCAAGTCCTATCAGTTTAATTAAACACAGCTGGACTCCAATGAAGGAGTAGAACCATCTCAAGGAGGATCACAAGGAAATGGACAGCATGTGACTTAAATAGTGTTGAGCGATACCTTCCGATATCGGGAAATATCGGATCGGATTGGATCGGACCGATACCCAAAGAGTATCCGATATCGCCGATTCCGATACCGGAAACCAATGCAAGTCAATGGGACAGAAATATTGGAATAAAAATAAACCCTTTCTTTCCTTGTAGGTTAATTCTACATGAAGGAAAACAACTAAGAATAATGTAGAATGTATTGGGGGAGGTGGGGGAGACAATAAAGGCATAGAGGTTTAGCCCAATCAAATGGAATTACAGGAATTAATATATTTTTTAAGACGTTCGGAGTTCCGGAAATATTGACTATGTTAAGCTTTTTTATATTTTGTCAGATATTTATGTTTCACTACTTCCATGCTCTTCACCTTCTTTTTAACTTCTCCCACACTTTCTCCTTCATCATCCTCAGCATCAGGATCTTTTTCATCAACTTCTTCTTCACCTTCTACATCTTCTTCTTCTTCACCTTCTTCCTATTATTCTTTTTTTTTTACATTCTTCATATTCTTCTTATTCAACTATTATTCTTCTTCATATTCTACTTCTTCATCATATTCTTATTTGTGACAGGTATTCCTGTAGTTGTTATCTATAAAAGTTTGAACATTACACCTTTCTTTCTGCCCGTCACAAAAGATTTACAACAGGATTTGTCCGCGTTCAGTTTGGCCTGCAGCAGCAGGTCTTTTCCAGGGGCACCACGAGGAGGAACGGACTCACCCCCATACACTGCTTAGTCATCTTCTGCTTATAATTTAGATAATATCTTTTGCTCTGATTTTTAGTCTTATGCTTAATGTTCTTCCGCTTTTTGTTCTGCAGCTTCTTGTACTTCTGCTTCTTGGTTTTCTGTCTCTTGTTCTTCTGTATCTTGGTGGTTGTCTTCTTGTTCTTCGTCCTCTTGGTCAACTTCTTCAGGGTCATCTTCTTGGTCTTCTTTGGGGTGGTCTTCAGGGTTGTCATCTTCAGGGTCGTCGTCTTCGGTGTCCTCGTCTTCTTCAGGGTGGTCTTCAGGGTCCTCGTCTTCAGGGTCGTCGTCTTCAGGGTCCTCGTCTTCTTCGGGGTGGTCTTCAGGGTCCTCGTCTTCAGGGTCATCGTCTTCGGGGTCCTCGTCTTCTTCGGGGTGGTCTTCAGGGTCCTCGTGTTCAGGGTTGTCGTCTTTGGGGTCCTCGTCTTCTTCGGGGTGGTCTTCAGGGTCGTCGTCTTCAGGGTTGTCATCTTCAGGGTCCTTGTCTTCTTTGGGGTGGTCTTCAGGGTCCTCGTCTTCAGGGTCATCATCTTTGGGGTCCTCATCTTCTTCAGGTTGGTCTTCAGGGTCCTCGTCTTCAGGGTCCTCGTCAGGGAGATCCAGAGTGATTACCAAGAACCATTTCAAAAAGCTTGAACTTGGAAATGTAGCAGAAGGTACAAGAAGGCTGAGGAACTGCCGAGAACCAGCTGATGGTACTGGAACCTGGATGGGTAGCAGAAGGTACAAGAGCCAATGGAACTACCGAGGACCAGCTGACAGTACTGGAACTCGGTTACTAAGCAGGAGGTACCTGTGCCTGAAAGCACTACCAAGGACCAGCAGACGTTGGTGGAACTTGGATACCGAGAAGGAGGCACCTAAGCCAAAGGCACTGCCGAGAACCAGCTGACGGTACTGGAACCCGGATGGGTAGCAGAAGGTACCCATGTAAAAAAAAGTTGCAAGGCCGCGAGCTGGCCGCAGTTACCAAAACCCACAGTCCTACAGGGGGTGCTTGTCCTATTGGCACTATGGAACCAGCCTTCATTGCCAGATCCCGCAGCCCACATAGGAGTCACCTAAACTGCAGGCACCATAGAGTCGGCTAACCCGACCGCAACACGACAGGACAACGCATTGGAGGCAAAGTGACGTTGACACTACCCGGAAACAGCTGACGTGCTGGAACCAGGCTGGGCAGGAGGGAGTACCCGTGCCAAAGACACTGCTGGGAAACAGCTGGCGGTGCTGGAACCCAGGGTAAATACTAAAAACAGAGTGGAGCCAGAGGCGTAATTGGAGCAACTTTAAAATCTGTAGTAGTGTGAATGTGGACAGAGCAGGAGAATTTGCCGGACACACAGCAGGGGAACAGCTGACGTTACTGAACCCCAATAACACTGGAGCAAGCGTTGACTGTGCAGACGGCACTTCTGAGCAGCAACTAGCGGTATTGGAGCCCAGGGTAAATACTAAAAACAGAGGAGCCAGAGGTGTAATTGGAGCAAGTTTTAAATCAGTAGTACAGTGGATGTGGACAAAGCAGGAGAATTTGCCGGACACACAGCTGGGGATCAGCTGACGTTACTGAACCCCAATAACACTGGAGCAAGCGTTGACTGTGCAGACGGCACTTCTGAGCAGCAACTAGCGGTATTGGAGCCCAGGGTAAATACTAAAAACAGAGGAGCCAGAGGTGTAATTGGAGCAAGTTTTAAATCAGTAGTACAGTGGATGTGGACAAAGCAGGAGAATTTGCCGGACACACAGCTGGGGATCAGCTGACGTTACTGAACCCCAATAACACGGCAGCAAGTGTTGACTGTGCAGACAGCACTTCTGAGCGCCAACTGGCGGTGTTGGAGCTCAGGGATAATACTGAAAACAGAGGAGCCAAAGGTGTAATTGGAGCAACTT
The DNA here is from genome assembly GCF_046119375.1 of Phyllobates terribilis. NCBI lineage: Eukaryota > Metazoa > Chordata > Amphibia > Anura > Dendrobatidae > Phyllobates > Phyllobates terribilis. The sequence continues at coordinate 141,882,704 of NW_027362770.1, forward strand.
TGAAATCTGTAGTAGTGTGAATGTGGACAGAGCAGGAGAAATTGCCGTCCGCACAGCAGGGGAACAGCTGACGTTACTGAACCCCAATAACACGGCAGCAAGTGTTGACTGTGCAGACAGCACTTCTGAGCGCCAACTGGTGGTGTTGGAGCTCAGGGATAATACTGAAAACAGAGGAGCCAGAGGTGTAATTGGAGCAACTTTAAAATCTGTAGTAGTGTGAATGTGGACAGAGCAGGAGAAATTGCCATCCGCACAGCAGGGGAACAGCTGACGTTACTGAACCCCAATAACATGGCAGCAAGTGTTGACTGTGCAGACAGCACTTCTGAGCGCCAACTGGCGGTGTTGGAGCTCAGGGATAATACTGAAAACAGAGGAGCCAGAGGTGTAATTGGAGCAACTTTAAAATCTGTAGTAGTGTGAATGTGGACAGAGCAGGAGAAATTGCCATCCGCACAGCAGGGGAACAGCTGACGTTACTGAACCCCAATAACACGGCAGCAAGTGTTGACTGTGCAGACAGCACTTCTGAGCGCCAACTGGCGGGGTTGGAGCTCAGGGATAATACTGAAAACAGAGGAGCCAGAGGTGTAATTGGAGCAACTTTAAAATCTGTAGTAGTGTGAATGTGGACAGAGCAGGAGAAATTGCCGTCCGCACAGCAGGGGAACAGCTGACGTTACTGAACCCCAATAACACGGCAGCAAGTGTTGACTGTGCAGACGGCACTTCTGAGCGCCAACTGGCGGTGTTGGAGCTCAGGGATAATACTGAAAACAGAGGAGCCAGAGGTGTAATTGGAGCAACTTTAAAATCTGTAGTAGTGTGAATGTGGACAGAGCAGGAGAAATTGCCATCCGCACAGCAGGGGAACAGCTGACGTTACTGAACCCCAATAACACGGCAGCAAGTGTTGACTGTGCAGACAGCACTTCTGAGCGCCAACTGGCGGTGTTGGAGCTCAGGGATAATACTGAAAACAGAGGAGCCAGAGGTGTAATTGGAGCAACTTTAAAATCTGTAGTAGTGTGAATGTGGACAGAGCAGGAGAAATTGCCATCCGCACAGCAGGGGAACAGCTGACGTTACTGAACCCCAATAACACGGCAGCAAGTGTTTACTGTGCAGACAGCACTTCTGAGCGCCAACTGGCGGTGTTGGAGCTCAGGGATAATACTGAAAACAGAGGAGCCAGAGGTGTAATTGGAGCAACTTTAAAATCTGTAGTAGTGAGAATGTGGACAGAGCAGGAGAATTTGCCGGACACACAGCAGGGGAACAGCTGACGTTACTGAACCCCAATAACACGGCAGCAAGTGTTGACAGTGCAGACGGCACTTCTGAACGCCAACTGGCGGTGTTGGAGCTCAGGGATTACAGTTCAGGTGGTAGAAACATGAACATTACAGGAGACCTGGATACTGTTGCCAACCAATTATTTATTCTGGAAGAGGACTGGCAAATTCATGAGAGATCCAGGCCTTGTTCATTTTGAGAAAAGTAAGCCGGTCAACGTTATCGGAGGATAGTCGCATGCGACGGTCTGTTAGTACACCACCTGTGGCACTAAAGACGCGTTCCGATAATACACTAGCAGCAGGGCAAGCTAGCACCTCCAATGCATACTGGCTAAGCTCTGGCCATGTATCCAGCTTACAGACCCAAAACTTGAAGGGAGAAGAGCCGTCTGGGAGTACACTGAGAGGGCAAGACATGTAGTCTGTCACCATCTGACGGAAACGTTGCCTCCTGCTGACTGGAGCCGTCAGTGATGGTGTAGACATTTGTGGCGGCGGGCACACAAAACTTTGCCACATTTGGGCCATACTGGTCTTGCCTTGTGCTGAGGCGCTGCTTCTGCTCCCTCTTTGTGCAGAGCTTCCTCCACTGCCTCGACGCACTGAGCTGCTTTGTAAAGCACTAGCAGCACTGCTCTCGGTTGGAATGGAGAACATGATGGAATGCACCAGTGTGTCTTGGTACTCCCGCATTTTACTCTCCCGGTTCAAGGGTGTTATGAGGCTTTGTAAGTTGTCCCGGTAGCGAGGATCTAGGAGGGTGGACACCCAGTAATCAGCCGTGTTGAGAATGTGGGCGATGCGGCGGTCGTTTCTCAGGCACTGCAGCATGAAATCAACCATGTGCTGCAGACTGCCAACTGGCCAAGAAATGCTGTCCCCTGCTTGAGGCGCGATCTCTGCCTGCTCTGCATCACCCCACCCTCGCTCTAGATACTGACTACTAGAGCATTGTGTACCTCCCTCCTCTGGACAGATGTCTTCCTCCTCCATTGACTCCTCCTCATCCTCCTCACAAAGTGTCCCCTGCCTAGGCCTTTGTGAGGAACCACGTTGCGCAGACTGTAGAGAAGCAGATGGCATTTGTGACTCCTCATCCTCCACCTCTTCCAAAACCTCCTCCCTTAGTGCTTGCAGTGTTTTTTCAAGCAGGCAGATAAGGGGGATAGTCATGCTGACTAGTGCATCATCTGCACTCGCCATCCGCGTGGAATAATCGAAGGCACGCAAAACGTGGCAAATGTCCTTCATAGAGGCCCACTCAGTGGTGGTGAAGTGTGAACGGCGCGCACTGCGACTTGTTTGCGCCTGCTGCAGCTGGTACTCCATTACTGCTGCCTGCTGCTCACACAACCTCTCCAACATATGTAACGTTGAATTCCACCTGGTGGGTAGGTCACATATGACGTGATGTTCCGGAAGACGTAATCGGCGCTGCAGAGCTGCAATGCGTGATCTTGCATTGCTGGAACGCCGCAAGTGAGCGCACTCTATGCGGACCTTGTGAAGCAGTGCATCAAGATCTGGATAGTCCCTCAAAAAACTCTGCACGACCAAGTTGAGCACATGTGCCAGACATGGGATGTGAATGAGGTTGCCTAGGCCCAGAGCTGCCACCAGATTTCGGCCATTGTCACACACTACCATGCCTGGCTGGAGATTCGCTGGCACAAACCACACGTCGCTCTGCTGCTTGATGGCATTCCAGAGCTCCTGCGCTGTGTGGCTTCGATTCCCCAAAGAAATTAATTTTAATACGGCCTGTTGACGTTTGGCCACGGCTGTGCTCATATCGGTCATCATAACAGGTAACCGTTCACGGGTTGATGTGGAGGTAGACCGTGACGGCTCCTGCAGCGCTGATTCAGAGGAACTGGAGTATGAGGAGGAGTCAATGTGTACAGACTGGATTCCTGCAATCCTTGGAGTTGGCAGAACACGTACAGCGCCACTCTCAAGATCTGTACCCGGCTCCACAACATTTACCCAATGGGCAGTGAGGGAAAGGTATCGTCCCTGTCCATGCTTACTGGTCCACGCATCGGTGGTCAGGTGGACCTTGCTGCTGATGGCGTTTTGTAGCGCATGTTTAATTTTTCCCTCCACATGCTGCTGCAGGGCAGGGACAGCTTGCCTGCTGAAATAAAAGTGGCTGAGCACGTTGTATTGTGGGACTGCCAATGCCATAAAGTTACGGAAGGTGTCAGTCTCCACCAGCCTGAATGATAGCATTTCAAGGGCCAGTAGTTTAGCAATGCCAGCATTCAGAGCCTGCGCTCGGGGGTGGTTTGCCGAGTATGGGCGCCTTTTCTCCCATGCCTGTGCTAATGATGGCTGTAGACTGGCCTGGGAGTGTGAGGATGACAGGGAAAGTGGTGCTGTGGGTGGAATTACACTGTGTCTCTGTACAACAGTGCCAGAGATTCTTCCATGGCGATCCTGTGAGGAAGCCGAACCAGCTGTGTGTGAGCTGGAGGAAGAGGCTACAACACGAGCTGAAGAGGTGGTAGGTGGCACTGTAGGTTGGCCTAGGTCTTCAGTGTATTTTTGTAACTCCACCATGTGCTTGGTCCGCACATGTTTCCACATATTTGTGGTATTGAGGTTGCTGACACTTTTCCCTCTTTTCACCTTCTGATTACACAGCTTGCATTTGACAAAGCAAATGTCATCTGCAACTGTGTCAAAAAAGGACCAGGCACTGCAAGTCTTGGGAGCGCCCGCTTTGGATTTTGGAAGAGCCATGCTCCTAATGGGTGCCGAAGTGGAGGCTACAGGCAACCAAGTCTGCCCCCTCCCTCTCACTCCTTTTTGGGCCGTTCGGGGAATCTCTTCCTCAGAGCTGCTCCCACCACCTTCCTGTCCCTCACGCCATGATGGGTCAAGGACCTCATCATCTACACCACCCTCTTCAAACAACTGCTTCTCCTGGGTGGTCTCGACAGCACAGTACGCACCAGAAAGTGGCACCTGAGTCTCATCATCAGATGCGTACTGAGGTGTGCTGCTGACCATAGGCACTGGCCCACCCGCCTCTTCAGATTCAGAGAGACAAAACGGTTGTGCATCACTGCATACTACCTCTTCTTCTTCAAATTCTCGAATTCTGCTTGGCTGGCCCCCTCTTTCCAAGCAAAGAGATTCAGAGAACAGAAGTAGAGATGGCTCCTGTCCAGGGCTCTCTGACTGCCTGGGCAATTTGACAGGTGGTGAAGAGACAGATGGGTGCTCTTCAGTGCTCAGGACCTGAGAGGATCTGGAACTAATTGAAGTCGATGCGTTAGCTGCCATCCATCCGACAACGGCTTCAATTTGGTCCTCCCGCAGCAGTGGGGTACGGCTAGCTCCTACAAAGCTGCGCATAAAGGACTGTTCCCTGGTAAAACTGGGGGATGCTGAGTCACTGGTGCCCGCAGCAGGCACAGAATCCCCACGTCCTCTCCCTGCAGGCACAGAATCCTCACGTCCTCTCCCTGCAGAAACTCCACGCCCACGACCACGACCACGACCACATGCCTTACTCCCTGCCTTCTTCATCTTGGTAGACTGATAAAGATAGGCAGAAAAGTACTAAGGGCTTAGTGTGCTTATTCCTGAACAGCTGCTAACAGGTATAAGAAACACTAATTTTATAAAGTGTGGACTAGACTTTAATATGAGCTAATGTGGCCTACACAACTGTAAAGTGGAGTGTTTGGTGAACTTTATTTAGGTTTTTTTTACACAAAAAGACACTGGATGTGCCCAAAGATGTAATACCGATAGTATCACAAACTTTTTGTAGCTATTACAATGTAGGCAGGTAACCTACAATGCAATAGATGAGGCTACAAAAAATAGGCTAATACTAATCTGGCTGGGGCTGCAGGGCCCAATGCTGCAGAAAGGCTCCTCTAACTACTCCTATATAGTGTGTTTGGAACCAATGTAGCTGAATACGGATGGAACCACCACACTAATAGGAGAAATCAGGAAAAATGTTCAATTAGCAAAAAAGGACAATGTATGAGGCAGTGACGCACGCTGAGCGCACTACAACCAGACGTGGCTGAAGCACACACTACAGGGTGAGCTGCACTCACACACCAGACCTTGCAGACAGGCGTGAACAGTGCAGATGCAGAGCACTGTGCACTAGCGCTGCAAGACAAAAAAAAATTCTCTATCTACTCCTATATAGTGTGTTTGGAACCAATTTAGCTGAATACGGATGGAACCACCACACTAATAGGAGATATCAGGAAAAATTATGAATTGGCAAAAAAGGACAATGTATGAGGCAGTGACGCACACTGAGTGCACTACAACCAGACGTGGCTGCAGCACACACTACAGGGTGAGCTGCACTCACACACAGAGACCTTGCAGACAGCGGTGAACAGTACAGAGAACTGTGCACTAGCGCTGCAAGGCACAGCGATTTATAAAGTAGCTTGGGTAAAGCAGAATAGACCAAATAGGTAGCTAAAACTGTCCCTCAGAACAACAGCGTCCTATCCCTAACTGAATTAACAGCAGAGTGAGCTCAAAATGGCGGCGGCGGCTTTTATAGTGCATCATGACATCATTTCAGCAGCCAATCACAGCCATGCCATTAGTTAACATGCCTACATGCCTAACAGGATGTGCCCACACTTCTTAGGATCCTCAATGGCTGAATAAAATGAAAATGGCTCATTGCATTATGGGAACTTCCGATTCCGGTATACGATATTGTAAAAGTATCGGAATGCTCAACACTAGACTTAAATATGAGTGTCTGAGCAAAGGGTCTGAATACTTATGACCATGAGATATTTCAGTTTTTCTTTTTTAATAAATTTGCAAAAATTTCTACATTTCTGTTTTCTTCAGTCAAGATGGGGTGCAGAGTGTACTTTAATGAGAAAAAAATGAACTTTTTAGAATTTACCAAATGGCTGCAATGAAACAAAGAGTGAAAAATTTACAATATATCGATAATACCACAAACATTGAAAAAAATTATATGGTCATGGTGTTGTGGTATTATTACAACATAGAGTTTTACCACCATCCTGTTACTGAACAAAACTCTCAATACCAAGACAGAAAAACCCAGCAATAAGATAATTTTCTAAGTAATACTTATATAGTTACCAAAAAAACAAATATTATCCCCATACAATTGTAGCACCCTGAGGATTCGGCTGCTACAGGGGTATTGCACCTCAACCCAGAGGTGTGATATTCCACTCCCGGGTAAGGAAGGAGTGTGGAACTGAGCTCGGTAGGCTGCATGCACTACACACATCCCATTTCCGAGGAGCAGACCGACGGTACTCCCACTTAGAAATGTGCAGGTACGACCGAGTCTGTTCCTGGCTGGAGTGGGAGGGGGGGTGGTACATCCCAAGTAGTGTAGGGGCAGATAGGGGGAGCAGCCTGGGTAAAGATAGGAGCTCATTGGGTGCTGGTCACCTGAGCTCACACATAGAGGGTGTATATAAGGTGGGCACCAACTAAGAACAGGGTCAGTTGCAGAGAGAAAGTCAGCGAGCGGAGGAGAAGAGAGACCCAGAGTGAGAGAGGAGAGAGAGAGACCCAGAGGGGGGAAACAGAAGAAAAGGACTCCAAGAACCCAAATTAAATCCCCGGGTGAAGAGTCGGCACAGGGTACCGGAACCCAAGCTGGTGGGGGGCAAAAACACACCCCAGCCAGAGACCGGAGACCGTGGGCAGCGTTTGCCACGGTCACCCACCACATCCACCACGAAGGCATACCACGTGGAGGGTCAGGGAACCCGAGGCCAAGGGTCTCCCAACAGAAGGCCCGAGGGAGCTGGACCTGGGTGGATCAATAGTGGGGACGGCCAGAGAACGGACAGAAGGAGAGCTCAGGGTCACGCTCCGGACTTATTTGGGGGTTGGCTGGATCCAGAACCTGGTGGACGCAGCACGGCTCGGGAGGTCACTCGAAGCTGGAGTGACCAGAACATCAGCAGTGAGTAAACATCCTAAACTGCATAACCCGACTCTGTCTCTGATTGCCGTCTACACTGCATCACCACAACTCCCATCCTCTGCACCTGATCCCCCTGAGGCTATACCCCTCCCGTTGGGGGTTATCCTATCAAGCTGCACCAACACCACCAGCCTCAGCGGACCCTGCTGCAGCGGCGGCCACAGTGACCGCAACACAACGGGTGGCGTAGTCGACATTAAGAACTTAATAACATCTGTAGGACTGCCACATACAACTGAGTTTGACACCCTGGGCACGGACCGGGTCACAGCCACTCGGAAGACTACAACCCCCATCTGATCCGGCTCCGGATATTCCCCCTAAAGAATATGGCCCAGGGGGCGCGTCAACTTTGGCGTAGTCGGCAGGATTACGTGCCCGCAACACCCGGGTACTGCGTGCCTGAAGGAAAGTGCAAGTTTACCTCAAGAAGAAGTCTCCTGCCGGTTCCGGAGGGTCCCCGCCATCGGACCCCATCACCAGTCGATTCCAGCCGGTTGTCCGCCATTAACAGCGTTTTCCCGCCATCTGCAGAGTTTCCCGCCACTGGGAAGCGATTCCCGCCATTTCCAAAGGTTTCCCGCCTTGGAAGAGCGGACGCCATTATGGGCGTGCCAGAGGGTGGCGAGAGGCCACCTCCCATCGTGGGCCAGGACCGAAAATGGCGCCAAAAGTGGAAACCGCCCCCACCAACAGAGACTGTGATGCTAGAGGTGTCTGTCAGCGTGAAAGAACCGCCCCTGGAGCTGACAGTCACCAAGTGGCCCCGGGACCGCCCTCGAAGTGGGAGGAGACGAAAAAAAAGAACGAAGATGGGTGCCGCCTGGAGCAGTCTGGAGCGAGCGCACCCGGAGGCAAGAAGCCTGGAGAAGAGTAGCAGAGAAGCTCACCCGGAGATGGCGAGAGAGCAGAGCAGCACCGGCCCGCTGGCCAGGAGCCTGCTGGAAGAAGAGCAGAGCAGCACCGACCCGTTGGTCAGGAGCCTGCTGGAAACCACGACCCCACTAGGCCTAGTGGAGGTCCTTGCACAGCTCCCCCGAGACCGGGAGTGTGCACAGACCGCTCTGGAGGGCCTCGCACGGAGGATGGCCCGGGTACAGCGAGAGACATTGGCGGAGTGGAGCCGAGAGATGGCCCAGCAAACCAAGACCCGGAGCACGCCAGCCAAGATGAGGAGACAGACCGCCTCTGAGGATGGCGCGGGAGGACCCAAGGCCGGAGACGGCGCCGAGAAGGGAGCCGAACGCATGGAGGCAGGTAAAGGGGACGTCTATACCCCAAACCGGGACACCGCTTACCTGCCCCAGCTCCCCGTCGCAGAGCCCGAAAGTCCCCCTGCTGTGCCCGAAAACGCCATGTCACCGACGCAGACTAGGCCCCAACCGGAAGCCGCCGCCGCGACCCCTGTGACGCCATGCGCACCGACCCCGAGCGTGGCAAAACAGGAAGTAACACCAGCCTGGTCGCAGGGCCTAGAATTCCCGGGCGTCGCATCACCAACAGCGCCCCCTACCTCCGCGGAGCCTCCGGCCTAGCCGCAAGGCCAGGTAGCCCAGGGCGCCGCCGTCCTAACGGTGCCCTTCACCTTCCAGGTGCCCCAGGCCTGGCCGCAAGGCCTGGGCAACCCGGGCGCCACCACCACCGCGCCCGCACCCGTAAAACCAAGGGTGCCGCGTCTGGGAGAGGACTTGTTTGCCCAGCACACGTGGCCGGACGGGCAGCCTTTCATCTGGCCCCAGAAATATTATGAACTGGAGCACCAGAGGAGAGTTGGGGCCATGTGTGCACCCCTGATTCCGGCTCCGAAGCCCGTGATAAGGATCTCGTCCCCGCTTGAAGAGACCCAATTTGAGTGGGACCCCACCGGAGAAGACCTAATGGGGTTCACTCAAGAAACCAGGGCAGCTGCAGCGGAGCGTGCTGAGTGCTGCCGACAGCAGCTCGAGGAGTTTGCGAGGGAGCGGAGAGAGAGGCGGGTCCGGGAACAACAGGCCCAAATAAGGAGCGCCGAGCAGAAGAGCCGAACCAGGAGGGACCCCCGTGCAGCGCACAGTCCCCGCACCACCGGGACTGTAATTAAGTTCAACATGCAGCATGGGTGGGGCTTCATCAGAGACCACAACACCCCCGGCAACGTCTTTGTCACGCGCAGAGATGTGGAGTCCCATCTGCCGGAGGGGCACAGAGGTCGTGACCTTTATATCGGGGACGAGGTCACCTTTACCCGGCACAAGTGTGCCAAAGGACCTTACGCCCTCCATGTGCATCGCCTGACAGAGGAGGAGCTGCGATGTGAGGAGGAAGAGCAAGAGGATCCGGACGGGTCTGAAGCTGAGATCCCCAAAGAAGGAGCAGGAGGAAGACGTTGTTGAGTACAGCGGAGCAGGTGCTGTAAATAGTTACCCGATCGGGGTATAAAGAAACTGTTACTGCAAATATAGTCCCCGTTGGGACCAGCTGAGTGAACTGTTCACCCGTTTACCCTTAATCCCACAGGCTGAGGACTGTGAGCAGCCATTCCCTTTCCCTCCTTAACTGGCCGAGGACTGAGAGCGGCCATATCCTTGTATATAGTTGCGCGTCCTAAAGCGCCCCCTACCGGTTTTATAGGAAAACCATTTTTCTAGAAAGACTGTCGCACTTTACCCGGTCACACGTTGCACAGTGACCGGAGGAGGAGCCAGAGGCGACGAGAAAGTTTTATATATATATAATGTTTTATATGTTTTATATGTTTATGAAAAAAAAAAAAATTTGTATGTTTGGATGTTTTTGTCTTACAGCCCGAGGACGTGCTGTGATTTACCAGGGGGGAATGTAGCACCCTGAGGATTCGGCTGCTACAGGGGTATTGCACCTCAACCCAGAGGTGTGATATTCCACTCCCGGGTAAGGAAGGAGTGTGGAACTGAGCTCGGTAGGCTGCATGCACTACACACATCCCATTTCCGAGGAGCAGACCGACGGTACTCCCACTTAGAAATGTGCAGGTACGACCGAGTCTGTTCCTGGCTGGAGTGGGAGGGGGGGTGGTACATCCCAAGTAGTGTAGGGGCAGATAGGGGGAGCAGCCTGGGTAAAGATAGGAGCTCATTGGGTGCTGGTCACCTGAGCTCACACATAGAGGGTGTATATAAGGTGGGCACCAACTAAGAACAGGGTCAGTTGCAGAGAGAAAGTCAGCGAGCGGAGGAGAAGAGAGACCCAGAGTGAGAGAGGAGAGAGAGAGACCCAGAGGGGGGAAACAGAAGAAAAGGACTCCAAGAACCCAAATTAAATCCCCGGGTGAAGAGTCGGCACAGGGTACCGGAACCCAAGCTGGTGGGGGGCAAAAACACACCCCAGCCAGAGACCGGAGACCGTGGGCAGCGTTTGCCACGGTCACCCACCACATCCACCACGAAGGCATACCACGTGGAGGGTCAGGGAACCCGAGGCCAAGGGTCTCCCAACAGAAGGCCCGAGGGAGCTGGACCTGGGTGGATCAATAGTGGGGACGGCCAGAGAACGGACAGAAGGAGAGCTCAGGGTCACGCTCCGGACTTATTTGGGGGTTGGCTGGATCCAGAACCTGGTGGACGCAGCACGGCTCGGGAGGTCACTCGAAGCTGGAGTGACCAGAACATCAGCAGTGAGTAAACATCCTAAACTGCATAACCCGACTCTGTCTCTGATTGCCGTCTACACTGCATCACCACAACTCCCATCCTCTGCACCTGATCCCCCTGAGGCTATACCCCTCCCGTTGGGGGTTATCCTATCAAGCTGCACCAACACCACCAGCCTCAGCGGACCCTGCTGCAGCGGCGGCCACAGTGACCGCAACACAACGGGTGGCGTAGTCGACATTAAGAACTTAATAACATCTGTAGGACTGCCACATACAACTGAGTTTGACACCCTGGGCACGGACCGGGTCACAGCCACTCGGAAGACTACAACCCCCATCTGATCCGGCTCCGGATATTCCCCCTAAAGAATATGGCCCAGGGGGCGCGTCACAATTACTATACAAAGCACACTATACTAAGACCAATAAAGCAATAGTACAATACAATAGTACAATAGTACAAGAAAAAATGTCACCACACGATGACCAGATATTACTACCACATAGTGTCTGAGTATAACCATCATCCTGCTACTGAGCAAAACTCATAATACCAAGACCAATATACTGATAATATCACAAAAAATAGATAAATAATACCGCAACACCATGACCATATATTACTATCACATAGAGTTTTACCACCAGCTTGTTACAGAACAAAACTCTCAATATCAAGACCAATATATCAATGATACTGACGCGCCCCCTGGGCTGTGTGTGGGGGAATACCCGGAGCCAGGTCTCTGTGTAATGCTAGGGATTGTAGTCTCCGTGGCGGTGACCCGGTCCCGTGGCTCAGGGTGGTCAAACCAGTGGCGGATCTGTTTATTTGGTTTCTAATGTTTAAATGTCCGACTACGCCACCCGTGGATTGCGGTCACTGAGAACCGCCGCTGCGGGGCAGACCGCTGAGGCTGATGTTGTGTGCGCAGCAGAGGGTAGTATAACTCCCCACGGGAGTAGTATAGCCTCAGGGCAGTGAGTGCAGATGGTGGGGGTGATGGTGCGCGGGAGCAACAGTAATGACTCAGAGTCCAGTGATGCAGTCCAGGGTCTTTACTCACAGTTTTACACTCCAAGCCACTTCTGCAGGTAATGGCTGCCCACGTTGTACTGTGCTCACCAGGTGAGGGGCTCGGCCAACTCCCAGGTACCTTTGGAATGCTTTTCAGGACCCCTTTCGTGTGTCCTTTCTCTGGCCCGTCGTACCCCACAATTGACCACGTTTCTGTCCAGCTGCCTCGGGCCTTGGCGGGCAAACGTATGTTCCGTTTCCCTGGGCCCTATATGGTGCCTTTCTAACGGGTGTAGTGAGGGGCCGTAACACGTGCAATGCCGCGGCCTCCGGTTACTAGCTGAGGGTAGTTGCTCTCCTCCACTAGATGAGGGATCCGGTTCCCTATTCTTGGTCTGACCCCCCTACTCTGGTAGCGGCGGGCGTGCGGTGGCGACTGGCCGGTCTGCACCCCTGGGGTCCCTTCACTCCACTCCTGGAGCCTCCTCCGTTCCTCTCCTCTCTGACTGAACTCAGCAGCTCTTCTCTTCTCTAGGTTCAGGCCTTGAGACTTGGCCTCCCTGCGGAGCAGAGCCCATACAGAGCCCCTGCTCCCAGTCGTCTTCTCTCTCTTTTCTCTCTCTTCTCCCCGACTCCAAGATGGTGCCCACCTTATATACTCCCCTTTCCAGTGCACCCTGGATCTACTCTCCCCACCCACACACTACCGGGTTTCCCCTTTCTAGGTGTTTCCTCCCCCCACTCCAGCCAGGGACAGGGGCAGTTGTGCTCACTCTTGGGAGCATTGTCGCCCTGCCCCCCGGAAATGTGGTGTAGTGCATGTGGGTGTTAGGGTCCTGAGCCATACTCCATCCTTACCTGGAAGTGAGATATCACACCTCTGGGTGAGATGCAATACCTCTGTAGCGACCGAACCCTCGGGGCGCTACATTCCCCCCTGGTAAATCACAGCACGTCCACGGGCTGGAACAGAGTAAAAGACAATTGATTTCAAGACATGCAGAATTAAATATTTTTTTTTTTTTTTTTTAACGTTACTTGTCATAAAACTTTTCTCTTTTTATCAACATATGCAACATTCCTTTCATTTACGGTTACTCTTTCCTTGATATAACTTTCAATATACACATATAAAACATTCTTTTAAGTAGAAAATATGAAACATTATCAGCAACATTTCAACGGCGAAGTCTCTTTAACAGGCCACAGTGCTTGCCGCGACCAGGTGTCCATGTCACCCAACAAGGTGCAATTTTACTAAGTGCAAACTTTCAAACACCTTCAGGTATCTATTGAGGTAGGAGTTTACAAAGCCAATAGTGGGCACTTTAAGAAGTGCAACTATTTACAAGGGTTGGCTGCTCCCAGTCCTCAGCCGGATAGTTCACGGACCCTTTTCGGGTAACTTTAGCAAATAAACGGACAACAATCCCGAACCGGGTGAACTTTTTATAATCCCCAAACGGGCATAACTTGAAACTCTTTTTCTTCTACCCTGACAGGTAACTATATACAGTTCGTGCTGCTGCTCTCTAGAAGCGGTGTCCCCCTTGTGGATGTTCCTGCTCATCAAATTCTTCAGACCCGTCCGGGTCCTCAATGTAGCAGGATTCAGGGTAGCGCTGTTCTTCTACCCGCTGAACGTTGAGGGCGTACCACCCCCGCAGGCCTCGGTGTCGGGTGTATGACACCTGATCCCCAGGGAACATATCCCGTTTCGGGTGACCCTCGGGCAGGCGACTCTCCACATCCCTCCGGTTGACAAAGATGTCTGTGTTCGTCGTCGGGTCCCGAATTAACCCCCACCCCTTCTCCTGGTGGAATCTGACCACAATCCCCGTGACTTTAGGACCGCGTGCAGCCTGGGGGTCTCGGCGGGCCGGGGTCTTTTCCTCCGCGCTCCGGGCCTGTAGCTGCTCCTGTTTTTGGCGCCGCGCCTGCCTCTCCTTTTCCAGCTGCGCCATCTCCCGGCGGCAGAATTCTTGCCTGCGGGCTGCCTTCGCCCGCGTCTCTTGCGAGAACCCCATCAGGTCCTCCCCGGTCTGATCCCACTCAATTTGGACCTCTTCATCCGGGAGCTGGAGGATGGTGATTTGCTCTGGGTAAGATGCAATACCTCTGTAGCGACTGAACCCTCGGGGCGCTACATTACCACAAACAATGGATAAATAATACCGCAACACCATGACCATATATTACGACCAGATAGTGACCGAATTATACCATCATATTGAATATTAGTAAAAATCACAGCTATAACACTAATATTCCCCCCATACCGTATAGTGGAAGGTATCAGTATATACAATACTGATAACTCCGATACCCACTGGTTACATCTCCAATTGAAGTAATTAATTTCGGTTTTCTTCTGCACCAGCACAGACTGCTTCCAGCCATGATTCATCTCGGCAAAATGTAACACACAGACATCTATGGGTGATCGCTTCTAGACCACCCCTTCCCCTATTTCCCCACTCCTACAGTAACAGTATCTCCAAAAATAAAATACAGTACACCATAGATGCTCACCTATGTGTCCCTATACAGTAGTAATGCTCATGCCCCCATTGTGCCCAAATACAGTAGAATTGCCCCCACAGTCGTGACACCCAAACAGTAGCATTGTCCACCTGTTATGCCTCCCATACTGAGTTCGATAATAGGCATTTTTGAAAAATAGGATTTTAAAGGGAATGTATCAGAAGCTTTTGGCTATGTAATCTGAGAGCAGCATGATGTAGGGGCAGAGACCCTGATTTCAACGATGTATCACTTACTGGGCTGTTTCAATAAAATCCCTTTTTTATTAGCAGACTATCACTACAGGACTAGGTGTCTTGTGCCTCCTAGTCCAATCACGCCCCCAGCACTGATTGGCAGCTTTCTGCCAATCAGAGATGTGGGCGGGGTTATACACAGCTCAGCATTCCGAGCTTTGCTAGATCTGCAGCAGAGAAAACTGTGATTCTATCCCAACTGCTGCACCCAGTAATCTAAGTGATGCATCGCTGGAATCAGGGTCTCTGCCCCTATACCATGCCACTGTCAGATTCCTTTAAACCAGACAGTTTCTTAAAGCAAATTGATATGTCTCAAACCCAAAGTCTTTTTACCAATTTCCAAATTCTTATTTGCCTTACGTTGCAATCCCTGGATGTTCTTCCAACCATTTTTTTCTTGTCTATATCCAGCATCTGTCATCTATATCCATTTAGAAATTAATATATTCAGTGTTCTCTATATAAAGCGTACGATTCATTTGCTGGATCCGTTATTCTAAAGCACAGGGAATATTATTTTATACAAAAGCCTGAGACCAATTTTTGCAGGCGTTGTGGGTATCATGAACCAGGACAAATTCAGCACAAAATGACACTTTTATTGATTATCACAATCTCAGAATTATTTACAGGCTTTTTTAAAATTTAGTAGAACACCTCTGGCTGTTATAACCTGCTGCCAACGTAATGCATAGCCAGACACCATCTCACATCATTTTCTCTAGGCTAGATTGTGTATATTGCGGCCACCACTTGGCTTTCTTGCCTCCAACTTGGTCAAAAAATTACAAAAATGTAAAAATTTAACTTTGTCTAAATTTTAAGATTGAACCCATTGTTTTCTTATTATATGTGTAAATTCACATATGGCAAGTGTAGCACCCTGAGGACTCGGCTGCTACAGGGGTATTACACCTCAAGCCAGAGGTGTGGTATTCCACTCCCGGGTAAGGATGGAGTGTGGAACTGAGCTAGTAGGCTGCATGCACTACACACATCCCATTTCCGGGGGACAGATCAACGGTACTCCCACCAGTATATGTGCAGGTACGACAGCGTCTGTCCCTGGCTGGAGTGGGAGGGGGGTGGAACATCCCAGTAGTGTAGGGGCAGATAGGGGGAGTAGTCTGGGTAAAGATAGGAGCACATTGGGTGCTGGTCACCTGAGCTCACACATAGAGGGAGTATATAAGGTGGGCACCATCTTAGAACAGGGTCAGTCAGTGAGAGTTTAACCTGAGGAGCAGAGCAGAGGAGTTCAGTCAGGAGGGCTGACAGGGAGCTGTGGCTCCGGCTGGGCCCAGCTCCAGAACAGAGCCTGCTGAGAGAGAGAGAGGAGTCAGAAGGACCCAGAGAGGAAACAAGAAGGAACCCCAAGATCCCAGAATAAGGACAGAAGGGTGAGGGGTTGGCGAACAAGGGTACCGGAACCCAAGCTGGCGGAGGCCAAAGCAAACCTTAGCCAGGAACCGGAGGTCGTGGGCAGGATCTGCCACGACCCTCACCAAATCCACCAGAAAGGCACACCAAGCATAGGGTCAGGGAGCCCAGAGGAGGCTTGACCAACAAGAGACCCGAGGGAGCCGGACATAAGTGGATCCCTGGTGGGAACGGCCAGTAGAAAGGGAAAGTCAGAAAGGAGCTCAGGACCACGCTCCAGAATTGCCTGGGGGTTGGCCGAGTCCAGGACCTGGTGAACGCAGCACGGCTCGGGTGGTCACTCAAGGCCAGAGTGACCAAAAGAACATCAGTAAGTAAAAACCCTGAACTGCACCTCCCGTCTCAGAGTCTCCTTTCTACACCACAACAACCACCATCCTCCACGTCTGACCCCCTGAGGTTATACCCCTCCCGTTGGGGGTTATACTACCACAGCTGCACACACACCACCAGCCTCAGCGGACCATCCTGCAGCGGCGGCCTTTTGACCGCAAATCAACGGGTGGCGTAGTCGACACTAAGAACATCTGCAAGGACTGCCGCACACTGAGTTTGACACCCTGGGCACGGACCGGGTCACAGCCACTCGGAGACTACAACCCCCATCTGATCCGGCTCCGGGTATCCCTAACAACATGGCCCAGGGGGCGCGTCAACTTTGGCGTAGTCGGCAGGATCACGTGCCCGCAACAACCGGGTACTGCGTGCCTGAAGAAAAGTTCACATTTACCTCAAAAAGAAGTCTCCCGCCAATTCCAGAGGGTCCCCGCCATCGGACGCCATCTCGGATCAGTTCCCGCCATTTGCCCGTCATCTGCAGTCTTTTCCCGCCATCCACAGAGTTTCCCGCCACTGGGAGAAGATTCCCACCATTTCAGAAGATTTCCCGCCTTGGCAGAGCGGACGCCATTATGGGCGTGCCAGAGGATGGCAAGAGGCCACCTCCCATCGTGGGCCAGGATCGGAAATGGCGCCAAAAGTGGAAACCGCCCCCACCAGCAGAGACTGTGATGATTGATATGTCCATCAGCGTGAAGGAACTGCCCCTGGAACTGGCAATCACAAAGTTGCCCCAGGACCACCCCCAATGTGGGCGGAGACGGAACAAAAGAGCGAAGATGGGAGCAGCCTGGGGGAGTCTGGAGAGAGCGCACCCGGAGATGAGGAGTCTGGAGAGGAGTCCAGAGAGAACGCACCCGGAGATGGAGGGAGAGTCAGGCAGCACCGACCCTGTGGTCAGGAGCCTGTTGCAAGCCGCCACTCCGGAGGGCCTGCTGGAGATCCTGGCACAGCTCCCCTGAGACCGGGAGCGTGCACAGACCGCGCTGGAGGGCCTCGCACGAAGGATGGCCCAGGTGCAGCAGGAAATGCTGGCGGAGTGGACCCGAGAGATGGCCCTGCAGGCTGGAGCCTGCCAGCGAAGCATGCCACCCGCAGCGAGGAGCAAGTCCACCTCTGAGGACGGCGAAGGAGGGACGACGGCCGGAGACGACGCCTCGGAGGGAGCCGAAGAGATGAAGGCAGGTAATGGGGACGACAATATCCCGTGCCCAGAAGCCGTAAACCTGCCCCAGCTCCCCGTCGCAGAGCCCGAAGCCCCACTCACTGTTCCAGTAGCCGCTGCGTCATCGCTCCAAGCTAGGCCTCAAGCGGCCGGAGCCGCGGCCACGCCCCCTGTGACGTCACGCGCCTCGATCCAGAGCACGGCCAAGCAGGAGACGCCACCGGCCTGGTCGCAAGGCCGAGTGCCCCCGGGCGCCGCAGTACCAACAGCGCCCTCTACCTCCACTGAGCCACCGGCCTGGTCACTGGGCCAAGTAACCCCGGGCGCCGCCGTCTTCACGGTGCCCTTTACATTCAGGGTGCCCCAAGCCTGGTCGCAAGGCCTGGTGAACCCGGGCGCCGCCACCAAAACAGCGCCCTCAACGTCCACAGCGCCACACCTGGGTGAAGATCTATTTGCCCAGCACACATGCCCGGATGGGCAGCCCTTTGTGTGGCCGCCGGAGTTCCACCATCCCCGACTCCGGAAAGAAAGACCTCTGGATGAGCCCCTGATCCCGGCTCCGGCGCCCGTCAAGATGACCCCGCTCTCGTTAGAGGAGGCGCAGTTTGAGTGGGACCCCCCAGGAGGACGTCGCCACTGATGTACAGTAGGAGCACTGTATATAGTTACCCGTCGGGGTATGAGAACTGTTATAAGTACTGCTGCTAGTTAAAATATAGTCCCCGTTGGGACCAGTGAACTGTTACAGTGTGTCCCATCTCCCCACAGGCTGAGGACTGTGAGCAGCCATCCCTTTTTCCCCACTGGCCCGAGGACTGAGAGCGGCCATACCTTCCCCTTGTATATAGTTGCGCTTCTTAAAGTGCCCCCTACCGGTTTTATAAGAAACTGTTGTTTTTACTACAAGAGACTGTTGCACTTTACCCGGTCACAAGTTGCACCGTGGCCGGAGGAACAAGAATGTTTACTATGAAAAGTTTTATATGAAAAGTTTTATGCTGATGATATATATATAGTGTTTTATATGTTTATGATGTTTTTGAAAAAAAAAATTGTATGTTTGTGGATGTTTTTATTCTTTTACAGCCCGAGGACGTGCTGTGATTTGCCAGGGGGGAATGTAGCACCCTGAGGACTCGGCTGCTACAGGGGTATTACACCTCAAGCCAGAGGTGTGGTATTCCACTCCCGGGTAAGGATGGAGTGTGGAACTGAGCTAGTAGGCTGCATGCACTACATACATCCCATTTCCGGGGGACAGATCAACGGTACTCCCACCAGTATATGTGCAGGTACGACAGCGTCTGTCCCTGGCTGGAGTGGGAGGGGGGTGGAACATCCCAGTAGTGTAGGGGCAGATAGGGGGAGTAGTCTGGGTAAAGATAGGAGCACATTGGGTGCTGGTCACCTGAGCTCACACATAGAGGGAGTATATAAGGTGGGCACCATCTTAGAACAGGGTCAGTCAGTGAGAGTTTAACCTGAGGAGCAGAGCAGAGGAGTTCAGTCAGGAGGGCTGACAGGGAGCTGTGGCTCCGGCTGGGCCCAGCTCCAGAACAGAGCCTGCTGAGAGAGAGAGAGGAGTCAGAAGGACCCAGAGAGGAAACAAGAAGGAACCCCAAGATCCCAGAATAAGGACAGAAGGGTGAGGGGTTGGCGAACAAGGGTACCGGAACCCAAGCTGGCGGAGGCCAAAGCAAACCTTAGCCAGGAACCGGAGGTCGTGGGCAGGATCTGCCACGACCCTCACCAAATCCACCAGAAAGGCACACCAAGCATAGGGTCAGGGAGCCCAGAGGAGGCTTGACCAACAAGAGACCCGAGGGAGCCGGACATAAGTGGATCCCTGGTGGGAACGGCCAGTAGAAAGGGAAAGTCAGAAAGGAGCTCAGGACCACGCTCCAGAATTGCCTGGGGGTTGGCCGAGTCCAGGACCTGGTGAACGCAGCACGGCTCGGGTGGTCACTCAAGGCCAGAGTGACCAAAAGAACATCAGTAAGTAAAAACCCTGAACTGCACCTCCCGTCTCAGAGTCTCCTTTCTACACCACAACAACCACCATCCTCCACGTCTGACCCCCTGAGGCTATACCCCTCCCGTTGGGGGTTATACTACCACAGCTGCACACACACCACCAGCCTCAGCGGACCATCCTGCAGCGGCGGCCTTTTGACCGCAAATCAACGGGTGGCGTAGTCGACACTAAGAACATCTGCAAGGACTGCCGCACACTGAGTTTGACACCCTGGGCACGGACCGGGTCACAGCCACTCGGAGACTACAACCCCCATCTGATCCGGCTCCGGGTATCCCTAACAACATGGCCCAGGGGGCGCGTCACAAGCATTATCGAAAAGTGCCGCTGAAGATATGCCCCCGGCGTATACAACTAAATGCCTACGTAGTGTTTTATGTGATTTCTGGTTGGATCTCCATGTAATAAAATTGTATATGATTACCAGAAAAAAAATGTACAAGAATTTGAGTACATTTTTTTTTTACAAAAAAAGAATGAAAAAAAAAACCAAAACATATATAAATGCTCAGTTTCAGGGTTGGTTGGAGGGAAAGAAAAAGGGGATATCTACATTCTATTTTGTTCATTCATTTTTCATATTTTTTTATTAATATAAAAAAAATGTTAATGAAAAAATATCCAAAAAACTATTTGATATAATGATGAAAAAAAGCTGTAAGGGCACAAATTTTGAATTGCAAAGCATAAGATAATTTAATAATGAACTTGGAATTATCCAGGATATTATATATTATACTATGTTATTTTACATTATATTAAAAATGATAATATATTATTTTATACTATATTATTATTTCTATATATACTTTTGTGTGTATTTATATCATATTTCATTTATACTTGTTTATATATACTTATTTATATTATATTTATATTATATTTATACTTTTTTAGATATACTTTATATTTATATTATATTTATATTATATTTATACTTTTTTAGATATACTTTATTTATATTATACTTATACTTTTTATATTTACTTTATTTATATTTATATTTATACTTTTTTAGATATACTTTATATATACTTTATTTATATTTATATTACATTTATACTTTTTTATATATACTTTATTTATATTTACATTATATTTATACTTTTTCACATATATCTTATATTTACATTATATTTATACTTTTTTATATATATACTTTATATTTATATTTATACTTTTTTATATATACTTTATATTTATATTATATTTATACTTTTTTATATATGCTTTATTTATATTTATATTATATTTATATATATATTATATTTATACTTTTTTATATGTATACTTTATTTATATTTATATTACATTTATACTTTTTTATATATACTTTATTTATATTTACATTATATTTATACTTTTTCACATACATTTTATATTTACATTATATTTTTTAAGTATGCACTTTATATTTATATTATATTTATACTTTTTTATATATACTTTATTTATATTATATTTATACTTTTTTATATATACTTTATTTATATTTATATTATAATTATACTTTTTTATATATACTTTATTTTATTTTTTTATATATTTATATTATACTTTTTTATGTATGCTTTACATATACTTTTAATATACTATATTATATTATACATTTTTCCGAAATAACTTTTTCTTGCATATAGGCTTAAAATAATTAAAATAAACCTAAAATACTGAAATATCCTTCATAATTTAAATGGTAAAATACACAAAAAAAATAGAAAAAAGTGCACATATAAAATAAAATTCTAGTGTTACGTTACATTTTAGGCTTTATTTTTCCAGTATTTTCGGAATGCAACAAGTTTAATAAAATTGCAGCTGGGGAATTGTGCGGATAATTACATATTCCAGTTCCAGCCTCCACTAGTAGTAATGGACTTTTCACTTGTCACATCTGACTTCTCCTCTAAGGTTTGACGCTAACCATCCTTTTCACAGACTTTTGAGTCTGTCATGCCATCCAGCTATAGAGAGGCCTGGTGACAAGTCCTGGAGTGACTACAGCAGGCCTGGGACCACTAAATAGAGAGAAGGAGGCACTTAGCTGTTTAGTCTACCAATCAGATTGGTGACGAGAAGTCTAGAGCTCAAGAATTGAGATGAAGATGCAGCAATTCCAGTAGTGTGGGAATAACTATAGGAGGCTGGTCCTAAGCCCGTATATATGTTAACCCTTCTATATACTGTATATTGCCTTTATATATATATTTTTTTCAAAAATAAAAATATACATTTTTTTTTTAAATTATAAATAAATATTGGTGAAATAAGATATTTTCCATTTGCACTACCTTAGTTTTATTGTATTGAATAGTATTTCAATATATTGTTATTAAAAAATATTTGATTATTGTTATCTCTTTTTATTAACTTTAGATTTTTTGATTGATGCCGTTTTTTGTTTTTTTTTTATAAATGCATTTATTTCAATTTTATACTTTCATTTATACAACATGGATAGTCCAAAATTAAGGTGTAAAACATTAGTATACATAAGAAGTAGACATATACATTTCCCCTTTAAATAAAAAAAAATCCTTTCTCTTTCTTGTGTTATTTTTATTATATTTTTAAGTTACTAATTAACATTTTATTTAATACTATACTTAATAAAAATAATAATAATAATAAATATTATTATTGTTTTATATATTTTTATTTTTTTATTTTCATTTTTTTGTTCAAGTTATTTTGTTATTATTGTTATTTATTTATGCATTACTAGCATCTTTCATATGACTAACCAAAATTGGAATTTGCATACACACTGATTATTTCTATAAATTAGGGATTTTAAAACATTTCCTAATAGCCGTTATTGATATTTTATACTTTTTCCACTTTTTGTTTTACTTTTTTATTGGTGATTTTATATGTTTCTATATAGCTATGGTTATGAATTCAAACTTCTGAATCACAGGAAAATTGAGGTAGGATTAAATTTGGAAAATGAAGAGTAAATTACAATTTGCATACCAGGTAAACTTCAAGGGGTTGTACAATCATTTTTAAATATTCTACAGAGTAATAATAAAGAAAGTCCTTCATTTATAACTTTATATTATATCAGCTACAGAAAAAATTCTATATTTACAAGATTTCATGTAATGTGTAATACTTCATTTTCCCTGTGGAGGCGCTGCTGGTAAATTAAACACTTGTTGCTAGATATCAGCAAGAGTATATACATGTAATTAGATTATTTTTGGGATATTCTCTAAAGAAACGTGAACAATCCCTTTAAAGCAACTGCCTTTGGAATAAGAAGCACTTATGTATAGCCATGGGCTGAAGAACGTGTGCATTTTAAAGGGAGATATTCATCTACACTTCTATCCATAGGACAGGCCATAAATGACTTATGTGGTATAAAGGGTAAAGTTTCGGCTTGGGGAGAGGGCCAAGTCGGCGTAGGTAGACTCATAGGACATGCAATGCTCCAATGGGATTTAAATATGCAAATATACTCTTCAAAGAGGAAGAGGAACTTTAGCACCACATATTAGATGTGACAGTCCTAAAAGTCAATACTGACCCTTCAATGAGGCTTGCCACATGACTTAGGATACCAAACAGAACCAGAAACTCATTTTGAAGATACGTGTTTCATTGTGTTTGCCTCTCATCGGTGCAAAGCAGAAGAGCTGATTTAGCTGAATGAGAGGCCTCTGGCAGAAGATCTAACCAGGGAACATTTCTCCTTGTGGAGAGTGCCAAGTCGGCGTAATAGGTCATGCAATGATAATCTGGGAATTTAAATATACAAATAAGCCTCTTCAGGTGGCAATAGAGTTCCATTCCCCTTTCTTTTTGAAGATGATAAAAGTCTTATAGATGTGACTCCCACCTCTGGAAAACCTGGGTCTTGTAAAGATGATAAAAGTCTTATAGATGTGAGTCCCATCTGTGGAAAACCTGGGTCTTGTAAAGATGATAAAAGTCTTATAGATGTGAGTCCCACCTCTGGAAATCCTGGGTCTTGTATTTGTTACTAGGACTATTCGAGAAAATGTGCCTACATGGGTGCCTATGAACCTGTTGATGGTACAAGGGATGCTTGGTTAGCGCTTTGATTTCCCACCAACTACACAACCCAGCTCCTAAATTATGGAGGGACAAGACAGTTCAACCCTGGGAGATACTTGGGTGTAGACAGTCTCGAAGGTAAGACTTAAGTTCTTGGTGACCATTTGATGAGAATGGGGGCCTCCTATTTTCTCCACCAACAGTAGATCACACAAACTGTGATCTCCATGTAGAACCCATATAGGACTGATTGGAAATCATTTTCCTTTATACCCAACAATGCTTACCCGCCTTTTGATCTTCCAAAGACAGAAGAAAATACTGTCATATTTCTGGCAGAACTTGCTCGTCTACATATATAAACTTCATCCTCCATACAATCCAGTGTGTACTTAGAAGGACTCTTTATAGTCGCACTTTGATGTGATTTAATAAACATGGAAAACCATGGACAGCATCAAACACAAGATTAAGAAAAAAATAGTAATAACACGCGGTGACAGGAGTTTGATCTAAAGTAGATGAGGTCACACGTTTTCCATTCATTTCACTTACAAGTTTCAAAAATTGTTGGTGGTACCGATATAACAAACGTAAAAAGCATAAATGTTTGGATATCTATAGCAGGCGCTCCGACATTTACTGAAATCACTGTAGGAACAGAATAAATTTAGGGGTACACATAGTAAAACCTAAATTGTTAATTAAATATATTAATAAAAAAATTAGTATTCCCTTAGAGGGTCTGTTGTAAAAAGGAAAAACCCTTTTTCAAGTAACCTATTAGGGTATTTCTGGTGGATTTCGCATGGAATATGCCTGAAAAAGCATTGTAAAACTCATATTTTCTTCACAACAGAACACAGATCAGAAGGTGAATGTTGGACATTCGTTCATTTCATTTGAAAAAATTAACTCATTTAGAAATGAATGGCAGCAACACATTTCAAAAAAGTTGGGACAGGGTTAACAAATGGCTGTAAAAGTAAGTGGTGCTGATGAAAAACACATGAAAAGTCACATGACTGTACAAAAAGGGCATGTTAGAGAGGCAGAGTCTCTCAGGAGCAAAGATGCCAACTTTTTGGAACATGAGCTGGGCTTACCTGGGATGGGGTTTGGTCACAGACGGCTGACAAATTCATCGTAATTTAGGCCACTTTAGTGAAATGTACTACAGTCTATGACCAGAGGTTGTGGCGCACGGCAGCTGAAACATGCACCAAATGTCTTAAAAGGTGCCTCAAACAAGACTTGATGAATCAGGGACTTTCACAGCCTACAGGTGACTATGTAACATCTCCAGAGTCCTACATATATTGTTAATGCATAAGCAAATCTTCTACCCCATCTATGGACAGTGTGGGGGAGACTGGCGAAATAGAAGAGAATATGTCTGCCTGCTATAGTTTTTTAGCTACATGATTTGTGGCCATGTATTTAAGGCAAAGTTTACAGAAAACTCAACCACAAGAGTTCTGGTTATCATGACTGGTGTTGAGTTAATGCTGCTTGACAACACTCATACCACGTCATGAAATAGCTCTCGGACTGACCTGTAATGTATGGCGATACGTGATTTACATATTTCTTTATCAGCGAAAAACGTAGAAAATGATTTTGACCCAGGGCTGCACACAGGTGCGCGAGGAAATGTTTGTTTCTTTTGCCAGTTCAGCACTAACAGGTCGGGTCCAATATATAAACTGTGCGGAGTATTAACAGTATACACTGTCACAGATGTTTTGGCTACGCTTCTGAGTTAGATTATAGCAATGAATGAAAAGTGTGTCAGCCACGTAAGAAAATTTTTTTTTGTCCCTGGTCTAGTAGATATGCAAGTCTAGTAGGTATGTGACATAGAAAACCCATTAGCAGCAAACACAACCAGTTTTCTTTGCCTCAAGTCACTTTGGGTTCATATCTCATGATGGACATCAAAACTAAGAATCTACTTCGATTTAGTGACTTGTGCTATCAAGACAAACATTCTGGAACCAACCAAAGGCATTCGGGAAAGACAGAATTAGAGTCTGTTCTGCTCGGAAGTCACGGCACCGCTGCAGCCAATCTCAGAGAAACATCCGATGGTGTACTCTTTGAGTCACCTAAAGACCTCTGCAGCCAATTACAGGCTGCAGTGGTGCTGGGACTTCTGATGCTACTTCCGGAGCCAGTGGAAACCTCACGGATCCACAGGGGGAGCTGGAATGTGATCATGTGTCCATTTATTATATTTAATCAATTCATGATTAAAGAAAAAATTAATTTACTGTTGGACAAGCCCTTTGACGGTATTGTTCAAGACTGTGATACTGATGATTTATCATTAGGAAAAGGTCAACTTATCAGTTTGGTTGGGGTCCGACATCCAGACCGCTCAACCGCTATTGGAGGCTGTGGCCGCTGGAAGCTTGCAGTGTAGGGAGCCAGAACACCAACGATGCATACACCATATAGTGGCCATTCTTTGGTACTGCAGCTTAGAAGCTGAACTGTAGCACCCAAGAATGGCTACTACATGGCATACAAAGCTGTTGTATTGGTGCCTACATACTTTGTAAAATTCTGCGGCCGCAGCTCCAAGTATCAGATTCGAGGAGGGGCTGCAGCATGTAGGAGCACCACCGAATTAATATTGATGACTTATCCAATTAATAGGTCTTCAATCCTGAACAATCCCTTTATAGACGTTGCTTAGGATTTTCAGTTGCCTGCTACTCAACTTCAGCCATAGGTCTGTGATGCAGTACCGGATGAAGCCACACATGAATGTATGGCACTGTGCCTGAATAAGCAATTAAGGGTTGATGGCATTCAGACATTATTCTGTTGATTATGGACAATTCTTCTAAGTATTGTTAGGCTCAAGAGCAGACAAACCATATGTGCAGTCTGTGCTCCTGCACCGGCGCCCTATAAGAAGGGACACTCCACAATAAAATAATTTCCTTTTGTCCACCTCGATTGCATGTGATAAATATTTTTGTGATATATCTGAGAAATTTGTACAAAGGTGAAGAATTTGTTAAGGAATCAAGAATGAAGATACAGGGACCTGCCTATATCCATACTCCTTTGATAATCATGTGAGACTAGAGTGGTTCTGCAATATTCTGGTCAGTTGTGTAATATTAACTAATCTTTACGCCTAAGCTTTTATATGTGCGTATTAAACAGGTTATTTTTATTGCCATGTTGTCCTCATGTTTCATTGCACCAAATAAATTAATAATAACTCCGACACTCAATAATTTTTGATTTGTAAAGAATTTTTTCAATTTAGAATTTTTTATTATTCATATTAAACGACCCATGAATGCAGATACATAGCATCAACGTTTCAGCCTACAATGGCCTTTTTCAAGGTATTCTTTGGATCGCACACTTGTGCTACGGGACCCTACTACCACCAGATACCTTGAAAAAGGCCATTGTAGGCCGAAACGTTGATGCTATGTATCTACATTCATGGGTCGTTTAATATGAATAATAAAAAATTCTAAATTGAAAAAATTCTTTACAAATCAAAAATTATTGAGTGCCGGAGTTATTATTAATTTCTTTGGATACTTTATTACTCCTGGCACAGTCTATAAGATAGTGAGCACCCAATCTGAAAATTCATGCACCAAATGTTATCCAATGTGGTGGCATTCAGCTTTGCAGGTTGGGCAGGGTGACCGAAATTAAGGCATGTCACTTTAGTGCGGGGCGTTGGTGCAACTGACGCGCCCCCTGGGCCGTGTGCAAGGGATACCCGGAGCCGGATCTCGATGGGGGTAGTAGTCCTTGTGGCGGTGACCCGGTCCGTGCCCAGGGAGTCAAACTGAGCGGCAGTCTATGGCAGTAGATGTTAATTTGATCGACTACGCCACCCGTTGAGTGCGGCTTTGAAGCCGCCGCTGCAGAGCAGTCCGCTGAGGCCGGTGGTATATGTGCAGCAGTGATGGTATAACCCCCAACGGGAGAGGTATGGCCTCAGGGCAGCAGGTGTGGATGATGGGTGTAGTTATGTTGTAGAAAGGAGAGGCAGAGACGTGAGATGCAGTTTCAGGGTTTTTACTCACTGATGTTGCTTTAGTCACTCTGGCCTTCAGTGACCACCCGAGCCGTGCTGCGCCCACCAGGTGCGGGACTCGGCTAACTCCCAGGCAATTCCGGAGCGTGGTCCTGAGCTTCCCTCTCACTCTCTTTCTCCTGGCCGTTCCCACCAGGGATCCACCTTTGGCCGGCTCCCTCGGGTCTCTTGGTGGTCAAACCTCCCCTGGGCTCCCTGACCCTATGCTTGGTGTGCCTTTCTGGTGGATTTGGTGAGGGTCGTGGCAAATCTTGACCACGACCTCCGGTTCCTGGCTGAGGATAAGTGGCCTCCACCAGTTCGGGTTCCGGTACCCGTGTTCGCCAACCCTTCACCCTTTCTGGTCTGTTTCTGGGTTCTTGGGGTTCCCTCTGTCTTTCTCTCTGGGTCCTTCTTACTCCTCTCTCTGCAGGCCTTGCTCTGGAGCTGGGCCCAGCCGGAGCCACAGCTCCCTGTCAGCCCTCCTGGCTGAGCTCCTCTGCTCTGCTTCTCCTCAGGCTCTCTGACCAAAGACCCTGTCCTAAGATGGTGCCCACCTTATATACTCCCTCTATGTGTGAACCCAGGTGACCAGCACCCAATGGGCTCCTAGCTTTACCCAGACTACTCCCCCTATCTGCCCCTACACTACTGGGATGTTCCACCCCCCTCCCACTCCAGCCAGGGACAGACGCTGTCGTACCTGCACATATACTGGTGGGAGTACCGTTGTTCTGTCCCCCGGAAATGGGATGTATGTAGTGCATGCAGCCTACTAAGCTCAGTTCCACACTCCATCCTTACCCGGGAGTGGAATACCACACCTCTGGCTTGAGGTGTAATACCCCTGTAGCAGCCGAATCCTCAGGGTGCTACACAACGTTGCTGGGCAAATCTAGTCATGCCCTGATGTTGTTTGGGGAGGTGGTGCTGAAGAAACTTTATAAGGTGTAGATTAGCTCCAAAAAAGGGTCAAAAGTAAAGTAAAGGCGCTATTGGATAATTAATTATCCCTACAGATCCAAACAATAGAGACACAACCATCCCCCCTGCAAAAATACAGGACAGACAGCACTCCTGGCATCCCGCCAAGTGGTGATTAGAGACTTCTTCAGTTCTTGTTTGCTGTAGCTAAGACTGCACCTGTTCCTGAGATTGACCCAAAGAATGTAGAAAAACGATTTAAAGAGTTAGACTTTTACTTAAAGAGAAGTTTTGGATTTTTTTTTTACTTAAATTGAGTACCTCCTTCAACTGGGGCTACTTCACTGATTTTGGAACAGTTTTTCCTTTTCTTCTGTGCACCTTCATTCCAAAGTTATGCCCCCGGTAAGTAAAGGTGCAAATATACCCTCCAAACAACTGGGTGTTTACCACAGGACTTCTCTGTGGGCGTTTGCTTTTGCTCCTCTGAAGCTGGCCAATCAAAACTTAGAGAAGTTCTACGGTATACGCCCAGTTGGTTGAAGGGAAAATTTCCACCATTATTACTGGGTGGGCGCATAACTTTGGAACGGAGGAGCACAGAAGAAAAAGGAAAACTGAATCAGTGGAGCAGCGGAAATTGTAGAAGGTATTCAGATTAAATTAAAAAATCCAGTGAAAGGTCCGCTTTAAGCTGAGTTTACACAAACGATGGCGGCCGTTTTAAACATATCTAGAGATTTGCCAATCCTCAGTTAGTAACCAGCTTAGACAGGTCAACTGCACTTCCCATGCACTCAGAACAACCAGTAACAGAGCCTTCCATGCACTTAGGCTGTCGTTGACCTGTTTACACAGGATCATGTGCTGCCAAATGATAATTTTTAAGCAAGCGTAAAAATAATTTTACCCTACGAACGAGCACTTTAACCCTACGAATTATCATTCATGATAATCAGACAGTGTAAATGCACTCTTATATAGTAGCCACCTCTCCTAAGTGACACTTTCTTTATTCTGTAGGAGAGCTATTTTGCATACTGTTTCCCATGGAGCATTGCCTGTAAAGACCCCCATACATATTATTGCTGATATCACCAATTGTCTAATGTGAATGGGCGTTCCGGACAATTTGTTGGGTAAAATATCAATCCAGTATGTCACGGCAGTAACTCGCCTTCCTCCTAAGCGCCGCCCTTCTCCCCATGTCAGGCCGTCTGGCAGAGTTTTGCTTCTTGCAGCGCTCCTCAGCACTGCTGCATCTGCATGTGGTTTCCATTTAGCTTTAGGTGGCGTGGCCAATCTCTGCAGGAATTTAACCCTGCTGTGTTCTACAGAGATTAAGTTCCCTAGCCTATCCTGTGCCAGCAGGGTCTATCTTAGGTAGCTCCTCCCATCACTCCTTGCCCGAACATTGGTTCTTAGTCTGCTAGCACCCCTTTATACATTTCTCCATATACTGTTTCCCGTTATCGACCCGGCCTGCTTACCCACTCAGTTTGACTTCTCCATCCCTGACTCCTAGGCACGATGATCATGCAGTGTAACTGGACCATAAGGCCTCCATAAACATGAAATAAAAATGGCCAGAAAAAGATCATTCATTGCAGGAGTGGACAGAAGAGTAACACTTACCTCTTGTGCAGCAGTGCGGCTGGACAGGTTGGACAAATGGTATGTCCACCACTTGTTCATTGATGTCAAACACATCACAGACTACATTGGCCAATACTGGATTTTATTCCATTGATGATTCAGCCAGTTACAAAAAAAAATCCAACATGTCTGAATGGGGTGTTGAATCATCATAAATAATTTTCTGTTTGTCGATAGTCAAAATGAACAATCACCGACATACATACAGGGGTCTCTGCTGAGGACTGCTTCAGGGTTTCCATTGGGATTCCCAAAAAACAGTTTCTTGACAAAAAAAACATCACAACTCCAACAGAGCCATTCACTATTATTCTTCCGACTTAGTCACTTAGGACACTTTCTTGCAGAGTTCATCTTTTATAGAACTATACAACAACATGGCTGACTTAAGGTAAGTTTACTTTAACCTATTTGTGGCATTAATCGACGTCTGATCAGAAAATATTTACCGATCGGCAGTCATTTAATAATCAATGGAGAACGACATCATGATCGGAACAATAGAAGGAACAAGGTAAAGAGGAAGACCAGCCACCCAATGATGAAAAGGAAGACCAGCAACCCGATGGCGAAAAGGAAGACCAGTAACCCGATGGCGAAAAGGAAGACCAGCAACCCGATGGTGGAAAGGAAGACCAGCAACCCGATGGCGAAAAGGAAGACCAGTAACCCGATGGCGAAAAGGAAGACCAGCATCCCGATGGTGAAAAGGAAGACCAGCAACCCGATGGCGAAAAGGAAGACCAGCAACCCAATGGCGAAAAGGAAGACCAGTAAACTGATGGCTTGATACAATCAAAATAATGTCGGAGAAGACCCTGGTGGACCTATCTAAGCTTGCACAAGATTGATCTTCCTACAGAGCGTTCATCCATCAAGTCACCATGGCTGGAGATTGAGCTGATAAATAATAATTATTAATAATAATAATGAATTATTAATTAGACAGGCACACCGAGCTTAACGACGTAGTAGATCGTTCAGTGCGCATAGGCTGCCATTGTTCTCGATAGTGAGAGTCCTGTTTACACAAGATGATGTGCTGTCGAGAACGATGATCATTTCACCCGACGAACGAGCGTTTTGCTCATCCATCGGGTGATTGGTAGCCTGTTTACCCTGCAAGATTATCGTGAATCAAGCTCTCCTAGGAATGCTCGTTCACGATAATTTTTCAGTGTAAATGCACTTGGTGCTATGTAGTATGATTATTTTTCTAATTCTCTTGCCCCTTTGCTTTCCTTTCCATTAGTTCATGAATATTTCTGTGCTTTGTAAACAAGGGTTTGGGCTACTATAAGTGTCACAGGCTAATGAGTCTTTATCTACCCTTCTAAGATAGCTTCTAAGGTACCATTGACCCTTTACAGCTGATTCTTAATCTTGTTTTTATCATTATCAGTAAACCTCATTAATGCAATGATGTTTTGCTCCCCTCACCCTCTTCCCCCACACAACCGCTCCCCCTCATACTAAAACTAAACCAAAGTTTTCTGGACTTTATCTTAAACTTTTTTCTTTGTAGTACCCCCAAAAGAAGCTGAAGGAGCGCCAAAAATAATTTTAGGTTGATTATTCCTGGAGATACAATATGGCCACGGTTGGTGTATTTGAGAAGTCAGTACACACAAGAGAAGTGCATTAATCCAGTTTGGTGTACCTTATCCAATATCCCGAAGAAAAGACAGATTAGTCTGTCTCCGAAGCTGGGTCTTATCTATGGGAATGGCAGGGGGCTGCAATCAAAGTGTTCTGCCGGGCCAAGAGAGATTAACCCCGGGGACCCGGAGTACAGTTCTCAGCTGGGCCCCTCTTAACACAACAGACGTCATACACTAATCAGCACACCTACAAGACTGTATATACACGA
Source organism: Phyllobates terribilis (assembly GCF_046119375.1). Taxonomy (NCBI): domain Eukaryota; kingdom Metazoa; phylum Chordata; class Amphibia; order Anura; family Dendrobatidae; genus Phyllobates; species Phyllobates terribilis. Next base: position 141,914,917 of record NW_027362770.1, read on the forward strand.
AGCATGGGCTTATATAGAATCATTTCATAAAAGCCCGATCTGGAGGATGACATCAAACTTCTTGCACTAGATTAACATTTGCGTTATTTTTTGGAGAAATTTTTATGGTGGCTTTTCTTTCTCATTGATGGTCTTCTAGGTCCATCTGTTGACCAATGCAGGGGCAGACATACCAATGGTGCAAGCTGGGCAGCTGCATAGGGGCCCAAGACATAAGGGGGCCATTATCACCACCAAAGAAGAAGAATACATTTGCAGCCATAAAAATCACTGCTAGATGTGTCCCTTCTGTCTAATTTGTGGTCCACTGCCTGTTGTCAAGTTTAATCTGTCTATGGCAGAAAAAATGCCTAGAACTAATACCGAAAGTGGGGACAGGACTTTTTATCTATTCTCCTGTTGTCCTGTTTGAGAGTCTGTATACAAGTATAAAGAAGAGGTGGTCTTTGGATTCAGGGTAAGCACGCTTTATAAAGAAAAAGGAATTTCCATACACTTACGGTTCTGGCAGAATGCTGATAAAAAGGAACCGCCACTGAAAAAATTGCATGAGAAGCAGTACCTTTCCTAAACATATTAGGCCATTACGTGTCCAAAATGCAGTTTTACCTTGGTGAATATTTTACTTTTTTGGGTTAGATGAACAGATAAGCATTAAAGTCTGAGAGGAGGAAGGACAATGGCTCTATCTTTTGATTTTTGTCTGGTGTTTTTTTGCTCCAAATTTTTCAAAATGGTGCACGTGGTTCATGAATTTTTGCACAAAATCAAAAATGATCTGTATGTTTGGCTTCAATCTTTTTTGCAACTTTTTAGCAGCGAAAAAAAGGTCACATATTCTGAAAAATTTTTGCAAAGTATGTGCAAAAATGTTGGACGTACAGTACAGACCAAAAGTTTGGACACACCTCATTTAAAGATTTTTCTGTATTTTCATGACTATGAAAATTGTACATTCACACTGAAGACATCAAAACTATGAATTAACACATGTGGAATTATATACTTAACAAAAAAGTGTGAAACAACTGAAAATATGTCTTATATTCTAGGTTCTTCAAAGTAGCCACCTTTTGCTTTGATGAATGCTTTGCATACTCTTGGCATTCTCTTGATGAGCTTCAAGAGGTAGTCACCGGAAATGGTTTTCACTTCATAGGTGTGCCCTGTCAGGTTTAATAAGTGGCATTTCTTGCCTTATAAATGGGGTTGGGACCATCAGTTGTGTTGTGCTTTGCTGGTGACGCTGTTGGGGATTTATTCAAAATTGAAAGCATACTGAACCAGCATGGCTACCACAACATCTTGCAGCGGCATGCTATTCCATCCGCTTTGCGTTTATTTGGACCATCATTTATTTTTCAACAGGACAATGACCCCAAACACACCTCCAGGCTGTGTAAGGGCTATTTGACCAAGAGGGAGAGTGATGGGGCGCTACGCCAGATGACCTGGCCTCCACAGTCACCAGACCTGAACCCAATCGAGATGGTTTGGGGTGAGCTGGACCGCAGAGTGAAGGCAAAAGGGCCAACTAGTGCTAAGCATCTCTGGGAACTCCTTCAAGATTGTTGGAAGACCATTTCCGGTGACTACCTCTTGAAGCTCATCAAGAGAATGCCAAGAGTGTGGAAAGCAGTCATCAAAGCAAAAGGTGGCTACTTTGAAGAACCTAGAATATAAGACATATTTTCAGTTGTTTCACACTTTTTTGTTAAGTATATAATTCCACGTGTTAATTCATAGTTTTGATGCCTTCAGTGTGAATGTACAATTTTCATAGTCATGAAAATACAGAAAAATCTTTAAATGAGAAGGTGTGTCCAAACTTTTGGTCTGTACTGTACATAAAATCACTCCGGGAAGGGGAGACTTGAGTACATTTGCGCAAAAATTTTAAAGTAACAATGCATGAATCAGTCAAAAACATTTAGAGTCTCCAAACCCCCTACCGCAATGGAGAACATAGAAAAATAAAATGTGAAGAACACATAAAATAGACTTTAAAAAAGGTGCAAATTAAAAGAAGAATAAAGCGCAAATGAAAAACAGACCAACAAATAGATTTAAAAAAAGCTGCAAATGCAACAATGAATCTGATTTTGGGCATGCAAAGAAAAATTTTCTTTGACATTCCACTACTTTCATTTAGTTTAAAAATTGGCCCATCAAGGTCCTAACATAAAAAGAAATCACCCATTGGATCCCCATCGCTTATCCATACTTTTGCCAGTGTCCCCCGCCTGGCTCCATCCATCCTCTTCCGGCAGGGGGTATCAAGTCAGAGCTGCAGCCAATCAGCGGCCATTGATTAGCTGCAACATTTAGGTTCAGTCCAAGCCAGATGAAAGACCTAGAGGATTGTTCTCTCCCTGTACAATGGAACATGACTACTGCAGCCAAACAGTGGCCGCTGATTGGCTGCAGCACTGACCCGCTGATTGGTTGCAGCACTGACCTGACACCAGAAGAAGAAGTCCAGGAGATCAGCGCCAAACATTGCTGTAAATTCTGGGGTCTAAAGGAAGATAATGACCTAGAGTGCTGAGTATATCCATCATGGGCATCGCAATCTTCTTCCAAGTTCTTGATCAAGTTCTTCATTTCTTTACCCCCACATGTGACAAGGTAAATGTTATAGTTACCTATTTGACCTAGCAGTAGGTTTTTTGAGTGTTGAACTTACACAATTATCCCAAGAGTTAAGTTGCCTATACACATTAGATGGTCGGCTTGTCTTTTGGAAATGGAGTATGTTTTTGGTGGGGCTGAGTAACTAAGAAAAGCTCTTATATCTAGGACCAATGTTCACCGCAAATTCAAGATAGGACCCCAAGACTATAAAAAAAAAGCGATGCCGGCGCTACTAAGTTTTCCATTATGGAAAAAAAAAAAACTCTATCTAATAGCCAGCAGTAAGGTGTAAAAAATAAATGGTGCTCAATTTATACCCTTTACTGGGGCAACGAGAGTGCAAAATCAGCAGCAACCCTTGCTCCAAGGTCATTTGTACCAGAGAGGCAGACCATCCTGCTGCTATGATGTCCAGGGAAGAGAAGGCTCATCCTTGTGTGGCTTCAACCCTTTTACTGGATGTGTTGGGAATCACTCCAAACATGAAGGGAGTTGTCCAATGAAAACAAGTTAGCCCCTCTCCGTAGGAAAGGTGGGTCCAACCACCAGGACCTGCACCGATTGGCGGAACGGGGAACTTTTAACCCCAGTAGAATGAAGCAACAGTGTGACATGTGACCATTGCTACATACGTTCCCTATAGGTCTGCTGTGCTCAGCTTTTCCCTGCAGCCCCATAGAGAATGAATGGAATGATGGTTAGGCGTCTGACCTGCCGCGCAAACTTGTAACGGGGATAAAAGTGCCCCTTAGGGGATAAAAATTCTCTGTTGTACCAATCGGTGTAGGTGCCAGCCCTCAGACACCCAGCAATCAGTAAGTTATCACCAATCCTGTCTCATATGTAACCTCAAAAAAGGGGAAAGATATGTATCAAATATCAGCTATATTCGTAATTAGCACAAATTTCCAAAAAAGGGAGACAGAGAAAGAGCTCTTAATGAAAATATATGTTTATTATTCCATAATTAGAAGAACCATAAATTTTATACATTATATTAGTGGTGACTGGTAAGAGAAGCAAAACCAGGTTAGGCAGATGAAAAAACCCCGATGAAGGAGACCATATCCCCCATAGAAGAACACTACAACATTAGCAAATAATTGTATATGACAATACCGGTATATATCTGAATAAAGATTGCAAAAAGAATAGTAGTCCGATAATCAAATGTTATCTGATCCTGATGGGTTTGACCATATATTATGATATGGTCTGGCTATAATACCATTTAAATAGGGTACACCAATGTTTAAAGCACGGTCTGCAGATAAGCAGGCATATGTGTCAAGTCCCTTTATAAAGCCAATAAGAAAACCATTCAGGATAAGCAATCACAAAAACGTTGTTATGCGGTACATGTTTAAATGCATATGCTAGAACCATGTAACTCTAGTACTGTTCATAAATATAATGGTAGCTTTTACCTTGTGACATGTTGCATACAGTGTGCAGGCTCTGCCAGGAGGGAGCTGATAGCGCGCCTCGACGCGCGTTTCACCTTCTGATTTTGTACCTGACATGACTTCTTGGTTTTGACGACTCCTCTTGCCTCTGGTCACTTCTCCAGCCAGCAGCTCTTCTGTGGAAGTCCTGTTGTCTGACCTTGGCTTGTTTTTTGACCATCCACTTGCCTTCTGATTTTGTTTCTGACGTGTCTTCTTGGTTTTTACCTCGCGTGATGACTCTTCCTGTCTCTGGTTTGTTCCTCCGGCCAGCAGCCATTCCGTGGATGCAATCTAGTGGTCCCCGTTGTAAGACCAGGTCCATGGGTTGAAGGAGGAAGGTCGGGGATTCTCTGGAATCTGCCAGATGGAGTGGCTTGTATCAAGTCTGTCTGAGGTAGTCAGACATCACGATTAGGTGGTGACTAGATTTAGTGAAAAATTTATTTGCATGTCCCATTCCATCAAAGTAAAGGGTGTACAACTTCCGTGGAAGTCTTGTTGTATGACCTTCCGTGGAAGTCTTGTTGTATGACCTTCCATGGAAGTCTTGTTGTATGACCTTCCGTGGAAGTCTTGTTGTATGACCTTCCGTGGAAGTCTTGTTGTATGACCTTCCGTGGAAGTCTTGTTGTATTACCTTGACTTGTATTTTGACCACAGGTGGCGACTGCAGTTCTTCTTTTGATTGGTGTAAAATAACATGTGTGTCCCACCTCAACAGTGACATCTCCGCCTAGCTGGATAATCAAAAGAAGAGCCGCAGTTGATGGTTGGTAAAAAGCTACCTCTCCCATCCAGCGACCACAGATTACTGTCGTGGCCAATGGAATGGGATGTGCAAATATTTTCGCGCAAACTCTAGTGGTGAGTCAATGACCATTTCAATCCTCACGTAATCCACACTTCACTCTATAATACGCTGAAATGCCGATATGTCGATACGTGTCAAGTCTAGTGGTAAGTCGGTGACTATTTCAATCCTTACATACCCCCCCCCTTCAATCTATGACTCTATTATACTCCAATATGGAATCTTCTGGTGTCCAAAAAATGTACAGTAGACTACAATCATCTGAAAGATCAATGCAACTGCTCTATCTTAAGAAATGAAGCAGCCCCCCACAAGAGCATCACACGAATGATATAAAAGGGGTTAGATCCTGCCGGAGTTTACCCGTCCACATTACTGAATACCAATTGAATGGCCATGTGCAACGGTTTATAAATAGCAGAACATTCGCTTTAACCACTTGGCACTTGTTCTGCCGCACATCTGTTAGAAAGTTTATCTTATTTTTTTTTTACAATGTTACAAAGTAATCTTTATAGATAATGTATCACAAAAGAACAGCATAAAAAAGCCGTTAAAGTTAAAGAAGCCTAAAACTTTGCTAACTCTTCTGACATCACGTGGTTGGATCTGTGTTTCATTTTCTGATCAGTGCCTACATTTTTTCTAACTATTCCATTTAAAAAGTGTCTCTCCTTCCAAATAATAAAACGCAGCCTTTCACTTGGTAGAGCTGAAGTTTGTGCTCTAGAGCTGTTCTTCCTACTGTAGAGGGAATGTTTCAGTATGTTTTTTTACATATGGAAGTAATGGTATGACTAGATAGGTCATTGTCTCCCAATAAAAATTATATCTTTCTTGTAGAGATCCGATGCGCCAGTCATGAGAAATCTAGCGTGGAAGCCATATGCAAATCAGGCGGGAAGTGCACTAGGGGCGTGTCCATGCGCCAAGAAAAAGCACCAGACTGAAAACAGGCTGGAAGGTTCACTTTAACTGTAAATAGAAAATTGCAACTATATCTTGGAGACTGTGAAGCCAACACACATGACAGTACATGAAAAATTGTATTTTGGAGACCCCCTTAAAGGGAGCCTAGAGTGCATATCCTGTAGTCCCCACTAGCCTTGCCTCTGGCGATACACTACATCCAGCAACATATAATGGGTGGTGATTAATAGAAGATTGCTTACACAATAAAGACAATAAAAACAGAAGCATATGCATCCAAATTGTCCTAGACCAATAAAATCAAATTATTCAACCCACACGCGAACCCCGTAAAGAAATAAAATGTAAAATGCCAGAATTAATGGTCGGACCCCCAAAAAATTGAATAAAATTAAATTTAAAGAATCATATTACTTAAAAATTGGTCCAGTAAGAACTAAAGCTCTTCCTGAAAAAAACAAAACAAAACAAGACTTACATGGATCCATCAACTGAAAAATAAGAAGTGGCACCGCACAAACCAATGTTAAAAAAAAATTAAAGTGCAAAATCCTAAAAATTATTAACATTTGATTTTGGCATTAAAGCACTGACCCGCAGAATACATTTTTCAATACATTATATGGTAAATTAAATGACTGAAAATACAATGATATGTTGATGGAAAATAAAAAATGATGGCTCTTCAAAGGTGTGGATGAAAAAACGAACATTAAAAAAAATAAAAAAATATCTACGTCACCAAGATATTAATCCCTTCCTGTCTCAGCCAATCTTTATGCTTTTGTTTTTTCCTCCCCTTCTTCCAAGAGCCTTTTTTTTTTTTGCTTTCTTTGACATAGTATGAGGACTTGTTTATTTGTGGGAAAACTTACAGTTTTGAATGACTTCTTACAGTTTACCAAAATGTTTTCACAAAGGAAAGACTAAGTGCACCATGACGGGAAGAGGGGGAGGAAGCCCAAACATTAGGGAAAGGGGGAGAGGAGACCCATAGGCAGATCTAATATCACCCTGACTCACATAACGTCCCTAAATAGGTTCCGCACCTATTGCCTAGCAGGAAACCTAATCCCTGACTGCCCCTAGCGATAGGCCCTAGATAGGGAGGGGACGGGGTGAGAACTAGTCAGCCCAAACTGCAACTAAAGACAAACAGGTAAACAGACAAGGGAAATACTTAGATTGAGAAGACACCAGAGCGATCACTCCAACTGTCCTCCAAGGGAACTCCAAGAAGACACTAGCCAACTACTAGTACTTCAAGCCTGGACAGAGGAAAATAGAGCTATCACCGGCGACTCTCTGGAGAGACTGCGGGTATTTAAACATCCAGCAAGGGTGTGTCAATTAGCAGCAGAAGGTGAAGGTAACTTGCTAGGTCCTAAAGGGAGAAGGATATCACTGCACTGCAGAGATAGAAAAATCAAGAAGGTGCCTGCAGAGCCAAGCGCAATGACCTTCTGCAGCTGGATCCAGAATGACTGTCTGTCACACCTGATACACCCGTGACAAATGTACTGGGAAACGGCTAATTCCAAATGCCAGGGAAATTGTGAAAAATTGCAATCCCACCACTGTTTTTGTGGGTTGTGTTTTTACAGACTGTATTATATGGTAAAAAAAAATGACCATTGAAATGAATTGTGTAGTTTTTGTTTTTAATTTAGTAGTGAAGAAAAAATCCAACATTTGTAAAATAAGAAAAATGTTTGTGTTGCCATATTCTGAGACCTATATTTTTTTTATTTTATTACATATTTTTGAAAACTTTTTTTTAACTGTTTTTCTTTTTCTTAGTTCCCATAGGAGACGTGAACCTGCGATTGACTGATTGCTTGTTCTATATGTTCTATATACTGCAATTCAACAGTATAGCAACAGGTAAATAAATCTGGTCTTCACAGGAGTACCAACATGGCAGGCATGGGGGCCTTCAGCTGGAGACTACCACGCAACCCATCAGCAGCAATGAGTGCATGGAACGACGAGCCCCCTGGACCGTGCCTTAAATGCCACTGTCAGAGTTGGAGGGGGTTAACAGTAGTGATCGTAGCTCAGCATCAGTCTCTGCTGTTATAGGCATATGCTGGCTGTGTAACACAGCAGGCATTAGCCGGTTATGGTGCGAGCTCCATACTCCTGCACCTGACACGAGAAGGGGCCAAGAATCTAGTCCCCGACTTCTCTATGCCCGGCTCCCTTGACCTGGTGGGTTTCTTTTGGTGCACACACATAAGGACAAGTACATCCGAGATGACAACAATAGACTAATAACCGACATCTTCTCAAAACCCACCGACTGTAACAGCCTCTTACATTTCTCAAGCTGCCATACCAAATCGATAAAAAACAGCCTCCCACGTTCCCAATTTCACAGAGTGACCAGGATTGTGTCCAACCCTAACACACTTCCCCAACGCCTACAAGATATGACGACCAAATTCAAAGAACGCGACTACCCTACCCAACTCCTACGACAGGAGGCAGGTCGGGCACTAGAACCCAGATCCCCCCACCTGACCACCACAAGTCCAGAGAGGATACCATTTGTACATACCTACCATCCACTAATACCCAAAGTCCAATCAATCATTAGGAAACACTGGCCTCTTCTATCCAGAGCCTATCCAGAAATCCCCGCATTTTCCAACTCTGCACTCATGTGCGTCAAGCGAGCCCCTAATATTAAAGACAAGATCATTAGAGCCGACATAGGACCTTCCCGCACAACTGCCTCCCAACGCCTACTCAGTACTCGCCGTCACGGCACCTTCCCCTGTCTCAACTGTGCAGCATGTTCCAACATTATCAAATCCGACACTATTACGCACCCGAGGACAGGAAAGAGTTATCCCATTAAAGGTTTTTTCACATGCAACTCAAACTTTGTGATCTACATCATCAAATGCCCCTGTGGTCTCCTATACGTAGGGGAAACTACGCAGCACATTAGAGACCGCATAGCAAGCCATAAGTCCACTATCCGCTGCGGAAAAAATTGGCTCCCACTCCCTGATCATTTCACCAGAGCCAGACACACAGTGGCCCAACTCCGTTTTCAAGTGATCGAACAGGTGACGAGACCTAGGAGGGGGGGCAACCATATTAAGCTACTGAAACAACGGGAATCCTACTGGATTTACACACTCCAGACATTGTCCCCAAAAGGTTTGAATCGCGAGATTGATTGGATTTATTAGTTCTCATCCTTAAACTACCCTTTTTTTCCTACAGACCCATTGAATACATGCATAGGTGAGTTATCATCCAACCTAAAGATACACTACATGTACATATAACAGTACCCCCCCCAATGCACAAGTCTATCACCACGGTGTCAATATGACACTCCGCCCCCCCGGGGATTATATGATATACATATGGGGTGCTTATTACCTGTATTTCTCTGGATATACTCCCTATAGACAATGTACTGCTCTATAACATATGCCACCATAAGCACAATACCAAATCTTACTTCTGGCTGCCTTGGAATATCTCCCCTGTGGCACATTACCCTATATTCTGCTCTACATGCTTCACTATGCTCTGCGCATGCGTTAGCTACCGCACCATAGCAACCGAAACATCCACACATGAGCCTCTTAGTAGCACGACGTCACTTCCGGGTTCCCGCCCACGTGTGTGACGCACTTCCGCCCCAACGCCGGGCGCGCACATACTTAAGTGAGAGCTCCCAGTACATAACCCACAGCGCTGGGAGACGGTCACGCTGCCCTTCCTCCACAGGCCATACCTGGGAACCCCACACCACCACAGACAACAAACAGGAACAAGGTACGCAGCTCCTAGGAGCGCACCCCCACCCCTTTTTATCCCCTTTTTCCCCCTCTTGTACACTGGTTACTAACTGGGACGCTCTTTCCACTCCAGCCTCCCATGGTGCACAAATAACAATACAGAGAAATGGCTATACCGCCCCTCCTCTCCTCTCCCTGCCATATCTGGGACACCAGCACTGTACCAAGACACAGACGTGTCATATCACACCAGCAAATGAATCTCTTATAGATTGTGGAACACGTGATACAAGAGGTATAGATCCTTTTATAAAAATCTACTATTTGACCATGTTGTGTGCATTCCCTTAACATGCATTTCTTGCTATTACAGCACCATTAAAAAGATTTCTATCTTTACCTCTGTCGGCACATACCTGCATCTAAACCTATATAAGGTAACCCTACTAAATACTGTACGATACTCGGCAACCCCCTCTTTTTTGTATATAATGTATATATGTAATAATTGTGATTTTATTAAGTCTTATCTCTGTCACCTGCCTCTATCCCTCTTCCTCTCTCCTGATACCCTTCCCCCCTCCCACCCACCCTCCATCCTTTCCCCCCTCCCACCCACCCTCCATCCTTTCCCCCCTCCCACCCACCCTCCATCCTTCCCCCCCCCCACCCACCCTCCATCCTTTCCCCCCCTTTTTCCCACCCCCACCCTCCCCTCTACCTTTCCCTATCCCATTTCCTCTTTTTTCGTCTATTAATATCTTTCACAATGGAACTCCTACTTACATCAAGTTTTAATTTCATATGTCTGTATCCTTAACACTGTATTTCCCTTTTTTAGTAGCGCGACTCAATGAATAAGGCCTGGATGAGGCCGAAACGTCTTCAGTCGCCAATCACTGTCGCAACTACAACTATTTGGTTTGATGTTATGCCTCATTAATAAACGAACACTGCATTTGAACCTCTGAGTGTGCGATGATATAATTTACTGTAAGGACAAGTACAGACGAGCATATTATTGGTCTAAGTGCGATTCGACAAAACAGCGAATTGCACTCTGACCAATGTTATTCTATAAGGCCGTGCAAATGTCCAATTTCCTCAGGCAGAACCAGTCCGAGGAAAAAATAGCAGCATGCCCGAATTTGATCTGATATTCGGATCACACTCGGCCTTTCAAGTTAATGAGTGGAAAACATTGGGCTGCACTCGGATGACATATGAGTGCCGTCCGATTTCCACACACTGATAGAGTGTCTCCTCATCCGAGAAAATCGGATCGCACTATAATCATACTCTGATCAGAGTGTGATTAGCATAATTAACCCAATTCTCTTAGATGAGAGAATCTGTGGCCGTCTGCCCCTGCCCTAAAGGAATGAGTCAGGAAAAAGCTTCTGAGGTCCTATGTCAAACCTGAATCCAATTCAGGTCTGACAACAGTGTGACAGAATTGATTCAGCGTTATCAGAGCTAGATTTGCAACAGCATCAAACTACAGAGTTGGCAGAGGTACACAGTACAGGTGTGGACTTTAGCTACCTGAATACTCAGGCGGCATCCATTCACCTGAGCCAGCCAACATTACATCACTAGAGCAGAGGCACATAGCTGCGGACAGAGGGAGACGGAAAGCTCAACACTGGATCTAGGAGAGGTGAGTAACAAAGTATTTATTACTAGAGTACATGAAAAAGTTTGGGGGTTTTTTAGACGAGAGGCAAGAAGGTGAGAAAACATGAATACAGATATTATACAAATATAACCAGTGGTCGCTACCTAACAGTTGGGACCTTCTTTTATGATCCAGAATGAAGAGCGGATCTGTAAGCCATCATGGACCATTATTTATCTGAATGGCCGCGGGTGCCGAGAGCCGGATCACCGTGGTGCCTGCACTTTGATCTGATGAGACAATCCTTTTAATGAAAACCAGTTTCATGTATGGAATTTTTTTTTCAGATTCTCGGGTTTATTTTGCGGTGCCTCTTTCCATAGCCCGTACAATGTTACCATTCAGGGACACACAAAAGCGCAGTAACAAATATGAGGTAAGACGTATTTTAAGACCACGTGACCACCTAAAGTCCCATAAGAGATAGAAAGAACCCCATAGAGACCATTTTCTTCTGGGAAGCAAACAATGTACTCATGGCACACAGGACCCCCTTCTACAAGGCGGCGGTGGAACGATTTTTCCATCTTTGCTAAGGTCAAATGTGAGGGCAAGTTCATTCACTTCTGCTTTCTCTCTACCTTGGTCTCTTAGGACTTAGTTCAAAGTCGTCCACATTGACTGGCTCTTCGGGGAAAGCTGTATGTTGTTTGTGTGTTAGAGACATCGCTTTTCTAGAGACCACCATAACAGTTCTGAGATTTCACAGCTCCGTAGATTGGCTAGGAGTAGCCTGAAGGTGGAGTCCTGCGAGGCTAGACTTCCTTGGATTTAGTTTTATTAATTCTGTGATACATTATATTCAAAGCTGGATTATTGGATAAAGATAAGATTTTTTTTATTCGGATTATGCCAGATTATCAAATGTTCTACATGATCGCCCAGTACTTGGAGCCTTAGTATCAGTGCCAGCACATTCTGGAACTGTTTAAATCTGGCTCTATTTTGGGGCACTGTTATTAGGAATTCTTGATAACTGACTTGTTGAAATCTGGCTCTGTTATGGGGGCATTGGCAATGGTATGGGGGAGCAGATAAAAACTATTATGCCAGATTATCAAGTGTTCTACATGATTTCCCAGTACTTGGGGCCTTATTATCAGTGCCAGCACATTCTGGAACTGTTTAAACCTGGCTCTATTTTGGGGCACTGTTATTAGGAATTCTTGATATCTGACTTGTTGAAATCTGGCTCTGTTATGGGGGCACTTGCAAAGGTATGGGGGAGCAGATAAAAACTGGCTTGGGTAATGGAGGAACTGTTGAATGCATGGCCTGTTAGAAGCTCCATTACGCTGGCTATGTTAAACAATGACTCTGCTATGGGGGCACTGTTGAACGTGGCAACTATGTTGCCAACTGGCTCTGCCTCGTTAGCTGGCCCTGATCTCAACAGCAATTGAAGTTGGATCTGTAATGGGGAGACTGCTGAAAATTGTCTATGTTATGGGGGCACTGTTGAAAATAGGCGGCTATGTTGAAATGACTCTTTTATGTGGGCACTGCTGAAATGCGGTTTTGTTATGGGGACACTGTAAAAACTGTCCCTGTTGAAAAATACCTCTGCAATACTGATGCTGTTAAAAACTATCTCTATAATGGAGGCACTGTTGAAATATGGTTCAGTTATGGGAGAACTGGTAAAAAATGTCTATGGTACGGGGGTAATGTTGTAAGGCGGCTCTGTTAAGCTAACTATGTTGAACTGTTCTGTTATGCAGGCACTGCTGAAATGCGCTTCTGTTATGGGGGCACTGCTGAAATACAGTTCTGTTATTAGGGCACTGCTAAAATGTGGTTCTGTTAGGGCAATGGGGGGGACCTTTTTCTGCTAATGGCCAGTTGAATATTGGTATGCAACATACCATCCTTTGGGGTCCGTACAAAATTATCAACTTGAAAATTACCCTGCTATATTTAATTAAACATTTAATTAACTCACCCTAATGTGACGGCTGGAGCAGCTTCTATGTGATGTTAGGTGGTATGAATGAGGTTGCTATTCGTAACAGCTTTTCCAGATTTGCATTAGTCTGGAGTGTAGGCGATGCTTTGCAATGATAAGTTTCGTAATGCAGCACTTATATATATATATCACATAGAATACACTGGGGCTGGAGTATATACATCACAGGAGACATGGGTCTGCAGCATATACATCACAGGAGACATGGGTCTGCAGCATATACATCACAGGAGACATGGGTCTGCAGCATATACATCACAGGAGACATGGGGCTGCAGCATATACATCACAGGAGACATGGGGCTGCAGCATATACATCACAGGAGACATGGGGCTGCAGCACATACATCACAAGAGACATGGGGCTGCGGTATAGACATCACAGGAGACATGGGGCTGCAGCATATACATCACAAGAGACATAGGGCTGCGGCATATACATCACAGGAGACATGGTGCTGCAGCATATACATCACAGGAGACATAGGGCTGCGGCATATACATCACAGGAGACATAGGACTGCGGCATATACATCACAGGAGACATAGGGCTGCGGCATATACATCACAGGAGACATAGGGCTGCGGCATATGCATCACAGGAGACATAGGGCTGCGGCATATACATCACAGGAGACATAGGGCTGCGGCATATACATCACAGGAGACATAGGACTGTGGCATATACATCACAGGAGACATGGGGCTGCGGCATATACATCACAGGAGACATAGGGCTGCGGCATATACATCACAGGAGACATAGGGCTGCGGCATATACATCACAGGAGACATAGGGCTGTGGCATATACATCACAGGAGACATAGGACTGCGGCATATACATCATAGGAAACATGGGTCTGCAGCATATACATCACAGGAGACATGGGTCTGCAGCATATACATCACAGGAGACATGGGTCTGCAGCATATACATCACAGGAGACATGGGGCTACAGCATATACATCACAGGAGACATGGGTCTGCAGCATATACATCACAGGAGACATGGGTCTGCAGCATATACATCACAGGAGACATGGGGCTGCGGCATATACATCACAGGAGACATAGGGCTGCGGCATATACATCACAGGAGACATAGGACTGCGGCATATACATCACAGGAGACATAGGGCTGCGGCATATACATCACAGGAAACATGGGTCTGCAGCATATACATCACAGGAGACAAGGGGCTGCAGCATATACATCACAGGAGACATGGGTCTGCAGCATATACATCACAGGAGACATGGGGCTACAGCATATACATCACAGGAGACATGGGGCTGCAGCATATACATCACAGGAGACATGGGTCTTCAGCATATACATCACAGGAGACATGGGGCTGCAGCATATACATCACAGGAGAAATGGGTCTGCAGCATATACATCACAGGAGACATGGGGCTGCAGCATATACATCACAGGAGACATGGGGCTGCGGCATATACATCAGAGAGGAGACATGGGTCTGCGGCATATACATCAGAGAGGAGACATGGGTCTGCAGCATATACATCACAGGAGACATGGGGCTGCAGCATATACGTCACAGGAGATATGGGGCTGCGGTATAGACATCACAGGAGACATGGGGCTTCGGTATATACATCACAGGAGACATGGGGTTGCAGCATATACATCACAGGAGACATGGTGCTGCAGCATATACATCACAGGAGACATGAGGCTGCGGCATATACGTCACAGGAGATATGGGGCTGCGGCATAGACATTACCGGAGACACTGAGGCTGAAGTATAGTCATCACAGGAGACATGGGGCTGCGGCATAGACATCAAAGGAGACATGGGGCTGCGGTATAGACATCACAGGAGACATGGGGCTGCAGTATAGACATCGCAGAAGACATGGGGCTGCGGTAAAGATATCACAGGAGACATGGAGCTGTTGTATAGACATCACAGGACACGATGGGGCGGTTGTATAGACATCACAGAAGAAAAGGAGCTGCGGTATTGACATCACAGGAGACATGGGGCTGCGGTATAGACATCACAGGAGAGATGGGGCTGCGGTATAGACATCACAGGAGACATGGGGTTGCGGTATAGACATCACAGGACACGATGGGGCTGTTGTATAGACATCACAGGAGAGATGGGGCTGCGGTATAGACATCACAGGAGACATGGGGTTGCGGTATAGACATCACAGGACACGATGAGGCGGTTGTATAGACATCACAGGAGAAAAGTAGCTGCGGTATTGACATCACAGGAGACATGGGGCTGCGGTACAGACATCACAGGAGAGATGGGGCTGCGGTATAGACATCACAGGAGACATGGGGTTGCGGTATAGACATCACAGGACACATGGGGCTGCGGTATAGACATTACAGGAGACATGGGGCTGCGGTATAGATATCACAGGAGACATGGGGCTGTGGTTTAGACATCACAGGAGACATGGGGCTGCGGTATAGACATCACAGGAGACATGGGGCTGCGGTATAGACATCACAGGAGATGTGGGGCTGCGGTATAGACATCACAGGAGATGTGGGGCTGCGGTATAGACATCACAGGAGACATGGGGTTGTGGTATAGACATCACAGGACACATGGGGCTGCGGTATAGACATCACAGGAGACATGGGGCTGCGGTATAGATATCACAGGAGACATGGGGCTGTGGTTTAGACATCACAGGAGACATGGGGCTGCGGTATAGACATCACAGGAGACATGGGGCTGTGGTATAGACATCACAGGAGACGTGGGGTTGCGGTATAGACATCACAGGAGACATGAGGCTGCGGTATAGACATCACAGGAGACATGGGGCTGCGGTATAGACATCACAGGAGACATGGGGCTGCGGTATATACATCACAGGAGACATGAGGCTGCAGTATAGACATCGCAGGAGACATGGGGCTGCGGTATAGACATCACAGGAGACATGGGGTTGCGGTATAGACATCACAGGAGACATGGGGCTGCGGTATAGACATCACAGGAGACATGGGGCTGCGGTATAGACATCGCAGGAGACATGGGACTGCGGTATAGACATCACAGGAGACATGGGGCTGCCGTATAGACATCGCAGGAGACATGGGGCTGCGGTATAGACATCACAGGAGACATGGGGTTGCGGTATAGACATCGCAGGATTCATGGGGCTGCGGTATAGATGTGACGCCCAGCTGCGCATGGTATCACAAATCCTAGAAGGGTGTATTGAAGGATTCCTCCACCAGAGGGCTCTCTAAGCATTCACACACCTCCACCTTCCACCTCAGACCACCAGAGGGAGCCCGTTAGTGATATTTAAAGGGAAGGTGGAGCCAGTCAGCTCAGTGAGTGATTCAGCAAGTTCCTGCTCAGACACAAAAGCAATCAGTGCAGTCGAGCCAGAGCCTAGCAGTTCCTGCAGAAAGAGTTCAGTACAGTCTGTGGAGTGTGTCCAGACTAGAACTCACAGAGCTCAGGATAGAGAGCTAGGAGTGTGCCGACACTCTGAGAGCGGCGAAGAAGAGCAGTGTCCCGGCTGCAGTGTGTGTAGCCTAGTGAGGGCCCGAGCGGGGCCGAAAGCGAGTGGAAAGTGAGTAACATAGGGGGCAGAGGAGCTTAACCAGCTCACCCCGAAGTTATAGCGGACACCGGGTCCGAATCTACGTGGATCTCCATGACCAGTAGAAAACTACCGGAACCCCTGGCGAACTACATGTCCCAGGATCACCAAAAGCTGATACGCACCAGGGTCAGGAATCACAGAGACCCCAAAGAATAGGGAGAGTGATCTCCAACAGAAGGCCCTACCACAAGGTCGGCAGGTGCAGAACAGAGACTAAGTTAGGCCTAGCTCCAGGCAGGTCAGAAACTTACCACACAAAGACCAGAGACAGGAGGCCCTACACCCGCTCCCTGGGGGGGGGGGAGAATCCGGCAATGCACCCTTCACCCTACAGTGCTCCGGGATGTGCCTGAACTTCCATCAGTAAAAGGTACTGAAGTGACTATCGTGTCTGTCCCTGTTCTTGCTCTGACCCGGCAGGTCCCGTCTGTCCTGCATCCTTACATCATACGCTGCCCTGAGGCCTAGCTCCACCTGTGGGGAGCCATACCATCGAGCTGCCTTACCACCGGCCTCAGTGGACTGCCGCAGCGCTGGTGATTCTCACCAGATACCACAGGTGGCGTCACAAACTTTCCCATATAAACTATTCCCTTTTTGTTTTGTCCCTTTCTTTTTACTGACCGCCCTGGGTCACGAACCGGGCCAGCCACCGTGATAATCCCCACAAGCAGCCATCGGCCTGGCTGTCGAGTACCCCACGGCCCAGGGTGCGCGTCATAGACATCACAGGAGACATGGGGCTGCGGTTTAGACATCGCAGGAGACATGGGGCTGCGGTATAGACATCGCAGGAGACATGGGGCTGCGGTTTAGACATCGCAGGAGACATGGGGCTGCGGTATAGACATCGCAGGAGACATGGGGCTGCGGTATAGACATCGCAGGAGACATGGGGCTGTGCAAACTGCCTCTGTTGTGGAGGCACTGTTGAAATGTGGCTCTGTTATGGGAGAGCTGTTGATAACTGGCTCTGTTATGGGGCACTGTTGAAAGTTTTGCTCTGCTATGATAGAACCATTGATAACTGGGTTTGAAATGAATGACCTGAATAATTTGGCTTTGTTATGGGGGTACTTTAGAAACCTGGTGCTTTTATGGGGATAGTGTAAAACTACCTCTGTTATTGGGTACTGTTAGAAGAAGACTTTGTCATAGATGAATTGTTGAAAGCAGGATCCATTACTATGGCTGTGTTGAAAGGTGGCTCTGTTATGGGAATAACGTTGAAAAGTTGGCTCTGTGATGGGGGCACTGTTAAAGCTGGTACTGTTGAAAAATAGCTCTGCAGTGCTGGTCCTGTTAAAAACTGTCTCTGTTATGGGGCACTATTGAACTGTGGTTCAGTTCTGGGAGAATTGATGAAAATTGACTCTGTTATGGGGGCACAGTTGAAAGTTGTTTTTTTATGGGGGTACTGTAAAAGCTGTCTCTGTTATTGGGCACGGTTAGAAGGAGGATTTGTTATAGATGAATTCTTGAAAGCAGTCTCCATTATGCTGGTTATGGGGGCACTGGCTTAATTGTGGGAGCACTGTTGAACACTGGCTTTATTGTGGGGGCAATGCTGAAACCTGGCTTAGTTGTGGGGGCAGTGTTGAAAACTGGCTTAGTTGTGGGGGCACTTCTGAAAACTGTCTCAGTTGTGGAGGCACTGTGCTATGTTGTGGGGGCACTGTTCAAAACTGGCTCTTATAGGGGCACTGTTGAAAACTGGTTCTGCCATAGGATACTGTTAAAAATTTGTCTATGAAATGGGGGCACTATAAAAACTAGCTCTTTTATAGGATGTGGCTCTGATATGGAAGAAAAGTTGATAACTGGCTATGGTATTGGGGAACTGTTGACAAAATGCCATATTATGGAGGCACTGTTCAAAGCGGACTGTCTCATGGCAGTATCATGGCTTCATGATAGTAAATCTGATTTTCACACACATTTATTATGTTTTAATCACCTAAGAATCTGGCAACAATGAGAATTAAAGTACCTTACAGTTTGCCGCTCTCCCACTTTATGGGTCAGTAAAAGTATACCGGGGCATTCCTGTGAAGAGCGCACAGCACCTTGCAAATAAGAACTTTCCATAATCTTCACAGGCGAAGAATTATCAATAAATCTTCATATTTTCGTTGGAACCATTTTTCCCTTCTGGATATTTGCTATAAAAGGAATTGTGTCTGTCGGTGTGTTTGCATTGGTGTGTCACACACTCACATTTTTTTGCACTCATCTGGTTTTCATCCCACCGGTACATGTTAATTGCTGATTTGCCGAATTTCTCTTTTAAAGAATTTCCTGATTATGATGGCAGAGAGCAGAGAAGGACTGAGGCTGGGGGTGAAGCCATGGAGGAAGGAGACTCAGGAGAAGGGGGAAGGTCGCCAGTGTATTACCAGTGTGACCAGTATATGGCCACGGAGACCATGTTCATGCTTCCACTATATAGACAAAAATATTGGGACAAGCTATTATTGAATTCTGGTTGTATACACTGGGGCCAGTTCCATAAAACTATTGTATAACATCTGGGCCTCGCCCCTCCCAGTGTATAATATCCAGCCCCTCGCCCCCTCATGTATAACATCCGGCCCCTCGCCCTCAGTGAATGACATCCAGCCCCCTCAGCCACAGTGTATAACATCCGGCCCCTCACCGCTCCTTCCCGGGTATAACATCTGTCCCCTCGCCCCAATGTATAACATCCAGCCCCCAGTGTATAACATTCGGTCCCTCGCCCCTCTCTCCCGGGTATAACATCTGGCCCCTCACCCTCAGTGTATAACATCCAGCCCCAGTGTATAACATCCGGCCCCTCGCCCTTCTCTCCCGGGTATAACATCTGGCCCCTCGCCCCCAGTGTATAACATCCAGCCCCCAGTGTATAACATCCAGCCCCAGTGTATAACATTCGGTCCCTCGCCCCCCCTTCCCGGGTATAACATCCGGCCCCTCGCCCCCAGTGTATAACATCCAGCCCTTCGCCCCCGGGTGTATAACATCCAGCCCTTCACCCCCGGGTGTATAACATCCCCCCTCCTCGCCCCCAGTGTATGACATTCAAACTACTGTTTTGGCGCACGGCAGGGCTGGCAAAGCGAGCAGTGTCAACTGACTTCTGGAGCTCAGTTTTGCCTGGAACAGATTGGAAATACCATGTCACATTTGAGGAGCCCCTGACATGCCAAAGCAGCAGAAACTTCCACAATTGACCCCATTTTGGAAACTACGCATCTCAAGCAATTCATGTAGTGGTGTATTGAACATTTTTAACCTTCAGGCATTTCACAGAATTATATAACATTAGGCTGAGTAAATGGACAATTAACATTTTTTTCCACTAAAATATTGCTTTGGCCCCAAGTTTTCAATGTTCAAAAGGGATAGGAGAAAATGGACCACACAATTTGTTACACAGTTTCTCTTAAATACACCAATACCCAATATGTGGTCAAAAACTACTTTTTGGGCACAGTGCAAAGCTCAGAAGGGAAGGAGCGTCATATAGGAGTCCAGAATTTGTTTCAATGGTTTGCGTATGCCATGCCCAACTTGGAGAGCCCCTAAGATGCCAGAACAGCAGAACCCCTCATAAGTGACCCTATTTTACAAACTACACCTCTCAATGAATTCATCTAGAGGTGCAGTGACCATATTGACACTACAAATGTGTCACAGAATTGTATACCATTGGGCAGTGAAGAAAAAATAATTACATTTTCACTGCAAAACTTTAGCTTTAGCCCCAATTTTTACATTTTCCCATGGGGAAATGGGGAAAAATGGCACCAAAACTTATCCCCCAATTTCTCCTGAATGTGGTAATACACCATATGTGACTGTACAGTACTGCTTAGCCACACGGCGAGACTCAGGAGGGACGGAGCGCTATTTGACTCTTTGAGAACAAATTATTGTAGAGTAGTTTGGGGACTCCGTATACAGAGCCCTTACGTGCCAGAAGAATCTCCCATCCCTCAAGTGACCGCATTTTAGAAATTACACCCATCTAGGAATTCATCTACGGGTGATTTTGACTCCATGCCTGTTTTCCAGAAACAACCAACAGTGGATGTTGCCGAGTGAAAATTGCAAATTGCCGTTGTAGTGATCAGTACATTGTAGTGACCAGTATGTTGTAGTGACCAGTATGTTGTAGTGACCAGTTCGTTGTACTGATTAGTACATTATGCCCAGCTCGTGCTTATGGAGACAAGGACTCCGTAAATTAGGCGGGCTCTCATCGCTACAGAAATACCAAACATGTGGACGCATAATGTGGTTTAGGCACACCGGGGCTCAGAAGGGAGGGGGGCATTTAGATTTAGGAGAGCAGAATTTGTTGGATTTCTTTTTGGGGGGAGCTATAGCGCTTTTCCAGAACTTTTGTGCTACTGTAATGCAGGTGGTCAGATGCAACATGCAGATGAACACAAGGCGGTAACAGTCAAAGAACAATTTATTTCCTCCGATATGGCGGGAAATTGCAGCAGTTATTAACAGCATGAAACAGAATGCTCACAAGTAAATCCTACACTACAGAATGTGTGACGAGGCTTAGAGTCCCTTTTAAAAGTTAAGGAAGTCTCTCAGGGATTATACCTATATCCCTCTAACAGGGGAGACCCGTTCACGTAAGAACGACTGTGCTGACTCCTCCTACAGCAATGGCCCTAGTTGGGGTCACCGGTTCTTCCCGCTAGGCTGCAAGTCCTTCTGACAAAGTCTATCAGTGTATGTTGGGCCTCCTTCACTTTGATTGACCCCCACCCTGTCTGCTGTGCTAGTCAAGGCCAACTCCAGTACCGTACGTCAATTCTCACATGCGTCGTCTGTCCACCACCGCAGGCGTCCTCTCTCAGGTGAAGTCTCCAGGGATTTTCAGTGCTTGACCATCGGCGGGCATCTCTCAGGTCCAAGGAGATGAGGGCTGGTCTCTGTATCCTGGCAGTCGTCATCTGGGATCTGGGCCTTGACCGGCACAGGTATGGAATGTCGGCCCTGATCGGCGTAATTGGAACTCCGGCACTTCACCGGTGTGGATCAAGTCCTCAGGCCTTGACCTGTGTAGTCTGGGTTCTGGGTCTGGTGCTGGGTGGGTCCCGCCTGTGACCGTGCACTCTTTACTGCAACCTGTCACCCCTGTTGCAGCATCTTCTCTTGCGTATATCTGGTTCGCTCTCATTCATGGCGACAAAAACTGCTCTGGTTTGGCACAAAGACCTTTTATACTAAGGAACGTCGTCATCAATGACACCTGACTAGGTGCTACATCCAAACTCGTCCCCCCTGCAACTCTTCCTCCTGCGATTAGTTCCGCATGGTCCCGTCTGAACGGTAAGTGGCAGTTCTCCTGCATCAACAACACACAGAGCCGTTGTTTTTCAGGAGTATTGTCTCCTCTTCCTACACTAGCCGTAACGTGGAAGCCCCCTATATTTCCATTAACAGATGATGGACCTGAGTGGTGTTGTTTTTTGGGAATTGAGTTGAAGCTAAAAGACATTTTTTTTAAACAAAGTTTTTGCATCTCCATATTCTGAGAGCTATAAGTTTTCCATATTTCTGCCGAGGGCTTGCCTTTTGCATGACGAGTTGATGTTTTTATTGGTGCCATTTTCGGGCACATATAATTTTTTTAAATTTTTGCCACTTTTGCACAATAAAAACAATTTTTTACAAATAAGAATTGTTTTTGCATCGCTTAATTCTTAGAGCTATAACTTTTTTATTTTTCCGCTGATAGAGCTGGATGGCGGCTTGTTTTTTGCGGGACAAGATGACCTTTTCAGCAATACCATTTTTATTTACATTCAACTATTTGATCGTGTTTTATTCCACTTTTTTTTGCGGTATGATGAAAAAACAAAGTTTTTTTGCAATGTTTATTATTATTATTTTTTACGAAGTTCACTGAAGGGGTTAAATAGTGTAACAGTTTTATAGGTCAGTTCATTCTGGATGCGGCAATACCAAATATGTGTATTTTTCTTGCTTATTTTATTTTTTTACATAAATATACCTATTTATTGGTTTCATATTTTTTAATTTTTTTTTTATTATTATTTATTTTATGTTTTTTTTTAAATATCTTTGCAATTTCTTTTAATGTGTATTTTTACTTAGTTACTCTATGGGATTTTAACTTTTATCACTCTGATCGCTGGTATAATGCATTGCAATACACCAGCATTGCAATGCTTTATACCTGGCAGTGCTGCACTGACAGAAGCCTCTTAGACCATGCTCTGAACATGGTCTAACAGGCTTGCTGAAGCTGGCTGCCATGGCAACCTTCTAAATGCCGTAATCGATAGTGTTTGTGGTATTTAGGGGGTTAAATGGCCCGGGGCAGTGCCGGCACCGCTTCTGGCAGTAACAGCCAGAGCTTGGCTATAATTTATACCTAACTTCCGGCAGCGCTCGTGCAATTGCCATGACGTAAATTTACGTTGTTCTGCGGGAACCCCTTCCCAACCATGACGTAAACTGACGTCAAATGTCATGAAAGGGTTCAATATTTTGCACCGTCAGCTTCTGGGCTGAAATGTCTATTGTTGGCTGCAGAATGAGTTAACTGAGAATCCATTAGGGATCTTATTCTGAAGGTCCAATGGTGGTGTTTGTATCTCTCTTATCTCTCTTTTTCTGCTCTCCTCTCAGTTGATTTACCACCACAGACCACATTATAGTTGAATTGGCAAAGAAACAAAGAGTCTGTAAAAGACAAATGGTACCATTTTTTTAATGAAACCCAATTGCAAAAATGATTTTTAGCCCTAAATTCATGCATTTAAAGAGAATCTGTCAGCAGGTTTTTGCTATGTAATGTGAGCGTAGTATGATGTAGGGGCAGAGACCCTGGTTCCAGTGATATGTCACTTACTAGACTGTGTCTTGCTCTTTCAATAAAATCAGTGTTTTATCAGCAGGAGATTATCACTTCAGGACTAGATGTCTCATGCCTCCTAGTCCAACCACGCCCCCATTACTGATTGGCCGCTGTTTGTCAATATACAGTGTACACAGAAAGTGGCCAATCAGTGGTGTGGGCGGGGTTATACACAGCTCAGCATTCCCAGATCTGCAGCAGAGAAAACTGTGATTGTATCAGAACTACAGTACCCAGTAAGCTAAGTGATATATCGCTGGAATCAGGATCTCTATCCCTACATCATACTGCTCTCAGATTACATAACAAAAACCTGATGACATTAAAAAAAAAGAAAAATGCCCCCACATGCATTAGCACTGGAGGGAGAAGAGAAGGGGCAAAAAAAATGTTATCTGGGAGTCATACAAATACATTGAGAAAAAGTTTAAAAAACATGTTTTTCTTAGTACTTCAAGAGTTAACACCCAATTTTTTCTGTATCCATTATATTATTTTATTATTCTCAGGCTACTATACCCAAATCCTATTTTATGGTGAAGATCGCGTTTAAAGGGATGGGTTTTTTTTCCCTTGCACATATCTCCTATAAATCATAAAAATCATAAAAAATAGTAAGAAAGCAAATCCATTCAATATGTTGTGCGTGTAAGGCCTCACTTATGGAAATGAATATTAGAAGTATGTTTCCAGACGCAGTAATCCTAAAATATTCCCTGATAAACATATTTCTCAATAAATTAAACAAACCATATCCCCATCATAAATGCACATCCATACATTATAACATGCGTACATTAGAGCGCACATACATAACAGCGTAACGAGAACTTTCCCCTCGCTGTCGCACTTCCATAGGGATGCTTGTATTTCATTTATCCCTCCGGTCCCATAAAAGTAAGGCGCTGCTCAATGCTGACCCCTGCTGGAGAAAATAAGGCTAATCACTCACCTGATTTCTAGTGCGGCAGAACCCATAGGAATAAATTACACCTGTTGATATAGAGAAATGCGTGGATTTATGGGCTGTGACTCTGGAATCTGGGGGGTTGAAAACTTTTGCAACTCAAACATTAATACTAGCGTTTGACTCGATTCACGGTTCCCAAAGAATAAAACGTGCCCCGCACCATTTCCCACACTACTGAAGCATCAGAGAGCGGGATAATATCTTTTTTCTTTGCCGCTCATGCTTTCCCATAATGCCCTGATATCTAGCGGACTATCCTACCTTGTACAGTGGTGGTCATTACCGGGGTCATCACAGATCAGTGGTCCCCAGTGGAGCACAGTTTGTACGGCAGAGTCGTTTTCCATCTCCAGAGTCACTGAGTAAGTCTCTCCTGTAGAGTGTAAGCTCTTATGGTCAGTGGGGTCTTCTCTCTCCTGTAGAGTGTAAGCTCTTATGGTCAGCAGGGTCCTCTCTCTCCTGTAGCGTGTAAGCTCTTATGGTCAGCAGGGTCCTCTCTCTCCTGTAGCGTGTAAGGTCTTATGGTCAGTGGGGTTCTCTCTCTCTCCTGTAGAGTGTAAGCTCTTATGGTCAGCGGGGTCCTCTCTCTCTCCTGTAGAGTGTAAGCTCTTATGGTCAGCAGGGTCTTCTCTCTCCTGTAGAGTGTTAGCTCTTATGGTCAGTGGGGTCCTCTCTCTCTCCTGTAGCGTGTAAGCTCTTATGGTCAGCGGGGTCCTCTCTCCTGCAGAGTGTAAGCTCTTATGGTCAGCGGGGTCCTCTCTCTCTCCTGTAGAGTGTAAGCTCTTATGGTCAGTGGGGTCTTCTCTCTCCTGTAGAGTGTAAGCTCTTATGGTCAGCGGGGTCCTTTCTCTCCTGTAGAGTGTAAGCTCTTATGGTCAGCGGGGTCCTCTCTCTCTCCTGTAGAGTGTAAGCTCTTATGGTCAGTGGGGTCCTCTCTCTCTCCTGTAGAGTGTAAGCTCTTATGGTCAGCGGGGTCCTCTCTCTCCTCTGTAGAGTGTTAGCTCTTATGGTCAGCGGGGTCCTCTCTCTCTCCTGTAGAGTGTTAGCTCTTATGGTCAGCAGGGTCCTCTCTCTCTCTCCTGTAGAGTGTAAGCTCTTATGGTCAGTGGGGTCTTCTCTCTCTCCTGTAGAGTGTAAGCTCTTATGGTCAGTGAGGTCCTTTCTCTCCTGTAGAGTGTAAGCTCTTATGGTCAGCGGGGTCCTCTCTCTCTCCTGTAGAGTGTTAGCTCTTATGGTCAGCAGGGTCCTCTCTCTCCCCTGTAGAGTGTTAGCTCTTATGGTCAGCGGGGTCCTCCCTCTCTCCTGTAGAGTGTAAGCTCTTATGGTCAGTGGGGTCCTCTCTCTCCTGTAGAGTGTAAGCTCTTATGCAGGGCCAGTGTCAGCACCCAGGCAAGTGCCGGTGACCTGAGCAGGCGCGGGGGGCCCACTCACCGTCAGGCACCCCGCTACGCTATGGGACCCATGAGAAGAGGAGAGCGGTGTCAGCGCCTGCCACCGCCCCCGCTTGCTCAAGGCCCGGCACAATACTTACCTCTCCCTGTGCCTCCACAGCAGCTCCGGTCTCTTCCACATCTTCTGACTTTGACATCTCAGGTCAGAGGGCGCGGTGACGTCTTTCCACCGCGCTCTCTCCTGAGCCGTCACAGCGTAGAGCGGGAAGACGCCGGCGCGGGTGAGTATTTGATTTTTTTTTTAATGTATGGAGGCATGGGGCATTATAAGGGAGGGGGTGTGTGACATCCTGGGGGGTGTGTGACATCCTGCATGGGGCATTTTAAGGGGGGGTGACATCCTGCATGAGGCATTAAAAAGTGGGGGGGTGACATCCTGCAAGGGGCATTATGTGGGAGGAACAGCCTGCATGGGGCATTATGTGGGGGGAACAGCCTGCATGGAGCGTTATATGGAGGCCAGTAATCTGTATGGATAGTTATATGGGGGCCAGTATCCTGTATGGAGTGTTATAAGGGGGCCAGTATCCTGTATGTTAGAACATTCACTGCCATCATCTGTACTCTAAATGAGAACATTCCCTGACATCATCTGTACTCCAGATGATAACATTCACTGCCATCATCTGTACTTCAAATGAGAACATTCCCTGACATCATCTGTACTCCAAAGGAGAACATTCCCTGACATCATCTGTACTTCAAAGGAGAACATTCACTGCCACCATCTTTACTCCAAATTAGAACATTCACTGCCACCATCTGTAATCCAAAGGAGAACATTCACTGCCATCATCTGTACTCCAAATGAGAACATACCCTGCCATCATCTGTACTCCAAATGAGAACATTCCCGGCCATCATCTGTACTCCAAATGAGAACATTCACTGCCATCATCTGTACTCCAAATGAGAATATTCACTGCCATCATCTGTGCTCCAAATGAGAACATCCACTGCCATAACCTGTACTCCAAATGAGAACATTCCCTGACATTAGCTGTACTTCAAATGAGAACATTCACTGCCATCATCAGTACTCCAAATTAAAACAGTCACTGCCATCATCTGTACTCCAAATTAAAGCAGTCACTGCCATAATCTGTACTCCAAATGAGAACATCCACTGCCATAACCTGTACTCCAAATGAGAACATTCCCTGCCACCATCTGTACTCCAAATGAGAACATTCACTGCCACCATCTGTACTCCAAATGAGAACATTCACTGCCACCATCTGTACTCCAAATGAGAACATTCACTGCCACCATCTGTACTCCAAATGATAACATTCCCTGACATCATCTGTACTCCAAATGAGAACATACCCTGCCATCATCTGTACTCCAAACGAGAACATTCCCAGCCATCATCTGTACTCCAAATGAGAACATTTACTGCCATCATTAGTACTCGAAATTGGAACATTCACTACCATAATCTGTACTCCAAATGAGATTATTCCCTGCCATCATCTGTACTCAAAATGAGAACATTCACTGCCATCATCTGTACTCCAAATGAGAATATTCACTGCCATCATCTGTGCCCCAAATGAGAACATCCACTGCCATAACCTGTACTCCAAATGAGAACATTCACTGCCATCATCTGTACTCCAAATGAGAACATTCCCTGCCATCATCTGTACTCCAAATGAGAACATTCACTGCCATCATCAGTACTCCAAATTAAAACAGTCACTGCCATCATCTGTACTCCAAATTAGAACATTCACTGCCATAATCTGTACTCCAAATGAGAACATCCACTGCCATAACCTGTACTCCAAATGGGAACATTCACTGCCACCATCTGTACTACAAATGAGAACACTCACTGCCACCATCTGTACTCCAAATGAGAACATTCCCTGACATCATCTGTACTCCAAACGAGAACGTTCACTGCCACCATCTTTACTCCAAATTAGAACATTCACTGCCATCATCTGTACCCAAATGAAAACATTCCCTGCCATCATCTGTGCTCCAAATGAGAACATTCTCGGCCATCATTAGTACTCCAAATGAGAACATTCACTGCCATCACCTGTACTCTAAATTGGAACATTCACTGCCATAATCTGTGCTCCAAATGAGAACATTCCCTGCTATCATCTATGGGGGCCAGTATCCTGTATGAAGCGTTATATGGGGGCCAGTATCCTGTATGGAGCATTTTATTGGGGCCAGTATTCTGTATGGAGCATTTTATGGGGGCCAGTATTCTTTATGGAGCATTTTATGGGGGCCAGTATTCTGTATGGAGCTATTTTGGGGGCCAGTATTCTGTATGGAGCTTTTTTGGGGGCCAGTATACTGTGTGGAGCGATTCGCAGGTGGAATTTACAATAGATATCACTCATGTAATGTAAGAAGTAAAATCTTTAGCATTGTACTATATATATATTTCTCTGCTGTATCTGTGCATCATGAATCATGGTATGTGCTAAAGGGGCCACTGAGACTCTTTTGCCCAGGGCCCACAAAAACTTGGAGCCGGCCCTGCTCTTATGATCAGTGGGGTCCTCTCTCTCTCCGGGTCCTTTCTCTCTCCTGTAGAGTGTAAGCTCTTATGGTCAGTGGGGTCCTCTCTCTCCTGTGGGGTGTAAGCTCTTATGGTCAGCGGGGTCCTCTCTCTCTCTTGTAGGGTGTAAGCTCTTATGGACAGTGGGGTCTTCTCTCTC
Source organism: Phyllobates terribilis (assembly GCF_046119375.1). NCBI lineage: Eukaryota > Metazoa > Chordata > Amphibia > Anura > Dendrobatidae > Phyllobates > Phyllobates terribilis. The sequence continues at coordinate 141,943,769 of NW_027362770.1, forward strand.
TCTCCTGTAGAGTGTAAGCTCTTATGGTCAGTGGGGTCCTCTCTCTCTCCTGTAGAGTGTAAGCTCTTATGAACAGCAGGGTCCTCTCTTTCTCCTATAGAGTGTAAGCTCTTTTGGTCAGTGGGGTCCTCTCTCTCTCTCTCCTGTAGAGCGTAAGCTCTTATGGACAGTGGGGTCCTCTCTCTCTCTCCTGTAGAGTGTAAGCTCTTATGGTCAGCGGGGTCCTCTCTCTCCCCTGTAGAGTGTAAGCTCTTATGAACAGCAGGGTCCTCTCTTTCTCCTATAGAGTGTAAGCTCTTATGGTCAGTGGCGTCCTCTCTCTCCTGTAGAGTGTAAGTTCTTATGGTCAGTGGTGCCCTCTCTCACTCTCTCTCCTGTAGAGTGTAAGCTCTTATGGTCAGTGGTGTCCCCTCTCTCCTGTACAGTGTAAGCTCTTATGGTCAGTGGGGCCCTCTCTCTCTCTCGTGTAGAGTGTAAGCTCTTAAGGTCAGTGGGGTCCTCTCTCTCTCCTGTAGAGTGTAAGGTCTTATGGTCAGCGGGGTCTTCTCTCTCTCTCTTGTAGAGTGTAAGCTCTTATGGTCAGTGGGGTCCTCTCTCTCCTGTAGACTGTAAGCTCTTATGGACAGCAGGGTCCTCTCTCTCACCTGTAGAGTGTAAGTGACGCGCCCCTGGGCCTGTGCTGAGTAGCGTTGCGCACGCGGGAGCCTACCCGGAGCCGGATCTGATAGGGGTAGTAGTCTCGTGGCAGTGACCCGGTCCGTGCTCAGGGAGTCAAGCTGAGTGGCAGTCTTTAGCAGTAGATGTTAGAATGTTCGACTACGCCACCCGTTGAATGCGGTCATGAGACCGCCGCTGCAGGGCAGACCGCTGAGGCCGGTGATACGGTTGTGCAGCGGGGATGGTATAACCCCCAACGGGAGGGGTATGGCCTCAGGGCAGCGGACGTTGATGATGAAACACTCGGAGACGGTGCGGTGTAGTTCAGGGTCTTTACTGGTGGCAAAGGTAGACCCTCCCGGAGTACTGGCTAGCGATCGGGGCCTGGTCAGTCCGTGAGCAGATGGGATCTCCCCTGGCCAGGCGGAGTTGTAGGCCTCCCCAACTAATCGTACTCTTCTGGCTACCTTGCTAGAGGCTGATAAAAGTAGCCCACGTCCCTGAGTGTACCGTGTGGTGCTCACCCGTATGGCCGGTGACTCGGGGCCTTTTGGTAGCTTCCGCTCCACGTCGCGGTGCTGGTCCCTTGCGTGTGACCGTGCCTTCGGGTTTCTTGGCCAGAGGACCTGAAATCCCCTGCCGGGCGGTTTCTGCTGCTGGGTAAGGATTAGTCCCCACAGCCTCGGACTCCGGGTCCGGTAAGAACTCTTCAATCAGGGCGAGCTCTACAGCTTCCAGCCCCTGATCTCTTTTAGTACAGCTCCCACAGAGCTCCTGATCTTTCTTGTTCCTAAAGCTGCTCCACTCCAGACCAGACTGTGTCTCTGTCTGTGTTCTCTGCTCTTTCTCTACTCACTAACCCTGCCTCAGCCCCAGCTTTATATAGGGGAAGTTCTTCCCCTCCCAGGACTGGGCAGGAGGTGTGCATGCATAGGATGTCTGACCAGGAAACCTCCCACCTGCTCACAGACATAATATTGCTATTACTGTGGGAACCAGACCCCTGGGGTGCCACATTCCCCCCTAGTGAAATTTAGTACTCCGGGACTAAACATACTTTTGTAAAACATAACAAGTAAAAACAGAAACAGTATAACAAAGAAAAACACATTATGATGGTCACGGCGTGTCCGCAACCGGGTGCAGTCTTTGAAGAAAACAAAGGTGTCCATTTCACCAAGAGACAGGGAGCCGTAACCAGGTAGGGGTCTGTCCTACCCCGAGTCCTTAACAGTCTTTAGTCCATTCCCGGGTTACGCTCCAAACATATGTACAAAGGATTCCGGATAATCCCTAAACGACACCTATAGAATAACTAAAAATACACAATTATTTACAGGTAACAGAAAACAGGTAAATACAAATAAACAGTCTAAACACTTAGATCCTCCAACGTACGGGTAACTGGCCTCTAGTGGCTCTAGTGGACCTACGGAGCTGACTGACTGGTCCTGAGCTACCAGTTCCAGTGGCTGTCGGGTGATGATGGGCTGCAAGGGAGTCTTCTGGCTGGCACGGTCCTTCCTTCTTAGGTGGCACGGTCCACAGTCTATGCACCACCTCTCGATGGTTCCCATCATGCCTACCCAGTGGAACCGCCCACGCAGCAGGAACTCCAGCTTCTTCCATCCGAAGTGCCCAGCTCCGTCGTGGTATGCCTCCAGTACCATAGCCGCGTCTCTTCTTGGCACCACTACTTGCCAGATCAGTTCATGCGTCCGGGAGTTAACCATTCTGCGGCACAACTTCCCCTTGTAAAGGAACAGTCGACTGTTCTCAGCCCACAGTTGCTTGGTCTCCTCCGGAGCGTCTGGGTCAAGGCGGGCATCTGGCTGAGTCAGCATCTCCTTCACCAGTCGGACGGCGGGGTCACTGTCTTGCGTTTCCGCCCAGTTGTAATGAGGTAAGGGGTTGAACGTAGCGGATTGCTTACTCCTTACACGGTGGGAATACTGGATAGTCCCATGCCGGTGGAACGCGGGAAGTTCAACCTCCTCCAGTTCCTCTGGATCTTCCCCCATGTCCGGTAGGTTTGGCATTCTGGACAAGGCATCCGCGTTGGTATTGGAGCGTCCTGCCCGGTATTTGATTGTGAACTCAAAGTTGGACAGGCGGGCCATCCATCTCTGCTCCAGGGCACCGAGTCTTGCTGTGTCCAGGTGTGTCAACGGGTTGTTATCCGTGTACACGGTGAACCGGGAAGAGGCGAGGTAGTGCTTAAAGCGTTCGGTGACTGCCCACACCACTGCCAGGAACTCTAGCTTGAATGAGCTGTAATTCTCAGGGTTTCTTTCGGTGGGTCGCAGTTTTCGGCTGGCGTAAGCAATTACTCGTTCTTTCCCCTGCTGGATCTGGGACAGTACGGCTCCTAGCCCGATGTTACTTGCGTCGGTGTAGAGGATAAAGGGCTGGCTGTAATCAGGGTACGCCAGGATTTCATCCCCCGTGAGGGCCATCTTCAGCTGGCGGAAGGACTCTTCTTCCAGCTTCTCCCATCTGAAGGGTGGCTTCTGGTTCTTGGCCTTCCTGGACTGGCCTATCAGGAGGTCCTGCATAGGAGCTGCCTTTTTGGTGAAACCGGGAATGAATCTTCGGTAGTAGCCTACCAACCCGAGGAACTGCCGCACTTCCTTTACGCTGGAGGGGCTTGGCCATTCCTTAATTGCGGTGATCTTATCAGGGTCGGGAGCCACTCCGTCAGCACTCACCACGTGTCCCAGGTACTGCACCTTTGGTTTCAGGAGGTGACACTTGGAGGGTTTCACCTTTAGGCCGTAGTTTGCCAGGGCTTCGAACACTTCTGCCAGGTGTTTCAGATGGTCCTCGTAGGTCTTGGAGTAGACGATGACATCGTCCAGGTATAATAGGACCGTCTCGAAGTTTCGGTGTCCCAGACAGCACTCCATCAACCGTTGGAAGGTTCCGGGTGCGTTGCAGAGTCCGAACGGCATGCAGGTAAACTCGCTAAGTCCCATCGGGGTGGTGAATGCGGTCTTCTCCCGGTCCGCCTCTGCTACAGGAACCTGCCAGTACCCGCTAGTGAGATCCAAAGTAGAGAAGAAGTTAGCAGATTTTAAAGCGGCCAAAGACTCCTCTATCCTTGGTAAGGGGTACGCATCTTTGTGTGTGATACGGTTGATTTTCCGGTAATCTACACACATTCTCATGGTGTTGTCTTTCTTTTTAACCAAGACTAGTGGAGCTGCCCAGGGGCTACAGCTATCCCTGATTACCTCAGCCTCCTTCATGTCTCTAAGCATCCCCTTGGCGTGTTGGTAGTGTGCAGGGGGTACGGGTCGGTATCTCTCCTTTATGGGAGGATGGTCTCCCGTGGGGATGTGGTGTTCTACCCCCTTTACTCGCCCGAAGTCTAACGGGTGTTTACTAAACACTCTCTCGTACTCTTGAACCACCCGATAGACTCCCTGTTTCTGGTGTGAGGGAGTGGAGTCAGTACCCAAATGTAGTTGCTGACACCAGTCCTCTATTGTTTTCTTAGAGCCGTTACCTTCCTCTGGTTGAGATGGAGGCAAGGGTTCCACGGCCTGTACAGAATTCTGGTTTATGGTGAACAATTTAGCTAGCGTGGCATACCGGGGCAGGTGTACTTCTCTCTTCCCGATGTTTATTATGCGAACGGGCACCCTCCCATGGCGTACATCAACCACCCCCCGTGCTGTCAAAATGGTGGGCCTACTGTCTGAGTAGACGGGTTCTACCATTGCTTGGTAGTCTCTACCTCTTAGACCAATAGCTGCCCGGCACCAAATCATCATTTCACTTTTTGGGGGCATGGCAATAGGGAAAGGGTCACACATTCTCACGCTTCCAATCTCACCACCGGAGAGTTCCACCTGTTGCCGCCGCATCAGTGCCCGGATCTCTTTTTGGAGCACTCGCTGCTGGCCGGAGCTGGCGTTCTTGGCAACCTGCTGTAAAATGAAAATCACCTCTGCAAGACAATTTTCAATCACATTAGTTCCTAGCGTTATCTTTGGGTGACTCTCATGTTTGTCAATGTCTACAATGATCAATCCCTGTGCTGCCAGTTCGACTCTACCGATTTTAATGGTCATCTCTTTGAATCCGATCTGTGGCACGGGTTGACCATTGCTGGCGATGATACTCAAGTCGTCGTCAGGGTAGCGGGTTATATCCGAGTCATTCCAGTACTGCTTGAAGAGCACGTACGGGATGGTGGTGACCTGTGACCCGGTGTCAAGTAGGGCACTCATAGGAATGCCATCCAGTACCACAGGCAAGACTGGACGTCCTCCTACATATTTGTAACGCCAGTTCGATGGGCCTGGTGATCTTATTCCTGGGGGTTGGCCCTCTACCCCAGGTTGTGCCAGTTTAAAGGACAGTACCTTGCCATATGTCCGGGTTGATTGCAGCGGCGGCAGATGGGTTGTCCGTCCTCGTTGTACCGGTCGCTGCGTCTTCCTCTGGCCGGTGGGGTCCTCCTTGGTCGACGCCACGGGATGTCCTCCGGTCCGGATGCCAGCTGGATCTTCCCTGGAGCAGAAACCTGTAACGACTGCACAGTTCGGGTTAGCGCAGCTACGCTTTTAGCTAGCTCTTGGACCTGATGGTGCAGGTCTGGAGCCGGGTCATTGTTCAAAGCCTGCGCATCAGCCCCCACAGGCCCTGCCGACAAGGGCGCCGCCTCCTGGTGGTAAGCGGTAGTAGGGCGCCTGTGGGTCACAACGCCACCCGGTGCCGGTTCTCGGAGCACCCGGATGGCTCTGTCCTTGAACTGTGCAAAGTCCAGATGAGGATCCTGTAAGGCCATTGCCCGCAACTGGGTTCGGTGGGCATTGCAATATAGTCCCTCTATAAATTGTTCGGTCAACAGCCTGTCCTCGTTTCCCACGCCGTCAGGGTCGGTCTGCTTAATGGCTCTCAGGGCCTCTTGTAGGTTTAGTGCATAGTCCCTTATATTCTCATGTGCTCGCTGTTTGCACCCGTAGAATCTAAGCTTAATCTCGGCTGAGGTGCGGGTATCAAAGGTGTCCTTCAGCCGGGTTAATATCCCTGCGACAGTCCTCCTCCCAGGTGGCCAGGACTTTACCTCCCTTTGGGCTGCCCCGGTTAGTTGGGCCACCAGGATGCTCACTTTTTGCTCTTCTGTGAGGGGGTACACCTGGAAGAGGCTATCCAGCTTTTCTCTAAAGTCATTCAGGGTATGTGACTCCCCTGAGTACTGGGGTAGCCAGGCTGCCCCCGGGATATAGGGCATAGTGAAAGGCATGACCGCAGCAGCGGTGGCGCTGGCGGTGGCTGCGGCAGTGAAGCTCTCCTCCGTATCCGACATCTTCCTCGCCCCCTAGTGGACCGTGGCCTACCGTGCGATGATCCTCTTCCGTAGGCCGCGGCTCCGCAGTGGATCGTCAGGGTCGAGGACCTTCCGTCGCGCTCCTATGACGTCGGCGTCTGCTGGGCTCCTTCCAGGACCTTACGCAACGTCCGGACGTGAGGCGGGGCTTCAGTTCTCGCGGGCTTTTCGGAGTCCACGCCCCTCTTCTTCCCGCGCGGCGTCTTCAAGATGGCGTCCAACAGCGGGAAAACTCCACGGATGGCGGGAAGAAGGCAGAAGATGGCGTCCAACGGCGGGAAAACTCCACGGATGGCGGGAAGAAGGTAGAAGATGGCGTCGGATGGCGGGAATCTTCACCACAGGTAAGTTGAAAAGTCTCTTTTTCAGGCACGCAGTACCCGGTGGTTGCGGGCACGAGATCCTGCCGACTACGCCAAAGTTGACGCGCCCCTGGGCCTGTGCTGAGTAGCGTTGCGCACGCGGGAGCCTACCCGGAGCCGGATCTGATAGGGGTAGTAGTCTCGTGGCGGTGACCCGGTCCGTGCTCAGGGAGTCAAGCTGAGTGGCAGTCTTTAGCAGTAGATGTTAGAATGTTCGACTACGCCACCCGTTGAATGCGGTCATGAGACCACCGCTGCAGGGCAGACCGCTGAGGCCGGTGATACGGTTGTGCAGCGGGGATGGTATAACCCCCAACGGGAGGGGTATGGCCTCAGGGCAGCGGACGTGGATGATGAAACACTCGGAGACGGTGCGGTGTAGTTCAGGGTCTTTACTGGTGGCAAAGGTAGACCCTCCCGGAGTACTGGCTAGCGATCGGGGCCTGGTCAGTCCGCGAGCAGATGGGATCTCCCCTGGCCAGGCGGAGTTGTAGGCCTCCCCAACTAATCGTACTCTTCTGGCTACCTTGCTAGAGGCTGATAAAAGTAGCCCACGTCCCTGAGTGTACCGTGTGGTGCTCACCCGTATGGCCGGTGACTCGGGGCCTTTTGGTAGCTTCCGCTCCACGTCGCGGTGCTGGTCCCTTGCGTGTGACCGTGCCTTCGGGTTTCTTGGCCAGAGGACCTGAAATCCCCTGCCGGGCGGTTTCTGCTGCTGGGTAAGGATTAGTCCCCACAGCCTCGGACTCCGGGTCCGGTAAGAACTCTTCAATCAGGGCGAGCTCTACAGCTTCCAGCCCCTGATCTCTTTTAGTACAGCTCCCACAGAGCTCCTGATCTTTCTTGTTCCTAAAGCTGCTCCACTCCAGACCAGACTGTGTCTCTGTCTGTGTTCTCTGCTCTTTCTCTACTCACTAACCCTGCCTCAGCCCCAGCTTTATATAGGGGAATTCTTCCCCTCCCAGGACTGGGCAGGAGGTGTGGCATGCATAGGATGTCTGACCAGGAAACCTCCCACCTGCTCACAGACGTAATATTGCTATTACTGTGGGAACCAGACCCCTGGGGTGCCACATAAGCTCTTATGGACAGCAGGGTCCTCTCTCTCTCCTGTAGAGTGTAAGCTCTTATGGACAGCAGGGTCCTCTCTCTCACCTGTAGAGTGTAAGCTCTTATGGACAGCAGTGTCCTCTCTCTCTCCTGTAGAGTGTAAGCTCTTATGAACAGCAGGGTTCTCTCTCTCTCCTGTAGAGTGTAAGCTCTTATGAACAGCAGGGTCGTCTCTCTCTCTCCTGTAGAGTGTAAGCTCTTATGAACAGCGGGGTCCTCTATTTCTCCTATAGAGTGCAAGCTCTTATGGTCAGTGGGGTCCTCTCTTTTTCTCCTGTAGACTGTAAGTTCTTATGGTCAGTGGGGTCCTCTCTCTCCTGTAGAGTGTAAGCTTTTATGGACAGCAGGGTCCTCTCTCTCTCTCCTGCAGAGTGTAAGCTCTTATGAACAGCGGGGTCCTCTCTTTCTCCTATAGAGTGTAAGCTCTTATGGTCAGCAGGGTCCTCTCTCTCCTGTAGAGTGTAAGCTCTTATGGTCAGCAGGGTCCTCTCTCTCGCCTGTACAGTGAAAGTTCTTATGGTCAGCAGGGTCCTCTCTCTCTCCTGTAGAGTGTAAGCTCTTATGGTCAGCGGGGTCCTCTCTCCTGTAGAGTGTAAGCTCTTATGGTCAGCGGGGTCCTCTCTCCTGTAGAGTGTAAGCTCTTATGGTCAGTGGGGCTCTCTCTCTCTCCCTCACAAATATTTCACAAGCAATTAGAAGCTTTCCACTATTTAGATGAAAAAAATCTTCTGGGTTAAAGTATTCCCCCAAAAATTAAGTAGCAATGGCGTAACTAGTGCCGAAGGTTTCTGTTGGGATGCTCCAGAGCAGGAGAGCTGATTTGGCTAGGTGAGAGGCTTCTGAAAGGAGACATAAGGGGGAACGTTTCTGCTTGTGGAGAATGCCAGGCCGGCCTTGGACCCCCAGTCAGAGACCTCTCATACAGCCAAATCAGATCTCCTGTTTTGCACTGAGGAGAGACAACACTCAGGAACACGTGTTTGAAAATGGAGTTTCTGGTTTGGCTTCTCATCTAAAGTCATGTTAACTCATTAAAGGGTCAGTACTGACTTTTAGGATTGTTACATCCAATAGTTGTCGCCAGAAATCAAGTCCTCTTCCTCCTGAAGAGTTTACATATTTAAATTCCCAGAAGAGCACTGCATGGCCTTTAAGTCTCCTTACGCCAATTTGGCACTTTCCACAATGAGAGATGTTTCCTTTTAGACACGTCGTTCTCTAATCATACAAATGAATAAAATATCGCACTATTATACCCAAATAGCAAAAGCTAAAAGTAAAAAATAATAATAATAATAATAATAAATCACAAAATTCCATAAGAATAAAGAAAACTAATCATAGCAATAATAAATAAAAAAAAAAAAATTTTTTTTTTTTTTAAAAAAGGTAATATCAAATTAAAGTTTTAAGAATTTTTATTAGTGCAGTTATCTGCGTCACCCAGACAATAGAATCAACTTGCCCAAAAGTATAGTGACTTTTTTTTCCCATTTTCACCTACAAAAACCTGAACTATTTGTTATAGGTGCAAAACAGAAGAAAATTGGTGCAAATGAATGTCAAATTTGGTGCAGAAAAATAAGATATAGAAGAAAGAAAACGCAAAAAAAGAGGAGCGAGAGGAATAATAACTTGCTCCGGTTATTTTGCACAGAAATGTAACACTCTCTTATATGATCATCATCATTTTTTTTTTTTGCATTATTCCAGATTTTTTAAGTCTGAGGTTTTAAAAAAGAAAAAAAAAGTCACTCAAGTGGAAAGTTTAGATTATGCTGCCATCTTCAGGTGAAAATAAAAACTACACTTATGCAATGTAATATTATTATTAGGGCAGTTGGGGCGCAGACGAGTATACACTATTAGTGGGATACATGGGCTGATGATATATTGTGGACGATGTGGACTAATGTTGCAGGGATAATGTGCAGCCATCTACAGCTTTCTTCTTTAAATTGGTGGCTCTAGAAGCTGAATGTGCTGCAATCAAATGATCTCCATTAAGGAGTAACTAAACTTTTTTCTTCAAAATAATATTGTCCAGCATGGAAAGTTATGGAACTTTGCAAACATTTGTCTTCATTCCTAAAAAAATTCCTGTAAGTGACCTCCAAACCAGCTTTTCACTGATTTATTTGCCTGTCTTTAGCTGAACTGATATAAGAATGTACTCATTTGGAGTACAGCTGATAGCAGTGATGATCAGCTCAGCACCTGTATCTCACTAACTCTGGAGATGATCTGCAGCAAGAGATGGATCTGATAAGCAGAACAATCAAAGGAGGAGACAGATGATGACCCATAACTGCCATCATCTGTACTCCAAATTAGAACATTTACTGCCATCTTCTCTACTTCAAATGAGAACATTGACTGCCATCATCTCTACTCCAAATGAAAACATTCACTGCTATTATCTGTACTCCAGATGAGAACATTCCCTGACATCATCCGTACTCTAAATGATAACATTCACTGCCATCATCTGTACTCCAAATGAGAACATTCACTGCCACCATCTGTACTCCAAAGGAGAACATTCACTGCCACCATCTGTACTCCAAAGGAGAACATTCACTGCCATCATCTGTACTCCAAATGAGTACATTCCCTGCCATCATCTGTACTCCAAATGAGAACATTCCCGGGCATCATCTGTACTCCAAATGAGAACATTCACTGCCATCATCTGTACTCCAAATTAGAACATTCACTGCCATCATTAGTACTCGAAATTGGAACATTCACTGCCATAATCTGTACTCCAAATGACATTATTCCCTGCCATAACCTGTACTCCAAATGAGAACATTCACTGCCATCATCTGTACTCCAAATGAGAACATTCACTGCCACCATCTGTACTCCAAAGGAGAACATTCACTGCCACCTTCTTTACTCCAAATTACAACATTCATTGCCACCATCTGTACTCCAAAACAGAACATTCACTGCCATCATCTGTACTCCAAATGAGAATATTCCCTGCCATCATCTGTACTCCAAATGAGAGCATTCCCAGCCATCATCTGTACTCCAAATGAGAGCATTCACTGCCATCACCAGTACTCCAAATTAAAACAGTCACTGCCACCATCTGTACTCTAAATTAGAACATTCATTGCCACAATCTGTACTCCAAATGAGAACATCCACTGCCATAACCTGTACGCCAAATGAGAACATTCACTGCCATCATCTGTACTCCAAATGAGAACATTTACTGCCACCATCTGTGCTCCAAAGGAGAACATTCACTGTCATCATCTGTACTCCAAATGAGAATATTCCCTGCCATCATCTGTACTCCAAAGGAGAATATTCACTGCCATCATCTGTACTCCAAAGGAGAACATTCACTGCCATCATCAGTACTCCAAATGAGAACATTCCCTGCCACCATCTGTACTCCAAATGAGAACAGTCACTGCCATCATCTGTACTCAAATGATAACATTCACTGCCATCATCTGCACTCCAAATGATATAATACACTGCCATCATCTGTACTCCAGATGAGAACATTCCCTGACATCATCTGTACTCTAAATAACATTCACTGCCATCATCTGTACTCCAAATGAGAACATTCCCTGACATCATCTGTACTCCAAATGAGAACATTCCCTGACATCATCTGTATTCCAAATGAGAAAATTCACAGCCATCACCTGTACTCGAAAGGAGAACATTCACTGCCATCATCTGTACTCCAAATGAGAACATTCCCTGCCATCATCTGTACTCCAAACGAGAACATTCCCGGCCATCATCTGTACTCCAAATGAGAACATTCCCTGCCATCATCAGTACTCCAAATTAAAACAGTCACTACCATCATCTGTACTCAAATGATAACATTCACTGCCATCATCTGTACTCCAAATGATATCATTCACTGTCATCATCTGTACTCCAGATGAGAACATTCCCTGACATCATCTGTGCTTTAAATGAGAACATCCACTGCCATAACCTGTACTCCAAATGAGAACATTCACTGCCATCATCTGTACTCCAAATGAGAACATTCACTGCCACCATCTGTACTCCAAAGGAGAACATTCACTGCCACCTTCTTTACTCCAAATTAGAACATTCATTGCCACCATCTGTACTCCAAAAGAGAACATTCACTGCCATCATCTGTACTCCAAATGAGAATATTCCCTGCCATCATCTGTACTCCAAATGAGAACATTCCCGGCCATCTTCTGTACTCCAAATGAGAGCATTCACTGCCATCATCAGTGCTCCAAATTAAAACAGTCACTGCCATCATCTGTACTCTAAATTAGAACATTCATTGCCACAATCTGTACTCCACTGCCATAACCTGTACGCCAAATGAGAACATTCACTGCCATCATCTGTACTCCAAAGGAGAACATTCACTGTCATCATCTGTACTCCAAATGAGAATATTCCCTGCCATCATCTGTACTCCAAAGGAGAATATTCACTGCCATCATCTGTCCTCCAAATGAGAACATTCACTGCCATCATCTGTACTCCAAATGAGAACATTCCCGGCCACCATCTGTACTCCAAATGAGAACAGTCACTGCCATCATCTGTACTCAAATGATAACATTCACTGCCATCATCTGCACTCCAAATGATATAATACACTGTCATCATCTGTACTCCAGATGAGAACATTCCCTGACATCATCTGTACACTAAATAACATTCACTGCCATCATCTGTACTCCAAATGAGAACATTCCCTGACATCATCTGTACTCCAAATGAGAAAATTCACTGCCATCACCTGTACTCGAAAGGAGAACATTCACTGGCATCATTTGTACTCCAAATGAGAACATTCCCTGCCATCATCTATACTCCAAATGAGAACATTCCCGGCCATCATCAGTACTCCAAATTAAAACAGTCACTGCCATCATCTGTACTCAAATGATAACATTCACTGCCATCATCTGTACTCCAAATTATATCATTCACTGTCATCATCTGTACTCCAGATGAGAAAATTCCCTGACATCGTCTGTGGTTTAAATGATAACATTCACTGCCATCATCTGTACTCCAAATAAGAACATTCACTGCCACCATCTTTACTCCAAATTAGAAAATTCACTGCCACCATCTGCACTCCAAAGGATAACATTCACTGCCATCATCTGTACTCCAAATGAGAACATTCTCTGCCATCTGTACTCCAAATGAGTACATTCCCGGCCATCATCAGTACTCCAAATGAGAACATTCACTGCCATCATCAGTACTCCAAATTAGAATATTCACTGCCATCATCAGTACTCAAAATTGGAACATTCACTGCCATAATCTGTACTCCAAATTAGATTATTCCCTGCCATCATCTGTAATAAAAATGAGAATATTCACTGCCATCATCTGTGCTCCAAATGAGAACATCCACTGCCATCACCTGTACTCCAAATGAGAACATTCACTGCCATCATCTGTACTACAAATGAGAACATCCACTGCCATAACCTGTACTCCAAATGAGAACATTCACTGCCATCATCAGTACTCCAAATGAGAACATTCACTGCCACCATCTTTACTCCAAAGGAGAACATTTACTGTCATCATCTCTACACCAAATGAGAATATTCCTTGCCATCATCTGTACTCCAAACGAGAACATTCCCGGCCATAACCTGTACTCCAAATGAGAACATTCACTGCCATCATCAGTACTCCAAATGAGAACATTCACTGCCACCATCTTTACTCCAAAGGAGAACATTTACTGTCATCATCTCTACACCAAATGAGAATATTCCTTGCCATCATCTGTACTCCAAACGAGAACATTCCCGGCCATAATCTGTACTCCAGAAGGCTAAGCGGCCATTCTGTTTACGTGGGATCCAAAGGGTAGAAAAGTGATGGTGACAAAATCTAAATAATTGGAAAACAAATTTTTTGCACTTTGGAAATAAAGCAATAGAAATTTGCTTCCATTTTCAAAATATTCTGAAATTCAGCCATAAACTGTAATGTGCAGTAGAGTATGAAGCCCCAAAGAGCCCCTCACACATATGATAATACTACCACACTATAGCGCCTCCATGGTGCCCCCTCACAGTATCTCCATGATGCCTCCACAGTGTCATCCCACCCAGCTTATATTCATAAATATATATGCATAGATTCAGTATATAGCATTGTATCTTCATGTAATTGTTTATTATCCTTGAACTATGACCTCACTGTGTTTATCTATGTACTGTGACATCAAATTATCTCTGTACTATGACATCATTGTGTTTTCTATGTATTGTGACATCACTGTGTGTATTATCTCTGTACTGTGACATCACTGTTTATTTCCCTGCACTATAACATCACTGTGTGTATTATCCCTGTACTGTGACAACACTGTGTGTATTATCCTTTTACTGTGACATCACTGTGTTTATTACCCTGCACTATGACATCACTGTGTGTATTATCTCTGTACTGTGACATCACTGTATTATCCCTGTACTGTGACATCACTGTGTGTATTATCTCTGTACAGTGACATCACTGTGTGTATTATCCCTGTACTGTGACATCACTGTGTATATTTCCCTGCACTATGACATCACTGTGTGTATTATCTCTGTACTGTGACTTCATTGTGTGCATTATCTCTGTACTGTGACATCACTATGTGTATTATCCCTGTACTGTGACATCACTGTTTATTATCCCTGTACTGTGACATCACTGTGCTTATTATCTCAGTACTGTGACATCACTTTGTGTATTATCCCTGTACTGTGACATCACTGTGTATATTTCATTGCACTATGACATCACTGTGTGTATTATCTCTGTACTGTGACATCATTGTGTGCATTATCTCTGTACTGTGACATCACTTTGTGTATTATCCCTGTACTGTGACATCACTGTGTTTATTATCCCTGTACTGTGACATCACTGTGTTTATTATCCTTGTACTGTGACATCACTGTGTTTATTATCTCTGTACTGTGACATCACTGTGTATTATCCCTGTACTGTGACATCACTGTGTGTATTATCCCTGTACTGTGACATCACTGTGTGTATTATCTCTGTATTTGTGACATCACTATGTGCATTATCCCTGTACTGTGACATCACTGTGTGTATTATCTCTGTACTGTGACATCACTGTTTCTATTATCCCTGTACTGTGACATCACTGTGTGTATTATCTCTGTACTGTGACATCACTGTGTGTATTATCCCTGTACTGTGACATCACTGTGTGTATTATCCTTGTACTGTGACATCACTGTGTGCATTATCCCTGTATTGTGACATCACTGTGTATATTTCCCTGCACTATGACATCACTGTGTGTATTATCTCTGTACTGTGACATCATTGTGTGCATTATCTCTGTACTGTGACATCACTGTGTTTATTATCCTTGTACTGTGACATCAATGTGTTTATTATCTCTGTACTGTGACATCACTGTGTTTATTATCTCTGTACTGTGACATCACTGTGTATTTATCCCTGTACTGTGACATCTCTGTGTGTTTTAACCCTGTACTGTGACATCACTGTGTGAATTATCTCTGTACTTGTGACATCACTATGTGCATTATCCCTGTACTGTGATATCACTGTATTTATCCCTGTACTATGACATCACTGTGTTTATTATCTCTGTACTATGACATCACTGTGTTTATTATCCCAGTACTATGACATCACTATGTGCATTATCTCTGTACTATGACATCACTGTGTTTATTATCCCTGTATCAGTATATAGCATTGTATCTTCATGTAATTGTTTATTATCCTTGAACTATGACCTCACTGTGTTTATCTATGTACTGTGACATCAAATTATCTCTGTACTATGACATCATTGTGTTTTCTATGTATTGTGACATCACTGTGTGTATTATCTCTGTACTGTGACATCACTGTTTATTTCCCTGCACTATAACATCACTGTGTGTATTATCCCTGTACTGTGACAACACTGTGTGTATTATCCTTTTACTGTGACATCACTGTGTTTATTACCCTGCACTATGACATCACTGTGTGTATTATCTCTGTACTGTGACATCACTGTATTATCCCTGTACTGTGACATCACTGTGTGTATTATCTCTGTACAGTGACATCACTGTGTGTATTATCCCTGTACTGTGACATCACTGTGTATATTTCCCTGCACTATGACATCACTGTGTGTATTATCTCTGTACTGTGACTTCATTGTGTGCATTATCTCTGTACTGTGACATCACTATGTGTATTATCCCTGTACTGTGACATCACTGTTTATTATCCCTGTACTGTGACATCACTGTGCTTATTATCTCAGTACTGTGACATCACTTTGTGTATTATCCCTGTACTGTGACATCACTGTGTATATTTCATTGCACTATGACATCACTGTGTGTATTATCTCTGTACTGTGACATCATTGTGTGCATTATCTCTGTACTGTGACATCACTTTGTGTATTATCCCTGTACTGTGACATCACTGTGTTTATTATCCCTGTACTGTGACATCACTGTGTTTATTATCCTTGTACTGTGACATCACTGTGTTTATTATCTCTGTACTGTGACATCACTGTGTATTATCCCTGTACTGTGACATCACTGTGTGTATTATCCCTGTACTGTGACATCACTGTGTGTATTATCTCTGTATTTGTGACATCACTATGTGCATTATCCCTGTACTGTGACATCACTGTGTGTATTATCTCTGTACTGTGACATCACTGTTTCTATTATCCCTGTACTGTGACATCACTGTGTGTATTATCTCTGTACTGTGACATCACTGTGTGTATTATCCCTGTACTGTGACATCACTGTGTGTATTATCCTTGTACTGTGACATCACTGTGTGCATTATCCCTGTATTGTGACATCACTGTGTATATTTCCCTGCACTATGACATCACTGTGTGTATTATCTCTGTACTGTGACATCATTGTGTGCATTATCTCTGTACTGTGACATCACTGTGTTTATTATCCTTGTACTGTGACATCAATGTGTTTATTATCTCTGTACTGTGACATCACTGTGTTTATTATCTCTGTACTGTGACATCACTGTGTATTTATCCCTGTACTGTGACATCTCTGTGTGTTTTAACCCTGTACTGTGACATCACTGTGTGAATTATCTCTGTACTTGTGACATCACTATGTGCATTATCCCTGTACTGTGATATCACTGTATTTATCCCTGTACTATGACATCACTGTGTTTATTATCTCTGTACTATGACATCACTGTGTTTATTATCCCAGTACTATGACATCACTATGTGCATTATCTCTGTACTATGACATCACTGTGTTTATTATCCCTGTACTATGACATCACTGTATTTATCCCTGTACTGTGACATCACTGTGTTTATTATCCCTGTACTGAGGCATCACTGTGTGTATTATCTCTGTACTGTGACATCACTATATGTATTATCCCAGTACTGTCACATCACTATGTGCATTATCCCTGTACTGTGACATCAATGTGTTTATTATCCTTGTACTGTGACATCACTGTGTGCATTATCTCTGTACTGTGACATCACTGTTTATTATCCTTGTACTGTGACATCACTGTGTTTATTATCCCTGTACTGTGACATCACTGTTTTTATTATCCCTGTACTGTGACATCACTATGTTTATTATCCCTGTACTGTGACATCACTGTGTGTATTATCCCTGTACTGTGACATCACTATGTGCACTATCCCTGTACTGTGACATCACTGTGTTTATTATCCCTGTACTGTGACATCACTATGTGTATTATCCCTGTACTGTGACATCACTGTGTTTATTATTCCTGTGCTATGACATCACTGTGTTTATTATCCCTGTACTGTGATGTCACTGTGTTTATTATCCCTGTACTGTGACATCACTGTGTTTATTATACTTGTACTGTGACATCACTGTGTGTATTATCTCTGTTCTGTGACATCACTGTGTTTATTATCCTTATACTGTGACATCACTTTGTATTATCCCTGTGCTGTGACATCAATGTGATTATTATCATTGCACTGTGACATCACTGTGTGTATTATCCCTGTACTGTGACATCACAGTGTGTATTATCCCTGTACTGTGACGTCACTGTGTGTATTATACTTCTACTGTGACATCACTGTGTGTATTATCCCTGAACTGTGACATCACTGAATTTATTATTCCTGTACTATGACATCACTGTGATTATTATCCCTGTACTGTGACATCACAGTGTGTATTATCTCTGTACTGTGACATCACTGTGTTTATTATCCTGGTACTGTGACATCACTGTGTGTATTATCTCTGTACTGTGACATCACTGTGTTTTTAATCCTTGTACTGTGACATCACTGTGTGTTTTATCCCTGTACTGTGACATCACTGTGTTTATTATTCCTGTACTATGACATCACTGTGTGTATTATCCTTGTACTGTGACATCACTGTTTATTATCCCTGTACTGTGACATCACATTGTGTATTATCCTTGTACTGTGACATCACTGTGTTTATTATCCCTGTACTGTGACATCACTGTGAATATTATCCCTGTACTGTGACATCACTGTGTTTATTATCCCTGTACTGTGACATCACTGTGTTTATTATCCTTGTACTGTGACATCACTGTGTGTATTATCTCTGTACTGTGACATCACTGTGTTTATTATCCTTGTACTGTGACATCACTGTGTTTATTATCCTTGTACTGTGACATCACTGTGTTTATTATCCTTGTACTGTGACATCACTGTGTGTATTATCCCTGTACTGTGACATAACTGTGTGTATTATTCCTGTACTATGACATCAATGTGTGTAATATCCTTGTACTGTGACATCACTGTGTGTATTATCCATGTACTGTGAAATCACTGTGTTTATTATCCTTGTACTGTGACAACACTGTGTATTATCCTTATACTGTGACATCAATGTGTTTATTATCTTTGTACTGTGACATCACTTTGTGTATTATCTCTATACTGTGACATAACTGTGTGTATTATCCCTGTATTGTGACATCACTGTGTATATTTCCCTGCACTATGACATCACTGTGTGTATTATCTCTGTACTGTGACATCATTGTGTGCATTATCTCTGTACTGTGACATAATTGTGTGTATTATCCTTGTACTGTGACATCACTGTGTTTATTATCTTTGTACTGTGACATCACTGTGTTTATTATCTCTGTACTGTGACATCACTGTGTTTATTATCTCTGTACTGTGACATCACTGTGTGTATTATCCCAGTACTGTGACATCACTGTGTGAATTATCTCTGTACTTGTGACATCACTATGTGCATTATCCCTGTACTGTGACATCACTGCATTTATCCCTGTACTATGACATCAATGTGTTTATTATCTCTGTACTATGACATCACTGTGTTTTTTATCCCTGTACTATGACATCACTATGTGCATTATCTTTGTACTATGACATCACTGTGTTTATTATCCCTGTACTATGACATCACTGTATTTATACCTATACTGTGACATCACTGTGTTTATTATCCCTGTACTGTTACATCACTATGTGTATTATCCCAGTACTGTGACATCACTATGTGCATTATCCCTGTACTGTGACATCACTATGTTTATTATCCCTGTACTGTGACATCACTGTGTTTATTATTCCTGTGCTATGACATCACTGTGATTATTATCCCTGTACTGTGACATCACGGTGTTTATTATCCCTGTACTGTGACATCACTGTGTTTATTATCCTTGTACTGTGACATCACTGTGTGTATTACCTCTGTACTGTGACATCACTGTGTTTATTATTCTTGTACTGTGACATCACTGAGTTTATTATCCCTGTACTGTGACATCACTGTTTTTATTATCCCTGTACTGTGACATCACTGTGTTTATTATCCCTGTACTGTGACATCACTGTGTGTATTATCCCTGTACTGTGACATCACTATGTGCATTATCCCTGTACTGTGACATCACTGTTTTTATTATCCCTGTACTGTGACATCACTGTGTTTATTATCCCTGTACTGTGACATCACTATATGTATTATCCCTGTACTGTGACATCATTGTGTTTATTATTCCTGTGCTATGACATCACTGTGATTATTATCCCTGTACTGTGATGTCACTGTGTTTATTATCCCTGTACTGTGACATCACTGTGTTTATTATCCTTGTACTGTGACATCACTGTGTGTATTATCTCTGTACTGTGACATCACTGTGTTTATTATCCTTGTACTGTGACATCACTGTGTGTATTATCCCAGTACTGTGACATCACTGTGTTTATTATCCTTGTACTGTGACATCACTTTGTGTATTATCCCTGTACTGTGACATCACTGTGTATATTTCATTGCACTATGACATCACTGTGTGTATTATCCCTGTACTGTGACATCACTGTGCTTATTATCTCTGTACTGTGACATCACTGTGTTTATTATCCCTGTACTGTGACATCACTTTGTGTATTATCCCTGTACTGTGACATCACTGTGTATATTTCATTGCACTATGACATCACTGTGTGTATTATCTCTGTACTGTGACATCATTGTGTGCATTATCTCTGTACTGTGACATCACTTTGTGTATTATCCCTGTACTGTGACATCACTGTGTTTATTATCCCTGTACTGTGACATCACTGTGTTTATTATCCTTGTACTGTGACATCACTGTGTTTATTATCTCTGTACTGTGACATCACTGTGTATTATCCCTGTACTGTGACATCACTGTGTGTATTATCCCTGTACTGTGACATCACTGTGTGTATTATCTCTGTACTTGTGACATCACTATGTGCATTATCCCTGTACTGTGACATCACTGTGTGTATTATCTCTGTACTGTGACATCACTGTTTCTATTATCCCTGTACTGTGACATCACTGTGTGTATTATCTCTGTACTGTGACATCACTGTGTGTATTATCCCTGTACTGTGACATCACTGTGTGTATTATCCTTGTACTGTGACATCACTGTGTGCATTATCCCTGTATTGTGACATCACTGTGTATATTTCCCTGCACTATGACATCACTGTGTGTATTATCTCTGTACTGTGACATCATTGTGTGCATTATCTCTGTACTGTGACATCACTGTGTGTTTTATCCCTGTACTGTGACATCACTGTGTTTATTATCCCTGTACTGTGACATCACTGTGTTTATTATCCTTGTACTGTGACATCAATGTGTTTATTATCTCTGTACTGTGACATCACTGTGTTTATTATCTCTGTACTGTGACATCACTGTGTATTTATCCCTGTACTGTGACATCTCTGTGTGTTTTAACCCTGTACTGTGACATCACTGTGTGAATTATCTCTGTACTTGTGACATCACTATGTGCATTATCCCTGTACTGTGATATCACTGTATTTATCCCTGTACTATGACATCACTGTGTTTATTATCTCTGTACTATGACATCACTGTGTTTATTATCCCAGTACTATGACATCACTATGTGCATTATCTCTGTACTATGACATCACTGTGTTTATTATCCCTGTACTATGACATCACTGTATTTATCCCTGTACTGTGACATCACTGTGTTTATTATCCCTGTACTGAGGCATCACTGTGTGCATTATCCCTGTACTGTGACATCACTATATGTATTATCCCAGTACTGTCACATCACTATGTGCATTATCCCTGTACTGTGACATCAATGTGTTTATTATCCTTGTACTGTGACATTACTGTGTGCATTATCTCTGTACTGTGACATCACTGTTTATTATCCTTGTACTGTGACATCACTGTGTTTATTATCCCTGTACTGTGACATCACTCTTTTTATTATCCCTGTACTGTGACATCACTATGTTTATTATCCCTGTACTGTGACATCACTGTGTGTATTATCCCTGTACTGTGACATCACTATGTGCACTATCCCTGTACTGTGACATCACTGTGTTTATTATCCCTGTACTGTGACATCACTGTGTATTATCCCTGTACTGTGACATCACTGTGTTTATTATTCCTGTGCTATGACATCACTGTGTTTATTATCCCTGTACTGTGATGTCACTGTGTTTATTATCCCTGTACTGTGACATCACTGTGTTTATTATACTTGTACTGTGACATCACTGTGTGTATTATCTCTGTTCTGTGACATCACTGTGTTTATTATCCTTATACTGTGACATCACTTTGTATTATCCCTGTGCTGTGACATCAATGTGATTATTATCATTGCACTGTGACATCACTGTGTGTATTATCCCTGTACTGTGACATCACAGTGTGTAATATCCCTGTACTGTGACGTCACTGTGTGTATTATACTTCTACTGTGACATCACTGTGTGTATTATCCCTGAAATGTGACATCACTGAATTTATTATTCCTGTACTATGACATCACTGTGATTATTATCCCTGTACTGTGACATCACAGTGTGTATTATCTCTGTACTGTGACATCACTGTGTTTATTATCCTGGTACTGTGACATCACTGTGTGTATTATCTCTGTACTGTGACATCACTGTGTTTTTAATCCTTGTACTGTGACATCACTGTGTGTTTTATCCCTGTACTGTGACATCACTGTTTATTATCCCTGTACTGTGACATCACATTGTGTATTATCCTTGTACTGTGACATCACTGTGTTTATTATCCCTGTACTGTGACATCACTGTGTTTATTATCCCTGTACTGTGACATCACTGTGAATATTATCCCTGTACTGTGACATCACTGTGTTTATTATCCCTGTACTGTGACATCACTGTGTTTATTATCCTTGTACTGTGACATCACTGTGTGTATTATCTCTGGACTGTGACATCACTGTGTTTATTATCCTTGTACTGTGACATCACTGTGTTTATTATCCTTGTACTGTGACATCACTGTGTGTATTATCCCTGTACTGTGACATAACTGTGTGTATTATTCCTGTACTATGACATCACTGTGTGTAATATCCTTGTACTGTGACATCACTGTGTGTATTATCCATGTACTGTGAAATCACTGTGTTTATTATCCTTGTACTGTGACAACACTGTGTATTATCCTTATACTGTGACATCAATGTGTTTATTATCTTTGTACTGTGACATCACTGTGTGTATTATCTCTATACTGTGACATAACTGTGTGTATTATCCCTGTATTGTGACATCACTGTGTATATTTCCCTGCACTATGACATCTCTGTGTGTATTATCTCTGTACTGTGACATCATTGTGTGCATTATCTCTGTACTGTGACATAACTGTGTGTATTATCCTTGTACTGTGACATCACGGTGTTTATTATCTTTGTACTGTGACATCACTGTGTTTATTATCTCTGTACTGTGACATCACTGTGTTTATTATCTCTGTACTGTGACATCACTGTGTATTTATCCCTGTACTGTGACATCTCTGTGTGTATTATCCCAGTACTGTGACATCACTGTGTGAATTATCTCTGTACTTGTGACATCACTATGTGCATTATCCCTGTACTGTGACATCACTGCATTTATCCCTGTACTATGACATCAATGTGTTTATTATCTCTGTACTATGACATCACTGTGTTTTTTTATCCCTGTACTATGACATCACTATGTGCATTATCTTTGTACTATGACATCACTGTGTTTATTATCCCTGTACTGTGACATCACTGTATTTATACCTATACTGTGACATCACTGTGTTTATTATCCCTGTACTGTTACATCACTATGTGTATTATCCCAGTACTGTGACATCACTATGTGCATTATCCCTGTACTGTGACATCACTATGTTTATTATCCCTGTACTGTGACATCACTGTGTTTATTATTCCTGTGCTATGACATCACTGTGATTATTATCCCTGTACTGTGACATCACGGTGTTTATTATCCCTGTACTGTGACATCACTGTGTTTATTATCCTTGTACTGTGACATCACTGTGTGTATTATCTCTGTACTGTGACATCACTGTGTTTATTATTCTTGTACTGTGACATCACTGAGTTTATTATCCCTGTACTGTGACATCACTGTTTTTATTATCCCTGTACTGTGACATCACTGTGTTTATTATCCCTGTACTGTGACATCACTGTGTGTATTATCCCTGTACTGTGACATCACTATGTGCATTATCCCTGTACTGTGACATCACTGTTTTTATTATCCCTGTACTGTGACATCACTGTGTTTATTATCCCTGTACTGTGACATCACTATATGTATTATCCCTGTACTGTGACATCATTGTGTTTATTATTCCTGTGCTATGACATCACTGTGATTATTATCCCTGTACTGTGATGTCACTGTGTTTATTATCCCTGTACTGTGACATCACTGTGTTTATTATCCTTGTACTGTGACATCACTGTGTGTATTATCTCTGTACTGTGACATCACTGTGTTTATTATCCTTGTACTGTGACATCACTGTGTGTATTATCCCAGTACTGTGACATCACTGTGTTTATTATCCTTGTACTGTGACATCACTGTGTTTATTTTTCTTGTACTGTGACATCACTGTGTGTATTATCCCTGTACTGTGACATCACTGTGTGTATTATCCCTGTACTATGACATCACTGTGATTATTATCCCTGTACTGTGACATCACTGTGTGTATTATCTTTCTACTGTGGCATCACTGTGTTTATTATCCTTGTACTGTGACATCACTGTGTGTATTATCTCTGTACTGTGACATCACTGTGTTTATCATCCTTGTACTGTGACATCACTGTGTGTTTTATTCCTGTACTGTGACATCACTGTGTGTATTATTCCTGTACTATGACATCACTGTGTGTATTATCCTTGTACTGTGACATCACTGTGTGTATTATCCCTGTACTGAGACATCACTGAGCGTATTATCGTTGTACTGTGACATCACTGTGTTTAATATCCTTGAACTGTGACATCACTGTGTATTATCCCTATACTGTGACATCACTGTGTTTATTATCCTTGTACTGTGACATCACTGTTTGTATTATCTCTGTACTGTGACATCACTGTGTGTATTATCCTTGTACTGTGACATCACTGTGTGTATTATCCCTGTACTGAGACATCACTGTGCGTATTATCGTTGTACTGTGACATCACTGTGTTTAATATCCTTGAACTGTGACATCACTGTGTATTATCCCTATACTGCGACATCACTGTGTTTATTATCCTTGTACTGTGACATCACTGTTTGTATTATCTGTGTACTGTGACATCACTGTTTGTATTATCTCTGTACTGTGACATCACTGTGTATATTATCCCTGTGCTGTGACATCACTGTGTGTATTATCCCTGTACTGTGACATCAATGTGTGTATTATTCCTGTACTGTGAAATCACTGTGTGTATTATCCTTGTACTGTGACATCACTGTGTGTATTATCCCTGTACTGTGACATCACTTTGTGTATTATCCCAGTACTGTGACATCACTGTGTGTTTTATCCTTGTACTGTAACATCACTGTGTTTATCCCTGTACTGTGACATCACTGTGTGTATTATCCTTGTACTGTGACATCACTGTGTGTATTATCTCTGTACTGTGACATCACTGTGTGTATTATCCCTGTACTGTGACATCACTGTGTGTATTTTCCCTGCACTGTGACATCAATGTGTGTATTATTCCGGTACTGTGACATCACTGAGTGTATTTTCCTTGTACTGTGAAATCTCTGTGTGTATTATCCCTGTACTGTGACATCACTGTGTGTATTATCCTTGTTCTGTGACATCACTGTGTTTTATCCTTGTACTGTGACATCACTGTGTGTATTACCCTGAACTATGACATGACTGTGTTTATTATCCCTGTACTGTGACATCACTGTGTGTATTATCCCTGTACTGTGACATCACTGTGCGTATTATCCTTGTACTGTGACATCACTGTGTGTATTATCCCTGTACTGTGACATCAATGTGTGTATTATCTCTGTACTGTGACATCACTGTGTTTATTTCCCTGCACTATGACATCACTGTGTGTATTATCTCTGTACTGTGACATCACTGTGTGTATTATCCCTGTACTGTGACATCACTGTGTGTATTATGTCTGTACTGTGACATCATTGTGTGCATTATCTCTGTACTGTGACATCACTGTGAGTATTATCTCTGTACTGTGACATCACTGTGTTTATTATCCCTGTACTGTGATATCACTGTGTTTATTATCCCTGTACTGTGACATCACTGTGCTTATTATTCTTGTACTGTGACATCGCTGTGTCTATTATCTCTATACTGTGACACCACTGTGTTTATTACCCTGCACTATGACATCACTGTGTGTATTATCTCTGTACTGTGACATCACTGTGTGTATTATGTCTGTACTGTGACATCATTGTGTGCATTATCTCTGTACTGTGACATCACTGTGTGTATTATCCCTGTACTGTGACATCACTGTGTTTATTATCCCTCTACTGTGACATCACTGTGTTTATTATCCTTGTTCTGTGACATCACTGTGTGTATTATCTCTATAGTGTGACATCACTGTGTTTATTATCCCTGTACTGTGACATCACTGTGTATATTTCCCTGCACTATGACATCACTGTGTCTATTATCTCTGTACTGTGACATCATTGTGTGCATTATCCCTGTACTGTGACATCACTATGTGTATTATCCCTGTTCTGTGACATCACTGTGTTTATTATCCCTGTACTGTGACATCACTGTGTTTATTATCCTTGTACTGTGACATCACTGTGTTTATTATCTCTGTACTATGATATCACTGTGTTTATTATCCCTGTACTATGATTTCACTGTATTTATCCCTGTACTGTGACATCACTGTGTTTATTATCCCTGTACTGTGACATCACTGTGTGTATTATCCCTGTACTGTGACATCACTGTGTGTATTATCCCAGTACTGTGACATCACAATGTGCATTATCCCTGTACTGTGACATCACTGTGTTTATAATCCCTGTATTGAGACATCACTAGGTGTATTATCCCTGTACTGTGACATCACTGTGTTTATCTTCCTTGTACTGTGACATCACTGTGGGTATTATCTCTGTACTGTGACATCACTGTTTATTATCCTTGTAATGTGACATCACTGTGTATTATCCCTGTACTGTGACATCAATGTGATTATTATCCTTGCACTGTGACATCACTGTGTGTATTATCCCTGTACTGTGACTTCACTGTATGTATTTTACTTCTACTGTGACATCACTGTGTGTATTATCCCTGTACTGTGACATCACTGTATTTATTATTCCTGTACTATGACATCACTGTGATTATTATCCCTTTACTGTGACATCACAGTGTGTATTATCTCTGTACTGTGACATCACTTTGTTTATTATCCTTGTACTGTGACATCACTGTGTGTATTATCTCTCCACTGTGACATCACTGTGTTTTAATCCTTGTACTGTGACATCACTGTGTGTTTTATCCCTGTACTGTGACATCATTGTGTGCATTATCCCTGTACTGTGACATCACTATGTGTATTATCCCTGTTCTGTGACATCACTGTGTTTATTATCCCTGTACTGTGACATCACTGTGTTTATTATCCTTGTACTGTGACATCACTGTGTTTATTATCTCTGTACTATGATATCACTGTGTTTATTATCCCTGTACTATGATTTCACTGTATTTATCCCTGTACTGTAACATCAGTGTGTTTATTATCCCTGTACTGTGACATCACTGTGTGTATTATCCCTGTACTGTGACATCACTGTGTGTATTATCCCAGTACTGTGACATCACAATGTGCATTATCCCTGTACTGTGACATCACTGTGTTTATAATCCCTGTACTGAGACATCACTAGGTGTATTATCCCTGTACTGTGACATCACTGTGTTTATCTTCCTTGTACTGTGACATCACTGTGGGTATTATCTCTGTACTGTGACATCATTGTTTATTATCCTTGTACTGTGACATCACTGTGTATTATCCCTGTACTGTGACATCAATGTGATTATTATCCTTGCACTGTGACATCACTGTGTGTATTATCCCTGTACTGTGACTTCACTGTATGTATTTTACTTCTACTGTGACATCACTGTGTGTATTATCCCTGTACTGTGACATCACTGTGTTTATTATTCCTGTACTATGACATCACTGTGATTATTATCCCTTTACTGTGACATCACAGTGTGTATTATCTCTGTACTGTGACATCACTTTGTTTATTATCCTTGTACTGTGACATCACTGTGTGTATTATCTCTGCACTGTGACATCACTGTGTTTTAATCCTTGTACTGTGACATCACTGTGTGTTTTATCCCTGTACTGTGACATCAGTGTGTGTATTATTCCTGTACTATGACATCACTGTGTGTATTATCCTTGTACTATGACATCACTGTGTTTATTATCCCTGTACTGTGACATCACTGTGTGTATTATCCTTGTACTGTGACATCACTGTGTTTATTATCCCTGTACTGTGACATCACTGTGAATATTATCCCTGTACTGTGACATCACTGTGTTTATTATCCCTGTACTGTGACATCACTGTGTTTATCATCCTTGTACTGTGACATCACTGTGTGTATTGTTTCTGTACTGTGACATCACTGTGTTTATTATCCTTGTACTGTGACATCACTATGTTTATTATCCTTGTACTGTGACATCACTGTGTGTATTATTCCTGTACTATGACATCACTGTGTGTATTATCCTTGTACTGTGACATCACTATGTGTATTATCCTTGTACTGTGACATCACTCTGTTTATTATCTTTGTACTGTGACACCACTGTGAATTATCCCTATACTGTGACATCACTGTCTTTATTATCCTTGTACTGTGACATCACTGTGTGTATTATCTCTATACTGCGACATCACTGTGTGTATTATCCATGTATTGTGACATCACTGTGTATATTTCCCTACACTATGTCATCACTCTGTGTATTATCTCTTGTACTGTGACATCATTGTGTGCGTTATCTCTGTACTGTGACATCACTGTGTGTATTATCCCTGTACTGTGACATCACTGTGTTTATTATCCCTGTACTGTGACATCACTGTGTTTATTATCTTTGTACTGTGACATCACTGTTTATTATCTCTGTACTGTGACATCACTGTGTTTATTATCTCTGTACTGTGACATCACTGTGTTTATTATCCTTGTACTGTGACACCACTGTGTATTATCCCTATACTGTGACATCACTGTGTTTATTATCCTTGTACTGTGACACCACTGTGAATTATCCCTATACTGTGATATCACTGTGTTTATTATCCTTGTATTGTGACATCACTGTGTATATTTCCTTACACTATGACATCACTGTGTGTATTATCTCTGTACTGTGACTTCATTGTGTGCATTATCTCTGTACTGTGACATCACTGTGTTTATTATCCCTGTACTGTGACATCGCTGTGTTTATTATCTTTGTACTGTGACATCACTGTTTATTATCTCTGTACTGCGACATCACTGTGTTTATCTCTGTAGTGTGACCTCACTGTGTATTTATCCCTGTTCTGTGACATCTCTGTGTATTATCCCTGTACTGTGACATCACTGTGTGAATTATCTCTGTACTTGTGACATCACTATGTGACTTATCCCTGAACTGTGACATCACTGTATTTATCCCTGTACTATGACATCACTGTGTTTATTTTCTCTGTACTATGACATCACTGTGTTGATTATCCCTGTACTATGACATCACTATGTGCATTTTCTCTGTACTATGACATCACTTTGTTTATTATCCCTGTACTATGACATCACTGTATTTATCCCTGCACTGTGACATCACTGTGATTATTATCCCTGAACTGTGACATCACTGTGTGTATTATCCCAGTACTGTGACATCACTATGTGCATTATCCCTGTACAGTGACATCACTGTGTTTATTATCCCTGTACTGTGACATCACTGTGCTTATTATTCCTGTGCTATGACATCACTGTGATTATTATCCCTGTACTGTGACATCACTGTGTTTATTATCCTTCTACTGTGACATCACTGTGTGTATTATCTCTGTACTGTGACATCACTGTGTTTATTATCCTTGTACTGTGACATCACTGTTTATTATCCCTGTACTGTGACATCACTGTTTTTTATCCCTGTACTGTGACATCACTGTGTGCATTATCCCTGTACTGTGACATCACTATGTTCATTATCCTTGTACTGTGACATCACTGTGTTTATTATCACTGTACTGTGACATCACTATGTGTATTATCCCTGTACTGTGACATCACTGTGTTTATTATTCCTGTGCTATGACATCACTGTGATTATTATCCCTGTACTGTGATGTCACTATGTTTATTATCCCTGTACTGTGACATCACTGTGTTTAATATTCCTGTACTGTGACATCAATGTGATTATAACCCTTGTACTGTGACATCACTGTGTGTATTATCCCTGTACTGTGACATCACTGTGTGTATTATCCTTCTACTGTGACATCACTGTGTGTATTATCCCTGTACTGTGACATCACTGTATTTATTATTCCTGTACTTTGACATCTCTGTGATTATTATCCTTGTACTGTGACATCACTGTGTGTTTAATCCCTGTACTGTGACATCACTGTGTGCATTATTCCTGTACTATGACATCACTTTGTGCATTATCCTTGTACTGTGACATCACTGTGTGTATTATCCCTGTACTGTGACATCACTGTGCGTATTATCCTTGTACTGTGACATCACTGTGTTTATTATCCTTGTACTGTGACATCACTGTGCATTATCCCTATACTTTGACATCACTGTGTTTATTATCCTTGTACTGTGACATCACTGTGTTTATTATCCTTGTACTGTGACATCACTGTTTGTATTATCTCTGTACTGTGACATCACTGTGTGTATTATCCCTGTACTGTGACATCACTGTGTGTATTATCTCTGTACTGTGACATCACTGTGTGTATTATCCCTGTGCTGTGACATCACTGTGTGTATTATCCCTGTACTGTAACATCACTGTGCGTATTATCCTTGTACTGTGACATCACTGTGTTTATTTCCCTGCACTATGACATCACTGTGTGTATTATCTCTGTACTGTGACATCACTGTGTGTATTATCCCTGTGCTGTGACATCACGGTGTGTATTATCCCTGTACTGTGACATCACTGTGTTTATTATTCCTGTACTGTGAAATCACTGTGTTTTAATCCTTGTACTGTGACATCAATGTGTGTTTTATCCCTGTACTGTGACATCAGTGTGTGTATTATTCCTGTACTATGACATCACTGTGTGTATTATCCTTGTACTATGACATCACTGTGTTTATTATCCCTGTACTGTGACATTACTGTGTGTATTATCCTTGTACTGTGACATCACTGTGTTTATTATCCCTGTATCGTGACATCACTGTGAATATTATCCCTGTACTGTGACATCACTGTGTTTATTATCCCTGTACTGTGACATCACTGTGTTTATCATCCTTGTACTGTGACATCACTGTGTGTATTGTTTCTGTACTGTGACATCACTGTGTTTATTATCCTTGTACTGTGACATCACTATGTTTATTATCCTTGTACTGTGACATCACTGTGTGTATTATCCCTGTACTGTGACATCACTGTGTGTATTATTCCTGTACTATGACATCACTGTGTGTATTATCCTTGTACTGTGACATCACTATGTGTATTATCCTTGTACTGTGACATCACTCTGTTTATTATCTTTGTACTGTGACACCACTGTGAATTATCCCTATACTGTGACATCACTGTCTTTATTATCCTTGTACTGTGACATCACTGTGTGTATTATCTCTATACTGCGACATCACTGTGTGTATTATCCATGTATTGTGACATCACTGTGTATATTTCCCTACACTATGTCATCACTGTGTGTATTATCTCTTGTACTGTGACATCACTGTGTGCATTATCCCTGTACTGTGACATCACTGTGTTTATTATCCCTGTACTGTGACATCACTGTGTTTATTATCTTTGTACTGTGACATCACTGTTTATTATCTCTGTACTGTGACATCACTATGTTTATTATCTCTGTACTGTAACATCACTGTGTTTATTATCCTTGTACTGTGACACCACTGTGAATTATCCCTATACTGTGACATCACTGTGTTTATTATCCTTGTTCTGTGACATCACTGTGTGTATTATCTCTATACTGCGACATCACTGTGTCTATTATCCCTGTATTCATAGAATCATAGAATCATAGAATGGTTGAGTTGGAAGGGACCTCCTGGGTCATCTGGTCCAACCCCCTGCTCAAAGCAGTATTCACTAGATCATCTCAGACAGATGTCTGTCCAGCCTCTGTTTGAAGACGTCCATTGAAGGGGAACTCACCACCTCTCGTGGCCGCCTGTTCCACTCATTAATCACCCTAACTGTCAAAAAGTTTTTTCTAATATCTAATCTGTGTCTCCTCCCATTTAGTTTCATCCCATTGCTTCTAGTCTTTCCTTGTGCAAATGAGAATAAAGATGATCCTTCAACAATGTGACAGCCCTTGACATATTTGTAGACAGCTATTAAGTCTCCTCTCAGTCTTCTTTTTTTCAAGCTAAACATTCCCAAATCCTGCAACCGTTCCTCATAGGACATGGTTTGCAGACCAGTCACCATTCTGGTCACTCTTCTCTGAACTTGCTCCAGTTTGTCTATGTCTTTTTTAAAATGTGGTGCCCAAAACTGTACACAGTATTCCAGATGAGGTCTGACCAAAGAGGAGTAAAGACCGATAATGACTTCACGTGATCTAGACTGTATGCTTCTGTTAATACATCCCAGAATTGTATTTGCCTTTTTTGCTGCTGCATCACACTGTTGACTCATGTTTAGTCTATGATCTATTAGTATACCTAAGTCTTTTTCACGTGTACTGTTGCTTAGCTCTATTCCTCCCATTCTGTATATGCTTTTTTCATTTTTATTGCCCAGATGTAGTACTTTGCATTTTTCCCTGTTAAAAACCATTCTGTTGGTTGCTGCCCACTGCTCCAGTTTATTTAGGTCTTTTTGAATCCTCTCTCTCTCTTCTCTAGTATTAGCTATCCCTCCTAGCTTTGTGTAATCAGCAAATTTAATCAGTTTACCCTCAATTCCTTCATCTAAATCATTGATAAAGATGTTGAACAATACAGGTCCCAGGACGGAGCCCTGTGGTACCCCACTTGAGACATTCATCCAGTTGGATGTGAAGCCATTTACAACCACCCTTTGAGTCCGATCACTAAGCCAGTTATGAATCCACCTAACAGTTGCCTGGTCCATTGCATACTTGGTCATTTTTTCAATAAGGATGGTGTGAGATACTTTGTCAAATGCTTTGCTGAAGTCAAGATATACTATATCTACAGCATTTCCCTGATCCACCCAGTCAGTGATTCTGTCATAGAAGGAAATTAAGTTAGTCTGACATGACTTGTTAGTTACAAACCCATGCTGACTCTGGTTAATCACTTCATTCTTATCCATGTACTTACATACATGTTGTTTAATAATTTGTTCAAAGATCTTTCCTGGTATAGAAGTCAGACTCACCGGCCTATAGTTCCCTGGGTCCACCTTCTTCCCCTTTTTGAAGATAGGAACAACATTTGCTCTTCTCCAGTCTTCTGGGACTTCTCCTGTTCTCCAAGAATTTTCAAAGATTATGGAGAGTGGTTCTAAAATTTCTTCTACGATCTCCTTCAGTACTCTGGGGTGTAATTCATCTGGACCTGGAGACTTGAACTCATTTATGTTAGCTAAATATTCCCTCACAATCTTTCTGTTTACAGATAACTTTGATTCCTCTATTCCTTTAAAAGGACAGTGAAGATCAGTTGATGTTACATTTTCTTTCTGAGAGAAAACAGATGCAAAATAGGAATTAAAAAGTTCGGCCTTCTCAACATCCTCTCTTACCATTTCTCCATTTTCATCCTGTAAAAATCCTATAGCATCTTTGACTTTTCTTTTACTTTTGACATACCCCCAAAATCCTTTTTTATTGCTTTTGACATCTCTTGCAAGCCTTAATTCATTGTCAGCTTTAGCTAACCTGATACGTGTCCTGCAGGATCTGCAGACTGCATTATAATCTTCTTTAGATATGCCTCCCTCTTTCCATTTAATAAACATTTCTTTCTTTCTTTTTAGCATGTGTTTAAGTTCTGTGTTCATCCATCCTGGTTTCCTTAAATGCTTCCCATTCTTCCTACTTTTCGGGATTGTTAACGATTGTGCTTTGAGAATCTCATTTATAAAAATTTCCCATCCTTCCTGGACATTTTTGTCCTTAAGGACATCCAGCCATTGGATCCCTCCTATTCTCTTTCTGAGTCTCTTAAAATCTGCCTTTCTAAAATCTAACCTTGAAGTTTGAGTCTTCACATGTCTTCCTCCTCTAGTTATCCAAAATTCTATAATAGCATGATCGCTGCCTCCTAGGGTCCCAGCCACCTTTACCTCCTCAACCATTTCCTCCCTGTTTATAAGGATTAGATCCAAAGTAGCAGATCCCCTTGTTTTCTCCCCTACCTTTTGGAAGATAAAGTTGTCAGCAAGAGAGGATAAGAATTTGCTTGACCTGTTAGTTTTACTTGAGAGAGATTCCCAACAAATGTCTGGATAGTTGAAATCTCCCATGACCACTACGTCATATTTTTTGGAGAACTTGGTCATTTGATACATAAAGAGTTCATCCATATCTTCAGCTTGCCCAGGTGGCCTGTAGTAAATGCCTACAATGGTGTCCTTTCCGTTGTTCTCTCCTTGTATTCTTACCCAAACAGTTTCCACAGAACTCCCAGTCTCTGAAGCTTCAATCTCTGTGCAGATATACGCTTTTCTAACATACAATGCAACACCTCCTCCTCGTTTATCAAGTCTGTTTCTTGCAAATAAGTTGTATCCTTTTAGCCTTTTATTCCAATCATGTGTATCGTCCCACCAAGTTTCAGTGATTCCAATGACATCATATTCCTTTTCCTGCATTAGTAGCTCCAATTCTCCTTGTTTGTTGCCCATGCTTTGTGCATTTGTATAAAAACATTTTAGTTTGTGATTGGTTTCTCTTACTCCCATATTTTTATTATTTAAATTGTTTTGTCTTTGTTCTTTCTTTCCACTTCCAGTAGCAGAGATCTCAATAGTATTTGTCAGCTGTATGGCTTTTTCTGGCCTTTTGCTTCCCTTCCCACATTGTTCTAGTTTAAAGCTCTCCTGATGAGTGCAGCAAGGCGACTTCCAAATACACGTTTTCCAGTCTTCGTAAGGTGCACCCCATCTCTAGCAAGTAGTCCATCGTATAGGTAATTCATTCCGTGATCCAGAAATCCAAATCCTTGTTGACGGCACCATCGACGTAGCCAGTTGTTCACCTGTAGAATCTTATTCCACCTCATTGTTCCATGGCCATCCACTGGGAGGATGGATGAGAAGACCACCTGCGCTACCAATTCTTTCACTTTCTTGCCTAAGTCTTCAAAGTCACTGCAGATGGTTTCCAGGTCCTTTCTTGCGGTGTCATTTGTCCCCACATGTATTAGCAGGAATGGGTAGTGATCTGTAGGTCTGAAGAGTCTTGATATCCTGTCAGACACATCTTTAATTTTTGCTCCTGGAAGACAGCACATTTCTCTTGAGGTTATGTCTGGTCTGCAGATAGCGGCCTCTGTTCCTCTTAACAGGGAATCCCCCATGACCACCACTCTCCGTTTTTTCTTCACAACATTCTTCTTTCTCCATCCAGGAGGATTCTGAGGGCTTACAAGGTTATTCATTGCTGGCAAAGTCTTATTTTGCTGTATTTCTTCATGGTTCTCCTGCGTGAGAGCCTGGTACTGGTTCCTGAGCAGTATAGGTGCTGACTGCCTCTCGATCCTACTGCTTCTGTGGGTCACATGCTTCCATTCCTCTGTTTCGTCAGGTGCAGTTCGAATTTCTTCTCTTTCTGAATCATGAAGAGATAATTCTGCTCTGTCTAAGAACTCTTCACCTTCCTTAATGATTTTCAAGGTAGTTAACCTCTCTTCTAGATTTCGCAACTTTTCCTCCAACAGGGACACAAGCTTGCATTTCTGGCATGTGAAGTTTGGCTTTTCCACTGGCAAGTCTGTGAACATGTAGCAGGATATGCAGCTCACCAAATGGCTCCTGGACTCTTCCATGTTCTTATTGTTAATGTTCTGAAAACAGTGAAAAAAGCTTAAAAAAAAAGCTTCAAAATGCACGCGCCGGCAGGCGCGCGGTTTACCGATGTCCTCTTTTCAGCTCCAACAGCCAAAATCCAGTGTTCTTTGAGCTCGCGGAGACTCTTCACTTACCCCAAAATGCAGTGGGAATATGCAAATTATCTCCTCAGCACTCCTCCCCTGGTATTGTGACATCACTGTGTATATTTCCTTACACTATGACATCACTGTGTGTATTATCTCTGTACTGTGAATTCATTGTGTGCATTAACTCTGTACTGTGACATCACTGTGTTTATTATCCCTGTACTGTGACATAACTGTGTTTATTATCTTTGTACTGTGACATCACTGTTTATTATCTCTGTACTGTGACATCACTGTGTTTATCTCTGTAGTGTGACATCACTGTGTATTTATCCCTGTTCTGTGACATCTCTGTCTATTATCCCTGTACTGTGACATCACTGTGTGAATTATCTCTGTACTTGTGACATCACTATGTGACTTATCCCTGAACTGTGACATCACTGTATTTATCCCTGTACTATGACATCACTGTGTTTATTTTCTCTGTACTATGACATCACTGTGTTGATTATCCCTGTACTATGACATCACTATGTGCATTTTCTCTGTACTATGACATCACTTTGTTTATTATCCCTGTACTATGACATCACTATATTTATCCCTGCACTGTGACATCACTGTGATTATTATCCCTGAACTGTGACATCACTGTGTGTATTATCCCTGTACTGTGACATCACTATGTGCATTATCCCTGTACTGTGACATCACTGTGTTTATTATCCCTGTACTGTGACATCACTGTGCTTATTATTCCTGTGCTATGACATCACTGTGATTATTATCCCTGTACTGTGACATCACTGTGTTTATTATCCTTCTACTGTGACATCACTGTGTGTATTATCTCTGTACTGTGACATCACTGTGTTTATTATCCTTGTACTGTGACATCACTGTTTATTATCCCTGTACTGTGACATCACTGTTTTTTATCCCTGTACTGTGACATCACTGTGTGCATTATCCCTGTACTGTGACATCACTATGTTCATTATCCTTGTACTGTGACATCACTGTGTTTATTATCACTGTACTGTGACATCACTATGTGTATTATCCCTGTACTGTGACATCACTGTGTTTATTATTCCTGTGCTATGACATCACTGTGATTATTATCCCTGTACTGTGATGTCACTATGTTTATTATCCCTGTACTGTGACATCACTGTGTTTAATATTCCTGTACTGTGACATCAATGTGATTATTACCCTTGTACTGTGACATCACTGTGTGTATTATCCCTGTACTGTGACATCACTGTGTGTATTATCCTTCTACTGTGACATCACTGTGTGTATTATCCCTGTACTGTGACATCACTGTATTTATTATTCCTGTACTTTGACATCTCTGTGATTATTATGCTTGTACTGTGACATCACTGTGTGTTTAATCCCTGTACTGTGACATCACTGTGTGCATTATTCCTGTACTATGACATCACTTTGTGCATTATCCTTGTACTGTGACATCACTGTGTTTATTATCCTTGTACTGTGACATCACTGTTTGTATTATCTCTGTACTGTGACATCACTGTGTGTATTATCCCTGTACTGTGACATCACTGTGTGTATTATCCCTGTACTGTGACATCACTGTGTGTATTATCCTTGTACTGTGACATCACTGTGTTTATTATCCTTGTACTGTGACATCACTGTGCATTATCCCTATACTTTGACATCACTGTGTTTATTATCCTTGTACTGTGACATCACTGTGTTTATTATCCTTGTACTGTGACATCACTGTTTGTATTATCTCTGTACTGTGACATCACTGTGTGTATTATCCCTGTACTGTGACATCACTGTGTGTATTATCTCTGTACTGTGACATCACTGTGTGTATTATCCCTGTGCTGTGACGTCACTGTGTGTATTATCCCTGTACTGTGACATCAATGTGTGTATTATTCCTGTACTGTGACAACACTGTGTGTATTATCCTTGTACTGTGACATCACTGTGTGTATTATCCCTGTACTGTGACATCACTGTGTTTATTATCCCTGTACTGTGACATCACTGTGTGTTTTATCCTTGTACTACGACATCACTGTGTTTATTATCCCTGTACTGTGACATCACTGTGTGTATTGTCCTTCTACTGTGACATCACTGTGTGTATTATCTCTGTACTGTGACATCACTGAGTGTATTACCCTGAACTATGACATCACTGTGTGTATTATCCCAGTACTGTGACATCACTGTGTGTATTATTTCTGCACTGTGACATCACTGTGTTTATTATCCCTGTACTGTGACATCACTGTGTGTATTATCCCTGTACTGTGACATCACTGTGCGTATTATCCTTGTACTGTGACATCACTGTGTGTATTATCCCTGTACTGTGACATCAATGTGTGTATTATCTCTGTACTGTGACATCACTCTGTTTATTTCCCTGCACTATGACATCACTGTGTGTATTATCTCTGTACTGTGACATCACTGTGTGTATTATCCCTGTACTGTGACATCACTGTGTGTATTATGTCTGTACTGTGACATCATTGTGTGCATTATCTCTGTACTGTGACATCACTGTGAGTATTATCTCTGTACTGTGACATCACTGTGTTTATTATCCCTGTACTGTGACATCACTGTGTTTATTATCCCTGTACTGTGACATCATTGTGCTTATTATTCTTGTACTGTGACATCGCTGTGTTTATTTCCCTGCACTATGACATCACTGTGTGTATTATCTCTGTACTGTGACATCACTGTGTGCATTATCTCTGTACTGTGACATCATTGTGTGCATTATCCCTGTACTGTGACATCACTATGTGTATTATCCCTGTTCTGTGACATCACTGTGTTTATTATCCCTGTACTGTGACATCACTGTGTTTGTTATCCTTGTACTGTGACATCACTGTGTTTATTATCTCTGTACTGTGACATCACTGTGTTTATTATCCCTGTACTATGATTTCACTGTATTTATCCCTGTACTGTGACATCACTGTGTTTATTATCCCTGTACTGTGACATCACTGTGTGTATTATCCCAGTACTGTGACATCACAATGTGCATTATCCCTGTACTGTGACATCACTGTGTTTATAATCCCTGTACTGAGACATCACTAGGTGTATTATCCCTGTACTGTGACATCACTGTGTTTATCTTCCTTGTACTGTGACATCACTGTGGGTATTATCTCTGTACTGTGACATCACTGTTTATTATCCTTGTACTGTGACATCACTGTGTATTATCCCTGTACTGTGACATCAATGTGATTATTATCCTTGCACTGTGACATCACTGTGTGTATTATCCCTGTACTGTGACTTCACTGTATGTATTTTACTTCTACTGTGACATCACTGTGTGTATTATCCCTGTACTGTGACATCACTGTATTTATTATTCCTGTACTATGACATCACTGTGATTATTATCCCTTTACTGTGACATCACAGTGTGTATTATCTCTGTACTGTGACATCACTTTGTTTATTATCCTTGTACTGTGACATCACTGTGTGTATTATCTCTGCACTGTGACATCACTGTGTTTTAATCCTTGTACTGTGACATCACTGTGTGTTTTATCCCTGTACTGTGACATCATTGTGTGCATTATCCCTGTACTGTGACATCACTGTGTGTATTATCCTTGTACTATGACATCATTGTGTTTATTATCCCTGTACTGTGACATCACTGTGTGTATTATCCTTGTACTGTGACATCACTGTGTTTATTATCCCTGTACTGTGACATCACTGTGAATATTATCCCTGTACTGTGACATCACTGTGTTTATTATCCCTGTACTGTGACATCACTGGGTTTATCATCCTTGTACTGTGACATCACTGTGTGTATTGTTTCTGTACTGTGACATCACTGTGTTTATTATCCTTGTACTATGACATCACTATGTTTATTATCCTTGTACTGTGACATCACTGTGTGTATTATCTCTGTACTGTGACATCACTGTGTGTATTATCCCTGCTCTGTGACATCACTGTGTTTATTATCCCTGTACTGTGACATCACTGTGATTATTATCCTTGTACTGTGACATCACTGTGTTTATTATCTCTGTACTACGATATCACTGTGTTTTCTTATCCCTGTACTATGATTTCACTGTATTTATCCCTGTACTGTGACATCACTGTGTTTATTATCCCTGTACTGTGACATCACTGTGTGTATTATCCCTGTACTGTGACATCACTGTGTGTATTATCCCAGTACTGTGACATCACAATGTGCATTATCCCTGTACTGTGACATCACTGTGTTTATAATCCCTGTACTGAGACATCACTAGGTGTATTATCCCTGTACTGTGACATCACTGTGTTTATCTTCCTTGTACTGTGACATCACTGTGGGTATTATCTCTGTACTGTGACATCACTGTTTATTATCCTTGTACTGTGACATCACTGTGTATTATCCCTGTACTGTGACATCAATGTGATTATTATCCTTGCACTGTGACATCACTGTGTGTATTATCCCTGTACTGTGACTTCACTGTATGTATTTTACTTCTACTGTGACATCACTGTGTGTATTATCCCTGTACTGTGACATCACTGTATTTATTATTCCTGTACTATGACATCACTGTGATTATTATCCCTTTACTGTGACATCACAGTGTGTATTATCTCTGCACTGTGACATCACTTTGTTTATTATCCTTGTACTGTGACATCACTGTGTGTATTATCTCTGTACTGTGACATCACTGTGTGTATTATCCCTGTGCTGTGACGTCACTGTGTGTATTATCCCTGTACTGTGACATCAATGTGTGTATTATTCCTGTA
This sequence comes from Phyllobates terribilis, assembly GCF_046119375.1. Lineage (NCBI taxonomy): Eukaryota > Metazoa > Chordata > Amphibia > Anura > Dendrobatidae > Phyllobates > Phyllobates terribilis. The sequence continues at coordinate 141,984,452 of NW_027362770.1, forward strand.
CTGTGACAACACTGTGTGTATTATCCTTGTACTGTGACATCACTGTGTGTATTATCCCTGTACTGTGACATCACTGTGTTTATTATCCCTGTACTGTGACATCACTGTGTGTTTTATCCTTGTACTACGACATCACTGTGTTTATTATCCCTGTACTGTGACATCACTGTGTGTATTGTCCTTCTACTGTGACATCACTGTGTGTATTATCTCTGTACTGTGACATCACTGAGTGTATTACCCTGAACTATGACATCACTGTGTGTATTATCCCAGTACTGTGACATCACTGTGTGTACTATTTCTGCACTGTGACATCACTGTGTTTATTATCCCTGTACTGTGACATCACTGTGTGTATTATCCCTGTACTGTGACATCACTGTGCGTATTATCCTTGTACTGTGACATCACTGTGTGTATTATCCCTGTACTGTGACATCAATGTGTGTATTATCTCTGTACTGTGACATCACTCTGTTTATTTCCCTGCACTATGACATCACTGTGTGTATTATCTCTGTACTGTGACATCACTGTGTGTATTATCCCTGTACTGTGACATCACTGTGTGTATTATGTCTGTACTGTGACATCATTGTGTGCATTATCTCTGTACTGTGACATCACTGTGAGTATTATCTCTGTACTGTGACATCACTGTGTTTATTATCCCTGTACTGTGACATCACTGTGTTTATTATCCCTGTACTGTGACATCATTGTGCTTATTATTCTTGTACTGTGACATCGCTGTGTCTATTATCTCTATACTATGACACTACTGTGTTTATTTCCCTGCACTATGACATCACTGTGTGTATTATCTCTGTACTGTGACATCACTGTGTGCATTATCTCTGTACTGTGACATCATTGTGTGCATTATCCCTGTACTGTGACATCACTATGTGTATTATCCCTGTTCTGTGACATCACTGTGTTTATTATCCCTGTACTGTGACATCACTGTGTTTATTATCCTTGTACTGTGACATCACTGTGTTTATTATCTCTGTACTGTGACATCACTGTGTTTATTATCCCTGTACTATGATTTCACTGTATTTATCCCTGTACTGTGACATCACTGTGTTTATTATCCCTGTACTGTGACATCACTGTGTGTATTATCCCAGTACTGTGACATCACAATGTGCATTATCCCTGTACTGTGACATCACTGTGTTTATAATCCCTGTACTGAGACATCACTAGGTGTATTATCCCTGTACTGTGACATCACTGTGTTTATCTTCCTTGTACTGTGACATCACTGTGGGTATTATCTCTGTACTGTGACATCACTGTTTATTATCCTTGTACTGTGACATCACTGTGTATTATCCCTGTACTGTGACATCAATGTGATTATTATCCTTGCACTGTGACATCACTGTGTGTATTATCCCTGTACTGTGACTTCACTGTATGTATTTTACTTCTACTGTGACATCACTGTGTGTATTATCCCTGTACTGTGACATCACTGTATTTATTATTCCTGTACTATGACATCACTGTGATTATTATCCCTTTACTGTGACATCACAGTGTGTATTATCTCTGCACTGTGACATCACTTTGTTTATTATCCTTGTACTGTGACATCACTGTGTGTATTATCTCTGTACTGTGACATCACTGTGTGTATTATCCCTGTGCTGTGACGTCACTGTGTGTATTATCCCTGTACTGTGACATCAATGTGTGTATTATTCCTGTACTGTGACAACACTGTGTGTATTATCCTTGTACTGTGACATCACTGTGTGTATTATCCCTGTACTGTGACATCACTGTGTTTATTATCCCTGTACTGTGACATCACTGTGTGTTTTATCCTTGTACTACGACATCACTGTGTTTATTATCCCTGTACTGTGACATCACTGTGTGTATTGTCCTTCTACTGTGACATCACTGTGTGTATTATCTCTGTACTGTGACATCACTGAGTGTATTACCCTGAACTATGACATCACTGTGTGTATTATCCCAGTACTGTGACATCACTGTGTGTATTATTTCTGCACTGTGACATCACTGTGTTTATTATCCCTGTACTGTGACATCACTGTGTGTATTATCCCTGTACTGTGACATCACTGTGCGTATTATCCTTGTACTGTGACATCACTGTGTGTATTATCCCTGTACTGTGACATCAATGTGTGTATTATCTCTGTACTGTGACATCACTCTGTTTATTTCCCTGCACTATGACATCACTGTGTGTATTATCTCTGTACTGTGACATCACTGTGTGTATTATCCCTGTACTGTGACATCACTGTGTGTATTATGTCTGTACTGTGACATCATTGTGTGCATTATCTCTGTACTGTGACATCACTGTGAGTATTATCTCTGTACTGTGACATCACTGTGTTTATTATCCCTGTACTGTGACATCACTGTGTTTATTATCCCTGTACTGTGACATCATTGTGCTTATTATTCTTGTACTGTGACATCGCTGTGTCTATTATCTCTATACTATGACACTACTGTGTTTATTTCCCTGCACTATGACATCACTGTGTGTATTATCTCTGTACTGTGACATCACTGTGTGCATTATCTCTGTACTGTGACATCATTGTGTGCATTATCCCTGTACTGTGACATCACTATGTGTATTATCCCTGTTCTGTGACATCACTGTGTTTATTATCCCTGTACTGTGACATCACTGTGTTTATTATCCTTGTACTGTGACATCACTGTGTTTATTATCTCTGTACTGTGACATCACTGTGTTTATTATCCCTGTACTATGATTTTACTGTATTTATCCCTGTACTGTGACATCACTGTGTTTATTATCCCTGTACTGTGACATGACTGTGTGTATTATCCCAGTACTGTGACATCACAATGTGCATTATCCCTGTACTGTGACATCACTGTGTTTATAATCCCTGTACTGAGACATCACTAGGTGTATTATCCCTGTACTGTGACATCACTGTGTTTATCTTCCTTGTACTGTGACATCACTGTGGGTATTATCTCTGTACTGTGACATCACTGTTTATTATCCTTGTACTGTGACATCACTGTGTATTATCCCTGTACTGTGACATCAATGTGATTATTATCCTTGCACTGTGACATCACTGTGTGTATTATCCCTGTACTGTGACTTCACTGTATGTATTTTACTTCTACTGTGACATCACTGTGTGTATTATCCCTGTACTGTGACATCACTGTATTTATTATTCCTGTACTATGACATCACTGTGATTATTATCCCTTTACTGTGACATCACAGTGTGTATTATCTCTGTACTGTGACATCACTTTGTTTATTATCCTTGTACTGTGACATCACTGTGTGTATTATCTCTGCACTGTGACATCACTGTGTTTTAATCATTGTACTGTGACATCACTGTGTGTTTTATCCCTGTACTGTGACATCATTGTGTGCATTATCCCTGTACTGTGACATCACTGTGTGTATTATCCTTGTACTATGACATCATTGTGTTTATTATCCCTGTACTGTGACATCACTGTGTGTATTATCCTTGTACTGTGACATCACTGTGTTTATTATCCCTGTACTGTGACATCACTGTGAATATTATCCCTGTACTGTGACATCACTGTGTTTATTATCCCTGTACTGTGACATCACTGTGTTTATCATCCTTGTACTGTGACATCACTGTGTGTATTGTTTCTGTACTGTGACATCACTGTGTTTATTATCCTTGTACTATGACATCACTATGTTTATTATCCTTGTACTGTGACATCACTGTGTGTATTATCTCTGTACTGTGACATCACTGTGTGTGTTATCCCTGTTCTGTGACATCACTGTGTTTATTATCCCTGTACTGTGACATCACTGTGATTATTATCCTTGTACTGTGACATCACTGTGTTTATTATCTCTGTACTACGATATCACTGTGTTTTCTTATCCCTGTACTATGATTTCACTGTATTTATCCCTGTACTGTGACATCACTGTGTTTATTATCCCTGTACTGTGACATCACTGTGTGTATTATCCCTGTACTGTGACATCACTGTGTGTATTATCCCAGTACTGTGACATCACAATGTGCATTATCCCTGTACTGTGACATCACTGTGTTTATAATCCCTGTACTGAGACATCACTAGGTGTATTATCCCTGTACTGTGACATCACTGTGTTTATCTTCCTTGTACTGTGACATCACTGTGGGTATTATCTCTGTACTGTGACATCACTGTTTATTATCCTTGTACTGTGACATCACTGTGTATTATCCCTGTACTGTGACATCAATGTGATTATTATCCTTGCACTGTGACATCACTGTGTGTATTATCCCTGTACTGTGACTTCACTGTATGTATTTTACTTCTACTGTGACATCACTGTGTGTATTATCCCTGTACTGTGACATCACTGTATTTATTATTCCTGTACTATGACATCACTGTGATTATTATCCCTTTACTGTGACATCACAGTTTGTATTATCTCTGCACTGTGACATCACTTTGTTTATTATCCTTGTACTGTGACATCACTGTGTGTATTATCTCTGCACTGTGACATCACTGTGTTTTAATCCTTGTACTGTGACATCACTGTGTGTTTTATTCCTGTACTGTGACATCAGTGTGTGTATTATTCCTGTACTATGACATCACTGTGTGTATTATCCTTGTACTATGACATCACTGTGTTTATTATCCCTGTACTGTGACATCACTGTGTGTATTATCCTTGTACTGTGACATCACTGTGTTTATTATCCCTGTACTGTGACATCACTGTGAATATTATCCCTGTACTGTGACATCACTGTGTTTATTATCCCTGTACTGTGACATCACTGTGTTTATCATCCTTGTACTGTGACATCACTGTGTGTATTGTTTCTGTACTGTGACATCACTGTGTTTATTATCCTTGTACTGTGACATCACTATGTTTATTATCCTTGTACTGTGACATCACTGTGTGTATTATCCCTGTACTGTGACATCACTGTGTGTATTATTCCTGTACTATGACATCACTGTGTGTATTATCCTTGTACTGTGACATCACTATGTGTATTATCCTTGTACTGTGACATCACTCTGTTTATTATCTTTGTACTGTGACACCACTGTGAATTATCCCTATACTGTGACATCACTGTCTTTATTATCCTTGTACTGTGACATCACTGTGTGTATTATCTCTATACTGCGACATCACTGTGTGTATTATCCATGTATTGTGACATCACTGTGTATATTTCCCTACACTATGTCATCACTGTGTGTATTATCTCTTGTACTGTGACATCATTGTGTGCATTATCTCTGTACTGTGACATCACTGTGTGTATTATCCCTGTACTGTGACATCACTGTGTTTATTATCTTTGTACTGTGACATCACTGTTTATTATCTCTGTACTGTGACATCACTGTGTTTATTATCTCTGTACTGTGACATCACTGTGTTTATTATCCTTGTACTGTGACACCACTGTGAATTATCCCTATACTGTGACATCACTGTGTTTATTATCCTTGTACTGTGACACCACTGTGAATTATCCCTATACTGTGATATCACTGTGTTTATTATCCTTGTATTGTGACATCACTGTGTATATTTCCTTACACTATGACATCACTGTGTGTATTATCTCTGTACTGTGACTTCATTGTGTGCATTATCCCAGTACTGTGACATCACTGTGTTTATTATCCCTGTACTGTGACATCGCTGTGTTTATTATCTTTGTACTGTGATATCACTGTTTATTATCTCTGTACTGCGACATCACTGTGTTTATCTCTGTAGTGTGACCTCACTGTGTATTTATCCCTGTTCTGTGACATCTCTGTGTATTATCCCTGTACTGTGACATCACTGTGTGAATTATCTCTGTACTTGTGACATCACTATGTGACTTATCCCTGAACTGTGACATCACTGTATTTATCCCTGTACTATGACATCACTGTGTTTATTTTCTCTGTACTATGACATCACTGTGTTGATTATCCCTGTACTATGACATCACTATGTGCATTTTCTCTGTACTATGACATCACTTTGTTTATTATCCCTGTACTATGACATCACTGTATTTATCCCTGCACTGTGACATCACTGTGATTATTATCCCTGAACTGTGACATCACTGTGTGTATTATCCCAGTACTGTGACATCACTATGTGCATTATCCCTGTACTGTGACATCACTGTGTTTATTATCCCTGTACTGTGACATCACTGTGCTTATTATTCCTGTGCTATGACATCACTGTGATTATTATCCCTGTACTGTGACATCACTGTGTTTATTATCCTTCTACTGTGACATCACTGTGTGTATTATCTCTGTACTGTGACATCACTGTGTTTATTATCCTTGTACTGTGACATCACTGTTTATTATCCCTGTACTGTGACATCACTGTTTTTTATCCCTGTACTGTGACATCACTGTGTGCATTATCCCTGTACTGTGACATCACTATGTTCATTATCCTTGTACTGTGACATCACTGTGTTTATTATCACTGTACTGTGACATCACTATGTGTATTATCCCTGTACTGTGACATCACTGTGTTTATTATTCCTGTGCTATGACATCACTGTGATTATTATCCCTGTACTGTGACATCACTGTGTTTAATATTCCTGTACTGTGACATCAATGTGATTATTACCCTTGTACTGTGACATCACTGTGTGTATTATCCCTGTACTGTGACATCACTGTGTGTATTAAACTTCTACTGTGACATCACTGTGTGTATTATCCCTGTACTGTGACATCACTGTATTTATTATTCCTGTACTTTGACATCTCTGTGATTATTATCCTTGTACTGTGACATCACTGTGTGTTTAATCCCTGTACTGTGACATCACTGTGTGCATTATTCCTGTACTATGACATCACTTTGTGCATTATCCTTGTACTGTGACATCACTGTGTGTATTATCCCTGTACTGTGACATCACTGTGCGTATTATCCTTGTACTGTGACATCACTGTGTTTATTATCCTTGTACTGTGACATCACTGTGCATTATCCCTATACTTTGACATCACTGTGTTTATTATCCTTGTACTGTGACATCACTGTGTTTATTATCCTTGTACTGTAACATCACTGTTTGTATTATCTCTGTACTGTGACATCACTGTGTGTATTATCCCTGTACTGTGACATCACTGTGTGTATTATCTCTGTACTGTGACATCACTGTGTGTATTATCCCTGTGCTGTGACATCACTGTGTGTATTATCCCTGTACTGTGACATCAATGTGTGTATTATCCCTGTACTGTGATATCACTGTGTGTATTATCTCTGTACTGTGACATCACTGTGTGTATTATCCCTGTGCTGTGACATCACTGTGTGTATTATCCCTGCACTGTGACATCAATGTGTGTATTATTCCTGTACTGTGACAACACTGTGTGTATTATCTCTGTACTGTGACATCACTGTGTTTATTATCCCTGTACTGTGACATCACTGTGTGTTTTATCCTTGTACTACGACATCACTGTGTTTATTATCCCTGTACTGTTACATCACTGTGTGTATTGTCCTTGTACTGTGACATCACTGTGTGTATTATCCCTGTACTGTGACATAACTGTGTGTATTATCTCTGTATTGTGACATCACTGTGTGTATTACCCTGAACTATGACATCACTGTGTGTATTATCCCTGTACTGTGACATCACTGTGTGTATTATTTCTGCACTGTGACATCACTGTGTTTATTATCCCTGTACTGTGACATCACTGTGTGTATTATCCCTGTACTGTGACATCACTGTGCGTATTATCCTTGTACTGTGACATCACTGTGTGTATTATCCCTGTACTGTGACATCAATGTGTGTATTATCTCTGTACTGTGACATCACTGTTTATTTCCCTGCACTATGACATCACTGTGTGTATTATCTCTGTACTGTGACATCACTGTGTGTATTATCCCTGTACTGTGACATCACTGTGTGTATTATGTCTGTACTGTGACATCATTGTGTGCATTATCTCTGTACTGTGACATCACTGTGAGTATTATCTCTGTACTGTGACATCACTGTGTTTATTATCCCTGTACTGTGACATCACTGTGTTTATTATCCCTGTACTGTGACATCATTGTGCTTATTATTCTTGTACTGTGACATCGCTGTGTCTATTATCTCTATACTGTGACACCACTGTGTTTATTTCCCTGCACTATGACATCACTGTGTGTATTATCTCTGTACTGTGACATCACTGTGTGTATTATGTCTGTACTGTGACATCATTGTGTGCATTATCTCTGTACTGTGACATCACTGTGTGTATTATCTCTGTACTGTGACATCACTGTGTTTATTATCCCTGTACTGTGACATCACTGTGTTTATTACCCCTCTACTGTGACATCACTGTGTTTATTATCCTTGTACTGTGACATCACTGTGTGTATTATCTCTATAGTGTGACATCACTGTGTTTATTATCCCTGTACTGTGACATCACTGTGTATATTTCCCTGCACTATGACATCACTGTGTCTATTATCTCTGTACTGTGACATCATTGTGTGCATTATCCCTGTACTGTGACATCACTATGTGTATTATCCCTGTTCTGTGACATCACTGTGTTTATTATCCCTGTATTGTGACATCACTGAGTTTATTATCCTTGCACTGTGACATCACTGTGTTTATTATCTCTGTACTATGATATCACTGTGTTTATTATCCCTGTACTATGATTTCAATGTATTTATCCCTGTACTGTGACATCACTGTGTTTATTATACCTGTACTGTGACATCACTGTGTGTATTATTCCTGTACTGTGACATCACTGTGTGTAGTATCCCAGTACTGTGACATCACAATGTGCATTATCCCTGTACTGTGACATCACTGTGTTTATAATCCCTGTACTGTGACATCACTAGGTGTATTATCCCTGTACTGTGACATCACTGTGTTTATCTTCCTTGTACTGTGACATCACTGTGGGTATTATCTCTGTACTGTGACATCACTGTTTATTATCCTTGTACTGTGACATCACTGTGTATTATCCCTGTACTGTGACATCAATGTGATTATTATCCTTGCACTGTGATCACTGTGTGTATTATCCCTGTACTGTGACATCACTGGGTTTATTATCCTTGTACTGAGACATCACTGTGTGTATTATCCCTGTACTGTGACTTCACTGTATGTATTTTACTTCTACTGTGACATCACTGTGTGTATTAACCCTGTACTGTGACATCACTGTATTTATTATTCCTGTACTGTGAAATCACTGTGTTTTAATCCTTGTACTGTGACATCACTGTGTGTTTTATCCCTGTACTGTGACATCAGTGTGTGTATTATTCCTGTACTATGACATCACTGTGTGTATTATCCTTGTACAATGACATCACTGTTTTTATTATCCCTGTACTGTGACATTACTGTGTGTATTATCCTTGTACTGTGACATCACTGTGTTTATTATCCCTGTATCGTGACATCACTGTGAATATTATCCCTGTACTGTGACATCACTGTGTTTATTATCCCTGTACTGTGACATCACTGTGTTTATCATCCTTGTACTGTGACATCACTGTGTGTATTGTTTCTGTACTGTGACATCACTGTGTTTATTATCCTTGTACTGTGACATCACTATGTTTATTATCCTTGTACTGTGACATCACTGTGTGTATTATCCCTGTACTGTGACATCACTGTGTGTATTATTCCTGTACTATGACATCACTGTGTGTATTATCCTTGTACTGTGACATCACTCTGTTTATTATCTTTGTACTGTGACACCACTGTGAATTATCCCTATACTGTGACATCACTGTCTTTATTATCCTTGTACTGTGACATCACTGTGTGTATTATCTCTATACTGCGACATCACTGTGTGTATTATCCATGTATTGTGACATCACTGTGTATATTTCCATACACTATGTCATCACTGTGTGTATTATCTCTTGTACTGTGACATCATTGTGTGCATTATCTCTGTACTGTGACATCACTGTGTGTATTATCCCTGTACTGTGACATCACTGTGTTTATTATCCCTGTACTGTGACATCACTGTGTTTATTATCTTTGTACTGTGACATCACTGTTTATTATCTCTGTACTGTGACATCACTATGTTTATTATCTCTGTACTGTGACATCACTGTGTTTATTATCCTTGTACTGTGACACCACTGTGAATTATCCCTATACTGTGACATCACTGTGTTTATTATCCTTGTTCTGTGACATCACTGTGTGTATTATCTCTATACTGCGACATCACTGTGTCTATTATCCCTGTATTGTGACATCACTGTGTATATTTCCTTACACTATGACATCACTGTGTGTATTATCTCTGTACTGTGACTTCATTGTGTGCATTAACTCTGTACTGTGACATCACTGTGTTTATTATCCCTGTACTGTGACATCACTGTGTTTATTATCTTTGTACTGTGACATCACTGTTTATTATCTCTGTACTGTGACATCACTGTGTTTATCTCTGTAGTGTGACATCACTGTGTATTTATCCCTGTTCTGTGACATCTCTGTGTATTATCCCTGTACTGTGACATCACTGTGTGAATTATCTCTGTACTTGTGACATCACTATGTGACTTATCCCTGAACTGTGACATCACTGTATATATCCCTGTACTATGACATCACAGTGTTTATTTTCTCTGTACTATGACATCACTGTGTTGATTATCCCTGTACTATGACATCACTATGTGCATTTTCTCTGTACTATGACATCACTTTGTTTATTATCCCTGTACTATGACATCACTGTATTTATCCCTGCACTGTGACATCACTGTGATTATTATCCCTGAACTGTGACATCACTGTGTGTATTATCCCAGTACTGTGACATCACTATGTGCATTATCCCTGTACTGTGACATCACTGTGTTTATTATCCCTGTACTGTGACATCACTGTGCTTATTATTCCTGTGCTATGACATCACTGTGATTATTATCCCTGTACTGTGACATCACTGTGTTTATTATCCTTCTACTGTGACATCACTGTGTGTATTACCTCTGTACTGTGACATCACTGTGTTTATTATCCTTGTACTGCGACATCACTGTTTATTATCCCTGTACTGTGACATCACTGTTTTTTATCCCTGTACTGTGACATCACTGTGTTCATTATCCCTGTACTGTGACATCACTATGTTCATTATCCTTGTACTGTGACATCACTGTGTTTATTATCACTGTACTGTGACATCACTATGTGTATTATCCCTGTACTGTGACATCACTGTGTTTATTATTCCTGTGCTATGACATCACTGTGATTATTATCCCTGTACTGTGATGTCACTATGTTTATTATCCCTGTACTGTGACATCACTGTGTTTAATATTCCTGTACTGTGACATCAATGTGATTATTACCCTTGTACTGTGACATCACTGTGTGTATTATCCCTGTACTGTGACATCACTGTGTGTATTATCCTTCTACTGTGACATCACTGTGTGTATTATCCCTGTACTGTGACATCACTGTATTTATTATTCCTGTACTTTGACATCTCTGTGATTATTAACCTTGTACTGTGACATCACTGTGTGTTTAATCCCTGTACTGTGACATCACTGTGTGCATTATTCCTGTACTATGACATCACTTTGTGCATTATCCTTGTACTGTGACATCACTGTGTGTATTATCCCTGTACTGTGACATCACTGTGCGTATTATCCTTGTACTGTGACATCACTGTGTTTATTATCATTGTACTGTGACATCACTGTGCATTATCCCTATACTTTGACATCACTGTGTTTATTATCCTTGTACTGTGACATCACTGTGTTTATTATCCTTGTACTGTGACATCACTGTTTGTATTATCTCTGTACTGTGACATCACTGTGTGTATTATCCCTGTACTGTGACATCACTTTGTGTATTATCTCTGTACTGTGACATCAATGTGTGTATTATTCCTGTACTGTGACAACACTGTGTGTATTATTCCTATACTATGACATCACTGTGTGTATTATCCTTGTACTGTGACATCACTATGTGTATTATCCTTGTACTGTGACATCACTCTGTTTATTATCTTTGTACTGTGACACCACTGTGAATTATCCCTATACTCTGACATCACTGTGTGTATTATCCATGAATTGTGACATCACTGTGTATATTTCCCTACACTATGTCATCACTGTGTGTATTATCTCTGTACTGTGACATCACTGTGTGTATTATCCCTGTACTGTGACATCACTGTGTTTATTATCCCTGTACTGTGACATCACTGTGTTTATTATCTTTGTACTGTGAGATCACTGTTTATTATCTCTGTACTGTGACATCACTGTGTTTATTATCTCTGTACTGTGACATCACTGTGTTTATTATCCTTGTACTGTGACACCACTGTGAATTATCCCTATACTGTGACATCACTGTGTTTATTATCCTTGTACTGTGACACCACTGTGAATTATCCCTATACTGTGATATAACTGTGTTTATTATCCTTGTATTGTGACATCACTGTGTATATTTCCTTACACTATGACATCACTGTGTGTATTATCTCTGTACTGTGACTTCATTGTGTGCATTATCTCTGTACTGTGACATCACTGTGTTTATTATCCCTGTACTGTGACATCGCTGTGTTTATTATCTTTGTACTGTGACATCACTGTTTATTATCTCTGTACTGCGACATCACTGTGTTTATCTCTGTAGTGTGACCTCACTGTGTATTTATCCCTGTTCTGTGACATCTCTGTGTATTATCCCTGTACTGTGACATCACTGTGTGAATTATCTCTGTACTTGTGACATCACTATGTGACTTATCCCTGAACTGTGACATCACTGTATTTATCCCTGTACTATGACATCACTGTGTTTATTTTCTCTGTACTATGACATCACTGTGTTGATTATCCCTGTACTATGACATCACTATGTGCATTTTCTCTGTACTATGACATCACTTTGTTTATTATCCCTGTACTAAGACATCACTGTATTTATCCCTGCACTGTGACATCACTGTGATTATTATCCCTGAACTGTGACATCACTGTGTGTATTATCCCAGTACTGTGACATCACTATGTGCATTATCCCTGTACTGTGACATCACTGTGTTTATTATCCCTGTACTGTGACATCACTGTGCTTATTATTCCTGTGCTATGACATCACTGTGATTATTATCCCTGTACTGTGACATCACTGTGTTTATTATCCTTCTACTGTGACATCACTGTGTGTATTATCTCTGTACTGTGACATCACTGTGTTTATTATCCTTGTACTGTGACATCACTGTTTATTATCCCTGTACTGTGACATCACTGTTTTTTATCCCTGTACTGTGACATCACTGTGTGCATTATCCCTGTACTGTGAAATCACTATGTTCATTATCCTTGTACTGTGACATCACTGTGTTTATTATCACTGTACTGTGACATCACTATGTGTATTATCCCTGTACTGTGACATCACTGTGTTTATTATTCCTGTGCTATGACATCACTGTGATTATTATCCCTGTACTGTGACATCACTGTGTTTAATATTCCTGTACTGTGACATCAATGTGATTATTACCCTTGTACTGTGACATCACTGTGTGTATTATCCCTGTACTGTGACATCACTGTGTTTATTATCCCTGTACTGTGACATCGCTGTGTTTATTATCTTTGTACTGTGACATCACTGTTTATTATCTCTGTACTGCGACATCACTGTGTTTATCTCTGTAGTGTGACCTCACTGTGTATTTATCCCTGTTCTGTGACATCTCTGTGTATTATCCCTGTACTGTGACATCACTGTGTGAATTATCTCTGTACTTGTGACATCACTATGTGACTTATCCCTGAACTGTGACATCACTGTATTTATCCCTGTACTATGACATCACTGTGTTTATTTTCTCTGTACTATGACATCACTGTGTTGATTATCCCTGTACTATGACATCACTATGTGCATTTTCTCTGTACTATGACATCACTTTGTTTATTATCCCTGTACTAAGACATCACTGTATTTATCCCTGCACTGTGACATCACTGTGATTATTATCCCTGAACTGTGACATCACTGTGTGTATTATCCCAGTACTGTGACATCACTATGTGCATTATCCCTGTACTGTGACATCACTGTGTTTATTATCCCTGTACTGTGACATCACTGTGCTTATTATTCCTGTGCTATGACATCACTGTGATTATTATCCCTGTACTGTGACATCACTGTGTTTATTATCCTTCTACTGTGACATCACTGTGTGTATTATCTCTGTACTGTGACATCACTGTGTTTATTATCCTTGTACTGTGACATCACTGTTTATTATCCCTGTACTGTGACATCACTGTTTTTTATCCCTGTACTGTGACATCACTGTGTGCATTATCCCTGTACTGTGAAATCACTATGTTCATTATCCTTGTACTGTGACATCACTGTGTTTATTATCACTGTACTGTGACATCACTATGTGTATTATCCCTGTACTGTGACATCACTGTGTTTATTATTCCTGTGCTATGACATCACTGTGATTATTATCCCTGTACTGTGACATCACTGTGTTTAATATTCCTGTACTGTGACATCAATGTGATTATTACCCTTGTACTGTGACATCACTGTGTGTATTATCCCTGTACTGTGACATCACTGTGTGTATTATCCTTCTACTGTGACATCACTGTGTGTATTATCCCTGTACTGTGACATCACTGTATTTATTATTCCTGTACTTTGACATCTCTGTGATTATTATCCTTGTACTGTGACATCACTGTGTGTTTAATCCCTGTACTGTGACATCACTGTGTGCATTATTCCTGTACTATGACATCACTTTGTGCATTATCCTTGTACTGTGACATCACTGTGTGTATTATCCCTGTACTGTGACATCACTGTGCGTATTATCCTTGTACTGTGACATCACTGTGTTTATTATCCTTGTACTGTGACATCACTGTGCATTATCCCTATACTTTGACATCACTGTGTGTATTATCTCTGTACTGTGACATCACTGTGTGTTTAATCCCTGTACTGTGACATCACTGTGTGCATTATTCCTGTACTATGACATCACTGTGTGTATTATCCCTGTACTGTGACATCACTGTGTGTATTATCTCTGTACTGTGACATCACTGTGTGTATTATCCCTGTGCTGTGACATCACTGTGTGTATTGTCCCTGTACTGTGACATCAATGTGTGTATTATCCCTGTACTGTGACATCACTGTGTGTATTATCTCTGTACTGTGACATCACTGTGTGTATTATCTCTGTGCTGTGACATCACTGTGTGTATTATCCCTGTACTGTGACATCAATGTGTGTATTATTCCTGTACTGTGACAACACTGTGTGTATTATCTCTGTACTGTGACATCACTGTGTTTATTATCCCTGTACTGTGACATCACTGTGTGTTTTATCCTTGTACTACGACATCACTGTGTTTATTATCCCTGTACTGTGACATCACTGTGTGTATTGTCCTTGTACTGTGACATCACTGTGTGTATTATCCCTGTACTGTGACATAACTGTGTGTATTATCTCTGTACTGTGACATCACTGTGTGTATTACCCTGAACTATGACATCACTGTGTGTATTATCCCTGTACTGTGACATCACTGTGCGTATTATCCTTGTACTGTGACATCACTGTGTGTATTATCCCTGTACTGTGACATCAATGTGTGTATTATCTCTGTACTGTGACATCACTGTGTTTATTTCCCTGCACTATGACATCACTGTGTGTATTATCTCTGTACTGTGACATCACTGTGTGTATTATCCCTGTACTGTGACATCACTGTGTGTATTATGTCTGTACTGTGACATCATTGTGTGCATTATCTCTGTACTGTGACATCACTGTGAGTATTATCTCTGTACTGTGACATCACTGTGTTTATTATCCCTGTACTGTGACATCAGTGTGTTTATTATCCCTGTACTGTGACATCATTGTGCTTATTATTCTTGTACTGTGACATCGCTGTGTCTATTATCTCTATACTGTGACACCACTGTGTTTATTTCCCTGCACTATGACATCACTGTGTGTATTATCTCTATACTGTGACATCACTGTGTGTATTATGTCTGTACTGTGACATCATTGTGTGCATTATCTCTGTACTGTGACATCACTGTGTGTATTATCTCTGTACTGTGACATCACTGTGTTTATTATCCCTGTACTGTGACATCACTGTGTTTATTATCCCTCTACTGTGACATCACTGTGTTTATTATCCTTGTACTGTGACATCACTGTGTGTATTATCTCTATAGTGTGACATCACTGTGTTTATTATCCCTGTACTGTGACATTACTGTGTATATTTCCCTGCACTATGACATCACTGTGTCTATTATCTCTGTACTGTGACATCATTGTGTGCATTATCCCTGTACTGTGACATCACTATGTGTATTATCCCTGTTCTGTGACATCACTGTGTTTATTATCCCTGTATTGTGAAATCACTGAGTTTATTATCCTTGCACTGTGACATCACTGTGTTTATTATCTCTGTACTATGATATCACTGTGTTTATTATCCCTGTACTATGATTTCAATGTATTTATCCCTGTACTGTGACATCACTGTGTTTATTATCCCTGTACTGTGACATCACTGTGTGTATTATTCCTGTACTGTGACATCACTGTGTGTAGTATCCCAGTACTGTGACATCACAATGTGCATTATCCCTGTACTGTGACATCACTGTGTTTATAATCCCTGTACTGTGACATCACTAGGTGTATTATCCCTGTACTGTGACATCACTGTGTTTATCTTCCTTGTACTGTGACATCACTGTGGGTATTATCTCTGTACTGTGACATCACTGTTTATTATCCTTGTACTGTGACATCACTGTGTATTATCCCTGTACTGTGACATCAATGTGATTATTATCCTTGCACTGTGACATCACTGTGTGTATTATCCCTGTACTGTGACATCACTGGGTTTATTATCCTTGTACTGAGACATCACTGTGTGTATTATCCCTGTACTGTGACATCACTTTATTTATTATTCCTGTACTGTGAAATCACTGTGTTTTAATCCTTGTACTGTGACATCACTGTGTGTTTTATCCCTGTACTGTGACATCAGTGTGTGTATTATTCCTGTACTATGACATCACTGTGTGTATTATCCTTGTACTATGACATCACTGTGTTTATTATCCCTGTACTTTGACATTACTGTGTGTATTATCCTTGTACTGTGACATCACTGTGTTTATTATCCCTGTATCGTGACATCACTGTGAATATTATCCCTGTACTGTGACATCACTGTGTTTATTATCCCTGTACTGTGACATCACTGTGTTTATCATCCTTGTACTGTGACATCACTGTGTGTATTGTTTCTGTACTGTGACATCACTGTGTTTATTATCCTTGTACTGTGACATCACTATGTTTATTATCCTTGTACTGTGACATCACTGTGTGTATTATCCCTGTACTGTGACATCACTGTGTGTATTATTCCTGTACTATGACATCACTGTGTGTATTATCCTTGTACTGTGACATCACTATGTGTATTATCCTTGTACTGTGACATCACTCTGTTTATTATCTTTGTACTGTGACACCACTGTAAATTATCCCTATACTGTGACATCACTGTCTTTATTATCCTTGTACTGTGACATCACTGTGTGTATTATCTCTATACTGCGACATCACTGTGTGTATTATCCATGTATTGTGACATCACTCTGTATATTTGCCTACACTATGTCATCACTGTGTGTATTATCTCTTGTACTGTGACATCATTGTGTGCATTATCTCTGTACTGTGACATCACTGTGTGTATTATCCCTGTACTGTGACATCACTGTTTATTATCTATGTACTGTGACATCACTGTGTTTATTATCCTTGTACTGTGACACCACTGTGAATTATCCCTATACTGTGACATCACTGTGTTTATTATCCTTGTTCTGTGACATCACTGTGTGTATTATCTCTATACTGCGACATCACTGTGTCTATTATCCCTGTATTGTGACATCACTGTGTATATTTCCTTACACTATGACATCACTGTGTGTATTATCTCTGTACTGTGACTTCATTGTGTGCATTAACTCTGTACTGTGACATCACTGTGTTTATTATCCCTGTACTGTGACATCACTGTGTTTATTATCTTTGTACTGTGACATCACTGTTTATTATCTCTGTACTGTGACATCACTGTGTTTATCTCTGTAGTATGACATCACTGTGTATTTATCCCTGTACTGTGACATCTCTGTGTATTATCCCTGTGCTGTGACATCACTGTGTGAATTATCTCTGTACTTGTGACATCACTATGTGACTTATCCCTGTACTGTGACATCACTGTATTTATCCCTGTACTATGACATCACTGTGTTTATTTTCTCTGTACTATGACATCACTGTGTTGATTATCCCTGTACTATGACATCATTATGTGCATTTTCTCTGTACTATGACATCACTTTCTTTATTATCCCTGTGCTATGACATCTCTGTATTTATCCCTGTACTGTGACATCACTGTTTATTATCCCTGAACTGTGACATCACTGTGTGTATTATCCCAGTACTGTGACATCACTGTGTTTATTATCCCTGTACTGTGACATCACTGTGCTTATTATTCCTGTGCTATGACATCACTGTGATTATTATCCCTGTACTGTGACATCACTGTGTTTATTATCCTTGTACTGTGACATCACTGTGTGTATTATCTCTGTACTGTGACATCACTGTGTTTATTATCCTTGTACTGTGACATCACTGTTTATTATCCCTGTACTGTGATATCACTGTTTTTTATCCCTGTACTGTGACATCACTGTGTGCATTATCCCTGTACTGTGACATCACTATGTTAATTATCCTTGTACTGTGACTTCACTGTTTATTATCAATGTACTGTGACATCACTATATGTATTATCCCTGTACTGTGACATCACTGTGTTTATTATTCCTGTGCTATGACATCACTGTGATTATTATCCCTGTACTGTGATGTCACTATGTTTATTATTCCTGTACTGTGACATCACTGTGTTTAATTTTCCTGTACTGTGACATCAATGTGATTATTACCCTTGTACTGTGACATCACTGTGTGTATTATCCCTGTACTGTGACATCACTGTGTGTATTATCCTTCTACTGTGACATCACTGTGTGTATTATCCCTGTACTGTGACATCACTGTATTTATTATTCCTGTACTTTGACATCACTGTGATTATTATCCTTGTGCTGTGACATCACTGTGTGTTTAATCCCTGTACTGTGACATCACTGTGTGCATTATTCCTGTACTATGACATCACTGTGTGTATTATCCTTGTACTGTGACATCACTGTGTGTATTATCCCTGTACTGTGACATCACTGTGCGTATTATCCTTGTACTGTGTCATCACTGTGTTTATTATCCTTGTACTGTGACATCACTGTGCATTATCCCTATACTTTGACATCACTGTGTTTATTATCCTTGTACTGTGACATCAATGTGTTTATTATCCTTGTACTGTGACATCACTGTTTGTATTATCTCTGTACTGTGACATCACTGTGTGTATTATCCCTGTACTGTGACATCACTGTGTGTATTATCCCAGTACTGTGACATCACAATGTGCATTATCCCTGTACTGTGACATCACTGTGTTTATTATCCCTGTACTGTGACATCACTAGGTGTATTATCCCTGTACTGTGACATCACTGTGTTTATCTTCCTTGTACTGTGACATCACTGTGGGTATTATCTCTGTACTGTGACATCACTGTTTATTATCCTTGTACTGTGACATCACTGTGTGCTATCCCTGTACTGTGACATCAATGTGATTATTATCCTTGCACTGTGACATCACTGTGTGTATTATCCCTGTACTGTGACATCACTGGGTTTATTATCCTTATACTGAGACATCACTGTGTGTATTATCCCTGTACTGTGACTTCACTGTATTTATTATTCCTGTACTGTGACATCACTGTGTTTTAATGCTTGTACTGTGACATCACTGTGTGTTTTATCCCTGTACTGTGACATCAGTGTGTGTATTATTCCTGTACTATGACATCACTGTGTGTATTATCCTTGTACTATGACATCACTGTGTTTATTATCCCTGTACTGTGACATTACTGTGTGTATTATCCTTGTACTGTGACATCACTGTGTTTATTATCCCTGTATCGTGACATCACTGTGAATATTATCCCTGTACTGTGACATCACTGTGTTTATTATCCCTGTACTGTGACATCACTGTGTTTATCATCCTTGTACTGTGACATCACTGTGTGTATTGTTTCTGTACTTTGACATCACTGTGTTTATTATCCCTGTACTGTGACATCACTATGTTTATTATCCTTGTACTGTGACATCACTGTGTGTATTATCCCTGTACTGTGACATCACTGTGTGTATTATTCCTGTACTATGACATCACTGTGTGTATTATCCTTGTACTGTGACATCACTATGTGTATTATCCTTGTACTGTGACATCACTCTGTTTATTATCTTTGTACTGTGACACCACTGTGAATTATCCCTATACTGTGACATCACTGTCTTTATTGTCCTTGTACTGTGACATCACTGTGTGTATTATCTCTATACTGCGACATCACTGTGTGTATTATCCATGTATTGTGACATCACTGTGTATATTTCGCTACACTATGTCATCACTGTGTGTATTATCTCTTGTACTGTGACATCATTGTGTGCATTATCTCTGTAATGTGACATCACTGTGTGTATTATCCCTGTACTGTGACATCACTGTGTTTATTATCCCTGTACTGTGACATCACTGTGTTTATTATCTTTGTACTGTGACATCACTGTTTATTATCTCTGTACTGTGACATCACTATGTTTATTATCTCTGTACTGTGACATCACTGTGTTTATTATCCTTGTACTGTGACACCACTGTGAATTATCCCTATACTGTGACATCACTGTGTTTATTATCCTTGTACTGTGACATCACTGTGTGTATTATCTCTATACTGCGACATCACTGTGTCTATTATCCTTGTATTGTGACATCACTGTGTATATTTCCTTACACTATGACATCACTGTGTGTATTATCTCTGTACTGTGACTTCATTGTGTGCATTATCTCTGTACTGTGACATCACTGTGTTTATTATCCCTGTACTGTGACATCACTGTGTTTATTATCTTTGTACTGTGACATCACTGTTTATTATCTCTGTACTGTGACATCACTGTGTTTATCTCTGTAGTGTGACATCACTGTGTATTTATCCCTGTACTGTGACATCTCTGTGTATTATCCCTGTACTGTGACATCACTGTGTGAATTATCTCTGTACTTGTGACATCACTATGTTACTTATCCCTGTACTGTGACATCACTGTATTTATCCCTGTACTATGACATCACTGTGTTTATTTTCTCTGTACTATGACATCACTGTGTTGATTATCCCTGTACTATGACATCACTATGTGCATTTTCTCTGTACTATGACTTCACTTTCTTTATTATCCCTGTACTATGACATCACTGTATTTATCCCTGTATTGTGACATCACTGTGTTTATTATCCCTGAACTGTGTCATCACTGTGTGTATTATCCCAGTACTGTGACATCACTATGTGCATTATCCCTGTACTGTGACATCACTGTGTTTATTATCCCTGTACTGTGACATCACTGTGCTTATTATTCCTGTGCTATGACATCACTGTGATTACTATCCCTGTACTGTGACATCACTGTGTTTATTATCCTTGTACTGTGAAATCACTGTGTGTATTATCTCTGTAATGTGACATCACTGTGTTTATTATCCTTGTACTGTGACATCACTGTTTATTATCCCTGTACTGTGATATCACTGTTTTTTATCCCTGTACTGTGACATCACTGTGTGCATTATCCCTTTACTGTGACATCACTGTGTGCATTATCCTTGTACTGTGACATCACTGTGTTTATTATCACTGTACTGTGACATCACTATATGTATTATCCCTGTACTGTGACATCACTGTGTTTATTATTCCTGTGCTATGACATCACTGTGATTATTATCCCTGTACTGTGTTGTCACTATGTTTATTATTCCTGTACTGTGACATCACTGTGTTTAATATTCCTGTACTGTGACATCAATGTGATTATTACCCCTGTACTTTGACATCACTGTGTGTATTATCCCTGTACTGTGACATCACTGTGTGTATTATCCTTCTACTGTGACATCACTGTGTGTATTATCCCTGTACTGTGACATCACTGTATTTATTATTCCTGTACTTTGACATCACTGTGATTATTATCCTTGTACTGTGACATCACTGTGTGTTTAATCCCTGTACTGTGACATCACTGTGTGCATTATTCCTGTACTATGACATCACTCTGTGTATTATCCTTGTATTGTGACATCACTGTGTGTATTATCCCTGTACTGTGACATCACTGTGCGTATTATCCTTGTACTGTGACATCACTGTGTTTATTATCCTTGTACTGTGACATCACTGTGCATTATCCCTATACTTTGACATCACTGTGTTTATTATCCTTGTACTGTGACATCACTGTGTTTATTATCCTTGTACTGTGACATCACTGTTTGTATTATCTCTGTACTGTGACATCACTGTGTGTATTATCCCTGTACTGTGACATCACTGTGTGTATTATCTCTGTACTGTGACATCACTGTGTGTATTATCCCTGTACTGTGACATCACTGTGTGTATTATCCCTGTACTGTGACATCACTGTGTGTATTATCCTTGTACTGTGACATCACTGTGTGTATTATCCCTGTACTGTGACATCACTGTGTGTATTATCCCTGTACTGTGACATCACTGTGTGTTTTATCCTTGTACTACGACATCACTGTGTTTATTATTTCTGTACTGTGACATCACTGTGTGTATTATCCTTATACTGTGACATCACTGTGTGTATTATCTCTGGACTGTGACATCACTGTGTGTATTATCCCTGTACTGTGACATAACTGTGTGTATTATCTCTGGACTGTGACATCACTGTGTTTATTATTTCTGTACTGTGACATCACTGTGTGTATTATCCCTGTACTGTGACATAACTGTGTGTATTATCTCTGGACTGTGATATCACTGTGTGTATTATCCCTGTACTGTGACATAACTGTGTGTATTATCTCTGGACTGTGACGTCACTGTGTGTATTATCCCTGTACTGTGACATAACTGTGTGTATTATCTCTGGACTGTGACATCACTGTGTGTATTATCCCTGTACTGTGACATAACTGTGTGTATTATCTCTGGACTGTGACATCACTGTGTGTATTATCCTTATACTGTGACATCACTGTGTGTATTATCCCTGTACTGTGACATAACTGTGTGTATTATCTCTGGACTGTGACATCACGGTGTGTATTATCCCTGTACTATGACATCAATGTGTGTATTATTCCTGTACTGTGACATCACAGAGTGTATTATCCTTGTACTGTGAAATCACTGTGTGTATTATCCCTGTACTGTGACATCACTGTATTTATTATTCCTGCACTTTGACATCACTGTGATTATTATCCTTGTACTGTGACATCACTGTGTGTATTATCCCTGTACTGTGACATCACTGTGTGTATTATCCCTGTACTGTGACATCACTGTTTTATCCTTGTACTGTGACATCACTGTGTGTATTAACCTGAACTATGACATCACTGTGTGTATTATTCCTGTACTGTGACATCACTGTGTTTAATATTCCTGTACTGTGACATCAATGTGATTATTACCCTTGTACTGTGACATCACTGTGTGTATTATCGCTGTACTGTGACATCACTGTGTGTATTATCCTTCTACTGTGACATCACTGTGTGTATTATCCGTGTACTGTGACATCACTGTATTTATTATTCCTGCACTTTGACATCACTGTGATTATTATCCTTGTACTGTGACATCACTGTGTGTATTATCCCTGTACTGTGACATCACTGTGTGTATTATTCCTGTACTATGACATCACTGTGTGTATTATCCTTGTACTGTGACATCACTGTGTGTATTATCTCTGTACTGTGACATCACTGTGTGTATTATCCCTGTACTGTGACATCACTGTGTGTATTATCTCTGTACTGTGACATCACTGTGTGTATTATCCCTGTACTGTGACATCACTGTGCGTATTATCCTTGTACTGTGACATCACTGTGTTTATTATCCTTGTACTGTGACATCACTGTGCATTATCCCTATACTTTGACATCACTGTGTTTATTATCCTTGTACTGTGACATCACTGTGTTTATTATCCTTGTACTGTGACATCACTGTTTGTATTATCTCTGTACTGTGACATCACTGTGTGTATTATCCCTGTACTGTGACATCACTGTGTGTATTATCTCTGTACTGTGACATCACTGTGTGTATTATCCCTGTACTGTGACATCACTGTGTGTATTATCCCTGTACTGTGACATCACTGTGTGTATTATCCTTGTACTGTGACATCACTGTGTGTATTATCCCTGTACTGTGACATCACTGTGTGTATTATCCCTGTACTGTGACATCACTGTGTGTTTTATCCTTGTACTACGACATCACTGTGTTTATTATTTCTGTACTGTGACATCACTGTGTGTATTATCCTTATACTGTGACATCACTGTGTGTATTATCTCTGGACTGTGACATCACTGTGTTTATTATTTCTGTACTGTGACATCACTGTGTGTATTATCCCTGTACTGTGACATAACTGTGTGTATTATCTCTGGACTGTGATATCACTGTGTGTATTATCCCTGTACTGTGACATAACTGTGTGTATTATCTCTGGACTGTGACGTCACTGTGTGTATTATCCCTGTACTGTGACATAACTGTGTGTATTATCTCTGGACTGTGACATCACTGTGTGTATTATCCCTGTACTGTGACATAACTGTGTGTATTATCTCTGGACTGTGACATCACTGTGTGTATTATCCTTATACTGTGACATCACTGTGTGTATTATCCCTGTACTGTGACATAACTGTGTGTATTATCTCTGGACTGTGACATCACGGTGTGTATTATCCCTGTACTATGACATCAATGTGTGTATTATTCCTGTACTGTGACATCACAGAGTGTATTATCCTTGTACTGTGAAATCACTGTGTGTATTATCCCTGTACTGTGACATCACTGTATTTATTATTCCTGCACTTTGACATCACTGTGATTATTATCCTTGTACTGTGACATCACTGTGTGTATTATCCCTGTACTGTGACATCACTGTGTGTATTATCCCTGTACTGTGACATCACTGTTTTATCCTTGTACTGTGACATCACTGTGTGTATTAACCTGAACTATGACATCACTGTGTGTATTATTCCTGTACTGTGACATCACTGTGTTTAATATTCCTGTACTGTGACATCAATGTGATTATTACCCTTGTACTGTGACATCACTGTGTGTATTATCGCTGTACTGTGACATCACTGTGTGTATTATCCTTCTACTGTGACATCACTGTGTGTATTATCCGTGTACTGTGACATCACTGTATTTATTATTCCTGCACTTTGACATCACTGTGATTATTATCCTTGTACTGTGACATCACTGTGTGTATTATCCCTGTACTGTGACATCACTGTGTGTATTATTCCTGTACTATGACATCACTGTGTGTATTATCCTTGTACTGTGACATCACTGTGTGTATTATCCCTGTACTGTGACATCACTGTGTGTATTATCTCTGTACTGTGACATCACGGTGTTTATTATCCCTGTACTGTGACATCACTGTGTTTATTATCCTTGTACTGTGACATCACTGTGTTTATTATCCTTGTACTGTGACATCACTGTGCATTATCCGTATACTGTGACATCACTGTGTTTATTATCCTTGTGCTGTGAAATCACTGTGTTTATTATCTTTGTACTGTGACATCACTGTTTGTATTATCTCTGTACTGTGACATCACTGTGTGTATTATCCCTGTACTGTGACATCACTGTGTGTATTATCTCTGTACTGTGACATCACTGTGTGTATTATCCCTGTGCTGTGACATCACTGTGTGTATTATCCCTGTACTGTGACATCAATGTGTGTATTATTCCTGTACTGTGACATCACTGTGTGTATTATCCTTGTACTGTGACATCACTGTGTGTATTATCCCTGTACTGTGACATCACTGTGTGTATTATCCCTGCACTGTGACATCACTGTGTGTTTTATCCTTGTACTGTGACATCACTGTGTTTATTATCCCTTTACTGTGACATCACTGTGTTTATTATCCTTGTACTGTGACATCACTGTGCATTATCCCTATACTGTGACATCACTGTGTTTATTATCCTTGTGCTGTGACATCACTGTGTTTATTATCTTTGTACTGTGACATCACTGTTTGTATTATCCCAGTACTGTGACATCACTATGTGCATTATCCCTGTACTGTGACATCACTGTGTTTATTATCCCTGTACTGTGACATCACTGTGCTTATTATTCCTGTGCTATGACATCACTGTGATTATTATCCCTGTACTGTGACATCACTGTGTTTATTATCCTTCTACTGTGACATCACTGTGTGTATTACCTCTGTACTGTGACATCACTGTGTTTATTATCCTTGTACTGCGACATCACTGTTTATTATCCCTGTACTGTGACATCACTGTTTTTTATCCCTGTACTGTGACATCACTGTGTTCATTATCCCTGTACTGTGACATCACTATGTTCATTATCCTTGTACTGTGACATCACTGTGTTTATTATCACTGTACTGTGACATCACTATGTGTATTATCCCTGTACTGTGACATCACTGTGTTTATTATTCCTGTGCTATGACATCACTGTGATTATTATCCCTGTACTGTGATGTCACTATGTTTATTATCCCTGTACTGTGACATCACTGTGTTTAATATTCCTGTACTGTGACATCAATGTGATTATTACCCTTGTACTGTGACATCACTGTGTGTATTATCCCTGTACTGTGACATCACTGTGTGTATTATCCTTCTACTGTGACATCACTGTGTGTATTATCCCTGTACTGTGACATCACTGTATTTATTATTCCTGTACTTTGACATCTCTGTGATTATTATCCTTGTACTGTGACATCACTGTGTGTTTAATCCCTGTACTGTGACATCACTGTGTGCATTATTCCTGTACTATGACATCACTTTGTGCATTATCCTTGTACTGTGACATCACTGTGTGTATTATCCCTGTACTGTGACATCACTGTGCGTATTATCCTTGTACTGTGACATCACTGTGTTTATTATCATTGTACTGTGACATCACTGTGCATTATCCCTATACTTTGACATCACTGTGTTTATTATCCTTGTACTGTGACATCACTGTGTTTATTATCCTTGTACTGTGACATCACTGTTTGTATTATCTCTGTACTGTGACATCACTGTGTGTATTATCCCTGTACTGTGACATCACTTTGTGTATTATCTCTGTACTGTGACATCACTGTGTGTATTATCCCTGTGCTGTGACATCACTGTGTGTATTATCCCTGTACTGTGACATCAATGTGTGTATTATTCCTGTACTGTGACAACACTGTGTGTATTATTCCTATACTATGACATCACTGTGTGTATTATCCTTGTACTGTGACATCACTATGTGTATTATCCTTGTAGTGTGACATCACTCTGTTTATTATCTTTGTACTGTGACACCACTGTGAATTATCCCTATACTGTGACATCACTGTGTGTATTATCCATGTATTGTGACATCACTGTGTATATTTCCCTACACTATGTCATCACTGTGTGTATTATCTCTGTACTGTGACATCACTGTGTGTATTATCCCTGTACTGTGACATCACTGTGTTTATTATCCCTGTACTGTGACATCACTGTGTTTATTATCTTTGTACTGTGAGATCACTGTTTATTATCTCTGTACTGTGACATCACTGTGTTTATTATCTCTGTACTGTGACATCACTGTGTTTATTATCCTTGTACTGTGACACCACTGTGAATTATCCCTATACTGTGACATCACTGTGTTTATTATCCTTGTACTGTGACACCACTGTGAATTATCCCTATACTGTGATATAACTGTGTTTATTATCCTTGTATTGTGACATCACTGTGTATATTTCCTTACACTATGACATCACTGTGTGTATTATCTCTGTACTGTGACTTCATTGTGTGCATTATCTCTGTACTGTGACATCACTGTGTTTATTATCCCTGTACTGTGACATCGCTGTGTTTATTATCTTTGTACTGTGACATCACTGTTTATTATCTCTGTACTGCGACATCACTGTGTTTATCTCTGTAGTGTGACCTCACTGTGTATTTATCCCTGTTCTGTGACATCTCTGTGTATTATCCCTGTACTGTGACATCACTGTGTGAATTATCTCTGTACTTGTGACATCACTATGTGACTTATCCCTGAACTGTGACATCACTGTATTTATCCCTGTACTATGACATCACTGTGTTTATTTTCTCTGTACTATGACATCACTGTGTTGATTATCCCTGTACTATGACATCACTATGTGCATTTTCTCTGTACTATGACATCACTTTGTTTATTATCCCTGTACTAAGACATCACTGTATTTATCCCTGCACTGTGACATCACTGTGATTATTATCCCTGAACTGTGACATCACTGTGTGTATTATCCCAGTACTGTGACATCACTATGTGCATTATCCCTGTACTGTGACATCACTGTGTTTATTATCCCTGTACTGTGACATCACTGTGCTTATTATTCCTGTGCTATGACATCACTGTGATTATTATCCCTGTACTGTGACATCACTGTGTTTATTATCCTTCTACTGTGACATCACTGTGTGTATTATCTCTGTACTGTGACATCACTGTGTTTATTATCCTTGTACTGTGACATCACTGTTTATTATCCCTGTACTGTGACATCACTGTTTTTTATCCCTGTACTGTGACATCACTGTGTGCATTATCCCTGTACTGTGAAATCACTATGTTCATTATCCTTGTACTGTGACATCACTGTGTTTATTATCACTGTACTGTGACATCACTATGTGTATTATCCCTGTACTGTGACATCACTGTGTTTATTATTCCTGTGCTATGACATCACTGTGATTATTATCCCTGTACTGTGACATCACTGTGTTTAACATTCCTGTACTGTGACATCAATGTGATTATTACCCTTGTACTGTGACATCACTGTGTGTATTATCCCTGTACTGTGACATCACTGTGTGTATTATCCTTCTACTGTGACATCACTGTGTGTATTATCCCTGTACTGTGACATCACTGTATTTATTATTCCTGTACTTTGAGATCTCTGTGATTATTATCCTTGTACTGTGACATCACTGTGTGTTTAATCCCTGTACTGTGACATCACTGTGTGCATTATTCCTGTACTATAGCATCACTTTGTGCATTTTCCTTGTACTGTGACATCACTGTGTGTATTATCCCTGTACTGTGACATCACTGTGCGTATTATCCTTGTACTGTGACATCACTGTGTTTATTATCCTTGTACTGTGACATCACTGTGCATTATCCCTATACTTTGACATCACTGTGTGTATTATCTCTGTACTGTGACATCACTGTGTGTTTAATCCCTGTACTGTGACATCACTGTGTGCATTATTCCTGTACTATGACATCACTGTGTGTATTATCCCTGTACTGTGACATCACTGTGTGTATTATCTCTGTACTGTGACATCACTGTGTGTATTATCCCTGTGCTGTGACATCACTGTGTGTATTGTCCCTGTACTGTGACATCAATGTGTGTATTATCCCTGTACTGTGACATCACTGTGTGTATTATCTCTGTACTGTGACATCACTGTGTGTATTATCTCTGTGCTGTGACATCACTGTGTGTATTATCCCTGTACTGTGACATCAATGTGTGTATTATTCCTGTACTGTGACAACACTGTGTGTATTATCTCTGTACTGTGACATCACTGTGTTTATTATCCCTGTACTGTGACATCACTGTGTGTTTTATCCTTGTACTACGACATCACTGTGTTTATTATCCCTGTACTGTGACATCACTGTGTGTATTGTCCTTGTACTGTGACATCACTGTGTGTATTATCCCTGTACTGTGACATAACTGTGTGTATTATCTCTGTACTGTGACATCACTGTGTGTATTACCCTGAACTATGACATCACTGTGTGTATTATCCCTGTACTGTGACATCACTGTGCGTATTATCCTTGTACTGTGACATCACTGTGTGTATTATCCCTGTACTGTGACATCAATGTGTGTATTATCTCTGTACTGTGACATCACTGTGTTTATTTCCCTGCACTATGACATCACTGTGTGTATTATCTCTGTACTGTGACATCACTGTGTGTATTATCCCTGTACTGTGACATCACTGTGTGTATTATGTCTGTACTGTGACATCATTGTGTGCATTATCTCTGTACTGTGACATCACTGTGAGTATTATCTCTGTACTGTGACATCACTGTGTTTATTATCCCTGTACTGTGACATCAGTGTGTTTATTATCCCTGTACTGTGACATCATTGTGCTTATTATTCTTGTACTGTGACATCGCTGTGTCTATTATCTCTATACTGTGACACCACTGTGTTTATTTCCCTGCACTATGACATCACTGTGAGTATTATCTCTATACTGTGACATCACTGTGTGTATTATGTCTGTGCTGTGACATCATTGTGTGCATTATCTCTGTACTGTGACATCACTGTGTGTATTATCTCTGTACTGTGACATCACTGTGTTTATTATCCCTGTACTGTGACATCACTGTGTTTATTATCCCTCTACTGTGACATCACTGTGTTTATTATCCTTGTACTGTGACATCACTGTGTATATTTTCTCTATAGTGTGACATCACTGTGTTTATTATCCCTGTACTGTGACATTACTGTGTATATTTCCCTGCACTATGACATCACTGTGTCTATTATCTCTGTACTGTGACATCATTGTGTGCATTATCCCTGTACTGTGACATCACTATGTGTATTATCCCTGTTCTGTGACATCACTGTGTTTATTATCCCTGTATTGTGACATCACTGAGTTTATTATCCTTGCACTGTGACATCACTGTGTTTATTATCTCTGTACTATGATATCACTGTGTTTATTATCCCTGTACTATGATTTCAATGTATTTATCCCTGTACTGTGACATCACTGTGTTTATTATCCCTGTACTGTGACATCACTGTGTGTATTATTCCTGTACTGTGATATCACTGTGTGTAGTATCCCAGTACTGTGACATCACAATGTGCATTATCCCTGTACTGTGACATCACTGTGTTTATAATCCCTGTACTGTGACATCACTAGGTGTATTATCCCTGTACTGTGACATCACTGTGTTTATCTTCCTTGTACTGTGACATCACTGTGGGTATTATCTCTGTACTGTGACATCACTGTTTATTATCCTTGTACTGTGACATCACTGTGTATTATCCCTGTACTGTGACATCAATGTGATTATTATCCTTGCACTGTGACATCACTGTGTGTATTATCCCTGTACTGTGACATCACTGGGTTTATTATCCTTGTACTGAGACATCACTGTGTGTATTATCCCTGTACTGTGACATCACTTTATTTATTATTCCTGTACTGTGAAATCACTGTGTTTTAATCCTTGTACTGTGACATCACTGTGTGTTTTATCCCTGTACTGTGACATCAGTGTGTGTATTATTCCTGTACTATGACATCACTGTGTGTATTATCCTTGTACTATGACATCACTGTGTTTATTATCCCTGTACTGTGACATTACTGTGTGTATTATCCTTGTACTGTGACATCACTGTGTTTATTATCCCTGTATCGTGACATCACTGTGAATATTATCCCTGTACTGTGACATCACTGTGTTTATTATCCCTGTACTGTGACATCACTGTGTTTATCATCCTTGTACTGTGACATCACTGTGTGTATTGTTTCTGTACTGTGACATCACTGTGTTTATTATCCTTGTACTGTGACATCACTATGTTTATTATCCTTGTACTGTGACATCACTGTGTGTATTATCCCTGTACTGTGACATAACTGTGTGTATTATTCCTGTACTATGACATCACTGTGTGTATTATCCTTGTACTGTGACATCACTATGTGTATTATCCTTGTACTGTGACATCACTCTGTTTATTATCTTTGTACTGTGACACCACTGTAAATTATCCCTATACTGTGACATCACTGTCTTTATTATCCTTGTACTGTGACATCACTGTGTGTATTATCTCTATACTGCGACATCACTGTGTGTATTATCCATGTATTGTGACATCACTCTGTATATTTGCCTACACTATGTCATCACTGTGTGTATTATCTCTTGTACTGTGACATCATTGTGTGCATTATCTCTGTACTGTGACATCACTGTGTGTATTATCCCTGTACTGTGACATCACTGTTTATTATCTATGTACTGTGACATCACTGTGTTTATTATCCTTGTACTGTGACACCACTGTGAATTATCCCTATACTGTGACATCACTGTGTTTATTATCCTTGTTCTGTGACATCACTGTGTGTATTATCTCTATACTGCGACATCACTGTGTCTATTATCCCTGTATTGTGACATCACTGTGTATATTTCCTTACACTATGACATCACTGTGTGTATTATCTCTGTACTGTGACTTCATTGTGTGCATTAACTCTGTACTGTGACATCACTGTGTTTATTATCCCTGTACTGTGACATCACTGTGTTTATTATCTTTGTACTGTGACATCACTGTTTATTATCTCTGTACTGTGACATCACTGTGTTTATCTCTGTAGTATGACATCACTGTGTATTTATCCCTGTACTGTGACATCTCTGTGTATTATCCCTGTGCTGTGACATCACTGTGTGAATTATCTCTGTACTTGTGACATCACTATGTGACTTATCCCTGTACTGTGACATCACTGTATTTATCCCTGTACTATGACATCACTGTGTTTATTTTCTCTGTACTATGACATCACTGTGTTGATTATCCCTATACTATGACATCATTATGTGCATTTTCTCTGTACTATGACATCACTTTCTTTATTATCCCTGTGCTATGACATCTCTGTATTTATCCCTGTACTGTGACATCACTGTTTATTATCCCTGAACTGTGACATCACTGTGTGTATTATCCCAGTACTGTGACATCACTGTGTTTATTATCCCTGTACTGTGACATCACTGTGCTTATTATTCCTGTGCTATGACATCACTGTGATTATTATCCCTGTACTGTGACATCACTGTGTTTATTATCCTTGTACTGTGACATCACTGTGTGTATTATCTCTGTACTGTGACATCACTGTGTTTATTATCCTTGTACTGTGACATCACTGTTTATTATCCCTGTACTGTGATATCACTGTTTTTTATCCCTGTACTGTGACATCACTGTGTGCATTATCCCTGTACTGTGACATCACTATGTTAATTATCCTTGTACTGTGACTTCACTGTTTATTATCAATGTACTGTGACATCACTATATGTATTATCCCTGTACTGTGACATCACTGTGTTTATTATTCCTGTGCTATGACATCACTGTGATTATTATCCCTGTACTGTGATGTCACTATGTTTATTATTCCTGTACTGTGACATCACTGTGTTTAATTTTCCTGTACTGTGACATCAATGTGATTATTACCCTTGTACTGTGACATCACTGTGTGTATTATCCCTGTACTGTGACATCACTGTGTGTATTATCCTTCTACTGTGACATCACTGTGTGTATTATCCCTGTACTGTGACATCACTGTATTTATTATTCCTGTACTTTGACATCACTGTGATTATTATCCTTGTACTGTGACATCACTGTGTGTTTAATCCCTGTACTGTGACATCACTGTGTGCATTATTCCTGTACTATGACATCACTGTGTGTATTATCCTTGTACTGTGACATCACTGTGTGTATTATCCCTGTACTGTGACATCACTGTGCGTATTATCCTTGTACTGTGACATCACTGTGTTTATTATCCTTGTACTGTGACATCACTGTGCATTATCCCTATACTTTGACATCACTGTGTTTATTATCCTTGTACTGTGACATCAATGTGTTTATTATCCTTGTACTGTGACATCACTGTTTGTATTATCTCTGTACTGTGACATCACTGTGTGTATTATCCCTGTACTGTGACATCACTGTGTGTATTATCCCAGTACTGTGACATCACAATGTGCATTATCCCTGTACTGTGACATCACTGTGTTTATTATCCCTGTACTGTGACATCACTAGGTGTATTATCCCTGTACTGTGACATCACTGTGTTTATCTTCCTTGTACTGTGACATCACTGTGGGTATTATCTCTGTACTGTGACATCACTGTTTATTATCCTTGTACTGTGACATCACTGTGTGCTATCCCTGTACTGTGACATCAATGTGATTATTATCCTTGCACTGTGACATCACTGTGTGTATTATCCCTGTACTGTGACATCACTGGGTTTATTATCCTTATACTGAGACATCACTGTGTGTATTATCCCTGTACTGTGACTTCACTGTATTTATTATTCCTGTACTGTGACATCACTGTGTTTTAATGCTTGTACTGTGACATCACTGTGTGTTTTATCCCTGTACTGTGACATCAGTGTGTGTATTATTCCTGTACTATGACATCACTGTGTGTATTATCCTTGTACTATGACATCACTGTGTTTATTATCCCTGTACTGTGACATTACTGTGTGTATTATCCTTGTACTGTGACATCACTGTGTTTATTATCTCTGTATCGTGACATCACTGTGAATATTATCCCTGTACTGTGACATCACTGTGTTTATTATCCCTGTATTGTGACATCACTGTGTTTATCATCCTTGTACTGTGACATCACTGTGTGTATTGTTTCTGTACTTTGACATCACTGTGTTTATTATCCCTGTACTGTGACATCACTATGTTTATTATCCTTGTACTGTGACATCACTGTGTGTATTATCCCTGTACTGTGACATCACTGTGTGTATTATTCCTGTACTATGACATCACTGTGTGTATTATCCTTGTACTGTGACATCACTATGTGTATTATCCTTGTACTGTGACATCACTCTGTTTATTATCTTTGTACTGTGACACCACTGTGAATTATCCCTATACTGTGACATCACTGTCTTTATTGTCCTTGTACTGTGACATCACTGTGTGTATTATCTCTATACTGCGACATCACTGTGTGTATTATCCATGTATTGTGACATCACTGTGTATATTTCGCTACACTATGTCATCACTGTGTGTATTATCTCTTGTACTGTGACATCATTGTGTGCATTATCTCTGTAATGTGACATCACTGTGTGTATTATCCCTGTACTGTGACATCACTGTGTTTATTATCCCTGTACTGTGACATCACTGTGTTTATTATCTTTGTACTGTGACATCACTGTTTATTATCTCTGTACTGTGACATCACTATGTTTATTATCTCTGTACTGTGACATCACTGTGTTTATTATCCTTGTACTGTGACACCACTGTGAATTATCCCTATACTGTGACATCACTGTGTTTATTATCCTTGTACTGTGACATCACTGTGTGTATTATCTCTATACTGCGACATCACTGTGTCTATTATCCTTGTATTGTGACATCACTGTGTATATTTCCTTACACTATGACATCACTGTGTGTATTATCTCTGTACTGTGACTTCATTGTGTGCATTATCTCTGTACTGTGACATCACTGTGTTTATTATCCCTGTACTGTGACATCACTGTGTTTATTATCTTTGTACTGTGACATCACTGTTTATTATCTCTGTACTGTGACATCACTGTGTTTATCTCTGTAGTGTGACATCACTGTGTATTTATCCCTGTACTGTGACATCTCTGTGTATTATCCCTGTACTGTGACATCACTGTGTGAATTATCTCTGTACTTGTGACATCACTATGTTACTTATCCCTGTACTGTGACATCACTGTATTTATCCCTGTACTATGACATCACTGTGTTTATTTTCTCTGTACTATGACATCACTGTGTTGATTATCCCTGTACTATGACATCACTATGTGCATTTTCTCTGTACTATGACTTCACTTTCTTTATTATCCCTGTACTATGACATCACTGTATTTATCCCTGTATTGTGACATCACTGTGTTTATTATCCCTGAACTGTGTCATCACTGTGTGTATTATCCCAGTACTGTGACATCACTATGTGCATTATCCCTGTACTGTGACATCACTGTGTTTATTATCCCTGTACTGTGACATCACTGTGCTTATTATTCCTGTGCTATGACATCACTGTGATTACTATCCCTGTACTGTGACATCACTGTGTTTATTATCCTTGTACTGTGAAATCACTGTGTGTATTATCTCTGTAATGTGACATCACTGTGTTTATTATCCTTGTACTGTGACATCACTGTTTATTATCCCTGTACTGTGATATCACTGTTTTTTATCCCTGTACTGTGACATCACTGTGTGCATTATCCCTTTACTGTGACATCACTGTGTGCATTATCCTTGTACTGTGACATCACTGTGTTTATTATCACTGTACTGTGACATCACTATATGTATTATCCCTGTACTGTGACATCACTGTGTTTATTATTCCTGTGCTATGACATCACTGTGATTATTATCCCTGTACTGTGTTGTCACTATGTTTATTATTCCTGTACTGTGACATCACTGTGTTTAATATTCCTGTACTGTGACATCAATGTGATTATTACCCTTGTACTTTGACATCACTGTGTGTATTATCCCTGTACTGTGACATCACTGTGTGTATTATCCTTCTACTGTGACATCACTGTGTGTATTATCCCTGTACTGTGACATCACTGTATTTATTATTCCTGTACTTTGACATCACTGTGATTATTATCCTTGTACTGTGACATCACTGTGTGTTTAATCCCTGTACTGTGACATCACTGTGTGCATTATTCCTGTACTATGACATCACTCTGTGTATTATCCTTGTATTGTGACATCACTGTGTGTATTATCCCTGTACTGTGACATCACTGTGCGTATTATCCTTGTACTGTGACATCACTGTGTTTATTATCCTTGTACTGTGACATCACTGTGCATTATCCCTATACTTTGACATCACTGTGTTTATTATCCTTGTACTGTGACATCACTGTGTTTATTATCCTTGTACTGTGACATCACTGTTTGTATTATCTCTGTACTGTGACATCACTGTGTGTATTATCCCTGTACTGTGACATCACTGTGTGTATTATCTCTGTACTGTGACATCACTGTGTGTATTATCCCTGTACTGTGACATCACTGTGTGTATTATCCTTGTACTGTGACATCACTGTGTGTATTATCCCTGTACTGTGACATCACTGTGTTTATTATTTCTGTACTGTGACATCACTGTGTGTATTATCCTTATACTGTGACATCACTGTGTGTATTATCTCTGGACTGTGACATCACTGTGTGTATTATCCCTGTACTGTGACATAACTGTGTGTATTATCTCTGGACTGTGACATCACTGTGTTTATTATTTCTGTACTGTGACATCACTGTGTGTATTATCCCTGTACTGTGACATAACTGTGTGTATTATCTCTGGACTGTGATATCACTGTGTGTATTATCCCTGTACTGTGACATAACTGTGTGTATTATCTCTGGACTGTGACGTCACTGTGTGTATTATCCCTGTACTGTGACATAACTGTGTGTATTATCTCTGGACTGTGACATCACTGTGTGTATTATACCTGTACTGTGACATAACTGTGTGTATTATCTCTGGACTGTGACATCACTGTGTGTATTATCCTTATACTGTGACATCACTGTGTGTATTATCCCTGTACTGTGACATAACTG
Organism: Phyllobates terribilis; assembly: GCF_046119375.1. Classification (NCBI taxonomy): domain Eukaryota; kingdom Metazoa; phylum Chordata; class Amphibia; order Anura; family Dendrobatidae; genus Phyllobates; species Phyllobates terribilis. Next base: position 142,022,720 of record NW_027362770.1, read on the forward strand.
TGTGTATTATCTCTGGACTGTGACATCACGGTGTGTATTATCCCTGTACTATGACATCAATGTGTGTATTATTCCTGTACTGTGACATCACAGAGTGTATTATCCTTGTACTGTGAAATCACTGTGTGTATTATCCCTGTACTGTGACATCACTGTATTTATTATTCCTGCACTTTGACATCACTGTGATTATTATCCTTGTACTGTGACATCACTGTGTGTATTATCCCTGTACTGTGACATCACTGTGTGTATTATCCCTGTACTGTGACATCACTGTTTTATCCTTGTACTGTGACATCACTGTGTGTATTAACCTGAACTATGACATCACTGTGTGTATTATTCCTGTACTGTGACATCACTGTGTTTAATATTCCTGTACTGTGACATCAATGTGATTATTACCCTTGTACTGTGACATCACTGTGTGTATTATCGCTGTACTGTGACATCACTGTGTGTATTATCCTTCTACTGTGACATCACTGTGTGTATTATCCGTGTACTGTGACATCACTGTATTTATTATTCCTGCACTTTGACATCACTGTGATTATTATCCTTGTACTGTGACATCACTGTGTGTATTATCCCTGTACTGTGACATCACTGTGTGTATTATTCCTGTACTATGACATCACTGTGTGTATTATCCTTGTACTGTGACATCACTGTGTGTATTATCCCTGTACTGTGACATCACTGTGTGTATTATCTCTGTACTGTGACATCACGGTGTTTATTATCCCTGTACTGTGACATCACTGTGTTTATTATCCTTGTACTGTGACATCACTGTGTTTATTATCCTTGTACTGTGACATCACTGTGCATTATCCCTATACTGTGACATCACTGTGTTTATTATCCTTGTGCTGTGACATCACTGTGTTTATTATCTTTGTACTGTGACATCACTGTTTGTATTATCTCTGTACTGTGACATCACTGTGTGTATTATCCCTGTACTGTGACATCACTGTGTGTATTATCTCTGTACTGTGACATCACTGTGTGTATTATCCCTGTGCTGTGACATCACTGTGTGTATTATCCCTGTACTGTGACATCACTGTGTGTATTATCCTTGTACTGTGACATCACTGTGTGTATTATCCCTGTACTGTGACATCACTGTGTGTATTATCCCTGCACTGTGACATCACTGTGTGTTTTATCCTTATACTGTGACATCACTGTGTTTATTATCCCTTTACTGTGACATCACTGTGTTTATTATCCTTGTACTGTGACATCACTGTGCATTATCCCTATACTGTGACATCACTGTGTTTATTATCCTTGTGCTGTGACATCACTGTGTTTATTATCTTTGTACTGTGACATCACTGTTTGTATTATCTCTGTACTGTGACATCACTGTGTGTATTATCCCTGTACTGTGACATCACTGTGTGTATTATTTCTGTACTGTGACATCACTGTGTGTATTACCCTGTACTGTGACATCACTGTGTGTATTATCCCTGTACTGTGACATCAATGTGTGTATTATTCCTGTACTGTGACATCACTGAGTGTATTATCCTTGTACTGTGAAATCACTGTGTGTATTATCCCTGTGCTGTGACATCACTGTGTGTATTATCCCTGTACTGTGACATCACTGTTTTATCCTTGTACTGTGACATCACTGTGTGTATTAACCTGAACTATCACATCACTGTGTATATTATCCCTGTACTGTGACATCACTGTGTTTAATATTCCTGTACTGTGACATCCATGTGATTATTACCCTTGTACTGTGACATCACTGTGTGTATTATCCCTGTACTGTGACATCACTGTGTGTATTATCCTTCTACTGTGACATCACTGTGTGTATTATCCCTGTACTGTGACATCACTGTTTTTATTATTCCTGTACTTTGCCATCACTGTGATTATTATCCTTGTACTGTGACATCACTGTGTGTTTAATCCCTGTACTGTGACATCATTGTGTGTATTATTCCTGTACTATGACATCACTGTGTGTATTATCCTTGTACTGTGACATCACTGTGTGTATTATCCCTGTACTGTGACAAGACTGTGCGTATTATCCTTGTACTGTGACATCACTGTGTTTATTATCCTTGTACTGTGACATCACTGTGCATTATCCCTATACTGTGACATCACTGTGTTTATTATCCTTGTACTGTGACATCACTGTGTTTATTATCCTTGTACTGTGACATCACTGTTTGCATTACCTCTGTACTGTGACATCACTGTGTGTATTATCCCTGTACTGTGACATCACTGTGTGTATTATCTCTGTACTGTGACATCACTGTGTGTATTATCCCTGTGCTGTGACATCACTGTGTGTATTATCCCTGTACTGTGACATCAATGTGTGTATTATTCCTGTACTGTGACATCACTGTGTGTATTATCCTTGTACTGTGACATCACTGTGTGTATTATCCCTGTACTGTGACATCACTGTGTGTATTATCCAAGTACTGTGACATCACTGTGTTTTATGCTTGCACTGTGACATCACTGTGTGTATTATCCCTGTACTGTGACATAACTGTGTGTATTATCTCTGTACTGTGACATCACTGTGTGTATTATCCCTTTACTGTGACATCACTGTGTGTATTATCCCTGTACTGTGACATCAATGTGTGTATTATTCCTGCACTGTGACATCACTGAGTGTTTTATCCTTGTACTGTGACATCACTGTGTGCATAATCCCTGTACTGTGACATCACTGTGTTTATTATCCCTGCACTGTGACATCAATGTGTTTATTATCCTTGTACTGTGACATCACTGTGTGCATTATCCTTGTACTGTGACATCACTGTGTTTATTATCCTTGTACTGTGACATCACTGTGTGTATTATCCCTGTACTGTGACATCACTGTGTATTATCCTTGTACTTAGACATCACTGTGTTTATTACCCCTGTACTGTGACATCACTGTGTGTATTATCCCTGTACTGTGACATCACTGTGTTTATTATTCATGTACTATGACATCACTGTGATTATGATCATTGTACTGTGAGATCACTGTGTTTATTATCTCTGTACTGTGACATCACAGTGTTTATTATCCTTGTACTGTGACATCACTGTGTTTATTATCCTTGTACTGTGACATCACTGTGTGTATTATCTCTGTACTGTGACATCACTGTGTTTATTATCCTTGTACTGTGACATCACTGTGTGTATTATCCCTGTACTATGACATCACTGTGTTTATTATCCCTGGACCATGGCATCACTGTATTTATCCCTGAACTGTGACATCACTGTGTTTGTTGTCTCTGTACTGTGACATCACTATGTACATTATCTCTGTAATATGACATCACTGTGTTTATTATTCCTGTGCTATGACATCACTGTATTTATCCCTGTACTGTGACATCTCTGTGTTTATTATCCCTGTACTGTGACATCACTGTTTATTATCCCTGTACTGTGACATGACTGTGTGTATTATCCCTGTACTGTGACATCACTGAGTGTATTATTAATGTACTGTGACATCGCTATGTGCATTATCCCCATACTGTGACATCACTGTGTTTATTATTCCTGTACTATGACATCACTGTGTTTATGATCCCTGTACTATGACATCACTGTATTTATCCCTGTACTGTGACATCACTGTGTTTGTTATCTCTGTACTGTGACTTCACTATGTACATTATCTCTGTACTATGACATCACTGTGTTTATTATTCCTGTACTATGACATCACTGTATTTATCCCTGTACTGTGACATCTCTGTGTTTATTATCCCTGTACTGTGACATCACTGTTTATTATCCCTGTACTGTAACATGACTGTGTGTATTATCCCTGTACTGTGACATCACTGAGTGTATTATTCCTGTACTGTGACATCACTATGTGCATTATCCCCATACTGTGACATCACTGTGTTTATTATTCCTGTACTATGACATCACTGTGATTATTATCCCTGTACTGTGACATCTCTGTTTATTATCCCTGTATTGTGACATCACTGTGTTTATTATCCTTGTACTGTGACATCACTGTGTGTATTATCTCTGTACTGTGACATCACTGGGTTTATTTTCCCTGTATTGTGACATCACTGTGTTTATTATTCCTGTACTATGACATCACTGTGATTATTATCCCTGTACTGTGACATCACTGTATGTATTATTCCTGTACTGTGACATCACTGTGTTTATTATCCTTGTACTGTGACATCACTTTGTGTATTATCCTTGTACTGTGACATCACTGTGTGTATTATCCCTGTACTTGACATCACTGTGTTTATTATCCCTGTACTGTTACATCACTGTGTGTATTATCTCTGTACTGTGACATCACTGTGTGTATTATCTCTGTACTGTGACATTACTGTGTTTATTATCCTTGTACTGTGACATCACTGTGTGTATTATCCCTGTACTGTGACATCACTGTGTGTATTATCCCTGTACTGTGACATCACTGTGTTTATTATCCCTGTACTATGACATCACTGTATTTATTATCTCTGTACTGTGTCATCACTATGTGCATTATCTCTGTACTATGACATCACTGTGTTTATTATCCCTGTACTATGATATCACTGTGTGTTTTATCGTTTTATTCCTTGTCCTGTGACATCACTATGTGTATTATCCCTGTACTGTGACATCACTGTGTTTTTTTATCCCTGTACTGTGACATCATAGTGTTTATTATCCTTGTACTGTGACATCACTGTGTGTATTATCTTTGTACTGACATCACTGTGTTTATTATCCCTGTACTGTGACATCACTGTGTTTATTATCCCTGTACTGTGACTTCACTGTGTTTATTATCCTTGCACTGTGACATCGCTGTGTGTATTATCTCTGTACTGTGACATCACTGTGTATTATCACTGTACTGTGACATCACTGTGTTTATTATTCCTGTACTGTGACATCACTGTGATTATTATCCCTGTACTGTGACATCACTGTGTGTATTATCCCTGTACTGTGACATCACTGTGTTTATTATTCCTGTACTGTGACATAACTGTGTTTATTATCCTTGTACTGTGACATCGCTGTGTTTATTATCCTTGTACTGTGACATCACTGTGTTTATAATCCCTGTACTGTGACATCTCTGTGTTTATTATCCCTGTACTGTGACATCACCGTGTTTATTATCCTTGCAATGTAACTTCACTGTGTGTATTATCTCTGCACTGTGACATCACTGTGTGTATTATCCCTGTTCTGTGACATCACTGTGTGTATTATCCTTGTACTGTGACATCACTGTCTGTATTATCTCTGTACTGTGACATCACTGTGTGTATTATCCCTGTACTGTGACATCACTGTGTGTATTATCCTTGTACTGTGACATCACTGTGTGTATTATCTCTGTACTGTGACATCACTCTGTTTATTATCCCTGTACTGTGACATCACTGTGTTTATTATTCCTGTACTATGTCATCACTGTGATTATTATCCCTGTACTGTGACATTACTGTGTGTATCATCCATGTACTGTGACATCACTGTGTTTATTATCCATGTACTGTGACATCACTGTTTTTATTATCCCTGTACTGTGACATCACTGTGTTTATTATCCCTGTACTGTGACATCACTGTGTGTATTATCCCTGTACTGTGACATCACTATGTGCATTATCCCTGTACTGTGACATCACTATGTGCATTATCCCTGTACTGTGATATCACTGTGTTTATTATCCCTGTACTGTGACGTCACTGTGTTTATTATCCCTGTACTGTGACATCATTGTGTGTATTATCCCTGTACTGTGACATCACTGTGTGTATTATCCCTGTACTGTGACATCACTGTGATTATTATCCCTGTACTGTGATGTCACTGTGTTTATTATCCCTGTACTGTGACATCACTGTGTTTATTATCCCCGTACTGTGACAACACTGTGTTTATTATCCTTGTACTGTGACATCACTGTGTTTATTATCCTTGTACTGTGACATCACTATGTGCATTATCCCTGTACTGTGACATCACTATGTGCATTATCCCTGTACTGTGACATCACTGTGTTTATTATCCCTGTACTGTGACATCACTGTGTATTATCCTTGTACTGTGACATCACTGTGTGTATTATCCCTGTACTGTGACATCACTGTGTGTATTATCCTTGTACTGTGACATCACTGTGTGTATTATCCTTGTACTGTGACATCACTGTGTTTATTATTCCTGTACTGTGACATCACTGTGTGTATTATCTCTGTACTGTGACATTACTGTGTTTATTATCCTTGAACTGTGACATCACTGTATTTATTACCCCTGTACTGTGACATCACTGTGCTTATTATCTCTGTACTGTGACATCACTGTGTGTATTATCGCTGTACTGTGACATCACTGTGTTTATTATCCTTGTACTGTGACATCACTGTGTGTATTATCTCTGTATTGTGACATCACTGTGTTTATTATCCTTGTACTGTGACATCACTGTGTTTATTATCCCTGTACTGTGACATCACTGTTTTTATTATCCCTGTACTGTGACATCACTGTGTTTATTATCCCTGTACTGTGACATCACTGTGTGTATTATCCCTGTACTGTGACATCACTATGTGCATTATCCCTGTACTGTGACATCACTATGTGCATTATCCCTGTACTGTGACATCACTGTGTGTATTATCCCTGTACTGTGACATCACTGTGATTATTATCCCTGTACTGTGATGTCGCTGTGTTTATTATCCTTGTACTGTGACATCACTGTGTGTATTATGTCTGTAGCCTGATATCATACCTTGCTTATTTCCCCAGATCAATTATCGTATTTCACATGATTCTGTTTAAAGGGGTTGTCCAGGTTTGCATTTCTCCGCCTATTGGCTAAATTCGGTTACTTGTGTTTATTTCATTGTGTTTTTTATGGTGTTTTTTTAAATGTGTTTCTGACTTTTTGGAGAGTCATGTTTTAAATAAAGCTGCTTTGTTTTTGATACTTCCTGGTATTTGGCTTTCACATAACTTTATTGATAAAGTCACATGCGGATTACACATGTTTTTACTATACAAATTGTCTCTTCAGAGAGGAAGAGGACTTGAACTCTATAGCGCCACCTATTGGAAGCAGCGATCCTATAAGTCAATATCGACCCTTTAACAAGCCTTGTAAGATGACTTAGGATAAAAGCCAAATCAGAATCTCAATTTGCAGACACAGTGTTTCGGGGTGCTGCCCCTCCTCAGTGCAAACTATGAGAGCTGATTTTTTTACCTGCGGATTTTCCACATCTAATGCAAGTCTATGGGGAAAATCCGCACATAAAATAGCGTACCTGCAAGAGAAATCGGTAGGTTGCGGATTTGAAACTCCCACCGCGGGTTCGTTTCCACCAATCACAATACATGATGTCACAGTTCAGAAAAAAAGGGGACTTTCAGCACTTTTTTTCAAAGCTAAAAATAATCTGAATCCATCATTTCACAAGATTAAAATCCATTGTGATTAAAAAAAAAAACTTAAAAAAAAGTAGTTTTATGAGCCTACGGGTTTGGATCCAATATTATTAAATTGTCTATAGTCATGGCTAAAGATGTCACAACTGATTCCTTCTCTCCCTCCCTTCACAACGACCTTTGCACACGCTCATTAGACACATCTATACAAAACACAGGGTAGATAATGCTACAAAAAAATAACAATTGCCAAAATTAAAAAAATCTATATATTTAACATAAAAACCTGATTTAATCAATAGATGATTTTTTTAATGATAGCTTCCCTACATGCTTTAGTGGTTGATAACCATTATTGTTCAGGGGCCCAGACTCCTTTAAGTCCACCCGTGGGATAATCTCAGAAAGGAAATTTAAAGGGGTTGTCCGGGACTTTAACATTAATGGCCTATACTTAGGATAGTTATCAATGTCTGATCACTGGCACCCCTGCCAATAAGCCAATCAACTGCTCAGTTGTGGAGCTGCACAGCACCATTGACTGTATAGTGGCCGCGGCTGGGTACTGCATATGCGCCACCTATCCAAATCCATAGAGGATGGATGTGCAGTACCCGGCCGCGACCACTATTCTGTAGAAGGAGCTGTGCAGCCGCTGCCGACACCGGGAACGGCTGATCGGCGGGGGTGCCAGCGATCAGACATTGATGACCTATCCTAAGTATAGGCCATCAATGTTAAACCCCTTTAAGATAACATGGGAGCTGATATTTCATTCCCAATTTGTGTTGCAATATTAGATTAATTAACTGCTAATTAAAATATTGTCCTGACCCGTCAATGGTATAAAGTCATTGCGTCCTGGGGGATGTCTTCTGTCGGTGCGGATGAGGTTGTGCATTGGCTTAGAAAATTGTGGTCAGAGGAGGTGGAAACACGAGCCGTGTTTCACATAACCCAGCAATAGACAAAGTCAGACATTGTTCTGTAACATAGTAACAGTTAATTATCTGTGTGTAACGTGATAATCAGTGCTGCAAGGATGTAAGGTGTCCACAGGTTACATTACACTGCAACACAACATGAAAACCCTGAGTCACTGGGAAGAAAAGTGCCAAAAATCTGAAATGATCACATCGAAGCATGGTTTCAGGAGGAACCTGAAAATTAAAGGGGGTTAATGAGATTGGAAAAACATGTCTGCCGTCTTCCAAAAACAGCAGTGCCTACACTACACCACTAGAGGCAGCAAAAGGGGATGTCAGTTTTTGGATCAGGTTCACCTGAAAATTTGTGTTCCAAGCTGCTGGGACCATCAGTGATCAAACGTGTTCTGTAGGAGTCAATTCTCCTACAGTGACAACACAGAGAAAGTGAAGTATTACATGGTGCCCATTGAATTCAATGATCTGCTAATGTAATGTATGTGGAGATCCATATGTCCATAGAACTACTCTGCAACAAATGTATATGTCTATAGAATGTATACACCCCGGATCAAGAAATGCCTTTAGCACAGGTGTCAATGGGTAATGGTTTCATTGGTCTGGGGTACAGTTGGTAAAATAGGTTGTTTTGCACTTTGTCCTTTAAGTTCATGTGCACTAGTGATATGTTTGGGTCATAGGGCAGAAATGTAGCGGCATTATGTGCGTCTATATAACTGCAGCCTCAAAATTTTTCTGACACTAGTGGTTAGATACACTCAAATGGCACAATAGCTAGATAGCAAGTGAGGGTGAGTAGCAATCACCGTGAAGGTGTACCATCCCAAGCTTAGTGAAGGCCACATCGGTGCAAGAATTATCTTGAAGCCTGAGCTACAGTTGATGTCTTGTGCCCAAGGTTAAGGAGACAAGTCCACCTTGATGCATTATATGCGCCTATATACCTGCACTGTCAAAACTTTTCTGACACTAGTGGTTAGACACACTCAAATGGCACAATAGCTAGATAGTAAGTGAGGGCAAGTAGCACCCCCCAGGCTTAGTGAAGGCCACAACAGAGCAAGAATTATCTTGAAGCCTGAGCTACAGTTGATGTCTTGTGTCCAAGGTTAAGGAGTAGAGATGAGCGTTGTTCTACTCGAACTGTTCGCCAATCTCAAATTCGAGCTGTTTTGGGCGGTGTTCGAGCCGTTCGGCGAACACGAACAATTTGAGAAAAATTCGGCTGTTCGAGGTTATGTTCGATAACTGTTCGTGCACCAAAATCATAACTGGATTTTTTCTCAGTAATGATGAAAATTAATGTTAATACGCAGTTTGAGTGTACAGCGGGGTGGGGGGAGGGGCAGGGGATGGATCTCTGCAGGAACAATGAAGATCTCCATTTTTTTTTCTCTTTCCCGCATTTGCAGTGGGAAGGTGCAATCTGTCAGCCTATCAGCAGCGCACACACGGAGCGAAGTGCTTTTTTTCACACAAGCAAGGGCATGTGTCATTGGCAGTCTATGTCACATGTCCTTGTCCTATAAGACCAAGCCATTTTCCCCGTCGCCACCATTTTCTTACTGCTGCAGCTGCGTGTTAGACGGCACCGCTGTTGCTGTGTGCGCTATACCTTGTTAATTTCAAGCCAATTTTCGCACAAATATACAGATAGCTTGGGAGTAGGGAATAGTTGTGATTGCAGTCCTTTTAAGGACTAGGTTACAGCATTTCCTACGACTTTTATCAGGGAGGTCTGTGCTCTTAAATAGATAGGTTGTGGGAGTAAAGACTAATTGTAATTGGAGTCCTTTTCAGGACTAGGTTACATCAGTTCCTATCAGTTTTTGCCAGGCAGGTCTGTGCCAGTGCTGTGCAAGTTTTTTTCACAGCATTTGGCTGAATCTAGCAAAGCTAATCCTTTTTGGCCTATTGCAGAGTGTGTTAGTCAGTGGAGTAGCCTATCTGTGTTGCAAGATATACCACCTGTGTATAGAATACCAATTTTTTTACTGCACCTAGTGAAGTAAAATCTTTTGGGCATAGCATCATTCTATTAGTCCATCTATACTGACCTCCATCAGGTTGCAAACTGAATATAATTTTTTTCTGCATCTAGCTCTGAAAAAATATTTGGGCTTCTAGCAGTGTGTGGGACTTGGTCTATTAGTCCATCTATACTGACCTCCATCAGGTTGCAAATTAAAAATAATTTTTTTCTTCATTTAGCTCTGAAAAAATATTTGGGCTTCTAGCAGTGTGTGGGACTTGTTCTATTAGTCCATCTATACTGACTTCCATCAGGTTGCAAATTGAATATAATTTTTTTCTGCATCTAGCTCTGAAAAAATAGTTGGGCTTCTAGCAGTGTGTGGGACTTGGTCTATTAGTCCATCTATACTGACCTCCATCAGGTTGCAAACTGAATATATTTTTTTCTGCATCTACCTCTGGAAAAATATTTGGCCTTCTAGTAGTGTGTTGGACTTTCTCTATTAGTCCATCTATACTGACCTCCATCAGGTTGCAAATTAAAACTAATTTTTATCTGCATCTAAAGTACCTCTGAAAAAATATTTGGGCTTCTAGCAGTGTGTGGGACTATTTGTATTAGTCCATCTATACTGACCTCCATCAGGTTGCAAATTCAAAATAATTTTTTTCTGCATCTAACCCAGCCAATAGTTTTGGCCTAATACCACAGTTTGGCCACTCAGCTCTGCTCGGTTACCATCCATTGTTTTTTTGTGCAAACAACTCCAGAGTTGTGAATTAGTTAACCACCAAAATGAGTGGAAAAAGGCCTGCTGCTGGTGGAAAGGGGAATAGGCGTGTTGGGAAGGGGAAAAAAGGTTGTGTCCGTGGGGTAGGTGTTAAAGCAACAGTAACATCTGCAGAAGAAAGACCATCTTCCAGCCAAACTAAAATGTCTACTTCTTTTAGCGGACAATGTGATAAGATCCCTTTCTTACGGCCACGCCAATCGCTACAAATTCCAGATGAGGCACAAAAACAGCAGGTGCTTCAACGGATATCAAGTGCTCCTTTAAGTGGGCTCTCCTCCACATCAACTTCAACATCACAAATACTCCAGCCCTCAAAGGTGTCACCCAAATCGCACTTGCTTCCTCACAGCTCCCAAATCTCCAGCTGCCCGTCTGAGTATGAGGTAGAACAGATGGTTGAGTCTGCAGAGCTGTTTACTCATACTATAGCCTGGGAATCAGAGGTCGACTCCAGCGCTTCTGTGAATCCAGACGAGGAAATGATCTGCACTGATGCCCAGAATCTTTATGAGTCGGATCCAGGACCAGACGCAGAAGGTTCTGACCATAATGTAGACCCTCATTCCCAAACTGTAACTCCTGTTGGTGGAGACAATGAGGAAGACGATGATAAGACTCAAATACCTGATTGGAGCGACAACTTTAGTTTTTTGTCAGGGCAGGAACAGGTTGGCTCTGAGGACGACGGGTGTGATAACGCACAGGGTGATGATGATGAGGTCGGAGATCCCACTTACTGTCAACCCACAGTCAGCCAAGAGATGAGGTCAGCAGAGGAGGTGGAGGAAGATGCTAGTGACGACGAGGTCAGGTTGCGCCTTCCTGGACAGAGACGTAGTACTGGAAGCACGTCAACAACTGCATCCTCAAACACAACTCTGCCTCTCACCACAAGTCGTGGTGGCTCTTCAGGTCGCATGGGTGCTAAGCCTTGCATAGCCTGGGCATTTTTTCAGATCGATAAAGATGACCCAACTCGTGTTATCTGTAACATTTGTCAGCAAAAGCTAAGTAGAGGCCAAAAAATACATAGTTTGAGTACTTCATGCATGAACCGGCACATGGACATGAAGCATAAGTTGCAGTGGGAAGCTCAGTGTGCTACAATGCGGCCTAGCCGGCCGGGCCAATCACCGTCTGCCATATCTTGTGCATCCGCGGCCTCTTCATCCTCTGTGACTGGGGGGACAGCAGTCACACCTGTTTTGGGGCGCAGACCTGCCACCTCTTTACCCGCAACAGCCAGCGTGATTGGCAGGTCATCATTTTCTTTGGAGGTGGTAACACCAGCTGGTGTTGAGCGCTGTCCGACATCGATAGCACCACCTTTGGATCAAGGCAACCTAACATGTCCGCCTGCATCTTCCTCACAGACCGGCAGTTTGCCGGGGACACCCTTATCAACCCCGTCTAAGCACAATAGCCAGCCCTCGGTCCCTCAGATGTGGACAAGTAAAAGACCATTTCCTCCTAGCCATGAGAAAGCTAAGAGGTTGAATTTCACCATCTGCAAGCTCTTGGCTACAGAAATGCTGCCTTTCCGCCTGGTGGACACAGAGGATTTTCGAGACCTTATGTCCGTCGCAGTGCCCCAGTACCAGATGCCCAGTCGGCACTACTTCTCAAAGAAAGGTGTGCCTGCGCTCCACCAGCATGTCGCACACAACATCACCGCTTCTTTGAGAAACTCTGTGTGTGACAGGGTGCATTTCACCACAGACACTTGGACGAGTAGGCATGGACAGGGGCGTTACATGTCGCTGACTGGGCACTGGGTAACTATGGTGACAGCAGGACAAGGGGCTGCTGTCCAAGTCTTGCCGTCCCCACGAGTTGTGCGTCAATCCTCTTTATGTCAAAGTTCCTCCACTGCTTCTGCCTCCTCAACCTCCTCTCGGTCTTCCACCTGCACCCAAAGCCTGTCTGGTCATGCCACAAGCTTTCTAACTGCGCAGAAGGGATCCTGCACACCTCCTTACTATGCTGGCAGTAGGGCTCAACGTCATCAGGCGGTTTTTACATTGAAATGTCTGGGAAATGTGAGTCACACAGCTGAGGAGTTGTGGTCAGCTCTGGAGAACCAATTTCATGAATGGTTGTCTCCACTGGACCTGAAACCAGGGAAGGCCGTGTGCGACAATGCTGCAAACCTGGGTGCGGCCCTTCGCCGGGGCAATGTCACACACGTGCCTTGTATGGCTCACGTGTTGAATCTGGTTGTCCAGCAAGTTTTAGCCCACTATCCCAGACTAGATGGCCTTCTGCAGAGGGCACGGTCGCTGTGTGCTCACTTCCGCCGTTCGCATCCCGCAGCTCAGCGACTTACATCTCTACAGAAGTCGTTGGGCCTGCCACTTCACCGGCTAAAATGCGATGTGCCTACCCGGTGGAATTCAACTCTGCACATGTTGCAGCGATTGTGGCAGCACCGACAAGCCCTGGTGCAATACGTTCTGACGTATAGCCTGGGCCAACGAGATTCAGAGGTGGGGCAAATCACGCTGGAGGAGTGGTCTCAGATCAGGGACCTATGCACCCTTCTGCACAGTTTTGAAATGGCGACGAAGATGTTTAGTGCTGACGATGCCATTATCAGCATGACTATTCCGGTGATTTACATGCTGGAGCACATGTTAAACAGAATTCGGAGTCAGGTGGTGGCACAAGAGGAGGTGGAGGAAGTAGAGGAGGAGGAGTTGTATGCGGAAGGGCTAACATCTGCAAGGTCCAGACGGTCGGCAGCACCAAGGCGGCAGGCATGTGAGGGTGGGGGAGATGGTTTTACCAGGGCGCATGGTAGCAGCCAAACTAGTGAGGAAGGTGCAGGAGCCCAGGAAGAAGTGGAGGACGAACTGATGGAAGACTCATCAGATGAGGGAGACCTTGATCACATTTCTGTTGTGCGAGGTTGGGGGGAGAGGACAGAGGAAGGAAGCATGATTGTTACCTCGCCAACAACACAACAGGGACTTGGTGCTCCTGGATGCGCAACACACATGAGTGCCTTCTTGCTGCACTACCTGCAACATGACCCTCGAATTGTGAGAATTAGAAATAATCCTGACTACTGGGTTGCCACACTGTTAGATCCCCGGTACAAAAGTAAATTTGCAGAAATTATTCCTGCCATAGAAAGGGATGCACGCATGCAGGAGTATCAGCAGAGACTGTTGCAGAATCTTACATGTGCTTTTCCACAAAATACCAGTGGTGCACGTAGTGAATCTCACAGTTCCAACTTGTCAACCGTGGGACCGTCAAGTGTTCAGCACTCAAACCGTAACAGAACCACAGTATCTGCTGGTAACATCAATTTTGCGGAATCATTTCACCACTTTTTTAGCCCATCCTTTGCAAGGCCACAGGAGACAAGAAGTCTGACACATAGTCAACGCCTAGAGACGATGGTACAGGAGTATCTCCAAGTAAACATTGAAGCCACGACTGTGTCACTGGACCCTTGCTCTTTTTGGGCTTCCAATATGGATAAATGGCCGGAGCTAGCCACTTACGCCTTGGAGATCTTGTCATGCCCCGCAGCCAGCGTTCTGTCTGAACGTGTGTTCAGCGCTGCTGGTGGTGTGCTGACAGATAAGCGCACGCGGCTCTCCACTGATAATGTAGACAGACTCACGTTCATAAAGATGAACAAATCATGGATCCGAAATGACTTTTCTACCCCTGTGTCATCCTGGGGAGAGTAAAAGCTTGATGATTGGTTAAAATCACCCTACCAACCGTTTTAAGCTTTCAAATTACTAATCATGTTTATCTGTATCTTGACTGGAAAATAATTTGGGCTTTGTAGCAGTGTGCAGCACTGATCCTATTAGGCCATCTATACTAAAGCTTCACCAGATTTAAAATTAAAAATAATTTTTAGCTGCATCTAGCCCGGAAAATAATTTTGGGGCTCCGAGATGCGCAAGGCACATAAGTGCCTTCTTGCTGCACTACCTGCAGCATGACCCTCATATTGTCAGAATTCGAAGTAATCATGACTACTGGGTTGCCACACTCTTAGATCCCCCAAACTTTTCGATCAACCTTTTCATTTTAATAAAGACCAAAAAAATGGTCATTTTTGAAATTATAAGCATTAGCAGGTTGTTAGAAACTGAAATCAAACAGTTTTCAACTCAAAACTTTATTGTAGGTGATGTTACATTTGCACATAGGACCCCTTGTTCGTAAGGAGCTTCTGAACTCTCTCGTCCATTGAATTTGTCAGGTTTTGGATGGTTTCTGCTTCAATTGTTTTGCATGAGGACAGAATACCCTCCCAGAGCTGTTGCTTAGATGTGAACTGCCTCCCGCCATCATAGACACTCCTTTTAATGATGCTCCAAAGGTTCTGAGTGGGGTAGAGGTCAGGGGAGCATGGGGGTCACACCATAAGTTTGTCCCCTTTTATGCCCATATCAGACAGAGATGCAGATGTTTTATGTGCAGCATGAGATGGTGCATTATCATGCAGAAAAATGATCTTGCTGTGAAATACACGGTTCTTCTTCTTGAACCATGGCAGGAAGTGCTGTTTGAGAAAATCCACATACATTATGGAGTTCATCTTTAGCGCCTTCAGGGATCCTAAAGGGGCCGACAATCTCTCTCCCCATGATTCCAGCCCAAAACATTACTCCACCTCCTCCTTGTTGGCGCTGTAGCCGTGTTTGCGTGGGGTGTCCATCAACCAGCCATCCTCCACTCCATCCATCTGGACCATCGAGCGCTGCACGGCACTCATCCGTGAACAAAACAGTTTTGAAATCAGTCTTCATGTAATGTTTGGCCCACTGGAGCCGTTTCTGCTTGTGTGAAGTGGATAGAGGAGGTCGACAGGATGGCGCATGCACAGCTGCAAACCTCTGAAGGACCCTGCATCTTGTTGTTCGGGGGACGTTGGAGGCACAAGCAGCTTCAAAAACTTGTCTGCTGCTATGACAAGGCTTTTTTGCCGCTGCTCTTTCAACCTGACGTAATTGCCTGTAGGAAAGAGTCCTCAATTTGCCCTTATCAGCACGCACACGTGTGTACTGTGAATCAGCTACATACTTCTTGATTGCCAAGACACTTCATCCTGATCATCGCACAATGTTGATTGTAGTCATGCCTTGACCTAAACACTCCACAATTTGTTGCTTCTCAGCAGCCGACACATCCTTTTTCTTTCCCATTTTGGCAGAAAATGTAGGCTGCTTAATAATGTGAGAGAGCCTTCTTAAGTAGTCTTGCCTTTCATTGGACACACCTGCCAAACTAATTAGCACAGGTGTCTGCAATTGCTTACAGTGATATAAAGAGCCCTGACACACATCACCATCAATGAGTTTAACTGACAAACAAACAAATTCTTCCCTTATCACTCCTAAACACTTTTTGCATAATAATTTGGAACACAGTGTACATGTGCTTTTCCACAAAACACCAGTGGTTCACGTAGTGAATCTTACAGTTCTAACTTGCCAACCGTGGTCTGTATGGAGTTGTTCAATAAAGGGCCCAAAATTAAGATAACATAGATGGGAGAGGTCTCTATGAATAGGAATTCCTAAGTATTTGATACCCTGTGAGGGCCAGGCAAAGGGAAAGTTGGACTGGATGGAATCCTATATGGATTTGGGGAGGGAGACATCGAGGGCCTCAGACTTCGCTGCATTGATTTTAAAATTTTACCATGTAACAAAGTGATCTATTTCAGCCATAACAGCAGGGATGGATATATGTGATTGAGTGATATATACTAGGACATCATCAGCAAATAGAGAGCACTTGTACTCGGTGCCTCCCACCTCAATCCACCTAATATTGGGGTTATGGCGAATTGATGAGAGCAGGTGCTCCGTCACTAGGATGTATAAGAGAGGGGACAGAGGACATCACTGCCTTGTCCCATTGGTGATTGTGAAAGGTGATGAAAATGTTCTGACGCACCCCCTGGGCCTTGGGACACCCGGAGCCGGACCCTTTTTGGTGGATGCTGGTGGTTGTAGTCTTCGTGGCGGCGACCCGGTTCCGTGGCTCAGGGCGGTCAAACCAGTGGCGGAACTATTTATGTGGTTTTGATGTTTAAATGTCCGACTACGCCACCCGTGGATTGCGGTCAGAGTGAACCGCCGCTACAGGACAGACCGCTGAGGCTGGTGTTGTGGGTGCAGCAGAGCGTAGCATAACTCCCCACGGGAGGAGTATAGCCTCAGGGCAGTGTATGCGGAGGATGGGGGTGATGGTGCAGGGCAGCAGCAGTAACGACACGGAGTCAGTGATGCAGTTCAGGGCCTTTACTCACAGTTCTTATTATCCAGACCACGTCTGCAGGTAACGGCTGCCCACGTCGTACTGTGCTCACCAGGTGAGGGGCTCAGACAACTCCCAGATAACTTTGGAGCACTTCACAGGACCCCCTTTGTGTGTCCTTTGTCTGGCCTTTCTTACCAACACTTCTGTCCGGCTGCCTCGGGCCTCCTCTTGGTAAACTTGGCGCCAGTTTCCCTGACCCTATGTGGTGCCTTCCTAGCGGGTGTAGCGAGGGGCTGCGCCACATAAAATGTCAGAGCCTCCGGTTTCTAGCTGAGGGTCGTTTCCTGCCTCCACTAGTTCGGGGACCGGTCTCCCCCTTTGGCCTGACCCCTCCACGCAGGTGGATTCGGGCGTGCGGTGGCGACTCGCCCGTCCGCACCCCTGGGATCCCTTCATTCCTCGTTCCTGGAGCCTTCTCCGCTCCTCTTCCTTCCTTCTCCCTCTTCCAGGCCTGGGCCTCTGTTACTAGGCCCGCCTCCGGAGCAGAGCTCATGCAGAGCCCCTGCTCCCTGCCACTTCTGCTCAGACTTCTCTGCACTGAACTAAGATGGTGCCCACCTTTTATACTCCCTTCTCAATGCACCCAGGAACTGCTTCCTCCCTGCTCCTGCACTACAGGGTTCCCCTTCCTCAGTGTTCCCTCCCCCCACTCCAGCCAGGGACAGGGACTGTCGTGCCCATCTCAGGGGCATATTGGTCGCCCTGCCCCACGGCAATGTGGTGTAATGCATGCAGGTGTCGGGTCCTGATCCACACTCCATCCTTACCTGAGAGTGAGATATCACACCTCTGGGTGAGGTGCAATACGTCTGTAGCAACCGAGCCCTCAGGGTGCTACAGTTCCATTTATCTTCAGCCTAGGTGACGTATTGCGATACAGGGCCGTGATTTTGGCTATAAAAGGGTCCCCTAGACCCCTACCCCAAGCTTTTTAAGAGAATCATATATGGCGTGCCAGGAGACTCTATGGAATGCTTTCTCAGCATCCAACGAGAGTATCTAATTACAAATTTTTAACTGCATCTAGCCCAGGAAATACTTTGTGCCTAGTAGCAGTGTCTGCTAGTGAGCGGATTATCCCGGCTGTTAAGCAAGCTGCACCACCTGTAGTTTAGACACTTAATTTTTTCAAAGGAAATGCTTCGGGACCATGGGATACTTAGTGAAGAGCATCAGGAGGCACCCCAAGGCATAGGGGCTGGGACTGGCAGTAGGATGCCTTGCGGTGGACAGCCGAGCTCGATCCTTATAAAAGCTTTTTAACTGCAGCAGCTTTAGTGGACGCTACTGGAGCTGGAATTACCGCGGCTGCTGGCATGAGACTTGCCCTCCAATAGATCCTTGTAAATGGATTTAAAGTGTATTCATTCAAATTAGAGAGACAATTTAAATTAAAAAGCTTAGAGCTGCCTCCACCACAGGGGGGCTCGCTCGACCCACCAGCGGACAGGCACCAGTATTGGGAGACGGGGGCTGGCCGTCAGGGTTCACCGCGGCTGTGGCACAAAGCCGGCGACACGGAGGTGGCACGGGCAGGAGCGGACTGGCCGTGTCGGCTTCTCACTTTTTGGATTTTAGAAGGGCATGACATGCCTATATCTGTGCCTCCCCCTCCTTTTACTCCTCCACCTCTTTTATTTTCGCATGACTATATGTACTTGTCACTTTTCCATGTGTTAGTTATGTCTTCTGAGCAGTTTGTCAGCTTTTGGACACCTTTGAAGGTGTTTTCTATGTGTTTCTATGTGTTTTTGTTTGCCTGCCATTGGTTTTAACGGTGTTCGAAGGTGTTCGACGAACAGTTCGACGAACAGTTCGGCGAACACACGGGTGTTCGACGAACCAAACCGAACTCGAACACTACGGGGGTGGCTCAACACTATTAAGGAGACAAGTCCACCTTAATGAGAGTAAAGAGGTGTGAAATGACACAACAAAGGGTAAACTTATTCCTAAAAGTGCAAGGGATTAGACACTGAAGACGAACAAGGAGTATCTACACCAAGGGAGTCTGTAGACTCATGCCTGAGCAAGAAGAGATGTGCCATGTTAGAAAGCCACTGTGATAAATGTGAAAGTAGGCCACAAGAGTGTGGAAAGTGCCAAACTAATGCTGCCAGGAGAGGTGGCTAAGAGAGTGGTTGAGTGTTAGGGCTCATTCACACAACCGTTTTTTCCACGTACTAGAAAAATTGACCAATTGTTGTGATCAGAGTTTGAACAGAGCATGGTCCGAGTGTCATCCGTTTTTCTCGTACGTGGAAAAAAAAGTTTCTCCACCTTCTCCATTGTGAGAGTCCATGAAAATCGAACCACACTGGGATGTCATCTGAGTGCGGTCCAATTTTTTCACTGAGCCATTGACTTGCACTGCTGATTTTGATCCGACCATCAGATCAAAATCGGACATGTCTCCCCGCAAAATCTGACATGTGAACGGCCCTATAAAATATCACAAGTACGAGTGCTACCTGTGAAAAACACCAATAGCACTCGTAAGTGAAATTCAGATGTCTGAATGAGCCCTAATAGCAAGAGAGATGTATTGAGAGAGACATAGAAACTGTGCCAAAGGGAAGGTAGAGCTGCTGAGGAGATTGCCAGCAAATTGTTGCCCCATATGAGACTGTTGCCTCCCGTGAGTACAGGTTTAAACAACATCTGTGTGTGACTGCATCCCTGAATGGGGAACCACTCTACTGCACCTGATTTTATATTTAGAAGAGCAACCCAACCCCTTTTAGAAGGTTGATTAATACTTTATAGTTCTTATCAGTCATTTGCACAGGGAGCTAATGCAAGACAACAGGCATCAGAAATGTAATTTTTCAGCGGGACCATGATCTTCAGTACAAGGTCAAGAATGGTGGGACAACAAATGTTCTACACGGTCAGAGTCCGGGTTTAAGTCTAGTCAAGGATTTGTATAACGTTGACCTCGCACATCATGATGATGGATAGGGATTCGGTGACCTGGTTCTCCACAAAATATATGGTAAGACCCAGCATCTTTGGCATCTGCATACGGTTAGACTCCCAAATTTTTAACGAAAAGTGAACTTAGTACATGGTTCAAGGCGATTGGAGGAGGCTGCACTGGATCCCAGCCAGGGGGAAGAGCAGTGTCTGATACCGGGCAGCAGTAACTGGGTGGCATCTGGATAATGGATCTAATTGGGTGCCGTTCTGTATACCTGGCCCATTTTCTCTCAGCAGAATATGAGCAATCAAAAAGTGACACAAATACTTGTATTCACCATAAACATTCTGCATCCTTTTTTCTTCGAACACTACGCTATTCCTCAGCGAAAAGTGTGAAAAAATTGTCAATAACTTTAATATCGTTACACTTTAATTGACAATGGGATGTGTCCCAGCTCTGGTCAATTGAAGACAGTCTTGAGAAGAGAGTTTCCTTCCCGCTATGTAATTAACAGGCCAAAAAAGAATACATAGATGGGAATTGTCTACATGCAATATAGTGACATTCTTTATATACAGTTTATATGCAGCAACACTCGTTGACCAGTAGAGGGCAGCAGAGTTGTCATATACTTTCTGTCAACGCTCAGCAATTGATGCTAAATGTGTGTACTGAAATGTAAGCATTTATGTACTGTGTATATATATATATATATATATATATATATATATACTGTATATATATATATATATATATATATATATATATATATGGGCTTAACTATGCTAGATGCAGGGGTTGTGTTACATACCTGGCGGCGTCCTTGCATAGTGGTCCATCTCCCACTGTGCAAGAGCGCGCACTTGATTTCCAGTCCAGACTGCCACTCTGGCTTCTTTCCATACTGTCTGCTTTGCTCTGCTCTGGCTGCTTAGGGCGACGCCCGCTGAACTTCCTTTTTCTTGTAGCTGCTGCAGACGCACCACTAATGCGTCCTCAGCCTATTGCTGTCTGTCACCTGGTATTTAAACCAGCTCCTCCTTGGAATCCATGCCTGAGCATCTTGTTCTGTCAGTTGGCTTCTAGTCACTGATGTGCCAGGCCCTGTCGATGTTTCCTGCCTTGCGGTATCAGTTCCCGTGTCTGAACTGTGTCCTGTCTGTGCACTCTAGCCAGCTGTCTTTCTGCCTTTCCTGGAGGCTGTATTTCCAGGCCTGTGTGAACATGCTCTTAGCCTGTTCGTCCCGCCCTCTGGGGGCCACATACCCAGACTCGCTTTGGTATCTCGCTACTGTAACTGTTCTTGTCTGAACTGTCTTCTAGTTTCTTACCTGTTTTGTCTTTATGTCCGTTTGCTTCCTTTTTGTGCAGTGTCTGAACCAGCACTTGGCTTTACCTAGGCTCGTTCCTGCATTTTGTTGCAGTAACTGTTCTTGTCTGAACTGTCTCCTGGCCTCTTACCTGTTTTGTCTCTGTGTCCGTTTCCTCTCTTTTTCTGCAGAGTCTGAACCTGCACCTAACTCCTACTCGTTGTCGCTGTACTTCTGTTTGTGAGTTTGGAGTCCACTCGCTACTTCCTTGCAAGTACCTTGTGTGTATCTGGTTCTGCTTTTCCCTTCCAGTCTGTTCCGTGTGAACAGAGTCCTGTCCCCTCTGCTCTGTCTTTGCTCACCTCTTCGGCGATTTATCTCTGTCCTGTCTTACTTACCGCTTCGGCGGTTCCTGCCCACTCAGCCTTGTCTATCGCATC
This sequence comes from Phyllobates terribilis, assembly GCF_046119375.1. Classification (NCBI taxonomy): domain Eukaryota; kingdom Metazoa; phylum Chordata; class Amphibia; order Anura; family Dendrobatidae; genus Phyllobates; species Phyllobates terribilis. Next base: position 142,044,879 of record NW_027362770.1, read on the forward strand.
TGCGGTTTTGCTCTGCTCAGCCTTGTCTACTGCATCTGCGGTTTCGCTCTGCTCAGCCTTGTCTACCGCGTCTACGGTTTCGCTCTGCTCAGCCTTGTCTACCGCGTCTGCGGTTTCGCTCTGCTCAGCCTTGTCTACAGTGTCTGCGGTTTCGCTCTGCTCAGCCTTGTCTACCGCGTCTGTGGTTTCGCTCTGCTCAGCCTTGTCTACAGCGTCTGCGGTTTCGCTCTGCTCAGCCTTGTCTACCGCGTCTGCGGTTTCGCTCTGCTCAGCCTTGTCTACCGCGTCTGCGGTTTCGCTCTGCTCAGCCTTGCCTACCGCGTCTGCGGTTTCGCTCTGCTCAGCCTTGTCTACCGCGTCTGCGGTTTCGCTCTGCTCAGCCTTGTCTACCGCGTCTGCGGTTTCGCTCTGCTCAGCCTTGTCTACCGCGTCTGCGGTTTCGCTCTGCTCAGCCTTGTCTACCGCGTCTGCGGTTTCGCTCTGCTCAGCCTTGCCTACCGCGTCTGCGGTTTCGCTCTGCTCAGCCTTGTCTACCGCGTCTGCGGTTTCGCTCTGCTCTGCTTGATTACCGCGTCTGCGGCTCTGAACCCGTCTCCCAGTCTGTACTGGACCCTACCCAGCCTGCGCTCTAGCCTGCCTGTTCCTGTATTCCCCGGTGTGGGTCAACAGCCGTGTCCGGGGTCTGACCTGGAGTGGCACCTGGTCCCTCTACTCGGTTCCTCCCTGGTGCACTGGGGTCGTATGCCGTCGTGCGACCTTGGTCGGATCGGGCAGATACTTAGTTACGCCCCTCCAGGCACTCTCCTGTTCATGGCACAGTGGGATCACTAATCACGCACACACCAGTCAGTCCGGGCACGTGCATTACAGGTTGCATTTGCACCCTTGCACTGGAGCTTAGAACGCCCAAAAGGTCCCTTTGGCCCATATGAACTCAGTTCCTCTAGGTGCACTTGCAAAAAGTCAGAGATTTTGTAGGATTACAGTCAGGTGTATGAGTAACTAATTATACCAGACAGGTGATAATGATCATCAGTTTCATATGTAGGTTAATCACAGTCAACTGAAATAGAAACAGCTGTGTAGAAGGCTTAAAACCAGGTGAGGAACAGCCAAACTCTGCTACAAGGGTTAGGTTATGGAAGACAGTTTCATCCCACTATGACGAGACCAAGCACAACAACAAGACACAAGGTAGTTATACTGCATCAGAAAGATCTCTCCCAGGTAAAGAGTTCAAAGCAGACTGGGGTTTCAAGATATGCTGTTTAAGCTATTACGAAGCACCAATAACTGGGCAACATTGACGACCACACAATGGTCAGCCAAGGAAACTTAGTGCCACAGATCATACACCATGGCGAGACTGAGCACAGCTACAAGACACAAGGTAGTTATACTGCACCAGCAACCTCTCTACCAGTCAAGGATTTTAAAGAACACTGGGGTTTCATGATGTGCTGTGCAAGCTCTTTTGAGGAAGCAACAAGAAATAGATAATGTTTCAAAAATATGCTGAACATCTTCCAATTTCACAGGGAAGTAAACATGATGTGTCTTTCATCTACTGTATTAAGTTTCCTGGCCCGTCCACTGAGTCTATACTTGTAATTTCTACTTTTATTTGTGAGGATCACTGCTGACAAGCAGGGCTGGAGTAAGGTTGGTATAAGATCCTGTGAAAAAGAATACTGTGGTAGCCCCATTTTGCATCCATTAGCCAAATATAGGAGAGGTGTCTGCACATGGCCCACTGCACTTTGCCACGTCTCATGCTTGGCCACCTATTTTCTTAAAGAAGCACTCTCATCAAAGTTTGTATCCTCTTAATATATTGCCATCATCATATTTTATGGCACTGTGTACTTACAATTGCTCATTTTGCCTTTCTACCCAGCTAATTCTTCTCTTTTCCATTAGGTCTATTACACCACGTGATTAAAAACTGACCAGCTAAATCCTTCTAAGCTCTATGTAGAATCAGGAGGTCAATTTTTCCTGCATGACTCATCAGCCACTGCAAAAGTCCCTGGCAGGGGGAAGGAAGGAACAGCTGGGTCAGGAGTTGTAGAGGGGAATGTTTTCTGCAGGGACAAGAGACTTCCTCTTTCTACATAAAGCTGAGAAAAGAGAAGAATTAGCTGGGTAGGAAGGCAAAATGAGCAATTGTAAGTACACAGTGCTGTATAATATGATGATTGTAATATATTAAGAGCATAAAAACTTTGATGGGAGGAGGAGGAGGGCTTCTTTAAGTTTATTAAATTTAGCAACAGCCTTTAGGACACCCTTGCTTTACTGAGAGCTGGGATCCCAGAGATGAGTAATATATATGCTACCTATATAAATAGTGATTGCTATAGGAGTAACTAGAAAAGATTGGAGATGACCCATGTGCCATCTTTATATTTCCGATGATCTATAATCTTTAGGAATGAGGGTGGAAATTGGTGGTTCCTCTCTTAGTGAAGGTCCACCATTTGACAACGCCAAAGGAGTATTTCAGGGATCCTATAAGCCCCCTATCCAGCTCTTCTCCCCATAGAAGTCAATGGATGGAGCAGGCATATTGCCCATACCCTCTATACCCCTTTGGTATGAAAGGCTTCCATACTGATCCCATAGAGACTGCGCGTTTTTTATTAAATTTAGCTGCGGGTTTTTGATCCTCCTATTGCTAAAGGCACTAATTCTGTTAATGACATTATATTAGGTAATCCATATATATTGCAAAAATTGGAATTCTCCTCTGTGTAAGTTAAAAGGGCGGTAGACTATTAAAATCTAATTTTTTGACCAAAGAAGGTGGCAGAGAATCTTGACAGATCCCTGGCTAATCTGTATATATCATGCACGGAGTTGCTGTTTCCCCCACCGCAGTACCCTGCACAGCCGCCCTATACAATGCACTGAACATTCAAGAACTCCCTCTATTGTATGCATGGGGTTTCTGTAAGCGCTTGTATTGTTGGATGTCATAGGGAATCAATCAGCAGGTTTTATCATGGCACCGATGCCCTGCCCCCTCCTGTCGCTGCTCCGTGGTATTATCAGTGCTCGTTTCGCCTGTGGCCCACACCCATAGGCTGCAGTTAGCTGTGGCTGGATGCTGCTGATTACAATGCATGGGGCATGGGTGTATGACCTTCTCTGTCGTCAGCATGTTCCTAAAATTCCTTACACTAGGCAAACTCCTCTCTCATCAGTAAATTGTCATTTTTGCCGTGTGGTTGATCGCTGACCCAAATTTGCACCTGGTGGAATTTTTTATTTTTATTTTTTGCATTTTTTTCAATTAATGAAAGTGTTGATGAAGTTTGTATTTTCTTTAAAAAAAAATCACAAAACTTCTGCAGTTTTATTCAAATTGCTTATATGGCACCCTACGTATTCTGCAGCGCTGTACAAAGATTGTAATTGCTCGTATTGACTCCGGTCCCCGTTTTTAAAGGGTTTTGTCCACTTTCATGCGAGTAAAATAACTATACTTAAAATAGCAAACTTCTTTGATACAGTGCTGGTTCCCCTACAGCGGTGACGTCACATCAGTCGCTGAGCTCACGGCACGTGACTTCAACTCCAGCACAGCTGCTGAGCTCAGTAACTTTCTAGAGGGGTGATGTGACGTCACCGCTGAAGGGGAACCGGCACTGGACCCAGAGAGGACAACCCCTTTAAGCTGGCTACACTCATGCGACTCTCCCTATAAACATAGCTCGGCCTATTCAAACTACCTGATACTTAAAGGGGTATTTCCATTTCTATGATCCTATCTCAATATGTAGTAGGCGTAATAATAATAATAATAATATTAGCAAATACCTGCAATTAGAAATGTAGTATAGTTTTTCTGATTCTTTATGTCTCTTTCCTCATGTGCAGGGCATTGCAGGACCTTAGGTATCCATGGTTACGACCACTGTTATAGTGACAGCTGGTTGCTAGTGGTCGTAACCATGGATACCTAAGGTCTTGCAACACCTGCACATGAGGAATCAGAAAAACTATACTACATTTCTAAATGGAGGTGTTTGCTAATATTATTATACATACTGAGATTGGATCTTGGAGATGGGAATACCTCTCTAAGCACAATATATTGTCGGCCAATCCCAATCGACCGACTGGTATGGCCGAATTTAAAGGGGACATCCGAGACTAATATATTGATGACCGTTCTACGGGATAGGTCATCAATATAGGATTAATGAGTCTCCCCTCCCACCCAACTTTTTAGAGAAAGAAGTAAAAAAATTTGTGCAAAAATTGCAGACGTACATAAAATGGCTCACGCGGAGTACATTCGCGCAAACGTTTTTGCGTCTTTTTTAAAAAGTTCCAACTGATGACTCAACTGAAAATATCTGAAAAAGAAAAACCCAGCCTACAATCGGATACATAGGGAAAAAAAACAACAGGCGAACACATATAGAATAGACTTAAAATTAAAAATAGGAGAAAAACACCAAAAACTAGACAAAAAAAAGGCTCAAATGCAATAATGAATCGAGCCAGTGGCGTACCGCCAATGGCGGCAGGCCACGCCACTGCTATGGGGCCCGTGACCGGAAGGGGGCCCGTGAGCCGGGAGGGCCCCAAACAGTGTGGGAACCAGGAGGATAGGTGAGTATTGGGGGGGAGGGAGGTTGCGGCGGCGGAGGAGCGAGCACACGCGGTAGCCGGCTGCTGCAGCTACCACGTGTGCCCGCTGCTAAAGAGAAATGAATATTCCCTCTTCTCCACTCCCATGGGCGTGGAGAAGAGTGAATATTCATCTTCTTAAGTAGCGGCCAAGGAGGAGCGCTGAGCCCCGGCTCCTGCTGTCAGTGCCCGCTGCTAAAGAGAAAGCATATTCACGCTTCTCCACGCCCATAGTCCCGGCATGGAGAAGCGTGAATGTGCCAGCAGCGGCTCATCTCGGCTTCTGAGAGCGCGCGTTGCTCAGATGCCGACATGAGCTGCCGCAGACAGGACGTAGCGCTGGAGCAGAGGTGAGGAAGGAAGTGAGGATAAGTGTTTATTATTTTATGTGTGCAGTGATTGGGGCCATACATAGTAGGATTGGGGAATAAGGAGGCCACACATACCAGGATTGGGGGGATTGGGGAGGCCACACATACCAGGATTGGGGGGATTGGGGAGGCCACACATACCAGGATTGAGGGGGGGGATTGGGGAGGCCACACATACCACAGATTGGGGGGGATTGAGGAGGCCACACATGCCAGGATTGGGGGGATTGGGGAGGCCACACATGCCAGGATTGGGGGGGGATTGGGGAGGCCACACATAGCAGGATTGGGGGGATTGGGGAGGCCACACATAGCAGGATTGGGGGGATTGGGGAAGCCACACATACCAGGATTGGGGTGATTGGGGAGGCCACACATACCAGGATTGGGGGGGATTGGGGAGGCCACACATACCAGGATTGGGGGGGGGATTGGGGAGGCCACACATACCAGGATTGGGGGCGGGATTGGGGAGGCCACACATACCAGGATTGGGGGGGATTGGGGATGCCACACATACCAGGATTGGGGGGGGATTGGGGAGGCCACACATACCAGGATTGGGGGGGGGATTGGGGAGGCCACACATACCAGGATTGGGGGCGGGATTGGGGAGGCCACACATACCAGGATTGGGGGGGATTGGGGAGGCCACACATACCAGGATTGGGGGGGGGGGATTGGGGAGGCCACACATACCAGGATTGGGGGGGGGGGATTGGGGAGGCCACACATACCAGGATTGGGGGGGGATTGGGGAGGCCACACATACCAGGATTGGGGGGGATTGGGGAGGCCACATGTAGCACCCTGAGGATTCGGCTGCTACAGGGGTATTGCACCTCAACCCAGAGGTGTGATATTCCACTCCCGGGCAAGGATGGAGAGTGGGACTGAGCTCGGTAGGCTGCATGCACTACATACATCCCATTTCCGAGGAACAGACCAACGGTACTCCCACTTAGAAATGTGCAGGTACGACCGAGTCTGTTCCTGGCTGGAGTGGGAGGGGGGTGGAACATCCCATGTAGTGTAGGGGCAGATAGGGGGAGCAGTCTGGGTAGTGATAGGAGCTCATTGGGTGCTGGTCACCTGAGCTCACACATAGAGGGATATATAAGGTGGGCACCAACTAGAATCAGGGTCAGATGCAGAGGAGTCTGTCAGATGCAGAGAACAAGTCAGTTGGAGACAGCAAGACAGCTGCAGAGGAGCAGACAGCAAGCAGAGAGAGGAAGTCAGCCTGCAGCAAGGGAGAAGAGTGACCCTGAGTGAGAGAGGAGCAGAGAAGGAGTACCCAGAGGGGGAAGACTGAAGGGACCCAAGAACCCAAATTAGAGCATCGGGTGAGGAGTCAGCAAAAGGGTACCGGAACCCAAACTGGTGGGGGTAAAAACAATCCCCAGCCAGAGACCGGAGGCCGTGGGCAGCATCTGCCACGGCCACCCACCACATTCACCCCGAAGGCACACCACATGAAGGGTCAGGGAACCCAAGGCCAAGGGTGTCCCAACAGAAGGCCCGAGGGAGCTGGACCTAGGTGGATCCCTGGTGGGGACGGCTGAAGAAAGGACAGAGGGAGAGCTCAGGGCCACGCTCCGGACTTGTTTGGGGGTTGGCTGGATCCAGGACCTGGTGGACGCAGCACGGCTCGGGTGGTCACTAGCAGCTGGAGTGACCAGTACAACATCTGCAGTAAGTAAACACCCTTAACTGCACAACCCGACTCTGTCTTCACTGCCGTCTGCACTACACCACCACAACCCCCATCCTCTGCGCCTGTCCCCTCTGAGGCTATACCCCTCCCGTTGGGGGTTACCATCACAAGCTGCGCACCCACCATCAGCCTCAGCGGACCCTGCTGCAGCGGCGGCCACAGTGACCGCATCACAACGGGTGGCGTAGTCGACACAAAAGAACTTTGGTAACATCTGTAGAACTGCCACATCACACTGAGCTTGACGCCCTGGGCACGGGACCGGGTCACAGCCGCTCGGAGACTACAACCCCCCATCTGATCCGGTGCCGGGTATCCCCCTCAAAAAGGAATATGTCCCAGGGGGCGCGTCAACTTTGGCGTAGCCGGCAGGATTACGTGCCCGCAACACCCGGGTACTGCGTGCCTGAAGAAAAGTGCAAGTTTACCTCAGAAAGAAGTCTCCCGCCGGTTCCGGAGGGTCCCCGCCATCGGACTCCATCACCAGTCGTTTCCCGCCGATTGTCCGCCATTTCCAACTTGTTCCCGCCATCTGCAGAGTTTCCCGCCACTGGGCGACGCTTCCCGCCAAAACCGCAGATTTCCCGCCTTGGAAGAGCAGCGGACGCCATTATGGGCGTGCCAAAGGAGGGCAAGAGGCCACCTCCCATCGTGGGCCGGGACAGAAAATGGCGCCAAAAGTGGAAACCGCCCCCACCAACAGAGACTGTGATGCTGGAGGTGTCTGTCAGCGTGAAAGAACTACCCCTGGAGCTGACAGTCACCGAGTTGCCCCGGGACCGCCCTCGAAGTGGGAGGAGACGAAAGAAAAGAACGAAGATGGGTGCCGCCTGGAGCAGTCTGGAGCGAGCGCACCCGGAGGCAAGAAGTTTAACGAGGAGTAGCGGAGAAGTTTACCCGGATATGGAGAAAAAGCAGAGCAGCACCGGCCCGCTGGCCAGGAGCCTGCTGGAAGAAGAGCAGAGCAGCACCGACCCGTTGGTCAGGAGCCTGCTGGACACCACGACCCCACTAGGCCTAGTGGAGGTCCTTGCACAGCTCCCCCGAGACCGGGAGTGTGCACAGACTGCCCTGGAGGGCCTCGCACGGAGGATGGCCCGGGTACAGCGCGAGATATTGGCGGAATGGAGCCGGGAGATGGCCCAGCAAGCTGAAACCAAGACGCAAGCTGAAACCAAGACCCGGAGCACGCCAGCCGAGATGAGGAAGGAGACCGCCTCTGAGGATGGCGCGGGAGGACCCAAGGCCGGAGACGGCGCCGAGGAGGGAGCCGAACGCATGGAGGCAGGTAAAGGGGACGCCTATACCCCAAGCCGTGACACCGCTTACCTGCCCCAGCTCCCCGTCGCAGAGCCCGAAAGTCCCCCTGCTGTGCCCGAAAACGCCATGTCACCGACGCAGACTAGGCCCCAACCGGAAGCCGCCGCCGCGACCCCTGTGACGTCACACGCCTCGACCCCGAGCGTGACCAAGCAGGAAGTACCACCAGCCTGGTCGCAAGGCCTAGTACCCCCGGGCGCCGCAATACCAACAGCGCCCCCTACCTCCGCGGAGCCCCCGGCCTGGTCGCAGGGCCAAGTAGCCCAGGGTGCCGCCGTCCTTACGGTGCCCTTTACCTTCCAGATACCCCAGGCCTGGCCGCAAGGCCCGGGCAACCCGGGCGCCACCACCACCGCGCCCGCACCCGTAAAACCAAGGGTGCCGCGTCTGGGAGGAGGAGCCAGAGGACCCGGACGGGTCTGAAGTAACACCATATCACCAAGAAAAAGCAGGAGGGAGCCGTCGTTGAGGACGGGAGTAGAGACTGTATATAGTTGCCCGTCGGGGCACAGTGAACCGTTGCTGCTAAAATAGTCCCCGTTGGGACCAGTGAACTGTTTACCCGTTAACCCCTTCATCCTACAGGCTGAGGACTGTGAGCAGCCATTCCCTTTCCCTCCTTAACTGGCCGAGGACTGAGAGCGGCCATATTCCCTGTATATAGTTGCGCTTCCTAAAGCGCCCCCTACCGGTTTTATAGGAAAACCAGTTTTTCTAAGAGACTGTCGCACTTTTCCCGGACACACGTTGCACAGTGTCCGGAGGAGGAACCTGAAACAAGAGACGACGAGAATGTTTATATGAAAAGTTTTATATATATAATGTTTTATATGTTTTATTATGTTTATATGAAAAATTTTGTATGTTTTGGTGTTTTTGTCTTTACAGCCCGAGGACGTGCTGTGATTTACCAGGGGGGAATGTAGCACCCTGAGGATTCGGCTGCTACAGGGGTATTGCACCTCAACCCAGAGGTGTGATATTCCACTCCCGGGCAAGGATGGAGAGTGGGACTGAGCTCGGTAGGCTGCATGCACTACATACATCCCATTTCCGAGGAACAGACCAACGGTACTCCCACTTAGAAATGTGCAGGTACGACCGAGTCTGTTCCTGGCTGGAGTGGGAGGGGGGTGGAACATCCCATGTAGTGTAGGGGCAGATAGGGGGAGCAGTCTGGGTAGTGATAGGAGCTCATTGGGTGCTGGTCACCTGAGCTCACACATAGAGGGATATATAAGGTGGGCACCAACTAGAATCAGGGTCAGATGCAGAGGAGTCTGTCAGATGCAGAGAACAAGTCAGTTGGAGACAGCAAGACAGCTGCAGAGGAGCAGACAGCAAGCAGAGAGAGGAAGTCAGCCTGCAGCAAGGGAGAAGAGTGACCCTGAGTGAGAGAGGAGCAGAGAAGGAGTACCCAGAGGGGGAAGACTGAAGGGACCCAAGAACCCAAATTAGAGCATCGGGTGAGGAGTCAGCAAAAGGGTACCGGAACCCAAACTGGTGGGGGTAAAAACAATCCCCAGCCAGAGACCGGAGGCCGTGGGCAGCATCTGCCACGGCCACCCACCACATTCACCCCGAAGGCACACCACATGAAGGGTCAGGGAACCCAAGGCCAAGGGTGTCCCAACAGAAGGCCCGAGGGAGCTGGACCTAGGTGGATCCCTGGTGGGGACGGCTGAAGAAAGGACAGAGGGAGAGCTCAGGGCCACGCTCCGGACTTGTTTGGGGGTTGGCTGGATCCAGGACCTGGTGGACGCAGCACGGCTCGGGTGGTCACTAGCAGCTGGAGTGACCAGTACAACATCTGCAGTAAGTAAACACCCTTAACTGCACAACCCGACTCTGTCTTCACTGCCGTCTGCACTACACCACCACAACCCCCATCCTCTGCGCCTGTCCCCTCTGAGGCTATACCCCTCCCGTTGGGGGTTACCATCACAAGCTGCGCACCCACCATCAGCCTCAGCGGACCCTGCTGCAGCGGCGGCCACAGTGACCGCATCACAACGGGTGGCGTAGTCGACACAAAAGAACTTTGGTAACATCTGTAGAACTGCCACATCACACTGAGCTTGACGCCCTGGGCACGGGACCGGGTCACAGCCGCTCGGAGACTACAACCCCCCATCTGATCCGGTGCCGGGTATCCCCCTCAAAAAGGAATATGTCCCAGGGGGCGCGTCACCACACATACCAGGATTGGGGGGGATTGGGGAGGCCACACATACCAGGATTGAGGAGGCCACACATACCAGGATTGGGGGACTGGGGAGGCCACACATACCGGGATTGGGGAGGCCACACATACCAGGATTGGGGGACTGGGGAGGCCACACATACCGGGATTGGGGAGGCCACACATACCAGGATTGGGAGACTGGGAAGGCCACACATACCAGGATTGGGGGATTGGGGAGGCCACACATACCAGGATTGGGGGATGAGGGGGTGCCACACATACCAGGATGAGGAAATTTACCAATAGCTGCTGCATATCTCACCCTAGGCTTATACTCAAGTCAATACGTTTTCCCAGTTTTTTGTGGTAAAATTAGGGGCCTCGGCTTATACTCGGTGTTACGCTCGCGCCTGGACTAACTGGCGTGAGCGTGATTAGTGATCCCACTGTACCATGAACCGAGGAGTGCCTGGAGGGGCGTAACTAAGTATCAACCCGATCCGACCAAGGTCGCACGGCGGCTTAGTCGACTCCGTGGACCAAGGAGGAACCGAGCAGAGGGACCAGGTGCGACTCCAGGTCAGACCCCGGTCACAGTTGTTGATCCACACCAGGGAATGCAGGAACAGTCAGGTGAGACTGGCAGACAGGCAGGTGGGTATTGGCAAGTACGGCTGGTATGCAGACAGGTGGGCACTAGCAGATTGGAGTGCAGGCTGGATAGAATCCAGTACAGACTGGGAAACGGGTTCAGAGCCGCAGATGCGGTAGTCAAGCAGAGCAAAGCGAAACCGCAGGTGCGGTGGACAAGGCTGAGCAGAGCGAAACCGCAGGTGCGGTGGACAAGGCTGAGCAGAGCGAAACCGCAGGTGCGGTGGACAAGACAGAGAGGACAGGGCTCTGTTCACATGGAACAGACAGGAAAATGCAAGAAGATGGCTAGAACACAGGAGGAAGATATGGAGGAAGGGAAAAGGGACAAGCAGAACCAGATACACAGAAGGTACTACACATGAAGTAGCGAGTGGACACAAAACTCACAAACAGAAGTACAGAGACAACGAGTTGGAGTTAGGTGCAGGTTCAGATACTGCAGGAAAAGGGAAGGTACGGACATAGAGACAAACAGGCTAGGAGAGTGTTCAGACAGGAACTGACACTGCAACAAGATACAGGAGCGAGTCTGGGTATATGGCCCCCAGAGAGGCGGACAAACAGGCTAGCAGAGTGTTCAGACAGGGACTGACACTGCAACAAGATACAGGAGCGAGTCTGGGTATACAGCCCCCAGAGAGGCGGACAAACAGGCTAGGAGAGTGTTCAGACAGGAACTGACTCTGCAACAAGATACAGGAGCGAGTCTGGGTATACAGCCCCCAGAAAGGCGGACAAACAGGCTAAGAGATAGTTCAGACAGGCCTGGGAATACAGCCCCCAGGTTGGCGGACAGGCAAGAAACAGAACAGGACCTGGCACATCAGAGGCAAGGAGCCCTCTGAAGGTAAGAGTTGCTCAGGCATCTCCTACAGGATGGAGTAGGTTTAAATATCCAGTGACTCACAGCAATAGGCTGGGGACGCATTAGGAGTGCGCCCACAGCAGCTATAAGAAACAGGAAGTAACCGGGCCACGGCCCTAAGCAGTCAGACCAGAGCATGCACACAGTAGAACAGGAGCACGACTTACAAACTGGACTGAAGGTTAAGATGCGATCTTGCATAGTGGGAGATGGTGCACTATGCAAGCACGCCGCCAGGTATGTTACACTCGGGTCGGCTTATTTAAAATATATGGTATTTTAAAATCAGTGAGTACGTGGTGCCCATAATACTGCAGGACTGTGGGGTGCATTATACTATATGGGGGCTGCATTTTACCCTATGGGGTGTGTAATATACTGTATGGAGGACTATGGGGAGTGCATTATATTCTATGGAGGACCATGGAAAGTTCATTATACTATATGGAGGATTATGGGGGGCGCATTACACTATATGGAGGATTATGGGGGGCGCATTATACTATATGGAGGATTATGGGGGGCGCATTATACTATATGGAGGATTATCGGTGGTGTATTATACTCTATGGAAGGATGTGGAGCCATTATAATATTTTGAGAGCTATATGGGGGGGGGGCATTATACTGTAAGAAAGCAATTATACAGTGTGAAGGGTTGTGTGGGGTCCATTATACTGTTTGGAGGGCTCGTGCGGGCCATTATACTGTATGTAGGCTTTGGGGGCCACAGTTGGGGGATCATACTGTGTTGGGGTCACCATAGTTTGCCTTGGGAGTTGAAGTTGGGTACAATAGGGTCATTATTAGTGTTGAGCGAGCACTAAAATGCTCGGGTGCTCGAAGCTCGGGCCGAGCTCACCGTGATACTCGGGTGCTCGACCCGAGCAACGAGCCCAATGTTAGTCTATGGGAGACTCGAGCATTTTTGCGGTGGCACCCCCGGCAGTCTTTTAAAAGCCTAACAAGTGCCCAAAACGATAGTGACAGTGCTCAAATGACATGGGGACAGCATGGGGATCGCCCCAGGAAGCATTTCTGACCCCCAGGTCACTGCTGTCAACAACGTGGTCAGAGGTATTAAGCCACTTTTACGGGCTCACAATAAAACGTTCAAAAACGAAAGTGAAACTTTTTTCCTGTGAAATATGTTAAGGAACATCCTTTCCAGGGAAAAGACTTAAAATAAATGACCAAAAACAAAAATACTCCTCCACACCTTCGGCTATGTTCACAAGTAGCATTTTTTATGCGTTTTTGCACTTTTGTATTGCTTTCAACTATGACAAATGCATTCACCGGGAAATGTCATTTTAACATTTTACAACCTTATCTGGCCATGTGCTGTGTGACACATGCATAAAGTGCTGAAAAGACATGGGAACAGCATGGGGAAGACCCCTGGAAGCATCTCTGACTCCCAGGTCACTGTCTAAAAGTGTGCCCATCATAAGTGATTCTTGCGGCATCAGAAGATGCAGACTTGCAACTATCCCCATGCAAGTTCTAGTCCCAGGGCAGTGTTCAATTGTACCTCCCCCATTCCTTGCAATACAAGCGCAAGTATGCAGCCTGCCACCCACCCACCCCCAGGCTGCAATACCATACTGCTTGCTTGCTTGAACTTGAAATTGGGCCTTTTAGGCATGTAGAGGCGGAATCTGGCCACCACGTCATGGCTGTGTTGGCAGCCTGGAATCCATACTCAGTCCCCAGCCGCCCGGCGGCCGGGTGTCCATACTCGGTCCCCAGCCGCCCCGCGGCCGGGTGTCCACACACGGTCTCCAGCCGCCTGGGGGCAGCCGGGTGTCCATAAACGGTCCCCAGCCGCCCCTATTTCTCCTTGGAACATCCCCCCACACACTTTTCTTATCTCAGCCTGCTTTAGGCAGCATTGGATGAGCCCACCAGAGAACCAGACTCCTCCGGTGGGCCCTGACTTCTCCATCGGTGGAGTTGAGAGTGCCAAGGTGAGGAGCATGATGATGATGACAGAAGTTAGCATCTGCTATGTTTTCTTTTAATGCAAGTGTAAGTGTGCAGCCTGCCACCCACCCACCCCCAGACTGCAATTCCATACTGCTAGCTTGCACTTGAAATGGGGCCTTTTAGTTTGGAGGAGGCCGAAGCTGGTCACTACCTCATGGCTGCTTCGGCAGCGAGGTATCCATACTCAGTCCCCAGCCGACCCTATTTGTCCTGGTGTGCCTTATACATAAGATTAAGCGCGTATACCAAAACATTACCTGTGCCCTCCCCAGTGCATTTAGTGGGAAGGAGAGCCTATTCCGCTGTAGTGTGTGCATGCCAAACCCCAGTTCATGGTACATGAGAAGATGCCTCCCACCTTGCACCTGTCGTTGCAGACTTGCAACTATCCCCATTCAAGTCCTTGTCCCAGGGCAGTGTTCAATTGTACCTCTCCCATTCCTTGCAATGCAAGCGCAAGTATGCAGCCTGCCACCCACCCACCCCCAGGCTGCAATACCATACTGCTTGCTTGCACTTTAAATTGGGCCTTTTAGGCATGTGGAGGCAGAATCTGGCCACCACGCCATGGCTGTGTCGGCGGCCTGGTATCCATACTCAGTCCCCAGCCGCCTGGTGGCCGGGTGTCCCCGCTTGCTCCCCAGCCTCCAGGGGGTGGCCGGGTGTCCATACTCGGTCCCCAGCCACCCCTATTTGTCCCGGTAACCTTTCCCACACTTAGCCTGGCCTGCTTTAGGGCAGCATTGGCCGAGCCCACCGGACTATCAGACTCCTCCGGTGGGCCCTGGCTTCTCCATCAGGGGAGTTGAGAGTGCCAAGGTGAGGAGCATGATGAGGATGATAGAAGTTAGCATCTGCTTTGTTTTGTTGTAATGCAAGCGCATGTATGTAGTAGCGGCTAGGCCTGAGGTGGTCAGCGTTTTGGCGCATATCCTACCTCCTCCGAGGATTGTTGGATGTTTTCCTGCTACTATCCAAGTTCTATGACTCTCGTTAAAACAAGCTTCAGGTGATAAATGATGGATGAGGTAGTGGCAAAGGAGAAAGAGCAGGAGGAACAGGGACCATTCACATCAATATCAGGCCAGTCAACCAGATATGTCTTGTAGGATATGTTTCTGTAACAAAAGGAGCGGTTCGGCTACACAGTTATAGGGCATACAGTGAGTGCAATGCCTACCAAAAATTTCGAGGCACTCCAATGCCCCTTGGAAATGACATGGAGGTCAGAGGGCATTAACTAAACCTTTTTTTCCATTTATAGCAACTGGGTCTCCTGTGCACTGTTGGCCTAAGCAGTGAATGGAAGGCTTTCCAAAAATTATGAGGAACTGCAATGCCCCTTACAAGAGCCATGTGTGGCACCCCAGGGGTCTGGTCACCACAGTAATAGAGATATTACGTCGGAGAGCAAGTGGGAGGTTTCCTGGTCAGGATCCCTTAAACATGCAACATCCTCCTGCCCCAGTCCTGGGAGGGGAGAATTCTGCCCTTATAAACTGGATCTGGGGCGGGGTTGAGTGAGTCAGAGAACAGAGAACAGTCAGAGTCAGAGTGATTGCAAGGGAAAGTAACAGCAAGGAGCTCTGTAGAGCTAGAAGCTAAAGACCAGGGGCTGGAAGCTGAGCAGAGCTCTCCCTGGCAGAAGACAATAGGAACCGGACACAGGAGTCCGAGGCTGTGAGGACTTATACATCCAGCAGCAGAAACCAGCCAGCAGGGGATTTCAGGTCCTCTGGCCATAGAAGCCCGGAGGCTCAGTCACAAGCAAGGGACCAGCACCGCCGTCGTGGAGCGGAGGCTAACAGAAGGCCCCAAGTCACCAGCCATACGGGTGAGCACTACACGGTACACTCAGGGACGTGGGCTAATTCTACCCGCTTACAGCAAGGTAGCCAGGAAGAGTGCAGACAGACGGGGAGGCCTACAACTCCACCTGGCCAGGGGAACTCCTGCTTGCTCACAGACTGACCAGGCCCGTTATGCTAGCCAGTACTCCCGGGAGGGTCTACCTTATAATCATCAGTAAAGACTCTGAACTGCACTGCAAAGACTCTGAGTCGTTCCTGCTGCGCTCGTGCACCATCACCTGTTAGAACCTTGCTCTTAGGTTTTTTTTCCTTTGCTGGTCACATGACCTTGTTGGCCTATTTAATCCTGCTCCGCCCTTCTGGCTTTGCTGGACTTCATTGTATATCTACTTTCTAGCTAGCCTGTGCTCTGTGTCTTGCTCTGTTAGTTTGCTTGGTCTACTGACCTCTATGTTCTATATATTTTGTTTGTTCGTCTGTCTGCTACTATTTCTGTTAGGAGGTGTCCCATATTCCTCCCAGTCCTTAGTACTTGTAGGGATTCCTTCCCCACATCTATAGGTCTCCGTACAGACTAGCTTAGGACTTTAGCAGGTCTGATCGCAGGATCAGGTTCCCTGTTACATCGTAGGGATTAAGCTGAGTTCTATCGTAGGGACAGATCTCCTCTCTTTCCTTAGCTCTGGTAGCAGAACATAACATCACCCCCATCATCCACACTCACTGCCCTGAGGCTATACTCCTCCCGTGGGGAGTTATCCCATTCTCTGCTGCGCACACAACACCAGCCTCAGCGGTCTGCCTCGAAGCGGTGGTACTCCCTGACCGCAATCCACGGGTGGCGCAGTCGGACAATTAACCTCAAAACCTAAGAAAGACTGCCACTGGTTTGACCAGCCTGAGCCACGGGACCGGGTCACCGCCACGGAGACTACAGACCCCAGAGGCCCGGCACCGGGTATCCCACACACGTGTACACACGGCCCAGGGGGCGCGTCACATGCAGTACAGCATATTACAAACATAAGTCCCATTATTGGGGAGTGGGTATCCCATAGTATTTGCTTATGCTTTCCAAGCAAAAGCTGCCAAAAATTAGGACGGAGCAACTTGCAATGCCCCTTACAAGAGCCATGCAGTACAGCATATTACAAACATAAGTCCCATTATTGGGGAGTGGGTCTCCCATAGTATTTGCTTATGCTTTCCAAGCAAAAGCTGCCAAAAATTAGGACGGAGCAACTTGCAATGCCCCTTACAAGAGCCATGCAGTACAGCATATTGCAAACATAAGTCCCATTATTGGGGAGTGGGTGTCCCATAGTATTTGCTTATGCTTTCCAAGCAAAAGCTGCCAAAAATTAGGACGGAGCAACTTGCAATGCCCCTTACAAGAGCCATGCAGTACAGCATATTACAAACATAAGTCCCATTATTGGGGAGTGGGTGTCCCATAGTATTTGCTTATGCTTTCCAAGCAAAAGCTGCCAAAAATTAGGACGGAGCAACTTGCAATGCCCCTTACAAGAGCCATGCAGCACAGCATATTACAAACATAAGTCCCATTATTGGGGAGTGGGTCTCCCATAGTATTTGCTTATGCCTTGCAAGCAAAAGCTGCCAAAAATTAGGACGGAGCAGCATGCAATGCCCCTTACAAGAGCCATGTAGTACAGCATATTACAAACATAAGTCCCATTACGGAGGACGCTGGTACGGTCGGCAAGGTACTCCCTCACCATCTTTTGAAACTTTCCACTCCTTGTGAGAGTACCCCGCGCCTCAGGGCCTGTAAGCTGGGCGGGTGTCAGAAAACTGTCCCAGAACGTTGACAGTGTTCCCCTGCCTCTGCTGGATTGGAGTTGCATCTCTCTCGCCTGTACGCCTTGGTTGGGCAACGAACTGTGACCTCTGCCGCTAGTGTGTTCAGATGGGAATTTTTTTAAGAGTTCTGCAGCAAGGGCCTTCTGGTACTGCCCCATTTTTGTAGACCTCTCCACCTCAGGAATAAGAGAGTGAAAATTCTCCTTGTAGCGGGGGTCTACAAGTGTCACCAACCAGTAATGACTGTCACCCAACATTTTGACAACGCGAGGGTCATGGTTAAGGCAGCATAACATAAAGTCAGCCATGCGTGCCAGACTGGTAACGGGCAAGATTTCCGTGTCCTCACCAAGATGACGACTGACCATGCTCTCCTCCTCCTCCTCTTCCTCCTCCCCCCTGTCCTCAGGCCACCCACGCTGAACCGACGGTATGACACTTGTACAGGTACTACCGTCTACAACGCATGATAGCAGCTCCTGTTCTTCCTCCTCCTCCTCCTCCTCTCCCTCATTGTCCCCCAATGCACGTTGGGATGAGATGAGGCTGGGCTGTGTGTAATCGCCCGCTACGGCTTCTTGATCTATCTCATCATACTCTGGCTGCAATGCCTCCTCTTTAATTCTCTGCAGAGAGCGTTGCAAAAGACAGACAAGTGGGATGCTGACACTAATGATGGCGTCATCGCCACTCACTATCTTGGTGGCCTCCTCAAAGTTTGTCAGAATGGTACATATGTCAGACATCCAGGTCCACTCCTGAGGTCTTATGTGTGGAGTCTGACCTGAATATCGACGGCCTTGTTGCAGCTGGTACTCCACAACTGCTCTCTTCTGCTCACAAATCCTTTGCAACATGTGGAGGGTGGAGTTCCAACGTGTGGGGACATCACACACCAGTCGGTGTGCCGGAAGCTGCAAACGCTGCTGCAACACAGCAAGGGCAGCGGAAGCTGTAGCCGACTTGCGAAAATGAGCTGACAGGCGGCGTACTTTCACGAGCAGATCTGGCAACTCGGGGTACGATTTAAGAAACCGCTGAACCACGAGGTTAAGCACATGAGCCAGGCATGGTACGTGTGTGATCTCACCTCGCCTCAGAGCCGCCACCAGGTTACGGCCATTGTCACACACGACCATGCCGGGATGTAGGTTCAGCGGTCTCAGCCACAGATCTGCCTGCTCTTTCACAACTGTCCACAACTCACAAGCAGTGTGAGGTTTATCACCTAAGCTTATGAGTTTCAGCACAGCCTGTTGCCGCTTGGCGGAGGCAGTACTGCAATGCTTCCAGCTTGTAACTGATGTGGTGATATCTGAGATGGAGGCTGAACATGAGGAGGAGGAGGATGCGCAGGAGCTGTACACTGTGGGGGCAACTCTGACTGACATAGGGCCCGCAATCCTCGATGTGGGGAGGATGTGTTCTGTCCCAAGGTCCGACTGGGTCCCGGCTTCCACTATGTTTACCCAGTGTGCCGTCAGAGAGATGTACCGTCCCTGGCCACAAGCACTTGTCCACGTGTCCGTTGTCAGGTGGACTCTCCCAGTAACTGCGTTGTTGAAGGCACGGCAGATGCTTTGGGACACGTGCTTGTGTAGTGCGGGGATGGCACACCGGGCAAAATAGTGTCGGCTGGGGACCGAGTACCGAGGGACGGCCACCGCCATAAGATTGCGGAAGGATTCCGTCTCCACCAGCCTAAAAGGCAGCATTTCCAACGCAAGCAGTCGTGAAATGTGCGAATTTAGGACTGTGGCCTGTGGGGCGTTAGCTGCGAATTTCCGATTTCGTTCAAAGGTCTGGGATATGGACAATTGAACGCTGCGGTGGGACGTGGACGTGGACGTTGATGCTGTTTCTTGAGAAACTGCCATAACAAGTGAAGACTGAGAGGAGGGGGCATCTTTACATGCAGTATGGACAAGGGATTGCCTTGCACACACAACAGGGGGTTCTATTGCACGCACAACAGTGGAAGAAGCAGTGGTGACACCCGCTGACACTGGTCGTGGACCCTGGGTTTCGTCCCACAAAGTCGGGTGCTTTGCTGCCATGTGCCTGATCATGCTGGTGGTGGTCAGGCTGGTAGTTTTGTCACCCCTGCTGATGCTGGCATGGCAGGTGGAACATATGGCCTTTTTGGGGATATCAGCAGAGTCTTTAAAAAAATTCCAGACTCTGGAAGACCTACCGCTTGTACTGGCAACGTCCCTCGTGTTGGTGTTACGGGGAACGGTTGCCTGCCTTCTGTCTGCGGCCACCACACTGCTTCTTCCTGCCCATTGGGGTACTCTGCCTCCCTCCCCCTGTGTGCTGCTGGCCTCACTCTGCAGGTCCTCCTTCCACGTTGGGTCAGTTACTAGATCATCCACCACCTCCTCCTCTTCCACTTGCGCACCACGATCCTCCTCCTCACTTCCTGGCAATTGTGTCTCGTCATCGTCCACCTCTTGTGACAGATTGCCAACGTTGACTTCCTGTGGCCGTGGCTGTTCAAATATTTGGGCATCGCAACATGGGATCTCCTCTTCCACCACTTCAAGCGTATCAGGCGAGGGGCCCAAATATGGAAATGGACCAGTGAACAGCTCTTCAGAGTGTCCAAGTGTGGGATCACTTGCTGTCTGAAGACACTCGGCATGGTGGGAGGAAGGAGCATCAGGGTGAGGAGGAGTATGCGGTCGAGACTCACGGCTACTAAGACCGTGTGGAAGACAGACCGGAGGTGGTGGTGCCCAGGTAACTGGAAGTATTATCTACTATCCAATTAATAACCTGTTCACACTGATCAGTTCTCAATACTGGTGTTGTTCTGTGCTTCCCTAGTAATTCGGTCAAGAAGTGGGAGCGAGAAGATGTGGCTGTTGGTTGTGGCACATTTTCACCTTGGCCACGGCCCCGTCCTCTGCACGAACCATCACCAGAACGTCCACTTCCACGTCCCTTGCCACGCGCCTTGCCCATTGTAAATGAAGTAAAATAGCTTACACTTGCACTATCAATGGAAAAAGGGTAATAAAGAGTAGATTAGAACCGTGGAAGAGGAAAACCACAGTTATTGTTTACTGTTTTTCTTTACGGAAAAAAATACCAAAAGCTGAATAATAGAGATTTTTTACCGTGGGATGGCAAAACCACAGTTATTGTTTACTGGGGTATACAACACTTTTTTAAATAGAGATATTTGCGGCTGAACAGTGAGCGACACACTCAAACTGCTTTTTTTTTTAGATACCAAAGGCCCAAAACTGGATAGTACAGCGATTTGACCTGTGGAACTGCGAAACCACACTGGGATGTCGGGCCTACACAAGACTATTTTCAACAGATATATTTTTGTGTCACAACAGTCAGGAGACACTACTGTTTTTCTTTACGGAAAAAACTACCAAAAGCTGAAAAATAGAGATTTTTTACCGTGGGATGGCAAAACCACAGTTATTGTTTACTGGGGTATACCACACTTTTTTAAATAGAGATATTTGCGGCTGAACAGTGAGCGACACACTCAAACTGCTTTTTTTTTAGATACCAAAGGCCCAAAACTGGATAGTACAGCGATTTGACCCGTGGAACTGCGAAACCACACTGGGATGTTGGGCCTACACAAGACTATTTTCAACAGATATATTTTTGTGTCACAACAGTCAGGAGACACTACTGTTTTTCTTTACGGAAAAAACTACCAAAAGCTGAATAATAGAGATTTTTTTATCGTGGGATGGCAAAACCACAGTTATTGTTTACTGGGGTATACCACACTTTTTTAAATAGAGATATTTGCGGCTGAACAGTGAGCGACACACTCAAACTGCTTTTTTTTTAGATACCAAAGGCCCAAAACTGGATAGTACAGCGATTTGACCCGTGGAACTGCGAAACCACACTGGGATGTTGGGCCTACACAAGACTATTTTCAACAGATATATTTTTGTGTCACAACAGTCAGGAGACACTACTGTTTTTCTTTACGGAAAAAACTACCAAAAGCTGAATAATAGAGATTTTTTACCGTGGGATGGCAAAACCACAGTTATTGTTTACTGGGGTATGCCACACTTTTTTAAATAGAGATATTTGCGGCTGAACAGTGAGCGACACACTCCAACTGCTTTTTTTTTAGATACCAAAGGCCCAAAACTGGATAGTACAGCGATTTGACGCGTGGAACTGCGAAACCACACTGGTATGTCGGGCCTACACAAGACTATTTTCAACAGATATATTTTTGTGTCACAACAGTCAGGAGACACTACTGTTTTTCTTTACGGAAAAAACTACCAAAAGCTGAATAATAGAGATTTTTTACCGTGGGATGGCAAAACCACAGTTATTGTTTACTGGGGTATACCACACTTTTTTAAATAGAGATATTTGCGGCTGAACAGTGAGCGACACACTCAAACTGCTTTTTTTTTTAGATACCAAAGACCCAAAACTGGATAGTACAGAGGTCTGAACCGTGGAAGTGCAAAACCACACTTCTATTTCTCTGGCCTACACAAGACTATTTTCAACAGTTATATTTGTGTTTGAAAAATCAGAGACACGCTTTTTTTTTTTGGGGGGGGGGGGGGACACCAAAAGGTTAATAAGACGGGTATTTGTACAGTGTGAAGGAGGAAAAAAAAAGGAGGATTTAGATGGAATAAAAAGGATTTTTCCTGGCCCCCGACACCTGGTGCTAAGTCCAGCAATTTCAGCAACAGGAGCACACAGGACTGTAATGCAGCGTTTGCTGGTATAACCACTGCGTCTCCTATACAGCCTGCCTGCCTGCCTGATATCTGGGATGGATATTAGTCCTGAGAAGGACTGTTTGTTTGATCTGGCAGCCTTTACAGACCCTACACTAACTATTTCGCAGTTTATATCTCTCCCTAGCTCAGCAGCGCTGTCCCTACACTGTCTGATCCGGAGCGACTGTGTCCAAGATGGCGGCGCCCGGTTTTAAATACTCGAGGTGACGCTGTGCGGCCAGCCAATCACTGTAATGCCCACAAACAACATGGCTGCGGCATTACAGTGACTTGCTGGCAATCCCTGCATGTTCATTGGCTCTGTAAAGAGCGCCAAACATGCAGGGCGGAGACCCGAGCTCCCGCCCGAGTAACCCGGAAATGCTTGGTGCTCGCCGAACATCCCGAGTAGTGTGATGCTCGGGCGAGTACCGAGCAGTGTCAAGCATGCTCGCTCAACACTAGTCATTATACTGTGCTTGTGGCGGCTAATGTGGAGGAATGCATCATGGAGGTATCATACTGTATTTGGGGTGCACTTTTGTGGGAATCACACTTTATGGGGCAAAGAAAGAGGAATCTAGGACTTCAGCAGGAGGAAAATTACTGTGTAAAGGCTGGAAAGTTGTGAGATCTGCTCTTCTGTGACAAAGACAAATATTTATTTTTTGTGGGGGGGCCAATTACAGCTTCTGCTATGGGGCCCCATGATTTCTATGTACGCCCCTGAATCGAGCTTTATAGGTAACAACTGTTGTACAGTATGAACTCGTCCTACCATTTTTTGGGATTGTGAGGTCATCACTAGGCTAACAATATATGACTTTCCCCTTTGTTGTTTTATTCCCCGCTCGTATGACCACAAATTTGTTTGCTTGCGTTGCCATAGAATAGCCAAACTACGCTAAGGAGATTGTTTTCTCAAGTGCAGAGAGCAAATCAGCCATGTCATATCTATTGTGGTCGTTCAATAATCCAGAATATTTTATTAATCAGCTTCAGCACCCATTACGACCCCGCCAGCTCCAATTTATGCATGGGACCTCCAGATTTTTCCTCTACAGATGAACAATCGGGCTGATGGATTTCAGCATGTCCAATCCTTTTGTTTCAATGGGATGATATGCTGTTGTTACTGCTCCGTCTTCGATTGCCTTTATGGCTAATGGGATAACATTATCGATGGGATCTGAAAGAGTACTTGTCGGCAGATCGGGTATTCGAAAGACAGCTTTGTAGTGTGGGGGGCACAGGGGCAAAAATTTTAAGGGCATAACATTTCAAAAGAAAGAAAAGTGGCGAACACTGAAGATCCGGGAAAAACACATGCCCCAGTATTCTAGCCAGGTTTATTAGTTCTCCAGGTGAGGCGCCACATTGACCCTGATAGAGCCGTATGATGCAGGGGTCATTAAAGGGGTTGTCCGCCGTAGGCTATAAGTCTGCCATCTCTCTATGTGATCCTCACAGTGTGCAAGTCCTCCAGTGCCAGCATCGGGAGCAACAGGTACGTGACTGCAACTATGCGATTTGTATACATAAGGTCACATTCCAACTAGACTTCTGCAGCCTTGCTCAATGCAAGCGTATTGAGTGAGGCCAGACAAGTCTAGTCTGAATGTGGCTGGATGTATGCAAATAACATATCACCGCCTGCTCTCAGCACCAGATCCTCACAGCATGTAATGAGAAGATTCACAAGTCTTCAGTCACTCTATGACTTGTATCCTTGTACCCTGACAGTAAGGGGGCACTCGAGGGGCATTATTTGGTGCTAGAGGCATTCAGGAAGCACTAATTCTGGATTAGTGGGCACAATATTTGCTTTGCCCTGGGCGCTGCCAACCCTCTCTACGCCACTGGTGTGTGCTTGCTGTCGGTGTGAATAACTGGGATGTCTGCAGAGATTGTGTAATGCTCCAGGCTCAGTGAACTCCGCTTCACCAAATGCTGACATTCCTCTATGGAAATGTAGACAGAGGAACCTCTGGGCTGCAGTCGCAGTGCAAAGGGTTTATCGAGAGGAGACCGGGCCTTACATTAACCCCTAAATTAACAAACTTAATATAAAGCAAAATTTTAAGGCGTAAAGTAAAAAAAATTAAAGTAAACATTCAAAAGGGGGCAGCAACTTCTTTGGGTACATTTTTCTTCTTACTTAAATGCATGTATTTTTAGCTAAAAACCATTAAAAATGTTGCACCATTTGCCTTCTACAGCCTCTATACTGCACCGCTTCTTGCTGGCTGCAGAATGAGTTAACTGAGAATCTGTCAGTGAGCTCGTTCTGTCTGTCCAATGGGAGAATTTCAAACTCTCTTATCTGTACTTTTATGAGCTCTTCTCAGCTGATTTATGACCAAAGACCACATCAAAGTTGAATGTACAAAAGCCTGTAAAAGCTTTTTTTTTAATGAAAGCCAATTGCAAAAAATGATTTTTAACCCCCTAATACATGCATATATGTTAAAAAAAAGTTATCCAGTGGGGTGGACAGCCCCTTTAATATGTTTATACAATATATGTCATGCATGTCAACTCTCAAAATGTAAAAAAAGGTTAAAAAATGAAGAAAAAAAAATCAGTCCTTCTGGAAGGTTTCTTGTGCATAGTTTTGGGATGAAGTCCATTGTCTAAAACGCACATGTATAATCCGCACCCAACAAAAGTGAGAAATCCCCAAAAATAGGCATTATGAATCCAGCGTTTGTACTGCAAAGAGAACATGATTTGGCTGGAAAATGCTGTGTGTGAACATAGCCTAAGGTTGGTTAGTCACTGGGGTATGGACCACCCTCCTGGGACTTGATCGCTAGGGATCAAGTTTCACTATTGGAAGCCTCCTTAATGACAGAAGGTGATATTTAGGGTGCTTTTGGTTGAAAGTTGAACACAACTTTGTCCTCATGGATGTTTTTTTACAGCCAAATTGTAGCTCCAAAATTACCGCACAACAGCAGGCAGCAGGCAAGTCACACAAGGGTTTTTAGATACATATTTTTTAAGGACCCCCTTTTATAAAATTGCTCACATGAAAAAGAGCTGTAAAATCTTATCCGTAGCAACCATCTTACCTGAGCTGAGTAGTCTCTAAGATTTGCATTACACTGGACAAAAAGGCAAAAAGGATTGTCTTTAATATTGTGAGCATGCTCAATGACCTGTGCAGGCTCATTTTAGTGAGTCTGCTGTGATATTGTGATATCTGCCTTGTTTTTTTTATAGTGATTTTATTTTAACACTATTGGGCTGGTATATGTTAGTATAGCTTTTTGGTCCTGCTTTTTTGCCTACATAGGTATTATAAGAAAGCAGGAGGTAAGGATGGGAGATATGTGTCACCAAGGTGGTTGGCCTCGGTGATGTAAGTCCCGGGAGAAAGTGCACAAGTAACAACAGGTTACTGACATGGTTTTATTCTTGACTGTATTTTGGGTCCAGGATTTAGGAGTGATCAAAAGAGCTTGGGTGGGAAAGGTCACTCCCATACTCCAGTCTGGGTCTTCCAGGCCTAATAAAAAGCAGCTGGGAATAGCTCAGCAGTGTGTGTGTTATGCTGGAGCTGGAGAAAGATAATTCATGATGGACAGTCTAGGATAGAGATGGAGAAGTGCCTGTAATACCAAGATGGTGAGACCGTTTTAATTTACTTTGCCTTCCCAGAGAAAGAACTGTTTTGTTATTCATTTGTGCTGACGAAAGGACTGTTTGGTTATCCGTTTGTGCTGAATAAAGGACTGTTTTGTTATTCATTTGTGCTGAAGAAAGGCTGTTTTCATATGTGGAGCTATAAAGTTTATGAAGGACAATAAACTGTATTCTGTTTTGATATAACAACCCTGTGCGTATCCATGCAGCTACCAGAGAGCCGAAACCCCCACAGTATCCAGTAAAAAGTATACTTTTTTTTAACATGAATGTGCCACTGTATGCCACTAGAGTGGCAAACATCAGAGGTATGCAGTACCTGACAAACAATGGAAATAAAATGTAAAAGTCATCATACCTGTCATTGTAATCTGCCCCATGGCCATACAGCAAGAATAACTGCTATTTAACCCCTTAGATACCACTGTCAATCGTGACAGCAGCATTTAAATGAAATGTGTAATCAGAAAATGATCCATTGTTAAAATCATGCTTTTGTGTTGCCTGTACAGTACTGTGCAGAAGTTTTAGACAGGTGTGCAAAAAATGCTGAAAAGTAATAATGGTTTAAAAAACATGCAAAAAAAAAGTGTTAACAGCTCATTTTTATCAATTTACAAAATGCAAATTGAAAGGATGAAAAAAGATATCAGATCAAAGCAATATTTGGTGTGACCGCCCTCTCAATTCAAAATGGCATCAATTCTACTAGGTACACTTACACAAAGTCAGGTATTTTATAGTCAGGTGTATGAGTAACCAATTATAACAAACAGGTGATAATGATCATCAGTTTCATATGTAGGTTGAAACACAATCATTAACTGAAATAGAATCAGCAATACAGGAGACTGAAAACTGGGTGAGGAACAGACAAACTCTGCTACAAAGGTGAGGATGTGGAAGACAGTTTAATGCCACAGGTCATACACCATGATGAGACCAAGCACAGCAACAAGACACAAGGTAGTTATACTTCATCAGCAAGGTTTCTCCCAGGCAAAGAGTTCACAGTAGACTGGCGTTTCAAGATGTGCTGTTCAAGCTATTTTGAAGAAGCACCAAGAAATGGTCAACATTGAGGACCATAGACGCAGAGGTCAGCCCTGAAAACAGTGCAACAAGTGAAAGACCCATCATAGTTACGTCCCTTCGAAATCAGAAGATGTCCAGCAGTGCCATCAACTCAAAACTGGCAGCAACCAGTAGGACCCAGCTACATCCATCTACTGTTTGGGGAACTCTGTCCAAAACTGGTCTTCATGGAAGAATTGCGGCCAAAACCCATAACTTCTACATGGAAACAAGGCCAAGTGGCTCAACTATGCATGAAAGCATAGGAACTGGGTGCAGAAAAATGTCAGTAACTGCTCTGGATGAGTCAGAAATATGAAATATTTGGCTGTAACAAAAGGCCTGGAGGTCACTCAAAGGTCTGGAGAGCGGCACAATAATGAATGTCTGAAGGCAGCAGTGAAGCATGTGGGAGGGTCCTTGCAAATTTGGGACTGCATTTTAAGAAATGGAATTGCAGAGTTGGTCGCGATTGTTGGGGTCAATGATGCTGAGAAATACAGTCATGTTCTGATCCATCATGCAATACCATCAGGGAGGGATCTGATTGACTCCAAATTTATTCTGCAGCAGGACAACAACCCCAAATATACAGCCAATGTCATTAAGAACAATCTTCAGTGTAAAGAAGAACAAGGAGTCCTGGAAGTGATGAACCGGTCCCACATGGCCCTGATCTGATCATCATCCAGTCTGTTTGGGATTACATGAAAGACAGAAGGATTTGCACAGGCGACATCTGTGGCGCCCCTGAGGGTTCAGTCGCCACAGGGGTACTGCACCTCAGTTAGAGGTGTGGTATCTCCTCTTCCAGGTAAGGATGGAGCATTTCTCAGGACCCTACTTCACCATTCAACACTACACCACTCCTGTCCTGTAGGGGGGCCTATATGCACCAGGGTGCTGCCCCGGCCCGGGATAGAGGAGATGGGGGGGGGACCAAAGATAAGGGGAACCATGTAGTGGGTGAGGGTGGAGGACACACTTTTAGGATGCACTAATAGCATCATATTTATTCTTCAGCCATCTTAAGTTCAAAGTCCTTTGATTGTGATCATCATCACTGAACGTGGCTTTCAGTTAGAATCTGCAGCTGATTGGAGATACACGGTCCTCGTTCTCTGGCCTTGAGACGAGGAGCGGGCAAGAGTTAACCGCTGTCTCTACCCGGTCAAGGTCCCTACTTAAGAAGGCCTGGAGGGTAGCGGAGGAGACAAGCTCCACAGGCAAAAGGATCCCAGGGGGATGCAGACGGAGCGGCATACGCCAACTGCTACTTTCATTCTGGCCTAGTCAGAGGGATTCCTGCTGCAAGAGGGGTGACCAGCCCCCGATATCTGACTGTGTACTTCACGTCACTGTTGGAAAAGCCCGGCGGCTTAGTGGATCCTAGAGGGGGACACAAGCGGGAGGAGAAGGAGAAAGAGAGGGAGAAGGAGAGGAACACACCAACGGGGTCTTGACAGGTGCTCCTGATCTACCTGGAAAGTGCTGGACCCCCTTCCTGGTGGCCGCAGTACGCCGTGAGGGGCAGAGGGAAGCTTTGCGGCTAAAGTTCATCTTAATGTGAGTAAAAACCCTGGATGACTTCACACCCCTCTTCAGCCTGTTATTTCCTGCGCGGCGCTGCACCCACCATCCCTTCTCACACTGCCCTGAGGCCCGCTCCGCCTGCGGGGAGCGGTCCCATCTCAGCTGCCTGTAACACCGGCCTCAGTGGACTGGAACAGCGCTGGTGTCCATCACCGGAAACCGTAGGTGGCGTAGTTGGAAAATTACCACTCAACCCTGAAAGCCCATTAAATCTTTTATGTGACCGCCCTGGGCACCGACCGGGTCCGGGCCACGACTGCATCCCCTCAACATCTGACCCGGTTCCGAGTAACCCCACTTCCCAGGGTGAGGGCTGAGAGCGTCACACACATCCACAGAGGATCTGTGGTTAGTTGTCCAAGATGTTTTGATCCACTATTCACAATAGGTGATGTCACAGCTGACCCTGATCAAATTCCCCTCACAATGACCATTGCACACGCTCATTAAATGCTTGAATAGAAAATATAGGGTCTGAGTAAATCTACTGCTGCTAATGTACATATGTTGTTTCCTGAAACAGGAAGTTAATGTCTATAAAAGCCCCAGTGGCCAGTGCAAGATTTCTCATTTTTATTTTTAATAAAGATTGTGATATGGAAAAAAAATGACAAAACAATATCTAAAAAATGTATTTAACACACAAACCTGATTTAACAATAAGCCATTTTCTGATTACACATTCCCTTTAAGATGTTCGAATTGGAAGTTGTAACATGACTGGGCTTCATTGGAAATCATTCATTGAACTATACCCTGCACTATTACAGTATCACAGTGTATAGTCAAGTGATCCCTGGTTCAAGCCCCCCTAAAAGAATTAATAAAAATTGTAATAAAAGAAGAATATTTAAAAATAATAATAATAATAATGTAAATAAATAAATAAAATAAAAAAATAAGAGAAATGAACAAATTTGGTTTTGCATCATATTTATCCCGTTTGGTGAAAAATGGCAGAATTGCTGTTTTTGGCCACTTTGCCTCCATACAAAATGGAGTAAAAAGAGATCAGAAAGTTGCATGGGTCTCAAAATGGTGATGATAAAAACTAGAGGAAAAAATTCTAACGCCATCAAACGAGAAATAAAACAGTTAGGAGATAAAATCAAAAACGACTAGGACTCAAAGGGACCATATAAATGTGGCCCTGTCCTGATATCGACAGGTTTGGCCGACTGTCTAATGTGTATGGTTCACGGGACCAGTGATGGTCGGGAGAGATGTCCATCATGCATGTCCGATTTCGGACTACAGATCACATTGTTCTTCCGGAGATACTGTAAGCCGTCGGCCAACGTGTCAGTCGGTGGCTTAATCATAGAGAACATAGGCACGCTTGGCCAAACTAATGCTCCTGTGTATAGTAGTCAACTAAGATGGCTGTTGGCCAAATGATCGGCCAAGCCATCGTTCTGCCAATAGCCATCTAATGTGTATGGCCGGCTTTAAAGGTACAGTCCTTATCTGTTTCATGGATGACCTTGAAAAATGGAACAATCACTGCGGTACCTTATCTGCGGTAGATATTCTCCCAACTTTTATGCTAATATCAGTTGTAACCTCCAGATATGTATTATAAAGGTCCGCAGCGTCGTGTGCAATGTTGCCCAAACAAAGCAAAACTCTGTATATTTAGCGAAGCCCTTCACCCAATTATTTATCCAAAAAAAGGTTGAAGGGCAGCAAACTTTGTCCTCCCAGATAGGTCAAGCAAAAGTGGACACAAGCGCTGGCCGCCCACTCACTTTCATGATAAGGCCAGTTTACTTGTGTCTGTGAGTGCTATCACTCCTAGTGTGCAGACTATGGGCTCAGACCGAGGCGTAACTCTGGGACCCCGATGCAAAATCCTGACCACTTTGC
This sequence comes from Phyllobates terribilis, assembly GCF_046119375.1. Classification (NCBI taxonomy): domain Eukaryota; kingdom Metazoa; phylum Chordata; class Amphibia; order Anura; family Dendrobatidae; genus Phyllobates; species Phyllobates terribilis. Next base: position 142,075,179 of record NW_027362770.1, read on the forward strand.
ATAGGAACTTCTTGAGCCCCCTCAAGAACGACCTATACTTTTTCACACCCCACAGCCATGGTCTGGGCTCTGCCCAGCAGATAAGGGGTTATAATCGGTTAATTATTGCTTGCTTGGCACTGACTCCTCCGTTATCTGATTATTCTTTCACCTCTTTGTTCTTGGGCATTGATAATACTGTTGCTCATTTACATGACTTTTTATATTATTTTGCAGCTACTACTATGTCTATAAAGAAAAGTAAAATTCTCCACCACTGCCCAGGTTGTGCCCACAAGTCAAATGTATACGTGTTGGTCCACATGGTACGTGCCAGGCTCTTCTGGGTTCAGGGTTGGTCGCAGCTAGTGCTACTCCTATAGTGAAGCCGCTGGTTCATATGGAATCTGTAATAGAGAAGTTGTGGCATGATTTTCCGAGAGAATGGATTTTCTCATTACACATGAGTTAGGCCTCATTTGTCACATATGTGTCCTAGCCATGTTTTATCGCGGCCACACACAAAAAAATTCAATTTTTGGTTTAAGTCATTGATCAATCTCGACTCACTCAAATAAATGGGTCCATGAAATAAAAAAAGACAGAACATGGAAGCCTAGATCAAATTTTCCCAGTAGTACTTTGCCCAGAGCATCACACTGTCCCCACCAGATTGTTTCAAACCTACAGTGCATCATGGTGCCGTCTCATCTTCAGGTTTGTGACAGACTTGCATCCGACCATCCACAATAAAGGGGTGGTTTGAAACTAACACTGATTCGATCTTAAATGTCTATCTATTTAATGTAATAATCTAATCGCTTTTCTAATAATAATTAAAAATTACCTACAGTTCCCGCTCTACTCCATGTAAGCATGTGTTAGTTGCAACGTATGTTCAGTAGGATCTTGTCACTGTGCAATATTCTTTTTAATGCACAATGACAGTGCGCTCCCTCGCCAGTGACAAGCAAAAAAGCGAAATGTCAGTGCAAATTGAAAGGAGAGAATCGGTGAGCAGCGAGAACAGAGACCTGACCTGCTTAAGAAACCGACATCACTTTTGTGGGCAGGGCTGTTCTCTGCTTTTCCTACTCACTGGGCTATCTCCTTACAATGAACACTGACAGTGCACTCTCTTGCGGCTCATCACTTCTCATCAGAGCATGCGAGAGACCGCACTGTCACTGTGCATTAAAAATAATATTTCACATTGACAAGATCCTAATGAGTATACATCAGAATTGACAACAGACACATGTTCAATAGAGCTGGGCTCCTGAAACCCAGAAACAGACGTCACTATCGTAGGGATAAGTCATCAGTGTAAAAGTAGTGGACAACCTCTTTAAATAGATAGACATTTAGGATTAAAACAGTATTAGTTTTTGGACCACCCGTTTAAGGAAAAAGTGATTCATCAGACCACCTTCTTCTATTGCTCTATGGTCTAGTTCTGATGTTCATGTGTTCATGGTAGATATTTCCGCACCGGACGATAGTCAGCATGAGCACATGTGTTAGCCTTCTGTCCTCATGAACATCAATGAGCCTTGGGTACCTATGACTCTTGTTCAACAGTGGTCCTTCCTTGGATCATTTACGGTATTTAAAAAATGTTAGCGTATGGAAGGGGTTGATGTCTTAAGGCTTGCCAAATCTCAGGGGGTAGTAATTCTCACAAGAGCACACTGAAAGGACGCAGTCAGATGGCCGTATAAATAAGAGCGGGATCGGATCGCAGTGCTTGGACTGGCCGGCGGCTCTCCCCACCCAAGCATGACAGCTGAATAGAAATGCATGAAGCTGTCATGCTCGAGTAGGGAGAGCTGCCGGACAGTCCGAGCATCGTGATCCAATTTCGTTCCGATTTATACAGCCGTCTGACTGCGCCCAAATAAAGACTTGTTGAGGTGTGTAACGAAGCTTGGTGGATACAGGGAATGCCCTTGCTTCTGGAGCTATGAAGTCAGCTAATTACAATTATGTAAGAAACACTTACATTTATGTATAAAATGCCTATATTCATGAAGGCTATAAATAAATGAACACTTCAGAATTCTTTGGAGAGTTTCGGAAATCACATTCTCATGGATTTCATTGTTCTGACTGAATCTCAGAAACTTCTAAGTTGGAAAAACCAAGTGTATAGACCCACAAAACCTGCCAGTCATCGAGCCATCACAATTTGGCCATTGGGAAGATCGCTCAGAACCTGACCCTTGTCCATTTTTCCTGCTTCCAACATATCAACTTCAATAACTGACTGTTCACTTGTTATTTAATATATCCTATCCCTACACAGCCACCAACAACCTGAGCTAATAATCAATGTTATTCACTGTCAGTGGTTGTAATGTTATTTCTAATCAGTCTATGCTGTAGATAGATTTATGGATTCCTGGATCCAATATTCATGGATTACGTTCGGCTTCTCTAAACTGAGTGAAATTGTGATCCTCTCCAGACGCACAGGATTTATGTGACATAATGTGCTCAACGAAAATAATTTGTTTGACAGAAATGCAAATATTTTTGCTCATTACTTTCAAAGTCTTCTCACCTGCCTGTCTCCAGAAGAGGAGGAGGATTAGAAAACACCACTAATGATCTACAAAGGGAAACATGACCTATATAAAAAAGCAACATCTAACTTAAAGGGTACCTATCAATTTATTTTTTTATTTAATACCTCTTCCCATTCTAACATGTCCAGCAGATCACACGGGGTCTGGGTAGTTAGACCACCATCGATCGCTCACAGAAAAGCTCTGCAACGCACTGCACAGGGAGCGACTCACTAGAAAGCCTATGAGCCTGTGCTCAGCAACTCGGAGATTATTAAGGGACTTTCTTGGGACAATAATTTGCTTGATTAACTCAATTTAGGATAGTCCTGGCAAAATCTGGACAGTTGACAGGTATGAGCTTGCTATAACCCCATGCAAGTATCTCAGTTTTTCTCAGATTTTGTTCTCTCCCATAATTATCTCATGCCACTGGTATCTAATAGGTAGAATATGTGTAGGACAGACCTGGGCAAAGTGCGGTCCACGGGCCACATCCAGGTCTCTGGCTGTTCCAATCTGGCCCCTATTATATATAGGGGGTATGTGGGGGCTCATACTGGAAATAGGGGCTATGAGGGGTTCATACTGTATATATGGGGGGCTGTGTGAGGGCTTATACTGTATATAGGGTGCTCTGTTGGGGGCTCATATTGTATATAGAAGGGCTATGTGGGGGCTCATACTAGAAATAGGGGCTATGTGGGGGTTCATACTGTGTATATGGGTGGCGTTGTGGAGGCTCATACTGTATATAGGGGGGCTCTGTGAGGGCTGATACTATGTATGGGGCTGTGTGGGGGCTCATGCTGTATATAGGAGGCTAAGTGGGGGCTCATCTTGTATATAGGGAGACTGTGTGGGGTCTCATACTGTATATAGTGGGCTATGTCTGGGCTCATACCGTATTTCTGTATATGGGGGGCTGTGCGGGGGCTCATACTGTATATAGGGGGCTGTGTGGAGGCTCACGCTGTATATAGGGGACTCTGTGGAGGTTCACCCTGTATATAGGGGTACTGTATGCTCATCTTGTATATAGGGAGCCTTGTGGGGGCTCATACTGTATATAGGGGGCTATGTGGGGGATCATAGTGTATATAGGTGGCTGTGTGAGGGCTCATACTGTATATAGGGGGCTATGTGGGGGCTCAACGTGGAAATAGCGGGCTATGTGGGGGCTCATCTTGTATATAGGGAGGCTGTGTAGGGTCTCATAGTGTATGTAGTGGGTTATGTCTGGGCTCATACTGTACTGCACAGGGGGCTGTGTGTGGGCTCATGCTTTATAAAGGGGGGCTATGTGGAGGTTCACCCTGTATATAGGGGACTGTATGGGGGCTCATCTTGAATATAGGGAGGCTGTGTGGGGACTCATACTGTATATAGGAGGGCTGTGTGGGGGCTCATACTATATATAGGGGGTGTCAGCATAATTAGTTATACTCAAAATTACGTGATACAATTAATAATATATAAAATAATAATTATAAACAATATGTTAGCATTAGTATTGAGCAGAACTGATTTTCTATTGGTTCAGCCCTCTACAACAATCAGGGTCTCTCATGTGGCCCCTCAGGAAAATTAATTGTTCACCCCTGGTCTAGGCTATCACAACAACACAGGAAGTACAAATCGACATAACCTCCTATATTCTGCTGTAGTTGTGGAGGCTCCGCCTTCCTGTAGATGATGTAAAACTATGTCCAACCAATCATCATTTCTGCTCCTTCCTGCAGTGGGCTGGAGTTTGTACACTGCCTGTGACATGTGTGGCGCTGCACAGGCTCAGTCTGCAGCATCTCCTTTGCATTTTCAAATTATTTTTTTTAATAATAGATTTTCTTTTTTTATCAATTGCTTTTAATGTTTTATTTTTATACTAAATGCATTAAAATTAAAGTTGATTCGCAGGACATGATCCAGCAGCCACGTCAGTGATCTGTAGTTGCTGGATGGGAGTCTTGAAGAACCCCTCTTACCACTCAGCATCCGCGCCTCTTCTTTTGATTAGCTGGCCCGGAGTAATGTCACAGGTGTGTTACACCATAAAGATGACTTTGTGCCAGGCCGGCTAATCAAAAGAAGAACCACGGATACTACTAGGGCTCCATTCAGACTACTAGGTTCTGGCTCGTCCAAAGAACGATTATTGACACGGATTCGGGATACGTTTAGACTGGACAGATTCAGAGACTGGTTTTAGCACTGGCCGCAAAAGGACTGGGGGATGAGGTTCAAGCATTGGCGACACTAGGACCAGTGACTTAGAGTTCAGGACTGGCCACACAAGGACCAGGGCTTCGGGTTCAGGACACTGACCATACCGGGGCCAGTGATTCAAGTTCAAGACACTGGCCACACCAGGACCATAGGACCAGGTTCAGGCACAGGCACCACTAGGACCAGGGACTTCAAGTTCAGGACTGGCCGCACTAGCACCAAGAACTTTGGGTTCAGGACACTGGCCACACCAGGACCAGGGGTTTGGGTTCAGAACACTGGCCACACCGGGACCAGGGATTTGAGTACAGGACTCTGTCCACACCGGGACCACGGGAGCTCACAACTCCACTAGAAGATCACCTCACTCACTAATGAATCTCTGTGTTGCTTGGCGACTCCCTAAGGAGGAGGGAGTCTTTTATACAAGATGCCTCCCAGCTGTTTGCTGGGAGCCATCTTGCAGGTGCACAATTATACCAAATGTCTCCCAGGCTGAGGGCATTTACTATATACGCATGCTGCCCCTCTAAGAGCAGGGGAGCGCACATGTGGAACCCCAGGGGTCTGGTTACCACAGTAATAGTGTGACACCCCAGGGGTCTGGTTGCCACAGTGATAGAGATATTACGTCTGAGAGCAGGTGGGAGGTCCTTTGGTCAGGGATCCTGTGCATGCCACACCTCCTGCCCAGTCTTGGGAGGGGAAGGACTTCCCCTATATAAACCTGGGGCTGAGGCAGGGTAGGGAGTTCTGAGAGGAGAAGACAGGGAGCAGAGCTGCTCTATGGGCTCTGCTCCACAGGCAGGCCCTGTCCTGGGGCCTGAGCCTGGAGTCCAGGAAGAGTAGAGACAAGAGCAGCATAGGAAGCAGCAGAGTCACAAGGAGTCAGGGGCTGGCAGCTAAAGAGCTCGCCCTGACTAAGAAGATTCTTTACCGGACCCGGAGTCCGAGGCTGTGGGGACTAACTTCTACCCAGCAGCAGAATCCGTCAGGCAGGGGATTTCAGGTCCCCTGGCCCAGAAGCCCGAAGGCCCGGTCACACGCGTGGGACCAGCACCGCCATCGTGGAGCGGAAGCCATTAGAAGGCCCCGAGTCACCGGCCATACGGGTGAGCACCACACGGTACACTCAGGGACGTGGGCTACTTACATCAGCTTCTAGCAAGGTAGCCAGAAGAGTACAGTCAGCTTGGGAGGCCTACAACTACGCCTGGCCAGGGGAGATCCCATCTGCTCAAGGACTGACCAGGCCCCGTTCGCTAGCAAGTACTCCGGGAGGGTCTATCGTTGTTACCAGTAAAGACCCTGAACGCTACCATACCGTCTCTGAGTGGTTCCTGCTACCCCCATCATCCACGTCGGCTGCCCTGAGGCCATACCCCTCCCGTTGGGGGTTATACTATCACGCTGCACCATCCTTCCACCGGCCTCAGCGGTCTGCCCTGCAGCAGCAGCCCCCTGGCTGCATTCAACGGGTGGCGTAGTCATCAACCATTTTCTACCGCTAACAGACTGCCGTCCAGTTTGACTCCCTGGGCACGGACCGGGTCACCGCCACGAGACTACAACCCTAAACAGATCCGGCTCCGGGTAAGCTCCCGCGTGCGCAACGCAGCGCGACACAGGCCCAGGGGCGCGTCAACTTTGGCGTAGTCGGCAGGATCACGTGCCCGCAACCACCGGGTACTGCGTGCCTGAAAAGCAAAGACTGTTCAAACTTACCAGTGGTGAAGATTCCCGCCATCGGTGAAGATTCCCGCCATCCGGCGCCATCTTCAGCCTTCTTCCCGCCATCGGTGAAGTTTCCCGCCATCCGGCGCCATCTTCAGCCTTCTTCCCGCCATCAGAGGAGTTTTCCCGCCATCCGGCGCCATCTTGGAGACGCCGCGCGGGAAGAAGAGGGGCGTGGACTCCGAAAGCGCGCGAGAACTGAAGCCCCGCCTCACGTCCGGACGTTGCGTAAGGTCCTGGAAGGAGCCCAGCAGACGCCGACGTCACAGGAGCGCGACGCCAGGTCCTCTACCCCGACGATTGACTGCGGAGCCGCGGCCTACGGAAGAGGATCTCCGGAAGGTAGGCCACGGTCCACTAGGGGGGAGGAGGACACCAGGAACGGACAGCAAGATGGCGGACCGGCAGCAGACTAAGCTGCCCAGCATCGGCAGTGCCCCAGTCGTCGCCGGTCCCGACCAGCGCCGGGAGAAGACGCGTGACGCAGGAGCGGTCGCGGGAGCAGGTAAGAGGAGTCTCCCTGTCCCGGACGCTGCCAGCGTCAGCCTGCTCCCGGGCCCCCTGGTGGAGCCGCCGATTCCGGGCGCTGCAGACACCGACCTGCTCCAGCCCCCCGCAACAAGCCCTGCGGCCAAGCCCTCCAGCCCTGGGCACTACCACCACCAGCCCGCGCCCAGGCCCAAAGTTGCACCCTCTGACCCCGGGCGTCATCAACGGCGACCCTCTCCACGCCTGGTCGCAAGGCCTGAACTCCCCAGGTGCAAAAGGACTGTACGCCCTCCACGTTAACCAAGGAGGAGCTGCAGTACTACCAATACGAGGAAAGCCAAGAGGACCCGGACGGGTCTGAAGCCTACACACAAGAAGGAGCAGGAGGATACCGTTACTGAAGTACGGTAAAGTGGAACTGTACATAGTTACCCGTAGGGGTACTTGTGTTGCTAATTAAAATATGGTCCCCGTTGGGACAAGTGTGAACTGTTCCCGTGTGTCCCCTATCCTTAACCAGGCTGAGGACTGTGAGCAGCCATCCCATCTCCCCACAGGCTGAGGACTGTGAGCAGCCAATCCTTATCCCCACTGGCCGAGGACTGAGAGCGGCCATATCTTGTAAATATTATGTGTTTCCAGTTATTTATAGGAGTCCTTGGTGGATTTACCGGGAATCCTTTGTACAGTTAGTGGAGCGTAACCCAGGATGGACTAAAAGACTGTTAAGGACTCGGGGTAGGACAGACCCCTACCTGGTTACGTCTCCCTGTTTTGGTGAAATGGACACCTTGCTTTCTTCAAAGACTGCACCCGGTTACGGACACGCCGTGACCAGCTTTATGCGTTTCCTTATTGTAATGTTATTGTTTATACTTTGTTATGTTACAAAAATATGTTTAGTCCCGGAGTACTAAATTTCACTAGGGGGGAATGTGACACCCCAGGGGTCTGGTTGCCACAGTGATAGAGATATTACGTCTGAGAGCAGGTGGGAGGTCCTTTGGTCAGGGATCCTGTGCATGCCACACCTCCTGCCCAGTCTTGGGAGGGGAAGGACTTCCCCTATATAAACCTGGGGCTGAGGCAGGGTAGGGAGTTCTGAGAGGAGAAGACAGGGAGCAGAGCTGCTCTATGGGCTCTGCTCCACAGGCAGGCCCTGTCCTGGGGCCTGAGCCTGGAGTCCAGGAAGAGTAGAGACAAGAGCAGCATAGGAAGCAGCAGAGTCACAAGGAGTCAGGGGCTGGCAGCTAAAGAGCTCGCCCTGACTAAGAAGATTCTTTACCGGACCCGGAGTCCGAGGCTGTGGGGACTAACTTCTACCCAGCAGCAGAATCCGTCAGGCAGGGGATTTCAGGTCCCCTGGCCCAGAAGCCCGAAGGCCCGGTCACACGCGTGGGACCAGCACCGCCATCGTGGAGCGGAAGCCATTAGAAGGCCCCGAGTCACCGGCCATACCGGTGAGCACCACACGGTACACTCAGGGACGTGGGCTACTTACATCAGCTTCTAGCAAGGTAGCCAGAAGAGTACAGTCAGCTTGGGAGGCCTACAACTACGCCTGGCCAGGGGAGATCCCATCTGCTCAAGGACTGACCAGGCCCCGTTCGCTAGCAAGTACTCCGGGAGGGTCTATCGTTGTTACCAGTAAAGACCCTGAACGCTACCATACCGTCTCTGAGTGGTTCCTGCTACCCCCATCATCCACGTCGGCTGCCCTGAGGCCATACCCCTCCCGTTGGGGGTTATACTATCACGCTGCACCATCCTTCCACCGGCCTCAGCGGTCTGCCCTGCAGCAGCAGCCCCCTGGCTGCATTCAACGGGTGGCGTAGTCATCAACCATTTTCTACCGCTAACAGACTGCCGTCCAGTTTGACTCCCTGGGCACGGACCGGGTCACCGCCACGAGACTACAACCCTAAACAGATCCGGCTCCGGGTAAGCTCCCGCGTGCGCAACGCAGCGCGACACAGGCCCAGGGGCGCGTCAATAGCAATATTACGTTTGTGAGCAGGTGGGAGGTCTCCTGGTCAGGAATCCTAAGCATGCCACACCTCCTGCCCAGTCCTGGGAGGGGAAGAACTTCCCCTATATAAACTGGGGCTGAGGTAGGGTTAGTGAGTAGAAAAAGAACACAGACAGAGACAGAGACACAGTCTGGTCTGGTGTGGATCAGTTACAGGGAAAGTGACAACAGGAGCTCTGTGGGAGCAGTGATAAAAGGAGTCCGGGACTGGAAGCTGTAGAGCTCGTCCGGACTGAAGAGATCTCACCGGACACGGAGTCCGAGGCTGTGGGGACTGTTCCATACCCAGCAGCAGAAACCGACCGGCAGGGGATTTCAGGTCCTCTGGCCAAGAAACCCGAAGGCACGGTCACACGCAAGGGACCAGCACCGCCGTCGTGGAGCGGAGGCTACCAGAAGGCCCCGAGTCACCGGCCATATGGGTGAGCACCACATGGTACACTCAGGGACGTGGGCTACTTTTACCCGCTTCTAGCAAGGTAGCCAAGAAGAGTACAGTTAGTTGGGGAGGCCTACAACTCCGCCTGGCCAGGGGAGATCCTGTCTGCTCACGGACTGACCAGACCCCGACCGCTAGCCAGTACTCCCGGGAGGGTCTATCTTTGTCACCAGTAAAGACCCTGAACTACACCGCACCGTCTCTGAGTGGTTCCTGGTGCCTGCGTGCAATTCTACCATCCCCATCATCCACGTCCGCTGCCCTGAGGCCATACCCCTCCCGTTGGGGGTTATACTACCCACGCTGCACAAGTGTACCACCGGCCTCAGCGGTCTGCCCTGCAGCGGCGGTTTCGTAACCGCATTCAACGGGTGGCGTAGTCGAACAATATCACATCTGCCACTAAAAACATCGCCACTTAGTTTGACACCCTGGGCACGGACCGGGTCACCGCCACGAGGACTACCACCCCCAACAGATCCGGCTCCGGGTATTCCCCAAACATGGCCCAGGGGGCGCGTCACACACACAAACCAGGGAGCAGGGAAAAAGCCGGGGAGTACACTGCGGGGTCGGGGCGGTGAGTATGCCGGCGTCCCTGTATTGGTGGGGGAATTAGAGCCATGCGGAGACACCGGCAGCGACGTTACATTACCCACCCCCTTATGCTCCCTCTTTCTCAAGCCCACAAGGACGCTCTGCAGAGAAGTCAGAGGCCGACACCTCTTTGCGGACACCCACTCTCTTCTGGTCCATGACTTCTTCTGTCCACTAGTAGAGAAGTGACATTTCTCACAATCTTCACGACTAGGATGTTTCACTCCATCAAGCCATCCTCAGCATAGGACACAGTGAGCGTAATACCAGGAACTTGGAATTGGGAAATCTCTCTCCATTCGTTGAGATCAGCTACCACCCTGGATGATTCAAGGACAAACTGGAGTTTGTCTGCCTCCAGAGATTATTTTAAATAAAAGGGGCATTACCAGTGTGAGACATGAAGATCAGGAGAACAGACTGTCAGTCATTACATGTCTCACACTGATAATGCCTTTCATTTAAAATAAGCTCTGGAGGCAGATTCTCGGTTAGATCTATGTCCGGCCCATAGATCTTAACAGCTCATTTACATATTAAGAAAAATACAGATTTCTCTGGAATAAGACATCGGATCACAGATATCAAGATATCATTTTATTTAACTTCCTATGACTTGTATGTCCACATAGACGGCTTAGGAGGGTTGATCCTACTGACAGATTCCCTTTAATATTAAAAGTGAAGGCTAAAGGCACATTAAGAGAAATACAGTATTGCAATGAGAAAAAAGCTAAAATAAAACTTGGAAAGATAAAATACAACCGTAATTATCACAAAAAAAGCAATTAAAGACACAAACGGGAGTCAGGGTGCTCTGTTATTGAGCTTCACAACAACACAGTATTGTCAGTGAGTGTCTGGTAGGTCATTAGGTGGACCGCCTCGCCTCCCAGTTCTTGTTCAAAATACCACATTGTATGTTGGAAGTTTTCCTTGAGTTTATTTTGAATTCGAGCCGGTAACATAGTTATGAAACTTTCCCACGCATGAAGAAATTTAGGAACTTTCACCTCCTCTTGGGTAGTTGCTTCTAACCAATACACCTTAAAGGGGTTGTTCCCTTTTGGGAAATCTTCGTTCTCCGGTGCAGTTTCCTAGAAAAAAAATAAATAAACCACACTGTAGTCACCGTTCCTGGGTCCAGCGCTCAGTTTCCGGCACTGTTCCTGGCGTCTGGTATTGGCTGCGGTGCTGACATCATATTGACATCATATGACATCATATGACTCTGCCAGGGTAGACAGAACGCACTGATCAGAGTCGCTGAGCTCACTGATTGGCTGCCAGGCTGTTAACGTGACTTCAGAGCTGCAGCCAATGCCAGACACAGGGAGCAGAGGCAGCAATTCAACACTGGATCCGGGGAAGGTGAGTGAAGTAAGGTTTGTTTCTTTATACCAAACTACACCCAGGAATAAAGATTTCCTAAAAGAGAACAAACACTTTAAAGGGAATATATCAGCAGGTTTTTGCTATGTAATCCAAGAGCAGCAAGGTGTAGTGGCTGAGAGCCTGATTCCAGTGATGTTTCACTTACTAGGCTGAGTGTTGCTGTTTCAATAAAATCAGTGTTTTATCAGCAGGAGATTATCACTGCAGGACTAGGTGTCTGGTGCCTCCTAGTCAACTTCTCTGTGTAACCCCGCCCCCAACAATGATTGGCCGCTTTCTGTAAATGTACAGTATACACAGAAATCAGCCAATCAGGGGTGAGGGTATTCTGTTTTGCAGCAAAAACGGTGATTGTATCAAAATGACAGCATGCAGACCAGCAAGTGACACATCGATGGAATCAGGATCTCAGCCCCTACATCATCCTGCTGTCAGACTACATAGCAAAAATCTGCTGATAGAATCTGCTGACAGATTCCCTTTAAATAAGAAGGAAAACATTTTAAGGAATAATCTGTGTTGTATCTTCAGATTTCTTAACCTTGCAGCTGTTGATTTCCACTTAACTGCTGACAACCTGATCTATATAACTATAGTTTTTGATAAATGTGATCTGGCCACACTTACCTATGTGATGCCTGGGCAATGGATACGTGCATACCAAAGCTACTGACTGCAGAGAAAGATTTTAGCAACTAAGAAGGTGGATAGAAGCTGGAAATAATCTCTTTAAAATAATCCTTAAAGTGGCTGTCCGGGACTTTAACATTGATGGCCTATCCTTAGGATAGGTCATCAATGTGTGATCGGCGAGGGAGGGACACCTGGCATCCCCGCAGATCAGCTGTTCCCAGTGCTGGCCGGATCTGCTCCATGGACGGAATATGTTTTACATAGACAAAGGTAACATGAAAGAGAACAGGAGAATTTCAATAACAATACAAGTGAAATTCCAGTATAAAAGCAAACAAAAAGCAATTGGAGGTGGCATGGGACTTAACATCCTGTAACAAAAGCTCCTAAGGAGACCTTTGGTTTGAAGGATGTCCCATTGAGCATATCAGAATAAGACAAACAAGGAAAGAAAGGTCAAGAGTAGGGAGGAAGAGAAGTGAAGATGAGAGGGTGAGGTCCACCAGGACGAAGAGAAGTGAAGGTGAGAGGGTGAGGTCCACCAGGAGGAAGAGAAGTGAAGGTGAGAGGGTGAGGTCCACCAGGAGGAAGAGAATTGAAGGTGAGAGGATGAGGTCCACCAGGAGGAAGAGAAGTGAAGGTGAGAGGGTGAGGTCCACCAGGAGGAAGAAAAGTGAAGGTGAGAGGGTGAGATCCACCAGGAGGAAGAAAAGGGAAGGCGAGAGGGTGAGGTCCACCAGGAGGAAGAGAATTGAAGGTGACAGGGTAAGGTCCACCAGGAGGAAGAGAAGTGAAGGTGAGAGGGTGAGATCCACAAGGAGGAAGAGGAGTGAAGGTGACAAGGTGAGGTCCACCAGGAGGAAGAGAAGTGAAGGAGAGAGGGTGATGTCCACCAGGAGGAAGAGAAGTGAAGGTTAGAGGGTGAGGTCCACAAGGAGGAAAAGAAGTGAAGGTGAGAGGGTGAGGTCCACCAGACCAGGACATTGTGGGTGGTGAGAAACTTAAGCAGACAATTGCATGTATGAGATCCAACAAGATCAATATGCTGAAATTTATCCTGTCCGTCTAGAAGATTGGATGTAAGTTTTTCAATTATCATATTCCAAGAGAGACTTCTTTTGACCACTGGAAGATGGAAGATAGCGCTCTTCCAGCCATGAAAAATTCTCTGCTTAACTGTCAAGAAAACATAGGAAATAACTAGAGATGAGTGGATCTCACAAAATTTTAATTCTGATTTTGATTTATAACAAAGTTATTCCTATTATGTGCTGGAGATTCCAGAGCATAATAAATGTAAGAAGTAAAAAGAAAGGAGAAAAAAAATTGTACTCAGTTCTATGTTTACACTGGAATGGACAACGGGTAGGGAGCAGCAGGGGCGGCTGGAGAGATGAGTGGCCGGCAAAAGGTTAAAAAGAAAGAAAAAACATACTCACCTCACCACTCACCTTTGTGGCTGCTCCCTGCTATCCGGGCCTCCGTCAAGCCCAGTGTTCCCTCTACGGTAGGACTTCCAGCCATGAGTAGATCCCGGACTGATTTAGAGTGACCACAATCCCAGAGATGAAGTGCGACAGAAGCGCGGAGGACCAGACAGCGGGTAGGGAGCAGTGGGAGCAGTCAGAATGGTGAACGGTGAGAAGGCTTTTTTCCACAATGGTGGAGGCAGCCGGTCGCTATTTTGCTGAATTCGAGCAGCGTGAATAACAAAAAATCAGTTTTCGACAGAATGTGGATTTTTGAAAAATTTGAGAATTCAATTCTACTCAAATAAATTCACCCATCTCTAGAAATAACTTCTAAAGCATTTAGTGGGGTACCCAGGGATTGCATGGGCAATGCAAGTTGGTGTAATGTTCCACCTAGTTAAGACCTTGAGGTTAGTTTCAATCTTGTGACAAAGTCACTGGCAGAATACTGGAGGGGAGATATGTTTCACTGAGGCTATTAGCTTCAGTGATGTGAAACGTGGAAGTCTTCTCCTGCATGGTAGGTGCAGAGAGGGTTAACCAGCCATATTTAAAAGGGCATGTTTTGTTGTGAATGGCCATAGTGCGGGCGGGAGGCCACTCACCATATGTCCACCCCTAGGGTGTGGTCTGGGCTGTAAAAAGTCAGCCTTGTGGTTCAGTATCTGGAGAGACTTGCTCCAGAGAGCTTGCATGTGTTGTGCTGAACTGTGTGTGGCTAGCCCTGATTGGCCGGACCCCGGCCGATATACGGACTGTGCTGCATCTTTGTATTTTGTTTTGCCGTTATGCCGAATGGGCTGTGTTTACTTTACGAACTTTAGGTTGGTTTATGACATTTTAATAAACCAACCTGAAACTTAAAGAGATAGTGTTCCGTGTCTACCTCCATGTAGAACCGAGCAAGCCGCTTTACCACAATCTTCAAAGTATTGAGAATGTCTTTGGTGGAGAGATCCAATCTGGAACCATTGATCTTCAGTTAGGTTGGATCCTAAGTATTATTCTCACCTGGAAACGTAAATTAAGTGTGTATGGTAGGTTACTTTGTGAATCAAACTAGAGATAAGACCTGGGGAGTGAGCCGAGGATCTACATCTTTGTTGAAACAATGTTAAAGTAAGAGGTTGAGGAGCCCAAGAGATCAAAGATGAAACGTTTTAGCTGAAGATAACAACTTTCATTGGGGAAGGGCAAAACATTCCTGCAAATCTGGGAAGGGTTTAATGCCCTCTATATAAAGGTGATCAACTTTAATTACACCTACAAGGGACTATGTTCAAAACGTTGAAAGATCATCATATCCCAGGGAAAAAAGATTACCAAAAAGGGAGTCCTAAGGCAGGAAGGGGGAAGTAAAGTCCACCAAATAAGCCTCACTCTCTAAGGCCGACCATAAACATTAGATGGCTGTTGGCCGAACGATGCTTTGTCTGATCATTCGACAGCTGACTATCCTATACATATTACTTCTCGTTTGGCCGAGCGTTCCTGTGTTCTCTATGAGAAAGTCGCCAACTGATATGTCAGATGGTAGCTTATCTCATGGAGAACGATGTGATCGGCAGTCCGAAATCGAACATGCGCGATTGACATCTCTCCCGACCATCAGTGGTCTGGCACCCCCACACACATTAGACTGTAGGTCCAACCCATCAGTATCGGCGGATATAGCCAACATTAGTCTAATGTGTATGGGGGCCTTATGCAAATGGACTATAATAGGGTTAGTAATGTGTCATCTATGAGTAGGGGGGGTCCAAAGGAGGTTATCCAAAATCAAGGGGTGGCATTCAGGGGCTTCCAGGGAGTGCCAAGTAGAAGACTTTGAGGAGACTTGATACAAGTTGAGAAATCTGAACTGCTTGGTAATACTTAACAGGGTATTCTCAAGTTTGGAAGTTATCCCTTATCCATGTGATAGGGGATAACTTAGCAAACACTGAGGGTCTGAATGCTAGGACCCCCAATGATCCTGAACACCAGAGTTCTGAAGAGTCCCATGTGAATGGAGCGATGATCGATCATGCTCACTGCCGCTCTGTTCATTCTTAATGGGACCGCCCGAGATAGTCGAGTGCCGTGCTCGGCTGGTCTTTGGCAGTCCAATAAGAATAATTGGAATGGCAGTGCGAATGATCAACCACCGCTCCATTCACATGGGGCTCTTTAGAGCAACGGTTCTCGGCATCGGTGGGTGTCCCAGCGGTAGGATCGGTTAGTTATCCCCTATTTGGTTGATGAAGAATAACTTTGGAATTTGTGATTATCCCTTTAATAACCTGAGGCCTCCTTTAGATTTCCATCTAAATAGAGCAGCTCTATTCACTCGAGGGATTGATCTTTGCCAAACAAAATTCTATGTCAAATGTTGACTTGTTTGTAAATTGTCAGAAGGTACTGGGACCAGGTGGACCATAAAAATACAATTCAGGGACAAAGGACACCATGAGAGCGTGTAGTCTACCTAGCCATGATACACTGTATATCCTCCCACCCTTCAGCAACCCGGGCACATGTCTAAGAAGGGAGGAACTGTTTGCTTTGAAAACAGAGGAATAAAAAGGAGTGAGCGTAATAATCCAAATGGGTTGAATCCTAAGCAAAGGAAAAAAGAAAGTTGAAGGAGGTCTACTATTGAGGGCGTTAAGGACACGTTAAGAGCTTGGGATTTAGATTGGTTAATAATTAAACGGAGACAGAAATGAAGGCAGACAGAACTTTAAAATAAATTGCATTTTTGAAATTTTTTCAAATTAATCCTATTAAAATATTGTACGGTTATAAAGATATTTATGTTTTTACTATAAGGATGGTGCCCTATAGAATTAGTAATAATGCCTGACTTCTGGCTCTTTGCATGCAATTGTTCTTAGGTGGCCGAAAAAAGATTTACTGCGCATGCTTGAGGGTGCACCGAACCCTTAGAGAGGCCAGGTCCTTCACCCTGGAGGACTCATCACATTGTTTCATTACACAGACAGGTCCATTGATTTTAATGGGCAATGTGTAATACTTCATTTCTCCCATTGGTGACGCTGTAGAGGAACTAAATATTCACAGCATTCACCCACAGAGCATATTCACAACACTCTCCCACAGAACATGCCCACAACACTCTCCCACAGAGTATGCCCACAACACTCTCCCAGAGAGTATGCCCATAACACTCTCCCAGAGAGTATGCCCATAACACTCTCCCACAGAGCATGCACATAACACTCTCCCACAGAGTATGCACACAACACTCTCCCAGAGAGCATGCACATAACACTCTCCCACAGAGTATGCCCACAACACTCTCGCACAGAGCATGCACATAACACTCTCCCACAGAGTATGCCCACAACATTCTCCCACAGAGCATGCCCATAACACTCTCCCACAGAGTATGCCCACAACACTCTCCCAGAGAGCATGCACATAACACTCTACACAGAGCATGCACATATCACTCTCCCACAGAGTATGCACACAACACTCTCCCAGAGAGTATGCCCATAACACTCTCCCACAGAGCATGCACATAACACTCTCCCACAGAGTATGCCCACAACACTCTCCCACAGAGCATGCACATAACACTCTCCCACGGAGTATGCCCACAACACTCTCCCACAGAGCATGCCCATAACACTCTCCCACAGAGCATGTCCACAACACTCTCCCAGAGAGTATGCCCATAACACTCTCCCACAGAGCATGCACATAACACTCTCCCACAGAGTATGCACACAACACTCTCCCAGAGAGTATGCCCATAACACTCTCCCACAGAGCATGCACATAACACTCTCCCACAGAGCATGTCCACAACACTCTCACAGAGCATGCACATAACACTCTCCCACAGAGCATGCACATAACACTCTCCCACAGAGCATGTCCACAACACTCTCACAGAGCATGCGCACAACACTCTCACAGAGCATGCACATAACACTCTCCCACAGAGCATGCACATAACACTCTCCCACAGAGCATGTCCACAACACTCTCTCACACAGCATGCCCACAACACTCTCTCACAGAGCATGCCCACAACACTCTCTCACAGAGCATGCCCGCAACACTCTCCCACAGAGCATGCCTACAACACTCTCTCACACAGCATGCACACAACACTCTCTCACACAGCATGCCCACCATACTCTCTCACAGAGCATGCCCACAACACTCTCTCACAGAGCATGCCCGCAACACTCTCCCACAGAGCATGCCTACTACACTCTCTCACACAGCATGAACACAACACTCTCTCACACAGCATGCCCACCATACTCTCTCACACAGCATGTCCACAACACTCTCTCAAAGAGCATATTCACAAAACTCTCCACAGAGCATGCCCACAATACTCTCCCACAGAGCATGCCCACAACACTCTCCCACAGAGCATGCCCACAACACTCTCCCACAGAGCATGCCCACAACACTCTCCCACAGGGCATGCACACAACACTCTCCCACAGGGCATGCACACAACACTCTCCCACAGAGCATGCACATAACACTCTCCCACAGAGCATGCACATAACACTCTCCCACAGAGCATGCACACAACACTCTCCCACAGAGCATGCACACAACACTCTCCCACAGAGCATGCACATAACACTCTCCCACAGAGCATGCCCACAATACTCTCGCTCAGAGCATACCCATAACACTCTCCAACAGGGCATACCTACAGCACTTTCCCACAGAGCATACCTACAGCACTCTCCCACAGATCAAACTCACTGTGTAATACTTCATTTCTCCCACTGGTGGCGCTGTAGAGGAACTGAATACCCACAACACTCTCCCACAGCGCGTACCCACAACACTTTCCCACATTTCATGCCCACAACACTCTCCCACAGAGCATGCCCACAATACTGTCCCACAGATACACTGTGTGCAGAATTATTAGGCAAATGAGTATTTTGATCACATGATACTTTTTATACATGTCCTACACCAACCTGCATAGGCTTGAGAGCCAACTACCAATTAAATAAATCTGGTGATGTGCATCTCTGTAATGAGGAGGGGTGTTGACTAATGACATCAACACCCTATATAAGGTGTGCTTAATTATTAGGCAACTTCCTTTCCTTTGGCAAAATGGGTCAGAAGAGAGATTTGACGGGCTCTGAAAAGTCCAAAAGAAGTCTTGAAATTTCCAAACTTTTGAAGCGTGATCACCGAACAATCAAGCGTTTGATGGCAAATAGCCAACAGGGTCGCAAGAAGCATGTTGGCCAAAAAAGGCGCAAAATAACGGCCCATGAATTGAGTAAAATTAAGCGTGAAGCTGCCAAGATGCCATTCGCCACCAGTTTTGCTATATTTCAGAGCTGCAACGTTACTGGAGTATCAAAAAGCACAAGGTGTGCGATACTCAGGGACATGGCCAAGGTAAAGCCCCGTCTCACATAGCGAGATCGCTAGCGAGATCGCTGCTGTGTCACGGTTTTGGTGACGCAACAGCGACCTCACCAGCGATGTCGCTATGTGTGACACTTTGCAGCGATCAGGCCCCTGCTGTGAGGTTGCTGATCGCTGCAGAATGTCCTGGACCTTTTTTTGGTCGTTGCCCTCCCGCTGGTCAGCACAAATCGCTGTGTGTAACCAGCGGGAGCAGCGATCAGGCTGGTAACCATGATAAACATCGGGTTACTAGGGGCACACACGCACTTAGTAACCCGCTGTTTATCATGGTTATGAGCCTGCTAAAGTGAGCGGTAACCTCCCGCTCACTATAGTAGAGTGGTAACCATGATAAACAGCGGGTTACTAGGTGCGCGTGTGCCCCTAGTAACCCGATGTTTATCATGGTTACCAGCCTGCTCCTGCTTCAGCAGGCTGGTAACCAGGAGCAGGACATCGTGGAAAGATTCTTTCCACGATGTCGCTGCTCCCCTGATCGTTGGTGAGCCTGCCTGTTTGACAGCTCACCAGCGACCACATAGCGATGCAGCAACGATCCCTAACAGGTCGTATCGTTGTCGGGATCATTGCAGTGTCGCTAAGTGAGACGGGGCCTTAAGGAAGGCTGAAAAACGACCACCTTTGAACAAGAAACATAAGATAAAACATCAAGAATGGGGAAAGAAATATCTTAAGACTGATTTTTCAAAGGTTTTATGGACTGATGAAATGAGAGTGACTCTTGATGGGCCAGATGGATGGGCCAGAGGCTGGATCAGTAAAGGGCAGAAAGCTCCACTCCGACTCAGACGCCAGCAAGGTGGAGGTGGGGTACTGGTATGGGCTGGTATCATCAAAGATGAACTTGTGGAACCTTTTCGGGTTGAGGATGGAGTGAAGCTCAACTCCCAGACCTACTGCCAGTTTCTGGAAGAAAACTTCTTCAAGCAGTGGTACAGGAAGAAGTCGGTATCGTTCAAGAAAAACATGATTTTCATGCAGGACAATGCTCCATCACATGCATCCAACTACTCCATAGCGTGGCTGGCCAATAAAGGTCTAAAAGAAGAAAAAATAATGACATGGCCCCCTTGTTCACCTGATCTGAACCCCATAGAGAACCTGTGGTCCATCATAAAATGTGAGATCTACAGGGAGGGAAAACAGTACACCTCTCGGAGCAGTGTCTGGGAGGCTGTGGTGGCTGTTGCACGCAATGTTGATCGAAAACAGATTAAGCAACTGACAGAATCTATGGATGGAAGGCTGTTGAGTGTCATCATAAAGAAAGGTGGCTATATTGATCACTAATTTTTTTGGTTTTTGTTTTTGCATGTCAGAAATGTTTATTTCTAAATTTTGTGCACTGATATTGGTTTACCTGGTGAAAATAAACAAGTGAGATGGGATTATATTTGTTTTTTATTAAGTTGCCTAATAATTCTGCACAGTAATAGTTACCTGCAGAAACAGATATCCTCCTAAGATAGCCAAATCTAAAAAAAAAAACACTCCAACTTCCAAAAGTATTAAGCTTGGATATTTATGAGTCTTTTGGGTTGATTGAGAACATAGTTGTTGATCAATAATAAAAATAATCCTCTAAAATACAACTTGCCTAATAATTCTGCACATAGTGTAAAACCGACATGGGCACTTCATTTCTCCCTCTGGTGGCGCTGTTGAGGCATTAAATATCAGCAACACTCTCCCACAGAGCATGCCCACAACACTCTCCCACAGAGCATGCCCATGACACTCTCCCACAGAGCATGCCCACGACACTCTTTCACAGAGCATGCCCACGACACTCTTTCACAGAGCATGCCCACGACACTCTTTCACAGAGCATGCCCATGACACTCTCCCACAGAGCATACCCATGACACTCTCCAACAGAGCATGCCCACAACACTCTCCCACAAAGCATGTGACGCGCCCCCTGGGCCGTGGGGTACTCGGTGCCGGGCTGGTCATTGCTAGGGAAGATGTCACAGTGACGGTGACCCGGTCCGTGACCAAGGGCGGTCATTCAATAGGGGATTTTTATAGGGGATTTATGTACAAAGTTCGTGACGCCACCTGTGGTATGCGGCTAAAGGGAGCCGCCGCTGCGGAGCAGGTCCTCTGGAGCTGATGTCAGTGCAGCAAAGCTGGTGTGGCTCTCCACAGGTAGAGCTTAGCTCCAGGGCAGTGTAGATGTTATAGGTGATGCTGGACGTTGTAGTGCAGGGGTGATGGCGCAGATAATAATCACAGAGACAGTGGAGTGCAGTCCTCAGGGTCTTTACTCACGGTTATTGCAGTCCAAGTTACAGGTACCAATGTAACTTCCCTCGTCGTGCTGCACTTACTCAGGAATGGGTTCAGTCCACCCCCAGATATCTCCGGAATACTTAGCGGGACCCCCTTCTGTGTGTTCTCTCTCTGGCCGTTTTCCCTGCACCTCATACTAAGTGTCCCAATCCGGTACCTGCGGGCCTTGACGGGCGACGTCTGTTTCGGGCCTCCATATGCTCCCACCGCACCTGCCGGTCATAACTCTACTTTTCCAACTGCAGGAGCTCCCTCCTGCAGTGCTCTTCCCTCCGGAGGGCCTGGGCCTGTGTCTCCCACGGGAACCCCATGAGGTCCCCTTCCCGGTCGTCCCACCGGAACTCCTCTCCTCCTGGGCAGGCGACCAGGGGTGCAGGTGTGGGCGTCAGAGGGAGTCCCTGCTGGTCTTCATTCCTGGCGGACCAGTCATAAGTGGGTCCTCCATATGCCCACTCAGGTGAGGGAGCAGGTGGCTCCGGTAGGGGGCCCAGGAGCAGGTCTGCTGAGCAGGCACCCGGGTGGTATGGGGATTCCGCCAGGGGTTCGAGGAGCTGGTTGGCGGAGCAGGAGCCCAGGTATAGAGATTCCGCCAGGGGATAGAGGAGCTAGTCGGCGGAGCAGGCGCCCGGTGTAGGAGACTCTGGGCTTTGGCGCAAGTCGGGAGCGTGTGCTCCCAGGTATGGAGGCGCCGCCAGGGGCCCAGGAGCAAGTCAGCGCGGTCTGGGCCCGGGACAGGGAAACTCTTCCTACCTGCTCCCGCGGCCGCTCCTGTGCTGCCCTCTACCTCCTGGTCCTGGATAGGCTCCGCCGGGGCTGGGGCGCTGCCGATGGAGTCCGGTGCTTGCTGCCGTCTGGTTCTCATCTTCTCCAGCACCTCTCTCTTCCAACTGGCGATGGCTGTTTGCTGGGCCTCTCCCACCCGCCGACTTAGCTCACACATTTCGGCGTGGAGGAACTCTGCATCCTCCAGGGACAGCTTACTGATCACCCCTCCCAGGGTAAGAGGCGTCTCGGCTTGCTGCCGGCCACAGGCTGGAGTACCAGGCTCACCTCCTTCCATCTTGCCTGCTGGGTGTGGTCTGTCTGGTCTGCTTAAGACCACACCCTGTCTCCCAGTTTCCTCTTTTCTTCCTCTCCCCTTTCTGGGGCGGTCCCATGGCTGCTTGCTGTCGGCCAGACCTGGGGGCAGCTCCCCCACCTTGATGGACACACCTACGTACATGGTCACTGCTGCTTGGTGCGTGCTCCGTTTTTGGCGCCATTCTGGGACCCGGCCCATGATGGGAGGCGGTCTCTTGTTGTCTTTTGGCTCGCACATAATGGAGCCCGTTCTTCTGGGGCGGGCGCCACATTCAGTATAAAACACAGTCTCTAGGTGCACAATACCCAGTGATAACAGGTGGGTTCATATCCTGTTCGTGACGCCAAGTTGACGCGCCCCCTGGGTCGTGGGGTACTTGGTGCCGGGCCGGTTGTTGCTAGGGGAACTGTCACAGTGGCGGTGAACCGGTTCGTGACCCAGGGCGGTCATTCAATAGGGGATTTTTATAGGGGATTTATGTACAAAGTTTGTGATGCCAACTGTGGTATGCGGCTAAAGGGAGCCGCCGCTGCGGAGCAGGTCCTCTGGAGATGATGCCAGTGCAGCAAAGCTGGTGTGGCTCTCCACAGGTAGAGCTTAGCTCCAGGGCAGTGTAGATGTTATAGGTGATGCTGGACGTTGTAGTGCAGGGGTGATGGCGCAGATAATAATCACAGAGACAGTGGGGTGCAGTCCTCAGGGTCTTTACTCACGGTTACTGCAGTCCAAGTTACAGGTACCAGTGTAACTTCCCTTGTCGTGCTGCGCTTACTCAGGGAGGGGTTTAGTCCACCCCCAGATATCTCCGGAGTACTTAGCGGGACCCCCTTCTGTGTGTTCTCTCTCTGGCTGTTTCCCTGCACCTCATACCAAGTGTCCCAATCCGGTACCTGCGGGCCTTGTTGGGCGACGTCTGTTCTGTCCCCTGGGTCCTCTATAGCTGCCTTCTTGGTGAGACTGATATGAACTGTTGGCTGCAGGACTTGAAATACTGCAGCCTCCGGTTTCTAGTTGAGACGTACAGTCTTACGCTAGTTGAGGGACCGGTCCCCTTTGTGTGGCCTGACCTCTCTACCTCCTGGTAGATTCGGGCGTACGGGTGGCCTCCAGCACTGCCCGTACCCCTGGGGTCCCTTCTTAGTTCCTGGAGCCCTTCCTGCTCCTCTCTCCTTCCCCTGGGCCCTCTGCCTGAGCAGAGCTCCTACAGAGCTCCTGCTCCCAACTCCTCTCACTGTAGACTGTTTTCACTTCTCCTCCCTAAACAAGATGGCTTCTCTATTTATACCTTCCTTCATGTGCCCCCCTAAGCTACTTCCTCCACCCACACCCACTACATAGCACCTCCCCTCAGCTAGGAACCCGGGACTGTGCTCTCCCTCAGGAGCAATCTCGACCTGCCCCCACTGCGCGTATGTGTGGGATGCAGGTGTTAGGGTCCCGAGCTGTACTCCTTCCTTACCTGAGAGTGAGATACCACACCCCTGGGTGAGATGCAGTACCTCTGTGGCGACCGAACCCTCAGGGGCGCCACACATGCCCATTTCTCCTGTTGGTGGTGCTGTAGAGGAACTACATACAGTACAGACCAAAAGTTTGGACACACCTTCTCATTTAAAGATTTTTCTGTATTTTCATGACTTTGAAAATTGTACATTCACACTGAAGGCATCAAAACTATGAATTAACACATGTGGAATTATATACTTAACAAAAAAGTGTGAAACAACTGAAAATATGTCTTATATTCTAGGGTCTTCAAAGTAGCCACCTTTTGCTTTGATGACTGCTTTGCACACTCTTGGCATTCTCTTGATGAGCTTCAAGAGGTAGTTACCGGAAATGGTCTTCCAACAATCTTGAAGGAGTTCCCAGAGATGCTTAGCACTTGTTGGCCCTTTTGCCTTCACTCTGCGGTCCAGCTCACCCCAAACCATCTCGATTGGGTTCAGGTCTGGTGACTGTGGAGGCCAGGTCATCTGGCATAGCACCCCATCATTCTCCTTCTTGGTCAAATAGCCCTTACACAGCCTGGAGGTGTGTTTGGGGTCATTTTCCTGTTGAAAAATAAATGATGGTCCAACTAAACGCAAACTGGATGGAATAGCATGCCGCTGCAAGATGCTGTGGTAGCCATGCTGGTTCAGTATGCCTTCAATTTTGAATAAATCCCCAACAGTGTCACCAGCAAAGCACCCCCACACCATCACACCTCCTCCTCCATGCTTCACGGTGGGAACCAGGCATGTAGAGTCCATCCATTCACCTTTTCTGCGTCGCACAAAGACACGGTGGTTGGAACCAAAGATCTCAAATTTGCACTCATCAGACAAAAGCACAGATTTCCACTGGTCTAATGTCCATTCCTTGTGTTCTTTAGCCCAAACAAGTCTCTTCTGCTTGTTGCCTGTCCTTAGCAGCTATTTTACCATGAAGGCCTGCTGCACAAACTCTCCTCTTAACAGTTGTTGAAGAGATGTGTCTGCTGCTAGAACTCTGTGTGGCATTGACCTGGTCTCTAATCTGAGCTGCTGTTAACCTGCGATTTCTGAGGCTGGTGACTCGGATAAACTTATCCTCAGAAGCAGAGGTGACTCTTGGTCTTCCTTTCCTGGGGCGGTCCTCATGTGAGCCAGTTTCTTTGTAGCGATTGATAGTTTTTGCAACTGCACTTGGGGACACTTTCAAAGTTTGCCCAATTTTTCGGACTGACTGACCTTCATTTCTTTAAGTAATGATGGCCACTCGTTTTTCTTTACTTAGCTGCTTTTTTCTTGCCATAATATAAATTCTAACAGTCTATTCAGTAGGACTATCAGCTGTGTATCCACGAGACTTCTGCACAACACAACTGATGGTCCCAACCCCATTTATAAGGCAAGAAATCCCACTTATTAAACCTGACAGGGCACACCTGTGAAGTGAAAACCATTTTCGGTGACTACCTCTTGAAGCTCATCAAGAGAATGCCAAGAGTGTGCAAAGCAGTCATCAAAGCAAAAGGTGGCTACTTTGAAGAACCTAGAATATAAGACATATTTTCAGTTGTTTCACACTTTTTTGGTAAGTATATAATTCCACATGTGTTAATTCATAGTTTTGATGCCTTCAGTGTGAATGTACAATTTTCAAAGTCATGAAAATACAGAAAAATCTTTAAATAAGGTGTGTCCAAACTTTTGGTCTGTACTGTACTTGCTGACAGCTTCCCCAGCAGATGACAGCTGACCACAGAGGGATCATATGATATAGCTTATGATAAACTGTGATTTTCCAAAAGCGGGCTACCCCTTTAAGAAATAATTGAAGCGTGCCTGGCAATACATAAAAGCATAAGAAGGAAAACTACATCTAGTGCTTATAGGATAAAGTTTGAGAAAAAAAAGTTGTAACCATCTGTATCCAGTGCTATGTAATATGGGACGTGAAGGGATCCAAACCCCGTGTTCTGCACCGCCCCCCTCCTGAAAACCCTGGCCTGGTGGGACCCATGCTGTGCAGGCATGCTATGGCCACTCAGATCCTTTAATCCCACCCCTGTGTTCCCTGTACATAGCTCGTACAATAGCCGCCTGGGGTCTGATGCTGGCATTGCATTTTCCTTGATAGTCGAGCCTTTTTTTTTTTACACTCTGATTCGCTGACCAGTTGCTGACACTGTATTATTGGGATGCTCTAGATACATTGCAATGCAACGGCTGGCGAGAGCGGCGGATGACCTGGGTACGGCCGCCCCCATCCAACTGTTTGAAGTGAGTCATTTAAAAGTTTACATCATATTTAGCGGCCACAGACTAGTCTAGATCACAGGTGACTGGTCAGTTTGTAACCCAGTCTAAAACTTAGGGCACGTGTCATCCGAAAATGATTGGCCATTAAATGAAGGCTTTTATTGTTTACTTTATGTTTTGTTTTTCTTTTTTAATAAACTTCTAAATCACTATATCTATATATATACAGTGGGTACGGAAAGTATTCAGACCCCTTTAAATTTTTCACTCTTTGTTTCATTGCAGCCATTTGGTAAATTCTAAAAAGTTTATTTTTTTTTTCTCATTAACCCCTTTACCACCGAGGGTGGTTTGCACGTTAATGACCAGGCCAATTTTTACAATTCTGACCACTGTCACTTTATGAGGTAATTACTCTGGAACGCTTCAACGGATCCCCCTGATTCTGAGATTGTTTTTTCGTGACATATTGTACTTCATGATTGTGGTAAAATTTCTTCGATATCACTTGCGTATATTTGTGAAAAAAATGGAAATTTGGCGAAAATTTTGCAATTTTCAAAATTTGAATTTTTATGCCCTTAAATCAGAGAGATATGTCACACAAAAGAGTTAATAAATAACATTTCCCACATGTCTACTTTACATCAGCACAATTTTGGAACCAAAATTTTTTTTTATTGGGGAGCTATAAGGATTAAAAGTTGACCAGCAATTTCTAATTTTTCCAAAAAAATTTACAAAACCATTTTTTTAGGGATCACATCATATTTAAAGTCACTTTGAGGGGTCTTTATGACAGAAAATACCCAAAAGTGACATCATTCTAAAAACTGCACCCCTCAAGGTGCTCAAAACCACATTCAAGAACTTTATTAACCCTTCAGGTGCTTCACAGGAATTTTTGGAATGTGGAAGAAAAAAATTAACATTTAACTTTTTTCACAAAAATTTTACTTTAGACCCAATTTTTTTTATTTTCGCAGGGGTAACAGGAAAAAATGGACCCCAAAATTTGTTGTGCAATTTCTCCTGAGTAAGCAGATACCCCATATGTGGGGGAAAACCACTGTTTGGGAGCACGGCAGGGTTCGGAAGGGAAGGAGCGCCATTTGACTTTTTGAATGTAAAATTTGCTTGAATAATTAGCGGACGCCATGTCGCATTTGGGGAGCCCCTGATGTGCCTAAACAGTAGAAACCCCCCACAAGTGACACCATTTTGGAAACTAGACCCCTCAGGGAACTTATCTAGATGTGTGGTGAGCACCTTGAACCCCCAGGTGCTTCACAGAAGTTTATAACATTGAGACGTAAAAATACAATTTTCACATTTTTCCCACAAAAATGTTTTTCAGCCCCCACTTTTGCATTTTCATAAGGGTAACAGGAGAAATTGCACCATGCAGTTTGTTGTTCAATTTCTCCTGAGTAAGCAGATACCCCATGTGTGGGGGAAAACCACTGTTTGGGCGCACGGCAGGGTTCGGAAGGGAAGGAGCGCCATTTTTGAATGTAAAATTTGCTTGAATAATTAGCGGATGTGCCCCTGATGTGCCTAAACAGTGGAAACCCCCCACAAGTGACACCATTTTGGAAACTAGACCCCTCAGGGAACTTATCTAGATGTGTGGTGAGCACCCTGAACCCCCAAGTCCTTTACAGAAGTTTATAACATGGAGCCGTGAAAATAAAAAAATCAAACTTTTTCCACAACAGTGATGTTTTAGCCCCAATTTTTTTATTTTCACAAGGGTAAGAGGAGAAAATGGACCCCAAAAACTTTTGTGCAATTTCTCCTGAGTACGCCAATACCCCATATGTGGGGAAAACACAGTGTTTGGGCGTACGGCAGAGTTCAGAAGGGAAGGAACACTGTGTGACTTTTTGAACGCAAAATTGGCTGGAATCGAGAACGGACGCCATGTCGCGTTTGAAGAGCCCCTGATGTGCCTAAATAGTTGAAACCCCCCACAAGTGACCCCATTTTGGAAACTACACCCCTCAAGGATTTTATCAAGGGGTATAGTGAACATTTTGAACCCAGAGGTACGACACAGAATTTGATGACATTAGGTCATCATATTGAATAAGTTGTCATTAGTCTTGAGCGCAAGTGCTCGCTACTTGAGTTTGCATCGGGTACTCAGGTATGCATCATGTATCGCCAGTGCTCGAGTGACATGCTTGAGTCCCCGCCCGCATGTTTCACGGTTATTAGACACCCCAAAAAAAACATGCGGGGATCGCTCAAGCATGGCAGGCAATCCCTGCAAGGTTTTTTTGGCCGCGAAGCATATGGGGCGGAGACTCGAGCACCCGCGATACTCAATGCATACCCGAGCACCCGATGCAAACTCAAGTAGCGAGCACTTGCGTTCAACACTAGTTGCCATATCGTAATTTTTTTAATTTTTTTTAATAACAAAAAAAAACAACCCTAACCCTACCCTAGCCCAACCCTGACCCCAACCCTAACATTAGCACAGCCCTAACCCCAACCCCAGCCCTAGCGTTTATTTTTTACGCCGTTCCTAGTGCGGTATAAGTGATTAGACGACTTTATTCTTTGGGTCGGTGTGATTACAGAGATACCAGAATCATATCGGGTTTTTATGACTGACAGCTGTCACACACTAAAGGACACATATTTTGTAAAATCTAGATTTTGCATCAACATATTTTGAGAGCTATAATTTTTCCATATTTTGGCCGACAGAGTCATGTGATGGCTTGTTTTTTGCGGGACAAGTTGACGTTTTTATTGGTGCCATTTTCAGGCACGTGACATTTTTTGATCGCTTTCTATTCCAGCTTTTGGGAGGCAGAATAAACAAAAACCAACAATTCAGGAATTTTTTTATTTTTTATTCTACTCCGTGTGTGGTAAAATTGATAAGGCAGCTTTATTCTTTGGGTCAGTACGTTTACAGCGGTACCACATTTATATTGTTTTTCTATGTTTTGGCGCTTTTACACAATAAAAGCCATTTTATAGAAAAAATTATTTTTTTGCATCGCTTTATTCTGAGAGCTATAACTTTTTGATTTTTCGGATGATGGAGCTGTATGGCAGCTTGTTTTTTGCGGGACAAGATGATGTTTTCAGCAGTACCATTTTTATTTATATTCGTCTTTTTGATCGTGTGTTATTCCATTTTTTGTTTGGCAAAATGATGATAAAGAATTGTTTTTTGCTTCGTTTTTTATTTTATTTTTTTACCGTGTTCACTGAAGGGTTTAACTAGTGGGACAGTTTTATAGGTCGGGTCGTTCCGGACGCGGCGATACCAAATATGTGTACTTTTATTGTTTTGTTTTGTTTTTTTTTTCATAATATTTATTGATGGGTACATTAGATTTTTATTTTTGGTGGATTATTTTTTTTTAAATATTTGTACAACTTTTTTTTTTTTTTCACTTTCTGAGAGTTTTTACACTTTTTTACTTTGTCCCACTCTGGGACTTTCACTTTTTTTATTCTGATCACCTGCATAGCATAGGAATGGAGCACCATCCCTGTGCTATGCAGGCAGTCAGTGCTGCACAGCGAGACGATTGTTTGCTCATGCACTGCGCAATCTTCCTGCTATCTGGTGACCCGGATGTTGTCATGACGACATTGGGTCATCATGGCAACACCCGGAAAGCCGCAGCAGACAGCGCTGGAGGCCGGAAGAGGAGGTGAGTATTGCGGTCACATCCCCTTAGCCACCGCAATGCTGCGATCGACTTCGATCGCAGCATTGCTGGGGTTAATGTGCCGGGAGCGGTGCGGGACCGCTCCCTACACATAGTATCGGGTGTCAGCTGTGACAGTCAGCTGACACCCGGCGGCGATCGCGCCCGCACAGCCTGTGTGCTCGCGCGATTGCCATGACGTACTAATACGGGTCAGGCTCTTAAGTCCCAGGGCACAGACGCGTATTAATACATCATGGGCTGTAAAGGGGTTAAATTACACTCTGCACCCCATCTTAACTGAAAAAAAAAACAGAAATGTAGAAATTTTTGCAAATTTATTAGAAAAGAAAAACTGAAATATCTCATGGTCATAAGTATTCAGACCTTTAGCTCAGACACTCATATTTAAGTCACATGCTGTCCATTTCCTTGTGATCCTCCTTGAGATGGTTCTACTCCTTCATTGGAGTCCAGCTGTGTTTAATTAAACTGATAGGACTTGATTTAGAAAGGCACACACCTGTCTATATAAGACCTCACAGCTCACAGTGTATGTCAGACCAAATGAGAATCATGAGCTCAAAAGGAACTGCCCAAGGGAGCTCAGAGACAGAATTGTGGCAAGGCACAGATCTGGCCAAGGTTACAAAAGAATTTCTGCATTACTCAAGGTTCTTAAGAGCACAGTGGCCTCCATAATCCTTAAATGGAAGAAGTTTGGGACCACCAGAAGTCTTCCTAGACCTGGCCGTCCAGCCAAACTGAGCAATCGTGAGAGAAGAGCCTTGATGAGAGAGGTAAAGAAGAAGCCCAAGATCACTATGGCTGAGCTCCAGAGATGCAGTAGGGAGATGGGAGAAAGTTCCACAAAGTCAACTATCACTGCAGCCCTCCGCCAGTCGGGCCTTTATGGCAGAGTGGCCCGATGAAGCCTCTCCTCAGTGGAAGACATATGAAAGCCCGCATAGAGTTTGTTCAAAAACACATGAAGGACTCCCAGACTATGAGAAATAAGATTATCTGGTCTGATGAGACAAAGATAGAACTTTTGGTGATAATTCCAAGCGGTACGTGTGGAGAAAACCAGGCACTGCTCATCACCTGCCCAATACAATCCCAACAGTGAAACATGGTGGTGGCAGCATCATGCTATGGGGGTGTTTTTCAGCTGCAGGGACAGGATGACTGGTTGCAATTGAAGGAAACATGAATGCGGCCAAGTACAGAGATATCCTGGATGAAAACCACTGCCAAGAGTGTGCAAAGCAGTCATCAAAGCAAAAGGTGGCTACTTTGAAGAACCTAGAATATAAGACATATTTTCAGCAGTTTCACACTTTTTTGTTAAGTATATAATTCCACATGTGTTAATTCATAGTTTTGATGCTTTCAGTGAGAATGTACAATTTTCATAGTTATGAAAATACAGAAAAATCTTTAAATGAGAAGGTGTGTCCAAACTTTTGGTCTGTACTGTATACATATATATATGTATATATCGGGTGGAATAAGTATTCAACATTTCACATATTTGAACTGAATATCCTCAACACTCTACCACACAGCATATTCACAAAAGTCTCCCACAGAGCATGCCCCCAACACTCTCCCACAGAGCATGCCCACAACACTCTCCAACAGAGCACACCCACAAAACTCTCCCACAGAGCATGCCCACAACACTCTCTCACAGAGCATATTCACAAAAGTCTCCCACAGAGCATGCTCACAACACTGTCCCACAGAGCATGCCCACAACACTCTCTCACGCAGCATGCCCACAACACTCTCACACAGCATATTCACAAAAGTCTCCCACAGAGCATGCCCACAACACTCTCCCACAGAGCATATTCACAAAACTCTCGCACAGAGCATGCCCACAACACTCTCTCACAGAGCATGCCTACAACACTCTCCCACAGAGCATGCCCACAACACTCTCTCACAGAGCATATTCACAAAACTCTCCCACAGAGCATGCCCACAACACTCTCTCACCGAGATTGCCCACAACACTCTCTCACCGAGATTGCCCACAACACTCTCTCACAGAGCATGCCCACAACACTCTCACAGAGCATGCCCACAAAACTCTCTCACAGAGCATGCCCACAACACTCTCTCACACAGCCTGCCCACAACACTCTCTCACACAGCCTGCCCACAACACTCTCTCACAGAGCATGCCCACAACACTCTCACAGAGCATGCCCACAAAACTCTCTCACAGAGCATGCCCACAACACTCTCTCACACAGCATGCACACAACACTCTCTCACACAGCCTGCCCACAACACTCTCTCACACAGCATGCACACAACACTCTCTCACACAGCATGCCCACCATGACTGAGCAAGTGGTACAAAGCCGGTCTGTACTCCCAGATGAGTCTGGACACTGCCGCATACAGAGACCAGCAGTCAACCTGGCAAGTATCGGAATAGGATCCGTGGGTCACTGATAGGGCGGAATTACTTATTTTTTAATTTTTAAGTGGCCTGCCTTTAATGTGTGAGTAAACCACCTGAAGTCTATGCACAGGCCCAATTCATTGTTGCACATTTTTCGTCTAGTTTGTTTTTTCCTATCATTTGCCCCTTATTCTCCTTTAATTAGCGCCTTTTTAAAAGTTTATTTTATATGTGTTCTGTTCACCTGTTTTTTTATGTTCATCATTGAGGTCAGAATTCCAGGTTTACAGCTGGATTCATCAATTCCGATTTTTTTTATATCTTCTACCCCTGAGGAATCCACAACTTTGGTGGCGAAATGTGTGGGGTCATAGTTCCCTGCTCTGCCATACTGATCCGTATTATGGGCACTCTCTGCACATGACTTTGGCCAGTTTTAAGTGTTTTTTAATGGTGTTTTGTCCTGAATTTCATCTAATCAATACATTTATTGTCGGTGATCCTCATCTTTTACATACTCCTTTTTTCTTTGTTGTTTTATTTGCTTTAAAAAATCGAAAAAAGAATAAGGACAAAAATAAAGAGCATTTTTGATTTTGTCACTACACCACGACCCCTTCAGACCCCACGCTGCTTAAACCGGAGCAATGGTGGAACGAGGAGAGGTATGTATATGACGCGCCCCTGGGCCTGCTGCTTCGCGCGGCATCGCGCGCACGGGGAAGCTTACCCGGATCCGGATCAGATGGGGGTAGTAGTCTCGTGGCGGTGACCCGGTCCGTGCCCAGGGAGTCAAACTGAGCGGCGATGTATTAGCGGTAGATGTTGGACGACTACGCCACCCGTTGAATGCAGCTATGGAGCTGCCGCTGCAGGGCAGACCGCTGAGGCCGGTGGTAGGATTGTGCAGCGTGATAGTATCACCCCCAACGGGAGGGGTATGGCCTCAGGGCAGCCGACGTGGCTGATGGGGGAAGCAGGAATCACTCAGAGACGATGCGGTGAAGTTCAGGGTCTTTACTGGTGATAAAGATAGACCCTCCTGGAGTACTGGCTAGCGATCGGGGCCTGGTCAGTCTTTGAGCAGATGGGATTTCCCCTGGCCAGGCGGAGTTGTAGGCCTCCCCAACTAATTGTACTCTTCTGGCTACCTTGCTAGAGGCGGGTAAAAGTAGCCCACGTCCCTGAGTGTACCGTGTGGTGCTCACCCGTATGGCTGGTGACTCGGGGCCTTCTTGTGGCGTCCGCTCCACGACGGCGGTGCTGGTCCCACGCGTGTGACCGTGCCTTCGGGTTTCTTGGCCAGAGGACCTGAAATCCCCTGCCGGGCGGTTTCTGCTGCTGGGTAAAGATTAGTCCCCACAGCCTCGGACTCCGGGTCCGGTGATAGCTTCTCAGTCAGGGCGAGCTCTGCAGCTGCCAGCCCCTGACTCCTTATAGCACTGCTCCCACAGAGCTCCTGATGTTCTTTTCCTATATCTGCTTCTCTTCTCTGTCTCTACTTCTTCTCTACTCACTAACCCTGCCTCAGCCCTAGGTTTATATAGGGGAAGTTCTTCCCCTCCCAGGACTGGGCAGGAGGTGTGGCATGCATAGGATCCCTGACCAAGAGACCTCCCACCTGCTCTCAGACATAACATTGCTGTTACTGTGGAAACCAGACCCCTGGGGTGCCACATATATTTTTTTAATCAATCAATATTTAGGTGGGCCATCATACTATTTGGAGTACTATGTGAGGGGCCATCACACTATTTAGAGTGCTATATGGGGGGGTCTTCATTCTATTTAGAGTGCTATATGGGGTCATTATACTATTTGGAGGGCTATGTGAGGACTATCATACTATTTGGAGGGCTATGTTGGGGGGTTCATCATCCTATTTGGAGGGCTATATGGGGGGTCCTCATACTATTTAGAGTGCTATATGGGGTCAGTATACTATTTGGAGGGCTATGTGGGGGCCATCAAACTATTTGGAGGGCTATGTGGAAGACCATCGTACTATTAGGAGGGCTATGTGGGGGGGTCATCATACTGTGTGTGAGGGACTATGGGGGCCAACATACCGTGTTGTTGTTACTGTGGTAGGATTATTATTTGCAGAGGAGGGGGAAAGTAGGGTTATCATACTGTGCATGTGGAGGGTACGGTGGAGCAATTCACTTTGGGGGTATCATACTGTCTTTGGGTGGCACATTTGTTGGTATACTTTATGAGGGCTATGTAAAGGGTATCTTAGTGCGTGGGAAAGCTAAGGGGCTTCAATGGGTGGGGGGAGGCATTTAGGACTTCTGCTATGGGGCCCATAATTTCTATGTACGCTACTGACCTGTTATATCCTTGGTGCGTCTTCTGATTAGGAAGCCCTGCAACGTCGTTACATTACTCTTGATGTGGCGGGAGCCGGGGATGCTACAGGTAGTAGGAGGATCCCAGGGCTCGAGTCCCAGCCTACTGATGTGATTGTTGGGCCAGGATCCGACAAAACTTTTTGCTCAACTCTAATAGGGATCATTAAATAATAGGATTATGTGACTTAAAGCGGACCCCTTTTGTTAGATGGGACCCCCCAAAAACAAGCTGATTGTGGGGACATCAAACAATCAGCTGTAATCTATGGGGAACCTCAAAGCATTACATGGTGCCCAAGAAAATCTAACGAGAATGCCATATAATTAACTAAAAAAAACCCTATAAGTGAATGGAAAAAGTCCAATTATGGGGAACAGTAGAATAATTAGCCTTGTTAATAACATTTCCGGGGGGCTGTAATGATTAGATAGGTGGCCCATAATGTGCTGTAAAGTAATAATCGGAAAGACACTATTGGTCTAGTAAAATGACTGAAGGTCTCTGACCGTGACTGAACACACAGCTCACTGCGAAAAACAAACCGGTAGTACTGCTCGTAATACTGCAGCATAGAGGAAAGTGCAGATGACTCACGTAGTGTGCCAGGCGTATATACCGTAAATCAGCTCACGACGGCACAAAAAGGAGCCGGAGAGATCCATTGTCTCATTGACGTGTAGTATAAAACACCAAGCGCCGCCACTCTGCGACACATAGCTTTACACTGAACTGACAAAAGTAGTGTCCTATGCAATCTATGATATCAGTATAATATATGACCGTATTAGCAGTCCGAGTACAATCCAATATTCGTATCGCACTCGTCCATGCAAGTCAATGAGTGCGTGGAAATCATCGGACTGCACTCGGATGACATCTGAATGCAGTTCGATTATCGCTGCCTCGCAGACTGGAGAAGATGGAGAAATTTTTCTTCTCCTCATCCGAGAGAATGGGATCACACTATGATTAAACTCTTATCGGAGTGTGATTTGCATAATTGACCCTTGGATAAGAGACTATACACTCGTGTGACCTTAGCCTGATTGGGACTAAAACACTGGCAAAACTAGCTTAGGTGCTGATTCTGACCTACGGTATTTACCCATGCGTATAAGGCCTCATTCAGACATCAGGTATTTTTCTTGTAAGCAAAAAAAAACAAAAAACGGTCCAAGTGTTTCATCAGAGTTTGGTCAGAGTTTCATTAGTTTTTCTCATATAAAAAAAAAATGATGTCGTATTCTCCAACTTCTCCTATCAAAGAGTCCGTGAAAAACGGAGAACCCATTGATGTCCTCCGGGTGATGTCTGATTTTTTCACAGACCCATAGACTTGCATTGGGAAGTTTGATCCATTACTCGGATGTATATGGGACATGTCTCTGTGTTTTGATAAGGACCAGTCAGTCCACAAAAATACACGGACATGTGAACAGCCTCATAGACTATAATGGGTACGAGCAGAGGCGTAGCTAGAGTTTTGGTTCACAGGGGGGCGAAACTTCTGAGTGGGCCCCTTACCAGGTAATCCTGATTACAAATATAGTGGTGCACCCAGATAGTGGATGTAGGAGAACCTCAGCAGATGACAGCGCTGTTACTGAAAATAATCTCTATACTAAGACCAGCACTGATACTACCGCCATATGGTGACATATTGCTAGATACCAGTCCTGCAGAACATATTAGGGATCACATCACAGTTATATACTGTATAGTACTTTACAGCTAACATTCTTTCTGATTAAATTGTTCACTTTTCCCGTCTTTTCCATCTGACCCAGACCGACACGACAACTTCTCCATCCAGGACTCAGAGTCTTAGGTTGCAGAGATCGCAAAAAAGTCACATTTGACTCCTTACATTTCAGGCACCGTCCCCATCTATTCCCAACCTGCACAAACCCCGCATCCTGCTGATACCCCAATACTGAGCCGCTGATGCTGTATGCGTCCCTATTACTGCACCTACTGTGTGCTCTCTAGATGGTAAAACAAACCTCTAGAATATAGTAATGCACTGTGCTAGTGCCCTAGAAAACAGTGCCCACATTTTGCCCCCGAGAAAGTAATAGTGCCCTCTGTGTGCCTCTCTGACAGTCACAATAACCTGAGTTCCCCTATAACAATAAATACCCACTTAAGATTTAATAATGTCCTGAGTCCCTCCTCATGTACACCTCCCCTCTACACAGTATGATGCTCTCCTATACACAGTATAATGCCCCTCAATGTATAGTACCTTCCACACACAGTAGACTGACCCCTTAGTAGCCCCTAAACTGCTGTGTCCAACACTGTATGATGGCCCCCACACTATACAAAGACCCCACATAATCTCCCATACTGTATGATGGCCCCCACACTGTGCAAAGACCCCACATTATCTCCCACACTGTATGACCCTAACTGTAATCCCCACACTGTATAAATAGCCTCCATATAGTATAATGCACCAGATCATAGGCGGATTATATTGAGGGCAATCTGGGCTACCGCCCAGGGCCCAGGGCCGTCTAGGCCAGATTGCCCTCATTATATGTGCGGCGCCATGGCACATACCGGCGGACAGTGGCGGGGGGGGGCCCCCGGACAGCTCCCCCAGCAGCGGCACACGGCCGCTACTTCTTCGGCCGGGCCAGCACTGCAGCTGTTAACTTCCCTGTGCTGGCCCGGCCGCATCACTGCTAGGAGACACGGCCA
The DNA here is from genome assembly GCF_046119375.1 of Phyllobates terribilis. NCBI lineage: Eukaryota > Metazoa > Chordata > Amphibia > Anura > Dendrobatidae > Phyllobates > Phyllobates terribilis. The sequence goes on from NW_027362770.1 coordinate 142,112,439, forward strand.
TGTCTCCTAGCTGTGACGTCACGCAGTGCGCGCCCGGCCTGCACTGCTGCACCGGAGAGGAGCAGGAGGACTGGAGCCGGGGGATGGTGAGTGTGTGTGAGTGTGTGAGTGAGTGTGTGTGATTGAGTGAGTGTGTGTGTATGTGTGTGTGTGTAGGCAGATATCATTGTGTGATGTCTGTTTATATGTATTTTTGTGTTTCAAATGTGTTTATGCGTGTATGTACAGTACAGACCAAAAGTTTGGACACACCTTCTCATTTAAGGATTTTTCTGTATTTTCATGACTATGAAAATTGTACATTCACACTGAAGGCATCGAAACTATGAATTAACACATGTGGAATTATATACTTAACAAAAAAGTGTGAAACAACTGAAAATATGTCTTATATTCTAGGTTCTTCAAAGTAGCCACCTTTTGCTTTGATGACTGCTTTGCACACTCTTGGCATTCTCTTGGTGAGCTTCAAGAGGTAGTCACCGGAAATGGTCTTCCAACAATCTTGAAGGAGTTCCCAGAGATGCTTAGCACTTGTTGGCCCTTTTGCCTTCACTCTGCGGTCCAGCTCACCCCAAACCATCTCAATTGGGTTCAGGTTTGGTGACTGTGGGGGCCAGGTCATCTGGCGTAGCACCCCATCACTCTCCTTCTTGGTCAAATAGCCCTTACGCAGCCTGGAGGTGTGTTTGGGGTCATTGTCCTATTGAAAAATAAATTATGGTCCAACTAAACGCAAACCGGATGGAATAGCATGCCGCTGCAAGATGCTGTGGTAGCCATGCTGGTTCAGTATGCCTTCAATCTATATACAGTACAGACCAAAAGTTTGGACACACCTTCTCATTTAAAGATTTTTCTGTATTTTCATGACTATGAAAATTGTACATTCATACTGAAGGCATCAAAACTATGAATTAACACATGTGGAATTATATAATTAACAAAAAAGTGTGAAACAACTGAAAATATGTCTTATAGTCTAGGTTCTTCAAAGTAGCCACCTTTTGCTTTGATGACTGCTTTGCACGCTCTTTGCATTCTCTTGATGAGCTTCAAGAGGTAGTCACCGGAAATGGTTTTCACTTCACAGGTGTGCCCTGTCAGGTTTGATAAGTGAGATTTCTTGCCTTATAAATGGGGTTGGGACTATCAGTTGTGCTGTGCAGAAGTCAGGTGGATACACAGCTGATAGTCCTACTGAATAGACTGTTACAATTTGTATTATGGCAAAAAAAAAGCAGCTAAGTAAAGAAAAACGAGTGGCCATCATTACTTTAAGAAATGAAGGTCAGTCAGTGCGAAAAATTGGGAAAACTTTGAAAGTGTCCCTAAGTGCAGTTGCAAAAACCATCAAGCGCTACAAAGAAACTGGCTCGCATGAGGACCACCCCAGGAAAGGAAGACCAAGAGTCACCTCTGCTTCTGAGAATAAGTTTATCCGAGTCATCAGCCTCAGAAATCGCAGGTTAACAGCAGCTCAGATTAGAGACCAGGTCAATGCCACACAGAGTTCTAGCAGCAGACAATCTCTACAACAACTGTTAAGAGGAGACTTTGTGCAGCAGGCCTTCATAGTAAAATAGCTGCTAGGAAACCACTGCTAAGGACAGGCAACAAGCAGAAGAGACTTGCTTGGGCTAAAGTACACAAGGAATGGACATTAGACCAGTGGAAATCTGTGCTTTAGTCTGATGAGTCCAAATTTGAGATCTTTGGTTCCAACCACCGTGTCTTTGTGCGACGCAGAAAAGGTGAACGGATGGACTCTACATGCCTGGTTCCCACCGTGAAGTATGGAGGAGGAGGTGTGATGGTGTGGGGGTGCTTTGCTGGTGACACTGTTGGGGATTTATTCAAAATTGAAGGCATACTGAACCAGCATGGCTACCACAGCATCTTGCAGCGGCATGCTATTCCATCCGGTTTGCATTTAGTTGGACCATCATTTATTTTTCAACAGGACAATGACCCCAAACACACCTCCAGGCTGTGTAAGGGCTATTTTACCAAGAAGGAGAGTGATGGGGTGCTACGCCAGATGACCCGGCCTCCACAGTCACCAGACCTGAACCCAATCGAGATGGTTTGGGGTGAGCTGGACCGCAGAGTGAAGGCAAAAGGGCCAACAAGTGCTAAGCATCTCTGGGAACTCCTTCAAGATTGTTGGAAGACCATTTCCGGTGACTACCTCTTGAAGCTCATCAAGAGAATGGCAAGAGTGTGCAAAGCAGTCATCAAAGCAAAAGGTGGCTACTTTGAAGAACCTAGAATATAAGACATATTTTCAGTTGTTTCACACTTTTTTGTTAAGTATATAATTCCACATGTGTTAATTCATAGTTTTGATGCCTTCAGTGTGAATGTACAATTTACATAGTCATGAAAATACAGAAAAATCTTTAAATGAGGTGTGTCCAAACTTTTGGTCTGTACTGTATATAATCGTCTTATGCCGTCTGTCTGTCTGTCCAGGAAATCCCGCGTCGCTGATTGGTCTGGCCGCGGCCAATCAGCGACGTGGGATTTCAGAAAAAGATGGCGGCCGTTAGCGGCTCATCTGCCGGACGGAGGTCAGCGGCGATGCAGCAGGGAGATGACCGGCGCTAGCCGCTCTTCTCCCCGCTGCTGGCAGCACAAGTACTCCGACAGGCGGCGCCGCTCACCTGCATGCGGCTAACGTCGGGAGATCAGCGGCTTGGCCCGCTGATCTCCGGAGGGCAAGTGTGAACGGAGGACCGGGGAGCTGCACCGCCGCTCGGGATGCTTCTGCTGCGAGCAGCCGGTCATCTCCCGGCTTCTCACAGCGGAAGTAGCCGCACAGGTAGCGCCGCTCCCCGGACCTCACTAATACGACGCTGATTGGTCGCGGTCGACACCCGCGACCAATCAGCGATATGGGCGGCAAATTTAAACCACGCTCTGCTGATTGGTCGCAGTCGCCGGCCGCGACCAATCAGCATTATTGGCGCCAAATTTAAACCACGCTCTGCTGATTGGTCGCGGTGGCCGGCCGCGACCAATCAGCGATTTTCGTGCCAAATTTAAACACCGCTCTGCTGATTGGTCGCGGTGGCCGGCCGCGACCAATCAGCAGTATTGGCGCCAAATTTAAACCCCACTCTGCTGATTGGTCGCGGCCGCCAGCCATGACCAATCAGCGAGATTTGCGCCAAATTTAAACAACGCTCTGATGATTGGTCGCGTTTGCAGGCAGCGACCAATCAGCATTATTGCCGCCAAATTTAAACACCGCTTTGCTGATTGGTCGCGGTCGCGACTAATCAGCAATTTTGGCGCCAAATTTAAACACGCTATCCAGTCCTCACTAACACGGTTCGCTGATTGGTCGCGGCCGCCGCCCGCGACCAATCACCGATATTGCCGCCAAATTTAAACACCGCTTTGCTGATTGGTCGCGGTTGCCGGCCGCGACCAATCAGCAATTTTGGCGCCAATTTTAAACACCGCTCTGCTAATGCACCCGGTCGGCCGCATACATATTCTAGAATACCCGATGCATTAGAATTGGGCCACCATCTAGTTTTGAATAAATCCCCAACAGTGTCACCAGCAAAGCACCCCCACACCATCACACCTCCTCCTCCATGCTTCACGGTGGGAACCAGGCATGTAGAGTCCATCCGTTCACCTTTTCTGCGTTGCACAAAGACACAGTGGTTGGAACCAAAGATCTCAAATTTGGACTCATCAGACCAAAGCACAGATTTCCACTGGTCTAATGTCCATTCCTTGTGTTCTTTAGCCCAAACAAGTCTCTTTTGCTTGTTGCCTGTCCTTAGCAGTGGTTTCCTAGCAGCTATTTTACCATGAAGGCCTGCTGCACAAAGTCTCCTCTTAACAGTTGTTGTAGAGATGTGTCTGCTGCTAGAACTCCGTGTGGCATTGACCTGGTCTCTAATCTGAGCTGCTGTTAACCTGCGATTTCTGAGGCTGGTGACTCGGATAAACTTATCCTCAGAAGCAGAGGTGACTCTTGGTCTTCCTTTCCTGGGGCGGTCCTCATGTGAGCCAGTTTCTTTGTAGCGCTTGATGGTTTTTGCAACTGCACTTGGACACTTTCAAAGTTTGCACAATTTTTCGGGCTGACTGACCTTCATTTCTTAAAGTAATGATGGCCACTCGTTTTTCTTTACTTAGCTGCTTTTTTCTTGCCATAATACAAATTCTAACAGTCTATTCAGTAGGACTATCAGCTGTGTATCCACCAGACTTCTGCACAACACAACTGATGGTCCCAACCCCATTTATAAGGCAAGAAATCCCACTTATTAAACCTAACAGGGCACACCTGTGAAGTGAAAACCATTTCCGGTGACTACCTCTTGAAGCTCATCAAGAGAATGCCAAGAGTGTGCAAAGCAGTCATCAAAGCAAAAGGTGGCTACTTTGAAGAACCTAGAATATAAGACATTTTTTCAGTTGTTTCACACTTTTTTGTTAAGTATATAATTCCACATGTGTTAATTCATAGTTTTGATGCCTTCAGTGTGAATGTACAATTGTCATAGTCATGAAAATACAGAAAAATCTTTAAATGAGGTGTGTCCAAACTTTTGGTCTGTACTGTATATACCAGGATGGGGGGTATATATATACCGGGATGGGGGGATATATATACCAGGATGGGGCCCAGGATAAGGTACATATATACCAGGATGGGGGGATATATATGTGGAACCCCAGGGGTCTGGTTTTCCACAGTAATGTAATGTTATGTCTGAGAGCAGGTGGGAGGTCCTTTGGTCAGGGATCCTGTGCATGCCACACCTCCTGCCCAGTCTTGGGAGGGGAAGAACTTCCCCTGTATAAACCCTGGGCTGAGGCAGGGTTAGTCAGTCAAGGAGAGTAGAGACAAGAAACAGTCATAGGAAGAAACAGCAGAAGCTCAGCAGAAGCAATACTACTACGAGTCAGGGGCTGGCAGCTGCAGAGCTCGCCCTGACTGAGAAGCTTTCTTACCGGACCCGGCGTCCGAGGCTGTGGGGACTAACTCTTACCCAGCAGCAGAAGCCGACCGGCAGGGGATTTCAGGTCCTCAGGCCCAGAAACCCGAAGGCACGGTCACACGCGTGGGACCAGCACCGCCATCGTGGAGCGGAAGCCATTAGAAGGCCCCGAGTCACCGGCCATACGGGTGAGCACCACACGGTACACTCAGGGACGTGGGCTACTTATATCCGCTTCTAGCAAGGTAGCCAGAAGAGTACAGTCAGTTTGGGAGGCCTACAACTCCGCCTGGCCAGGGGAGATCCCATCTGCTCAAGGACTGACCAGGCCCCGTTCACTAGCAAGTACTCCGGGAGGGTCTATCGTTGTTACCAGTAAAGACCCTGAATTACACCGCACCGTCTCTGAGTGGTTCCTGCTACCCCCATCATCCACATCTGCTGCCCTGAGGCCATACCCCTCCCGTTGGGGGTTATACCATCTACGCTGCACCATCCATCCACCGGCCTCAGCGGACTGTCCTGCAGCGGCAGCTCCATAGCTGCATTCAACGGGTGGCGTAGTCGTCCTGCATCTACCGCTGTTACATCGCCGCTCAGTTTGACTCCCTGGGCACGGACCGGGTCACCGCCACGAGACTACAACCCTCAAGAGATCCGGCTCCGGGTAAGCTCCCGCGTGCGCAACGCAGCGCGACACAGGCCCAGGGGCGCGTCAACTTTGGCGTAGTCGGCAGGATTTCGTGCCCGCAACCACCGGGTACTGCGTGCCTGAAAAAGAGACTTTTAAAACTTACCATCCGTGAAGTTTTCCCGCCATCGGTGAAGATTCCCGCCATCCGGCGCCATTTTCAGCTTTCTTCCCGCCATCTGTGAAGATTCCCGCCATCCGGCGCCATCTTCAGCCTTCTTCCCGCCATCCGTGGAGTTTCCCCGCCGTTGGACGCCATCTTGAGGACGCCGCGCGGGAAGAAGAGGGGCGTGGACTCCGAAAGCGCGCGAGAACTGAAGCCCCGCCTCACGTCCGGACGTTGCGTAAGGTCCTGGAAGGAGCCCAGCAGACGCCGACGTCACAGGAGCGCGACGGAAGGTCCTCAACCCTGACGATCCACTGCGGAGCCGCGGCCTACGGAACAGGATCATCGCAAGGTAGGCCACGGTCCACTAGGGGGGAGGAAGATGTCGGATACGGAGGAGAGCTTCACTGCCTCAACCCCCGCCAGCGCTACCGCTGCTGCAGTTATGCCCTTCACCATGCCCTATATCCCGGGAGCAGCTTGGCTACCCCAGTACTCAGGGGAGTCACATACCCTGCATGACTTTAGAGAAAAGCTGGATAGCCTCTTCCAGGTGTACCCCCTCACAGAAGAGCAAAAAGTGAGCATCCTGGTGGCCCAACTAACCGGGGCAGCCAAAAGGGAAGTAAAATCCTGGCCACCTGGGAGGAAGACTGTCGCAGGGATACTAACCCGGCTGAAGGACACCTTTGATACCCGCACCTCAGCCGAGATTAAGCTTAGATTCTACGGGTGCAAGCAGCGAGCGCATGAGAGTATAAGGGACTATGCACTAAACCTACAAGAGGCCCTGAGGGCCATTAAGCAGACCGACCCTGATGGAGTGGGAAACGAGGACAGGCTGTTGACCGAACAGTTTATAGAGGGACTGTATTGTAATACCCACCGAACCCAGTTGCGGGCAATGGCCTTACAGGATCCCCATCTGGGCTTTGCACAGTTCAAGGACAGAGCCATCCGGGTGCTCCGAGAACCGGCACCGGGTGGCGTTGTGACCCACAGGCGCCCAGCTAGCACTTACCACCAGGAGGCGGCGCCCTTGTCGGCAGGGCCTGTGGGAGCTGATGCGCAGGCTTTGGACAATGACCCGGCTCCAGACCTACACCAGCAGGTCCAAGAGCTAGCTAAGAGCGTTGCTGCGCTAACCCGAACTGTGCAGTCTTTACAGGTTTCCACCCCAGGGAAGATCCAGCTGGCATCCGGACCGGAGGACATCCCGTGGCGTCGACCAAGGAGGACCCCACCGGCCAGAGGAAGACCCAGTGACCGATACAGCGAGGACGGACGACCCATCTGCCGCCGCTGCAATCAACCTGGACATATGGCAAGGTACTGTTCTTTAAACGGGCACAACCTGGGGTAGAGGGCCAACCCCCAGGAAAAAGATCACCAGGCCCATCGAACTGGCGCGACAGATATGTGGGAGGACGTCCAGTCTTGCCTGTGGTACTGGATGGCATTCCCATGAGTGCCCTACTGGACACCGGGTCACAGGTCACCACCATCCCGTACGTGCTCTTTAAGCATTACTGGAATGACTCGGATATTACCCGCTACCCTGACGACGACCTGAGTATCATCGCCAGCAATGGCCAGCCCGTGCCACAGATCGGATTTAAAGAGGTGACCATCAAAATCGGTAGAGTCGAACTGGCAGCACAGGGACTGATCATTGTAGATATTGACAAACATGAGAGTCACCCAAAAATAACTCTAGGAACTAATGTAATTGAAAATTGTCTTGCAGAGGTGATTTTCCTTTTACAGCAGGTTGCCAAGAACGCCAGCTCCGGCGAGCAGCGGGTGCTCCAGAAAGAGATCCGGGCACTGATGCGACGGCAACAGGTGGAACTCTCCGGCGGTGAGATTGGTAGCGTAAGAATGTGTGACCCTTTTCCTATTGCCATGCCCCCAAAAAGTGAAATGATGATTTGGTGCCGGGCAGCTATTGGTCTGAGAGGTAGAGATTACCAGGCAATGGTAGAACCAGTTTACTCGGACAGTAGGCCCACCATTTTGACAGCACGGGGGGTGGTTGATGTACGCCATGGGAGGGTGCCCGTTCGCATAATAAATATCGGGGAGAGGGAAGTGTACCTGCCCCGGTATGCTACGCTAGCCAAATTATATACCATTAACCAAAATTCTATACAATCTGTGGAACCCTTGCCTCCATCTCACCCGGAGGAAGGTAACGGCTCTAAGAAAAACATGGAGGACTGGTGTCAGCAACTACATCTGGGTACTGACTCCACTCCCGCACACCAGAAACAAGGAGTCTATCGGGTGGTTCAGGAGTACGAGAGAGTGTTCAGTAAACACCCGTTAGACTTCGGGCGAGTCAAGGGGGTAGAACACCACATCCCCACGGGAGACCATCCTCCTATAAAAGAGAGGTATCGACCCGTACCCCCTGCCCACTACCAACACGCCAAGGGGATGCTTAGAGACATGAAGGAGGCTGGGGTGATCAGGGATAGCTGTAGCCCCTGGGCAGCTCCACTAGTCTTAGTCCGAAAGAAAGACAACACCATGAGGATGTGTGTAGATTACCGGAAAATCAATCGTATCACACACAAGGATGCGTACCCCTTACCAAGGATAGAGGAGTCATTGGCTGCTTTAAGATCTGCTAACTTCTTCTCTACCTTGGATCTCACTAGCGGGTACTGGCAGGTTCCTGTAGCAGAGGCGGACCGGGAGAAGACCGCATTCACCACCCCGATGGGACTTAGCGAGTTCACCTGCATGCCGTTCGGACTCTGCAACGCACCGGGAACCTTCCAACGACTAATGGAGTGTTGTCTGGGCCACAGAAACTTCGAGACGGTCCTGTTGTACCTGGACGATGTCATCGTATATTCCAAGACGTATGAGGACCACCTGAAACACCTGGCGGAAGTGTTCGAAGCTCTGGCAAGTTACGGCCTAAAGGTGAAACCCTCCAAGTGTCACCTCCTGAAACCAAAGGTGCAGTACCTGGGACACGTGGTGAGCGCTGACGGAGTGGCTCCCGACCCTGATAAGATCACCGCAATTAAGGAATGGCCAAGCCCCTCCAGCGTAAAAGAAGTGCGGCAGTTCCTCGGGTTGGTAGGCTACTACCGAAGGTTTATTCCCGGTTTCACCAAAAAGGCAGCACCTATGCAGGACCTCCTGATAGGCCAGTCCCGGAAGGCCAAGAACCAGAAGCCGCCCTTCAAATGGGAGGAGCTGGAAGAAGAGTCCTTCCGCCAGCTGAAGATGGCCCTCACGGGGGACGAAATCCTGGCGTACCCGGATTATAGCCAGCCCTTTATCCTCTACACCGACGCCAGTAACATCGGGCTAGGAGCCGTACTGTCCCAGATCCAGCAGGGGAAGGAACGAGTAATCGCCTACGCCAGCCGAAAACTGCGACCCACCGAAAGGAACCCCGAGAATTACAGCTCATTTAAGTTAGAGTTCCTGGCCGTAGTATGGGCAGTCACCGAGCGCTTTAAGCATTACCTCGCTTCTTCCCGGTTCACCGTGTACACGGATAACAACCCGTTGACACACCTGGACACGGCAAGACTCGGTGCCCTGGAGCAGAGGTGGATGGCCCGTCTGTCCAACTACGAGTTCACAATCAAATACCGGGCAGGACGCTCCAATACCAACACGGACGCCCTGTCCAGGATGCCCAACCTGCCGGACGGAGGAGAAGATCCGGAGGGACTGGAAGAAGTTGAACTCCCTGCGTTCCACCGTCATGGGACTATCCAGTATTCCCACCGGGTAAGGAGTAAGCAGGCTGCTACGTTGAACCCCTTACCCCACTACAACTGGGCGGAAACGCAAGACAGCGACCCTGCCGTCCGACTGGTGAAGGAGATGCTGACTCGGCCGGAGGCTCGCCTTGAACCAGACGCTCCGGAGGAAGCCAAACAACTATGGGCAGAGAAGAGTCGACTGTTCCTTTACAAAGGGAAGTTGTGCCGCAGAATGGTTAACTCCCGGACGCATGAATTACTCTGGCAAGTAGTGGTGCCACGAAGAGACGCAGCCATGGTGATGGAGGCATACCACGACGGAGCTGGACACTTCGGGTGGAAGAAGCTGGAGTTCCTGCTGCGCGAGCGGTTCCACTGGGTAGGCATGAGGGGAACCATCGAGAAGTGGTGCAGAGACTGTGGCCCGTGCAACCTGAGAAGGAAGGACCGTGCCAGCCAGAAGACTCCCCTGCAGTCCATCGTCACCCGGCAACCGTTGGAACTGGTAGCCTTGGATCATGTAAAACTGACCCCAAGCAGAAGTGGCTACGTCTACGCGTTAACCATCGTGGATCATTACTCCCGGTTTCTGGTTGTCGTCCCCGTCAAGGACTTAACGGCTCAAACAGCAGCTAGAGCCTTCCAGCAGCACTTTTGCCGTCCACACGGGTACCCGGACCAAGTGCTGACGGACCAGGGACCTGCCTTTGAAGCGGAGGTCTTCCAGGAATTCTGCAATCTGTATGGCTGCCGGAAGATAAGGACGACACCCTACCATCCGCAAACTAATGGACTTTGTGAGAAAATGAACCAGGTGGTAATGGATCTTCTAAAAACGTTGCCCCTGGAAGAACGCAGTCTGTGGCCTGAGAAGTTGCCCGATCTGGTGGACCTATACAACCACATCCCGGTAGGTTCCACCAACTGTACCCCGGCTTACCTAATGAGGGCAAGACCTGGTAAGTTACCTGTTGACCTGGAAATGGGAGTCCTGACACCCGAGGACACTTCACCAGAAACAGACTGGGACACAGAGAGGCAGCAGCAGTACCGGAGAGTACAGGAGAGCGTGGAGCGAAGTCTCTGTCAGGCTAGGGAAAGACAAGAGAAAACTTACAACCAGTATGCTCCCGCTGTTCCCCTGGTACCCGGAGAGCAGGTCTTGAAGAGGAAGAGACGGCTCCACAAGTTGGATGACCAGTGGGAGAAGGACCCGTACACCATACTGCCCTCAAGCCACGAGAACCCGAAGGTTTGTACCATCAGTAAAGACGGAGGGGAAACCACAGCCATTGTATCCCGGGACCACCTGAAGAAGTGTCCCGAACAACTGAGGAACCCTGAAGAGGAACAAGAAGACCATCGACCCGTAGAGGAAAGGGAAGATATGGTTAGTACTGTGCTCGGGGACTTCCCTCGGTCTTGGACTCAAGTCAATGGTGCAGTTGTGGTACCCGTACTCACCTTCCTCCAACCATCATCCCAAGCACCTACGGAGCAACAGGTAGAGCTGGAAGAACAGCCGGTCCAGGAGGCAGAAGACTCCACACAAGCAGAACAGGAGGATCAACCCTCTGCTTATAGTGAACCTGCCATGCCTCTAGTGAGACAAAGAGCCGGTAGACAGCTGCCCAGTTTACCCTTGACAGCTCCTACACCCTGTAGTTCAGGGCTAGACAGTCAGCTCCGTAGGTCCACTAGGGCCACTAGAGGCCAGTTACCCGCACGCTGGAGGATTTGAAGTGTATAAATTGTTTTATTTATGTTTATCTGTGTATTGTTGCTTGTGTATAATTTTGTGTTTCCAGTTATTTTTAGGAATCCTTGGTGGATTTACCGGGAATCCTTGTACATAGTTGGAGCGTAACCCAGGATGGACTAGAGACTGTTAAGGACTCGGGGTAGGACAGACCCCTACCTGGTTACGTCTCCCTGTTTTGGTGAAATGGACACCTTGCTTTCTTCAAAGACTGCACCCGGTTACGGACACGCCGTGACCAGCTTTATGTGTTTCCTTATTGTAATGTTATTGTTTATACTTTGTTATGTTACAAAAATATGTTTAGTCCCGGAGTACTAAATTTCACTAGGGGGGAATGTGGCACCCCAGGGGTCTGGTTTTCCACAGTAATGTAATGTTATGTCTGAGAGCAGGTCCTTTGGTCAGGGATCCTGTGCATGCCACACCTCCTGCCCAGTCTTGGGAGGGGAAGAACTTCCCCTGTATAAACCCTGGGCTGAGGCAGGGTTAGTCAGTCAAGGAGAGTAGAGACAAGAAACAGTCATAGGAAGAAACAGCAGAAGCTCAGCAGAAGCAATACTACTACGAGTCAGGGGCTGGCAGCTGCAGAGCTCGCCCTGACTGAGAAGCTTTCTTACCGGACCCGGCGTCCGAGGCTGTGGGGACTAACTCTTACCCAGCAGCAGAAGCCGACCGGCAGGGGATTTCAGGTCCTCAGGCCCAGAAACCCGAAGGCACGGTCACACGCGTGGGACCAGCACCGCCATCGTGGAGCGGAAGCCATTAGAAGGCCCCGAGTCACCGGCCATACGGGTGAGCACCACACGGTACACTCAGGGACGTGGGCTACTTATATCCGCTTCTAGCAAGGTAGCCAGAAGAGTACAGTCAGTTTGGGAGGCCTACAACTCCGCCTGGCCAGGGGAGATCCCATCTGCTCAAGGACTGACCAGGCCCCGTTCACTAGCAAGTACTCCGGGAGGGTCTATCGTTGTTACCAGTAAAGACCCTGAATTACACCGCACCGTCTCTGAGTGGTTCCTGCTACCCCCATCATCCACATCTGCTGCCCTGAGGCCATACCCCTCCCGTTGGGGGTTATACCATCTACGCTGCACCATCCATCCACCGGCCTCAGCGGACTGTCCTGCAGCGGCAGCTCCATAGCTGCATTCAACGGGTGGCGTAGTCGTCCTGCATCTACCGCTGTTACATCGCCGCTCAGTTTGACTCCCTGGGCACGGACCGGGTCACCGCCACGAGACTACAACCCTCAAGAGATCCGGCTCCGGGTAAGCTCCCGCGTGCGCAACGCAGCGCGACACAGGCCCAGGGGCGCGTCATATATACCAGGATGGGGGACATATATACCAGGATAGGAGACATATACACCAGGATTGGCCCACGATGAGAACATATATACTAGGAAGGGTCCAGGGATGGGGGACATAAAAACAAGGAAGGGTGACATATATACCAGGATGTGTCCAGGGTGCAGGACATTACTACATAATGGGAGGGGGGGGTCGACACGTAGGTGCTTATAAGATTTAGAACACTACAAGGGACCATACAGACATCTGAGGGTCGGATCGCACTCAGCCATGGGAGCAAAGAAAATAAATCGGACCACGCTCGGATGACATCACAGACTGTCAGAACGGAGAAGGTGGAGATTTTTTTAATTTCTCCACATAGGAGAAAATTGAATGATACTCGGATGGCACTGATCAGAATATGCCAAAAAAATCAGACGCCAGATCCATGTCTGACACACAGGAATGTTCGCTTCTTTTTGCTGACAAGTCATGTTGGGAGTTGTAGTCTCACAGATTAATGGCCACAGCTTTAGGATTTCTATCTGCAGAACTACAAGTCTCAGCAGTGCTCATAGCCAGCATTTTGCAGAGCAGCAGGGAGAGGAGAAGCGTGTGCAGCATGAATGAGGCTCCAGCTGACCCTCAGCCCAGATACCCGCCCCCTACTCTCCTCCTCCCCCCCAGGACCGTCGGGGGCGCGCACGTCAGCGTGTCTCACAGCGCGTCCCCGCACAGCCCATCGCGTGGTCTTCCTTGGCTTCCATATTGCAGCGGTAACCTCGGGATTCCGCCCGGTGATCAGGCGCCCGGTGTGCGGCCATCTCCTCCACTCATCCTTACGTGACCGGTGCGGAGCGATAACCCCGGCTGGTCCGATCTCTGATCCCCGCCCGGGTGGTGGTGGTAGGGGGCAAGGGACATGGCGACTCAGGTAGAAGCTCCACTCATGCCACCGCCGCCCCTGCAGCAGCAACCGCCGCCACCGGACACGGAGGTGGAGGAGAGACGATCGGAGGGGGGCAAACCGGAGCAGGACGGCGAGGATGGGCTGGGTCGCAAGGAGTTTGTGGAAGCTCCTCCGCCCAAGGTGAACCCCTGGATCAAAGGAAGTGGGGGCCCCGGGGGCCCGGTGAATGGCCAGATCTCCGCAGGTGGGTGCAGATCTGCTGTGCAGGGGCATGCTGTGTGTGTTGTGGGGTGAAGCTGTGCCATGCTGAGATCTCTGGGAGTGTCTGACCATGTGCTTGTCACGATCTGCTCGTTTTTTAGGGGGGGGGGGGGGCTGATCACTTTTTGTATTGATTATTGAGGTTCTTATAAGGTCACCTGCTCACCCACCCCCCTTACTAGTCGGCTTGTGACACGGGAGATATGGGGGGCGGTGACTTGGATTGGGGGAGGAGGTGGGGTGTCCATTACACCCTTTGATGACACTGCAGTCTGGCCTGGGTGGAGGATAGCTGGCTCTGTACCAGCACCCAGACATTCGGTGGGTCCCCAGTGATGCGGGGAGGAGATCGTGCCCTCCCCCAGCGATCGCTTTTGCAGTCGATCGTCCCGTGTTGGAGGATTCTTCACCTTTTCTACTGTTCCATTCAGAGCGTTCAGAGTCCAACGTTCCATTTTAGAACGTTCACGGTCCAACGTTCTAAAGGCCCCGCCTACCGCTGCTACCCAGCATTCCACTGCAGACAGGCAACGTGGGTCTCTCTCCCTAGGCCTGAGCGCCTGTCCGCACCGTGTGCACGGTTACAGGGCCTCATTTCCCGCATGATCGTGCTTTCTGCGTGTAACAGATCCACGTCCCCTCCCACTTTGCCTTTTCCTAACCGATGGCACAGGGGAAGGGGTGTGATTGCCTTCTAGGCATCTCTGTCTCCTATTTGGGGATCATGGTTGACTGACTGCGCCTTGGCGAGACTCCCTTGCTTCGCTGGCACTCTGCTCTGTGCTGGTATAAATAGCCCAGGCTATAAGTGGCAATTAGTGGGCATAAATCGTCAGCTACACGAGGGGCAGTGGGGAAGATCTGCTGCCTGTGGGGAGGAGGGAGCATGTGCTAATTAATATTGGCACCTCCTTGTCACAGCCTCCATGTGCAGCCTGACTGTACAGACATTACACTGTACCATAGACCTGCAAAACATGGCAGCTCTTAGGCTGCGTTCACACAGCCAGTAGTTATTGCTGTTTATTTGTGTCCATTCTGGAAATAAAATGTCCCGTCCTGGATCCATTCATTAGAATTGGAGCTGAAGGATCCACAAATGTAGCTTCTTTTTCTAGTTGGAACAAAAGTTGTGGGTAGAACTATTTTTGGGGGTGATTTACGTATTAAAGGGGTTGTCTGGGACTTTAACACAGATGGTCTAACCTTAGGATAGATCATCAATATCTGATCGGTGGGGTGCTGACGATCAGTTGTTTCTGTTTCTGGTGTCCGCAGCTGGCGGACCAGCACAGCTCCATCAACTGTATAGTGGCCGTGATCAGGTATTCCTTTTAAAATAAATGGTGGGTGGATGTGCAGTACCTGACCACGGCCACTACTCGGTTGACTGAGCTACTGCGGCTGCTACCGGGAACAGCTGATAAGCGGGTGTGAGGGTGTCACACCCCCACCGATCAGACATTGATGACCTGTCTTAAAGGAAGAGTCGGATGGGGATCGCAACGTAATGTTCGAACTGACCCGAGCTTGACAGCTGTGTAGAAATGCATGCTGTCACGCTCGGGTCAGGAGAGCATTTTGTTACCATCCCTGACAAGTTATACGGCCATCTGACTCTCCCCTAAGGATAGGCCATCAATGTTGACGTCCCGGACAACCCCTTTAAAATGTAACCTGTCAATAGGATCAACCCTCCTAAGCCGTCTATATGGGAATGTAGGTCACAGGAAGCTGAGTAACATGGTATCTTCATTTTGTTTTATTCCTGGGGAAATCCACATTTTTCTTATATGTAAATGAGCTGTTTAAGATCTATGGGCCGGACATAGATCTCTTGGGGAATCTGCCTCCTGAGCTTGTTTTAAAGGGAAACAGACAGGTTCCCACATGATCTCCAAGCCACCAGCACGTGTATATAAATATTAAGCCTAGCTACTATTTTTAAATTCCGTTTTCAATATGCAAATAAGTTTCAGACTAGTCGATGGGGCGTTGGTTTCCCAAAACTAGTCGTCCCACTCACTTTATCAAGCCCCTGTGGGCTCGATGCCAACTCTTTGCAAATCATGTTGTCATCGTCGTGTCTCTTCAAATCTCGCATGTGCGCGATTTCCTTTCTTACACTTCAGTGTGCCCCTAAAACTGGGTGTCCGCTTCCTGGGTTCAGAGGCGCGTAGCGGAGTTAAAAAAAAAAAAAAAAAAAAATTTTTCCACTAATGGTAATGAGATATACATGTAAAGCGCCATGGAATAAATGGCGCTGTAATAATAATATACAGGAGGCAGGGGATTTATATATGAATGTACACATGCTGGTGGTTTGGAGGTCACGGGTGACCTGTCAGGTTCCCTTTAAATGAATATGACATGTAACTAACACAGAACTTGGTCTGGTAACAAACTGCTATAGCTCTCACAGCTCTGCTGTATTGTACCAATAATGCTGCTCTGTGACACAAACACTGAAACATTGAGAGACATCTTCAGATGTGTCAGGTATAATAACACAACTCTGCAGTGAGATCAGGAGTCTCTGGACGGAGATTCTCAGGGGGGGATTTCTGTCCCGCCCATAGATCTTAACAGCTCATTTACATATTAAGAAAAACATGGATTTCTCTGGAATAAAACAATGGATTCCAGGTATCAAAGTATCATTTTATTCAGCTCCCTTTAGACTGCTTAGATTGTTTTAATCACAGTGTGCGCAACTTTTTTAGGTTTGGCCAAAAAAACTTATTCAAACCTGATCAGTTATTTCTGTTTATGACAAAGGTATCTGTTATGCAATCAGTTAATGGGTCTATTAATAAATATATATATATATATTTAGTGGGTACGCTTTTTGGTTCCTCACAAATTCTTAATTTAAAAAAAAAAAAAAAAAATCGGATCCATTTTTAACCACTAAAAACCAGATGTCGAAAGTGTCCATTTTTTTTTTTACAGATTCGGGTTAAAATAAAAGCAAATCAGTTTTTAAAAGGTGTCCGGTTTTCTTCTGTTTTAAACGGATGATTAATGGACATGTGAACTCTTAGGCCCTGTTCACACTGCATTTTTTTTGCAGCCTGTTCCCATACCCTCATAGACTTCAGTGAACTCCATTTGCATTTTTTTTTCTGAACATGCCCATTTGTTCAGATGGGTACAGAAAGGTAGTCCTCGGCGGGGGTCTGTCTCTATCCAAGTACCCATCCCCCCCCCCCTACAAACCAGATGCAATCACCCCAAACCACTGCAGAAAACAGTGTGAACAGGGCCCTGGGCATCATGTAGGCACTTTCTGTTCCATTTTTAGGATCCACTATATCAGGCAGAGTGCTTCAATGATGGGGTTTGTTTTTTTAGAGGGGGAGGGAAAGTCTTGCTTGACAAAGTTTTTTTGTTTTTCATTCTAAAATATGGTACCCAGACAAACCCTATAATCATTTTGGGGGCCCCTCTGCTTCAGTTTTAATTACTAGAAAAACTGGCCCAGCCAAATGCCGCCTTCGGTGGCTGGATGTGATGATCGGCTTCACTTGGCGCCTGGCAGACAGTATCTGAAAAGTGTCCGGTCAGCAGGATCCCAGCGGGTCGGACATTGATGGCATATTCTAGCAAAATGATGTTAATTTGACATTTTTGAAACCAGTGTTTTTACTTGGTTATAAGCAATTTTCTTTTTTTTTTGTTTTGGTGGAATTTTTTTTATTTTTTTTTCCCTAAAGGAGCTGCAAGAGTAGCCATTTTGGCTGTCACTTTTAAGTTTCGTTTCTTGATAAGTTGTCACTTTGTTATTGAACAAATGTGGTGACAAATTGACTTTTTGACAAGTGAAATAGAAAGTGACTACCGGATGTTCCTGTTTTTCTTGCAAACATGGCTGCCCATCAGCACAGAAAAATGCTATAATTTCTAGGAAAACGGTGGAAATTTAAGGGGTTGTCCACTACTCGGACAACCCTCTTCTGTCTGTTTTCCCCTTGTAAAATAACACCAGCATCGGTACTGTTCCAGCGGTGTTAACGCTTGCTGTCCCAGGGATCGCATGACATAATCTCACGCAATCCCGGTGACCGATCAGTGCTGGCTTTACTCTCCAGCAACAACTTTCACTTCCTCCGGATGTATGTGATTCATGTGAAGCCAGTGCTGATTGGCCACAGGGATTGCGTGACAGCAAGTGTCAGCACCGGAAGTGAAGTATCTGTGGCTTTATTTTACAAGGCGGAAACATAGGGTTTGAGAAGGGGACAGCAAGTGCCGGCACTAACTTGGACAACGCCCTTCTCAATCTCTATGTTTCCGCCTTTTAAAATAAGACCACCTATACTTCACGTCTGGTGTCAGCATTTGCTGTCCTGGGGATCACCTGACATGTCACACGATCCCTGTAGCCAATCGGCCACAAGCCGTGGACAACCCCCTTTAGGGTAGTCATAAAGAGGATAACCATTTATGGCTCCGTGTTCCGGGCAGAAACCATATGATGCATTTGTATGGCACTTTGTTCTTGCTGGGCCGTGCAATCACTGTGGTGGGAAAAAGTCACTTGCGCAAATTTGTCACTAAGTCCTTGTTCACTCTTAGCTTTTCATGCAGAAAAAAAAAAAAAGCGGTCTGTCGCTGGAAAACTACAACAAAAATTAATCTGCAGCAAGTCAATTCTTTCAGCATTTTTGCTGCAGATTTCACTCATTAATGCGTTTTTCCTGCCAAAAATTGCAAAAATTTCTGTACCAAATATTTAATGAGTGCATTTATCCAAAAACTTCTAATGTGGAAAAGCTGCAGTGTGAACAAGACCTTAGACAATGTTCACGTGTTGCTTTCCCAATGCCATTTTTTGCCATAATTAAAAAAAAAAAAAACGTAAAACTGCTTTTGCGCCAACTTTTGTATCGATATCTTATAATCCAGAGCTGTACTCCCAATTCTGCTGATCATTGCTAGAAACATAGAACACATTTGCAGGAGCCAAGTTCTCATATTACCATAAGTTTATAGTTTTAAAATGGAAAGTTTACTGTCCAGTGTCTGTGAAGGCAACACCTCTCAGAATGTGAGTCAGCAGAGAATCCTGGGAGACTTCCTGCTGAATTGTAAATACAGCTCTAAGGCAAGCAGTAAGTCAGGACTAGTACTGAATACATGCAGTGACTTCATTGGCACAATAGTGAGTGCAGCTCTGGAGTATAATACAGGATGTAACTCAGGATCAGTAATGTATGTACACAGTGACTGCACCAGCAGAATAGTAAGTGCAGCTCTGGAGTATAATACAGGATGTAGCTCAGGATCAGTACAAGATCAGTAATGTAATGTATATACACAGTGACTGCACCAGCAGAATGGTGAGTGCAGCTCTGGAGTATAATACAGGATGTAACTCGGGATCAGTAATGTATATACACAGTGACTGCACCAGCAGAATAGTGAGTGCAGCTCTGGAGTATAATACAGGATGTAACTCAGGATCAGTAATGTATATACACAGTGACTGCACCAGCAGAATAGTGAGTGCAGCTCTGGAGTATAATACAGGATGTAACTCAGGATCTGTAATGTATATACACAGTGACTGCACCAGCAGAATAGTGAGTGCAGCTCTGGAGTATAATACAGGATGTAACTCAGGATCTGTAATGTATATACACAGTGACTGCACCAGCAGAATAGTGAGTGCAGCTCTGGAGTATAATACAGGATGTAACTCAGGATCTGTAATGTATATACACAGTGACTGCACCAGGAGAATAGTTGTTTGCAATATTTTGTGATTGTCTGAGGTCAGATAAAGGGTTCCCCCACCCCTAGGAACCTTAGACGCAGAGAACTATTGGGTATTTTGGATTTAAGCAGGTCCTCTGGAGATAAGGCACTTTTTCTCCCTTTGGGGGCCTTTACTTTTATTGTAGTTGGGGTAGGGGGATTCTTTTATCTCTATGGCCTCAGTCAGTTTTGGGTCCTTAAGCCTCAGGCAATACTCCTCACTTGCCAAAGGAAATAGCGGGCCTGTGCAAGCAGCCATGCCTGAGGGGGCCTTTGTGTTTGCTCTGCAGGTGAGGTGAGCGTGTTTGCACATATATAGCATTTTATTTAGAGTTGCTGGTAACATTAACATTTTCACATGGGTCAAGGCTATTTGCATGCCTTCTTTTATGGCGTCGCCCCCACCCCCTTAAAAAAAAAAAAAGCCCAATTAATGGCTCAAACTCCTGAAAGCTTCTTCCTATTGTAAATCCGCTTTGCTGGTCAAATCTTTTTTTATTTTATTTTTTTTAGCATCACTCCCCCATCTTTAGGGTTTAAAAATACGCTCCAAACTAGGCACTTTCCAATTATAAGGCAGCAAAAACTCAGGAGGTGAAAAAAACTTCTCAAAGAAGGAGCTTTCCTCCTCCTCCTGCTCCGTATGCGCGTTCCCTTATATAATTAACATTGTATTACAAAGGAATTGTTACAAAGAGTCAATTGTATTTACTTTATCCTCCTTTTACACCTTTTTTGAATTCCCATACCAGCTCCATTCTCAGTGGGAGTCTTGATGCTGGCTCTATACAAAAGGTAAACCCATACCTCTATGCCCCCCATTCCTTTTTGGTGAGGCAGCATGCAGGTGGAGATCAATGGATGGGTGGTGTAGGTCTCGCTCCGTTCACTTCTATGTTAAAGAGCAAAAGTGTCCAGTTTTTGCTTTTGTGTTATTCCCGCTGTTCCCCTGAGTATTCCATTTTTTATTTTTCGAATATCCGCCATACGTTTGCAGAGATATGAGCCTTTTTGTTAAGTGCTGCTTCTTCGTGGTCTTTCCGCGGGGGCGGTGCTCCCACGGTAATTTATGCAGAACAAGCTAAAGATACGCCCCCAGAGAATTCTGCGGCAACGTCCTCTTGATCTATGCGGTAAAATTTAGGACTGAATAAAAAGGCTCATATCTCTGGGACCATATGGCGGATTTAAAAATAAATAAACGGAATACTCGGGAGCGGTGAGAATAAAATAATAGGAAAAACTGAGCACTTTTGAGCTAGTGACAAGTCCCCTTTAAGCCTACCATACACAACGAAAGCTTCACCGATTTTGGCGGGCTTGGCCGACCATATGTACAGTACAGACCAAAAGTTTGGACACACCTTCTCATTTAAAGATTTTTCTGTATTTTCACGACTATGAAAATTGTACATTCACACTGAAGGCATCAAAACTATGAATTAACACATGTGGAATTATATACTTAACAAAAAAGTGTGAAACAACTGAAAATATGTCTTATATTCTAGGTTCTTCAAAGTAGCCACCTTTTGCTTTGATGACTGCTTTGCACACTCTTGGCATTCTCTTGATGAGCTTCCGTTATCGGAAATGCTCTTCCAACAATCTTGAAGGAGTTCCCAGAGATGCTTAGCACTTGTTGGCCCTTTTGCCTTCACTCTGCGGTCCAGCTCACCCCAAACCATCTCGATTAGGTTCAGGTCTGGTGACTGTGGAGGCCAGGTCATCTGGCGTAGCACCCCATCACTCTCCTTCTTGGTCAAATAGCCCTTACACAGCCTCGAGGTGTGTTGTTGTAGAGATTGTCTGCTGCTAGAACTCTGTGTGGCATTGACCTGGTCTCTAATCTGAGCTGCTGTTAACCTGCGATTTCTGAGGCTGGTGACTCGGATAAACTTATCCTCAGAAGCAGAGGTGACTCTTGGTCTTCCTTTCCTGGGGCGGTCCTCATGTGAGCCAGTTTCTTTGTAGCGCTTGATGGTTTTTGCAACTGCACTTGCGGACACTTTCAAAGTTTGCCCAATTTTTCGCACTGACTGACCTTCATTTCTTAAAGTAATGATAGCCACTCGTTTTTCTTAACTTAGCTGCTTTTTTCTTGCAATAATACAAATTGTAATAGTCTATTCAGTAGGACTATCAGCTGTGTATCCACCTGACTTCTGCACAACACAACTGATGGTCCCAACCCCATTTATAAGACAAGAAATCCCACTTATTAAACCTGACAGGGCACACCTGTGAAGTGAAAACCATTTCCGGTGACTACCTCTTGAAGCTCATCAAGAGAATGCCAAAAGTGTGCAAAGCAGTCATCAAAGCAAAAGGTGGCTACTTTGAAGAACCTAGAATATAAGACATATTTTCAGTTGTTTCACACTTTTTGTTACATATATAATTCCACATGTGTTAATTCATAGTTTTGATGCCTTCAGTGTGAATGTACAATTTTCATAGTCATGAAAATACAGAAAAATCTTTAAATGAGAAGGTGTCCAAACTTTTTGTCTGTACTGTATTTGGGGGCCTTACAACTGCCCCCCCGCCAGGAGATAAGCCACTATTAGCGGTTCACAGAGGTCTCAGGAACAGTCTGCCAAAAATTTTTCTAGACTCAGACTGCAATACCTTATTGTTCCTATGAGACAAATAGTTCAGAGCAGGGATAGCAGCGGATAGTCGGGAAATTGGGGTCTGTATATGGACCATTAAATCTGGTCTAACTATACTACTTTCTTATATCCCCGTAGAACCCATCGGATGCCAGAAATGAACCTAGCTCCTCGACCCAATGAATGGGTCTGTCTGTGACTAAAACATTGAGTACCTGTCTTTACCTCTAAGTCGAATCCGTAAAGGTCCGACACCCCTGTCGATCATCTTGACCATAAGGGTGATGTCCACTCCATTGATGCGTCACTGTATACTTTTGGTTACACCAGTTCAGTCTCATTGACTTGAATAGGCTTGACCTATAGTTGGGTTAAGTAATGGGCACAGTCACTATCGAAACTACAGAGCTGTGTCTGGTTCACCGGAAAGTGGGCTTGGTCTTCATTCGACAAGAGACTTGTTACCTGTCGTTCCAGACGTTGATGGCCTATCTCAAAGCGATTATTCTGCGCCTCCCCTCACCGCAATACACATGTAGGCTCAGCCGCCGAGCTTAAAATGTTCTTGCTATTATTTTAATCCTGAGTATTCTGGATTTTGTTATTTTGGAGTCCACCAAACAGTTCCAGAGATATGGGCCTTGTTTTTATTTAGTGATAATTTTTCTGGTCTTAAGAAGATCGTTCTCGCAGGCTCCTCAGGGGCGTGTCTAAGGCGGCTCTGCCTCATGAGCAACGCCCCCTTGGAAAGAGCGCAAAATATTATCATTAACCCCTTCCCGACCCGTGTCACACCGTTTGTGACATGGAAAACAGTTCGTTCCCGACCCATGTCACAGCGTCTGTGACATGGAGGGAAAGAGCCCCTGCAGCGCCTGCGAGCGGGGTCACTCAGGTGTCACAGTTGCTGATGCAACTAGACAACCTGAAGTTGACCCCAGGGGGGGTGGATTAACCCCCCCCCCGTGCCTGGGACCCCTCCGATTGGTAGTTTCATTTTCACTTTTAGTGAAACTGCCAATCGGAATGAATGAAACATTTCACCAATGAAAATTGGTGAAATATTTCAATCTGGGCATAGCCTGATGCTTACAGCATCAGCCATTGGCTGGGGGGAGTGTCACCTCTGTCCCCCCCCCCCCCCCCCCCCAGATCTGATTGGGGCTAGTGTCCATGTGACGCTAGCCCTCCAATCAGATGTGGAGGAGGAAATTTAAATGGCTAACCAAATTCCTCAGCTTCTATCCTGTCCGTGGATGCTGAGGAGATTGGTTAGCCGCCGCCGACGTCGACCCCAGACCCGCCAGAGACCCGCCAGCGACCCCCGCTTCCTGCGATCCGCTGCCGCCCGCGATCCCCTGCCGCCCCACATTGCTGCCGCCGGTAATTGTTTCTCCCCTTGTCTCACTCCAGCCCCCACTTAGCCCACGACCCCCCCCCTCCATCCCCTACCACCCCCCACCCCTCCACCCCAGCCCAATTTCCTACCGCTCCCTCCGCTCTCTCCCACGTCTTCATCCACCGTCTGCTGCTCTCCTTCTGACAGCCGGTGGTCTCCTGCGCCTGTGATCACAACACCATCCCCCAGTCCCAGGGATCACAACACCATCCCCCAGTCCCAGGGATCTCCCCCCCCCCCCCCCCCAGGGATCTCACACCCCCCCCCCCCCCCAGGGATCTCACACACACCCCCCCCCCCCCAGGGATCTCACCCCCCCCCCCAGGGATCTCTCACCCCCCCCCCCCAGGGATCTCTCACCCCCCCCCGGGATCTCACCCCCCCCCAGTGATCTCACCCCCCCCAGTGATCTCACCCCCCCCCAGTGATCTCACCCCCCCAGTGATCTCACCCCCTCAGTGATCACCAGCCCCCCCCCCCGCCATCCGAGTGATCACCCCCCCTGCTGCCTGCCGGCTCCTACCCCCCTTTCTGCCCAGTGATCACTGCTGGCTCTTCCATCTCCTCAACCCCCTCCTGCGCCCCGTGCGCCTGAGCGCGCCCCCTCCTGCGCCCCGTGCGCCTGAGCGCGCCCCCTCCTGCGCCCCGTGCGCCTGAGCGCGCCCCCTCCTGCGCCCCGTGCGCCTGAGCGCGCCCCCTCCTGCGCCCCGTGCGCCTGAGCGCGCCCCCTCCTGCGCCCCGTGCGCCTGACTGCGCCCCCTCCTGCGCCCCGTGCGCCTGACTGCGCCCCCTCCTGCGCCCCGTGCGCCTGACTGCGCCCCCTCCTGCGCCCCGTGCGCCTGACTGCGCCCCCTCCTGCGCCCCGTGCGCCTGACTGCGCCCCCTCCTGCGCCCCGTGCGCCTGACTGCGCCCCCTCCTGCGCCCCGTGCGCCTGACTGCGCCCCCTCCTGCGCCCCGTGCGCCTGACTGCGCCCCCTCCTGCGCCCCGTGCGCCTGACTGCGCCCCCTCCTGCGCCCCGTGCGCCTGACTGCGCCCCCTCCTGCGCCCCGTGCGCCTGACTGCGCCCCCTCCTGCGCCCCGTGCGCCTGACTGCGCCCCCTCCTGCGCCCCGTGCGCCTGACTGCGCCCCCTCCTGCGCCCCGTGCGCCTGACTGCGCCCCCTCCTGCGCCCCGTGCGCCTGACTGCGCCCCCTCCTGCGCCCCGTGCGCCTGACTGCGCCCCCTCCTGCGCCTGACTGCGCCCCCTCCTGCGCCTGACTGCGCCCCCTCCTGCGCCTGACTGCGCCCCCTCCTGCGCCTGACTGCGCCCCCTCCTGCGCCTGACTGCGCCCCCTCCTGCGCCTGACTGCGCCCCCTCCTGCGCCTGACTGCGCCCCCTCCTGCGCCCCTGACTGCGCCCCCTCTTGCGCCCCCTCCTGCGCCTGACTGCGCCCCGTGCACCTGACTGCGCCCCCTGACTGCGCCCCCTGACTGCGCCCCCTGACTGCGCCCCGTGCGCCTGACCGCCCCCCCTCCTGCGCCCCGTGCGCCTGACCGCCCCCACACGTGATTTACACCAAGCACTCACACATACACACGTACACTCATACTAATAATAAAGTTTAGATTTTTTTTTTCCCCACAGCACACAAAATGTCCCGCCCTAGGGCGTACTCAGCTGAGGAGGCATATTCATTTATTGCCTCCGAAGCTGATAGTGAGGGAGAGGACCCCACGTTTCTCTATTCCTCTCATTCTTCCTCCTCCAGTGACACCGAGCCGGCACCAAGACTACGTCAGAGGTCAAGGCATCGTCCGGAGGCCGTGGAAGAAGACCCACAGCCATCTGTAAGTAACCCTCAACCTGGTGCTAGTCACGCCCAACCTAGCACCAGTGCCCCGGTGTGGACCCCCGTCCCTGAAAATTACGCTCCGCGGATTCCTGATTTTCCTTCCCCAATCAGGAATCCAGTTTGAGACCGCAAACCTCAGGGAAATAGACTTTTTCAAAGTCTATTTCTCTGAGGCCATTGTCAGTCTCATGGTGGAGCAGACTAACATTTACGCCCAACAATTTTTGTCTGCAAACCCAAATTCAATGTTTTCTACTTGGAGTCCCGTTGACTCAGTAGAAATGTTAAAATATTGGGGACTGGTACTTCACATGGGGATTGTGAAGAAACCAGAAATCCGTCAATACTGGAGTACCGATATTTTATATCAAACTCCAGTGTTCGGAATGGTGATGACCCGCAAAAGATTTGAGGTCATTCACAAATTTTTACATTTCAGGGATAACACGGACAGCCTTCCCCGCGATGACCCGAATTTTGACAGACTGTTCAAAATTCGTCCGGTCATAGAACACTTCAGCAAGAAGTTTGCTGAAGTGTACGTTCCCCAAAGGGAAATTTCTGTGGATGAATCCCTCATCCACTTCAAAGGGAGGCTTCAATTCCGACAATACCTGCCCTGTAAGAGGGCCAGGTACGGAATAAAGCTCTACAAGCTGTGCGAGAGTGCCTCAGGGTACACTCACAGCTTTAGAGTTTACGAAGGAAAGGATTCAGCCCCCAGAATGTCCACCTGCTCTGATGGTAAGTGGGAAAATAGGGTGGGATTTGATCCGCCCACTGCTTGATAAAGGTTACCATCTATACGTTGATAACTTTTATACAAGCATTCCCCTATTTCAGTCCCTCTCTGCCAGAGCTACCGCCGCTTGCGGTACTGTGCGCAGAACCCAGAGGGGTCTCCCTTTGACGCTAATTGAGCAGGTTTTCCCAAAGGATGAGAGCCGAGCTCAATGTAGCGGCAACATGGTTGTGGTGAAGTACAAAGACAAAAGGGACGTCTTTTTCTTGACCACAATCCATGGTCCCGGCACCACGGCCACCAACGTTAGAGGTACCCCAGCACCGGTCCGCAAACCGGACTGTGCCCTGGGGTACAACAAGCACATGGGGGGAGTTGATCTTTCTGATCAAGTCCTCCAGCCCTACAGTGCGATGAGGAAGGCGAAAGTCTGGTATAAAAAACTGGCCGTGCACATCGTTCAAATGGCACTGTATAACGCATACGTGCTGTCACGATGTGCAGGCCAGACCACCAACACCTTCCTCAACTTCCAGGAGGCGGTGATAAAGGCCCTGATTTTTAGAAGCGAAGAAGAAGTGGGCCCCAGCACCCCTGGAACTCGAGTCTCCCGTGTGGTACCAGGGCAACATTTTCCTGGTGAGGTCACGGTAAGAAAAAGGTGCTGGGTCTGCCATAAAATGGGGATAAGAAAGGTCACCCGTTTCCAATGTGAAACGTGTCCTGATAAACCGGGACTGTGTTTGAATGAATGTTTCAAAATTCATCACATGTCCCCGGACTAAACACATCCTGACCTTCCCTACAGAACTCACCCACACTAGCATGACATACAAAACATCACGCACACACACAACAACCTCACGTACACTACAACACACACCAACCTATGTCAGGTTGGTGTGTGTGTTGTAGTGTATGTGAGGTTGTTTGTGTGTGTGTGAGGTGTATACACCACACCACACACCAAACTCACATACACTACATCTAGATAAGTTCCCTGGGGAGTCTAGTTTCCAAAATAGGGTCACTTGTGGGGGAGCTTCAATGTTTACACACAGGGGCTCTCCAAACGCAACATGGTTCCAATTTGTTAGCGGACACCATGTCGTGTTTGGACAGCCCCTGTGTGCCGAAACATTGGAGCTCCCCCACAAGTCACCCCATTTTGGAAACTAGGTTCCTTGGGGGTTCTATCTAGATGCATAGTGAGCACTTGGAACCCCCAAGTGCTTCACAAATTGATTCGTAAAAATGAAAATGTATTTTTTTTCCACTTTTTCATTTTTACGAATCAATTTGTGAAGCACCTGGGGGTTCCAACTGCTCACTATGCATCTAGATAGGTGCCTTGGGGGATCTAGTTTCCAAAATGGGGTCACTTATGGGGGAGCTCCAATGTTTACACACACAGGGGCTCTCCAAACGCAACATGGTTCCAATTTGTTAGCGGACACATGTCGTGTTTGGACAGCCCCTGTGTGCCGAAACATTGGAGCTCCCCCACAAGTGACCCCATTTTGGAAACTAGACCCCCCAAGGCACCTATCTAGATGCATTGTGAGCACTTGGAACCCCCAGGTGCTACACAAATTAATCCGTAAAAATGAAAAAGTATTTTTTTTTTCCACTTTTTCATTTTTACGAATCAATTTGTGAAGCTCCTGGGGGTTCCAAGTGCTCACTATGCATCTAGATAGGTGCCTTGGGGGATCTAGTTTCCAAAATGGGGTCACTTATGGGGGAGCTCCAATGTTTAGGCACACAGGAGCTCTTTAAACGCAACATGGTGTACGCTAACAATTTTGGCTCAAATTGTTAGCGGACACCATGTTGCGTTTGGAGAGGCCCTGTGTGCCTAAACATTGGAGCTCCCCCACAAGTGACCCCATTTTGGAAACTAGACCCCCCAAGGCACCTATCTAGATGCATAGTGAGCACTTGGAACCCCCAGGTGCTTCACAAATTAATCCGTAAAAATTAAAAATACTTTTTTTTTTTTTTTTAATTTTCACATAGGTAACAGGATAAAATGCATCCTAAAATTTGTTGGGCAATTTCTCCTGAGTACAACGATACCTCATATGTGGTCATAAACCACTGTTTGGGCGCATGGCAGGGCTCAGAAGGGAAGGAGCGCAATTTGACTTTTGGAGCTAATTTTCCAATCAAAAAGTGAAATGGCGCTCCTTCCCTTCTGAGCCCTGTCGTGTGCCCAAACAGTGGTTTATGACCACATATGAGGTATTGGTTTACTCAGGAGAAAATGCCCAACAAATTTTAGGATGCAATTTACCCTGTTACCCATGTGAAAATTAAAAAATTTAGGCTAGAAAAAAAATTTTGTTCGAAAAATTAAAATGTTCATTTTTTTCTTCCATGTTGCTTTAGTTCCTGTGATGCACCTGAAGGGTTAATAATCTTCATGAATGTAGTTTTGAGTAGCTTGAGGGGTGCAGTTTTTGGAATGGTGTCACTTTTGGGTGTTTTCTGTCATGTACACCCCTCAAAGGCACTTCAAATGTGATGTGGTCACTAAAAAAAATGGCTTTGCAAATTTTGCTGGAAAAAAGAAAATTTGCTGATGAACTTTGAACCCTTCTAACTTCCTACCAAAAATTTTTTTTTTTCCAAAATTGTGCTGATGTAAAGTAGACATGTGGGAAATGTTATTTATTAACTATTTTGTGTCACATTACTCTCTAGTTTAGCAGAATAAAAATTCAAAATTTGAAAATTGCAAAATTTTCAAAATTTTTCCCATATTTTTGATTTTTTCACAAATAAACGCAAATATTATCTACCTAAATTTAATACTAACATGAAGCCCAATATGTCACGAAAAAACAATCTCAGAATCGCTAGGATCCGTTGAAGTGTTCCAGAGTTTTTACTTCGTAAAGGGACACTGGTCAGAATTGACAAAAATGCCAAGGTCTTTAGGGTCAAAATAGGCTGGGTCCTGAAGGGGTTAAATTAAAAAGGCCCATAGCTCTGGAACCATATGGCGGATTAGAAAAAAACGAAATACTCCTAAAAGCTTTGGGAATTTTAACTTGGTGTAAGGTTAACAATATGTCACAAATAAAATAGTATAAAAACAAGTCCACATGATTTACATAAGAGCAGGTTCTGTTCATTTTGCAAGTGTTGGCATTCCATCCTGACAGGTGCTTCACATAGAAGGAACCACGATTATGTGTATTTCGTTAATCACTTAATCTCCTCCATTCCAACTAAATACGTCTGCTGTATACCCGTGGCTCAGCACTGATCAGATGCCGTTGGCATATGTTAGTTTTGCCGTCATACTCGGGGGGGAAATCTGCTTTTTTTTTTTTTTTTTTCATGTCCAATTTAATTAAAATTGTGCAAAAAATGAATGAAAACTCCTTTCTTCTAACCTTTTATATAGTGTGTGGGGGTGAGCTTGTACATGCAAAATTTTCTGCCGTGGATCGTGAAAAACGCGTACTTTTTTATGCATTCAATTGGGTAAAAAACACAGAAAAAAACGTTGAAAAGTAACATGGTGCGGTTTAAATAACCCGCAACTATCAAAATCGTGTTTTATTTCGCTTTATTTTTCTTCCTGAGCGATTCTGTCCCAGGCAGGTCAACTGTCCCCCAACACCTTCTGTAATTTCAGTGTAGGGTGTACATAAAGGCATCTCTATCAGCGTCCACATTCCCTTTAATGTTTTTTTTTTTTTTTTTTTAGCTCTTTTTTAATTCCGAGCAGATCAGTGGGGGTCCAGATCCTGAGACTTCCACCGATCATTCAAAAGACCTCTTAGAGGGGCGCCCGGGCTCCTTCGCGGTTCGGATGCAATAAAGACTTTCTACTACATGCGTGCTCTGTTGTGAGTGTGCACACTCAGACAGGAGCTTTTTCTCTCCTTTCTTCTAAGCTGGGCAGTTCTAAGTGGTCTCTTGACCGATCATTAGGGGTCTCAGCACCTGAAACCTCACAGATAAGTTCAGAAGTAAAGGGCGCAAGGCATAAAAAAATTATTACGCACTGACCATTTTTAATCCCTGCTTATTCTTGGCTCAGAAGTCCAGTGGGTGGTCCTAATCAGTGATTTTCAGCTGTAGATGTATGCATGCTCACACAGGGCAGGCTGTCAGTCTTTCAAGGGAACGCCCACTGGATCTGTGCGCCAAGAGAAAAAAAAATACAGGTTATACTTCGCTCCCCTTGCTCTGGAACAGGAGATGAGATTGCTTCTTTAATGTGACAGGTTCCCTTAAAGCACATCACGGAAGATCTACTTATAATTTGCCTTACATTGCTGAAGGCAAGAATGGCAAGATTCCAGCAGTGACAGCACAGAAGTGAGGCCGTTAACAGTGGTGAAAATCCCTTTCAAATTAAAGGGTTTGTCTCCTTTCAAAGACTATTGCTCCAAAGGCTCAAGGAGGTAAAAAAAAAAAAAATTAAAAGCTCAAACTGAAATTTTATTTTCCCCTTCTGTGTCCAGCGCTGCCCTTCGCCTACCGCTGCTCTGTTCTTTGTTGATGGGCTGCAGCAGCTACATCGTGATGACAGCACTGCAGCCAATCACCGAGCTTTGCAGCCCCTCTGATGTTAACGGTATAAGTTTCTTCATTTAATGATTGGCTGCAACACTGTCGACTGGGTGACACCGCTGCAGCTGATCAACAAAGCGTCGCTGCGAGAGTTTTATGCTCCAGTCAGTGCTGTAGTAAGTCGCACCAAATTCATTAAGAAAAATACACCTCTTTAATGAATGTGGCGCATATTTCAGCTGTGGCGGGCCTCTGCCTGGGATGGGGGCCACTGCCTGGGATGGTGTAAATTTCAACGTAAATCAACGCCACCTTGTATCTTAAACTGATAAATTTGTAGGGTGCGCTTGGTCACGCCGCGTACCACTTATTTTACTAAAGTCAATGGAACTGGTCAGGACTGGTGTAAAAATTGCAAATCGTTGTGCAAAAATTTGGTGATATTTCAAGCCGTCTTTACTCCAGAATTCTTGATGTATCAAGCTCTAAGGATAGATTTTTAGATGGAGTCCATGTGTCCCTCTCCAACAACCCCATTGAGATGAAGCTTTTACGCGGACCAAGGATCATGAATGGTCTTTTGACCAAGAAGTGGTCCTTGTCATGCGGATTCCTTTCAGACTAGAGGACTTTACGTGTTTGTCAGAAATCTAGGTTTAATGGTTTTTTTTTTACCCCAGATGGTGACAAAGGGATTAAAGCAGCTTTCTCCAAATTTTAAAATACCGTAATAATCAAAAACTTGAGGTCCTTGCTTAAGAATTATAGATCTGTATTCTGTGCCGCCATATGGTGCCTTCACGAGACTCCATGCACTAATATTAGAAAAGAAGACTTTTTTTTTTTTTTAATACTGATTAGTGATAAATTTGTGAAAATAAAATCTAAAAATGGAGATGCATACTGGTATAGTATGGACCTATAGTTGCTGTATAGAAGAATTGTCGCTCTACCTCCCTGGGCCAGTGGGAAAGGCTGAACCTTCGGGTTTGTGTAGCACCTTGGTAACGACTGTCTGACTCCCATGTTTTGTTTATTGATCCCTATGACACCTCGTGTTGAGGATCCTGAGGGTTGTAGTAACGATAATCCTGTTTGTGTACCCAGCGGCCTCTATAGCTGCTGTTGGTGCCATATGAAGCAGTACATGTGCTGATGGATGTTGGCAGGGGTGTATGGTGGCTTTCACAATATGTATGTGCTCATTGTACAGGTGTGGAGTAGGGGAGACCTGTTTATCCAGCCCTGCTCAGAAAAAGGTCAGCATCATAGTGGTTTGTTTCATCTTAGCCCTTTCTCTAAAAAAAAAAAAAAAAAAAAAAAAAAAAAAAAAAATTCTCATTGAAGAACATGGCCGAAAATGTTTAGAATCTCGTGTGAGATGGTGATTTGGCAAAGCCTCTTCACGCGGCATCCAAGCCCAATGATTTACGGTCTTGTGGTAAACAGAGGAGCGGTTGTTCCTTACTCTTTCTGTATCGGAGCATAGGCCCATGTATATGATTTGGCAGAGACTGCCAACAAGTGGAGGCAAGTTTAGAAATGCCAGTGGTAGATGGTGAACAAGGGATTTACTATTGCTCTCCTCACATTGGATGTATGAATAGTGTGAAGGTACACGCTTGAGGCAAGAGGCCCTTGTGCGCGCTGGTGGGTTGAGGCGGCCACAGGTCTGGAGGCCCCCCCCTGCGCGTGTCGTTGAGGTGGGGCGAGGCGGCCACGGGTCGGGAGGCCCCCCCTGCGCGTGTCGTTGAGGTGGGGCGAGGCGGCCATGGGTCGGGTGGCCCCCCCCCCCCCCCCCCCTGCGCGTGTCGTTGAGGTGGGGCGAGGCGGCCACGGGTCGGGAGGGCCCCCCCCCCTGCGCGTGTCGTTGAGGTGGGGCGAGGCGGCCACGGGTCGGGAGGGCCCCCCCCCCTGCGCGTGTCGATGAGGTGGAGCGAGGCGGCCACGGGTCGGGAGGCCCCCCTGCGCGTGTCTATGAGGTGGAGCGAGGCGGCCACGGGTCGGGAGGCCCCCCCTGCGCGTGTCGTTGAGGTGGAGCGAGGCGGCCACGGGTCGGGAGGCCCCCCCTGCGCGTGTCGTTGAGGTGGAGCGAGGCGGCCACGGGTCGGGAGGCCCCCCCCCTGCGCGTGTCGTTGAGGTGGAGCGAGGCGGCCACGGGTCGGGAGGCCCCCCCCCTGCGCGTGTCGTTGAGGTGGAGCGAGGCGGCCACGGGTCGGGAGGCCCCCCCCTGCGCGTGTCGTTGAGGTGGAGCGAGGCGGCCACGGGTCGGGAGGCCCCCCCCCCCGGCCGTGTCGTTGAGGTGGAGCGAGGCGGCCATGGGTCGGGAGCCCCCCCCCTGCGCGTGTCGTTGAGGTGGGGCGAGGCGGCCATGGGTCGGGAGCCCCCCCCCCCTGCGCGTGTCGTTGAGGTGGGGCGAGGCGGCCACGGGTCGGGAGCCCCCCCCCCCTGCGCGTGTCGTTGAGGTGGAGCGAGGCGGCCACGGGTCGGGAGGCCCCCCCCCTGCGCGTGTCGTTGAGGTGGAGCGAGGCGGCCACGGGTCGGGAGGCCCCCCCCCCGGCCGTGTCGTTGAGGTGGAGCGAGGCGGCCACGGGTCGGGAGCCCCCCCCCCCCCCCCTGCGCGTGTCGATGAGGTGGAGCGAGGCGGCCACGGGTCGGGAGCCCCCCCCCCTGCGCGTGTCGTTGAGGTGGGGCGAGGCGGCCACGGGTCGGGAGCCCCCCCCCTGCGCGTGTCGTTGAGGTGGAGCGAGGCGGCCACGGGTCGGGAGGCCCCCCCCCCCTGCGCGTGTCGTTGAGGTGGAGCGAGGCGGCCACGGGTCGGGAGGCCCCCCCCCCTGCGCGTGTCGTTGAGGTGGAGCGAGGCGGCCACGGGTCGGGAGGCCCCCCCCCCGGCCGTGTCGTTGAGGTGGAGCGAGGCGGCCACGGGTCGGGAGCCCCCCCCCCCCCCCCTGCGCGTGTCGTTGAGGTGGGGCGAGGCGGCCACGGGTCGGGAGGCCCCCCCGCTGCGCGTGTCGTTGAGGTGGAGCGAGGCGGCCACGGGTCGGGAGGCCCCCCCCTGCGCGTGTCGTTGAGGTGGAGCGAGGCGGCCACGGGTCGGGAGGCCCCCCCCCCCCGGCCGTGTCGTTGAGGTGGAGCGAGGCGGCCACGGGTCGGGAGGCCCCCCCCCCCCCGGCCGTGTCGTTGAGGTGGGGCGAGGCGCGTATTGAGGGATGAGGCGGCAAGATTCTTGGCCTTGGAGAATATTAGTGGTATAATTAATGGTATGCAAAAAAAAAAAAGCCCTTGGCTACCACAAAAGGCAAGTGTGGCGGCCTAGCCATGATGGCATCGGGTTACAAGTCACACAATTACATGGTACGTTGCTATGGAGTACATGGCTAAAGCCATTTGTATGGTCCCATGACTGGTGGACATGGCCACCACCGTTCTGTATCTGCCCTTGATCGGGGCAGAATTTATTGCTTATTGTTATTTAGACGTTCAACCATTTTGTTGCTTCTCTAAAAAAAAAACATGTCCTCTAGAATAGGAGACTGAGACATAAGTGCTGTTGCTATGGTATGGGTATGCGAGAAGGGGGCTGCTTTATGAAACATAAAAGGTCCCCTAAGATCTGAGGGGGCGTCCGAGCTCATGGCCTCCATATCGATGGCCTATAATGGCTCATTATTGTAAGAGAAGTAATGGGGATTGGAGATCACCTCTTTATATAGCACCAGTCACTTTTGCCCTTTACGGTCTATGAAGAGCCAGAATATTAGAACTGTAGATGTAGATATAGATATATATATGTGTATATATATATGTATATATATATATATATATATATATATATATATATATATATATATATATATATATATATATATATATATATATATATATATATATATATATATATATATATATATATATATATTCGTCTTATCCCGTCTGTCTGTCCAGGAAATCCCGCTTCGCTCATTGGTCCGGCGGCGGCCGATCAGCGCCACAGGATTTCTGATGAAAGATGGCGGCCGTTAGCGGCTCATCTGCGGGACGGTGCTCAGCGGCGATGCAGCCGGGAGATGACCAGCGCGAGGCGCTCATCTCCCGACTGCTGCCGACGCTTACCTCCATGCGGCTAGGGTGTCAAGGGAGGACCGGGGAGCGGCGCTGCGGGTCGGGATACTTCAGCTGCGAACGCCCGCTCATGTCCCGGGTTCTCGCAGCGGAAGTAGCCGCACAGGCAGCGGCGCTCCCCGGTCCTCACCAATAAGATTCCGCTCCCCGGTCCTCACCAATACGATTCGATGATTGGTCGCGGCGAGTGATCGCGACCAATCGCTGATCTTGGCCCAAAAGTTAAACACCGCTGTGCTGATTGGTCGTGGGCAGCGGTTTGGGTGCCACATTTAAATAGCGCCCACGACCAATAATCGATCTTGCAGACACATTTAAACACTGCTGTGATTGGTCGCGGATGCTGCCCGCAACCAATCAACAATTTGGGCGCCACATTTAAACACCGCTGTGCTGATTGGTCGCGGACGCTATTTAAATGTGGCGCCCAAATCAGTGATTGGTCGCGGGCAGCGTCGGCGACCAATCAGCACAGCGGTGTTTAAATGTCTCTGCAAGATCGGTGATTGGTCGCGGCCGCTATTTAAATGTGGCGCACAAATCGGTGATTGGTCGCGGCCGAAGATCGCGACCAATCACTGATCTTGCCGCAAAAGTTAAACACCGCTGTGCTGATTGGTTGCGGACGCTGCCCGCGACCAATCACCGATTTGGGCGCCACATTTAAATAGCGCCCGCGACCAATCACCGATCTTGCAGACACATTTAAAACCGCTGTCCTGATTGGTCGCGGACGCTATTTAAATGTGGCGCCCAAATCGGTGATTGGTCGCGGGCAGCGCCCGCGACCAATCAGCGATTTTGAACACAAATGTCCGGACCTTAGTAACACCATGCGGCTACTGTCGGGAGATCAGCGGCTAGGGTGTGAAGGGAGGACCGGGGAGCGGCGCTGCGGGTCGGGATACTTCTGCTGCGATCAGTCGCTCATGTCCCGGCTTCTCGCAGCAGAAGTAGCCGCACAGGCAGCGGCGCTCCCCGGTCCTCACCAATACGATTCCGCTCCCCGGTCCTCACCAATACGATTCGCTGATTGGTCGGGTGCGGAGACTGCGATCTTGGCGCAAAATTTAAACACCGCTGTGCTGATTGGTCGCGGCCGCTATCCGCGACCAATCACCGATTTGGGCGCCACATTTAAATAGCGGCCGCGACCAATCAGCGATTTTGGCGCCACATTTAAACACTGCTGTGCTGATTGGTAGCGGACGCTGCCCGCGACCAATCAGCAGTATTGGCACCAAATTTAAACCTCGCTCTGCTGATTAGTCGCAACCACCGGCCTTGACCAATCAGCGATATTGGCGACAAATTTAAACACCGCTCTGCTGATTGGTCGCGGCCGCAACCAATCAGCATTATTGGCGCCAAATTTAAACACCGCTCTGCTGATTGCGCCCGGTCGGCCGCATACATATTCTAGAATACCCGATGCGTTAGAATCGGGCCACCATCTAGTCTATATATATATATATAATTGTCTTATCCTGTCTGTCTGGGAAATCCCGCATCGCTCATTGGTCCGGCCGAGGCCAATCAGCGATGTGGGATTTCAGAAAAAAGCTGGCGGCTATTAGCGGCTGATCTGCCGGACGGAGGTCAGCGGCGATGCAGCAGGGAGATGACCGGCGATACCCCAACAGGCGGCACCGCTCACCTCCATGCGGCTAACGTCGGGAGATCAGCGGCTTGGCCCGCTGATCTCCGGAGGGAAAGTGTGAACGGAGGACCAGGGAGTAGCTCTGCCGGTCAGGATGCTACTGCGGTGAGTAGCCGCTCATCTCCCGGCTTCTCGCAGCGGAAGTAGCCGCACAAGCAGCGCTTCTCCCCGGTCCTCACTAATACGACGCTGATTGGTCGCGGTCGATGCCCGCAATCAATCAGCGAGATTGGCGCCAAATTTAAACAACGCTCTGCTGATTGGTCGCGGCCGCCAGCCGACCGTGACCAATCAGCGAGATTGGCGCCAAATTTAAACAGCGATCCGCTGATTGGTCGCAGCTGGCGGCCGGGAACAATCAGCGAGATTGGCACCAAATTTAAACAACGCTCTGCTGACTGTTCGTGGCCGCAACTAATCTGCATTATTGGCACCAAATTTAAACCCCGCTCTGCTGATTGGTCGCGGCCTGCGCCAAATTTAAACACCGTTTTGCTGATCGGTCGCGACTAATCAGCTATTTTATCGCCAAATTTAAACAAGCACTCCCGTCCTCACTAACACAGTTCGCTGATTGGTCGCGGCCGCCACCCGCGACCAATCACCGATATTGCCGCCAAATTTAAACACCGTTTTGTTGCTTGGTCACGGTTGCCGGCCGCGAGCAATCAGCGATTTTGGCGGCAAATTTAAACAACGTTCTGCTGATTGCGCCTGGTCCTCCGCATACATATTCTAGAATACCCGATGCGTTGGGCCACCATCTAGTTGTATATAACCATCTTAATTTAGTTTTTTTGGCTGTTCCATATGCCTCATTTTTGCGCCATTTATGGCATGGGTATCCATAAAATTGGTGGTCAAACTTGTACGTCCACGTGCCAGCTATTCTGCTCGTCCGTGCTTCTTCCACCTCATTCTACTTTACAGATGCTGCAGTATAAGGGCGGTAGAAATTTCAATAATTTCAAGGTTTTGCTGCAATTTTTCAATGCAATTTTTGTAATTTTAATAGTGAAACTCGTAAAATAATATCTGTTAAAGAAAAAAAAAATGCAACTCCTTCGAAAATGCAGCAAAGACACATGCGGTTTTATCCATACAGTATATTTAAGGCTTGTTCAAACATCGCATTTTTTGGGTGCATTAATTCAGTACAGGGGAAAAAAAAATGTTTACAGTAACGGCAAAATGAATGTGACTTTAAAATCTCATTCACACTGTACGGGTTTTTTCCTTGTATTTTTAGACCTGTTAAATGCAGCATGTCAATTCTGAGTTTTTTTTTCTGCAGTTTTTTCTCCCACTGCAAAATAAAACCCGTCAAAGCAACAAAAACACGTATTTTTTTTTTCCCTGGCCAAGCCTGCAATTTTCGTGCATTAAAAAAAAAAAAAAAAAAGCTAGGTGTGAACATACTTTTCAGGCTATAGGGTGGCACATGTCACTGTTTTAGACCTAGGAGCCCTTTGGTTTTGGTGACCTCATGGTTGGACTAGTGCCAGACTTCCTGGTCGGGAGGTGGAACAGTAGAATGGCATTGTGAAATCTGCGATAACCAAAGCTGCAGGGCAGAATTATAGAGCGCTGCTGGGGCTGGATTAACCAGTCGTGCACCAGAGTGCAGAAATACTGATGCAACAGTTAGAGCGGAGAAGTTAGAGCTCTCAAAGGCTGGCCCGGTCTGCCAAGTATTTAGCAAACTGTGATACTGCCTCGTTTCTGTGTTCAGCTGTATATGTGAATTTTTTTTTCCAAGAAGTCGGAGTACATGGCAGCGTAACCAATGGGTGGGGGTAATGGAGGGGTGGAGCGAACCCTTCCCAGCTGCTGGATACAGTCTCTTCTATCTAGGGTTGAGCTGAGCTGGAGATCCCGGTGTTGGGGCATTGATGATCTTGTGCTGTTGGTCATGGTAGGGTGGGGTACGTAGAGGTGGGGCTTTAATCTCCTGAAGGAGAGGGGCTACAGTAGATATTATTTTTTGTTGCGTCTAAAAATAACCCGAAACTGTGAATGTTGGCTTCGCTATCAGATACTGTTACGATGTTCTGCATGTTTTTTTGCTTTTTCTCTAACGTATTATTTGCATGCTCGAAGTAGCGTTGGTAATTAACGTGGGTATAAAAAATATCCTTACGGAACAGATGTGATAATTAAACCAATATTTTGTATCCCGGAGGGGTGACCTCACTAGTTCCTGTCCCAGAGAGTTCGGGGTCCTCCTCCATATTTGATTGTGATACAACGTCAATTTTAAGTCTTCTCACTCGGACACATATGGATTGTGATGGTTCTTCTGGAACGATGTTGTGCCATTGCTTTGTTATGGGTGTACTCAAGAATGTCGCAGTTTTCGTGGCTTTGTATATGTATACTTTTATGTTTGCTTTTCTGCCTCATGACTATTGGTAACCCTTTAGTGAGTTACTCAAGGCTGGCATTGTGCTGCTTGTATCTGAAGGACCTGAAGATCATGGAAGATATAATAGAAGTGCGTAGTTTCCATTGCGCTCGTTCCCAGGAGTCCAGTAATTTTCACTGCAGAGTCCAGTGGGCTTTATACCTTTTTTTATGCAATCAGTGGGACCATATGGGAATACCGATGCCAGCCTTCAATGTGTTTAAAGGGGTATTTCCATTTTAGGCCGGGTTCAGACAGCTACATTGAAGATCGGACCAGGCGGTACCGCAAATTGTGGACCTGATTGGCTCCATATGCTCATCCGCACTGCGACCTTTCATTACATGCTTTATTCTGGTCCGTAAAATGGACCAAAGTAGTTCATGCTGCAATTTTAATTAAAAAAAAAAAAAATTTAAATGTAAAAAAAAAACTTTCCACCATGCAAGACCATTGGTCCTCGTGAACGATCAGCCATTTGCACTGGCACGCTGGCTATCTGACGTGCTCTCTGTGGTTCACACGGATCGATTAGACGCTTGTCTGAACAAGCATTAGTGAAGTCCAACTGCTATCCTGAGGATGAAGGGACCACATCTTTGTGCCCTCTTCACTGGTTTTTCCTCGATAGATGTTGGGGGACAGAATGAATCCATCATGTCCGATTTCGGACTGACTATTCTTTTTTTCTTTAAGACGTAAGCTGCCACCAAAGGGGTCTGTGAACGGCTCTCTCATGGAGAACACCGGTGCCCTCCTCTGTATGGAGAAGTCGGGCGATATGGCTGTCAGG
Source organism: Phyllobates terribilis (assembly GCF_046119375.1). NCBI lineage: Eukaryota > Metazoa > Chordata > Amphibia > Anura > Dendrobatidae > Phyllobates > Phyllobates terribilis. The sequence goes on from NW_027362770.1 coordinate 142,152,030, forward strand.
TGAAGGATTGTTGAGCAGACGTCTAAGGGTTTTGGGGGGACACAGGACTAGATCAATGGGGGCACCAAGGTTGGATCCACCAGAAAAATGTTTTGCTCATTCATCGGTTCTTGGAGGCGCATGGTCCTGTGTTAACAAGACTCGCGCTACCAAGAACTATGGCTGCCTATGCTCTCTGAACGTTCTAGTATAGATCTCTGTGCTCTTCGTTTGCTTTGGTCAGACAGTCAAATGACCATTCATGACTAAATCAGTGGGGCCACCAAGTTTGGATCCCACCAGGAAAAAAAAAAAAAACTTTTTGCTCGTTCATCGGTTCTTGGCGGTACATGGTTCTGTGTTAGCAGGATTCGTGCTACTGAGAACTATGGCAGCCTATATGCTCACTGAACAATCTAGTATAAATCTGTGCTCGTAGTTTGCTTTGGTCAGGCATTCAAATGACGGTTGGAAAGTTTACCGATCGGCGGTCATGTTCTGGCACCGGTTGGTTTGACTAAACTTTTGATTCTCATGCACTGTATAATGGGGGTTGAGCAACCCAGCATAGTCACCATTTACATAGTGCAGTAGGGTTTTCACAGAATATCTGCGACTTATTTATACTGGGGCCACGTAGACCAGTCCACAAGCCAAATTGACTTCTCAAGTTGCCAGGGCATAGAAGCCTTCACGAATAGTGGGACAAAATGATGTAAGAAGTTTGGTCACAGCAAACTTTTAGATGTTCTGTAGCACACACACTATACAGATGAAGCCATACGGTGTGACGTTAAGGTTCCTAAAGGTTGTGACTGGTCATTGACCCTCGCTATGGAATGGTTGGGATGGCTTGAACCACGTCCATACTATTGCCATGCTTGCTTGTGTTGATGCTGTTCTACTGCAATCTCGCGAGCAAGGACTAAGCTTATCGGATGTGAGTGCAGAGTATGAGCTGTCTCGGAGCGATTGGCTTGGCAATCTGCGAGCAGGCTGTACCTCCCATCCTATAGGGATTTGCTGTTCCTCCCAGAGGTCGTCATGTGGAGCCTCCAGCAGAAGTAAATATATGGCTTTGTGTGATTCATATCCTTTATATTTGGGTTATGCAAATACTCAGATTTGCCGCTCAAAGTGAAGAATATCATAGAATTTTTATTTAACAGATTCTGGAAATTTTATATATATATTTTATAGCAAACGTCCAGGAAATTGATGATCCAGCAATTTAGACAGGTATGCTGTCACAGATAAGTATTTTATTTGATATTCTGGCGTTTGAGCTCTTCGGGGGCTGGATTCGTTCTAACTGATGATTACTGGACATGTGAACATAGCTTAAGAGGAGGCATATGTGCGTTGAGATGTCACACGTGCAAGTTTTACTCATGGCCATACTGTTTGTTTATTGCCTACAGCTTTGGACACCACTTTCAGGAAGCAGAACTTTGCTTTCAAAACTTTAAGATAGTTTGGGCACAGCTTTTCATCGGTCAGAAATGGTGACCTTTTCAGTGTTGAATAATCAAGCTACCACCAAAACTTTTGAAAAAATCAGCGATGCACTATTCATGGTCTAGGAAAAAATTGTTGGTTTTGGACCTTGGTGGTCGTCTTCGATATTGTCCTAAAATTCAGTCACCTCATGCAGAGATTAGTGTTCTCATAAAAACAATGGAAGCTTTGGTGGAGGAACTAGATGGACACTTACGGAGGAGCCAAATCTTAAAGGGTTGACCACTTTCTCTCGTTAATTCAGCTTTCCTCACAAACAAGAGAACGTGGCCAACGTCTTTAAGACTACTCAACAGTTGACCAAAAATCGCCAATTTTGTAAGCTGCCAGGACATACAGTTCACAAGAAATCGAAACCTGCTTGATTTCTTCCAACTTGTCTGTTGTGGTCGCACCATCTTGTCGGTTGCGATGTTATACTGAGTCTTTAGCCGCGTGTTGCCGAAGCCTAAAGCTGGTAGTTTGCATTAGATAATGGTCAAATGACTATTTCTCGCGAATCCCCCATACGGAAGAAAGCTCCGCTCGCCCTAACATTGTTAAGTTTTGTGTGAGAGTGTTTCTGGTGGTTGAATTCCAGCTGTCCGATCCTGATTTCTGGCTATCATTTGCTGGAGGACAATTGGGAGGTCTCCCATACACATCAGGTGGTCACCCGATCTCGTCAAAATGCTAAGGTTCAGCCAACGTTTATCTAATGTGTATATGGGCCAACTAATGCTGCCATATTTTGTCTGTATTATGACCGCAATTCTCTTTCGGCCAGGCGCCCCTGTGTTCTCTACGAGAAAGCCGCCAATTGGCACATTGGTCGGTGGCTCGTCTCCGGGAGAACGATGCAGTTACCAATCCAGAATCTGATATACTTCATCAACATCTCCCTCGACCATCATTCGGCCGGCACCCCCATACAGATGAGACAGTTGACCAAACTTTTCGATATCGGCGGGTTTGGCGCACACAAGTCTACCGTGTATGATCAGCCTTGGGGGTATTTCCAACAGAAAAATTTGCTGCTAATACTGATGTGTTGGCGAGCACATTTTTAATGTGTTTTTTTTCGGATTTATTAAAATGGGTGAAAAATGCTAAAAGAATCAACATGTTCCGAATTTGAAACTGCTCCACATCTGCAATTAAAAAAATAAGCAGCATGTGCACTGTAGGAGATTTCCGAAATCTCATTCACTTTGCTGCTGTAAAACGCTGCATTATTTTTTTTTTCATGCAACATGTGAACATACCCTAAGGAGGTTTTGAAAAATACCGGGGAGGGGAGGGAGTGCATGTCACTTCTTGGATCTTTGTGGAATCCACTCCAAACTAAACTGTCAGATCCAAAGAAATACTTTAAGGCAAAACCGCATCAAAAAATAAAAAAAACTTCAAAAAAATGAACATTTCCTGAAGCAATTTCCACTTGAAAAATTTCTCGTTTTTGAGCGCTCCAAAAGATTTCCAAGTGGAGACAGTTTCAGGAAACGCTCCTCTTTTAAAGGGTTTTTGGAGGAGTTTTTCCTTCCTTGAAGTTCGATTTTCCTCCCTCACTTCAAAACCTTTTGGGGGGGTAAGAAAAAAAAAAATGGTCAAGACCTCACATGAACAGCAAAGTGTTTTTAGAACAGATCTGCTCCAAAAATAATTCCTTAAAGAAAAAATTGTGTGAACATGGTCTTTCCTTTTCTAACGGGAGATGAGCGGACGTCACATATTTCTACTGCTGCTGATCTCCCTCTACACAAATTCTGTGCAGTAAAGTGGAGATCACTTAATTGCGGTTCTCTGTCGGCTTCTGATAAATCGGGCGCTTGCTACTTATCAGATGTACGTAGCGTGCGCCCGGTCCTCGGAGAGTCCTGCTGCCTTGTGGCGCTGGGATGTCGCATCTCTCCAAGGTTTCAGTTGCTGTTTATAAGTAACCTGCTTTCTCAGGAGAAGCTGCGAGTGTTGGGGGCAGGGCGGCATCTGTACCATGAAATTCCATTAATCTCTTCTTAAATATAGCTTAGACCTTGGCCAAAGTCGCCTCAAGAACGCGTTCACTTAATAAAACCTAATCCATTTTTTTCCTCCTCTTCTGTTCCTAAAGCTGAGGGGATCTCGTATTGACTCAGGTGCCTGTTCTCATGGCCGCTGTCACTTTTCCATCTTAAAATAGCTTTCCCCTTGAAACGCGTTTCGGTCTGCGCTGCGTCCAATGTGTGTGAGACACGTCTCCCTTGATATCGGTGACTCATGCCTGTTTCTGGCCGGTCAGGTGTAAACTCCGATGAAAGGACACATTACGGCTTGTTAATATTTTATCTCTTAATTATGGAGTCATGATAAGCCTCTGCGCCGCGGGTAAACAAAATGGAGTTATTACAACTTCCTCACTACATGTGAGGAGGATTGGAGATCTGCTCAAAGATTTTGGTTGCCTTTTGGAGAGGTTCTGGCAGCCATTTTTGAAACCCTTAAAGTGGACATTGCTATCCTCTCGTAGGAGCAAATGAGTGAAGGAGATTATCTATCTCAAGGAAAAATATGACCGGACATGACAAGTTGTAGGTTATTGTATTGGCCATGTTGGTTGTCCCTCTGCTCTCCAGACGCGTTTTGGTGTAAAAGCTGAAGAGAATTTTTACCAATTTGACAAAATAAGGACACCCTGAGGGCCTGACGAGACTGTCCCCAAAATCCTTCATAACTTATATGGATAAGGGATGACCGAACTGGGGTGTCTTATTTTGAGGCGATCAAAAATGAATTTTTAAAGCAGAAACCACCTCAGGAAACACTTTTTTTTTCTGTTGGTTAAGTTAAATTGTTTTCTGTAATCGTTTTGTAAACGTTTTTTACGCATTTGTTTTATTTTTGTAAGTGATTTTCTCATATTTTTCTAATCCTTAAGCAACGACTAAAACACCTAACGTTTTATGAGCCGAAAACGCCTCAAAAAAGACACCTAGACATCTTTTGTGGTGTTCTTGTAGCCTTCCAGTTGACTTTTCTTAGGGTATGTTGACAGTGCGTCTTTCTCCGCCAGGTTAAAAAAAAATAAAATAGAAAACACTCCAAAGAACGGTCCAGTTATTTTAAATGGAAAAAAAAATGACTTTTTGGAAGGTTTTAAATTTTTTCAGGCTTTCAAAAACACTGAGAAGTGACGGCCATTCTTCTGGCGTTTTCCAATAGAAAGACGCTCAGTACTCAGCGTTTTCTTAGCGCTCTTTCAGGAATTTTTCAGGGCATATCTGCTCCAAAAACGCTTGAATAAAAAAAAAAAAAATTGAACATTCAATGCTTGTATATAAAATGGATTAAATAAGCGTGTATTATATAGGCCGAAAGACGAGCGACAGTCTGATCCGCGTTCACTTTGTGCGATCTTGTTCTGTCAGGCTCTCTCCACCTCCATGTTTTAGCTGCGGGGCATAGAAGAAGCGAGCGTGTAGGAGATCACATGGGCGCTGAGAGCGTGTAGGAGATCACATGGGCGCTGAGAGCGTGTAGGAGATCACATGGGCGCTGATCCTGCTTTGCTCATCCCCCTCCCCGGCTGGATTTTTTCCTTATGTAAATGGACAATCTTTACTTCGTCTTAGGAGAGGGAACACTTGATCCTTAACCGCTTGTGTTCTGTGTGAGCGTGGCTTGTTTGTGTATGGGGTTAATCCTGTGGCGCTCGCAGCAGTACGGTGCCCGGCAGCCATGTGTGCTCCAGACACGCCCTGGGCACTGTCGCGGTGTCTGCGGGCCACGTCACTCTTAAGTACTTGTTCCATATGTTTTCTGAAGGACACCTTATCGCTCATTGAATGCCTGTGGTTATGGTGTGGCCCCTGATACTGACCAGGCCGTAAGCTCGAGAAAAGGCGAGATAAATGTACGGATCTACCCTACTTGTCCATATCTAGACCAAGAACATGAGAAGAATATGGCCAGCCGCAACGATAGATCATTTACGCTATTACCCAAAGTTGTCCGAAAGTCCTGAATGCCAAATATGCCTGGTAGCAGACGCAACATTTATATGGCTTTTTTTTTCCCCTGATGATTTTCAATACTGCTTTGGTACCGAACATGTCACTTTTTTAAAGCGGAATTTTCCTAAAAACCGCGAGGGCTGTGTGGAGGATTAACGGTGCGTTGATGAGCCCCATTGACCTGCTGTAGATATCTGAGGAAATAGCTCAGATTTCGAACATTTAAGATTTTTCTGATGTGTATTTACTCCATTTTTTTTCTTTTTTTGTAGCTTTTCCGTTTGTTTTTTTCCCCATTGAAGTCGAATGTAGTTTTTTTTTAAAAAAAAAAACTTTTTTTTTAAAAAAAAAAACTTTTTTTTTTTCTTGTTTTCCTCTTACAAATTACCACTGTTTTGTTTTTTGTTGCATATGATATTCCAAATCATGTGATTCCAAGAGGAATCGTGAAGTCCCATGATCTATGAATCAGATAGACAGCATGGTGGCTCAGTGGTTAGCACTGTTGCTTTGCTGGGGTCCTGGGTTCAAATCCCACCAAGGGCAATATCTGCAAGGAGTTTGTATGTTCTCCCCGTGTTTGAGTGGGTTTCCTCCAGGTTCTCCGGTTTCCTCCCGCACTCCAAAGACATACTGATAGGGGATGTAGATTGTGAGCCCCAATGGGGACAGCCATGATAATGTCTGTAAAATGCTGCAGAATATGATGTTTTCTGCCATTATTTTCTCATAGACTTCTATTGTGGAGTTTTTTTCTGTTTTTCCTTTTGCTTGTTTTTTTTTCTTTCTAATTTTATTTTTTTTTAATGTTGGGTGATTCTAAGAGGAATCATAAAATAATTTTTTATATAAAAATAAATAAAATTACAGTAGCTTTCTCCCAAAGAATATATTAACGAAGACATGTAGAACTTATATATGTTGGGATATTCTTAGGTATCTATATCATAGTCAGGATTTGGCTGCTTTCCTGTTTCTTTACTATGTTTTGGGCTGAAGTTGGCTGGTTTTGGCCAACTCTGGTTCATCTTTGCTGTCCCCGTGTTGTTAACCGCCATTCTTCACACTTTTTGCTCGATGACACTTGCTGAAAAAATTTTTTTTTTACAGGCCTAGGAAAAAAAAATGTCTGCTTTCTCCCCAAAACTGTCCTTGGGTTGTTGGTATCGGCACGTCCCGGACTTGCTTAAATTCATTTTAGCTTGCCTGCAATGCCAGACACAACCTATGGGCAGGAGTGGCGCTATTTCCAGAAGAAAGCAGCCATGTTTTTTTTTTTTTTTTTTTTTTACCCTGAGCTACCTATTTAAAGTGACAGGCGCACCAGGACAGTTATACCATAATGTTAGTTAGCAATGCTGTTCTGCCGACTTTTATAGTCGAGGCATTCCTGATTTTAAAGGGAGAGGATACATAGTAGTGGCTTGATTTTTTTTTTTTTTTTTTTTTTTGCGAATTGAGTACTGCTCAGTTATTGCTGTCAGCGCTTGTCCTAATAACTTGTCGTTCTTTTTGCAGATCCTCCGGTGCCAGCCAAGGTGGTGAAAGCGGGTGCCAATCGGCCGAGGCGAGGCAGCAAGGTAACAGGATTTTTTTTGCTGCTGATTGTTTATTGTGAGTGCCGTCAGACTGTGCGCAGACAAACCCATGTGCTGCTTTTACTGACAGCTACCACGGAGGAGTAGTTGTCGGTAATAAAGTCAGAGCTGTCAATCAAGGAAGAAGTAATTCAGAGAACTTTTCCCTCCCCCGACAGTTAAAATGTTTTACTCCTGATTCTTCTGTTTCCAGCGGAGGCGCAAAATGATTGTGTCGTGAAGTCTCGCAACTCGGACCCCCCAACAGGACTGTTATATAGTGTGTGCCCCTTTAAAGGGGTGATATCATTTGTCAAATCGAGAATGACTCTACTGCGTGACCCAAACCTTTTTAGTCCCAACTTTTTGAGTACTTTTTCCTTTTATCCATGGCGGTTCTAATAGTTCGGCCTCTAAAAAATAGTTTCTCAAATATTCCGAGCCTACAGTTTTTGCCTAGTAAGGAAGTCGCGCCTGCATGTTTTCAGCAACGTTCAGGCTGTGTGCCCACGTAGCATTTTTCAAGCGTATATGCTGCGGAATTTCCGCAGCGTAAACGCTTGAAAAACGCATGTATATCCGCACCCCATGGTCCCCAATGGGATTCCGCAAGTTCTATGCACATGCTGCGGATATTTCCGCAGCGTTTATGCCGCGTTCAAAAATCCGCAGCATGTCATTTAATTTTGCGTTTCCGCAAGCGGAATTGCCTTTGTCCAATGCATAAAAAACGCACGGCAATTCCACATGTGGAAAACGCGCGAAAAATGCGCGATAAACGCGTGCGGAATTCCGCATGCGTTTTTCCAGCAGAGGACTTGCATTTATGCAGCAGAAATTTTCTGCTTCATAAATGCAACGTGGGCACATAGCCTTACTGGTCCGTTTCTTGTAGGAAAAGGTCACTATGTTGTCATGGTGCGCAAACATCTAAAAATGGTGCCACACTGTGCTACTCGAGCTCTTAGCTGTCCACCTGCTGCCTCGTAACTTCTGCACTTTGACCCCCTCAGTGCTGCTGTGGCGAGTTCTGTCCGCTCCACTTGTTTTTCTTGAGGGGGCTGTGACTTTAAGACTGGGGCAACAAGGCGACCGCATGTCCACCACTAGCCGCTGTAAAAAAAAAAAAAGATTTTTCATCACCTTTGCATCACAACACATGTAGTCATTACACAATCCGATCAAAGTCACCGTCTTGCCTTAATCTTAATTTGTGTCTGTTAGCACAAAATGACTTTTCAAACCAAGCACAAGTGCTCGGTGTACACCAGGTGTGACCAAACAGTTCAGTTCTTATTTTTTATCCATCTCCAACCTTAGTAAGGCCAAAGCTGTCAAACAAAGAAGAAGACTGCAGCGAATGTGGATAACAAGTAGGTGGGAAGGTGCATTGAAGTGTTTGGCCACACCAAGGGTGCACCAAGTGCATGTGCTTGGTTTGAACAGTTAGACTGCAGGTTCAAATGGACGTTTTTCGTATTTTATATACGCCCAGCAATGCCCGACATTGGTCAATATGCAAGTACCTAAAATTACTTCTTTTTTTCCCCATTTTTTGCAGGTTGGAGACTTTGGTGATGCCACCAATTGGCCGACGCCTGGAGAGATTGCCCATAAGAGCACACCGGTAAGAAGCTGCCGTATGTGCCACCTCGCAACATGCATCTTTGCTTGGTGGTTTTACAATTGGGTTGGAGCTATGTTGCAGATGAATACTAACTTGTTTGGTGGCAAATTTTTTTTCTGGAAGAAGTTTATTGCAGTATGTTAAGCTGGTCTGACTTGCATAAAAAGCCAAAAACTTATAGTAAGTGTAGGCCTCCCCGGTGGTTTCTGATGGGAAGAGATGGCCATCCTTTTTAGGCACCTGACTGCAGAGACCTGTATCTTGATTGATGCGGCAGGTGACCGAATAATAGAATGTCATTACTTCTTCATCCAGCAGAGACCACCAGGGGGTGACAAGAACACATATTAAAGGGAATCTATCAGCAGGTTTTTGCCATTTAATCTGAAAGCAGCATAATGTAGGGGTTGAGATCCTGATTCCAGCAATTTGTCGCTTGCTATTGTTTCAATGCAATCAGTGTTTTATCAGCAGGAGATTATCACTGCAGGACTAGGTGCACAGCAGACCAGCTAATCTGTGTAACCTGACCCCCACCTCTGATTGGCAGCTTGCTGACAACATACAGAGGAGGCTGCGAATCAGGAGTGTGGGCGGGGTTGTACACTGCTGGGCATTCTGAGCACTGCTACAGCAGAGAAAACAGGGATTTTATCAAAACTGCACCAAGCAGCCCAGTAAGTGATATATCGCTGGAATCAGGGTCTCAGCCCCTACATCATGCTGTTCTCAGAATACATAGTAACACCTGCTGAAAGATTCCCTTTAAAGAAATCCTACATTGTCAGGATAGAGACATGGCGACCAAAATGTGACTGCAAATGCGTCGACTTCTATGATGAGCCAAGATGAGTTGCAGAACAATAAGCAGTACCTTTTTAAATGTGAGTTTCTCAGTGCACGGAGCCCCACATGACACTGGAGGTCCGTTCAGTAGGAGGGTTTTTCTGACACCGTATCGTGTGACAGTGCAGCGCTATTCGTCGTCCATCACCCCCCCCTACTTTGATGTGGAATGTGTGTTGAATGGCAGCGATCGCCCCCCTGTCCAGCAGTTGCATTACAAGCGAGGAGCTTGGACGTGGCCGTGCCACACCAGGAATAGCACACACCGGTCCCCCCGAGCACGATTTCCATTTAGGGGGATGCCCTCCTTCCAAGTCCTCCCACCAGGTCCGCCGCTGGCCGTCTCTATTCTGGGACTGGAAGCCTCCGGTGCAGTATGCACCGCTCTTTGGGTGAAGGCTTCAATCCCAAATATATTTTTAGGATCCGGGGTAGAGTAACTTGGCTTGGGAGCATGTGGAGGTTTCGGGTTTCATTAGCTCTTTGAGGACACAGGTAAGGGACATCTGCGGTCACTTGTTTGGGAAGAGAAAATGTTTTTTTTTATATTGCCGGGAGGACGATTAGATTGGGTTTAGAATAGAAATGTCGCAGCTTCGTGCGGTAACGATGCCAACAATTTGGGCTCTGCTACAACTAGACACCGCATTGCATTACTTAATCTATTGTCATCTCTTACTTAAGCGGTCATAACCTAAAGCTTTGATGACACTGCCTTTTTTATCCCCTGGTTAATCTGCAGATTATGCCTCCTCTCACCTCCCTGGCTGGAGGATTACTGGCCTAGGCTGCACTCCGGATTCTTGTACTTTTAGGAAAGAGTTAATCTGTGTCGGTATGCCCAGCGCCTAATGTTTTGTTAGTCCTGCGCCCCTAGTGGGCACGTACGGCTTCAATCGGTTTGCAAGCTTATGGCTTTTTGTCTGTGAGAGTGAGGCTCTGAAGCTTCTTGAGGGGCTCTGAAGCTTCTTGAGGGGCTCTGTGGCTTCTTGAGGGGTTCTGGAGCTCTTGAGGAAAAGCAAACCTAGGCCCCTTAAGGTCCAAAGAGTATCCTTTTGGCCTCAGTCTGGCTGGTACAGTTACGTGACTGTATAGGAAAGTGCCTGTTGCCAGATCAATTTATATTGATGGTGGACAGAGTCCAAGGCATCCATTGAGACTGTGCCCACTGTCGGAGGTGTACCTCATGAACATATATGCCCGACTATAGGTGCAAATGCAACGTGCACTTGGCCTGAGGACACTTTCACGTGTCTGACTTCCATGGTCTAATTCGAGACCGCCCGCGGGTTTCCTAACCTGAACCCCTCTTTATATATGAAGCTGTGGAGTTCAGGTCAGTAGACCCCCTTCTGGTCTGTACTCTTGACTGTGAATGTCGGACTTGAGAGACCAATCTAAGGCCTGGATTTTCTATCCTTCATGGTCCTTTTTTATATGCAAGCAGTGTGACAACCCATTTTATAAGCCGTGTAATGATGGGTGACAGACTAGGATAATTTGGGACCTTCTCTTTGCTGATTTCTCTGCATCATGAGTTTTCATAGCTGGAGACAATCAGCAATTGTGAGTGTGTCCAATATAAAATAAGGGTGACTGGTCAGATGATTGGACATTGGCATCACCTGATGCAAAGTCTGATAACCAATTCCTGGTATTAATGGTTAAATAAGCAAGTGTTATCCATTTCTGCAGATAAAGGGGTTTCAGAAGTTTTTCCTTTAGTAGATTAAAAAAAAAAAACTTCTTTACTCACCCTCCCTGGGTCCAGCACAGAGTCTCTCCTACTTCTCCCTTTGATCTCCAGTTGACGACATGAGCCGGCTGAGCTCACTGTTTGGCTGCAGCGCTGTTGATTTAGCGTCAACTCTGCAAACAGACACCAGGAGCAGCAGTGGAGATTCATTGCTGGACCTGAGGAGAGTGAGTAAAGTATTTTTTTACTAGTAGAGTTTATAGGAAAAACTTCTGCCTTTGATTTACTACCTGCATTGACTCCGATATATGCAAGATCCATGAAAGGAGTATTATCTGGCGGTGTGGTGCGGAGCCATCCCTAGGACGGACCTTACAATATCGAGATCGCATGGGCGTTTTGATGACCGGCTCATTTGGACCTTTCCCCAAGAGCCAATAGAAGAGCTTGGCCAGTAAAGAAAATTGGGGTGTACCACCTAAAACAACAAGTTATGAAGGTTGCCTACACTACTTTATATTATGATGTGTAAGAGTTATGAATTTTTTTTTTTTTATCTTTCTTATAGCCTCCTCAGAAACTACAGCCGGCCCGGAAGTCATTTGGTAAGAAGGAGATGAAAGAAGAGAGTGCAGACGGGAAGGAGAACCAAAGAGTGAAATCCGATGAGTCCAGTGAGGAGAAGAATGGAGATGACGATGGTCAAAGATCATCTCAGAAAAAGAAAGGTGCCCTTATATTGTCTCAATGTTTTTTGGACCCTCCCCCAATCTGTGTGACAGTCGCTCAACCCCTTCTATGAGCTGGATATTGTAAAGAGGGGGGTTCTCATCTTGGACTTATGACCCTACAGGGGAAATGTCTAGCAGATCTTGCTTTTGTAAGAAAAAGTCTGATTCTAATAAGATTTGCTGTTTTCATCTTTGTGAGATTGCGGGTTTTTTTTACTTTGTATGTGGCGTTTTTTATTTTTTAATATAATTTATACTTAACAGGAAATAAGCACAAGTGGGTCCCCCTGCAGATCGAAATGAAACCCGAGGGACCTCGAGAGAAAACTGCTTCGAGGAACAATCGTCAAAATGAGCAGCCGCGTCCTGCCCTCAACAGGAGCGACCCAAAAGGTACCATTGCCTACCCCTCCTATACCTGGCATTATTGACACCGCAACAGGTTACAGTTTTATGGGTGGTGACTTCAGACAGGATAAGCCACTGTCACATTCACCATTTATATTGTTTTAATTGCTTCACCAAATATTGATTTGCTTTCCTTTTTTTTTTTTTTATTTCCCCTCAAGATATGTACGGTTAATAGGATGTGGCTTCTTTCCCAGGTGTCATTAAAATGCTTTGAAATTTTAATGTAGCTAATGCCAGTCTATGTGAAGGTTAAAATATCCAAAATGATCAACTACTCATTTGGTTTAATGAGGGATGAGTTGACACCTAAACTCATTGAAATCCATAAGTGGATTTATTTTTTGGTATCAGTTTCACATTTGGTGGCAGATGCGGGCACAGTCATAACTGGAGATACTTTTTATCTTTTTTTTATCACAATAAATGGGCACTGAATCATATCCTTTTAAAGTGCATGAGCGTCAACAAGATATAGGGGCTTCCAAAATATAAAAAAAATTTGAAATAAGGCACATAAAGGGAAGCGTAAATGGATGCTACAAGCAGATAACTGATTGCATTTCTATTTAAAGGCTAATTGGAGCCATAGCAAAGGGAGTGTTACTATTATGCGTTGCCCAAGGAGTCCCGACACGTCCAAACCTGTCTACAGGATCTGAGGTTTTTTCTTTCCATAGACAGCGCTACTCTGTGGGCGGCTTCTGCTATTGCGGCACGTCCACTTTCAAGTGATTGAGGCTAAACTGCAGTAGCAAATGCATTACATGAACACAGGGGACAAGTTTCCGAAATAGTTTTTTTTGCCGATGATCGGCCGAACCAGCCTTCATTCTCGCTCATTGCACCATTTAAACATCAAATCATTGGCAGCCCATCCCTTCTTGTAAACTGGGATTGTGCTGCCAATAATATGGGAACGAACAATCATTTGGCTGCACAAAGAGAAGTTGACTGTATCTTTGCATTGTGTGTGCTACACTAAGCATGGAGAACAGAAAGAGGAGAAGAGCACTGTCTGAGGACTTGAGAACCAAAATTGTTGAACAATATCAAGGTTACAAGTCCATCTAATTGCAATAATTTTCTGGCAGAAATACTTCATCTTCTGGAACAATTTCAAGGGTGTCAACACTTTCAGCTAAGACTGTAAGAGACAGTTATTGGGGGCTCCTTTCTGATGGCCACTGGACATCTCAACCGATCAGTTCATTTTATTGTCAAATTTTCCGGCGTAAATCTGCCTTCACACTGTGATTCTTCTTTCAAGACGTTTTCACGCTTTGAAGTGGAATATTTCTTAAAGTTGTGACTTCATTATTTTCTCAAATTTTTCAGGGCTGAAAATTTATATGGTTTAAAAATGAGATTATAGTCTTGTAATCAGTTTTTTTTTTTTCCCTCCTCCCCTTCCTATAGCTTGGTATCCTGATAACAAGCAGGAGAGGGACTGGCCTGATTATGACGACTCTTCCAGTGTGAAAAGTGAAGGTACAGTCCGAGGTGGCTTCAGAGGAAGGGGCCGTGGACGGGGAAGAGGGAGAGGACGTGGTGGACGTGGGGGCACTCGGTGTAAGTCCTATTTTCATGTTTTGACTTACCACCAAAAGATTGTATACTGACCCTACAAGCATGTACAAGTCCCTGTAACTTATTGGTATTGTGTGCACTCTAATGGTGATGGCTGCTCTTTTAAAGACCCCCTTTTCTCTCCACAGCTCATTTTGACTACCAGTATGGGTACAGGAAATTTGAAGGTACCGACGGGCCCCGTGGTCCGAAATATTCCAGTAATATCACTTACTACTATGACAATATGAGCAGTTCAGAGCTGTACAGTGTCGACCAAGAGTTGCTGAAGGATTACATCAAGCGACAGATGTAAGTCGAATCTTCGGATAAATTTCTTCTTGGTTGAGCCTATATCAGTCTCTTTAATACAGGCGTTTTTTGGCACGATGCTACATATGTCTGACTTCGGTGCATTTGGTGGGGAGAGGGCGGTTGTTTACGAGGCAGGTGCCAGCCCTGTTATACAGCTAGCATCTGCCTCTGACCGTAACAATCGGAGCTAGCTACGAACGCCACTGCTTAGTCATTTACATGCTGCTGTCAGTCTGAGAATTTATTTAAGTCACTAAAATATTGAAAAAAAAAAACTATAAAAGTTTGACACAGCCGTCATCGTACTGATCTGAAGAATCGTGATGCCAAATGAATGGTGTCAAAACTGCAACACATTTTGCAAAAAAGTCCTCAATACAGCTCTGTTTACTGAAAAATAAGTGTTCTTTGGAAAACAATTTGATATATCCTTTCTGCGCTTTCTGTTTTTTAGAGAATATTACTTCAGTGTGGACAATCTACAGCGAGATTTCTTCCTGCGCAGAAAGATGGATTCTGAAGGGTTCTTGCCTATTGGGTTAATAGCGAGCTTTCATAGGGTGCAGGCTCTCACCACAGACATTGGGCTCATAATGAAGGTAGGACAGTTACTTTTCCTGTCGCCTGTGCGTGCCCCTCCCTCTTTCTCCCCGCTGTCGCCTGTGCGTGCCCCTCCCTCTTTCTCCCCGCTGTCGCCTGTGCGTGCCCCTCCCTCTTTCTCCCCGCTGTCGCCTGTGCGTGCCCCTCCCTCTTTCTCCCCGCTGTCGCCTGTGCGTGCCCCTCCCTCTTTCTCCCCGCTGTCGCCTGTGCGAGCCCCTCCCTCTTTCTCCCCGCTGTCGCCTGTGCGAGCCCCTCCCTCTTTCTCCCCGCTGTCGCCTGTGCGTGCCCCTCCCTCTTTCTCCCCGCTGTCGCCTGTGCGTGCCCCTCCCTCTTTCTCCCCGCTGTCGCCTGTGCGAGCCCCTCCCTCTTTCTCCCCGCTGTCGCCTGTGCGTGCCCCTCCCTCTTTCTCCCCGCTGTCGCCTGTGCGTGCCCCTCCCTCTTTCTCCCCGCTGTCGCCTGTGCGTGCCCCTCCCTCTTTCTCCCCGCTGTCGCCTGTGCGTGCCCCTCCCTCTTTCTCCCTGCTGTCGCCTGTGCGTGCCCCTCCCTCTTTCTCCCCGCTGTCGCCTGTGCGAGCCCCTCCCTCTTTCTCCCCGCTGTCGCCTGTGCGAGCCCCTCCCTCTTTCTCCCCGCTGTCGCCTGTGCGTGCCCCTCCCTCTTTCTCCCCGCTGTCGCCTGTGCGTGCCCCTCCCTCTTTCTCCCCGCTGTCGCCTGTGCGTGCCCCTCCCTCTTTCCCCCCCGCTGTCGCCTGTGTGCGCCCCTCTTTCCCCCCCGCTGTCGCCTGTGTGCGCCCCTCTTTCCCCCCCGCTGTCGCCTGTGTGCGCGCCCCTCTTCCCCCCCCCGCTGTCGCCTGTGTGCGCCCCTCTTCCCCCCCCCCCGCTGTCGCCTGTGTGCGCCCCTCTTCCCCCCCCCCCGCTGTCGCCTGTGTGCGCCCCTCTTCCCCCCCCCCGCTGTCGCCTGTGTGCGCCCCTCTTTCCCCCTCTTCCCCCCCCCCGCTGTCGCCTGTGTGCGCCCCTCTTCCCCCCCCCCCGCTGTCGCCTGTGCGCGCCCCTCTTTCTCTCCCCTCCGCTGTCGCCTGTGCGCGACCTTTCCGACCTTTGTCATGCATATCTTGATTGTTTTTTTAGGCGCTCAAAGACAGTAAAATCGTCGAAATAATTGACGAGAAAATCAGGCGAAAAGAGGATCCCATTGCTTGGCCTCTGCCTGGTCCTTCCCCGGCCGATGCTTCACAGACGGACTTCACCCAGCTCATCAACTGCCCGGAGTTTGTCCCCAGGCAGGGATACCAGAAGGAGACTGGTGAGCGGCCCTGAGTGCACATTAGGCCTCATCTATCTCATCTCATCTTTGTTGCCCATAGAAACCAATCAGCATTCAGCTTTCATTTCTAAAACTGCTCTGGAAGGATAAAAGCTGCACCGTGATTGGTTGCTATAGGCAACGAAGCCGCCTTAGACCGGTACGATAAATGAGGCCTGTATTAAATTATGAAGGTGCATCTCTATGAATTAAAGCTCTACATGACCCCATTTCTGTTTGCAGAATCTGCACCTGGCTCTCCCCGCACCTCCAGCCCCACTATGGCTACCAAAACCGAGGAAGTAAGTAACTTAAAGACTATGCCAAAGGGGCTTTCTGCCAGTTTACCAGACCTGGACTCTGAGAGCTGGATAGAGGTGAAGAAGAGGCCTCGGCCATCACCCGCCAGAGCAAAGGTTAGAAATTCAGGGGGAAAAAAAAACAAAAAAACGTCCCCTGGTACTGTAGATCATCACATTGATGTTTAGGTTGGTGGTACTACAACTCCAAGCATGCCCTAAAATGGTTGTGGACTACGGCTTTTAGGGATCTGTTCACACCCGCACTGATATTTTTGTTGAACCGCTTCGTTATAGAAAATGGTGGCGCTGGATCAGACTTGTGACTGATACCGGGTGGGAATCCCGTTAACTTTAATGGGGTCAATCATTTTACCAGACCGGCAGGTTTTGGGGCCTCGGTTTATCAAATCCCCTGCTAGTCCCTACTGTTCTGTTTACTGTAGCAGCTACATTCTGAACATCAATGTGACCGCTGCAGACGATCACACACAATTTATTATTTATGCCCGACACATTCCTTGTCTGTGGGGTTGTGTTCTTTCTGTTACCCAATTCTTTTTTCTCATTGACCCAGAAGCCAGAGGACGTGAAGCAGTCCCCCGCACCGCAGACGTCTCCCGCCCCAGTGACCACCCCAAAACCACCCAAAGAGCAAGACGAGCCCGAAGAGCTGGACTTCATGTTTGACGAGGAGATGGAACAGATGGACGGCAGGAAGAACACCTTCACCGACTGGTCGGACGAGGACTCTGATTATGAGATCGACGATCGGGATGTGAACAAAATCCTAATAGTAACCCAGACCCCACCGTCATTGCGCAAACATCCCGGGGGAGACCGCACCGGCAACCACACGTCCCGGGCAAAGATGAGCTCCGAATGGGCGAAGGTGATCAACGACGGTCTGTTCTACTACGAGCAGGACCTGTGGACGGAACAGTTCGAGCCGGAGTATTCACAGATCAAGGTGAGTGAGGGGGGCACCATCCAAATACCGAGGGTCTCCTTGAAGATTATTTAGTACAAAGCTTGCCATATTATAGTGTTTTTTTTTTTTGTTCATTCAGAAGACACTAAAAAAACTAAAAAGGTTGTGCAAGGCTTCTTCTACATTGGTTTGTTCCACACATAGCCTATACTTACGTGCATGTTATCTGGCGGCTATCTAATGGTTCCCTTTGCATCCGTCCAATCTAGGACATTTATGGCAAATATACAGCACCCACATCTGTCTTGAGAAAAGGGACCCCGTCTTGCTCTACCAGCAATGAAGCCAAGGCTGCCCCTTGCAAGTAAATGGAAAGGGCCCTAGGTCTAAAGGGGTATTCCCATCTACACAATCCTATCCCAATGTTTAGTATGTGTAAATAGTAATAATATTAGCAAATACCTGCAATTAGAAATGTAGTATAGTTCTCCTGATTCGCTATGTCACTTACCTCATGTGCAGGGCATTTCAGTAGGTTAGGTATCCTTGGTTACGATCACGCCATATAGTATTTTATTTATTTTACTCCCTTATATAGCGCCACAGCTCTTTACAGACATAATCTAGTTGTGATAGTTAGTTGCTAGTGGTCGTAACCATGGATATCTAACCTACTGCAATGCCCTGCACATGAGGTAAGTGACGTAGCGAATCAGAAGAACTATACTACATTTCTAATGGGAAGTATTTGCTAATATTATTATTACATATTGGGAATAGGGTCTTGGAGATGGGGAAAACCCCTTTTAAGTAGCAATCGCATAACCTGTCGCCAGACATAGTGTGTAGCAGAACAAGACTTCTAATTCCCCACAGAGCAGTCGTCGAACTACTGGAATTAGTATTTAAGCAATTTTCTATTCCGTTTTTGGGTACCTGCTCCAGGGTTGGAGTTTTACTTTCAAAGCCCAGGGCTAGTAGCTATTTGCTATGGCCAGTAAGCGGTGTAGCAGAGCTGTGATCGCTGTGTGAAGCGTTCTTGTCGTCGGTCACATGCGCTCAGCACTTTCTAGCTCCGTGGCCGTGTGACTTGTCAATGGGCACATTCTAGTCCTATTCAGCAGGATGTGACTAGTGGGCATGATCAGTTGGCACACGCTACATGGTCCTCGGTTCAGGAAGACTTTCCGGGGCACTTTTCACATATAATGTGTCCGGGCTTCAGTGGAAATCCTCTTAGCGGTGTTGGTCTCGTCACTAGATCTCGGACATCCTGAAGGTACTGCTAGATTTCTCCCACTTCTTATTAATGACGTGCTCCACTCCTTTTTTCTTTTGCCTTATGTTCCCATCTAATGTTCCTTTTGGAGAATGGCTGACGTTTTAGCGGTTCGGAAGTTAGGACCACCCTTCATTTGGGCTCGAAAAATGCTGCAATATATTTTCCTATACTATGGAATAGTCACAGCTCGTGCGTTGGGATGAATGGGAGCGATGTAGACCTGAAAGTCATGGCTCCTGTAGGTTATATAAGACCTCGGAAATTTAATTGGGGCCGGCCGCGGTCCGCTTGTGGGGATCCCTACAAAGTGCAATCTCCTTGATACAGTACACCCCACTCTGTGCCCCCAGTATAAACCTACATCTTTTCTCATTGCAGCAAGAGGTGGAGAACTTCAAAAAGGTGAATATGATCAGTCGGGAGCAGTTCGACACGTTAACCCCAGAACCCCCTGTCGATCCAAATCAGGAAGTTCCACCTGGCCCTCCAAGATTCCAGCAAGGTATTCATTAACCCATTGCTAAAAGTATGAAGTGTTTTTTGTCCCTTATTTATGGACCCCTTACAACTTATTTAGCTAAAACTTCATGTAGTGCATTTCTCTATCGTCTCCACTAGAGGGCATCAGACTTATATAATTTTGTCCTGCAATGCTGGTAATGGCCAGTAGGTGGGGTGGGGGCTATATATATTTTTTTTTTTTACTTTTAAATAGTAAAGTGAATTATTTAAAGGGGAACGTCGACATTTTATTTTTTTTTGCTTTTGTTATTAACCTACAGTTCCCACAGATGCCTTGGCTAACAAGCTGTTTGGTGTACCCGAACCCTCCACAATTGCCCGTTCCCTACCGACCACAGTCCCTGAATCTCCGAATTACCGCAACGCCCGGACGCCACGCACCCCACGGACGCCCCGGTTGAAAGATCCCACACTTACTCCTCGGTTTTACCCGGTTGTGAAGGAGGGCAGGACGATCGATGCCAAGGTGAGATTTTAGGAACTTTGAATCATTGCTGTGTTTTTCCTAGACTGAACTTTCCCCTTTTATTAAGAGTGAATCCCATTTATCACCTATCCGTAGGTAATAAATGTAAAATTGCTGGGATCCCAAGAACAGGAATCCTGTGTTTCCTATGTGAATTAAGTGGTCATGTGCATCTGTGGGGGGGGTCCCAACAGTTCATCCTGAGAGATCACACATTTATCACCCATCTATAGATGATAAATGTTCATGGATCATTCCTTTAAGGGCCACGTTCACTTTTCTCCTTGCGCCATTTAATTTTTCACAGTAAGTAGTTGAAGGCACCCTGCAACAGCTAGAGACCTCTGTGGTCACTTGAAACCTAGTGGCATGGGGCAGAGGAGATTTTAAAGGGGGGGTCTTCCTTATGGGAGTCATGATAAATGGTGATCATATTCTAGCATAAGTGGGGGACACCCTAATATGACGATTGTCCGTTAATACTTCTGAAAATGTTTTTAGACGCCACGGAAGAGAAAAACGCGCCACAGCTCTAACCCACCCATGGAATGCCATGTTGGGTGGGTGATGGATTCAAGGGAACATCGACCACGAACTGCCTCTGTCAGGTAAGCTACGATCTTATAGGAGACCCCAGCAGGTGCTTGGGGTGGGGGGCTGCCATGTTTGGAGGTCTGTCTATACATTAATCTCACATGTGACTTCTTTTTTTGTTCTTTCCCTCCTGTAGCTCCAACGCCAGTCCCTCTGAGGTTGCTCCAGCTTTGGGCAACTACGGATGTACACCTCAGTCTTTGCCAAAGTTCCAGCATCCTTCTCACGAGCTGTTGAAAGAGAACGGCTTCACACAACACGTTTACCACAAGTACCGCCGACGTTGCCTTAATGGTGAGGAGGGAGCCATCAAAATTGAGATGTCTCTATTAGGGATGAGCGGAACAGTGGAAGTTTGGGTTCAGTCGAACTTTAGTCCAAAAATCTGCTCGGGTACCAGAACTTAACCCCAAACTCCCTTTAAGTCAATGGGAACCCAAACTTTGGTGTTGTAAAATGGTCGTAGTAATGGCTAGGGGGCTGCAAAAGGAAGCAACATGAGGGTAACAGCAGTACATTTGCCCTGCAAACAAATGTGGATAGGGAAATGACTTAAAATAACAGAGAATAAAAAAAAATATATTAATTTTGAACCAGGAGGCGGAGGTCCAAGTGGAGCAGTTTGTTGCGTGCGTAGTTTACTGTACTTGTTAATAAATTAAAAAAATGACATGGAGTCCCCTCTACTTTTAATAGCCAGCCAAGGGAAAGCAGACAGCTGTGAGGGAGCCTTGTGATGCTGGGAAGGGGCCAATATCCATGGCCCTTCCCAGCCTTTTATTATCAGCCCATTTGCCTTAGCTGGTTATTAAAAATAGGGGGAGACCAACATAATTTTTTTTTCCAGGTCCACCCATTTTTAATAAACCAAACAGCTAGGGCCTGATATTAATAGGCTGGAAGGTCCATGGATATAAGCCCAGCTCACAACTGTCTGCTTTCCCTTGGCTGGTTATTTGAAATATGAGGGAATCCACTTTATTTTTTATTTATTGTATACTGTCCCTACGCTAATCACAGCACAATGGCGGCACAACCCGTGATCCGGCGTTTATGCAAGCCGGGTCACGTGTTGCGCTGGGCAATCACAGCCATGCCAATACTTGGCATGGTTGTGATGGCTCCTGAAGTGCCCACAGCTTAAAAGCTTGTTGATTGGCTGTGCTGTAGCCTTTCAACAAACTTTATTCGGCATTGAACATTAAAAGGGTCCTGTACAAACCCCGAGCTTTAC
The DNA here is from genome assembly GCF_046119375.1 of Phyllobates terribilis. NCBI lineage: Eukaryota > Metazoa > Chordata > Amphibia > Anura > Dendrobatidae > Phyllobates > Phyllobates terribilis. The sequence goes on from NW_027362770.1 coordinate 142,173,491, forward strand.
CATTCTGGTATGCTCATGCTTAATCTCTATAAATTTTTGGATTGTGAACTTCTGGGGACAATTTTTATTTATTTATTTTTTTTTAACTTAAGTGCATGTATTTGAGGCTAAAAATCATTTTTGCAATTGGGTTTCTTTAAAAATTTTGCACCATTTGACTTTCCCTGCAAAGCAATCAACTGAGACAGATAAAAGATCTCCCAACTCTCCCACAAAACGGAATGAGCTCGCTGATGGATTCTCGGTTAACTCATTCTTCAGCCAACAATAACTGTACAAAATTTTTATTGAAACCCATGTACAAAAATTATTTTTTTAGTACATGCATTTAAGTGAAAAATAAAGAAAATTGTCCTGAAGGACATACTTTATAACCATCTGCCATTTTAGAATTTTTTTTTTTTTATTTTATTTTTTTCCTCATTTTTTTTTTTAACTTTTTCTCCCAGAGAGGAAACGGCTAGGCATTGGCCAGTCCCAAGAGATGAACACGCTCTTCCGTTTCTGGTCTTTCTTCCTTCGGGATCACTTCAACAAGAAGATGTATGAAGAATTCCGGCAGCTTGCTGTGGAGGATGGAAAGGAAGGCTACAGGTCAGAGGCGGCTTCTTGGGCGCAGTTTTCGCAGTTTTTTGGGCTGTGGGCCATTCCCGCATTAACCTTTTTTTTTTCTCTGCGTTCAGGTATGGCTTGGAGTGCCTTTTCCGATATTATAGCTATGGCCTGGAGAAGAAGTTCCGAGTGGACATATTCCGGGACTTCCAGGAAGAGACCAGGAGGGACTATGAGACCGGTGCGTAATATGATGTATACTGCTGCTGTCACCTTTATCTTGGTCCTGGGGTAATCTGTTGTTTTTTTTTTTCCTCTTTAAAGGTCAACTGTATGGACTTGAGAAATTTTGGGCCTTTTTGAAATATTCCAAAGCCAAAAACCTGGATATCGATCCAAAGTTGCAGGAATACCTGAGCAAATTCCGCCGGCTAGAGGATTTCCGAGTAGATGTAAGTCATTCTGGCTGTAAGACTAGATTGATTTTTAAGGGTATAGTAGAACAGAGCCGGCAGTAGAACAGAGCCGGCAGTAACCAGAGCTAGCTTTGATTTCTGCTGTTTAACGACTTAAATAGTGCTGTTCATCTCTTAACTGCAACATAAAGTGGAGCTATTGCGTTACGTGACTGTTATGGTGCCTACCAGGACACAATGGTGGGGTGCGGATGGCAACCAAAATCTTTGTCCTCCCTTAAAAAGCAAAACATTTTACGTACCCTTAAATTGTATCGCTAAAAGCTGCAAATCCCAACACAAAAAACAAGCCCCCACACAGGTCCAAAAAAAGGAGAATAAAAAATGTACCGCTCTTAGTAAATGGCAACACAGGTTGGTAAGTTGCTTTTGTTTTTCAGTCATTAAAGTAATAAAAAAAAAAAACAAGTTTGGTATCGCCGTAATCGTACGTCCTTTTACCACATGAGGAATGCTGAAAATATGTAACCCAAAAACAATGGCGGAAATACAATCTTTCTATATTCATCATTTCACCACACTTGGATTTTTTTTCCCTTTTTTCAGAACATTATATGTAGTAAAGTGAATGGTGTCAATTAAACTACAACTTGTCTTGTAAAAATTAAAGAAAATATGTCAGCAGGTTTTATGTAATCTGAGATTATGTAGGGGAAGAGAGCCTGATTCCAGCAGTGTCGCTTAGTAAGCTGTGTGTTTTTGTTTCATTAACATCAGTGTTTTATCAGCAGAAGATTATCACTACAGGACTAGGTGGCTCATGCCTCCTAGTCAGCTGCTCTGTGTAACCCCACCTCCCCCTTTGATTGGCACTTTTTTGTCAATGTACAGTGTACGCAGCCAATCGGTGATGTGGACGGGTTTATACATGACTCTGTTAGTTCTGCATTAGAAAAACTCTATCAAAATGACAGCAAGCTGTGATACATCGCTGGAATCGGGGTCTCTGCTACTACAACATGCTGCTCTTAGATTACATATCAAAAACTTGCTGGCAGATTCCCTTTTTAAGCTCTCATATTACATAGCAAAAACTTGCTGGCAGATTCCCTTTTAAGCTCTCATATTACATAGCAAAAACTTGCTGGCAGATTCCCTTTTAAGCTCTCATATTACATAGCAAAAACTTGCTGGCAGATTCCCTTTTAAGCTCTCATATTACTTAGCAAAAACTTGCTGGCAGATTCCCTTTTAAGCTCTCATATTACTTAGCAAAAACTTGCTGGCAGATTCCCTTTTAAGCTCTCATATTACATAGCAAAAACTTGCTGGCAGATTCCCTTTTAAGCTTTCATATTACATAGCAAAAACTTGCTGGCAGATTCCCTTTTAAGCTCTCATATTACATAGCAAAAACTTGCTGGCAGATTCCCTTTTAAGCTCTCATATTACTTAGCAAAAACTTGCTGGCAGATTCCCTTTTAAGCTTTCGTATTAAAAAAAAAAATAGTTCTTAGAAGAAGGGGAGAATAAAACGAAAATTGGTTGTAAGGGGTTACATTTTATCATAATCCTTGTCTAATGTGATTTTTCACCCATTTATTTTCAGCCACCAATGGGAGAGGATGCGGGCTCCAGGAGACGCCCCTCGCTGTCAGCAGGTGAAGGTAGGAGAAGGTATCCCTCACAGTCTTCCAGCAAAGGATCAGGTCACCAGTCATCCAATAACACAACCCGGGAGGACGCCAAAGGCCAAAGCCAACCCTCATCCGCCACCATGGATTCCGGCACGTCAGGAGGAGGAAATTAGGAAAGAAGCTCGGAAAGAATGATGGGTTTTTTTGAGGGGTGGGGTTGAACATGTGGGAGATTCCCTGGCGGTGGGTGGGAATGTATGGGCCTCCACTTCCTACAATAATCAGAGACTCCATGTTTTGGAGAAAACAGACTGATAACCGTGGCTTTCCTGCAAGGGTGGCGGATGCTTATCCCAAAAGAAGAAAATTTTTAGTTTGCTTAGGGATATAAAATTTTTAGTTTTTTTTTTTTCTTTTCTTTTTCTTTAAAAAGCAGGAACCTGGAAGAAGGGGCTTGTGTTGGGAGGGAAAGAATTTTTTTTTTTTTTCTTCTAAATTATTGAAACGCTGCCCTCCCTCTGAACAGGGGACTGCCTGGGTGGCAAAACAAGTGCAGGCCTCATCTCTGCTCTTGATTGCTAAATGGGCTACCAGAAGTTTGCTGTTACGGGCTTCAAAAAGGACAAGAGAAAAAAAAAACGTTGCTTTGAAGCCCACCTATTGACGCGGAGGATCTAACATACATCCTCCAGGTGATGCTGTATCTCTTGGCTTCATTTCATCCTACAGCAAAAATCATCAAAAAAATATATATATATGAAAAATCATCTGCACACAGCTCATCGCTTTCACGACAGCCCTGCTTTTTCTTTTTTTTTTTTTCTTTTCAAAGATATATATATATTTTTATTTGTTCTTTTTTGTTTTTGTTTTATTGTTACTTCAGACTGTGAAAGAGAAAAAAAAAACTACAAAAAACTTTACTAGCAAATGGCTGCATAAGAAAAAAAGGAAAAAAAAACTTAAAAAAAACTTTACAAAACAAAAAAAAAAAACTGCCTTCACTTTTCCCTTTTAAAAAAAATAATTTTAAGCGATTTGATTAAACGGAGTAAAAAAAAAAAAAAAAGTTGCCTTATTGTAACCTTGAAACTGGCAGTGAGCTGCCTTTTTTTTTTTTGGTCCCACCACCACCTCCTCCTCCTCCGCAAGATTGGTCCCACCACCTCCTCCTCCTCCGCAAGAATTGAAGCAAAGACTGCAGAGTGGTTTGACGACGCGTGGCAACTATTTCACCCCATCTTCTCATCACTGCCGCCTGTCCACCCTAAACGTACCCACAGAATTGTTAGTGGGTATTTTTTACGGGACTGTTTGTCACTCAGTGCAGAGAATGACTGTCGCCCCTTCCTCCCCTTCCTGGCAAGTATTGTATTATGGTAATTGGCGTGTGTACATACGTGTGTATATCATTTCCTATATACCCATGTATACATGCATACGCACTACGAGGGCTGGCTGTTGTGCATCTGCTGTGTCTTTTAGGCTTATGATTCTACCAAATGTTGGGAAAAAAGTCCTGGTCCTCCAGGTCTACGATGATCCTTAAGCAAAAAAAAAAATAATAATTTTTTTTTACCATATCACTGCCGCATCGTCATCATCTTGGCTTTCTTAGATTTCTTGGTTCCTCAAATTTGACGGCTGCTTCTCGAAAAAAGGGGTTGTCGTAGCGCAGCCCCAAAATGGTGCAGAATCTCCTTTTTGTATATTTTAGGCTCGGGCCGAAAACTGCCGTTCCAAACAATGTGAACTGACATTTCATGCAATATGGGGTCCGGTGGGGGGTCGGTCGTGGCAAGCAATCAGGGCAACCTTAAGAAAAAGGCCACCTGACAAAAGGCGACAACGTGGTCCTCGCATTACTGTATCCGCATGTGGCACATCACTCAATGGTCCTGTGCATTTATCTTTGATCCCGATCAGGATGGGGGGTGGGTGGTAAGCAATTTTTTGTGGGTTTAATCGTTGACCCGACCTTGGTGGTTTTTTTGGGGTATTCATTGCTGCTCATTTATGGATTTCGGCCCGCCGTCCCCCTTCCACTTCCTTTCCAATTCAGTATCGCATTGAGAGGTCATCATTTCCTTAACTTAATTTTTTTTTTGGTACTCCCCACCGAGTTTCTCGCTGCACACTGTCTATAATTATGCAATAGGGTTTCATTGCATAAAATAATTTTAGGGCTGGATCCTTAAGGAAATATGTAATTGCTGGTGACTTAAAAGGAAGTGAATGGTTCCCATTGTATAACCTGGAAAAAAAATAACCTTTGCTGGTGTCTGGGTACCAGCATTTCCCTACTTTTCTAGTAGAGTGGTCTTCTCTTTTCTTTTGTAGAGTATGGGTGACCCCCTTGAAGACATCTTGATGGTGCTTTAAGACAACTTCTCAATACCTCCTCCTCCTTTTCATATTTATGCTACGGATAGGGGAAATTGTAGCCCAATTTCTTTTTTTTTTTTGGGAGGGTGGAGGGGTTACAGAGGAGGGGGTATTTGTGTGCTAAAAAAAAAAACCTATATCTTCTATTATGTATAGATATATTATATACAATTATCAGTCATGACTACATGGTTACATCCTTACCTGACCTACAGTTTTATAGTTGACTAGATGTCCAGGTTTTGTTTTTTTTCCGGGATGGTGAGGGGGTTGTTAAGTTTGTTTTTTTTCCTGTTGTTAAAATTATTTACTATTCAAGAAACTTAAAAGAAAACACAATTTCCAAATTTGTCGCACCTTATGCAAGTTAATTGATTATTCTAGTACCGGTTGAAGTTTACCGGTAGCGAGCTACCTAGTGCCAGCACAGGGAAGTCTTTTATAACCATGGCCCACTTTTGAGCTGCTTCCACAAAGCACCAATTGGTGCATTATTAGTATTCTTGTGGCATTTTTGGCTTCACCCCCCCCCCCCCCCCCCCCCCCCAATTTAGGTTTTTTTTTAGGGAGCACACACTACTGTGTTCTAGATTTCACAACTTTTCCTTAAGGCATCAATCACTTGACTTTCCAGAACCTATAATCAGGTTAAGGCATGGTCATAATCTCCCAATTACCTTTTCCTCCATCCACCCCACCCCTGTGCAATCATATGCCCACCTCCCAAAATTCCAGAACACATTTTGCAAAGATTTGACTTAACTCCATGCAAGCTGCTTTCCCCTCAACATGGAATGCTACAAGTACATAATCTTGCCCTCCCCTCCCCCACCCACCCGTTATACTCCAATAAATCATTAAAGAACAGACAAATTAAAACTAAAAAATACACACAAAGTAAAAAAAAATTGTAAAATACTTGAATGAGCGCTTGTATTATAACATTAATATTATTCAGAGTATCCATTCTTATTGCGTTTATGATTTGCTTATAGCTGTGCTTTAGTCATGGTAATTTGTGGTAATTCTTTTTCCTTTTTAATACAAAAAAAAATGTATAAAAATAAAAACCTTTAAAAGACCAAATAATGAGTGTTAATTATTTTTGCCTTTTTGGTATTCATACACCAGCGATGGACCATAATGTTACAACCATGGCGGGCACAGAATTGCTTACCTTGTTCGTCTGATTCCCCCTGCAACTGTCCCTAGCAGAGCTTAGATTTTTACAGCTCTAGTTGAGTATAAAGTATATTATCAATACTTCCCCATATATACATATGTGTGTGTACAGTGGGGAAAATAGGTATTTGATACACTGCTGATTTTGCACGTTTTCCCACCTACAAAGAATAGAGGTCTGTAATTTTTATCATAGGTACACTTCATCCTTGAGAGACAGAATCGAAAAATAAAAAACAGAATCACATTGTATGATTTTTAAATAAATTGCATTTTATTGTTTGAAATAAGTATTTGATCACCTACCAACCACCAACCAGCAAGAATTCTGTCTCTCACAGACATGTTAGTTTTTCTTTAAGAAAACCTCCTACTCTGCACTCATTACCTGTATTTAATTGCACCTTTTTGAACTCGTTGCCTGTATAAAAGACACCTGTCCACACACACTCAATGAATCACACTCCAACCTCTCCACCATGGCCAAGACCAAAGAGCTTTCGAAGGACCAGGCAAAAAATTGTAGACATGCACGAGGCTGGGATGGGCTACAGGACGGTAGGCAAAAAGCTTGGTGAGATGGCAACAACTGTTGGCACAATTATTAGAAAATGGACGCTGTCAGTCTTCCTCGGTCTGAGGCTCCATGCAAGATCTCGCCTCGTGGGGTAAGGATTGTTCTCAGAAAGGTCAGGAATCATCCCAGAACTACATGGGAGGACCTGGTCGATGATCTGAAGAGAGCTGGGACCACAGTCTCAAACATTACCGTTAGTAACACACTATGCCATCATGGATTAAAATCCTGCAAGGCACGCAAGGTCCCCCTGCTCACATCAGCACATGTCCAGGCCCGTTTGAAGTTCACCAATAACAATCTGGATGGTCCAGAGGAGAAGGTCATGTGGTCAGTTGAGACCGAAATAGAACGTTTTGGTAACAATTCCACTCGCCATGTTTGGAGGAAGAAGGATGAGTACAACCCCAAGAACACCATCCCAACCGTGAAGCATGGTGGGGGAAACCTCATACTTTGGGGGTGCTTTTCTGCAAAGGGGACAGGAAGACTGCACTGTATTGAAGGGAGGATGGAAGGGGTCATGTATCGTCAGATTTTGGCCAATAACCTCCTTCCCTCCGTAAGAGGGAAGATCGGTTGTGGCTGGGTTTTCCAGCATGACAATGACCTGAAACAGACAGGGCAACTAAGGAGTGGCTCTGTAAGAAGTATTTCAAGGTCTTGGAGTAGCCTAGCCAGTCTCCAGACCTGAACCCGATAGAAAATCTTTGGAGGGAGCTGAAACTCAATGTTGCCCAGCGACAGCCCCCAAATCTGAAAGATCTGTATGGAGGACCGGCCAAAATCCCTGCTTCAGTGTGTGCAAACTTGGTCAAGAACTACTGGAAACGTCTGATCTCTGTAATTACAAAGGTTTCTGTACCAAATAATAACTTCTGTTTTTCTATTGTATCAAATACTTATTTTCTCTACTGTATATACACTGCTCAAAAAATAAAGGGAATACTCAACACATCCTAGATCGGAATGAATGAAATATTCTCATTGAATACTTTGTTCTGTACAAAGTTGAATGTGCTGACAACAAAATCACACAAAAATCATCAATGGAAATCAAATTTATTAACCAATGGAGGCCTGGATTTGGAGTCACCCCCAAAATTAAAGTGGAAAAACCACACTACAGGCTGATCCAACTTTGATGTAGTGTCCTTAAAACAAGTCAAAATGAGGCTCAGTATTGTGTGTGGCCTCCACGTGCCTGTATGACCTCCCTACAACGCCTGGGCATGCTCCTGATGAGGTTGCGGATGGTCTCCTGTGGGATCTCCTCCCAGACCTGGACTAAAGCATCCGCCAACTCCTGGACAATCTGTGGTGCAACATGACGGTGGATGGAGCGAGACATGATGTCCCAGTTGTGCTCAATTGGATTCAGGTCTGGGGAATGGGCGGGCCAGTCCATAGCTTCAATGCCTTCACCTTGCAGGAACTGCTGACACACTCCAGCCACATGAGGTCTGGCATTGTCCTGCATTAGGAGGAATCCAGGGCCAACTGCACCAGCATATGGTCTCACAAGGGATCTGAGGATCTCATCTCGGTACCTAATGGCAGTCAGGCTACCTCTGGCGAGCACATGGAGGGCTGTGCGGCCCTCCAAAGAAATGCCACCCCACACCATTACTGACCCACTGCCAAACCAGTCATGCTGAAGGATGTTGCAGGCAGCAGATCGCTCTCCACGGCGTCTCCAGACTCTGTCACGTCTGTCACATGTGCTCAGTGTGAACCTGCTTTCATCTGTGAAGAGCACAGGGCGCCAGTGGCGACTTTGCCAATCCTGGTGTTCTGTGGCAAATGCCAAGTGTCCTGCACGGTGTTGGGCTGTGAGCACAACCCACATCTGTGGATGTCGGGCCCTCATACCACCCTCATGGAGTCGGTTTCTAACCGTTTGTGCAGACACATGCACATTTGTGGCCTGCTGGAGGTCATTTTGCAGGGCTCTGGCAGTGCTCCTCCTGTTCCTCCTTGCACAAAGGCGGAGGTAGCGGTCCTGCTGCTGGGTTGTTGCCCTCCTACGGCCCACTCCACGTCTGTCTCATGCTACCACGAGTGTGAAAGCACAACCAAGATTCAAAAGTGACCAAAACATCAGCCAGAAAGCATTGGTACTGAGATGTGGTCTGTGGTCCCCACCTGCAGAACCACTCCTTTATTGAGGGTGTCTTGATAATTGCCAATAATTTCCATCTATTGTCTACTCCATTTGCACAACAGCATGTGAAATTGATTGTCAATCAGTGTTGCTTCCTAAGTGGACAGTTTGATTTCACAGAAGTTTGATCTACTTGGAGTTATATTCTGTTGTTTAAGTGTTCCCTTTATTTTTTTGAGCAGTGTATATGGGTGACCAGCAACCCAATGGCTTGATACTGTCAAGATTTATTGAAATTTATTGAATGGGAAAATTTTGCCAAGCCGCTTGTAAAAACAAGCAAGTTTGGAATTTGGCTCTTATTTAACACTAGATTGTGGCCCGATTCTAACGCATCGGGTATTCTAGAATAGGTATGCGGCCGCCCGCGACCAATCAGCAGAGCGTTGTTTAAATTTGGCGCCAATCTCGCTGATTGGTCACGGTCAGCCGGCGGCCGCAACCAATTAGCAGAGCGGTGTTTAAATTTGGCTGGCGGCTGGCGGTCGTGACCTATCAGCAGAGCGTTGTTTAAATTTTGTGCCAAAATCGCTGATTGGTCGCGGCAGGAGGCTACGACCAATCAGCATCGTATTAGTGAGGACCGGGGCTGCCTGTGTGGCTACTTCCGCTGCGAGAAGCCGGGAGATGAGCGGCTGCTCGCAGCAGAAGTATCCCAACCGGCGGCGCTGCTCCCCGTTCCTCCGTTGACACTTGCTGTCGGGAGATCAGCGGGCCAAGCCGCTGATCTCCCGACGTTAGCCGCATGGAGGTCAGCGGCGCCGCCTGTCGGGGTACTTGTGCTGCCAGCAGCGGGGAGATGAGCGGCTAGCCCCGGTCATCTCCCTGCTGCATCGCCGCTGACCTTCGTCCGGCAGATGAGCCGCTAACGGCCGCCATCTTTTTCTGAAATCCCGCGTTGCTGATTAGCCGCGGCCGGACCAATCAGCGACGCGGGATTTCTTGGACAGACAGACAGAAAGACAGACAGACGGGATAAGACGATTTTATATATATATAGATACTCTTCGTTCTCAAGAATGGGTTGTTAATGCTGTTGTGCACAACTCTGTGCCTGGGTTACCGACCACCCCTACAGTGTTCAAGACATGGCCCGTTTCCTAGGCAAAGCGGAAGCACTGGATCCGGTCAGCTTTGGTGTCCTTGAGCTCCTCTGATTCTACAGAGGCAAAGCTTCTTTTGCTTGCAGCATTGGAAAGCCCATAAATCGGGAGCGCAGCCCTCTCCCTTCCTTGCTAACCAGAGAGGCTGGAGAGCAGTGCGCTCCTGAAGACCACCCCTTTTAAAAAAATTACAAAAAGAAAAAGTGCCATTTGGCTTGCAGACCATAATATAGTTGGAACATATCATTACCTAAATAAGTGCCTGGTTCTCTCCAACCCAGAGGAGTGGGGGTGATACCACTAGAATTTAAAGAAATCGGACTCAGGGATTCCTGTAGATGCATGATCAGGAGTGGCAAATAGCACCTCATGTCTACACTGTGTTCCAAATTATTATGCAAATAATATTTTCTCAGATTTTCCCAAATTACCTATATGAATTGCAGTCATTGTAATTTTCCAGTCAAATAACTATTAGAGTACAATTGAAAGGTTTTTGTACAAACTGCCTATGATAACAGTATATTTTTTAAAAAATAAAAACCTCAAGCTGCACTCAAAATGCATGTCCCAAATTATTATGCACAGCAGAGTTTTCAACCTTTTCATTTTAATAAAGAACAAAACAATGGTCATTTTTGAAATTATAAGCATTAGCAGGTTATTACAAGCTGAAATCAAACAGTTTTCAACTCAAAACTTTATTCTAGGTGATGTTACATTTGCACATAGGACCCCTTGTTCGAAAGGAGCTTCTGAACTCTCTCGTCCATTGAATTTGTCAGGTTTTGGATGGTTTCTGCTTCAATTGTTTTGCATGAGGACAGAATACCCTCCCAGAGCTGTTGCTTAGATGTGAAATGCCTCCCGCCATCATAGACACTCCTTTTGATGATGCTCCAGAGGTTCTCAATGGGGTTGAGGTCAGGGGAGCATGGGGGCCACACCATAAGTTTGTCCCCTTTTATGCCCATAGCAGCCAGAGATGCAGATGTGTTATGTGCAGCATGAGACGGGGCATTATCATGCATGAAAATGATCTTGCTGCGGAATGCACGGTTCTTCTTGAACCATGGAAGGAAGTGCTGTTTGAGAAACTCAACATACATTATGGAGTTCATCTTTACCCCTTCAGGGATCCTAAAAGGGCCGACAATCTCTCTTCCCATGATTCCAGCCCAAAACATTACTCCACCTCCTCCTTGTTAGCGCCGTAGCGGTTTTTGCATGGGGTGTCCATCAACCAGCCATCCTCCACTCCATCCATCTGGACCATCGAGATCATTTCATGCATGATAATGCCCCGTCTTATGCTGCACATAACACATCTGCATCTCTGGCTGCTATGGGCATAAAAGGGGACAAACTTATGGTGTGGCCCCCATGCTCCCCTGACCTCAACCCCATTGAGAACCTCTGGAGCATCATCAAAAGGAGTGTCTATGATGGCGGGAGGCAGTTCACATCTAAGCAACAGCTCTGGGAGGGTATTCTGTCCTCATGCAAAACAATTGAAGCAGAAACCATCCAAAACCTGACAAATTCAATGGACGAGAGAGTTCAGAAGCTCCTTTCGAACAAGGGGTCCTATGTGCAAATGTAACATCACCTAGAATAAAGTTTTGAGTTGAAAACTGTTTGATTTCAGTTTGTAATAACCTGCTAATGCTTATAATTTCAAAAATGACCATTTTTTTGTTCTTTATTAAAATGAAAAGGTTGAAAACTCTGCTGTGCATAATAATTTGGAACATGCATTTTGAGTGCAGCTTGAGTGTTTTTTATTTTTTAAAAAATATACTGTTATCATAGGCAGTTTATACAAAAACCTTTCAATTGTACTCTAATAGTTATTTGACTGGAAAATTACAATGACTGCAATTCATATAGGTAATTTGGGAAAATCTGAGAAAATATTATTTGCATAATAATTTGGAACACTGTAATGGAAGTGTCCAGAGGGTAGTTTAGCACGTGCATAGTTTGAAGGGCGAGACAAAGATATTCGGACATGTCAGAGGTGAGTGATTCCAGTTGTGGTTCTGATACACTAGAGATTTGAGAGTCTGGCCAGACGGCCAATTCCCAGTGCTGTGTGATGTCAGGTCCAAAATCTTACCCAAGAAGGGTAGAGAACTAGTCTAGAGGTGTCTTTAAATTGTACGCACATTCTTTTTAATGGTACCAGTTTACCCAACTATGCTGTAGACAACAAATGATTGGGGAGAAAAGACTTCCATGGTCACATATTACTTCTCAACACCTTAGAAGAAAAGGAGATTGTCCATAAAAGCTACCACTACACTTCCCAAGGGAACTCCTACTGGAAATTTCTTGTCCCTGACACAAAAAGGGTTCCTGGCAAAATGAGGTTGGGGACAACCCTGTCATTTGCCATGCAAAAAAAAATAAACTTGGAAGAGAAATAGCCATTTGCTTCCACCATGGCTGATGGTGGGGGGTGTGTGAAGGCTTCTTTACCACCTCTTTATGTTGCTAACAAGTTTAATTTGCTGAAATGTTTAAAAAATGAGATCACAATTGACAGATTTCTCTTCATATTTTGGAAATGGAATATGAGTCGGGCTGAGGTAGTTGCATGATAGAATTAATTCCTATTCATGAGCCTTACATAGGGGCTGGAAGACCATCTGATTTCAATGGATGTATTGTAGAAATGGTATTTGTCTAGAGGAGTCAATTTTTGAGTATAGTTTAAGATCAGAATTTAACAAGGATGTGCGGTGAAAACTTCATCCTTCCCTTCTCTAAGGCTGGTTTCACAACCAAAGTACAGACCGATATGTACTGACAAACCACGGGTCTCCTGACCAGACCTTTACTTTGCCTAGAAGGCTGTTGAGGTCGGGTTAGGACACTCCTGACCAGTTTGTACTCACTAACCATTAAGCCTATTGGGGTTGGAGGGATATCTCCATTTTTAACTTATGCTATTCTTCCACTCTCTGCAGTGATTCTGCAGCTCTGGATTTGCCAGCTTGAATTGTGAGTGCTAATTTTTTAAGAACTATAAACAAACCCAATTTTGGAGGCCTTGTCCCTTTCTTCTCCCTGAACCTAAACCCTGGACACTGGGGCCGAGTCTGATGATACATCTTACTGCGGCCGTGCACAGAAAACCTTTTAGGTAGTGCTGCTTTCACGACTCGGTGAAGAATGGCCATATTGTTCAGGTGCAGGTTGGGGGGGGGTTCATACCGGACAGTTTGTACCCGATGCTAATCGCCTAACACGGCCCACTCCCGAAAATCTTGTGCAATGGTCAGAGTTCCCGGGGGAAGTCCGGGAGAGGAGAAAGAAATTTTTCAGCTCAACAATAAGGGAACCGCACTATGGAATAAAGTTCGGGTTGGGTACCAGAACCCAAACTTCCACTGGTCTGTTCATCTCTATTCAGGAGGTTTACCCCTTTTTTTTTTTTCTGGGAACCTTTAGACATTTACAGCTCGCGGGGCAAACAGATTTTTGGACCCTGGAATAGTGTCAGTGTTGTAAACCAGATGAGGGCAGTGAGAACTTCCTTGGCCATCCATCAAATATTGGCACTATGGATGTTTCTTGTGAATATTAAGCCTTTATGATGTTGCGGCACGATACGTATAATGACATTGAGAGGGCTAGTAACCACAAGAGGTAGCAATGATGTCAAAATTTAGGTGCCTGCCTAGAAAATTCCCACAAGCCTGGAAGCGAAGTTCCAAGATGTATACGGGACTAAGGTCCTGCTAATCTTTTTTGCTCGACTCTAGTTCCAGGTCCATCTGCAAGTATGGTTTACATGGTGTGGAGTATTTTTTAAAAAAAAAATTTCTTGCCCAGGGTGTGCTTTTACTTTTAGAAATTAGTGGAAACCCAACAAAGAGAAATTTATCAGATGTAGTCGAGGGGTTGGACATGATGACTCTAACATTCTATGAATTCATAGTCACCTCTGATAGGGAATGACTTCTGCTGGAGGGTCATGGGACAATCTCACCATGGTGGATGATAATATTCGGAAGATGGACAGATATGGAAACCACACTGTGGTTTGTCCTGCTGAAACTTTGAACTTCGAATCGCGTTGACAAACCGCATTTTTGGTCGCCAATTATCTTCCATCCTTGGTCTACGGGCGGTGCAGAATTGGCCCTTTCGTTCCATTTTAGATCTGGAAATAGCAGACAACTGGCTATAGACAGTATATTAAGGCTGTGGCGATTTTAACCTGGCCAAAGATTGCTAGGTGGCACTGCTACAAGTACATGGGGCCCCAGTGCGACCCCTTGGGTTCTGCAGTTTGCGAGCAAGTTGACAAAAAAATACAACTTTTGTATGATTTTTGTAAACTCTGCTTTTTTCAGTTGCAGTATTTTTGGGGTCACAATGCAACTCCATTCACTAGTATTGAGATGTAAGCAATCTTTGGTCACCACATGGGTTGCATGGCCGTATAACCATAGCCCAAGTGATTTAATATGTCTCCATAGATTCCAAAATGTCTGACTGTGATTGATAACATCTGGAAACTTATATAGGAGTTATGTGGCTCTGGAGCAGAAATATGAATCAGACGAAGAGAGGAACAACATTTATGAGCAAATTTGGGCACGTCGATGTCTCCATCAATGGCCGTAACAAGAACGGACTCTTCACATGTTTTATAAATGATAAAGTTTACTTCTCTAATCTGGGATAATGCTCGGCATCCAGTCATACTGCAAAAACATATTCTGATAATTTAATATCTGTACATTGGTTAGCAGTTAAATTAAAAGAAAATAAAAAATGATTGCGCACAATACATTCAATTATAAGCAAGATTTCGGAAGTAGTCTACCAGGAGAGCCGTCTTTGGCCAACTTTGGGCTACATTCACCAACTTTGACACGAATAATGTTAGATACTTGGGTCAAAATAGACTTTCTAGAACAGTGGTCGCCTACCCGTGGGAGTTGTAGTTTTACAATAGCTGGAGAGACACCGGTTGGAGTTTTTAGCACTGGCAATAAAGCTCAAATGCTTATTTGAATGGACCTATGTCCACAGCCGGGTTTTTCTTTGGATCCCATCCTGGCTACAGTTGGAAAGAGGTCCCAATAATATCACAATCCCAATGTGTGACCCAAGCCAAACTCCCCAATTAAATTAAAACACTTCGGTATTTATTTTGGACACTTTTGCCTACAGAACAATAATACATTTCCAAAGTTGGTAAAAGACAGTCCATGAGGATGTCACTCTGATTTCTTGGGCAGATCAGGAATGCTTTGGGTCAGAGGAGTAAAATTCAGTAGTAAAATGTGCCTGTCGTAGGCCTTAGTTTGCTTGAATATCAGATCTGTGCCGTGTAGTCTGTCGAAAACTCCTAGTACTCCATAGCACTGGTTAAATCTAAAGGATAAAGAGACGAAAATATACAAAATTATTAGTCTTAAACTTCACGTAAAGTCTTGCTGGTTTATAAGTTAAAGGGGCTGTACCTGGCACCAAGTTTGGAAGTTATTACCCTATCTACGTATCGGATAAAGTAACGTCCCGATTCCTGGGAGTCGAGAACCGAGGCTCTGAAAAGCCTCGTGAAAGGAGCGATGGTCGATCTATTCATCCTTAGGGTGCAGTCAGACGGTCGTATAAATCGGACAGAGATTGGACTGGCCGGCGGCGGGTCTCCTGACCCAAATGTAACAGCTTGATATATTTCTATGCGACTGTCACGCTCGGGTCGGGAGAGCCGCCGGCCAGTCCGAGCATTACGGTCCAATATATACGCCCGTTTGACGGGCACCCTTAATGGGAGTGCAAAAATGGCTGAATGCTTGGTTATCTCTGGAGGTCCCATAAGTAAATTTAGGCTGAAAGTGCTCTGGGCGGAACGGAGCACTTTCACTGCCTCGGCTCCATTCTTATCCTAATTCCGCACTTCACTAGGTGATTGACATGCTGTAGCAATGCAGAATAACTGTCAATCACCTAGAGGAGGGCGGAGCTGGGAGCAGCTCCTCCCTCCTTTAGGCTAGAGCACTTCCAGTATCCTTAGCATATTACTTCTAAAGTAAACGCCTCTACAACAGAGAATAATTATTTTTAATGCAGGTATGGATTAACTTGTGTTCTTACATCGAATTGGTTTGGGTGGTGGAAATTGCTGAAAGATTCTATGGATACCTTTGACATAGAAGAAGTATTACTATGTTAGTGCAATTTTATGTTTCAGTCTCGCAATCTTCATTCATTTTCAGACTCCTGATATGTCATCTGCAACCTGATCCAAGTTCAGATTTTTTTACCTGGAGCATCTCTCTCAGTAATGTAGGCTGGCTGTGAGGTTTGTGTATATCATGTGTGCTGCTGCTTTCACTGCTCATATATCAGCACAGCTTCTATCCTGCACTTGTTTCCTCTTTCTTCCTTTTCTATAGGTAATTTTCTCTGTCCTCCAGGACTATACATGCTTTCTCCCCTTTCTATAGGTCTGTGTAAAACACCCTTTCTCTCCCTCCTGTTATTTCTAACACTGCAAGAAGGGAGAGGGGGAGCAGAGAGCCATCAAGAGCAGGAGCGCTGAAGCATTTGGTTCAGGTTTGCAAAAGCTTGATAAATGACTTAGACACTGTAGCAGCAAAATTATGGAATTTTTTTTTTAAGGATGACTAATTAAAAACTTTGCATTTAGGAAGGAAATGAATTATAAAATGGTTCATTGCTTTGATTTTCAACTTACTTGAGATGATGAAAGTCATGGAACTCAGGGGAAGGCAGGAAGGGTAGATGGTAGCCGCAATGTGATATGGTGGTGGTAATCAGGGCAAGACAAAACCATAGCATGATGGTAGCTACATGGGATCCCATCATCATCGGTCCGGCCATGGATGGTAACATGTTGGAAAACTGCAGTTTTAAAAAAGAATATTTAATTTGGAGAGCACAAGAGAAGTGATGACTGTTAGGCTACGTGCACATCTCATTTTTCTCTACATCTGATATGTCCATAGGCACCATGTCCCCAGTGTACGCCGTAAGTAGGTCCATTTGGCAAATGCTGGGCTGCCGTTGGCATTCCTTTTTTTATTGTATAGGAAAGTAGTCATTTATTTTTTTGCAGTGGCAGTCTATAGGTATCATCTTTTTTTTTTTGCAGTAGGAGCCTATAGGTGTAGTAATTTTTTTGCTGCATAACTCTATAGGTATCATTTTTTTTGCAGTGGGATCCTAAAGGTGTAGTCATGTTTTGCAGAGGGAGCATACAGGTGCAGTAATGTTTTTTGCTGTTAGTCTATAGGGGTAATCATTTTTTTTTTGCAGGGGGAGCCTATACGTATAGTCATTTTTTAATTTTTTTTTTGCAGTGGGATTCTACAGGTTTACTAATTTTTTGCAGTGGGAGCCTACAGGTGTAGTAATTTTTTTGCTGAGTTAGTCTATAGGTATCCTCTTTTTTTGCAGTGGGAGCCTAAGGCTATGTGCCCATGATGCAGAATTGAAGCGGAAATTTTCCACAGCGTTTCTGAATGTCTTTGCCAGTAAAATCGCATGCGGATTTTACACGCGTTTTTACATGCAGATTTGACTTGCGTTTTTCAAATGTATTGTGACCTCAAATCCACATGTGGAAACGCACAAATAATGGACATGCTGCGGATTTTCCCGCAAGGAAAATCCGCTGCGGAAAATTCCGCAGCATGTGCACAGAACATGCAGATTATCATTGGGGAACATGGGGCACGTATTACCAAGTGTTTTTAAAGTGTTTCTGCTGCAGAAATTCCGCATCAAAAACGCTTGAAAAACGCAGAGTGGGCACGCAGCCTTCAGGCGTAGTAATTTTTTCCCAGTAAGAGCCTATAGGTAGTCTTTTTTTTTTTTTCCTTTTTTGCTGTGGAAGCCTATAAATGCTGTCATATTTGTTTTACTGGGAGCATATAGATATCTATCATATAGAAAAAAAACATGTACAGAAGAACCACATAAATGAAGTGATCATATCAATTCTTTATTTAGTAAAAAAAATTACATAACACAGTTAAAATCATGTAAAAAAACACAAACAATTAAGTAGCCACTAGGTGGCACCACAACCTCACATAGCATAATTGGCAAATGATTGCACTTGTGCTCTGTATATACCCCATCACCATTCTGGTATTACTCACACATCCATTGCCAAATGGAACCCATAACCAAATATGGACCAAACAATGTAGAGATAAAGTATAGTACCTGTGGAGGAATGTGGTGCCAATTCCAGATCCCAAAAAAAACCGACGTACGTTTCAGCGTCTGCCTTCTTCTGGGATCCTATAGGTGTAGTCATTTTTTTGCAGTGGGATCCTATAGGTGTAGTCATTTTTTGCAGTGGGATCCTATAGCTGTAGTCATTTTTTGCAGTGGGATCCTATAGGTGTAGTCATTTTTTGCAGTGGGATCCTATAGGTGTAGTCATTTTTTGCAGTGGGATCCTATAGGTGTAGTCATTTTTTGCAGTGGGATCCTATAGGTGTAGTCATTTTTTGCAGTGGGATCCTATAGGTGTAGTCATTTTTTGCAGTGGGATCCTATAGGTGTAGTCATTTTTTGCAGTGGGATCCTATAGCTGTAGTCATTTTTTGCAGTGGGATCCTATAGCTGTAGTCATTTTTTTGCAGTGGGATCCTATAGGTGTAGTCATTTTTTGCAGTGGGATCCTATAGGTGTAGTCATTTTTTGCAGTGGGATCCTATAGCTGTAGTCATTTTTTGCAGTGGGATCCTATAGCTGTAGTCATTTTTTGCAGTGGGATCCTATAGCTGTAGTCATTTTTTGCAGTGGGATCCTATAGGTGTAGTCATTTTTTGCAGTGGGATCCTATAGGTGTAGTCATTTTTTGCAGTGGGATCCTATAGGTGTAGTCATTTTTTGCAGTGGGATCCTATAGCTGTAGTCATTTTTTGCAGTGGGATCCTATAGCTGTAGTCATTTTTTTGCAGTGGGATCCTATAGGTGTAGTCATTTTTTGCAGTGGGATCCTATAGGTGTAGTCATTTTTTGCAGTGGGATCCTATAGCTGTAGTCATTTTTTGCAGTGGGATCCTATAGCTGTAGTCATTTTTTGCAGTGGGATCCTATAGCTGTAGTCATTTTTTGCAGTGGGATCCTATAGGTGTAGTCATGTTTTGCAGTGGGATCCTATAGCTGTAGTCATGTTTTGCAGTGGGATCCTATCGGAGTGATTTTTCCGCAGTAGGTGCCTATAGGTGTAGTTTTTTTTCCCAGTAAGAGCTTATAGGTATAGTCATTTTTTTTTTTTTTTTACAATGAGAGCCTATAGACAACATATCCCAGGCGCAGGCTCAAGACAAGTTAGGAATACCACTTTATATAGATATGAGGATGCACGATCTACTAAGTATTGACATTGAGAGCTGATGTGGGTTAAAATCAACATCAATGTTCCTGCAAACATACGGACAGGACTGCCAGTATTTAATGCAGGGCCGGTAGGACGTCAAAGCTGATTTTATCCCACACAAGGTTATATCTGTTACATTAGGACTAAATGACATCTCCTGTAAATCAGATTTAAAAAAGAAATGCCAGGATTTCTCAGTAGTGCAGCCTCAGGCTTTGGGCCTTTAGATACACCGATCAGTCTTTTTTTAAAGTATTCTCTTACATAGACCACTTTAGAGGACATTACTACTATATGGGATATTATTATTGTGTTAAGGCACATAGGGGGAATTATTACATGTGGAGGCACAAAGGGGCCATAACTATAATACAGAGTGTTCATGTGTTTTCTATAAAGTCAGGGAAGACCCTTCTGGTAGCGGCTTTTCTCTCCTGAAAACAAAAAGATCTAGAGCAATAGAAATTTCCACTGCCTGATCTTTTATCATATTTATGATCTGAATGGCCACCATGTTTTATTTTATTCTCACCGCTCCCCTGAGTATTCCGTTTTTTTATTCTTTTAAATCCGCCATACGGTTCCAGAGATATGGACATTTTTACTTAATGCAACTGTTTAATGGTCTTTACAGGGGGTGTGGCTCACAGGGTAATTATGCAGACAAGCCTAAAGACACGCCCCCAAGGATCCTGAGAGCCACGCCCCCTTTGATAGAAACCGTAAAAATTAGCACTAAATATAAAGACTCATATCTCTGGAACCATATGGCGGATTTAAAAAAAACTAAAAGTGTTATACTCGGAGGAAAAGCGAGAATAAAATAGGTGATAAAACTAACCACTTTTGATCTGGTGACAGTTCCTCTTTAAAGTTAAAATTTTGACTTGAAGATGATTATACAATACTTACAATGTGCTCCAATGGATGAGCATACAGAGCCACCACTCCTACAGGGGCAGTCCACTCATGGTGCTGTTTGTGAACACGTTTGTAAATGCTTGGGTGATGGAACAATCTGTAGAAGAAAAAAAAAAAGTAGCTCCATAAAATACATATCTGCCTTCCAGAAAACTCCATTTAACATACATATGCCCAGAGAGCAGAACATTTTCCTCCCCCTTTCCCATCTCCCCTCCCCCAAAAAAAGAGAGAAAAAGTCTACAGATCCATAATAGGACCTTAAAGGGATTGTCCATCCACACTTCTGAGCTCATATGTGGTTTTTCTCATAAGCTAATGTGGCACCCCAGGGTTCTGGTTACCACAGTAATAGCAATATTACGTCTGAGAGCAGGTGGGAGGTCTCCTGGTCAGGAACCCTAAGCATGCCACACCTCCTGCCCAGTCCTGGGAGGGGAAGAACTTCCCCTATATAAACTGGGGCTGAGGTGGGGTTAGGAAGAAAAAAAAGAACACAGACAGAGAGAGAGACACAGTCTGGTCTGGAGTGGAGCAGATGCAGGGAGAGCAAGATCAGGAGCTCTGTGGGAGCAGTGATAAAAGGGGTCCAGGACTGGAAGCTGTAGAGCTCGTCCTGACTGAAGAGATCTCACCGGACACGGAGTCCGAGGCTGTGGGGACTGTTCCATACCCAGCAGCAGAAACCGTCCGGCAGGGGATTTCAGGTCCTCTGGCCAAGAAACCCGAAGGCACGGTCACACGCAAGGGACCAGCACCGCCGTCGTGGAGCGGAGGCTACCAGAAGGCCCCGAGTCACCGGCCATACGGGTGAGCACCACACGGTACACTCAGGGACGTGGGCTACTTTTACCCGCTTCTAGCAAGGTAGCCAGGAAGAGTACAATTAGTTGGGGAGGCCTACAACTCCGCCTGGCCGGGGGAGATCCTATCTGCTCACGGACTGACCAGGCCCCGATCGCTAGCCAGTACTCCCGGGAGGGTCTACCTTTGCCACCAGTAAAGACCCTGAACTACACCGCACCGTCTCTGAGTGGTTCCTGGTGCCTGCGTGCAATTCTGCTATCCCCATCATCCACGTCTGCTGCCCTGAGGCCATACCCCTCCCGTTGGGGGTTATACTACCCACGCTGCACAACTGTACCACCGGCCTCAGCGGTCTGCCCTGCAGCGGCGGCTTCATAACCGCATTCAACGGGTGGCGTAGTCGAACACTATAACATCTTCTGCTAAATTCCGCCACTTAGTTTGACACCCTGGGCACGGACCGGGTCACCGCCACGAGGACTACTAACCCCGACAGATCCGGCTCCGGGTATTCCCCGCGTGCGCAACGCTACACAACACAGGCCCAGGGGGCGCGTCAACTTTTGGCGTAGTCGGCAGGATATCGTGCCCGCAACCACCGGGTACTGCGTGCCTGAAAAAGACTGTTAAACTTACCTGTGGTGAAGATTCCCGCCATCCGACGCCATCTTTTGCCTTCTTCCCGCCATCCGTGGAGTTTTCTCGCCATCCGACGCCATCTTTTGCCTTCTTCCCGCCATCCGTGGAGTTTTCCCGCCATCCGACGCCATCTTTTGCCTTCTTCCCGCCATCCGTGGAGTTTTCTCGCCATCCGACGCCATCTTTTGCCTTCTTCCCGCCATCCGTGGAGTTTTCCCGCCATCCGACGCCATCTTTTGCCTTCTTCCCGCCATCCGTGGAGTTTTCCCGCCGTTGGACGCCATCTCGAGGACGCCGCGCGGGAAGAAGAGGGGCGTGGACTCCGAAAGCGCGCGAGAACTGAAGCCCCGCCTCACGTCCGGACGTTGCGTAAGGTCCTGGAAGGAGCCCAGCAGACGCCGACGTCACAGGAGCGCGACGGAAGGTCCTCAACCCTGACGATCCACTGCGGAGCCGCGGCCTACGGAAGAGGATCATCGCAAGGTAGGCCACGGTCCACTAGGGGGGAGGAGGATGTCGGATACGGAGGAGAGCTTCACTGCTACAGCCACCGCCAGTACCACCGCTGCTGCGGTCATGCCTTTCACCATGCCCTACATCCCGGGGGCAGCCTGGCTACCCCAGTACTCAGGGGAGTCCCATACCCTAAATGACTTCAGAGAAAGGCTGGATAGCCTCTTCCAGGTGTACCCCCTCACAGAAGAGCAAAAAGTGAGCATCCTGGTGGCTCAATTAACAGGGGCAGCCCAAAGGGAGGTAAAGTCCTGGCCACTTGGGAGGAGGAGGACTGTCGCAGAGATACTAGCCCGGCTGAAGGACACCTTTGATACCCGTACCTCAGCCGAGATCAAGCTTAGATTCTACGGGTGCAAGCAGCGAGCACATGAGAATATAAGGGACTATGCACTAAACCTACAAGAGGCCCTGAGAGCCATTAAGCAGGCCGACCCTGACGGCGTAGGGAACGAAGACAAGCTGTTGACTGAACAATTTATAGAGGGTCTACATTGCAATGCCCACCGAACCCAGTTGCGAGCAATGGCCTTACAGGACCCTCATCTGGACTTTGCACAGTTCAAGGACAGAGCCATCTGGGTGCTCCGAGAACCGGCACCAGGTGGCGCTGTGACCCACAAACGCCCTGCTACCATTTACCACCAGGAGATGGCGCCCTTGTCGGCAGGGCCTGTGGGAGCTGATGCGCAGGCTTTAAACAATGACCCGGCTACAGACCTGCACCGTCAGGTCCAAGAGCTAACTAAAAGCGTTGCCGCGCTAACCCGAACTGTGCAGTCTTTACAGGTTTCTACTCCAGGGAAGATCCAGCTGGCATCCGGACCGGAGGATATCCCGTGGCGCCGACCAAGGAGGACCCCACCGGCCAGAGGAAGACCCAGCGACCGATACAACGAGGACGGACAACCCATCTGCCGCCGCTGCAATCAACCCGGACATATGGCAAGGTACTGTCCTTTAAAACTGGCACAACCTGGGGTAGAGGGCCAACCCCTAGGAATAAGATCACCAGGCCCATCGAACTGGCGTGACAAATACGTGGGAGGACGTCCAGTCTTGCCTGTAGTACTGGATGGCATTCCTATGAGTGCCCTACTTGACACCGGGTCACAGGTCACCACCATCCCGTACGCGCTCTTCAAGCAGTACTGGAATGACTCGGATATAACCCGCTACCCAGACGACGACTTGAGTATCATCGCCAGCAATGGTCAACCCGTGCCACAGATCGGATTTAAAGAGATGACCATTAAAATCGGTAAAGTCGAACTGGCAGCACAGGGACTGATCATTGTAGACATTGACAAGCGCGAGAGTCACCCAAAGATAACTCTAGGAACTAATGTGATTGAAAATTGTCTTGCAGAGGTGATTCTCATTTTACAGCAGGTTGCCAAGAACGCCAGCTCCGGCCAGCAGCGAGTGCTCCAGAAAGAGATCCGGGCACTGATGCGACGGCAACAGGTGGAACTCTCCGGTGGTGAGATTGGTAGCGTGAGAATGTGTGACCCTTTCCCTATTGCCATGCCCCCGAAAAGTGAAATGATGATTTGGTGCCGGGCAGCTATTGGTCTGAGAGGTAGAGATTACCAGGCAATGGTAGAACCAGTCTACTCAGATAGTAGGCCCACCATTTTGACGGCACGGGGGGTGGTTGATGTACGCCATGGGAGGGTGCCCGTTCGCATAATAAATATCGGGAAGAGGGAAGTGTACCTGCCCCAGTATGGTACGCTAGCCAAATTGTATACCATCAACCAAAATTCTGTACAGTCCGTGGAACCCTTGCCTCCATCTCATCCAAACGAAGGTAACGGCTCTAAGCAACAAATGGAGGACTGGTGTCAGCAACTGCATTTGGGTACTGACTCCACACCTGCTCACCAAAAGCAGGGAGTCTACCGGGTGATCCAGGAATACGAGAGAGTGTTCAGTAAACACCCGCTGGACTTCGGGCGAGTAAAGGGAGTGGAACATCACATCCCCACGGGAGATCATCCTCCCATAAAGGAAAGGTATCGTCCCGTACCCCCCTGCACACTACCAACACGCCAAGGGGATGCTTAGAGACATGAAGGAGGCTGGGGTAATCAGGGATAGCTGTAGCCCCTGGGCAGCTCCACTAGTCTTGGTTAAAAAAAAAGACAACACCATGAGAATGTGTGTAGATTACCGGAAAATCAACCGTATCACACACAAAGATGCGTACCCCTTACCAAGGATAGAGGAGTCTTTGGCTTCTTTAAAATCTGCTAACTTCTTCTCCACTTTGGATCTCACTAGCGGGTACTGGCAGGTTCCTGTCGCAGAGGCGGACCGGGAGAAGACCGCATTCACCACCCCGATGGGACTTAGCGAGTTTACCTGCATGCCGTTCGGACTCTGCAACGCACCAGGAACCTTCCAACGATTGATGGAATGCTGTCTGGGACACCGGAACTTTGAGACGGTCCTGCTGTACCTGGACGATGTTATAGTTTATTCCAAAACCTACGAGGACCACCTGAAACACCTGGCGGAAGTGTTCGAAGCCCTGGCAAACTACGGTCTGAAGGTGAAACCGTCGAAGTGTCACCTGCTAAAACCAAAAGTGCAGTACCTGGGACACGTGGTGAGTGCTGACGGAGTGGCTCCCGACCCTGATAAGATCACCGCGATTAAGGAATGTCCAAGACCCTCCAGCGTAAAGGAAGTGCGGCAGTTCCTCGGGTTGGTAGGCTACTACCGAAGATTCATTCCCGGTTTCACCAAAAAGGCAGCTCCTATGCAGGACCTCCTGATAGGCCAGTCCAGGAAGGCCAAGAACCAGAAGCCGCCCTTCAGATGGGAGAAGCTGGAAGAAGAGTCCTTCCGCCAGCTGAAGATGGCCCTCACGGGGGATGAAATCCTGGCGTACCCTGATTACAGCCAGCCCTTTATCCTCTACACCGACGCAAGTAACATCGGGCTAGGAGCCGTACTGTCCCAGATCCAGCAGGGGAGAGAACGGGTAATTGCTTACGCCAGCCGAAAACTGCGACCCACCGAAAGAAACCCTGAGAATTACAGCTCATTTAAGCTAGAGTTCCTGGCAGTGGTGTGGGCAGTCACCGAACGCTTTAAGCACTACCTCGCCTCTTCGCGGTTCACCGTGTACACGGATAACAACCCGTTGACACACCTGGACACTGCAAGACTCGGTGCCCTGGAGCAGAGATGGATGGCCCGCCTGTCCAACTATGAGTTCACGATCAAATACCGGGCAGGACGCTCCAATACCAACGCGGATGCCTTGTCCAGAATGCCAAACCTACCGGACGTAGGGGAAGATCCAGAGGAACTGGAAGAAGTTGAACTCCCCGCGTTTCACCGTCATGGGACTACCCAGTATTCCCACCGTGTAAGGGGTAAGCAATCCGCTACGTTCAACCCCTTACCTCATTACAACTGGGCGGAAACACAAGACAGTGACCCCGCCGTCCGACTAGTGAAGGAGATGCTGACTCGGCCAGATGCCCGCCTTGACCCAGACGCTTCGGAGGAGACCAAGCAACTGTGGGCTGAGAAGAGTCGACTGTTTCTTTACAAGGG
The DNA here is from genome assembly GCF_046119375.1 of Phyllobates terribilis. NCBI lineage: Eukaryota > Metazoa > Chordata > Amphibia > Anura > Dendrobatidae > Phyllobates > Phyllobates terribilis. Next base: position 142,199,348 of record NW_027362770.1, read on the forward strand.
GAAGTTGTGCCGCAGAATGGTTAACTCCCGGACGCATGAACTGATCTGGCAAGTAGTGGTGCCAAGAAGAGACGCGGCTATGGTACTGGAGGCATACCACGACGGAGCTGGGCACTTCGGATGGAAGAAGCTGGAGTTCCTGCTGCGCAGGCGGTTCCACTGGGTAGGCATGAGAGGGACCATCGAGAGGTGGTGCAGAGACTGTGGCCCATGCAACCTAAGAAGGAAGGACCGTGCCAGCCAGAAGACTCCCCTGCAGTCCATCGTCACCAGGCAGCCGTTGGAACTGGTAGCCTTGGACCATGTAAAACTGACCCCCAGCAGAAGTGGCTACGTCTATGCGTTAACCATCGTGGATCACTACTCCCGGTTCTTGGTTGTAGTCCCCGTCAAGGACTTAACGGCTCAAACAGCAGCTAGAGCCTTCCAGCAGCACTTCTGTCGTCCACACGGATACCCAGAGCAGGTGCTGACGGACCAAGGACCTGCCTTTGAAGCGGAAGTCTTCCAGGAGTTCTGCACTCTGTATGGCTGCCGGAAGATAAGAACAACACCCTATCATCCGCAAACCAATGGACTTTGCGAGAAGATGAACCAGGTGGTGATAGACCTTCTGAAAACATTGCCCCTGGAAGAACGCAGTCTGTGGCCTGAGAAACTGCCTGATCTGGTGGACCTATACAACCACATCCCTGTAGGTTCTACCAACTGTACCCCGGCTTACCTAATGAGAGCAAGACCTGGTAAGCTGCCTGTTGATCTGGATATGGGAGTCCTGACACCCGAGGACACTTCACCAGAAGCAGACTGGGACACAGAGAGGCAGCAGCAGTACCGGACAGTACAGGAGAGCGTTGAGCGAAGTCTCCGTCAAGCAAGAGAAAGACAGGAGAAGACTTACAACCAGTGTGCTCCCGCTGTTCCCCTGGTACCTGGAGAGCAGGTCTTGAAGAGGAAAAGACGGCTCCACAAGTTGGACGACCAGTGGGAGAAGGACCCGTACACCGTACTGCCATCAAGCCATGAAAACCCAAAAATCTGCACAATCAGTAAGGATGGAGGAGAAACCACAGCCATTGTCTCCCGAGATCACCTGAAGAAGTGTCCCGAGCAGCTACGAAACCCTGAAGAAGATCAAGAAAACCCTCGACCCGCAGAGGAAAGGGAAGAGATGGTCAGTACTGTACTCGGAGACTTCCCTCGGTCTTGGACACAGGTAAATGGCGCTGTTGTGGTACCCGTCCTCACCTTCCTCCAGCCAGCATCCCAAGTGCCTACGGAAAAACAGGTAGAGCTGGAAGAGCAGCCGGTCCAGGAGGCAGAAGACCCCACACAAGCAGACCAGGAGAATCGACCCTCTGCTTATAGTGAGCCTGCCGTGCCCCTAGTGAGCCAAAGAGTCCGTAGACAGCTGCCCAGCTTACCTTTGACAGCTCCTACACCCTGTAGCTCAGGACCGGTCAGTAAGCTCCGTAGGTCTACTAGGGCCAATAGAGGCCAGTTGCCCGTACGTTGGAGGATCTAAAGTGTTCAGACTGTCTTATTGGTATTTACCTGTTTACTGTTGCTTGTAAATAATTATGTTTTTCCAGTTATTTTATAGGTGTTTTTGTGGATTAACCGGAACTCTGTTGTATATATGTTTGGAGCGTAACCCAGGAACGGACTATAGACTGTTAAAGACTCGGGGCAGGACAGACCCCTACCTGGTTACGGCTCCCTGTTCTTTGGTGAAATGGACACCCTTTTTGCTTCAAAAATTGCACCCGGTTGCGGACACTCCGTGACCACCCTAACGTGTTTTTCCTTATTGTATTGTTCCTGTTTATACCCTGTTATGTTTTCAAAAATATGTTTAGTCCCGGAGTACTAAATTTTACTAGGGGGGAATGTGGCACCCCAGGGTTCTGGTTACCACAGTAATAGCAATATTACGTCTGTGAGCAGGTGGGAGGTCTCCTGGTCAGGAACCCTAAGCATGCCACACCTCCTGCCCAGTCCTGGGAGGGGAAGGACTTCCCCTATATAAACTGGGGCTGAGGTGGGGTTAGGAAGAAAAAAAAGAACACAGACAGAGAGAGAGACACAGTCTGGTCTGGAGTGGAGCAGATGCAGGGAGAGCAAGATCAGGAGCTCTGTGGGAGCAGTGATAAAAGGGGTCCAGGACTGGAAGCTGTAGAGCTCGTCCTAACTGAAGAGATCTCACCGGACACGGTGTCCGAGGCTGTGGGGACTGTTCCATACCCAGCAGCAGAAACCGTCCGGCAGGGGATTTCAGGTCCTCTGGCCAAGAAACCCGAAGGCACGGTCACACGCAAGGGACCAGCACCGCCGTCGTGGAGCGGAGGCTACCAGAAGGCCCCGAGTCACCGGCCATACGGGTGAGCACCACACGGTACACTCAGGGACGTGGGCTACTTTTACCCGCTTCTAGCAAGGTAGCCAGGAAGAGTACAATTAGTTGGGGAGGCCTACAACTCCGCCTGGCCGGGGGAGATCCTATCTGCTCACGGACTGACCAGGCCCCGATCGCTAGCCAGTACTCCCGGGAGGGTCTACCTTTGCCACCAGTAAAGACCCTGAACTACACCGCACCGTCTCTGAGTGGTTCCTGGTGCCTGCGTGCAATTCTGCTATCCCCATCATCCACGTCTGCTGCCCTGAGGCCATACCCCTCCCGTTGGGGGTTATACTACCCACGCTGCACAACTGTACCACCGGCCTCAGCGGTCTGCCCTGCAGCGGCGGCTTCATAACCGCATTCAACGGGTGGCGTAGTCGAACACTATAACATCTTCTGCTAAATTCCGCCACTTAGTTTGACACCCTGGGCACGGACCGGGTCACCGCCACGAGGACTACTAACCCCGACAGATCCGGCTCCGGGTATTCCCCGCGTGCGCAACGCTACACAACACAGGCCCAGGGGGCGCGTCACTTCCACTAGCCGTGCCCGAATGTTATCTTCTAAGTCTATTCGGGACTATTAATCAGCACAGACTTAAAAATGTAATGGTGTAAAAAAGTAGATACTCAAGGATACTGAATTATTGTGCAACCATTATTTTATAAAACCACCCTCAAATTCACCAGATGGTTCTCACCGTCGTAGTACCTGTGTGAGTAATAGAAAAGAATTTCTTCAACTAGCACAAAAATGGAGAGCTCCAGTAAAACCCAGTGAAAGGTGGGCAACTCTGTACCACAAGGGTTGCCCCGCCACTTCATGAATGGATACATGAGGAGAACCATGGGAAAGGAGAGTAAAATCTGGTTAAAGACGACAACCTTGACTGCATGCTTGAGCTTTGCTGGATCCACCTGGAAACATCAAACAGAAAACAGTCGTATTAGAGGCATTATATCTCAGACTTATTACATTTAAAGGGAATCTGTCAGAAGTTTTTTTTCTTCTATGTAATCTGAGAGCAGCATGATGTAGGGGCTGAGAGTCCGATTCCAGTGTTGTATCACTTACTAGGCTGTGTGTCTCCGTTTCAATAATATCAGTGTTTTATCAGCAGGAGATTATCACTACAGGCTAGGTGACTCCTAATCCAACCACGCCCCCACCATTGATTGGCAGCTTTCTGTCAATATACAGTGGCCAATCAGTGGTGGGGGCGGGGTAATACACCGCTCGGTATTCAGAGCTCTGCTTGATCTGCAGGGATTGTATTAAAATGACAGCATGAAGAGCAGCAAGTGGCACATCGCTGGAATCAAGGTCTCAGCCGCTACATTATGCTGCTCTCGGATTACATATAAAAACCTGCTGACATATTCTATTCAAGGGAATGTGTAACCGGAAAATGACCTATTGTTTAAATCAGTTTTTTTGTGTGTTAAAAGTATTTTTTTCAGAAATGTTGGCAATGTTTTTTTTTTCCATTTCATGATTTGTATTAAAAATAAAAATTAGAAAGTTTGGAATTTTCACATTGGTCACTGGGATTATTTTAGACTCTAACTTCCTGTCATTTCAGGAAATGCACATGTACATTTGCCACAATGAATAGACTCTGACCCTATGTTTTGTATTGAAGCATCTAATGAGCGGGTGAAAATGTCATTGTGAAGTTACATTGTGTTCTCAGTGAGCGTTGTTACCTGGCATTGTAATCCTGCCTCTGCTGATAAGGAGCCTGCTGAAAAGTCTTCATGAATGAACAGGGAGCATTGGTGTAAAATAGCAGTAATCATCCTGCCTCTGCTGATAAGGAGCCTGCTGAAAAGTCTTCATGAATGAACAGGGAGCATTGGTGTAAAATAGCAGTAATCATCCTGCCTCTGCTGATAAGGAGCCTGCTGAAAAGTCTTCATGAATGAACAGGAAGTATTGGTCTAAAATAGCCACAGTGACCAGTGTGAAAATTACAAGATTACTAATTATTTTTAAAACAGATTGTGATATAAAAAAATACACATAACACAAAAACCTGATTTAAACCATAAGTCATTTTCTGATGACCAATCCCTGTACCATATGCTAGCGCAGCCATGGATAAAGTGTTTCGATGGCACGATGATAGGTGTAGGTACCCAGCACTTTCTTTAGTTTTGTCTAAAATCTCTGGTCTCCCTAGATGAAGTTTATCATAGGAAACTATGAAATTGTCACTAGTACGTCAGACTAAGGGACTGATTGGTTCTTTATACTTACTGGGTCATTCTTCCCAAGCTGGATTTTATACCGAGTTATAAAGTTTGGTTTTCCAGTAAGGTCAACAAGCATTAAGACTGCATTGTACAACCAGAAGGAAAGACTGGGAATTATCATGGCCCCTAGATAAAAATGTAAAAAAAATAAATGTCAATTTGAATAAATGATTTACAATGAAACTGCAGAACGGTGCAAACAGAGGATCAAGACAATCTTGGTAAAAAACTTTCTTGACATTTGTCACCCGAGAATTGGTAGATAGAGGATTTAAAGTAAAGGTACATTTACCTAATCCTAAAGTATGTAATCTCCCCTATATAAAGCGACCAGTTTTAAGAATAAACACATTAAAACAGGAAAATACCTCAATATCTTATCTCTTAGTTTTCATGGTGCTTGCATATATTAGGCTTATACCCACAATATATCCGATTTATTTGTATGCCTTTTTTGTGTATTTATGGTCTCTAATCATGTTTGGATTAAATCATTTTTATGAATAAAGTTAATGATTTATGATTGTCAATCCCACATATTATTTATTTGAGGTGTTAGTAAACTGTACATGTCGCCTAAATGGGCAGAGTCGTGTAAGACGCTGCCAGAAACATCTGTCGGCAACTTATCTTTCCTAAGAAAAAAAAGGATTAGTCATTTTAAAATCCATCAGGTGAACTTCATTTGACAAATACCATAGGGGCTGAATCAGAAGGCCTCTTTACACATTAGGGGGTTGGCCAGTGATGCCGAAATTGGTGGGTTCAGTACACGTTAATCTAATGTACGATATATGGCTGTTTTTCTACTTTCTGGTAAATCTTTCATATGACGGATCAGAATCTTTTTTTTTTACTATTTTCGTCCCGAATAGGTTTTCGCAACCGCATAGCGACACACTGGGACTATGGTGGCAGCTGGAGCTTCACTGGAGTTGTGGGTTCTGGGCACCAAGAAGGGCAAAGCCAAAAAGTCTACGATCAGGAAACAGGTAGAGGAGGACAGCAAGGAGGGCGACAATTGCTTCTCACTTCTGGACCTAGGGTGCAGGAAGATCGCTGGGTCAGCTTCATCAGACAGCAGAGTCTCAGCACCGAGGATGCGCCCAAACTTCTGCTGGACTCCTTGCAAGTAACCTGGGGGCACTGAGAACTTACCATGAATATGATGTATCCTATGGGTTTGTACTGTACAGACAGCTGCCCCATAACTTCCCAATGATCAGTCATTCATTTCTATTAAGAGTATAAAATAGCTGCTTCAAGGAAAACACAGATAATCTGGATTAAAATTCCGGCCTGCCTAACTCTGCCTGGAATGTATGTTAGCAGACATCAGAGGGATATTACAAGAAGTCACATGGGAGAATGAGATTTTCCACTTCTGAAGTCATTATATATACATCTCTATCGTTTATATAAGATTTATTATATGGGATACATCTATCATAGAAAATATCAACCATCTAGAAGATAACACAGGAACTAGCGCATGCGCAGAGCTGCGCAGTGCTGTTCTAAGGAGGCCGCTAATTGATGCTCCTCCATCAGCGTACATGTTTTGGACCAGAGCACCGTACTCATATGAGGACATTAATTAAATTACATCAATAAAATGGATTAAATAGATGTTTCCTGCACATTTGTAAAAAATATTTTTTTATTTCACTAAAACAAGTGTCATACAATTAATTACACGAGACACAATATTACATAGAAGACAGATACTGACTCACACTCACCCAAACAGAATAAAGACAGTTCATTGCCCCCATAGTAGTCGTGCAGCTTGCCCCACAGCGATTGCCAGAAATCACCAGACGCACCCCAAAAATGCTGTAGGTGCCTAGGAGAGTAACACAACAAAGAGTTAATAAAAAAAACTCACTTGTAAAATATGTATATGTAGGCATCTAGAATATGTCCCACCTAGTGAGTTTATCAGCATAAAATGACTGTCCAAAGCAAGCACAAATGCTCGGTGCACCCTTGGTGTGGCCAAGCAGTTCATCTTCCCACCTGCTTGTTTTCCATCTATCACTGCCCTTCCCCGGCTCTTGTAAAGCTACAGCTGTCAATCAAGAAAGAAGAGGGTGGAGAAATATGGAAAACGTAGGTGGTAACTGAATTTGACCATGCCAAGGGTGCACTGAGCGTCTGCCTGTGCTTGGTTTCAGCAGTAATTTTGTGATGACAGACTCCATTTAACTAGTGAAGGCTAGGACATTAAAGGAACCCTATGGGGGAAAAAAAAGCACGAGAGTAGCAAGACTTCTGACATGGTCTGAAATTCTGTGATTACTCCTGGCCATTACTATCAATTATGAGGAAACATGGAGCTACAGTCACAATAAAAAGAATTTATCTAAGATTAAGAATCATGTTCTGTGCTTGAAACACTTAAAGGGATTGTCACTGATATACCGCGACAGAGTGTGGTCAGACGATCGCAGCGTTTGGTGACACATACACCTGCGGTACTTAGAACGGCTTCACCATCCTATTAGGAGTTCTGGCTTTCTTTTCTTTGTTTAAACTGCTTAGTTGGACTTCTGGAGGTCTATTATTGTATCAGCTGTTCTGAGTTTGTTACTCCCAGCAGGTATAAGAACCCACCTCCTTGCTTCTTTCTTTGCCAGTGATAGCTTGTATACTGCAAACGCAGCTGTACAATTAGTGGTCAGCGTCGCTGTGAAACCCCGGATACTGGGTGTTACACAGCGTGTGTGATGGCACACATGCGCTGGGTTGGTCCTGGGTTGGTCCTGACCACTAATTGTACAGCTGTGTTTGCAGTATATAAGAAACACAAGCCTCCTCCCACACCAGGTCACTTTCCCCTTGAAAAAGGTGCTATATGCACCGAAATGTGCGTAGGGGCACGGGGTACTGATCCAGCAGTGCAGAAAATCAGGGTAGGTACTTATCACATGGAGAGATTTTCTTTACATGTTTATTAACTTTTACAGCCCTGGTTTAATGAGAGATTTGGACGCTTATACTATGTCTAATGAAGCTTGTTTGCTTCATGTACAAATAACCCTTTTTTCCATGAGTTAAACTTACATACAACATGCACAAATGTGATTTATGACTCATGGTAAGGGATTTAGTGTTCTGTGACCAGTGGTACTTTCTGGTCTTATTCCCTCTTCTCGTATGCACAAACATGTGAGCTGCACTGCAATATCTCTTTTGAAGGCTATATCTGGACCTCGTCTTAACTGTATGAGGCATTGTCCTCTTGTTCTGGTGTTCATTTGAACCCAGCTCTTTTATTGTATTTTTATGAATTTTGTCTAATAAAACTGTGTCTATTTTTTCAAAATGATTGACTTTTTGGATCTTTTTATGACTCTTATTTGGTGCGTTGTAGGTTAGTTATATATTATGAGTCTTGATCCACAATGAATATTGTTGCCCTGACCTTTTTTAGGTGCTGTATTTGTATGATAGTAGTTTTCTTTTATTCCGGTCTGTCTGGTTTGTGTTTTTTTCATACGCTTCTGTCCCATAGCTCCCTGGGTGGGGGAGGAAACAGATAAGCTTTCATATAGGAGCATAGCAAGGTACGAGACCCAAGCATCCCCACCATCAGGGGTAATCTGGGGAACAGGGATAGTCTAGGGTTCCCCTAGCTTGAGGGACAAGGTAGGAGCCCATTGTCCCTTGAAATCCTACTGCTATATCGTGACAGTTGTCCAGTTAAAACAAGTTATTACCTATTCGCAGGATAGGTGATAACTTGCTGATCTGTGTGGGGCTGACTGCTGGGAGCTGCACTGATTGGCAAATTGGGGAATTTTTATCTGATTTACAAAATGGAGTGGCAGGTTGGACGCTATTCCCTATGTGGCTTCCGTAAAAAGCCGAGAGCTGCGGTCAGCAGCCCCACAAGGGATACACGGAGTGGAGGTCGAGCATGTACACTGACACTCCATTTTAATGGGGATAAAAGTTCTCCAATCTACCGATCGGTGCAGGTGCCAGAAGTCGGACCCCGACCATCAACAAGTCATCACCTCTCCTGCGGATGGGTGATAGATAACTTGTTTTAGACGGACAACCCTTTTCGGCGATTATCTCCATTTTCTTGCAAATTCAGTTGTTCAAGCAATCTCTAAAGATTTATTGCTTTATATGTGGCATCTTACAATTAAACACAATGTTATAACCCTCTTCTCTTTAGAAGAACCTCAAAGGGGTTACACTGCCAGTGGAATTTATCAAATAGGAAGGGAAGTCCTAAACTTAATCTAGTAGGTAAAAGAGTATAAAACCCAAATAGTAATGCTAGAAAGGCTAAAAAAAAATCCTTATATTACGATATTTTATAACTCTTTCAATTCCTGTTTACATGTTTCATTTTTTTTTACGGCAGTTCGGTCATCATTCTGTGGTTGCTGAAGAGCTGCAGTAGAGTCATACGATTGGATCTAGACTTAGACTAGACTAGACTTCCATCATGGCCGTCAAAGCTTGCCATTAACTCAAAATGCACAGTACAAGCTGATGTTTTATCAAAGGATATGTTGTATGCAATAATAAAATAGATTAAAAACTTAATAATCTTGGGAGTGTTATCGATATTTCCTCCTGTCCTCATAGTGCTGAATCCATCTGTTGTTACTGTGATGTTCTTCTCTTTTGGTATCTGCCAGCTTGTCTTCCCCGTTTTATGAGTTACGACATGAGGCTGCCACCAAAATCTTTCTATGACACTAGGAGTCAGGAGAAGAGGTTTCCTGGTTCCAAGTCTGGAGGAGGAGATCAGCATAAGCGGGGGCGGCACTGAGGCGATGCCATGAGGAGGAGCAAGGAAGAGGTAAAATTAAGAGGCGGTAGCAGGATGATGAGTCTGACTCTCACCACCAACCACCACGTCACCGTGTAAGGTCAACGTAAGTGCTGGATCTAAAGCCACAGTGAATCTTCATAAGGTAATAAAAAGGGCACCCGGTGTACGGATTACTTTAATAAAAAGGGCACCCGGTGTACTTGCAACCTTGGACACAGAGAACATTTGTCTTGGAGGACTGGCTATAAAGCTAAGGTTCTGAGAAGAACCACAAAGCAATTATGCTGGTGAAGTAGCAGGAAACTACCCCAAATCATTCCTTCTCCTTCTTTTGACAACGCAGTTGTTCTAATGGATGCAGACACGTACATACTATATACTATACACTATACATACTGAATATAGCTTTGCTCCTCACCATGTGACTGTATTCCTGAAAGCAGCAAAGGTAAGAAGCCCAGTACCCAACACAAATGCTGTTTTCTTCACCGAGTCCCAAACCTGATCATCCTATGGAGCGAAACAAAGAATATTCATTAGTGGTTTATTGGACACTATATGTACACCATTTTTATAAATATTATAGTGTATTATAAATCTTACCTGGGCCCTACGTTCTGGGAGGGCAGAAGTTTCACTTTCGCCCATCTGTAATGACACAAAAACCCACAAAATTAAAAGTGCAGAACTGTGTTTAACTGATCAATCTACTGGAAGACCCGTTGGCCAATGTAGGATCCATAACAGGTCCTCCATCAACCAAGTTACATTTATGATACTGGTGTCTTCTCGGCCAACAGGGCCCGGGTGTAGCTACTACCTCTACACCGCCTCCTGACTCTTGATCCACTCTTTAACACTTATGCACCCACTAGGTTTTATCTTCTATACAGCACCTTGTAGTTTAAAGGCATATGTCTGATTTACTTGGACTAAAACCCCATTTAGACAGGTCAATAATCAGCGATGTGTAAACATGCTGCCGATCACCAGATAAGCAAGCCAAAAGCTCAGCTGACGAGTGATTGGATCATTTATGCTGGCATAACAATAATTGCTGTAAGCGGCACATCACCCCGTGTAAACCTGGGATGTGCGGCTGACAAGATGATTCTGTATTGGAATAGAATGGCCATAATATGAGAGTTGTCCACTACTGGAAACCAGTGAGCAACAAAGCCGTGTGTGGGGAGGAGTAGTGCCGGGAGGTACACCAAGATGGAAGCGAAGGGGGCCTTCAGCAGGCTCATGACTTCCATTGTTACCTATTGGTCTTCTGCGATTGTGGAGGGCCGATGGGAACCGATGCCTTTGAGCAACAAGTTGGTCCATTTAAATGGTTAACAGCAACATCTAAATGGTTAACAGCAGCAATTGTAACTCATCTGCAACTTTGGCTGTTGGGAGATAAATGCCGACCAGCCTCAGCCACAAGTGGATGTAGCTCAGCTCCAGAGCCCTCTGCACAAATATGGACCATTTCCCAGGATGTTAATTCATACCCTTATGCGCGAATAGGTTAATGATCGTTTTTCCCCATACAGTTTTTATCAGCATGTGTAAACAAGGGCCGATCATCTCATATAAGTCAACTACCTCTCATTAATGAGACAAAAATTGACCCATCTAAATGAGCCTTTAGTGTACCTATCTATGTAAAAAAAAAGAGTATGTGCCCAGAATGAACAAGGCCATATCCTGGAATAATCTTAGCTTTATCACACTTATACCTAGGCTACTTATCTAATTGTACAGAAAAACACCATAAACAAGGACAAATAGGGTGTCAGTGCATTTCTTATCATGTTGTGACAACAGTTGTGTCATATGACCTTGAGCTAAAAGTGTATAATTTACACATTTGTGACCTGCAACTAATAATGATAATTACACCTAACATCTATATGAATTACACCATCTTTACTATTAGACTATGTGCCCACGAGGCAGAAATGCTCCAGATTTTTTCTTGAGCGTTTCTGCATCTCCCTGGCAGAAAAAACGCATGCGGATTGTACATGCGGATTGTACATGCGGATTGTACATGCGTTTTTCCTGCCAGGGACATGCGGAAGTGAAGCGTTCTTCACATGCATTTCTGCATGCGGGTTGACAAGCGCTTTCCAAGCGATTTTAGCATCACTTGGAAAGTGCTTGACAAGTTGGTCACACTATATAAATCCATGCAAACGGCATGGATTTATATAGTGTGACCTGAGAGAATGGTAAAAAATAAAAAATAAATCTATACTTACCTTCCGATGGCCCCCGGAGTCTTTATTCGATGCGTCTCGGCTTGCCGGCAGCTCGCGGTACACTGAAGGACCTGCCGACGTCAGCGGTCGCATGACCAGTCACATGACTAAATGACGTCAGCGCAGGTCCTTGACTCCACCGCGAGCTGCCGGCAAGCCAAGACAAGCACACCGGGGGCCATCAGAAGGTAAGTATAATATTTATTTTTTATTTTATTCTTTTATTTACAGGTTCTATGGTACCCGGGTCCGGAGGAGTCTCCTCTTCTCCAAACCCGGGTACCATCTGCACATTGAAACGCATGAAATCCGCATGTACAGATCCAGTGATGCGGAATCCAAGCGTTCCAATGCAAGTCAATGGTCGCGAAAACTCAGCGCTTCCGCAAAATAATTGGTAGTGCTGTGTTTTTTTCCGCACATGCGGATTATCATTGGGGAACATGGCAGACCTTCTACCAAGCGTTTTTTAAGCGTTTCTGCAGCGGAATTGCCGCTGCGGAAACGCTTAAAAAATGCATCGTGGGCGCACAGCCTTAGAGACATTTATGAGTGAGTATACCATGAAAGTTGGAAACCAAACACATGGTCCACATCAATCCAGACAATGGAGGTGCCAGTCTCTGTTCCCGGCAAAGAAGTGACTCTGCATGTCTTCCCTAAAGGGTAGTCCCGTAAACAACATTTATCACTAATCCAGACTGTTATGGCATACAGTGCCTTGAAAAAGTATTCATATCATACCCCTTAACTTTTTTTTTACATTTTTCCATGTTACACCCACAAACTTAAATGTATTCTATTGGAATTTTATTATTTTTGTGAAGTATAAAGGAAATGCTACAAGTTTTTCTAAATATTCATAAAATATAAATCTGAAAATTGTGATGTGTATTTGTAATCAGCCCCCTCTGACCACCTTTCACTGCAGCTAATTCTGGAAGTCTTTTGGGGTCTGTTTCTGTCTCTACCAGCTTTGCATATCTGGAGGTGACATTTTTGCACCTTCTTCTTTGCACACTCGCTCCCGCCCAGTGAGATTGGATAGAGGCGTCTATGATCAGCAATTTTCAAGTCTTGTCACAGATGCTTAATGAGATTTCGATATGAACTGTAAATGGGCCGTTCACAGACATGAATAAGATTTGATCTAAACCATCCATTGTAGCTCTGGGAGGATGTTTAAGGTCGTTGTCTTGCTGGAAGGTGAACCTATGCCCCAGTCTCAAGTCTTTTGTAGCCTCTAACAGGTTTTCCTCCAGGATTGCCCTGTATTTAGCTCCATCCATCTTCCCATCAACTCTGACCAGCTTCCCCGTCCCTGCTGAAGAAAAGCATCCCCACAACATGAAGCTGCCATCACCATGTTTGACGGTTGGAATGGTGTTTTCAGAGTGATGTGCAGTGTTAGTTTTCCACCACACACACAGTGCATTGCATTTAGCCAAAAAAGTTCTACTTTGGTCTCATCTGACCAGGGCACCTTCTTCCACATGTTCGCTGTGTCTCCTACATGGCTTTTTGCAAACTGCAATAGGGACTTCTTATGGCTTGTTTTCAAGCATGGCTTTATTCTTGCCACTCTTCCATAAAGGCCAGATTTGTGGAGTATATGACTAATAGTTCTCCTCTAGACAGATTCTCCCACCTGAACTGTAGATCTGTGCGGCTCCTCCAGAGGACTCTTGGCAACTTCTCTAATTAATCCTCTCCTTGCTTGCGATGTCAGTTTAGGTGGTTGGCCATGTCTTGATAGGTTTACAGTTGTGTCATACTTCCATTTTTGAATGATGGATTGAACAGTGCTCTGTGAGATGTTCAGAGGTTGGGGTATTTTTTTTTATAACCTAACCCTGCTTTACTTTTCTCCACAACTTTATCCCTGACCTGTCTGGTGTGTTCCTTGGTTTTCATGATGCTGTTTGCTCCCTAATGTTCTCATACAAACCTCTGAGGCCTTCACAGAACAGCTGTAGTTATACTGAGGATAAATTACACACAGGTGGACTCAATTTACTAATTATGTGACTTCTGAAGGCAACTAATAACTCAGAATTTTATTTAGGGATATCAGACTACAAGGGGCTGAAAACAAATGCACCTCACAATTTTAAGATTTATATTTTTTAAATAATTATAAAATAGTGTTGAGCCAGATTGTATTGTTAACCCTTTATTTATATGTATTTGCCGCATGCTCTGCATCTATGTTAGTGCTGCTGCGGCTGCATGTGTCACGGCTGTTAGACAGCTGTGACACATGCAGGGATTATCTAACAAATAGGCAATCTCTGCATGTGTCACCGCTGTGTAACAGCCATGACACATGCAGTCGCAGCAGCACTAACATAGATGCAGAGCACGCCGTAAATATTCAGCGAGCACCTGAGCATGCTCGCCGAAAGGGTTAACAATACATGCTGGCTCAACACTTTTATAAAACCATGTATCATTTTCTTTACACTCACAAATACTTGATACTTTGTGTTGGTGTCACATAAAAGTCCAATAAAATACATTTAAGTTTGTGGGTGTTACGTGAAAAAAAATGGAAAAGGTGATGGGCATGAATACATTTTCAAGGCTCTGTACCTACCTCGGACATGCCAGTTTCTGTGGGATTGGTGGACCATCTAATGTGTATGGGGGCCTACCGACTCTCTAAAAAACTCTGTGCCGAGTGGGACATACCTGTCAGCCAAATTATCGTTCGTCTGACATTTCACACTTTCAAAGTTTAAAGACTGAAATCAGTGGTGAGAGACATCTGAGACAATTATGACATATGTACAGGATATGCTAAAAATGTCTGATAGACGCGGGTCTGCAATCTTGCGCTCCTATGAACAGAAGTGGCAATGCATGTGCATCTCTCTCCATTAATTTCTTAAGAGTTTTGAAAAAAAGCAGAAGTGTGGGAGGCAGTAGGGGCATTATTCTGTGTGTGAGGGGGCCAGGGGGCTGTGGGACATAATATTGAGTGTGGATGGCTGTGGTAGGCATCATACTGGATGTGGGAGGCAGTGGGGGCATTATTCTGTATGGGGGGGGCTGTGGGGCATAATATTGTGTGGGGATGGTTGTAGAGGCACCATACTGCGTGAAGAGATGTGTAGTGGCATTATACAGTGTGGATGGCAGTGGGGGACATCATACTATGTTTTGATGGCTGTGGGGGAATCATACTGTGTGTGGAGGCTGTGGGGCATAATACTATGTGGGGATAATTGTATAGGCACCATATTGTGTGTGGAGAGGTGTAGTGGCATTATACAGTGGGTATGGAAAGTATTCGGACCCTTTTAAAATTTTCACTCTTTGTTTCATTGCATCCATTTGGTAATTTTTCTCATTAAAGTACACTCTGCACCCCATCTTGACTGAAAAATAACAGAAATGTAGAATTTTTTGCAAATTTATTAAAAAAGAAAAACTGAAATATCACATGGTCATAAGTATTCAGACCCTTTGCTCAGTATGGAGTAGACGCACCCTTTTGAGCTAGTACAGCCATGAGTCTTCTTGGGAATGATGCAACAAGTTTTTCACACCTGGATTTGGGGATCCTCTGCCATTCTTCCTTGCAGATCCTCTCCAGTTCCGTCAGGTTGGATGGTGAACGTCTCTCCAGAGATGCTTAATTGGGTTTAGGTCAGGGCTCTGGCTGGGCCAGTCAAGAATGGTCACAGAGTTGTTCTGAAGCCATTCCTTTGTTATTTTAGCTGTGTGCTTAGGGTCATTGTCTTGTTGGAAGGTGAACCTTCGGCCAAGTCTGAGGTCCAGAGCACTCTGGAAGAGGTTTTCATCCAGGAGATCTCTGTACTTGGCCGCATTCATGTTTCCTTCAATTGCAACCAGTCGTCCTGTCCCTGCAGCTGAAAAACACCCCCATAGCATGATGCTGCCCCCACCATGTTTCACTGTTGGGATTGTGTTGGGCAGGTGATGAGCAGTGCCTGGTTTTCTCCACACATACCGCTTAGAATTATCACCAAAAAGTTCTATCTTCGTCTCATCAGACCAGACAATCTTATTTCTCATAGTCTGGGAGTCCTTCGTGTGTTTTTGAGCAAACTCTATGCAGGCTTTCATATGTATTGCACTGAAGAGAGGCTTCCGTCGGGCCACTCTGCCATAAAGGCCTGACTGGTGGAGGGCTGCAGTGATAGTTGACTTTGTGGAACTTTCTCCCATCTCCCTACTGCATCTCTGGAGCTCAGCCACAGTGATCTTGGGGTTCTTCTTTACCTCTGTCACCAAGGCTCTTCTCCCACGATTGCTCAGTTTGGCTGGATGGCCAGGTCTAGGAAGACTTCTGATGGTCCCAAACGTCTTCCATTTAAGGATTATGGAGGCCACTGTGCTCTTAGGAACCTTGAGTAACACAGAAATTCTTTTGTAACCTTGGCCAGATCTGTGCCTTGCCACAATTCTGTCTCTGAGCTCCTTGGGCAGTTCCTTTGAGCTCGTGATTCTCATTTGGTCTGACATGCACTGTGAGCTGTGAGGTCTTATATAGACAGGTGGGTTCCTTTCCAAATCAAGTCCTATCAGTTTAATTAAACACAGCTGGACTCCAATGAAGGAGTAGAACCATCTCAAGGAGGATCACAAGGAAATGGACAGCATGTGACTTAAATATGAGTGTCTGAGCAAAGGGTCTGAATACTTATGACCATGTAATATTTCAGTTTTTCTTTTTTAATAAATTTGCAAAAATTTCTACATTTATGTTGTTTTTTCAGTCAACATGGGGTGCAGAGTGTACTTTAATAAGAAAAAAATGAGCTTTTTAGAATTTACCAAATGGCCGCAATGAAACAAAGAGTGAAAAATTTAAAGGGGTCTGAATACTTTCCATACCCACTGTACATTGTGGGTGACAGTGGGGGGGCATCATACTGTGTTTGGGTGGCTGTGGGGGGCATCATACTGCGTGTAGGTAGCTTTGGGGTTTCACACTGTGTTCGGAAAGCTGTAGGGGCATCATATAGTTTGGGGTGTGCTGTGAGGTTATCATACTATGTGTGGTGGGCTGTGGAGGTATCATATAGTTTGGGGTGGGCTGTGAGGGCATTATACTGTGTGGGGGGCTGTGGGGTAATGTACTGTGGGGACATCATACTTTATGGGGGCCAAGTGGGAACATTATACTTTGTTTTGGGGGGCATCATACTATATAGGGGGCATGAAAGGGGTACCAAAGTATATAGGAATATTAGGAACATTAATGGGCTTTACTAGGACTCAGAGCTGGAATCTGGAATTTGATTGGCTACAATACTGAACACACACACACATGCGGCCTAGTATGAGATAAACTATAAACTACATACAGTGGGGGAAATAAGTATTTGATCCCTTGCTGTTTTTGTAAGTTTGCCCACTGACAAAGACATGAACAGTCTATAATTTTATGGGTAGGTTAATTTTAACATTGAGAGATAGAATATCCAAAAAAAAATAAAGAAAATCACATTGTATAAATTAGATACATTTATTTGCATTTTGCAGTGAGAAATAAGTATTTGATCCCCTACAAACCATTATGAGTTCTGGCTCCTACAGACCAGTTACACTCTCCTAATCAACTCGTTAACTGCATTAAAGACAGCTGTCTTACATAGTCACCTGTATTAAAGACTCCTGACCACAGACTCAATTAATCAATCAGACTCTAACCTCTACAACATGGGCAAGACCAAAGAGCTTTCTAAGGATGTCAGGGACAAGATCATAGACATGCACAAAGCTGGAATGGGCTACAAAACCATAAGTAAGACGATGGGTGAGAAGGAGACAACTGTTGGTGCAATAGTAAGAAAATGAAAGAAATACAAAATGACTGTCAATCGACATCGATCTGGGGCACCATGCAAAATCTCACTTCTTGGGGTATCCTTGATCATGAGGAAGGTGAGAGATCAGCCTAAAACTACAAGGGGGAACTTGTTAATGATCAGGCAGCTGGGACCACAGTCACCAAGAAAACCATTGGTAACACATTATGCCTTAAAGGTTTAAATTCCTGCAGTGCCTGCAAGGTCCCCCTGCTCAAGAAGGCACATGTGCAGGCCCGTCTGAAGTTTGCCCATGAACACCTGGATGATTCTGTCAGTTATTGGGAGAAGGTTATGTGGTCAGATGAGACAAAAATTTAGCTCTTTGGCATTAACTCAACTCGCCATGTTTGGAGGAAGAAGAAGGATGAGTACAACCTTAAGAACATCGTCCCAATCGTGAAGCATGGTGGGGGAAACATTATACTTTGGGGGTGCTTTTCTGCAAAGGGGACATGATGACAGCACCGTACTGAAGGGAAGATGGATGGGGTCATGTATCGTGAGATTTTGGCCAACAACCTCCTTCCCTCAGTAAGAGAATTGAAGATGGGTCATGGCAAAAAGAAGCACAGTAAAGTCATGGAGTGGCATAGCCAGTCTCCAGACCTTAATCTCATAGAAAAATTATGGAGGGAGTTGAAGCTCCGAGTTGCCAAGCGAAAGCCTCAAAATCTTGATGATTTAGAGATGATCTGCAAAGAGGAGTGGACCAAAACTCCTCCTGACATGTGCGCAAACCTCATCATCAACTACAAATAACGCCTGACTGCTGTGCTTGCCAACAAGGGTTTTGCCACCAAGTATTATGTGTTTGCCAGAGGGACTAAATACTTATTTCTCACTACAAAATGCAAAAAAAATTATCTAATTTATACAATGTGATTTTCTTGATTTTTTGGGGGATATTCTATCTCTCAATGTTAAAATTATAGACTGTCCATGTCTTTGTCAGTGGGCAAACTTACAAAAACAGCAAGGGATCAAATACTTATTTTCCCCACTGTATTAATGCAGCAGGTTATAAATAATTAATCTTTTCACTGTACATGTCATCCACTAAGAATTTTAATCTTATCAATATGCCTCAATACAAACAGGGTCAATGTACAGTGCAGGAACAGCAGAACATGTCTGTCATAAAGCCCTTAGGGGTAAATAGAGCGAAAGTGGAAAGTGTACAACAAGACAGTGTTTGGATTTTGCCAAGAAAGTCAGAGCTTTGTGTACTGGGGCCTACAGGGGAGGTCTCAATTAGGGCATTCAGACATCATAGTAAAGGGTCTCCCACTAGGTCTCGCTCTATAGACCCCATGTGTCTTTGCAGTACATAAACTTTCTGCATGTAATGTTACAAACAGGTAGCCAGCCGCCTGTGGATGCCCAAAGCTATAATAGCTGATATCCGCATTTTAAACATTTATAGCATAAAAGGCCACTCTGTTCCAACCCACCTAAGATAAAAAATGAAGCAATTTTGCTAAAAGACTTGATTAAAAATCTACTATTTTATGTCTAAAGCTCTTACGCAGACCTATGTGTTGCAGTCTACAAACAAATCTAGTCTGATGCTACAGTCATACTCCCTGCCATCTGCTCCCTATTTCCTGCTAATATGACTATACCCTGATGAAGCTTCAAGCGAAACACGTGTCAGATGCAGACGGCTACCTGGGTATCTTTCTGGTATTTTTACTTCAATTACTATTTGCCATATTTGGGCTAACATTTTGTTAGCTGACATACATTTTTTATTATTGCCATTACATACACTGTGCTTCATTATTTTATTTTCAACCCTTCTTACTTATATCCTATTGGCCTTGATGTTCATGTAGTTTTGGTATTTTTCCTTTCTTCACTTCCTGCTTGGGCCCAGGTAGTCTCCTCCTTGCTATCCACAATTATGTTTTTTACAATATATATATATATATATATATATATATATATATATATATATATATATATATATATATATCTCAAGTATATGTATAGTTTTTTTTATTATGATAATGATGAAATAACAATTATTTATTTTAATTACATTTTTGTGTTCTAATGCAAATACACTATATGGAGAGAAATATTGGGAGACACATTTTATTGAATTCTGAATTTTCAATCAGTTCAATTTTCGAAGTGTATAACATCCGGCCCCTCACCCCCAGTGTATAACATCCGGCCCCTCGCCCCTGGTGTATAACATCCAGCCCCTCACCCCCAGTGTATAACATCCGGCTGTTACGCTCACGCCCGGACTGACTGGCGTGAGCGTGATTAGTGATCCCTCTGTACCATGAACCGAGGAATGCCTGGAGGGGCGTAACTAAGTATCAACCCGATCCGACCAAGGTTGCACGGTGGCTTAGTCGACTCCGTGGACCAAGGAGGAACCGAGCAGAGGGACCAGGTGCGACTCCAGGTCAGACCCCGGTCACAGTTGTTGACCCACACCGGGGAATGCAGGAACAGGAAGGTTAGACTGGCATATAGGCAGGTGGGTATTGTCAAGTACGGCTGGTATGCAGACAGGTGGGTACTGGCAAGTACGGCTGGTATGCAGACAGGTGGGTACTGGCAAGTACGGCTGGTATGCAGACAGGTGGGCACTGGCAAGCACGGCTGGTATGCAGACAGGTGGGCACTGGCAAGCACGGCTGGTATGCAGACAGGTGGGCACTGGCAAGCACGGCTGGTATGCAGACAGGGAGATACTGGCAAGCACGGCTGGAGTGCAGACAGGGAGGTACTAGCAGGTTGGAGCGCAGGCTGGATAGGGTCCAGTACAGACTGGGAGACAGGTACAGAGCCGCAGATGCGGTAGACAAGCAGAGTAAAGTGAAACCGCAGAAGCGGAGGACAAGGCAGAGCAGAGAGGAACTGCTGGTGCGGTGAGCAAGCAGAGCGTAGCGAAAACCGCAGGTGTGGTGGGCAAGGCAGAGCAGAGCAGAACCGCCGGAGCGGTGGACAAGGCAGAGCAGAGAGAAACCGCAGGTGCGGTGGACAAGGCAGAGCAGAGCGGAACCGCCGGAGCGGTGCGCAAGGCAGAGCAGAGAGAAGCCACCGGAGCGGTGGGCAAGGCAGAGCAGAGAGAAGCCGCCGGAGCGGTGGGCGAGTCAGAGCAGAGAGAAGCCACTGGAGCGGTGGGTAAGGCAGAGCAGAGGGAAGCCGCCAGAGCGGTGGGCAAGTCAGAGAAGAGAGAAACTGCCGGAGCGGTGGGTAAGGCAGAGCAGAGGGAAGCCGCCGGAGCGGTGGGCAAGTCAGAGCAGAGAGAAACCGCCGGAGCGGTGGGCAAGACAGAGCAGAGCGAAACCGCAGGTGCGGTGGACATGGCAGAGAGGACAGGGCTCTGTTCACATGGAACAGACTGGAAAATACAGGAAGATGGCTAGAACACAGGAGGAAGATACGGAGGAAGGGAAAAGGGACAAGCAGAACCAGATACACACAAAGTACTTCCTATGAAGCAGCGAGTGGACACAAAACTCACAAACAGAAGTACAGAGATAACGAGTTGGAGTTAGGTGCAGGTTCAGATACTGCAGGAAAAGGGAAGGTACGGACATAGAGACAAACAGGTAACAGGCTAGGATACAGTTCAGACAGGAACTGCTACTGCAATGAGATACAAGAAGGAGCCTGGGTATACAGCCCCCAGAGTGGCGGAAACAGACTAGAAGTCACAGGTAACAGGCCTGGGTATACAGCCCCCAGAGTGGCGGAAACAGACTAGAAACAGGACAGGACCTGTCAATTCAGTAGCAAAGACTAACCGAGTGAAGGTGTTGCTCAGGCCCCTCCTTCTGGGTGGAGGGGGTTTAAATATCCAGTGACTCACAGCAATAGGCTGGAGACGCATTAGGGGTGCGCCCACAGCAGCTATACGAATCAGGAAGTAACCGGGCCGCCGCCCTAAGCAGTCAGTCAAGAGACATGCACACAGCATGAACTGGAGCAAGGTTTGTAGGCTGAACTGACAGGTAAGATTGCGGTGTTGCATAGTGGGAGGTAGTGCACTATGCAAGCACGCCGCCAGGGATGTTACACCGACCCCTCATCCCCGGTGTATAACATCCGGTCCCTCATCCCCGGTGTATAACATCCGGCCCCTCATCCCCGGTGTATAACATCCGGCCCCTCATCCCCGGTGTATAACATCCGGCCCCTCATCCCCGGTGTATAACATCCGGCCCCTCATCCCCGGTGTATAACATCCGGATCCTCATCCCCGGTGTATAACATCCGGCCCCTCATCCCCGGTGTATAACATCCGGACCCTCATCCCCGGTGTATAACATCCGGACCCTCATCCCCGGTGTATAACATCCGGACCCTCATCCCCGGTGTATAACATCCGGCCCCTCATCCCCGGTGTATAACATCCGGACCCTCATCCCCGGTGTATAACATCCGGACCCTCATCCCCGGTGTATAACATCTGGCCCTTCGATCTCCCCCCATCCCCAGTGTATAACATTTGGCCCCACACCCCCCGCTTGTTTTTCAGGGGTCGGCCTTGGCCCTTAGTTTCAGTGAAGGAAAATTTTAATGCTTCAGCATACAAGACGTTTTTGACAATTATAGGAACCTTATGGGAATAGTTTGGGGAAAGCCCTTTTCAGTTCCCCATGACTGTGCCCAGAAGGTCCATAAAGACATAGTTGGGTGAGCTTGGTGGAAGAACATGACCGGCCACACTGAGCTCTGATCTCAACCTTATCCAACACCTTTGGGATGAACTAGAACGGAGATTGTGAGTCCGGCCTCTCCTCCAACATCAGTGTGTGACGCTGAGTCACTTTTCAAGGCCAGGCCGTCAAGACGGGATAGTCAAGGAGTCCGAAGTCAAAGCCAGGAGGGTAAGTCATAAACAGAGGGAAAAGGCAAAAGTGTAGTCAGGTAACGTTTCGTAGATCAGAATACCAGGAGGAAAGCAGATCAAAGCAGAAGGGGTTAAACAGAAGGATAGTCAGAACAAGGTCCAAGGTCAGGCAACAGAAGATCAATAAACAGAACTCAAGGCACAGAGAACAAACCACACACTAGCTGAATGTACGTCTGGCAGAGACCTGGGGGAAACAGCTCAGTTAAGTAGCCAGGCATTCACCTGGGATAATGAACATCTGAAGATGGCCAGTGCCTCCCAGTCTCAGATTGGACAGCCGAGCTGTCAATCACCACACTGACAGCTATTGCACGCCCCTGTACAAGATTGGACGGCTGAGCTGTCAGTAACTGCATCCCAGACACAGTGAGGGGTGGAACCGTGACACAGTGTCTGACCTCACAAATGCTCTTCTGGAAGAAAGGGCAACAATTCCAATGGACATTACAAAATCTTGTAGAAATCCTTCCAAGAATGTCAAATGTTATAGCTACAAACAGAAAACCAACCCCATATTAAAGTCTATGGATGTAGAATGGGAGGTCGTAAAATCTCCTGTAGGTGTAATGTGGAGGGGGCACATATTTTTGTGCATATAGGTGTGTAAGATACAGGAGACAGATGGAAGAAAAGAGAAGCCAGTGACTGATTACACTGATCAGTTTAGTCGAGCGCAGCATGGGCACAAGACTGTAAACTCTGGACCGGCAAGAAAAAAGAGTGCTATTGAGTAAATGGTAAATCAGAACTGAGAATATGAAATTCTCATTTTCTGCAGTTTCCATGAATATTCATCTGTTTATATATATAAATATATACAGACATAGATATTTATATATACATATATATCAGAGGTAGAAGAATCAATTTGCAGGACCCTGGACCAGTGGTCACTCAGGTCATTACTCAGTGGCGCTGCACGGGAGCCTTGAGAGCCGCCTCCTACCTCCCGTTATTGCGGCTCTTCTTTTGATTAGTCAGCCTGATCATTGTCAAGTTTGTGATGAGACGATCCTGGTTGTTGGTGCATGCCTTTTTCATATGTTGTCCTTGATTACAAGGACATTGTGTGTGTGCAAATTGCCTCTTCAGAGAGGAAGATAGCTTGAACTCTAGCGCCACCTATTGGAAGTAGCAATCCTAAAAGTCATTACTGACCCTTTAACGAGCTTTGAAATATGACTTGGGATAAAAGCCAAATCAGAATCTCAATTTGTAGACACGGTGTTTCGGGGAGATTGCCCCTCGTCAGTGCAAAGTATAAGAACTGATTTGGTTCTGGTGAGAGACTAAGACTGGGATCTAAGGGGTAAGATTTCTCCTTGTGGAGCGTGACATGACAGGTCTGGCATGCCAGTATGAGGAGACTTAAACTCCTTGCATGCTCCTCTGGGAAATTAAATATGCAAATTGTCTCTTCAGAGAAGAAGAAGACTAGAACTCTAGTGCCACCTATTGGAAGTAGCAATCCTAAAAGTCAAGATCGACCATTTAACGAGCCTTGAAATATGACTTAGGATAAAAGTAATGATGTCTTGTCAGGCTGGTTAAACAAAAGAGGAGATGGGGATGCCGGCAGGTCGGAGGCTGTTTTCAGTTTTCAGGACTCCCGTCAAGGGTACACCGCCCGACCGCTGATATATACTCATTAGAGAAAAGATCGGTCCACAACTTTTTCAGTTTTAGTATCTGCACCCATTAAGTAAAATAGGTTACTTGCATTTTTTTTCTCGAAAATACACAGCATAAAAAAAAAATCATCTTGGGAACGTAGCCTTAGGCTCTGTTCACACATCATGTTTTTTTCAGTGTTTTTTGATGCAGTTTTTTATGAAAATTTTCAGCTGCCTTTTGCAGTACCAGCAAAGTCTATTAGAAACCAGAATTCTCTGTTCACACATCATGGTTTTTTTTTGTTCAGGATTTTGTGTCTTGCATGTTTTTTTGGAAAATAGAGCATCTCACTTCTTTCAGCGTGTTTTCAGTGTTTTTACAGCGTTTTTTCACCCATAGGAAGTAATGGGGTGGTGAAAAAAACGCACCAAAATTTGTTTTAGCGTTTTTGATGTCAAAATAGAATTTTTTTTTTTTTTCACAGAACTTTATGTACATGCATAAAAAGAGACAGACGGACAGTGGAAAAAAAGCTGAAAAAACGCACCAAAAACACATAAAAAAGCACCAAAACTGCAAGAAAAATCCTGAACAAAATGCCCTTGAATATCAGGTTTTGCTGCACAAAATTGACGTAAAAAAAACAAACAAACATGATGTGTGAACATAGCCTTAGGCACTAAAGACTTCGATCATAAGATGGTTAAATAGTGTAATAAAACATCACATAATTTCATTAACGCAATACAATTCCCTAGAGATATTAGACGCCACATGAATTGCACCAGACAAAGCCGTTCCCCTGCTCACAACCAATCCAGTGTTCATAGAAAAATACAGATCACTCCGGCAGTAAGAAAAACAACCCTTTGTATTTTGTCCGCTGCATTTCCTGCATTTTAAGTCACAAGTTCTGATTTTTTTTGGAAAAACTTGAGTAAACACTTTCCCCTTCTCTTTCGGCGCCCTTACCCCTGCTTTCTCTGGCCGACCTTCCTCTATGGCTCAATGCTTTCTGGGACTAGCAGCCTGGCTTCTCTGCAGATCTTTATTGTTATTTCTCGTCCTAGTCCCACCTACCCGTGATGCTGAGCCAAAGTGCATTGACTTAGGATAGAACTGGAGAACACCTCTTAAAGGGACAGTGTTTAAATGCACCATGTCATAATTCGTACATGATAGTCATTTCTTCTCACCGCTGTCGTAATTTATCATTAATCATTCTGTCCTTGCTACAATCGAAATCAGGTCTCCACGCACCAATCTGTTGAAAAATATGGTTGGAGCAATAGAGCTATGGTGAGACGGGGGTGTTTTGCTCACTTGGTCGACAGATAGTTCTCATAAATGTGTACGCTAGGCTTGGAAACCTTCCATGCGTTTCCTACAGCGAGCTGCTGCCAGACATTTCTGGTGGTGGCTTATCTCCATCCCGAAGCATCAGGAGAGGTGATCCCTTGCTCATCACTAAGGATCTCGGTGATCACTAAGGATCCCACCGATCACTGAGGATCCCACTGATCTCTGAGGATTCTGACGCGCCCCCTGGGCCGTGGGGGATACCCGGAGCCGGGCCTTGTAGATGCTGGGAGTTGTAGTCACCATTGCGGTGACCCGGTCCGTGACCCAGGGCGGTCAAACCAGGGTAGTCTATGTGTGTCTGTTAGGTATAGTCCGACTACGCCACCTGTGGGATGCGCTTATTGGGAACCGCCGCTGCGGAGCAGTCCGCTGAAGCTGGTGGTATGTGCAGCAAGGTGATGTGACTCCCCACAGAAAGAGTGGAGCTTCAGGGCAGCGCGTATGGATGATGGTGGTGATGGTGCAAGGTGTCGCGGTGCAAGAATAATCACAGAGTCCAAACGATGCAGTCCCAGATCCATTACTCATGGTTTAAGCAGTTCCAGTTACAGGGCCAGTGTAAGAGCCCACGTCTTCCTGTGCTCACGCAGTGAGGGGCTCGGACGACTCCCAGATACCTCCAGAGTATTTATCGGGACCCCCTTTTGTGTGTCCTTTCTGGCCTTCTCCCTGCACCTCACACCTAGTAGCACTCCTGTCCGGTGTCCTCGGGCCTTGGTGGGCGACGTGTGTTCCGTCCCCTGGGTCCTATGCGGCCACCTTCCTAGCACACTGGTATGGACTTATGGTCTGCGGTATTTGAAATGCTGCAGCCTCCGGTTCTCTAGTTAGGCTTTGTAGCTCTTGGCTAGTTAAGGGACCGGTTCCCTTTCTATGGCCTGACCCCCCTACCTCCTGGCAGCGGCGGGTGTACGGGTGGCTTGCTCCACGGCCCGTACCCCTGGGGTCCCTTCTCTTCTCGTCCTGGAGCCTCTCCTGCTCCCCTTATCTCTCCCTTCTCCTTCAGGCTCAGGCCTCCTGACTTGGCCCGTCTGTGGAGCAGAGCTCGTGCAGAGCCTCTGCTCCTGTCGCTTCTCCTCACAGCTCCAACTTCCCACTGTGACTCCCCGAACCAAGATGGTTCCTTCCTTTTATACCTCCTACTCCAGTGCTCCCAGGATCTACATCCTCCACCCATCCACTACTTAGTTCCCCCTCTCTAAGTGGTTCCTCCCCACTCCAGCCAGGGATCAGGGACTGTGCTCTCCTGTAGGATGTAGTGTTAGGGTCCTGAGCTGTACTCCTTCTTTACCTGAGAGTGAGAAACCACACCTCTGGATGAGATGCAATACCTCTGTGGCGACCGAACCCTCAGGGGCGCCACAATTCCACTGATCACTAAGGATTCCGCCGATCGCTGAGGATTCCGCCGATCACTGAGGATTCCACCGATCACTGAGGATTCCACTGATCCCGAGAATATGACTCTGAACTGCTCAGTCTCAATGGAGCAAAGGTTGTGCATTCATTGTCAATGGAGCTGACAAAGATTGCTAAACTGTGCCCAACCTAGCATTGCCTGCTGACAAAGGGTTAATCATTAGATGGTTGTCAAGACCTGACAAAATCAACTTACAGTT
This sequence comes from Phyllobates terribilis, assembly GCF_046119375.1. Lineage (NCBI taxonomy): Eukaryota > Metazoa > Chordata > Amphibia > Anura > Dendrobatidae > Phyllobates > Phyllobates terribilis. The sequence goes on from NW_027362770.1 coordinate 142,226,380, forward strand.
GTCTATTGTGCATGGACATTTGTCCCAACAAAGCATGTGGTATTGCAGCTCATCCCCATTCACTTCAATGTAGCAATACCAGACTCAACCTATTGGTCGGGGTGGCGCTATTTATAGAAGAAAGAAGCCTTTTTTTTTTAAATCCTCTACAGCCTCTTCCACTGACTATAGATGTGCATAATACATCAGAGCAGACAAGCTGCCATCAAGGAAGGTGATAAATAGTGGATAAGCAATACCAAGGCTGAGAATTATATATACTTTTAAGACTACAGGACCTTAAAGGGAATCTGTCACCAGGATTCTGCCACCTAATCTGAGAGCAGCATAATGTAGAGACAAACCCTGATTCCAGCGATGTGTCCCTTACTGGGCTGCTTGCTGTAGTTTTGATGATATCACGGTTTTATCAGCAGGAGATTATCACTAGAGGACTAGTAAACCTGCTGCTATGGAGTCCGCCATATTCATGAGTTCTGTATAGCCCTGCCCTCCAACACTGATTGGCAGCTTTCTGCCTATGTACACAGAAAGCTACCAATCAGTGATGTGGGCGGGGTTATACAGAGCTCAGCATTCCGAGAACTGCAGCAGTGATTTTATAAAAAACGGCAGCAAGCAGCCCAATAAGTGACTCATCACTAGAATCAGGGTTTCTGCCCCTATGCTGCTCTCATATAGCAAAAACTTGGTGACCAATTCCCTGTAAACAAGGTGAAATATTGGCAAGAGTTGAGAGCAGCTCTCGTTCCTGGCTACAACCGCCTTTGCTAAATGCCAAGATCTCATGATAATCCTTCCAGGCACGAGTATCCCCCAGAACACAATGAATGCAGGGAAAAGGTCACTGAATGAAACTCAAGAATTGTGATTTTTCTTCTTCTTTTGAATAGAAGAACAAAGCTAAATTGGGGATTAAATATGAAACTGCAGAGAGAGCAAAAAAAAATATAGTGAGTTCCATTCATCTGAGAGGTTTACAAAGCAAAAGTTTCATCAACCCAAATAGGGAATTAAGAGATCTTCGTCTCTTGGTCAGAGTTAAAAAGTTTTGTAGGACCTGCCCTATCCTGCATTTCACAGACATCCTATTAATTTTAAAGGACACTATGTAATATTCAATGTCACCTGTGGTGGCGCTGCCAGAAAATTACACACTTCCAGTAAGATTCTCGATAGATAACAGCTGATTGATGATGATCCCAGCAGAGGGATACTTTACGATCAGCCAGTTGTTTCGAAAGCAGAGAACTCTTTTAGGGAAGAATCAGGCGACCGTATAACTTGGACGAGGATTGCAATGCACTGCTAGGACTGGCCAGCAGCTTTACTGACCCAAGTGTCGCAGTGGGACGCTTGGGTCAGGAGAGCCGCCAGTGTGGCACCCCAGGGGTCTGGTTTCCACAGTAATGTAATGTTATGTCTGAGAGCAGGTGGGAGGTCCTTTGGTCAGGGATCCTGTGCATGCCACACCTCCTGCCCAGTCTTGGGAGGGGAAGAACTTCCCCAATATGAACCCGGGGCTGAAGCAGGGTTAGTCAAGTCAAGGAGAGTAGAGACAAGAAACAGTCATAGGAAGAAACAGCAGAAGCTCAGTGGGAGCAATACTACTACGAGTCAGGGGCTGGCAGCTGCAGAGCTCGCCCTGACTGAGAAGCTTTCTTACCAGACCCGGCGTCCGAGGCTGTGGGGACTAACTCTTACCCAGCAGCAGAAGCCGACCGGCAGGGGATTTCAGGTCCTCAGGCCCAGAAACCCGAAGGCACGGTCACACGCGTGGGACCAGCACCGCCATCGTGGAGCGGAAGCCATTAGAAGGCCCCGAGTCACCGGCCATACGGGTGAGCACCACACGGTACACTCAGGGACGTGGGCTACTTATATCCGCTTCTAGCAAGGTAGCCAGAAGAGTACAGTCAGTTTGGGAGGCCTACAACTCCGCCTGGCCAGGGGAGATCCCATCTGCTCAAGGACTGACCAGGCCCCGTTCGCTAGCAAGTACTCCGGGAGGGTCTATCGTTGTTACCAGTAAAGACCCTGAATTACACCGCACCGTCTCTGAGTGGTTCCTGCTACCCCCATCTTCCACGTCGGCTGCCCTGAGGCCATACCCCTCCCGTTGGGGGTTATACTATCACGCTGCACAATTCTACACCGGCCTCAGCGGTCTGCCCTGCAGCGGCAGCTCCATAGCTGCAAATCAACGGGTGGCGTAGTCGACACTCAAATAACATCTATCAAGACTGCCACACACTGAGTTTGACTCCCTGGGCACGGTCCGGGTCCCCGCCACTCGGAGACTACAACCCTCATCTGATCCGGTTCCGGGTAAGCCCCGTGCGCGAGACGCTGCGCGACACAGCAGGCCCAGGGGCGCGTCACCAGCCTGTCTGAGCATTGCGCTGAGATCCTCGTCCGAATTATATGAGGCTTGGGTCGGGAGAGCTGCCAGCCAGTCTGAGCATTGCGTTGTGATTCTCGTCAGAGTTATACGATGCTTGGGTCAGGAGAGGCGCTGGCCAGTCCGGGCATTGTGTTGTGATCCTCGTCAGAGTTATACGATGCTTTGGTCGGGAGAACTGCCAGCCAGTCTGAGCATTGCGTTGTGATTCTCGTCAGAGTTATACAATGCTTGGGTCAGGAGAGCCGCTGGCCAGTCCGGGCATTGTGTTGTGATCCTCGTCAGAGTTATACGATGCTTGGGTCGGGAGAGCCGCCAGCCAGTCTGAGCATTGCGTTGTGATCCTCGGCCGAGTTATATGATGCTTGGGTCGGGAGAACCGCCAGCCAGTCTGAGCATTGCGTTGTGATCCTCGTCAGAGTTATAAGATGCTTGGGTCAGGAGAGCCGCTGGCCAGTCTGAGCATTGTGTTGTGATCCTCGTCAGAGTTATACGATGCTTGCGTCAGGAGAGCCGTCAGCCAGTCCAAGCATTGTGTTGCAATTCTCGTCCAAGTTATACGATGCTTGGATTGGGAGAGCCACCAGCCAGTCTGAGCATTGCCCTGTGATCCTCGCCCGAGTTATACAATGCTTGGGTCAGGAGAGTAGCTGGCCAGTCTGAGCATTGCATTGAAATCCTCATCCAAGTTATACGATGCTTGGGTCAGGAGAGACGCCGGCCAGCCCGAGCATTGCATTGTCATCTTGGTCCGAGTTATACGATGCTTGGGTCAGGAGAGCCGCTGCCCATTCCGAACATTGCATTGCGATCTTCATCCCAGTTATACAATGCTTGGGTCAGGAGAGCCCCTGGCCAGTTCAAGCATTGCGTTGTGATCCTCGTCCAAGTTATATGATGCTTGGGACAGGAGAGCCGCCGGTCAGTCTGAGCATTGCTTTGTGGATCGCAAGGATCTTGTCCAAGTTATACGATGCTTGGGTCGGGAGAGCTGTCGGTCAGTCTGAGCATTGCGTTACGATCCTTGTCCGAGGTATATGGCCGTCTGACTCTTCCCTTAAAGCGAATTATTATCCATACTGGCAATTAAGCCAGTGTTCTCCAAAAACAATTGTAAACATTTCTGAAATGCCCATATTAGACATGTGTGAATTCAGCCTAATCCTGTACTCACTGACCACGATTCATCATTGTCTTTGCAACTTTTATCAAGAGAAAATATTGTAATTGTGACTTTTATTTGCACCTTATTTATTATTCAGTTTGCTCTTTTTTTTTTAAGGGAATATGTCAGCAGGTTTTTGAGGACAGCATATTGTAGGGTTTAAAACACTGACTTTAATGAGGTGTCACTTATCAGGCTGTGTGTTGTTGTTTATTTACAATGAAAGTTTTATCACTAGGACATTATTGCTGTGGCTAGCTGCCCCATATAAAGGCATCTGACTCCGCCCTCTCCTGTGATAAGCAGCTCACTGTCAATAGACTATGTACATAGAGAGCATGGTGTGGGCGGGATTAGCTTTCTCAGCTGTGCTGCATTCTACATCTAAAGACTCTGATTCTATCACCACTGCTGCACCCAGTAAACTAAGTGATACATGGTTGGAATCAGGGTCTCTGTCCCTACATTATGCTGTTGTCAGATTACATAACAAAACCTGGTGACAGATTCCCTTTAAGTTAACTTTACTAGGTTTGTCTGCATTTTTTATGTTTTAAAATGTGTCCATTGTTTTCCTTATCCGGAAATGTTTTAGCCTAATTCATCCTTTACAACTTTTTGAAATGGTGCAAGTTTTTTTGCACCATCAAATTTGTCCAATTTCCTTTTTCTTTTGCGCAGTTGAAGACATTTTAAAGGACGATGCGACTTTTTGCTCTAAAAAGGTGCAAAAAAAAGGTAAAAAGCAAGAAAAATATAAAGGCATCTGTGATTTTACATAAAATTCATCAAATCTTGTGGGTCAATTTGAAGAATTTGGAGCAAATAATGGCAACGAATATCAGAAGGCAAAAAAAAAGAAAAATCGCCTACAACAAAAATGCAAATGGTGAATCGGGGGCCATTGTCTCCTCTGTAAGTCCCCTACTTTTTCTAAACTCATGGACAAAACTCACATAAAATTGGAAAGAGACAAAGAAGTTAATGATTTCAAGATCAGACTACACAGGGTTTGTTTGTTGTCTGTTACCATGGAGATACATTGGTCTGCATTTTGGTTCTGTAAGTGGACATTACCTTTAAATACTTTGAGGCATGAGACAGGTTGGCAACACTGTGGAACAAAAACGAAAAGAAATTAGTGATACTGGACATGTACACGTGTAAATGTAAGAATTTTTGGGTACTTTATGGAGGACCTGTCACCAGAAGTAGTGTCCAGTTTATGCTCTTATTTTGTTCCCGCTACTCCCCTAATTAATATGTATTTTATTTTTTTTTAATCCGTTATGCGGTTCCAGAGGTATGCCCATTTTTATTTAGTGAAAAATGTTATGGTCCGTGCAAGTATTATTTTTGTGGCATTTACTAGGGGGCGTGGCTCACAGGATCCTCGGGGGCGTGTCTTTATGGGATGGAGTATTTATACCCTGTGAGACACCCCCCCGAAGATCCGCGAGCCACACCTCTTAGTAAATACCACAAAATAATACTAATTAAAAAGGTCCATATCTCGGGAACCGTATGGCGGATTAAAAAGAAGCTAAAATATTGACTCTGTGTGCCTCGTTCAACACCATTTTTAGGGCTCAAATTTAGGCCAGTTTTGAGCCAAATTTATTTTTGACTTGTGCCAGGTTTTTGGGGCAAATAAATGGTGTAACCCTCTCGCTGAAAGTACTGCCACCCCTGCCATACTTCCTTTAACTAAATGTTACATTCTTCTGGAATCTTAGGGCATGTTCACATGTGGCATAATTGCAGCATTTTTGCTTCTCTAGTATGTAAAATATGTAGTGTTTTACGGTACCAGCAAAAGCAATGAGATTTTGTTTTTTTACTTGCATTTTTGCCATAGCGCAACATGTCAATTCTTTCAAAGTTTTTGCAAAATTTTTCACCCCTTCAAATGAATAAGAAAAGAAAACACAAGTAAAAATGCTGCAAAAATTTATGTATAAAAGCACGTAAAAACGTAACATGCAAAAAAAAAAATGCACTCATTGTATGCAGAATTTTTCCAAGGCTTCCATTGCTACAATTACGCCACATGTGAACATACTCTCATTATTCACTTTGTTTTTTCTTGTACTTTTACAATATTACAGCATTTTTAACTTATTTACACACTTTAATATGGATGCAAAATATGTACCGTAATACACAAAAATTCATTTATTAAGTCAGTCATTTTAAGGGACCCAAAAAACGAATAAAATAGTATAAAAAATTATACAAAAAATACTCAAATATATATTTAAATACAATATATAAAAAACGAATAAAATAGTATAAATAATTATACAAAAAATACTCAAATATATATTTAAATACAATATATAAAAAAAACAAATAAAGTAGTATAAAAAATTATGTTAAAAAAATACTCCAATATATATTTAAATACAATATATAAAAAAATAATAAAATAGTATAAAAAATTATATAAAAAATACTCAAATATACATTTAAATATAATATATAAAAAACTAATAAAATAGTATAAAAAATTATACAAAAATACTCAAATATATATTTAAATACAATATATAAAAAACAACTAAAATAGTATAAAAAATTATACAAAAAATACTCAAATATATATTTAATACAATATATAAAAAATGAATAAAATAGTATAAAAAATTATACAAAAAATACTCAAATATATATTTAAATACAATATATAAAAAACAAATAAAATAGTATAAAAAATTATATAAAAAATTACTCAAATATATTTAAATACAATATATAAAAAACTAATAAAATAGTATAAAAAAATTATATAAAAAATACTCAAATGTATATTTAATACAATATATAAAATACTAATAAAACAGTATAAAAAATTATATAAAAAATACTCAAATATATATTTACAAACAATATATTTTGTAAAAAAAATGACATACACTATATCACCTACACAAGTTTGGTATCATTATAACTATAATAACGTGCGTAAATAAAAACTGCAAGAATAAGAAATGCAAAAATAATAACATTTATTACATTTTGTCCTGAAGTGATAGAAGTGAGATTATGCAGACATTATACTCTACTATCCTGTGCCATAGTGCAAAAACTGAAATCTATCTCAGAGTAAGGTCAGAGGAAAAAAAAATCGAACCGCAATGAACGTCCTTGAGGAAAGTCCAATGGAGACAGATAGGAAATATTTTCTGAAGTAAAATTCAGTCATTGTGAAACGCAGTCACTGAATATTTCACATGTCCTGTACAACAGAGATAATAAGTGCAGGATCAGCTATCTGTGGAGATAAGTCCCTGCTAGTTACACAATAAGATAATGAACAAAACATGGTTCAGCTCCCATTATTAATTCATGGCATCAGAGCTTCAGTGCACGGCACAGAGAAATGAGGAGGCGATGGACAAATGTGAGGCAAAACAATGTGAGATAAAAATGTACGGTAAAAATATGGAGGCAACAAATGTGAGGCAAAAATGTGAGGAAGAATTCTGGAGGCAAAAAACATGAGGTATAAAATGTGAAATAGAAATGTGAGGCAAAAATCTGGAAGAAAAAATGTGAAGTGAAAAGTGAGGCGAAAAATATGATGGAAAAATGTGAGGTAAAAACGAGAGGCAAAAATATGGAGGTAAAAAAAGTGAGATAAAAATGTGAGGCAAAATTGTGAGGTAACAATGTGGAGGGGAAAAAATGTGAGGTAAAATGTGAGGACAAAAAATATGAGGTAAAAATGAGAGGCAAGAATACGGAGGCAAAAAAATGCGAGATAAAAATATGAGGAAAAATATGGAGGTAAAAAATGTGAGGTAAAAATGTGATGTAACAATGTGGAGGCAAAAAAATGTGAGGTAAAAATATGAGGAAAGATATGGAGGTAAAAATGTTAGAAAACATATGAGGTAAAAAAATATGGAGACATAAAATGTGAGGTAACAATGTGGAGCAAAAAAATATGAAGCAAATTACAAAGGCCCCCATATACATTAGACTAATGATGGCCGAACCTGACGATATCGATGTACAGTAAAAATTACCTGTAAACATTATTCTACAGGTTAGTCCCTGCGATTTTGTCGTGTGGGAGCTGATGGGCACCCAAACTAACATCTGGGCGCTTAAATGCCTCTTCCAGTGATTAACAGCAGCATTTAAGAGGATAACATGAGCGATTGACGGGGGGCACAGATCGCCGCTATTAGAGGCTATATAATATATGTAGCGCCGGCGTCCCTGCCCTCTGCTAGGCAGGGACGCTGTTCCCCTCACCTCTCTGCTCCGTGCCCGGCTTCCTCCTGCCGCTCTGCTGGCAGCGCGCGCTCCTTCCCAGCCACTGTGCTTAGGGCGCGCGCGCGCTCCCTCCCTCTTAAAGGGGCCGCGCGCGCCGTCCTAAGGAGTCCCCGGCCAATGGCCGGAGGACTTCACCATATATAAGGCACCTCCTCCAAAATGGAGGTGCCCGAGCAATGTTGTTGCACTGTTCACTACTCTGCTTCAGCCCTCAGGTCCCGTTGCCAGTTACCTGCCAGATTCCTGCCAGTTGCTGTCTGATTCCTGCCTGATATTCCGCTTACCTGCCTGCTAGCCTACCTGGAGGCTCCGCCGTCACGTGCTGTGACCACCTGCCATTCCAGAGACTCCTGCCTGCTCACCTGGGAGCGCACACCTGCTACCTGCCTGCTAGCCTACCTGGAGGCTCCGCCGTCACGTGCTGTGACCACCTGCCATTCCAGAGACTCCTGCCCGCTCACCTGAGAGCGCACACCTGTTACCTGCCTGCTAGCCTACCTGGAGGCTCCGCCGTCACGTGCTGTGACCACCTGCCATTCCAGAGACTCTCGCTTGCTCACCTGGGAGCACACATCTACCATCTGCCTGCTAGCCTACCTGGAGGCTCTGCCATCACAGGTCGTACCTACCCTTTACCCAGAGACTGCCCCGGTCACTTGCCGTGACCTCCTGCCCGTTCATCCAGAGACTGCCCCGGTCACTTGCCGTGACCTCCTGCCCGTTCATCCAGAGACTGCCCCGGTCACTTGCCGTGACCTCCAGCCCGTTCACTCAGAGACTGTCCCGATCACCTGCTGTGACTGCCTGCCCGTCTTCCCTGGTCGCCATCCGCTCCCTTACAAGGACCGCCCCCTTGTATAGTAGCTCAGAGGTTCCGCCTCCCAGACCCGTTACAATATAAGAGACATGATATAGTCTGTGAGTCTGTCTCTCTGCATTAGCTGTGAGTGTTGCCTGCAGAGTCTCCGATGTGTCCTACGTGACGCGTAGCTTCAGCCTGTCTCCCTGCCTCCTGCTTGTAAGAGCTGACAGGGAGACACCTATCACCAGCAGGAGGCAGGGAAACACAGGCTAAAAAGCATTACTTGTGAAATGTGAGTCTGGGAATTGCAATTCTATAAATACATTCAGAAATAAAAAAGAAAAACAGAAATTTGTCATATATTTGTGACGCGCCCCTGGGCCTGCTGTGTCGCGCAGCGTCTCGCGCACGGGGGCTTACCCGGAACCGGATCAGATGAGGGTTGTAGTCTCCGAGTGGCGGGGACCCGGTCCGTGCCCAGGGAGTCAACTCAGTGTGTGGCAGTCTTGATAGATGTTATTTGAGTGTCGACTACGCCACCCGTTGATTTGCAGCTATGGAGCTGCCGCTGCAGGGCAGACCGCTGAGGCCGGTGTAGAATTGTGCAGCGTGATAGTATAACCCCCAACGGGAGGGGTATGGCCTCAGGGCAGCCGACGTGGAAGATGAGGGTAGCAGGAACCACTCAGAGACGGTGCGGTGTAATTCAGGGTCTTTACTGGTAACAACGATAGACCCTCCCGGAGTACTTGCTAGCGAACGGGGCCTGGTCAGTCCTTGAGCAGATGGGATCTCCCCTGGCCAGGCGGAGTTGTAGGCCTCCCAAACTGACTGTACTCTTCTGGCTACCTTGCTAGAAGCGGATATAAGTAGCCCACGTCCCTGAGTGTACCGTGTGGTGCTCACCCGTATGGCCGGTGACTTGGGGCCTTCTAATGGCTTCCGCTCCACGATGGCGGCGCTGGTCCCACGCGTGTGACCGTGCCTTCGGGTTTCTGGGCCTGAGGACCTGAAATCCCCTGCCGGTCGGCTTCTGCTGCTGGGTAAGAGTTAGTCCCCACAGCCTCGGACGCCGGGTCCGGTAAGAAAGCTTCTCAGTCAGGGCGAGCTCTGCAGCTGCCAGCCCCTGACTTGTAGTAGTATTGCTCCCACTGAGCTTCTGCTGTTTCTTCCTGTGACTGTTTCTTGTCTCTACTCTCCTTGACTGACTAACCCTGCTTCAGCCCCGGGTTTATATAGGGGAAGGTCTTCCCCTCCCAAGACTGGGCAGGAGGTGTGGCATGCACAGGATCCCTGACCAAAGGACCTCCCACCTGCTCTCAGACATAACATTACATTACTGTGGGAAACCAGACCCCTGGGGTGCCACATTCCCCCCTAGTGAAATTTAGTACTCCGGGACTAAACATATTTTAGAAAAACATAACAAGATATAACAACAATAATAGTACAATAAGAAGAAACACATAAAGGTGGTCACGGCATGTCCGTAACCGGGTGTAGTCTTTGAAGAAAAGCAAGGTGTCCATTTCACCAAAACAGGGAGACGTAACCAGGTAGGGGTCTGTCCTACCCCGAGTCCTTAACAGTCTCTAGTCCATCCTGGGTTACGCTCCAACTAATTGTACAAGGATTCCCGGTAGATCCACCAAGGATTCCTAAAAATAACTAGAAACACAAAATTATACACAAGCAACAATACACAGGTAAACATAAATAAAACAATTTATACACTTTAAATCCTCCAGCGTGCGGGTAACTGGCCTCTAGTGGCCCTAGTGGACCTACGGAGCTGACTGTCTAGCCCTGAACTACAGGGTGTAGGAGCTGTCAAGGGTAAACTGGGCAGCTGTCTACCGGCTCTTTGGCTCACTAGGGATATGGCAGGCTCACTGCAAGCAGAGGGTTGATCCTCCTGGTCTGCGGGTGTGGGGTCTTCTGCCTCCTGGACCGGCTGTTCTTCCAGCTCTACCTGTTGCTCCGTAGGTGCTTGGGATGCTGGTTGGAGGAAGGTGAGTACGGGTACCACACCTGCACCATTGACTTGAGTCCAAGACCGAGGGAAGTCCCCGAGCACAGTACTAACCATATCTTCCCTTTCCTCTACGGGTCGATGGTCTTCTTGTTCCTCTTCAGGGTTCCTCAGTTGTTCGGGACACTTCTTCAGGTGGTCCCGGGATACAATGGCTGTAGTTTCCCCTCCGTCTTTACTGATGGTACAAACCTTCGGGTTCTCGTGGCTTGAGGGCAGTACGGTGTACGGGTCCTTCTCCCACTGGTCGTCCAACTTGTGGAGCCGTCTCTTCCTCTTCAAGACCTGCTCTCCGGGTACCAGGGGAACAGCGGGAGCATACTGGTTGTAAGTTTTCTCTTGTCTTTCCCTAGCCTGACAGAGACTTCGCTCCACGCTCTCCTGTACTCTCCGGTACTGCTGCTGCCTCTCTGTGTCCCAGTCTGCTTCTGGTGAAGTGTCCTCGGGTGTCAGGACTCCCATTTCCAGGTCAACAGGTAACTTACCAGGTCTTGCCCTCATTAGGTAAGCCGGGGTACAGTTGGTGGAACCTACCGGGATGTGGTTATATAGGTCCACCAGATCGGGCAGCTTCTCAGGCCACAGACTGCGTTCTTCCAGGGGCAACGTTTTCAGAAGATCCATTACCACCTGGTTCATTTTCTCACAAAGTCCATTAGTTTGCGGATGATAGGGTGTCGTCCTTATCTTCCGGCAGCCATACAGAGTGCAGAATTCTTGGAAGACCTCCGCTTCAAAGGCAGGTCCCTGGTCTGTCAACACTTGGTCCGGGTACCCGTGTGGACGGCAGAAATGCTGCTGGAAGGCTCTCGCTGCTGTTCGAGCTGTTAAGTCCTTGACGGGGACGACAACCAAGAACCGGGAGTAGTGATCCACGATGGTTAGTGCGTAGACGTAGCCACTTCTGCTTGGGGTCAGTTTTACATGATCCAAGGCTACCAGTTCCAACGGCTGCCGGGTGACGATGGACTGCAGGGGAGTCTTCTGGCTGGCACGGTCCTTCCTTCTTAGGTTGCACGGGCCACAGTCTCTGCACCACTTCTCAATGGTTCCCCTCATGCCTACCCAGTGGAATCGCTCGCGCAGCAGGAACTCCAGCTTCTTCCACCCGAAGTGTCCAGCTCCGTCGTGGTATGCCTCCATCACCATGGCTGCGTCTCTTCGTGGCACCACTACTTGCCAGAGTAGTTCATGCGTCCGGGAGTTAACCATTCTGCGGCACAACTTCCCCTTGTAAAGGAACAGTCGACTCCTCTCTGCCCATAGTTGTTTGGCTTCCTCCGGAGCGTCTGGTTCAAGGCAAGCCTCCGGGCGAGTCAGCATCTCCTTCACCAGTCGGACGGCAGGGTCGCTGTCTTGCGTTTCCGCCCAGTTGTAGTGAGGTAAGGGGTTCAACGTAGCAGCCTGCTTACTCCTTACCCGGTGGGAGTACTGGATAGTCCCATGACGGTGGAACGCAGGGAGTTCAACTTCTTCCAGTCCCTCCGGATCGTCTCCTTCGTCCGGCAGGTTGGGCATCCTGGACAGGGCGTCCGCGTTGGTATTGGAGCGTCCGGCCCGGTATTTGATTGTGAACTCGTAGTTGGACAGACGGGCCATCCACCTCTGCTCCAGGGCACCGAGTCTTGCCGTGTCCAGGTGTGTCAACGGGTTGTTATCCGTGTACACGGTGAACCGGGAAGAAGCGAGGTAATGCTTAAAGCGCTCGGTGACTGCCCATACTACGGCCAGGAACTCTAGCTTAAATGAGCTGTAATTCTCGGGATTCCTTTCGGTGGGTCGCAGCTTTCGGCTGGCGTAGGCGATTACTCGTTCCTTCCCCTGCTGGATCTGGGACAGTACGGCTCCTAGCCCGATGTTACTGGCGTCGGTGTAGAGAATAAAGGGCTGGCTATAATCCGGGTACGCCAGGATTTCGTCCCCCGTGAGGGCCATCTTCAGCTGGCGGAAGGACTCTTCTTCCAGCTCCTCCCATTTGAAGGGCGGCTTCTGGTTCTTGGCCTTCCGGGACTGGCCTATCAGGAGGTCCTGCATAGGTGCTGCCTTTTTGGTGAAACCGGGAATAAACCTTCGGTAGTAGCCTACCAACCCGAGGAACTGCCGCACTTCTTTTACGCTGGAGGGGCTTGGCCATTCCTTAATTGCGGTGATCTTATCAGGGTCGGGAGCCACTCCGTCAGCGCTCACCACGTGTCCCAGGTACTGCACCTTTGGTTTCAGGAGGTGACACTTGGAGGGTTTCACCTTTAGGCCGTAACTCGCCAGAGCTTCGAACACTTCCGCCAGGTGTTTCAGGTGGTCCTCATACGTCTTGGAATATACGATGACATCGTCCAGGTACAACAGGACCGTCTCGAAGTTTCTGTGGCCCAGACAACACTCCATTAGTCGTTGGAAGGTTCCTGGTGCGTTGCAGAGTCCGAACGGCATGCAGGTGAACTCGCTAAGTCCCATCGGGGTGGTGAATGCGGTCTTCTCCCGGTCCGCCTCTGCTACAGGAACCTGCCAGTACCCGCTAGTGAGATCCAAGGTAGAGAAGAAGTTAGCAGATCTTAAAGCAGCCAATGACTCCTCTATCCTTGGTAAGGGGTACGCATCCTTGTGTGTGATACGGTTGATTTTCCGGTAATCTACACACATCCTCATGGTGTTGTCTTTTTTTCTGACTAAGACTAGTGGAGCTGCCCAGGGGCTACAGCTATCCCTGATCACCCCAGCCTCCTTCATGTCTCTAAGCATCCCCTTGGCGTGTTGGTAGTGTGCAGGGGGTACGGGTCGATACCTCTCTTTTATGGGAGGATGGTCTCCCGTGGGGATGTGGTGTTCTACCCCCTTGACTCGCCCGAAGTCTAACGGGTGTTTACTAAACACTCTCTCGTACTCTTGAACCACCCGATAGACTCCCTGTTTCTGATGTGAGGGAGTGGAGTCAGTACCCAAATGTAGTTGCTGACACCAGTCCTCCTTTGTTTTCTTAGAGCCGTTACCTTCCTCCGGGTGAGATGGAGGCAAGGGTTCCACAGATTGTATAGCATTTTGGTTAATGGTATATAATTTGGCTAGCGTGGCATACCGGGGCAGGTACACTTCCCTCTTCCCGATATTGATTATGCGAACGGGCACCCTCCCATGGCGTACATTAACCACCCCCCGTGCTGTCAAGATGGTGGGCCTACTGTCTGAGTAAACTGGTTCTACCATTGCCTGGTAATCTCTACCTCTCAGACCAATAGCTGCCCGGCACCAAATCATCATTTCACTTTTTGGGGGCATGGCAATAGGAAAAGGGTCACACATTCTTACGCTACCAATCTCACCGCCGGAGAGTTCCACCTGTTGCCGTCGCATCAGTGCCCGGATCTCTTTCTGGAGCACCCGCTGCTCGCCGGAGCTGGCGTTCTTGGCAACCTGCTGTAAAAGGAAAATCACCTCTGCAAGACAATTTTCAATTACATTAGTTCCTAGAGTTATTTTTGGGTGACTCTCATGTTTGTCAATATCTACAATGATCAGTCCCTGTGCTGCCAGTTCGACTCTACCGATTTTGATGGTCACCTCTTTAAATCCGATCTGTGGCACGGGCTGGCCATTGCTGGCGATGATACTCAAGTCGTCGTCAGGGTAGCGGGTAATATCAGAGTCATTCCAGTACTGCTTGAAGAGCACGTACGGGATGGTGGTGACCTGTGACCCGGTGTCCAGTAGGGCACTCATGGGAATGCCATCCAGTACCACAGGCAAGACTGGACGTCCTCCCACATATCTGTCGCGCCAGTTCGATGGGCCTGGTGATCTTTTTCCTGGGGGTTGGCCCTCTACCCCAGGTTGTGCCCGTTTAAAGAACAGTACCTTGCCATATGTCCGGGTTGATTGCAGCGGCGGCAGATGGGTCGTCCGTCTTCGCTGTATCGGTCACTGGGTCTTCCTCTGGCCGGTGGGGTCCTCCTTGGTCGACGCCACGGGATGTCCTCCGGTCCGGATGCCAGCTGGATCTTCCCTGGGGTGGAAACCTGTAAAGACTGCACAGTTCGGGTTAGCGCAGCAACGCTCTTAGCTAGCTCTTGGACCTGATGGTGTAGGTCTGGAGCCGGGTCATTGTCCAAAGCCTGCGCATCAGCTCCCACAGGCCCTGCCAACAAGGGCGCCGCCTCCTGGTGGTAAGTGATAGCTGGGCGCCTGTGGGTCACAACGCCACCCGGTGCCGGTTCTCGGAGCACCCGGATGGCTCTGTCCTTGAACTGTGCAAAGCCCAGATGGGGATCCTGTAAGGCCATCGCCCGCAACTGGGTTCGGTGGGCATTACAATATAGTCCCTCTATAAATTGTTCGGTCAACAGCCTGTCCTCGTTTCCCACTCCATCAGGGTCGGTCTGCTTAATGGCCCTCAGGGCCTCTTGTAGGTTTAGTGCATAGTCCCTTATACTCTCATGCGCTCGCTGCTTGCACCCGTAGAATCTAAGCTTAATCTCGGCTGAGGTGCGGGTATCAAAGGTATCCTTCAGCCGGGTTAGTATCCCTGCGACAGTCCTCCTCCCAGGTGGCCAGGATTTTACTTCCCTTTTGGCTGCCCCGGTTAGTTGGGCCACCAGGATGCTCACTTTTTGCTCTTCTGTGAGGGGGTACACCTGGAAGAGGCTATCCAGCTTTTCTCTAAAGTCATGCAGGGTATGTGACTCCCCTGAGTACTGGGGTAGCCAAGCTGCTCCCGGGATATAGGGCATGGTGAAGGGCATAACTGCAGCAGCGGTGGCGCTGGCGGGGGTTGAGGCAATGAAGCTCTCCTCCGCATCCGACATCTTCCTCCCCCCTAGTGGACCGTGGCCTACCTTGCGATGATCCTGTTCCGTAGGCCGCGGCTCCGCAGTAGATCGTCAGGGTTGAGGACCTTCCGTCGCGCTCCGGTGACGTCGGCGTCTGCTGGGCTCCTTCCAGGACCTTACGCAACGTCCGGACGTGAGGCGGGGCTTCAGTTCTCGCGCGCTTTCGGAGTCCACGCCCCTCTTCTTCTCGCGCGGCGTCCTCAAGATGGCGTCCAACGGCGGGAAAACTCCACGGATGGCGGGAAGAAGGCTGAAGATGGCGCTGGATGGCGGGAATCTTCACAGATGGCGGGAAGAAGGCTGAAAATGGCGCCGGATGGCGGGAATCTTCACCGATGGCGGGAAAACTTCACGGATGGTAAGTTTTAAAAGTCTCTTTTTCAGGCACGCAGTACCCGGTGGTTGCGGGCACGAAATCCTGCCGACTACGCCAAAGTTGACGCGCCCCTGGGCCTGCTGTGTCGCGCAGCGTCTCGCGCACGGGGGCTTACCCGGAACCGGATCAGATGAGGGTTGTAGTCTCCGAGTGGCGGGGACCCGGTCCGTGCCCAGGGAGTCAACTCAGTGTGTGGCAGTCTTGATAGATGTTATTTGAGTGTCGACTACGCCACCCGTTGATTTGCAGCTATGGAGCTGCCGCTGCAGGGCAGACCGCTGAGGCCGGTGTAGAATTGTGCAGCGTGATAGTATAACCCCCAACGGGAGGGGTATGGCCTCAGGGCAGCCGACGTGGAAGATGAGGGTAGCAGGAACCACTCAGAGACGGTGCAGTGTAATTCAGGGTCTTTACTGGTAACAACGATAGACCCTCCCGGAGTACTTGCTAGCGAACGGGGCCTGGTCAGTCCTTGAGCAGATGGGATCTCCCCTGGCCAGGCCGAGTTGTAGGCCTCCCAAACTGACTGTACTCTTCTGGCTACCTTGCTAGAAGCGGATATAAGTAGCCCACGTCCCTGAGTGTACCGTGTGGTGCTCACCCGTATGGCCGGTGACTTGGGGCCTTCTAATGGCTTCCGCTCCACGATGGCGGCGCTGGTCCCACGCGTGTGACCGTGCCTTCGGGTTTCTGGGCCTGAGGACCTGAAATCCCCTGCCGGTCGGCTTCTGCTGCTGGGTAAGAGTTAGTCCCCACAGCCTCGGACGCCGGGTCCGGTAAGAAAGCTTCTCAGTCAGGGCGAGCTCTGCAGCTGCCAGCCCCTGACTTGTAGTAGTATTGCTCCCACTGAGCTTCTGCTGTTTCTTCCTGTGACTGTTTCTTGTCTCTACTCTCCTTGACTGACTAACCCTGCTTCAGCCCCGGGTTTATATAGGGGAAGGTCTTCCCCTCCCAAGACTGGGCAGGAGGTGTGGCATGCACAGGATCCCTGACCAAAGGACCTCCCACCTGCTCTCAGACATAACATTACATTACTGTGGGAAACCAGACCCCTGGGGTGCCACATTTGCATCTGATGAATGGGGTCTAGTTTTATTTGTGGTCATTTTTTATATTTTTCTGCATTGTTTGTGTGTAATTTTGTGTATCCTGTAAGATAATGCTCAATAACAAGACACGTGGACCAGTAAACAAGTTATTAAAGGGAAAGTAATGAAGTGTTGGGCTCATCGTGTCCCACATCAGATACTTAGAAAAGTCTTATCAGCTGCTAAGTGTCCTTGGACGGTACAGAAATATACTGGTAAATAAGCTGACGGAAACATGATGGAGTCACATGTGCTACATTGGCAGATCACTGATAATTACATAAGACTGTTTTCATGTCTGAGCAAACATTTTATTACATTTCATTATCAGGAAAAAAAACACCTGACTAGTATGGCCGTCAGGGTGCGGTCACACGCTGCGACTGGTCATTCGTCAGAAGCTCTGCTCACAAAATCGTGCGCCCATGGGCTCCCCGCAGGTGGCCAGATCTTAGGTCTACGTACAAGAATAATCAGTCCGATTTTCTCGTACGTAAACAAATCCTACGTCTGAATGAGGCCTTACTCAGCGCTAAATCTCCGCTGCCTGTCTGCAGCACTGATGCCACATCAACAGCGCTGCAGCCAATCGTTGAGCCCTACTTTTAAAGGGGGTTTCTAGTTTTGGAAAACCCCTGTGCTCTGGCTAACAAACTGTATTTTACTCATCCTCCCCAGGCCCAGTCTCCAGTGTCTGTAATTGTCTGCAGCGCTGACATCACAACAACAGCATAGCGGCCAAACAATGAGCTCAGCAGCTCTGCCTGAGATAATGGCATAAGCCACTCAGAGCTGATTGGCTGCAGTGCTGTCGATGTGATGTCAGCACTGCAGAATACACCGGGAGCAGCGGAGGAGACTTAGTGACGAACCTGGGGAGGGTGAATAAATCACAGTTTTTTAAATTACTTTATATATATATAAAAAGTAATTTTTGAAAAACTGTGATTTACTCACCCTCCCCAGGCCCATTTCTTTAAAAGTGGGTCCAGAATGGTGTAAATAATAATAAAAAAACTAAATTGACCTCCCACTTGGGCGCCAAACCTTTAGAATCAATATTGTGGCCCTTTCTTGGCATTAGCATCCAGCTGGGACCACTGCAGCCAATAAGCACCCAACTCTCCACTGATTGGCTGCAGAGGCCATGTGACAACTCCCACCAGTGGCGGCCGGGGGGTGTATAAGCTTTTACTTTTTTTTTACTTCTTACACCACCCAGACCCACTATAGGAGTGTACAATGCCTTTAAGGCCTAATTAAATCGTATGACATATATGGCATGGACTATTTCGGTGGCATTATTTTGGCATGCTATGGTACTGTATTTGGGTACTAGACTATGGGAGCATTATATTTTTGAACACCAGGTGGCGATATAAATTCAGGCTTTTGATAATGCGCATGCCCAGCAGCGCACACAATTCTATACGCATGCGCAGTGTAATTGAGTCCTCACAGGTAAAGAACTGCGCCTGCGCCGTTAATCGGGACGCGCTCTCTGCTGTACGCATGCGCACGGCTTTGATCACGGCTGTGTGTGTGTCTCGCTGTACGGTACGCGGCTGTCTGCTGCTCTTTCATCCTCCTGCACCAT
The DNA here is from genome assembly GCF_046119375.1 of Phyllobates terribilis. Taxonomy (NCBI): domain Eukaryota; kingdom Metazoa; phylum Chordata; class Amphibia; order Anura; family Dendrobatidae; genus Phyllobates; species Phyllobates terribilis. The sequence goes on from NW_027362770.1 coordinate 142,244,945, forward strand.
AGAGACGACGAGCTGGAGCAGCCGGGCAGTTAGCAGCGGGCGGAACCATAGAGAGGTCGTTAGACAAACGTCTGCGCGGCGGTTCAGGACAGAGCTCGGGAGGTGAGGCGGGTGTGTAGGCCTGTGTGTGACTGCACCGGCTGTAGGGGGCTCGGGCTCCATGTTAGGGGCCTATAGGCTATCTGTATACACAGTATGTATGCTCCTGTGTTATATACCACCATGTACATCATTCTTATGATGTCACCTTCACAATGACATCATAGCGATATATGGCCTGTAGCCGTGTCCTATAGGGCTGAGCGGTGGCAGTAAATGTACTGATTGTGCCCATGTAGACATCAATGATTGGCTGCAGTGGTCACATAGTCTGTATTCAGTGATGGATGGCCAGCACAGGACCAGGGGACCATGACTATTACTAAAGTTTATAATAACGATGGTGTTAAAGTCTCTGTTTGTGGAAAACCCCTTTAAGAGGGTTTCCCGCCATAAGCGTTAATTGCCTATTTAAAGGGATTTTTTAACTTTACAGAAAGGGGACCCCAAACGCTGTTGTATACCTCCCTGAATCCAATGCTGGTTCCCCCCATCACTGATCAAGGTGTTTGTGTTTTGGCTGCAGCCTCACATATGCCTCTGAGGTTGTTAAATGGGTTTCATGCTACAAGTCCTCACAGTGCGTCCTGGGAGCGGGCGGTCATGTAACCACAAGTATAAGATTCGCATATTAGAAACTTAGAAAGGGTTAGAGTTGGAAGGGACCGCTAAGGTCCTATTCCTGGCCACATTCTGACTAGACGTGTCCGGCCCTGCTCAATTCACTTGTATTGCGTGAGGCTGTGCACGTCTAGTCTGCATGTATGCAAATCACAGACTTGCGGTCATGTGCCCCTGGCGCCGGCACTGGAGAATCCTTAGAGTGACTGCAGACTTGTAGCGTAAGGTCAGACAACCCTTTTAAGTCTGGGTCAGGAGACCTGCGGCCAGTTCAGACTTTGTGGTCCATACACAAACCTAGCTGTAACGGTGATGTATTATGTCACTGCTCCCATCGCTCCTCTGGTCCATGCCTACTGGCGGCAGTGGTAACGTCATGTCAATAGTATTGTTACAGCTAATTGTTGAGCCTGTGAACTCGGTGATTGGCTGCAGCGGTGATGTGCACTGTTTATGTAACGTCACTGCTGAGCCAGTACACAGAGACTGGTGCAGCTGCATGGGACTGCCACTGGATTGGGGGATGGGGAATACCTGCTGTGTCTGTTATTTTAGGTATAAGAGCGTTTGGGGCTACATTCTGTCAAATGGACAACCCCCTTTACATTCTCCACAAAACATGGTCACTCCTGAGTCTGTTGTTCTGAGTACGGGCCTCAATGTCCGGACCAACGTTGTGTCTCCTGATCCGCCATCAACAGCCTGAGCTTGTTGAATTAGGAGACCCGCGGGCGGTCCTGACACGGTGCCTTTTTTTTTTTTTTTGGGCTGATGAGTAGAGCCATAAGACGGCTCATGTACAGGTAAGCACATTTGTGTTTTTATTATTTGCAGTTTTTTCCTAGGACGGAAGGGGGGTTATTAATCAAGACTGGTGTTATCTTTCATCAAAAGCCCCCCTCGGAGTAAGATATTCATTATAGGTGTCCACCATATTCATTTAAAGGCAGACACCTCTTCATAGCGCGTTTGTGAAGCAAAATCAGGAATCTGGCAAAGTGTGGGTGGTCCTGCCAACTCCCAAAATCTTTTATCTTTTTAATCGCGGCACGCTGTTAAGTAATTTCTCTGTTCTAAATAGGTGCTACCCTAAATACCAGTCATTTTTATTGCCGATGGAAAGATGTTACAGGAACCAACTTCCTTTTTTGAATGCCGTCCACTCCGTGGTGCAGAAGTCCCATGCAGGAGACTTTTCTAATGTTGTTTACCTGCATGCCGAGTCATCAGTGTCACCTATACAGACCTCCGATTCCCATCTTAGATGGGTGTGGTTAGGTAGTCAGTTCACAAATAAGCAACTTTGCAATTTGTTTTCTGTTTAGTGCTAGATCACGTAAGCTAAAAAAACTGATCCGTTACAAATGAAAGAAAAACTTATGGCTAATTTCCATAGACTTCAATGTTAAAAAAACGGATTCAGCAGAGATCGGTTAGTTAAAGGCGGAATAAAAAGTTGACTGCATAACTGTTTTGCCTATGGCTGGCTACTGGATCCGTTCTAACAGATCATTACTGGATATGTGAACTCAGCCTTAGCTTGCCAAGGACGGGGTCACATGAACGTATATACTCACTGCGAGAGAATCGGATCGATTACTCTGTTTTGAGTTTGAGCATCCTCACGGCCCCCCACAGGTCATGTTTTCAGGATCTCCTTAGTATTACACAGGTGATTGAAGTATCATCAAGGCATCAGGAATTTTCTCACCTGTGCAATACTAAGGAGATCCTGAAAACATGACCTGTGGGGGGCCGTGAGGATGGGGTTTGGGAAACACTGGCTTAGTGTGATCTGATTCTCGCACAGGTGTGGAGAAGACTGAGAACTGAGTTTCTCCATTGTCTGAGCCTGCGGATGTCAGACTGCACTTGGATGTCATGTGAGTGCATTCTAATGTTTTATACTCACCCATAGACTTGTATGGATGCGTGGGGTCCGATTCACAGCATGCTGCAATTTCCGAATCGGCATGAGATAAAAAAAAACAAAACACAGATCTGCACTACCCCATAGTATAACATTGTGTTAAGTGCTATTCAATAGAACATCGAATAGCACTCATCTGATGTATAAGCTCATGTAAGTGAGCCCTTATACTGAGGCTGGCCGGAGTCTCGGGAGTTAACTCCTAATCTCTGCCACCTCTTTCCAGCCATCAGTAATTGTAATTAATCAGTAAGATTACCAGACAAGCAGTCATCTGACTCAGTGAGTATTGGGAAGGAAAGGACCAATGTGGTAGGATTGAAAAAGGCCATTTGTAGCTGTACCGTTGAGGCATGATGGCAGTTGGGCCATGAGACGGATATTTTAGTTGACTATTAGAAGAAAAGTTCAATCTGCCATGGAAAAGTATATGGTTTTCAGGGCTTCCAGATTTTGTAATAAATCTTTTAGGTTCCCTGCATTAATACTTTTTATTCACTGTGAATATTCATCCTTTTCTCTGTTTTCCACCCAAATCATAATTCTGCCAGAGGGGAGCCAGGCTGTTAACACAATAAAACAAGCAATGCATTTTTAACATTTTTAATAAAATAATGCAAATTTTTATATATATATATATATCTACTATATAATTGTCTTATCCCGTCTGTCTGTCTGTCCAGGAAATCCCGCGTCGCTCATTGGTCCGGCGATCAGCGCCGCGGGATTTCAGAAAAAAGATGGCGGCTGTTAGCGGCTCATCTGTGGGACGGAGCTCAGCGGCGTTGCAGCCGGGAGATGAGCGGCGCGAGGCGCTCATGTCCCGGCCGGTAGCGGAAGGACCGCTAGCGTCGCTGACATCCATGCGGAAGGGAGGACCGTGGAGCGGCGCTGCGGGTCGGGATACTTCTGCTGCCCGCGACCAATCACCGATTTGGGCGCCAAATTTAAATATCGGCTGCGACCAATCAGCACAGTAGTGGTTAACTTTAGCCGCAAGATCAGTGATTGGTCGCGGGCCAAGACAGCGACCAATCACCGATTTGTGCGGCACATTTAAATAGCGGCCGCGACCAATTGGATGTCAGCGCCGCTCCCCGGTCCTCCCTTCACACCCTAGCCGCATGGATGTCAGCGGCGCTGCCTGTGCGGATACTTCCGCTGCGAGAACCCGGGACATGAGCGGGCGCTCGCAGCAGAAGTATCCCGACCCGCAGCGCCGCTACCCGGTCCTCCCTTCACACCCTAGCCGCTGATGTCCCCATAGTATCCGCATGGTGTTACAAAGATCCGGACATTTGTGTTAAAAATCGCTGATTGGTCGCTGGCGGTGCCCGCGACCAATCACCGATTTGGGCGCCAAATTTAAATATCGGCCGCGACCAATCACCGATCTTGGCTCCACATTTAATCACCGCTGTACTGATTGGTCGCGGACGCTATTTAAATGTGGCGCCAAAATCGGTGATTGGTCGCGCCCAGCGTCGGCGACCAATCAGCACAGCGGTGATTAAATGTGGAGCCAAGATCGATGATTGGTCGCGGCTGATATTTAAATTTGGCGCCCAAATCGGTGATTGGTCGCGGGCAGCGCCAGCGACCAATCAGCGATTTTTAACATAAATGTCCGGACCTTTGTAACACCATGCGGATACTGTGGGGACATCAGCGGCTAGGGTGTGAAGGGAGGACCGGGGAGCGGCGCTGCGGGTCGGGATACTTCTGCTGCGAGCAGTCGCTCATGTCCCGGGTTCTCGCAGCGGAAGTAGCCGCACAGGCAGCGGCGCTCCCCGGTCCTCACTAATACGATTCCGCTCCCCGCTCCTCACCAATACGATTCGCTGATTGGTTGCGCTCTCCGCACGCGACCAATCACCGATTTGGGCGCCACATTTAAATAGCGGCCGCGACCAATCACCGATCTTGCCGCCACACTTAAACACTGCTGTGCTAATTGGTCGCGGACGCCAGCTGCGACCAATCAGCGAGCTTGGCGCCAAATTTAAACAACGGTCTGCTGATTGGACGCGGACGCCAGACGCGTCCAATCAGCAGTATTGGCGCAAAATTTAAACAATGCTCTGCTGATTGGTCGCGGCTGACGGTCCTCCACGCCGAATAACGGGCCCCGCATGGTCCTCCACGCCGAATAACGGGCCCCACATGGTCCTCCACGCCGAATAACGGGCCCCACATGATCCTCCACGCCGAATAACGGGCCCCACATGGTCCTCCACGCCGAATAATGGGCCCCACATAGGGATGGTGGTTCTGGTGGTGTGGGCAAAAGAAAACCACCCTGAGGACCAGATTTGGCCCACTGGCCAGAGTTTGACGTGTGCTTTAGAGTAACGTTCTTTATTAGACACTAGATGGTGGCCCGATTCTAATGCATCGGGTATTCTAGAATAGGTATGCGGCCGACCGGGCTCAATCAGCAGAGCGGTGTTTACATTTGGCGCCAAAACCGCCGATTGCTCGAGGCCAGCAACCGCGACCAATCAGCAAAGCGGTGTTGAAATTTGGCGACTATATCGCTGATTGGTCACGGCCGGCGGTCGCGACTAATCAGCAGAGCGGGGTTTAAATTTTGCGCCAATAATTCTGATTGGTTATGTTCGCTGGCCACGACCAATCAGCGGAGCGGGGTTTAAATTTGGCGCCAATACGGCTGATTGGTCGCGGACGGCGACCGCGACTAATCAGCAGAGCGGAGTTTAAATTTGGCGCCAATACTGCTGATTGGTTGCGATTGCCCGCCGAGATCAATCAGCAGTGTTGGCGCCAAATTTAAACATCGCTCTGCTGATTAGTCGCGGTTGCCGACCGCGACTAATCAGCAGAGCGTGGTTTAAATTTGGCGTCAATACTGCTGATTGGTCACGTTCGCTGGCCGCGACTAATCAGCGGAGCTGGGTTTAAATTTTGCTGCAATAATGCTGATTAGTCGCGGCCGGCATCTGCGACCAATTAGCCGAGCGTTGTTTAAATTTGGCGCCAATCTCGCTGATTGGTCGCGGACGCCAGCTGCGTCCAATCATCACAGTAGTGTTTAAATGTGGTGGCAAGATCGGTGATTGGTCGCGGCCGCTGCCCGATCAGCAGAGCGGTGTTTAACTTTAGCGCCAAAATCACTGGTCGCGTGCGGAGAGCAACAAATGATTAGATTCCTAGAACTTTGTGTATTTATCCTCTCCATGTTAGCTGGGGGAACATCAAGGAGGCGCCAACCCTATAGCAAAATGCCCCTGTGCGGAGCTATATGTAGGAAGAACAGTTTGGGAATTTAGGAGGAGGCTGATACTCTACTCTCTCGCCATATTAGTGGGGTTCTTGCCACAGAACCTTTAGATTTGGAATTTTGGGGTATTGGTAAAATTCATTTGGACCCAAGAAAGAGGAATCTATACAAAATCGTATTACAGGAAGAAGCTACATGGATTTATAAGTTGGATTCCCGCAGCCCCTTTGGACTGAATGAAAGATTGTGTTCTAATGCATTTTTGTAATCCATATACTGTTAATGAAATAATGGGAGAAGATGTAGGTCTTCAGAACCCTTTCATATGTACATTTATAGCTTAATAATCTTTCCAGCATTATGACTTTAAAAGAATTTACTAATAAGTCTTACTATGACCTATATTTAACTGATATCTATATGAAAAATATACCGTATATCATCTTTGACTTGCCCATATGTATGCAATGTAATCCCCTTTCTCCCTCCCCCCCCCTTCTTTTGTTTCTTTAAATAATTATATTTATACTTATCTAATATTCATAATATATTTAAATGCATATTCTATGCCTGAAACAGAAGAAAAAAAAAAAAGAGGGGAATTGCCCTCATCAATTGAGTAACTTTTGTTCGGGACTAAGTCCCTTATGATACGTACCGTGACTTAGTTTGCGAGTCATAAATTTAATCTACTATATAATTGTCTGTCTGTCTGTCAAATCCCGCGTTGCTCATTGGTCCGGCAGCGGCCAATCAGCGCCGTGGGATTTCTGAAAAAAGATGGCGGCCGTTAGTGGCTCATCTGCCGGACGGAGGTCAGCGGCGATGCAGCCGGTAGATGAGCGGCGCTAGCAGCACCACTACCCCGACCGGCGCCGCTGACCTCCATGCGGCTAACGTCGGAAGATCAGCGGCTTGGCCCGCTGATCTTCCGACAGCAAGTGTGAACGGAAGACCGGGGAGCGGCGCCGCCAGTCGGGATGCTTCTGCTGCGAGCAGCCGCTCATCTCCCGGCTTCTCGCAGCAGAAGGAGCCGCACAGGCAGCGCCGCTCCTGGGCCTACACTAATACGACGCTGATTGGTCGCGGTGGCCGGCCGCGACCAATCAGCGAGATGGGCGTCAAATTTAAACGCCGCTCTGCTGATTGGTTGCCGGCGACCGCTACCAATCAGCAGAGCGGCTTTTAAATTTAAACAACGCTCTGCTGATTGGTCGCGGCCGGTGGTTGCGACTAATCAGCGATTTTGGCGCCAAATTTAAATACCGCTCTGCTGATTGCGCCCTTTCAGCTTCATACCTATTCTAGAATACCTGATGCGTTAGAATCGGGCCACCTTCTAGTACATCAATAAGCATATATATAGACTTAGTTGGATAAATATTATAACTCCTTTTGGGACGGAGTCCATAGTCGGGCGCACTGATATACTGTGATTTGTAGACTGTCAGGTGACATGCGAGAGTTTTCAGACTAAGTTCGATGACTTGCGCATTGAAGTGAAGCGACACTGCGCAGATGCGACTACGTCACAGGCCTGTACTGATTGGTTGGCGGCCGTAACCAATGGGTGGGGGATTCCTTGATTACGCATATATGATGACGCTTGCAAGGGCTATGTCTATTGGTCACCTAAAACCTAGCCTTCACATTGGTCCATGAGAACAGTGATGTCACAGCAGAAGCTTTAAAAGGTCCGGTTTACTGTATGAGGGCTCTTTATAGTTTGTCCCCTGATGACACCTATCTAGGTGAAACATGTTGGAGAGGCTATGAGCTCTTGAACTATTTTAACTCCTTGTTCGTCCCTATATCACTGAATATCTTTACCCTCATAATTTTATGCTAACTTGTGGACTGCAGCTATGAATATGATAATGTAATCTAGCTATTTAAAGTCAATGGCAGGTCGGATGGGTGTCCTTAAATAGGGCACTATCTGAGATTTAAATGCATTAATATAGGACCGCATTTGTATTTTTAACAATTAGATTTATTAAATATTAACTGGAATAAATAAGTCATGTGTTAATTCTCAATCCCTTATAGAGTTATCTACCCCTCTGGGTAATTTGTTCAAAAGTTTTCATTCATCCCCACAGGGTCTGTGTAACATAGTTGTCTATTAATCTCTCCATTAAACACACAGGTGTAAAACCCTCCCTCTGTCCAGGACGAGCCTCTTCCTGCCTCGGTCTTTCCAAGTCATCGCCCAAAAATTGCTCCACATCCGATCACGATGCCGGCGGCCGTGGTGGACAACAGTCAAGTGATCTGTGAGGTTTGGGCAGTGAACCTGGAGGAGGAGATGCGCAAGATCAGAGAGCTTGTCCGCACCTATGGATACATTGCAATGGTGAGTGCCCATCTGTCTGCTGTAAGATCATTTCTCCTGACACGGAGGATCTGGTGGTCTCCACCTATGGGGATCAAGTGATGGCTCCTATAGGCACTGTGATCGCTTAATAAGTGGCAACTAATTCTATAGATGTCTGTTTGAATTAAAAAAAACATGTACCTTCTCGACTAATGTTTAGTTATTATAGGTGTTCTTCTCTTCTGGACCCTAATTCCGTGGCAAGAGTGTTAACAGAGCTTATCTCACTCTGGAGGACCGATCCTTGTTGATCTGAATGGACATTTAACATTTTTCCATATCCCCTGTGGAGGCGCTGCAGGAAAATGGATCGCCAGGTTTCTAGTCATACAAGAGAAAATCTGTAATTTTTCTTTTTTTCTCCCAAGATCCTTCTGACAAGTAGAAATTTTCCAAGGTCAAGAACAGAACCACTTTTTAATAACTAGTGCAGGTATCCTCAGGACAAACAATTTAGCCACATTTACTAAGCAGTTTAACAGTTTTTTTGGGCATAAACTGTGCAAGAAAAAAAAAATTGACCATTATAATAAGACAAATTAGCAGAAATGGTGTATTGAGTCCAAATAAGGTCTTATTTTTTGATGCTCATTTCTGCCTCCTCAAACATATATTTTATTTTGTAACATTTAAAGGCTTTGACATGGGAGGGGCAAAAATATTTTTACATGTATTGGTGGTCAATAAAATAAGTTTTAGTCTGCAATCTTCACGCTTTTTATTCATTTTCAGACCTCCTGATATACAGTTTGCTGCCTGATCCATGTTTCATATTTTTCTTTTGTGGGATTGTCCCTCTCAGTAAAACAGGCTGGATATGAGCATATACGTATATCCAGGGTACTGCTTTCTTCATTGGCTCATATCGGCACAGTTTCTATTCTTTACTGATATCATGTGCTTTCCTCCTGAAGCTTGTTTTCTCTGCCCTTGGCGAGACTATACTTACTTTCTCCCCTATCCACACTGTGGAGCTCAGTGTATATCTCTTCTCCGTTCTTGCTACTTTCTTTAACACTGAGAGAATGGAGGGGGAGGGCAGAGAGGACAGTCAGGAGCAGGAATTCTGCACTGGATGAAGGACACCACAGCAGCAGATGTGTAGAAAACCTTAATTGAAGACCATTTAGAAAGTTACCTAAACCGAACTTTTTGTCACCTTATTATTGATCAACTTTTGTAACACTATGTATATTTGTAATATACTCCATTACCTTATTTGTTTTTCCTTCTCTATTATCCCTTGCCTCTAACAGCCACGTATGGAGTGGAGCTCTGCGCGCGGCTATTAACCTATTAACCGGTTCCCGACCGCCCACTGTAGATAAACGTCGGCGCTTGCTGGGCTCTGTGCAGCTCCGACGTTTAAAAACGGTGGGTCGTCTTACTTACCTCTCCGACGACCCCTGATACCTTCCAGGACCTGGGGTTGCTATGGCAGCTGGAGGTCACATGACCGCCTCCAGATCTGCCATATATGGTGTCCTCCCTGGCTCAGTCTGCAGCTGAAGCCAGGCTGGAGACTGACTGTGAAACAGTCAGCGAAGATCTCATGTAATGTAATACATGTCTATTACATTACATGAGATCAATGATCAGAAAAATAAAAATTAATGTCCCATACGGGGACTAAGTAAAAATGTAAAAAAAAATGTTTTTAAACTGTTTAAAAAAAAATCACAAAATAAATAAAAATAAATAAAATATTAAACCAATAAATCTGTATATTTTTACAAAACCAAAAAAAGTACACATTTGGTATCGCCGCGTCGGAAACAACCCGAGCTATAAAACTGTCACACTAATTAACTCCTTCTGTGCACAACGTAATAAAAATAAATAAAAAACGGAGCAAAAAAATATGCTTTTTCATCATATCGCCAAACAAAAAGTGGAAAAAAATGCGATCAAAAAGCAAAATAGAAATAAAAATGGTACCGCTGAAAACGTCATCTTGTTCCGCAAAAAAAAAGCTGCCATGCTGCTCCATAAGCCGAAAAATAAAAAAGTTATAGCTCTCAGAATAAAACAATGCAAAATAAATATTTTTTTCTATAAAATTGTTTTATTGTGTAAAAGCGCCAAAACATAAAAAAATACAGTAAGTGTAGTATCGCTGTAAACGTACTGACCCGAAGAATAACGCTGCCTGATCACTTTTACAACACGCAGAACGGCATAAAAAAAACCCTCAAAAAACAATTCCTGAATTGTTGGTTTTTGTTAATTTTACCTTCCAAAAAACGGAATAGAAAGCGATCAAAAAATGTCACGTACCCAAAAATGAGTACCAATAAAAATGTCAACTCGTCCCGCAAAAAACAAGCTATCACATGACTGTCGGCCGAAATATGGAAAAATTATAGCTCTCAAAATATGGTGATGCAAAAAACTAGATTTTGCAAAAAAAAAGCGTCTTTTAGTGTGTGACAGCTGTCAGTCATAAAAACCCGATATAAATCTGGTATCTCTGTAATCGCACCGACCCGAAGAATAAAGTAATCTCATCACTTATACCGCACGGGGAACTGATTTGTTTATTATGCCTCCCAAAGATCGCAGTAAGGCTCTGCTCACATTTATTCTGCGCTGAGCACTTACACCAGAGTTTCCGTGTAAATCTCTGAAATACGTGATTCAGCCAGAACCCATGACGGAAGATTCCCTGTAATGAGGCAGATATAGGCCACTGTGGATGTTGTCTGGCCTGTGATCCCACGGTGTCATTTGTTTTAGGCGTGCATAAAAGTGCGGTTGGCCACAGTTTTGTGCACTTCTGAAAAAAAGGACACCGCTAAACAGAGGCCAGATGGAGTCCAGAGTAACTCTGCTGCCTCATTACAGTGAATGGATCCCGCAGGGGTTTCATCTGAATTACATCACTTGGAAATTTAGATGGAAACCCCGATGTAAGTGCTCAGCCTAGAGCGCCGGATAAATGTTACGTAAAATGTTCCCAATAAAAGCTTCAACTCAGTCCTCAAAGAAAGCTAGTCCCCACTCAGGTCCGTCATCTGTTAAAAATATAAGGGACTTCCAAGTTACTGGTAGCAGAAAGGCTCTGGAAAAGCGAAATGGCCTTTGCCCCTCAAAAGAAATTCAGAAAATGTTGTGCTCCCAAATCCAAATGCCTATTCTACAATAATTTGTTCTCCAATTGTCAAATAGCGCTCCGTCGCTCCCAGATCTCACCGTATGGCTAAGCGGTACGATACAGCCACATATGGGGTATTGCCACTTTTAGAAGAAATTGTGTGACACATTTCGGCACCATTTTTACCCATTGCCCTGTGTGAAAATGTAAAATCTGAGGGTAAAACATTTTTTTGTGGTAAAAATATAATTATGCTTTTTTCACTGCCCAATGGTATAAATTTAAAAATTAAATACTCACTACTTCCCTAGATGAATTTCTTGAGAGGTGTAGTTTACAAAATGGGGTCACTTGTGGGGGTTTCTGCTGTTTCGGCATGTCAGCGACTCTTCAAATGTGACATGGTGTCTGCAACCTATCCCAGCCAACATAGCGCTCCTTTCTCTTCCGAACCCTGCCGTACACCAAAGCAGTGGTTTTCCCCCACATATGGGGTATCGGCGTACTCAGGAGAAATTGTACAACAAATTTCATGGTGCAATTTCTCCTGTTATCCTTATGATAATGCAAAATTAGGGAATGAAAAACATTTTTTGTGGGAAAAATGTGAAAATTTTATTTTTACGGCTCAATATTCTAAACGTCTGTGAAGCAGCTGGGGGTGCAAGGTGCTCACCACACATCTAGATAAGTTCCCTAAGGGAAAAACCTGAAGGTCTGAACTGAAACGTAAGTTGATGTACATGCAAAATGTAAATGCATGTTCACACAAGGCCATTAAACAGAGAGAAACCAAGAACAAGAAAAATACCCAAATAACTGAAAGTAGATGTATAAATAGCACAGTGCAAAAATAATAATAAATAACTAAATACCCTTTATTAACATAATTTTGATCAAAATAATGTGAAAGCCATCCCGCCACTTCACGGCAACCCTTATGGGACAGTCCTAACTCTAATATTAAAAACCTTACCATTTGTCAAGTGACATACATATGGACAAGACCCTAAGGGGTCTAGTTTCCAAAATGGTGTCACTTGTGGGGGGTTTCCACTGTTTAGGCACATTAGGGGCTCCCCAAATCGACATGGCTTCCTCTAATTAGTCAAACAAATTTTACATTCAAATAGTCAAATGGCGCTCCTTCCCTTTCAAACCCTGCCGTGCGCCCAAACAGTAATTTGCCTCCACATATGGGGTATCAGCGTGTTCAGGAGAAATTGCACAACAAATTTCATGGTGCAATTTCTCCTGTTATCCTTATGATAATGCAAAATTAGGGAATGAAAAACATTTTTTGAGGGAAAAATGTGAAAATTTCATTTTTACGGCTCAATATTATAAACTTCTGTGAAGCACCTGGGGGTGCAAGGTGCTCACCACACATCTAGATAAGTTCCCTAAGGGGTCTAGTTTCCAAAATGGTGTCACTTGTGGGGGGTTTCCACTGTTTAGGCACATCAGGAGCTCTCCAAACGCAACATGGCGTCTGCTAATTATTCAGACAAATTTTACATTCAAAAAGTATAATGGTGCTCCTTCCTTTCCGAACCCTTTAGTGCGCCCAAACAGTGGTTTTCCCTCACATATGGGGTATCAGCACGCTCAAGAGAAATTGCACAAAAAAAATTTGGGGTCCATTTTTTCCTGTTACCCCTGTGAAAATAAAAAAAAATTGGGTCTAAAGTAACATTTTTGTGAAAAAAGTTAAATGTTAATTTTTTTCTTCCACAGTCCAAAAATTCCTGTGAAGCACCTGAAGGGTTAATAAAGTTCTTGAATGGGGTTTTGAGCACCTTGAGGGGTGCAGTTTTTAGAATGGTGTCACTTTTGGGTATTTTCTGTCATAAAGACCTCTCAAAGTGACTTCAAATGTGATGTGGTCCCTAAAAAAAAAAAATGTTTTTGTAAATTTTGTTGGAAAAATTAGAAATCGCTGGTCAACTTTTAACCCTTATAGTTCCCTAACAAAAAAAAAATTTTGGTTCCAAAATTGTGCTGATGTGAAGTAGACATGTGGGAAATGTTATTTATTAACTATTTTGTGTGACATATCTCTCTGATTTAAGGGCATGAAAATTCAACGTTTGAAAATTGCAAAATTTTCAAAATTTTCACCAAATTTCCGATTTTTTTCACAAATAAACGCAAGTGATATCGAAGAAATTTTATCATGAAGTACAATATGTCACAAAAAAACAATCTCAGAATCAGGGGAATCTGTTGAAGCGTTCCAGAGTAATTACCTCATAAAGTGACAGTGGTCAGATTTGAAAAAATTGGCCCGGTCACGAAGGCAAAAACAGGCTCTGGTGCGAAGTGGTTAAATACCTTTGTTAACATGACAGCTGCATTTTCATTGCTCGTTCCGGTGGTTGAGCTGTGCTAACCGCCCATCGGTGAGCTCGTGAGGCGCCATTGGGTTGCCATGACAGCCGGGGATCTGCTGAAAATGAATCTGTCAGCAGGTTTTTGCTATTTTATCAGAGGACAGCAAGAGATGGAGGCTGAAACACAGAATTCAGGGATGTGTCACTTGTCAAAGTGCATCCTGTTGTTCAACTGTGAAGGATTTACAGATAAGAGGTTACAATGCAGGAATAGACCGGCTACGCCCCCTCCTGTGATAAGCAGCTCACTGTCTATGGACTTAGTACACAGAGAGCCTGTTGGGGGCGGGGTTAGCTTTCTCAGCTCTGCTGCATTTCTAAATCTAAAAGCCCTGATTGTGTGAGAACAGTTGCACCCAGTAATCTAAGTGATACATCGTTGGATTCAGCTTCTCTTTGCCTACATCAGGCTGCTGATTAACCCCTTCATGATCGGGTTATTGTCCATAGTTTTTTTTTTTTTTTTTTCTTTTTCTTCAGTTTTTTTTTTTACTCAACTTACAAGAGCCATAACTTTTATTTTTTTTCTTCGCTTCCACATAACCATGTGAGGGCTTGTATTTTTGCGGGACAAGTTGTACTTTTGAATGACGCCATTCCTTTCATCATGTGATGCACTGGAAAGCAGGAAAAATTCCAAGTGCATTGAAATTGCAAAAAAAAAAAAGATGCAATTCCACAATTGTTTTTCTGCTTTGTTTTACCATGTTTACTGTACAGTAAAACTGACCTGCCAATCTGATTCCAAACATTTATATTGTGTTTATTATTTAAATGGGTTAAAAAAAAAAAAAAAAAAAAAAAAAAAATTGTTAAAAACCCCAAAACATTTTGCTTGTGTTGCCATCCATCTCCTGAAACCTGTAACGTTTTCAATTTTTGGGATCTGTGACCGTGTGAGGGCTTGTTTTTTTTTTTTGGCACATTGAGCTGACTTTCTTACGAATACCATTTTGGAGTAGATATGTTTTGAACACCTATTGCATTTTCAGTGGCCAAAAACTACCCCAAAAGACGTAATTTGGTAGTTTGAAATTTGCGTTTACGCCATTTACCGTGTTTTTTTTTTTTATTTAATATTTTGATTGGGTTTTTACAAACGCAGCAATACCAAATAGGTGTACTTTTTTTTTGCTTTATTTTTAATGGGGCAAAAGGAGAATGATTTGAACTTTTTTGTATTTTTCTTTCATATTTTTCATTTTTTTTTTTAAAATTTTACTGTATTTGTTAGTCCCCTTAGGGGACTTGAAACTGATCATCTGATCGCTTGTACTACACATAGCAATGTATCGGCAATATTCGATGTGAAGGTGTACATGACTTTTAATACATAGGACCTCTCCCTGCCACCTCCCAATCCTCGGGAACCTTGTGTGGAGAGAGGCTAAAAAAAATATATAGCCATGTAGATATCCCTTTTAGAATCGCCATTATGGCATAACCTCACCCTGCCCCATTCTATTTTACACTTCAGGATTTTGGCCCGTGGGGAATAAAAAAAGGGCATAATGTTTATAAACCAACTATTTCAAGACAGTGTTCTGTACTTTTGCCCACTTGCAAGCTAGGTTCCAGCTTCCAAATTCACATTTCTTTAAACTTCTTCAGATCAGAAATGCGTTTCAAGCCCAATTTTCCAATAGTTAAGAATGTTTGTCTTCTTTTCCTTTGATTGGACTTATTAGGTCTCGGGGCCTGGGTGGCCTGGTTTCTAAATTGTACTCCTCCCTTATACATGTGGAAAAAATGCTTTGTTGGTTCTGGACAAATGGAAATCTAAGATGCCTTCTATAGATGGGGATATTCTATAATCTCATGTATATTTCCCACCTGCTATTAATAAGTTAACAGCTGTATATTATCCATCAGAGTTATATTACTCCAATAAGGTTGAGGAAAATTAAGCACGACGCCAAATGCCCAAGATGTAATTTTCAAGAAGCTTACTTCTGGCATATGATTTGGGATTGTCCAGTTATAAGATCCTTTTGGGGAGAGAGAATCCCCTTTCTCTCAACAATACTAAATATTGATATAGAATTGGACCCCTCTGTGTTTGTTCGGGATACTGGATGAAGAAAAGTGGCCACATTATTCACGTATGTTCCCCAGAGAATCTCTATTTTATTGCCACTCGGTGGATGGATAGACATTCTCCAAAATTTGCCATGTGGATTGAAATGATAAATTCGATATTGTCTTTTGAGTACATAATCTTCAAAAAATAGAAAATGTCCAGAGAAATTTGACAAAGTATGGAGATCATGGATCAGTTCCCCACAAGGATTTGAGATATTGAATGTTATTTTATTGGTTTTGAGAAGATACCATAATGTGTACATTGTAATCCTGGTTTGACTTGTGTAATTCCTATGGGAATTAATGTTACTGTTATGATTTTTCTGTTTACATTTTCTTCGATTAAATTTTTTTTTTTTTTTATTGCTGTAATGAATTTATTTTGTTTGCAGGACACAGAGTTTCCCGGCGTGGTCGTGAGGCCGATTGGAGAGTTTCGAAGCACCATAGATTATCAATACCAGCTCCTGCGCTGCAATGTAGATTTACTAAAGATTATACAACTAGGTCTCACCTTCATGAATGAAAAGGGGGAGTACCCACCGGGGACCAACACCTGGCAATTTAACTTCAAGTTTAATCTCACGTAAGTGTAATAATTAATAAAACGTGTCTAATTCCAATACACTGGATATTGTCATTCTTGCTCTAAACGGTCAGATAAGGCCCAGACCGACACTACACAACGAAGTGGATATGGCCTGGTCAGTCACCACTTCAGTGGGGTTGCAGGATGATGATGGCCTCTAAAACCCCTAAACTTAATAAGGGAGGGAAAAAACCCTAGATCAATAGTCTATAGATGTGATCGGGTGACGTGTGTGAAACCAATACACCCAACTTGGTCCAAAAAATAAAGGTTCTGCAGTGTGTCAGCATTGTGTTTCTTGCCTTGCAGAGAGGATATGTATTCTCAAGACTCCATCGATCTGCTGGCAAACTCCGGCCTTCAGTTCCAGAAGCACGAAGAAGAAGGTATCGACACGCTGACGTTCGCAGAGTTACTCATGACCTCTGGAGTGGTGCTGTGTGATAACGTGAAGTGGCTCTCATTCCACAGGTGAGGCTTGTGCAGCGTCTGTGTGCCACAGTATGACCACGCAATGGGTTTAAAGCCTCTACAGCATATCCAAGGGACAATGTTTAAGTGGTTAAACATTTCAGAGAACATTTACCAAAATCTGTTGGGTCCGGGGTCAAGCAATCAACAGGCGATGAGCAATGGCCGCCAATCAGTGTGCAGAGCTGTTCTGTTCTCTATATACCCTCCTCAGTAGATAACGACTGATTAGTGGCGGTGCCATTATTGACATCCTATCCTCCTATCCTGAGTATACGTCATCAATATCAAAGTAGTGAGCAGCCACTTTAAAACTAAAAATAGCCGTCTCCTGAACAACAGTGCCTCCCGACTTTCTTATAAACATGCGAACTCGGCTCAGCCAAATATGCAAGTCCAGTGGGTGGGAAATTTGCAAACCTGTAGCGAATGTGTCCTATTTCTACTGTTCTGTCCTTGTAGTCCAGTCATCTCATTGATTGTTTCTGTCCTCTACAGCGGATACGACTTTGGCTATATGGTGAAACTTCTCACAGACTCCCGGCTTCCAGAGGAGGAACACGAGTTCTTCCATATATTGAATCTTTTCTTCCCATCCATCTATGATGTAAAATATTTAATGAAGAGCTGCAAAAATCTTAAGGTGGGATATATAATCTTGTAGCTTTAGTATCATTTGTTTTCTAATGCTGACTTTGTGATTAGTAGTCCTGTGAGCGGTCCTACTTGGTGACTGACAGCTGCATGCTTATACAAGGTAGGTTGTCGGTCACTAAGGAGGGACCTCTCCCTGAATAGAT
The DNA here is from genome assembly GCF_046119375.1 of Phyllobates terribilis. Classification (NCBI taxonomy): domain Eukaryota; kingdom Metazoa; phylum Chordata; class Amphibia; order Anura; family Dendrobatidae; genus Phyllobates; species Phyllobates terribilis. The sequence continues at coordinate 142,262,642 of NW_027362770.1, forward strand.
TTGCAATTTCCTCTTAATGGTGATTACAGAAGATTACATAGTGGAACGTTATTGAAACGTGTTTTATTGACTCCTTTCTTGTACAGGGTGGCCTGCAAGAGGTGGCCGATCAGCTAGATCTACAGAGGATTGGTCGGCAGCATCAAGCAGGTTCTGACTCTCTTCTGACCGGCATGGCTTTCTTCCGTATGAAAGAGGTGGGCATGTGTCCTGTAACATCCAGAGTATCACTGCATCGGCTGGTAAAGTGTGTTGTATCCTGCACAGATCTTTGACAGCACAGAGAGGTCACTGACGTTACGTCGACAGAACTGCGTTTCTTTCTCTCTGCTCTTTTGACGGGGCGTGACTGCCAACGTCATGCTGATTGACAGCCGGCTCCCTGCGGCCTAACTAAGGGGAGTGCACTGTCATTCAACATGACATCAGCAGTCACGCCCCGTCGACAGGGCAGAGCGGAAGAAGAGCTGCTTCGTTGGCTTGGAGCAGCTGAATCGCTGGCAGGAGTAGACAATGACTGCTCTGCGCTGGCATTGGGTAGAAGAGGCAGCTAGTTAGTTTTTAGGCCCATAGTAAAAAAAAAAAAAAAAAAAAAAATAATGATAATGGTCCTGAATAACCCCTCTAATTGCGTGTTGATGTCCTGTGCCATAAATTTCTTAGATTTCTCCAGTTGCTTAGAACATGTACCCCCAAAAATAATTTGGTACGCTTTTTGTCTTTTTTTTTTTTTTCTGTTCCAGCTTTTTTTCGAGGACCACATTGATGATGCCAAATACTGCGGACGTCTATACGGGCTGGGAACAGGAGTTGCCCCCAAGTCGAGTGAGGAGGCAGAGGAGAAAATTAGCATCATGTCTCTCATCAACAATGGACAGCAATGAGATGTCATTTCCTTGGTCTCCTATCTCCTGACAATGTGCTACACCACCTTCCTATATTCTCCCACGTCTCGCATAGATTTGCTCGTCTCGGCCACGTCGCTTCCACAAAGGGCAATTTTTTTCCAAGGCAGCTGTAGATTAAACAGCTATCATAATGACTGTGTCTACACACATTGTGCCAGATCTGTCACGTATATACATTGTTTTAAAACTTTTACTCAGACGTCAGCATCTTACAAAAAGAAAAAAAATAAATATTTGCAAATGTAGTAATCGTCAAAAAAAAAAGGCCACTTTCCACACATGACCAATTCTGTGGGCTGTGGCATATAGGAACACATTAACCTTTCGCTCATTCTTGTGCAACGGCAAATATTTCCTTTGCTTTCAGTGTGGACTATTTAACTGGAGCATTGTGAGAATCGCATTGACCAGGTCAGTGTTTGTCCTCGTTGCTTAGCTAAGCACCTTTACCGAGGTTCTCCACTGTCGTCTCTTCTGGCTGCACCATAGCATAGACCATTGGCTCTTCCTTGGATTTGCAGTCCGATACAGATACATCTGCTTAGCCAATATTGTGGCACTTGAGAAGTGCTGTTGTTTCCTATCCAGGTACAGATATATCTACATATGATCTTTCAGTGGAGACCTGATTCTTTGACTGCAACCCCTGAAGACTTTGCAGGCGAAACCCCATTATAGTTCTTAACGCAGCATGTATTGCCTCCACCATGAAATTCAAGCGACTGTCTTCTAGAAGGTAAATCTGATACTGTCCCCACTTTGATCAATATATATATATAATGTTATGACCTTGGTCAAGTTTAAGTTATCCAGTCCTAGATGCCTTCTTAAAGTGAAATGCCTTCTTTTGTGACCAGTTCATTTTATTTCCATCCATTTACAATGCAAAAAGAAGCAACTTTTTTTTTAATGAAGACTTTTTGCAATCCCCTATTACTCTTGGCGACTGTATAAAAAGTGTTTAGTCAGTTTCTGCAGTCATATTGACAACCGACTGCCCCATGCTGCGCCTGCCTACCAGATGTACCCTTTGGCTGCAGGGGTCGGCAACCTGCAGCACTCCAGCTGATATGAGACTATAACTCCCAGCATGTCATGACAGGATGCTTGCTGGATGTTGTAGTTTAACAACAACTGGAGAGTCGCAGTTTGTTGACCTTTTAACTTGGCAGCAAAAGAAATTTATGGCTATAGGATCTGACTACATAGGGTTTGTAGTCTGTTGCCATGGAGACACATTAAAGCTGCGTACTGTTTTTTTTTTTTCCCACCAACTTCTCAGTTTATTTTTTTTTTTATTTTAGATGAATTGGAATAATACAAGGTGAACCTTCCCTTTTAATGTGAAGCCATCTAAATCTAGTGACCATGTGGGGTAAAGCCAGTGTGCCTGAAAATCTTTTGCCATGCTTCGTTGGTATCACACAGGGCTTCTTATGTCTCAAAAAATGTCAGTAGCTACCTGGAAATTCTTGGATTTTTTTTTTCTCTTACTGATATTAAATCAACAAAAAATACTGGCGGACTGTGTTATGTATTTAAAACTGCACACAGTCTCATTGTATGAAGAAACCAAATATATTGACTCCAATAAAAAGATTCTGACTCGCTGATGATGGTGTAATGAACCTAAAATGAATTGTATTTAATATTTCTGCTGTGCGGCTCCAATACCCAGAACAGATGTTTTATTTTTATTAGTGACCGATTTCTGATGCTTCGGCCTCCTCCTGCCATTTTATGCCCTTTTTAAAAAAAAAAATGGGAAAAAAAAAGGGTTAAAGGCCTTTTAATGTGGAATGTATGTATCCTTTATTTTTTTATGTATATTGTATCCCTGACATGAGAACAAACACTGCCCTGTTCCTTATGTCTCCCTGTAAAATAAAGAATATGTAATAAATAACTGAAAGCATTGGAAAAAAAAAAAAAAAAATCCCCAGCGTTCCCTGTAAATCTTGCGGTTTTTAATCCCAGCGGATTTTGTAATCCGTCTCCATTATTGTAAGCTGGAGTTTAAGACGCGTGTAAATATTATTTATGTTTTTAACTTGTAAAATAAAGATATTTCATTTTTGTTTTTTTTTTTTTAAGTAGAGACAATTTGTGTAGCAGAGACTAAATTTATAGATTCCTGTTTGGATTCTTGAGTCTCCCAATGTAGAAACAGATTTCCAACCCAAACTTTAAGAATAATAGTAAATCAGGTCAGTAATTTATATATATTTTTTTTTTTTCTAGTTGGTTGAATTGGTCAAAAATTGAAGGAAAAGTGGTTATTTTGTCTGTTGCCTTCAATTATTATTTTTACTATATTTTCTTTGTTTTTTTACTATTTTATTTTTACTTAAGCTATAGTAACATTTCTACTATAGTTTATTTTACTTATAATATAAAAAAAACTAAAACTATAGTAGAAATAAAATGGTAAAATAATAGAAAAATTATAAAATATAGTAAATTAAAAATGATATAGTAAATTAAATAAAAAAAGATATATAGTAAAAATTAAAGTATAAAACTTTTTATTCTGATGTCTATTTCTTGTTACCACTTTGTTTTTGTTTTGTTTTTTTAATATAAAACACCACCTACAACTAAATAAAAAAAAAAAAAAAAAAAAAAAAACTTACAATTTTTCTATGTAGAGAGAGATTGATAAACTTCTGATTTACTAATATTCTAGGTTTTATATTTTTCCAGTCTGGGGATAGCACAAGATAGAGGAGACGCTAAGTATAGAGATGTATAAGTGTTCTTGGATTTGGTTCAGTATTTTTATGTAAAGGGGAAAAAAAAATTGGAAATTCTGCTTGACTCATGAAAGCCTGAGAGTCCTTGCTTTAGCCGCCCACACTCCCCGTGACAGCTTTTCTTATATGAATCACTCACTGCATGGGCTGGGACAGGCTTTCACAGTCCTGCCAGAATTGCTTCAGCCTTTTCCATGAAATTATTGAGCTTGAATTATAGCAAATTTTAAATACACTCAAAATTGTTTGTACCCTTCTGGTAAAGTAAGAAAAACCCCTCGATGGTTGGTTGTAGAAATAACTTGAATTTGCAAGGTATTTTTCAATTTAAGTTTAACTTTAGTTGATATTAATGAAAAACAGACTTTGCTTTTGAATTGTGGTCCAACCAAACAATTAATGAAAATGGCCTGGATAAAAAAAAAAATATTCCTAGAAAAGATTAAAAATAATTTGACCAGAGGGCTGTGTTAAACTAAGGTGTCTACAAACTTGTAATCAGTCAGTCTGCCTATTTTACAGGGTGAAAAGTAGTCATTGTGCTGTTTGGTATCATTATGTACTAACCCATTGAACATGGCACAAAGAAAGCTAAGGAGAGAGTTGTCTGGCAATCAGAACTAAAATTTATAGAGAACCATTTTAAAGGTAATGGCTGTAAGACTAACTCCAAACAGCTTGGTTTTCCAGTCAGTTTCTGTGGTCATATTGACAACCGTCTGTCCCATGCTGCACCAGCCTACCAAATGTACTCTAGTAAGAGCTTCAGAAGTTTAAGGTCTGTAGGACTTCAGCCCACCTTCCTGGATGTGACCTCAAGAGAAAAATTTATGGGAGTTTGAGATGGATAATACGACTGGTAACCAAAAAGCCCAGAACAACTTCAAAGAGTTTAGAGGTGAATTCTAACGTCAAGGTCCATCCGTGACCGATTCCACCATCCGTCCCTGTCTTGGTCAAAGTGGACTTCTTGGAAGACGACTGAGGTGGAAACCACTGTTGAAAGCAAAGCATGAAAAAGCGAAACTGTAATTTGCCAAAATGCTTGACAAGCCCCAAAGCCTCTGGGAGAATGTTATTTGGACAGAGGAGACAAAGCTGGAGCTTTTGGCAAGTCACCTCAGGTCTATGTTAACAGATGCAAAAATGAACATTGTACCCACTGTGAAACGAGGAGGCTCGGTTATGCTTTGGGGCTGCTTTGCTGGTGTCGTGAATCTGTGGAGCGTACAATGAAATCTCAAGACTATTAAGGCATTCTGGAGCGAAGTGTACTGCCCAGTGTCAGAAAGCTTAGTCTGAGTCACAGGTCATGGGACCTCCAATAGGATAATAACCCAAAACACAGCTAAAAAAAAAAAAATAATCCAAGAATGGCTCAGAGCAAAGCATTTGGACTATTCTGAAGTGGTTTCTATGAGACCTGATCCAAGTCTTAATGAAGAAGAAGCTAAAACCCTACAGTCTGGAGAAGGCGCCTTCACTCCTGAGCCTTTTGCTCACGAGGAGTCAGCCAAAATACCTGTGGACGGGGGCAGAAATCTCATTGAGAGTTACGGAGATCGTTTGGTTGCAGTGATTGCCTCAAAAGGTTGTGCAACAAGATATATGTTCTGGGCATCAGCATTTTGTCCAGGCCGTTTTTTATTAGTTTTTCTTTGTTCTTTGGTTTGATTTTCGTTAGTTGATATGCAGTAAAGGCAAATAAAAAGTTACTTTTGTCAGCTTCAAGTTATTTCAGTGACCATTGTAGCCGTTTCTTAGTTTAATGGAAGGGTACCAACAATTTTGTCCACGTTTCATCCCCGAGCTTTGCGTCACTTTGCAGCCTTGAGAATTAATAATTAGATTTATTTTGATTAAGTTTTGAGTCTTTTTTTTTCTTAATGGGTCTCCCAATTGATATAATGTAAGTTTTAGGGCAGATGTGCTTGTTATACAGAAAGATAAGCTGTGCGGGTGCAGCGCTTCTCAGCTGCAGGGCATGAACATATGGGTCTTCAGTAGGGTACCAGTGTTTGTTCTGTCATTGCTCGTTACTACTTTATCTGAGTTATGTCAGACGCATGGTACGATCTGCCCATTTTAAGGCTCCAGCATGGGTAAAGATGGCACAATGGATGCAGATCCTGTAAATTAAAGACAGCCAAGTGGTTGTACCAATATGCAGGAATGGCCTTGAAGTGTATATAGATGGGAGATAATGCATAGGAGTGATGTGAAGATATCCAGTGCCATTGACAACACTAATGAAATCAGGGACTAGGGCTGCTGTGTACCCTTCATTTCATGATGTCATAAGTGGAGATGTGGTTGACTGTGACATCACAAAGGGCTTTGGTCCTATACATGCAGATTACAGATTGCCATGTTGGATGCCCATGGATTCAGTTAAGGCTCTGTAGACTGTGGTGGTGTAAACTTGGCAGGAATGTGGGACATATACTGGTGGGTCCTATATTGGGCATCTGAGGAAACCAGTGTTAACATCACGTGAAGGGGGGGGGGGGGGGGGGGGTATTGTGTCTTGACTGTTACTGCTTGTGACATCACTGCTATGTTACTTCCTAAGACAGCCTAAATTTTCCTTCAAGCCTCTGTAATCTTGGCTCACGGCTCTGCATCTTATCTAGTAGCAGCCTGTGCCAGAATTGCTCTCCCTTCCCAGACACTACAGAGTCTGTGTACATGATGCATCTTCTGCCTATCTCTCTTGCCTTCTGCTTGTGATAGATTTAATCCTGTCAGCTCTTACAAGCAGAAGACAGGTATGAAGTGGCATCACATAAGATAAACTGAAGATTCTCCACACCGATCTCAGATAGTATAGGCAGAGGAGAATTATAACTGCAGCTGGTCATTATATGCATTAACCTATTGTATCACATGACATTCAGAAGTTATACATTATTTAAAAAAAAATAACTTACACACACATTGGCTTTTGAAGAACAAAATTTTATTTTTTTGGTATAAAATGTGAAATTTGTTGAGAACAAAAGTATGAATCCACACTCAATAGAAGCCAAAAATCTAAATTAATTGAGGACCCTGATTCCTATTCACTCTGCATATCAAAATAAAAAAAATTGAAATTTCAGATGGATCCAATTCGAGTGTATTTCATCATGGCACCTCCCAATGTGAATCAACAGTGTGCATGACTCCTATATGCCTTTATGTACTCCTAACAAAGTCTGGTCTTGCTCCTGATGATACCGTAGATGGTGAACTGGGGGATCTTGTCCCAGACCTGGATCAGGCCATCAGTGATCTCATGGACAGACTGTGGTGCTACAAGGCTCCACTGATAATGTCCCAGAGGCTCTCAACTGGATTAAGATCTCAGGAACATGAGGGCCAGTTAATTGCCTAAAAATCTGAGGATTTTATCTTGGTATCTAATAGCAGTCGATACGGTTTGCTATCACAGAAATTGCTATGCCTCGCCAAACCATCCTTGGCCCAAGGCCGAACTGGTCATCCTGGGGATATCACAATGTTCACTATGGTGACTCCAGACTTTCATGTGCCCAGTGGAAACCACCTCTCCGCTGTGAAGAGAATTGTGCCTTCACTGGAAACCTGCCAATCAAGATGTTTAAGGTTAGGCTGTGAGCACAGGACGTCATGGCCACATGTCACCTTCATGGAGTCTTTCTGTTCAAGGAAGATGCACACTTATGGAGGTTGTTTTATAAGGCCGTGACAGTGTTCTTCATTGCACAACTGAGAAGATACCGGTCTGGCTGGTGGCCTGACGTCCTTCCACGGCCCTGTCCATCTCTCATGTGCCGACGCCCTTCTATGGCCCTGCCCAGTTCTCGTGTGCTGACAACTTTCTACAGCCCTGTCCATCACATGTTCCGACACCCTTCTATGGCAATTGTCCATCTCTCATGTGCTGACACCCTTCTACGGTTGTGTCCATCTCTCGTGCTGACACCCTTCTGCTGTTCTGTCCATCTCTCGTGTGCTGGCTAATTTTCTAATATCTGCTCCATGCTCTTGAGACTTTGCTGGGAGACACACAAAACCTTATGGAGACAAGAATGGATGTGCTACCTGAATGGGCTTTAGATAATGTTTCATACTACAGGTAGTAACAGAGACACGAGCAAAACCAGAGAAGCATCAGTCTGGAAGGATCAGGAGAGGACTTGTCTGTGGCCACCACCTGCACCATCCCGTTTCTTCTCCAGAGCACGTTTGTCACTTTCATTTGTACCAAAGCTGGTGACACTAATTCACAATCTTCAACTTTTTGACAAATTGGCCTAGACACTGGTTTTAAAGTGGTTTATCAATCAAATATTTTGGACTGCGCTCTAAGGGCAGGTTTATACTAGCTCACGGTGGACATTGGATGGCAACATGTTTGCCGATCCGTGATTATTTAATAGCCTATGTAGAAAAGGCTGACTGCATTTCTTATGCTGCCATTGTTCTCGACTGCATGTTCTATTCCCATAGGACAAAGTGCTGCCGAGAACAATTATTTGTAAACCAGCTTGAAAGTAATTTCACCGACGAATGTGCAAATAGCCTCTTCAGAGAGGAAGAGTAATTGGACTCTAGCATCCACTATTGGGTTTAGCAATCCTAAAAGTCGATATCAACTCTTTAATGAGTCTTGTCCCATGACTTAAGCTAAAAAGCCAATCCTAAAACTCCATTTGCAGACACGTGTTTCGGGGTGTTTTCCCCTCATCAGTGCAAAGCAGAAGATCTGATTTGGCTGTATGAGACGCCCCCGACTGGGTGTCTAAGTTGGAACGTTTCTACCAAGCCGGTGTAAAAGAGACTTATAGGCCATGCAATGTTCCTCAGAGAATTTAAATATGCAAATAGGCTTTTCAGAGAGGAAGTGGAGGAACTCTAGCGCCATCTATTGGACGAATGAGCGTTTTTTGCTTGTTTGTTGAGCAACTGGCAACTGTTCGGTGACAACAGCCAATGTGTATGCACCCGAACCCTCTATAGATCGATCTATAACCACATAATGGAAGACAAACAGCGACAACTTAGACTTTTTGATATTTATTTGAGAAAAAGAAATTGCAAGTCTTCCTTGGCATGACAGTAAAAATGTGTACACAGAACATATAGTACAATTAGGTCACAGTGTCATTTCTATGAATATATTGGTCATATGCCCGGTACACACAGGTACAGGGAGGACATGGCCCACGTAACTGACCAGAATACTTTTCGCCCACTGGGACAATTTCTTAAGTAATGAATGCAATGTACATATGTATTTTTCCAAGCTGTGATTGGTATCTGCATCATCCTCCGAAAATATCAAAAGTAAAACAGGCCTATTACTCTGAAATATTAGGAATGAAATGTGCACTTAGCCTTTAGTAAAAGTAAAACAGCCACTTTGGTCTTCAAGGGGTTAACCGCCACCAGTTTTTTTTTTTTTTTAGAATTATTACTTAAATGTATGCCCTTGGGCCTAAAAATGATTTTTACAATTGGGTTTCATTACAAATTTTGCATTGTTTGCCTTATGTAACCTTTGTTTTGAGCTATTGCCGTCCATTTTGTTTTTACAGGATCTTTGTTTCTCTTCCCATTCAACTTTGATGTGGTCATAAATCAGACCACACATTGACAGATAAAAGTTACAATCGCTCTGTTGGATTTCAATAAGGTCCCGGCGCTCATGCTCTGGTGAATTTGTCTTTGATTCAATCAGTTGATAGGATGCGTTTCAGTCCATCACAAGCTGGGCTGAAACGCATCCTGTCACTTGCTAGCTGCCCATTACAGCACACAATGGAGGCAGTCGCTTTTTGTCGAGACAATTGCTTAAAATCAGTCTTTGACATAGTCGGTGCAAGTCTGTGAAACACAGCGACTGCATCGGCTCAGTGCGCTGTAGTCAGGATGTCACTGCTGCAGCCTGTCCTCAAAATCAGAGCGCAGCAGCAGAGAGGTAGCACTGGACCTGCAGTAGTAGACGTAAATCCCACCAATGAGATCTGCATCTTTCTTGAGAACGGGGCCCCAATCAGTGGAGGGGTGGCAGATTTCCTATACAAAGTAATGGGAATTCTGATCATATCCCTACCGGCAGTGGCGAGCGTGTCAGAGCCCCATTATCAATCTGATCACATCCCCACTGGCAGTGGCGAGCGTGTCAGAGCCCCCGTTATCATTCTGACCACATCCCCACCAGCAGTGGCGAGTTTATCAGAGCCCCCGTTATCAATCAGATCACATCCCTACCGGCAGTGGCGAGCGTGTCAGAGCCCCTATTATCAATCTGATCACACCCCCTCCGGCAGTGGCGAGCGTGTCAGAGCCCCCATTATCAATCTGATCACATCCCCACTGGCAGTGGCGAGCGTGTCAGGGCCCCCGTTATCATTCTGACCACATCCCCACCGGCAGTGGCGAGCGTGTCAGAGCCCCCATTATCAATCTGATCAACCCCCCCCCCACAACGGCAGTGGCAAGAATGTCAGAGCCCCCGTTATCATTCTGACCACATCCCCACTGACACTGGCGAGCTGTGAATACAGACTATCCTATTACTGAAATTAGATGACAGTTGGTGCTCATAAGGTTCTATGGAGAATTGTGCCTCTAGCTCCTCCCCCCATAGACTCTTATGAGCTCCAACTGTCATCTCCTATTTCAGTGACACTGAATACAGATTTTACTGAAATGAGAATGGATGATCAGTCCAGAGACCGAGAGATAAATGTAACATACGAGCGGAGCTTTCCAGGTGCATATGACGAACATACGCTAAAGCTGCGCAGTGTGAAAAGAGCCAGACACAGTGGACGGACATAAACCCTGTCTATATAAATAGAGCAGACCCTTATTTCTTATCTCATACAACACCTTTAAAGGGACGGTCCATCTTTGTGACTATTTTAGTGTTCCAGTGCAACAAAAATTAAAAACGGAGCCTGTCTGCACATATCCCCGTACCGCCCAATCCTGCCGTCACACTCCCATCTGTCCCCTACGTCTTACCAATCTACTGTCAGCAAGAAGTAGGGGACAAATGGAAGGCAATATGATCAGACTACACAAGATTTCTTGAGATCCATTAGTCAGCATGGGACCTGTAAACACAAAACGGTAGGAATTGTTTACATTTTTTACTAAGTGCATGTATTTTTTGGCTCAAAATATTTATTTGTGCAATTGAATTTCTTGAAAAATTTTGCACCGTTAGCCTCTGCGTTGCACTGTTTATTGCTGGTTGTAGAGTGAGTTAACTGAGAATCTGTCAGCGAGCTTGTTCTGACGGGATCATTTATAATGCTTGTCTTCTTTCTTCTTTTCTTACATTCCAGCTGATTTTTTACTGAAAAGGTGAATACAGACTTTTTCATTACTGAATGGAGAACTGTGCCTCAAGCTCCTCCCTCCATAGACTCTTGTGAGCTCCAACTGCCGTCATCTCCTATTTCAGTGACACATTTAAAGTGGTCATAATTCAGCTGAGAGGAGTAAGCTCTCCTTTCAGAACGAGCTCACTGACAGATTCTCACTTAACTCATTTTGCAACCAGCAATAGAAAATGCCACAAAAAAAAGCTATAGAAGGCAAAGGGTGAAAAATTTTTAATGAAGCCCAATTGCAGAGATCATTTTTATTCAAAAATACATGCATTTAAGTAATAAAAAATAATGCAAGAAATGTTGCAATATGTTGGATGAGTGCACTTTAAATTACAGCTTCATGGGAATGATGATGCAAGGGATCCTTGGCATTGAGCGGCATCACTGCTGTTATACGGAGTGGCCCTTAAAGCTATAGTGCTGCATATTCCATGCATCCTAAGGCCTCGGTTAGACCATTACAGTGGTTGGAGCATAGTCCATAACCCAGATACACAGAGCGGATGGATGACTATAATATGCAGCTTCTAGGAGAAGCAAAGGCAGCTGATGGATGCCGGCACTAGTGCACTGGTTATTGCAGGCCTAGAAGCAGTAATAAGCCAAGTCCTAAGCTTAGTCTTTAGGCTGCGGCCCTTGTAATGATGACATAAATTTGCTGGCTACTTTCTGGTGGTCCGGGGACCCGGAGCCGTGCTGCTGCAGGAGACTCCTCGCCTGTCCGTGCACAGAAGGGGTCAGCTTAGAAGATGGAAGGTGAAGTATGACCAGGCAGCTCTCCAGGACATCGGGGAACGGCAGCACCTGCAGGAAAATAATGACACCAACAGTTACAAGGGGCGTTCATTAAAGATTTCCCCTGACCCACTTCTATTTATCACAGGATGCTGAAGCTTCACATGTGTAATGATATAAGTCTCTAGAGGTTACCTGCCTATTTGCAACTCAGAACTGATAACGGTCTTGATTTTACAGGTGCTGAAGTGGTGTGAGGTTTGATAATGGACTCGGTAAAATACAGAGCAGTCATCAATTTCCTTTACTTGAAAGGCCGCACACCAAAGGAGACGTTCGATGAGGAGTCCTCACCATAAACCTCTTTCATCTCATCATATGATGTAGTCAAGAACTGGCATCGTCAATTGAATTGGGGTCGGACTTCGGTGCAAACAGCTCCAATTCCAGGGCGACCCCACACTACTATTGATGAACACACCAGCAAGTGGAGGTTGCCATTTTGGAAAATCGCCACGTAACCATTCACCACCTAGCCCAAAATGTCAAGATTAGTGTGGGGTCCGTGGAAAAAAAATCATCCAAGACCATGTTCACATGCATAAGGTATCCGCTCGCTGGGTTCGCCGGCTGCTCACACCTTTCCAGAAGCAGGAACGAGTCGAATGCTCTCAGGCTCTATTGACGATGTGCCATGGATACCAGGAGGACGTTTTCACCAGACTGATCACACAGGGTGAAAGCTGGGTCCATCACTATGATCCTGAGACTAAAGTCCGGTCGATGCAATGGAAGCATCATGACTCACCGTCTCCAAAGAAGACACGTGCCCAACCCTCGGCAGGCAAGGTCATGCTCACAGTATTTTGGGACCAGCATGGAGTAGTATTGATGGATTTCCTAGCAGAGGGTACCATGATCACTGGGGCATACTATGCTTCACTGCTGCGGAAATTGCGGGAGGCCACCAAAACCAAGAGACGTGGCATGCTCACCAAGGGTGTCCGCCTTCTGCAAGACAATGCACCAGTTCACAACTCACATGTTACCCAAATGGAAGCTGCTCCTGTGGCTCTGAAATTCTACCGCATCCCCCTTATTCACCCGACCTCGCACCATCGGACTTCCATCTCTTTCCAAAAATGAAGTTAGTTTTGAAGAGCAAGCATTTTCCAGATGATGAGACTCTGATTTCCGAAGTCACAAAGTGGCTTTTGGAGCAACCTCTCGACTTCTGCAAGCGAGGTGTTTACAGCTGCTTAAAGAGATGGGAGAAGTGTGTGTCCCTAGGTGGCATCTATGTAGAGAAGGACTAATAACTGCCAAGCTTCACTGCTCTCAGTCCACAGGAAGTGAGTCAGGGGAAATCTTTAATGAACGCCCCTCGTATCTAGGGTCATATATGGAAGCCCCGTGGTGACGTAGTATGGCTGCCATGCGAGCTGACTACATTTAGTTTGCTGTCAAATGAATAGGTGGCTGTATAATACAAGACGAGACAAAACTCACAGAGCAGAAGATCAAGTGCCTTTACTCAGTATATTATCTGCAATGATTTAAAAGGTGGCAAACACTGCCCTTTACTAAGGCTGACCTCATATTCAAAACCCCTTTCAAAAGGGATATTCCCATCTCCAAGATCCTATCTCAATATGTAGTAGGTGTAGTAATAATAATAATAATATTAGCAAATACCTCCAATTAGAAATGTAGTATAGTTCTTCTGTTCCGCTATGTCACTTACCCCAGGTTCACGGCATTGCAGGACCTTACGTATCTATGGTTATGACCACTGATATAGTGACAGTTAGTGGCTGTAACAATGGATACCTAACAGCTAACTAACTCACTATATCAGTGGTCATAACCATGGATACCTAAGGTCCTGCAATGCCCTGCACATGAGGAAAGAGACATAGTGAATCAGGAAATTATACTAAATTTCTAACTGTAGGTATTTGCTAATATTATTATACCTACTACATATTGGGATAGGATCTTGGAATACGCCTTTAAGTTCTATTTATTAAAGCCATTGTCAAGGCTTATGATAGTAAATGACCCATCGCCCCGCACCCCCATCAATCAGATCATTTCAGCTCTGGCGGTGGCCGGTATAATCAGTGAATGGAGCCGGTACCGCTCCATATACGTTGTGGTGGCCGTTGCCAGATATTGCAGATCAGCTCCTACTGAAGTGAATAGGAGCTGGGGTGCAATTTTCAGCAACGGCCACTATACAGTATCTGGAGATGTGCTGTTTGGCATCGCCGGAGCTGAAAAAAACCTAATCTGTGGGTTCTGGGTATCTGATATTGATGACCAAACTCGGACTGGCCCACAGGAAAACAGGAGAATCCTCCGGTGGGCCCCCCATGCAGGAATGGACTCTCCACTGCACCTATATGAGAAGTAGTTAGCACAATACGTTTGTTTCACTATGTACAGAGAAGGGCATCATCTCAACCTTCATTTAATAAATGTTCCCGTAAATTTGTGGCAAATTTGTGAATAATGGTAATGTGATATTTGCATGTAGCTGGGCAGTGGGCCACCAGAGTCAATGATACTGGTGGGCCCTTGGCATCCCAGTCCGGCACTGTTGATTACCCTTTTAAAACTGAGCCACTTTAAAAAGTTCCTCTTACCTTTAAGTATTCAGGGAATTCCGCCAGTTTATGGTTGGCTGTGGAAAGCTTCTTCATCAGCTCCGTTAGTGAGACCGGATTTGGGTTAGAGCTGTGAACACGACAAATTGGCAATGAACGTCGGAGCTTATGGAGATAGTAATAAGGGGCGTCTCATAGTCTACTCACGTCTGGCTCTTGCCGTCAGGACCAGTCTCTGGTGACGATATTGGGTTAGAGTCCGAGTCTTGGTCAAGTTCTAGAGAAGTGTCCTGGATCTGCCGGTTCCTCTGATGCAGCTGGATCATCTCCCGGAGAGCTTTCTGGACATCCGCAATCTCCCGCTGTGCGTTTTGGAAGCCGATGTGCAGGTCGGATAACAGCACCCCAAAGTCACTCAGGATTTCAGCCTCCTCTCCTGGGGCAGCAAGACCTGCATCTTCTCCAGAAGAGATCTCCATCTTCACTTCTGACTGGTTCCACCACGTTTCATACAGCTCGATGTAAGCGAGGAACGCCTGCACGCTGTCGCACGCCGCCACGCTCTCTTTATTCTCTGAGCTGAGGTTCCCTCTTAAGTCATCGCAACCTGAGAACAAAGGAAAAGAGATTTCATGTCTTACAACACGGACTGCAAAATAAGATGAAGAAATATGGTTATTTACATAAAAGTGCAAAGACTGAAAAAAGGTGCTTATTCCTCTCTCCCCTTTGAGAACACATGCACGCTAGGCCGAGCAGAGCGTGCATGTGTATAGAAATACTTGATTGACAGGTATGTACGTTATATCGCCACCTGTAGGTCACATGGTGGACAGCAGGTTGGAAATAAACCGCCAATTGCAGAAACAGTGCGACTTTGGATTGGGTACAATCCTTACCTTTTGGAATCAGCAGCTTGGAAATTTCTTGCATTAATGTGAACTGTCCTGCCTGATGACAGCGGGACAGGGCGCGGAGTAATGCTGGCGCCATCTCATCCCAGTTCTTTGATAAGTAGCACAAAGCAGACAGCGCCACCTCATGGGCGATGTGGAGCAGCAGCTGTGTGATTAGAAACAAATCAGGATAAGTGATGAAAATTCTTGCACTTCTTAAAAATTATCCTGGCCTTCTAAACTGATCCGTTCTATTATTTCATGGGCGCCCACGGAAAGGAATGACTGTAAATAATGCCACATTTAGCCAGTGTGGTGTAATAATGCTAATATTAGCAAATATCTCCAATTATAGATGTAGTATAGTTCTTCTGATTCGCTGTGTTGCTTACCCCATGTGCAGGGCATTGCAGTAGCTGATTCGCTATGTTGCTTACCCCATGTGCAGGGCATTGCAGTAGCTGATTCGCTATGTTGCTTACCCCATGTGCAGGGCATTGCAGTAGCTGATTCGCTATGTTGCTTACCCCATGTGCAAGGCATTGCAGTAGCTGATTCGCTATGTTGCTTACCCCATGTGCAGGGCATTGCAGTAGCTGATTCGCTATGTCGCTTACTCCACGTGCAGGGCATTGCAGTAGCTGATTCGCTATGTCGCTTACTCCACGTGCAGGGCATTGCAGTAGCTGATTCGCTATGTCGCTTACTCCACGTGCAGGGCATTGCAGTAGCTGATTCGCTATGTCGCTTACTCCACGTGCAGGGCATTGCAGTAGCTGATTCGCTATGTCGCTTACTCCATGTGCAGGGCATTGCAGTAGCTCAGTGTTTCCCAAACCCCATCCTCACGGCCCCCCACAGGTCATGTTTTCAGGATCTCCTTAGTATTACACAGGTGAGAGAATTCCTGATGCCTTGATGATACTTCAATCACCTGTGTAATACTAAGGAGATCCTGAAAACATGACATGTGGGGGGCCGTGAGGATGTGGTTTGGGAAACACTGCAGTAGCTGATTCGCTATGTCGCTTACCCCATGTGCAGGGCATTGCAGTAGCTGATTCGCTATGTCGCTTACCCCATGTGCAGGGCACTGCAGTAGCTGATTCGCTATGTCGCTTACCCCATGTGCAGGGCATTGCAGTAGCTGATTCGCTATGTTGCTTACCCCACGTGCAGGGCATTGCAGTAGCTGATTCCCTATGTCGCTTACCCCATGTGCAGGGCATTGCAGTAGCAGATTCGCTATGTTGCTTACCCCATGTGCAGGGCATTGCAGTAGCTGATTCGCTATGTCGCTTACCCCATGTGCAGGGCACTGCAGTAGCTGATTCGCTATGTCGCTTACCCCATGTGCAGGGCATTGCAGTAGCTGATTTGCTATGTTGCTTACCCCACGTGCAGGGCATTGCAGTAGCTGATTCCCTATGTCGCTTACCCCATGTGCAGGGCATTGCAGTAGCTTAGATATCCATGGCTACGACCATTTATATAGTGAGTTAGTTGTTGGTGGTCGTTACCATGGATACCTAAACTACTGCAATGCCCTGCACATGGGGTAAGTGACATAGCGAATCAGAAGAACCATACTACATTTCTAATTGGACGTATTTGCCAATATTATTATAATTATACCTATTACATACTGGGATAGGATCTTGGAGATGGGAATACCCCTTTAACTCCAAAAGGCCAGAGTCATTTTTTTTGGTTTTTGTGTTTTTTCTCTCCCTTCTTCCAAGAGTCATGACTTTTATATTTTTCCAGTGACATTGCCATAGGCGGGCTCTTTTTTTTGGGGGGGACGAGTTGTAGTTTTCAATGACACCATAATGTACTGGAAAATAGAAAAATAAATTCCAAATACAGTAAAATGTAATAAAAAAAGATAAAATAATGCTCAAAATTTTTTGGGTTTTGTTTTTATAGCAGTATAAATGACTAGGTACCATGATTCTTTAGGTCAGCAGGATTACGGCGATACCAAACATATTTGGTATTTAAGTTTATTTTATATTTTAATGGTTAAAAAATATTTAGAACTTTCTGATTTTTTTTTTTTTATTTTTTAAATGTGGTTTTGGCTCCCTTTTCCCCACAACTTTGTATATTTTCCATTGATGGAGCTGTAGGAGGGCTTGTCTTTTGCGTGTCAAGCCGATGTTTTTAATGATACCATTTTGGGGTACCTATGATGTAATGATTGCTCTTTTGAGGGAGAATTGCAGATACAGAAAGATGCAATTCTGGTGTTTTGATCTATTTTTTTTCCCCGTTTTGGCAATGTATCTTATGAAATAAATCTGTATATTTTATTAGTGCAGGCAATTATATACCAAATATGATTTTTTTTTAATTTCTATTTTACTATTTACATTTGGAGAAATGGGGGTAATTTAAACTTATTTGCTTTTTTTTTTAAAATATTTTTTTATTTAATGTTTTTACACTTTTAACTCAATCCTTTAGGGGATTTAAAAGGTTAAACTAATAAGATCTGAGCTAGATCCGATCGCATCAGTTAGGGTCGGGCACCAGCTATGGGAAACAGCCGGCACCCATGGCTCTTCTCTTGATCCTACGTCATACAGTGATAGCGCACAACCACCGTACATTTATTGCAGTTGTCGCTAAGGGGTTAATCTGAGAAAATTGTCTTGTTGAGTTAAAACCTATAAAAAAAGGGTTTTCCAAACTTATAAAGTGACAGCATATAGGTAGAACCCGGCACAGCCAGCAGCGCCGCTGTGCAGGAGAAAAGACACCAGCGCTGCTGTGCAGGGAAACACGACACCAGCGCCGCTGTGCAGGAAACACGACACCAGCGCTGCTGTGCAGGAGAAACATGACACCAGCGCTGCTGTGCAGGAGAAAAGACACCAGCGCTGCTGTGCAGGGAAACACGACACCAGCGCCGCTGTGCAGGAAACACGACACCAGCGCCGCTGTGCAGGAGAAACATGACACCAGCGCTGCTGTGCAGGAGAAAAGACACCAGCGCCGCTGTGCAGGGAAACACGACACCAGCGCCGCTGTGCAGGAAACACGACACCAGCGCCGCTGTGCAGGAAACACGACACCAGCGCCGCTGTGCAGGAAACACGACACCAGCGCCGCTGTGCAGGAAACACGACACCAGCGCCGCTGTGCAGGAAACACGACACCAGCGCTGCTGTGCAGGAAACACGACACCAGCGCTGCTGTGCAGGAAACACGACACCAGCGCTGCTGTGCAGGAAACACGACACCAGCGCTGCTGTGCAGGAAACACGACACCAGCGCTGCTGTGCAGGAAACACGACACCAGCGCTGCTGTGCAGGAAATGTGGCACCCCAGGGGTCTGGTTTCCACAGTAACAGCAATGTTATGTCTGAGAGCAGGTGGGAGGTCTCTTGGTCAGGAATCCTATGCATGCCACACCTCCTGCCCAGTCCTGGGAGGGGAAGAACTTCCCCTATATAAACCTGGGGCTGAGGCAGGGTTAGGAAGTTCAGAGGGAGAGTTCAGCCAGGGGGGGCTGACAGGGAGCTGTGGCTCCGGCTGGGCCCAGCTCCTGGGCCATGCCAGAAGTAGAGACAGAGAAGAGAAGCAGCTATGGGAAGAAACAACAGGAGCTCTGTGGGAGCAGTGTTACAAGGAGTCAGGGGCTGGCAGCTGCAGAGCTCGCCCTGACTGAGAAGATTTCTTACCGGACCCGGAGTCCGAGGCTGTGGGGACTAACTCCTACCCAGCAGCAGAATCCGTCAGGCAGGGGATTGCAGGTCCTCTGGCCAAGAAACCCGAAGGCACGGTCACACGCGTGGGACCAGCACCGCCGTCGTGGAGCGGAAGCCACTAGAAGGCCCCGAGTCACCGGCCATACGGGTGAGCACCACACGGTACACTCAGGGACGTGAGCTACTTTTACCCGCCTCTAGCAAGGTAGCCAGAAGAGTACAATTAGTTGGGGAGGCCTACAACTCCGCCTGGCCAGGGGAGATCCCATCTGCTCAAAGACTGACCAGGCCCCGATCGCTAGCCAGTACTCCGGGAGGGTCTATCTTTATCACCAGTAAAGACCCTGAACTACACCGCATCGTCTCTGAGTGGTTCCTGCTACCCCCATCATCCACGTCGGCTGCCCTGAGGCCATACCCCTCCCGTTGGGGGTTATACCATCCACGCTGCACAATCGTACCACCGGCCTCAGCGGTCTGCCCTGCAGCGGCAGCTCCATAGCTGCATTCAACGGGTGGCGTAGTCGTCCAACATCTACCGCTAATACAGCGCCACTTAGTCTGACTCCCTGGGCACGGACCGGATCACCGCCACGAGACTACAACCCTCAAGAGATCCGGCTCCGGGTAAGCTCCCGCGTGCGCAACGCAGCGTGACACAGGCCCAGGGGCGCGTCAACTTTTGGCGTAGTCGGCAGGATTTCGTGCCCGCAACCACCAGGTACTGCGTGCCTGAAAAAAAAACTGTTCAAACTTACCTGTGGTGAAGATTCCTGCCATCCGGCGCCATCTTCCGCTTCCTTCCCGCCATCGGTGGAGTTTTCCCGCCATCCGGCGCCATCTTCGGCCTTCTTCCCGCCATACGTGGAGTTTTCCCGCCATTGGACGCCATCTTGAGGACGCCGCGCGGGAAGAAGAGGGGCGTGGACTCCGAAAGCGCGCGAGAACTGAAGCCCCGCCTCACGTCCGGACGTTGCGTAAGGTCCTGGAAGGAGCCCAGCAGATGCCGACGTCACAGGAGCGCGACGGAAGGTCCTCAACCCTGACGATCCACTGCGGAGCCGCGGCCTACGGAAAAGGATCATCGCAAGGTAGGCCACGGTCCACTAGGGGGGAGAAGGATGCCGGATACGGAGGAGAGCTTCACCGCTTCAACCCCCGCCAGTGCCGCCGCTGTTGCGGTCATGCCTTTCACCATGCCCTATATCCCGGGGGCAGCCTGGCTACCCCAGTACTCAGGGGAGTCACATACCCTGCATGACTTTAGAGAAAAGCTGGATAGCCTCTTCCAGGTGTACCCCCTCACAGAGGAGCAAAGAGTGAGCGTCCTGGTGGCCCAATTAACCGGGGCAGCCCAAAGGGAGGTAAAGTCCTGGCCACCTGGGGGGAGGACTGTCGCAGAGATACTAACCCAGCTAACCGAGGAGGAGCTGCAGTACTACCAATACGAGGAAAGCCAAAAGGACCCGGACGGGTCTGAGGACTACCCTCAGGAGGGAGCACAAAGAGGACATAGCTACTGAAGGGAAGTAGCGTGAATAAAGAGCTGTAAATAGTTACCCGTAAGGGTACAAGGACTGCTGCTAATTAAAATATGGTCCCCGTTGGGATTAGTGAATTGTTCCCCATGTGCCCCTATCTTAAACCAGGCTGAGGACTGTGAGCAGCCATTCCTTATCCCCACTGGCCGAGGACTGAAAGCGGCCATATCCTGTAAATAATTATGTGTTTCTAGTAATTTATGGGAGTCTTTGGTGGATTTACCGGGAATCCTTTGTACATAGTTGGAGCGTAACCCAGGACGGACTAAAGACTGTTAAGGACTCGGGGCAGGACAGACCCCTACCTGGTTACGTCTCCCTGTTTTGGTGAAATGGACACCTTGCTTTTCTTCAAAAACTGCACCCGGTTGCGGACACGCCGTGACCATCTTTATATGTTTTTCTTATTGTACTATTATTGTTTATACCTTGTTATGTTTAAAAATATGTTTAGTCCCGGAGTACTAAATTTCACTAGGGGGGAATGTGGCACCCCAGGGGTCTGGTTTCCACAGTAACAGCAATGTTATGTCTGAGAGCAGGTGGGAGGTCTCTTGGTCAGGAATCCTATGCATGCCACACCTCCTGCCCAGTCCTGGGAGGGGAAGAACTTCCCCTATATAAACCTGGGGCTGAGGCAGGGTTAGGAAGTTCAGAGGGAGAGTTCAGCCAGGGGGGGCTGACAGGTAGCTGTGGCTCCGGCTGGGCCCAGTTCCTGGGCCATGCCAGAAGTAGAGACAGAGAAGAGAAGCAGCTATGGGAAGAAACAACAGGAGCTCTGTGGGAGCAGTGTTACAAGGAGTCAGGGGCTGGCAGCTGCAGAGCTCGCCCTGACTGAGAAGATTTCTTACCGGACCCGGAGTCCGAGGCTGTGGGGACTAACTCCTACCCAGCAGCAGAATCCGTCAGGCAGGGGATTGCAGGTCCTCTGGCCAAGAAACCCGAAGGCACGGTCACACGCGTGGGACCAGCACCGCCGTCGTGGAGCGGAAGCCACTAGAAGGCCCCGAGTCACCGGCCATACGGGTGAGCACCACACGGTACACTCAGGGACGTGAGCTACTTTTACCCGCCTCTAGCAAGGTAGCCAGAAGAGTACAATTAGTTGGGGAGGCCTACAACTCCGCCTGGCCAGGGGAGATCCCATCTGCTCAAAGACTGACCAGGCCCCGATCGCTAGCCAGTACTCCGGGAGGGTCTATCTTTATCACCAGTAAAGACCCTGAACTACACCGCATCGTCTCTGAGTGGTTCCTGCTACCCCCATCATCCACGTCGGCTGCCCTGAGGCCATACCCCTCCCGTTGGGGGTTATACCATCCACGCTGCACAATCGTACCACCGGCCTCAGCGGTCTGCCCTGCAGCGGCAGCTCCATAGCTGCATTCAACGGGTGGCGTAGTCGTCCAACATCTACCGCTAATACAGCGCCACTTAGTCTGACTCCCTGGGCACGGACCGGATCACCGCCACGAGACTACAACCCTCAAGAGATCCGGCTCTGGGTAAGCTCCCGCGTGCGCAACGCAGCGTGACACAGGCCCAGGGGCGCGTCAGAAACACGACACAAGCGCTGCTGTGCAGGAAACACGACACAAGCGCTGCTGTGCAGGAAACACGACACCAGCGCTGCTGTGCAGGAAACACGACACCAGCGCTGCTGTGCAGGAAACACGACACCAGCGCTGCTGTGCAGGAAACACGACACCAGCGCTGCTGTGCAGGAAACACGACACCAGCGCTGCTGTGCAGGAAACACGACACCAGCGCTGCTGTGCAGGAAACACGACACCAGCGCTGCTGTGCAGGAAACACGACACCAGCGCTGCTGTGCAGGAAACACGACACCAGCGCTGCTGTGCAGGAAACACGACACCAGCGCTGCTGTGCAGGAAACACGACACCAGCGCTGCTGTGCAGGAAACACGACACCAGCGCTGCTGCGCAGGGAAAACTACACCAGCGCTGCTGTGCAGGAAAAACTACAACCAGCGCTGCTGTGCAGGAAAAACTACAACCAGCGCTTTTGTGCAGGAAAAACGACACCCGATTGTCAGACCCCCGCTGATCATAATGTGATGGCATGTCACTTTATAAGATGGGCATACCCTTTTAAGAAACATACTACTAATGTGAATGCCATACAACAAATAAGCACGGCTTCGTTACCTGCTTGGCACTGGTGTTGGCTGTGGTTGGCGGCGTGTCGGATGTCTGCAGCTGCTGACGCACCTCATTATAAAGCTGTTCAGAGCACAGTCCGTACTCCACCTGCCATAGACCTGTGAGTTTAGTAATGAAGGGCTCCTCGCTGTCATGTCCGACCCAATTGTGCAAACATGAGGTGGTCTGCGTCTTCCAATCTATGGGTGTCTTGTCCTCAATGTGGGTAAACAGCAGCTCGCTGGTACAAAACACCAGCCTGTGTCCCTGTAAAATGACCCATTATATAAGAAGAACTTACACATTCTTTCTAAAACTAAAAACAAAAAAGAGGTGATGTCCGTAGCGGCCAATCCCTTACCATTAGGGTGGGGTGCTGCTTCAGAGATGTCTGGGCTCCAACCCAGTTCTTAGCAGCGATGTGTTCTTGGGCACAGCGCAGGGCGAATGACGCTGCCAAAGTCTTCTCTCCGGATATTAAGGCAAGCTCAGCGGCCGTACTGAGAGACAGCAGGTCCCCCTTCTTGGCCAGGACCTTAGCTGCATCATATGGGGACGATGCCCCTAAATAACTGCGGGTAAAACAGAGGGGTAGAATTACTGTCAGTGATCAGAGGGCAACTACACAATAAAGCCCCTTTGCTACTGCTCGGAGATGTCTCTGGTATATTTTATACGATATCCAGGAGCAAAAATCTCCGTGCAGTGCTAAAGAGGATTAGCACTTTTTTTTTTGTAGAAATCCCTCTCAACACGTTAAAAGTTTTGCATCATAGCAGAGATGTCACATATGGCCAACCTTGCACAGGAATCGGCTGAGTCCTTGCATCCCCATCTATGTCAATCAGCTCTAGTATAACATACAGACAAGTTAGGCTTTCATTAACTGACCCCCTTAGTTACACATGGTGTAAAGAATACATGGCAATAATTTTTACATACCAAAACAAAACAAAAAAAAGGGGATACATGACTTTCAGTGTCCACATATCATTTTAAGAGGAAACATTTCTCCTTGTGGAGAGTGACATACCTGACATGGCAGTGTATGGAGACTTATAGGCCATACAATGGTCCTCTGGGATGAGGACTTGATCTCTAGTGCCACCTATTGGATGTAGCAATCCTACAAGTCAATATCGACCCTTTAATGTGCCACATGACTTCAGATAGAAGCCAAACTAGATACTCTATTTGCAGACACGTGTTTCAGGGTGTTTGCCCCTCCTCAGTGCAAAAGCAAGATATCTGATTTTGCTGGGTGAGAGGCAAATCAGACCTTTTGCTTTGCACCGATGAAGGGCAAACACCTAGATACACGTGTCTTCAAATAGGATAAAAGCCAAACCAAATATTCTATTTGTAGACACATGTATCTAGGTGTTCGCCCCTCATCAGCGCAAAGCAATAGATCGGATTTGGCTGGGTGAGAAACAAATCAGATCTCTTGCTTTGCACTGATGAGAGGCAAACACCTTGGTACACGTATCTACAAATAGAGTATCTGGTTGGGCTTTTATCCCAAGTCATGTGGCAAGGCTCGTTAAAGGGTTGATATTGACTTTTAGGATTGCTACCTCCAGTAGATCGCACTAGAGTTCTAGTCCCCTTTCTCTCTGAAGAAGCAATTTGCATATCATTTTAATATTAGGTTGAAGGATGCAAATAATCAGTGGGATCACTGAAAATCTGTCCTGACCAGTCCTTTACCAACTTAGTCCTGCTCTCTGGCCAATCCTTACCACTTAGCAGCCATGGAGTAGTGACCATCTTGCTCCAGTAGCGTGGCCCAGCTGGTGTACAGATCCCGGAGTATGGGGTCATCTGGTTGCAGACGAGATTTGGCCACAGCAATGGCTTCTCTGGAAGACAAACCAAATTCATAAATCGGACATCCCACACTTCAGCTCTGGGAAGCCTCCGCACAGCCACCGACCTGTGTAAGTGGTTTCCTTTCAGGAGCTGCACGGCCTCGTAGACCTTATTAATGGAGAGGAGATGAGTGGCCGCCTTTATGTACTGTTCCTGGAAGCACAGCTGCTTCACGTAGGCTTCAACTGTCCAAACCCAGACCTTGTATCCGGCTAAAGGAATAATCACAGGGATTTTCAAGCATAAGGACTCAACATCTTCGAGGTCCCTAAACCAGCTTATTCAAATCTGGACTGGTGGTCCCAGTGGTCAGTAACTTGGGGATAACTCTTTAAATGATGGTATTATTGAATAGAGGGCTGACAATATATACATTCCCAATACCTACCCACTGGTGCCAGAGCAAGCAGCTGGTCTGTGAGCTCGCCCCGCTCTGCGGCCAGCTGTAACGCCCCCTGGAGGTCGCCTTTCCACAGCGAGATCTGGTGCTGGAGCTCCGAGTGTCCGCTCTCCAGGTGAGCTTTTCCTGATTGCAAAAAACAAGCAGAATGGAAACATTTACAAAATTAAGCTGTTATTACACAGTAAAGCTGTACCAGCTGCCATTTTTCTACTCCCCAGTTCCTATGTTTTCGTGTATAGTTGAATCGCTAGCCTTGTGTGAAGACCCGGGGTCTTCCGTGGGCATAACACTACTCAGACAACACAGGGTGAGGGTAAAACAGTGTGGCAATACTTTATTGAACCATAAAGCGGACAATTAACACACAGAACAGTCCCAGCACATACCCAATATAGAACAACATTACACAGTCTCACCCTTTCCTTTCCGCCCACCTGGGATAGAACAGCTGCGACAACCTCAACCAGTGGCCCCCCGCTTCTGGCGGGCCCCCACAGAGAGAAGGTAGCGGCAAGCTTAGGAAGCTAGCAGTCCATCGAGGTACAAGACCAGGAGACCCGGGGGTCCCAACTTGGCCTCTCCGAGAATTTCCATGGAGCCAGATGACCGGCGGGTCCCAATCTGGATTCTCCAAATGTCTCTGGGCAGCAGGCGACCGGTGGGTCCCTCCTGACAACCCCAAACAACATATCCATGGGGCCAGGTGACTTCTTCGTCCTCTCCTGGTCTCTTCAAAATGTATACATTGTCTCTCTCATGGTCAAATGGAGCAGATCTGTATCTTTCCAGTCAGGGCCGGTACCCTTAGACTAGAATCATTTAGAATACAAATCTGTGTCTCTTTGGGTAATGCCATGCAATCCATCTGCAGTCCTGAAGGATGTCTCTCATTCTCCTTGTAAAGTCTTTCTCATTCTCTGTCCCAAGTCTGACTGCTACAGAAACACATGTCCCTTCTGCTTCTCTGGGCTCAGGACCCTGAATGGCAGAACTGCCCTCACCCTCCTCCCTCAAAGCTAAGTGTGCATTACTGGAGGTATCTTTCTCAGGTGACCTCATCACCTGGGTCTACATGTGAGACTCCCTGTGGTGAAGGCTCTTCCGGATCTTCTTTCAACACTTACACAATTGTCTTAGACGATTTTTTGAACAATGGTTAGAGGCTCCTGAGATACTAATGAGATTAGTGGAATGCTGGACACTTTACAAGTTAAATTAGTGTACATAAACTGATGAGCTAGCAGAACATTAGTAAAACACAGCCAGCAATCTCTAATAAAACACAATAATGTATTTCTCTTGGATTAATAAATCTAATCGTCTGGCTAATTAAGGTTTAAGGCTGTATCGTCACACCTTGTTTCCGTGTAGACAGTATGGCTTTTTGGCTGCAATTCTTCCATTAAAATCTCTTCCAAACAGACTTCTTCGAACAGTAGATGGGTGTAGCTGGGTCCCACTGGTTGCTGCCAGTTTTGAGTTGATGGCACTGCTGGACATCTTCCAATTTCAAATGGAAGTACGATGCATCTTTCATCTGCTGCACTAAGTTTCCTTGGCCGACCACTATGTATACAGTCAACAATGTTACCCAGTTCTTGGTGCTTCTTCATAGCTGGAACAGCACAGTCTTACCATGGCATATAACTGTCTTCCATAACTTTTTATGGGGGAGCTCTAGCTAGATTCATACATACCCTAGTCTCACCATTAGTTTCTTTTTGGAGAAATAGTGGCAGATCCTTTTTAAAAGGAAGTTATCATAAAAGTTACTTTTTTGTGTAAAATATAATTTCTTTTTTCAAATTTTTCAACAATATTGTTTTTCTTATATCACAATCTGTATTAAAAATAAAGAAATTTTCACGCCAGCCACTTGGGCTTTTCAGACTAACTTCCTGTTGTATCAGGAAACAACACATGTACATTAGCCATAATGGTCAAACCATCACCCTTATCTTTTGTATTGAAACATTTAATGAGTATGTCAAAAAGTAATTTTGAAGGAAGGGAGCTGTGACACCTATTGAGAATGGTGAATTCTGTTTTAGAAATCTTGCAATATTCACACCGGCCACATGCGCTTTTTCAGGCTAACTTCCTGCTGTATCAGGAAACAACACATGTACATTAGCCATAATGGTCAGATCCTCACCCTTATTTTTTGTATTAAGGCATCTAATGAGCACGTGAAAAAGTAATTATGAAGGCAAGGGGGCTGTGACACCTACTATGATTGGTGGATTCTGCGTTATCAGCTGTGTATAGATACGTTATCATCAGTGACTGTAATCCTGCCTCTGATGATAAGGAAACTGCTGTAAACTCTTCCAGAAAACACAGGAAGTATGAGTCTAAAAAAGCCTTGGTGGCCAGTGCAAAAATTACAAGATTTCTCATTTTGTTTGTGATAAAAAAAAACAACCAAAAAACAACATTAAAAAAAAAAAATACATGCAACACAAAAAGGGATTTAAACAACAGGCCATTTTCTGATAACAACATTCCTTTAAATACCAATTTCAATGCTTATTCAATAGGTAGCTGTCAGAAAACTAAATTTTTTGCTAACCCTCTTCCTCCATGAGTCGGTGTAGGGATTCTCTATCACTGTAGAGACCGAGATGAGATGAAAGATCATTCAGGGAACCTGTCCCCATCGCCGATTCTGTAAAGAGAGAACAAGGAGGAGACGGTCATTATTCGGGTACAATATAGCTGCCAGATTAAGGGGTAACCAGCAGCAATGACTGCTCAGGAGATGTATAGACTCCATAAGAAAGTTTACATCAAGATATAATTTTTATAAAAAAAAACAAACAAAAACAACTAACTACACTAATTTTACAGCAGGTATTACAATCCATTTCCCTCCGGAGCTGTATTCACAATTCTGTTTGTTGTTCACAGACACATCCTTAGCAGGTTATATGAAGTACCATAATGTTATGGCTTAGTATGTACAAATGCACGTCACCAAAACACTTTGCAGACATTGAGCCTGGCTGGAACGCAAGCAAGATTTAGGCTCTGGAGTCAGAAGAATTATGAATACAGCTCTGGAGTTCGAATACAGAATCAAAACAAAATAAGTAAATGTTTAGTATTTTTAAATTTAGGGTCCCAATTCATCATTTCCATTTTTTTTTTTTTAGTTACTTTTCCTTTTTTTACTTTCTGCCATTCGTTGACTTTATTTTGTGCCAAATTCTTCAAAATCGGGAGCACGCAGTTCATATATTTTAAGCAAAATAAAAAAATGTTCTTTATTTTTTCTTTAACTTTGCCACTTTTTAGCACAAAAAAAATGTTCTAAAACGTCGCAAAATTTTAAGACGTGCGCAAAATCAATCCAGGGACAGTTTTCCGCAAAAATTTTGCAACGTTTTTAAAAATTGCAATTTATAAATCATCCAAAAACATCTGGAAACCCCAAACCCTACCCACAATGGTGAACATAAAAAAAAGCAACAAAACAGGTGATGACATAAAAGATAGACGCAAATTAGAAGAATAAGGCTCAAATCTCTGATGGCTGGGGGCTTCGTCTTCTCCTTAAAGAGGACCTGTCACCAGGTTAAAAGTGTCCAGTTTTTGCTGTTATTTAATTCCTGCTGCTCCCCTGAATATTCCATTGTTTTTTTTCACAATCCGCCATATGATTCCAGAGAAATGGGCCTTTTTTATTTAGTGGTAATTTTTATAGTCTTTTCCAACAGGGAGTGGCTCACAGGATCCTCAGGGGCGTGTCTTTAGCTGCACTGCATTATTGCTTTGTGAGCACCGCCCCTTTGGTAAAAAAAAAAAAAAAAATTGTACTTAATAAAAAGTCCCATATCTCTGGAACTGTATGGTGGATTTTAAAAAAAAACAAAATACGGCAAACTCAGGGGAGCGGTGAGAATAAAATAAGAGAAGAATCTGGTTACAGGTTCTTTGTAGGAGTTTAAATAGAGCGTGGGTCAACATGTGCGGCGACACTCCAATGTATGTGGGGCTAAAAGAGACAGCTGAGTTCAGTGTCTTACCCTAACACTTGTCCACAGCCCTATTCAAGGTCTTTACTTTGGACGTACAGGTGACTAGAGACCCTCACTCTAATGATAGGGGGTGGTCACAGGTAAAGGTGAGGCCCCCTCAGTGGTCAGACTTGGATTACCGTTACCTAATTTTTACTAAATTCACCCGGACCTGCAAACTAGGGTCAATGGTAAGCCCATTGCCAGGTAGGCACCATAGGGGGATACATTGAGAAATACCCTTACCTCCATTGGCGCACAGGACAACTGCCAAATTCAGACAATCCCGATGTTGCTCTTCTTTGGAGCGGTGATCTTTGCTGGTGCTAATCGGAAGCAGAGAACGCGATTTCTTCTTTCGGCTGTGGAGGTCTAGGGGAAACATAATAAATGCCATATAATGAGGGTGATGTACAATAAAAAGATATATTTTCCATATCTTGGAGGGGTCTGTTATCTGCTGGTACTGGGGCAGTGAATCCCGTGCACTCGTGTAGATACAGGGTGCGATTCCAAAAATATAGTTTTATTAGGGAATTGCTATTCAAGCAATTGATAAATGAATATAAAAGTTCATATGCACGATCCAGCCAATGGTTACGAACCTCCTTTCTCCTTCGGTTGCTCTTTCCTGGGTGCAGTCCTCCTAAATATTGGGCTTGGGCTGCGCTTCTCGACAATCGGCAGGGGTGAAGCAGCGGACACAGGCGGAGGATCGGCTGCAGCTAAGATTAGACAAGGAGGGAAAGTGTAAATAGTTTTATACTGTACAGTGTTGGCCAAAAGTATTGGCACCCCTGCAATTCTGTCAGATAATACTCAGTTTCTTCCTGAAAATGATTGTAATCACAAATTCTTTGGTATTATTATCTTCATTTAATTTGTCTTCAATGAAAAAACACAAAAAGAATTGTCCTAAAGTCAAATTGGATATAATTCCACACCAAACCTAAAAAAGGGGGTGGACAAAAGTATTGGCATTGTTTGAAAAATCATGTGATGCTTCTCTAATTCGTGTAATTAACAGCACCTGTAACTTACCTGTGGCACCTAACAGGTGTTGGCAATAACTAAATCACACTTGCAGCCAGTTAACATGGATTAAAGTTGACTCAACCTCTGTCCTGTGTCCTTGTGTGAACCACATTGAGCATGGAGAAAAGAAAGAAGACCAAAGAACTGTCTGAGGACTTGAGAAACCAAATTGTGAGGAAGCATGAGCAATCTCAAGGCTACAAGTCCATCTCCAAAGACCTGAATGTTCCTGTGTCTTCCGTGCGCAGTGTCATCAAGAAGTGTAAAGCCCATGGCACTGTGGCTAACCTCCCTAGATGTGGACGGAAAAGAAAAATTGACGAGAGATTTCAACGCAAGATTGTGCAGATGGTGGATAAAGAACCTCGACTAACATCCAAACAAGTTCAAGCTGCCCTGCAGTCCGAGGGTACAACAGTGTCAACCCGTACTATCCGTCGGCGTCTGAATGAAAAGGGACTGTATGGTAGGATACCCAGGAAGACCCCACTTCTTACCCCAAGACATAAAAAAGCCAGGCTGGAGTTTGCCAAAACTTACCTGAGAAAGCCTAAAACGTTTTGGAAGAATGTTCTCTGGTCAGATGAGACAAAAGTAGAGCTTTTTGGGAAAAAGCATCAACATAGAGTGTACAGGAAAAAAAAGAGGCATTCAAAGAAAAGAACACGGTCCCTACAGTCAAACATGGTGGAGGTTCCCTGATGTTTTGGGGTTGCTTTTCTGCCTCTGGCACTGGACTGCTTGACCGTGTGCATGGCATTATGAAGTCTGAAGACTACCAACAAATTTTGCAGCATAATGTAGGGCCCAGTGTGAGAAAGCTGGGTCTCCCTCAGAGGTCATGGGTCTTTCAGCAGGACAATGACCCAAAACACACTTCCAAAAGCACTATAAAATGGTTTGAGAGAAAGCACTGGAGACTTCTAAGGTGGCCAGCAATGAGTCCAGACCTGAATCCCATAGAACACCTGTGGAGAGATCTCAAAATGGCAGTTTGGAGAAGGCACCCTTCAAATATCAGGGACCTGGAGCAGTTTGCCAAAGAAGAATGGTCTACAATTCCAGCAGAGCATTGTAAGAATCTCTTTGATGGTTACCGGAAGCGGTTGTTCACAGTTATTTTGGCTAAAGGTTGTGCAACCAAGTATTAGGCTGAGGGTGCCAATACTTTTGTCTGGCCCATTTTTGGAGTTTTGTGTGAAATGATCAATGATTTGATTTTTGCTTCATTCTCTTTTGTGTTTTTTCCTTGCAAGCAAATTAAATGAAGATAAAAATAGCAAAGAATTTGTGATTGCAATCATTTTCAGGAAGAAACTGAGTATTATCTGACAGAATTGCAGGGGTGCCAATACTTTTGGCCAGCACTGTATATAAAGGAGACTGGACAAGTGTCAGGGAAGTGACCCTCGACCGATCGAAGACAAGGAAGTGGGGAAATGATGCATTTTGGGTTAAAACACATTTTTAGGCTCAAAAAAATCAACATGGCATCCACTTCCCACATTGATTGAATCCAATAATAAAATATCTACATGGACGAAAGTATTGTGTCTCCTCCGCATTACATCTACAGGAGCTTTTAGGAGGTCTCATTCTACAGCCATTAATATGGGGTTGGTTTCCTCTTTGCAGCTATAACAGCTCCCGCTCTTAGAGAACTTTCTACGAGATTTGGGGAATTTTTTTCTCCTTCATCCAGTAGAGCATTTGTGAGGTCAGACCCTGATGTTGGGGAGAGGCCGGGGTCACAATCTCCATTCTAGTTGTTGGATGGGGTTGAGATCCAGGCTCTGTGTGGCCGGTCATGTTCATCCACTAAACTCCCCCCAACCATGTCTTTATGGACCTTGTGCACTGGGCAGAGTCATGGGGAACAAAAAATGGGCCTTCTCCAAACTGTTCCCACACAGATTGAAGCTACAATTGTCCAAAGCATCTTATATACTGAAGTATTAGGATTTCCTTTAATTGGAACTAAGTATTAAGTGAACCAATCCGATGTTATACACTGGGGGAGGGGCCGGATGTTATACACCGGGGGAGAGGGGTCGGATGTTATACACAGGGGGAGAGGGGTCGGATGTTATACACCGGGGGTAAATGGGATTGATGTAAAAGCTGAATCCAATGATCAAGACGTGCAGACCAATAGTTTTCTCCCTGTAGTGAATGTTTACGTCCTCAAATGTCAGATAATTACTGATGTGTCCTCCATCTTTACTCTCCTACTTCCCATTTGTGCACCAGAGACTCATCTGCTTCTCTTCCACTTTGAGGTCGGGTTTGAAGGCACATTGGGAGACTTGGTACCCCTCCTGATTAGTGAGGGTCCTGGCAGTGGGCATTTTTCATGCAGCCTGTCCCCGTACACTTCCACATCCCAATAACAGCGCCTACAGTTTCCCTCATGATCCCATCCTAAGGGACGCCTTACAAGAAACCTTTAACTCCCTAACAGCAGCAAAACTACAACTCCCAGCATGCCATCAGCGGCCTGTTAGAAGCTGTAATTTTGCAATTGTCACCCCTGCAGTATAAGAATGAGCTAACTGGTCAATACTAAATAATGTGGTTATAATTATAATAATATTCAAGCCCAAAGTATTAAAACTAGAGATATTCTTGGACGTGAAGCTTAATTATAATTCTCTAGATCATAAATCAATATGGAGGAAGGACCATAATGTAACCCTCGAGCGAGAGACGTTCCTGGTCAGCGGGGTCAGGGGAACCTCTGCTGCGGCTGTAAATTATTCACGCAAATGCATCATTTATGGTGGAAGAATCAGCATCGAGGTCTTGTCCGTACTTTGACAGCTGACATACTAAACAAACTTTTTTTTTTTTTATTCGATCGCTAAATTATTTATATTGCAGTAGAAATGGTAAAAAAATAAAAATAAATAAAAATCGGTTAGACGGATTACAATTCTGGGAGTCCCTGCATAAAAGGGACGTCTAGATTTAAAGCTAACTGTTCTTTAAAAAAAAACAAACAAACTTTTGACATTTCAATAAGAGATGTCAAAAGTTTTATTTCGGTCTCATCACTGAAACAGAAGGGGCGAAAGCGCTGAGAGGTGAAGAGTTCAGATGTCCTGATGAAGAACTCTGAGAACTCTGAAACGCGCTGACTAATTAAAAACCGCAGTCCTCTACACATCGCCTCCTGGATTCCTTTTTATTGAAGGTCATCGGCAGAGCAGAAAAAAAAAAACATCCTCATTTCCTTGAAAAATCTTTGGATCGGCAGCAGCTGGTTTATTAAGCTTCACAACCCCGCCAGGTGAGCACATCCCTGTCTAGCCTCTATCTGGAGAAGACCCCATTGTTTTTCAGTCCTAGTTTCATTACATTTGGATCCGGCGTTCAGAGAGACAATACCTTCCTGCAGGGCGGTTTTCTCTGGAATGATATCAAGACAGGCTCCATCGTCTTCTTGATCGGAGGTCCCGTTCTGTGCCGGGGTACTTGGGCTTTCCGCTTCTCTGCTCGTCACTTCTACTCCGACCTCCTGAGAAATGTTGTCCGTCTTCTTCTTTTTCTTGGCCTTGTTTTTGACTTGAAGGGTACGTTTCTTTTCCAGGTCAATGGATTTCTTTCCTAATTACAAAAAGATGCATACGGGGTTGACATTTTTTATTTTTTTGTTACTAGGCGGCTCAACACTAGGTGGGCTATACCCTCCTCTCCTAGGACACCTGGCCAAAATCTGTAGACCACCCCCCCCCCAAAAAACAGGAAAAAAAATTATGTAACGAGAAATAACCAGAAACAAGAATCCAGAGATGAAGCAACACCCACAGGCAACCAAAACTGACCACTCGACAGAGGGACCAAGAATAGGTTGAGAGCTGTGCCTCCCAACGTATTGAACGAGAAACGGATTTTACAGTAAGTGCTAAAATCCATTTTCTCGTTAATAGCATTGGGGGAAGACATAGAACCATGTGATGTTCCACAGCAATCCCAATAGATGACCACGTGGATGGAATAACAGACACTTGTCCCAAACTGGCATTGGCAAAAGCCACAACCTCTTCTCCTAGCATCACCCTCTTAGTGACAGAACTTCTATCTATGATCCTGCGTCCCACAATGCTAGTTACGAGAAAACTCCTTTAAGTTCTTGCGTCTCATAGGTTTAGAGTAGAGCACTACAGTCATGTCCAAAAGTTTCGAGACTGGTATAAATTTTGGTTTTCAAGAAGTTTGCTGCTTCAGCCTTTTTAGATCTTTTAGTCAGATGTTTCTATGATCACTGAACTACAATTATCAGCATTTCAGAAGTTTTCATACTTTTTTTTTTTAAGCTCGTTTTATTGAAGATTATACAACACAACAACGTTTCATCAACAGTTTGGCAGATATAAAAAAATATGTAAAATACGGCAAACTCGGGAGCAGCAGGAATAAAATAAGAGGAGAATCTGGTTACAGGTCCCTTTTAATGCACAACTGGAGGAAGTAGGAGTTTAAATAGAGCGTGGGTCGACATGTGTGGTGACACTCCAATGAATGTGGGGCTAAAAGAGACAGCGCTCAGCTGCTTCTGTCACTCCCTAACTCTTGAGCAGACCTACAATGTGCACCTGGTTACAGGTCCTTTTTAATGCTCAACTGGAAGCAGAAGTTTAAATAGAGCAGACCTACAATGTGCATTCATGACCACCCCTCTATTCAAGCTCTGGACGTACTTTGGTGACTAGAGACCCTCACTCTAGTGATTGGTGGTGGTCACAGGTGAAGGTGAGGCCCCAGTGCTCTGACATGGATTACCATTACCTAATTTCTACTAAATGCACCTGAAACTGCAAACTAGGGTCAATTGTAAGCCCAATGCCAGGTAGGTACAATAGGGGGATACATTCATAAATACCCTTACCCTTCACACAATCCCGATGTTGCTATTCTTTGGTGCGGTGATCTTTGCTGGTGCTAATCGGAAGTAGAGAAGCCCCCTCACATGAACGGTCTCAGGACGCTTTACTGCTGGCATCATCATGGTAGCACTCACCTTTCTTCTCTGGACAATCATTCTTCCTGATGTCCCAACATTCTGAAGGAAGCTTCATCAGAGGAAATAAGTTTGCAGGAAGTATAGAGATTGGACCGCATAGGATTGGGATAAAGTTATTTTCTCTGATGAAGCCCCCTTCAGACTGTTTGGGAGATCTGGAAGAATTATTGTCCGGAGAAGAAAAGGTGAGCCCTGCCAACAGTAAAGCATGCTGAGACCCTCCATGTGCTTCTCATCCATGGAGGGGGCTCACTCATAATTTTTCCTAAGCACACAGCCATGAATAAATAAATTGTATCTACACATCCTACAAGAGCAACTTCTCCCAACCATCCTCCAGGAGCAATTTGGTGATGAACAATGCTTTTTCCAGCATGATGGAGACCATGTAAGAATGCAAAAGTGATAACTAAGTGGCCCGATGAACAAAACTTTGACATTTTGGGTCCATGGCCAGAAATCTCCCCAGATCTCATTCCCATAGAGAACCTGTGGTCAAACAAAAACTGTAAACACAGATTAGACAAGAATGGGCGGTCATCAGTCAGGATTTGGCCCAGAAACCGATATCTGGCTGCCAGGACTAAGGGCAGAAGTCTTGAAAAATGGGTCAATGGTGTTACGTCTTTACATAAACTCGATGTATTTGTGAATAAAAGCTTAAAAAAAACATATGAAATGCTGATAATTTTCCTCAATAACCACAGAAACATCTGACTAAAAGATCTAAAAACAGTAAAGTGTGTGAGAACCAAAATTTGTGTCCGTCTCAAAACTGGATGAGGACACGGCTCTGGGAAGGCCACCAACTAGTTCACTGCTTTGTCTTAAAGTGGTCTTCCCATGAACACAATTAATTTTAATAAACATTTTAATCTATAGGTCTTTGAATAATAATAACTTCCACAATTGGATGTGTTTAAAAATAATGTTCCTGCGCTGAGATAATCTTATAAATGTGCCCCTGCTGTGTACTGTGTAATGGCTGTGTCTGACCGTGCAGGGACATAGTCTGATCATACCACATCTCCTTGGCAGGGGAGGAAGCAAAAGAGTATACAGACATTACAGCACGGGATCACAGCTGATTCTTTTGTGAGGCAAAACATTTCCCTGCCTGTTTATAAGCAATGTTTTACCTAAAAGAAAGAATCATTTGAGATCCCATGCTGTCCTCTCTGTATCCTCATTTTTTGCTTCCTCCCCCGCCGGGAGCTGTGGTATGATCAGACCATGTTCCTGCACGGTCAGACACAGCCATTACACAGTACACAGCAGGGGCACATTTATAAGACTATCTCAGTACAGGAACATTATTTTTAAACACATCCAATTGTGGAAGTTATTATTATTCCAAGACCTATAGATTAAAATCAACTTTGTTTGTGAGAAAACCCCTTTAAGTCATGGTTCAAACCTCTATATGGGTCAGACACTAACTTGCAGGGTAATTACCTATAGCAGGCACTAAAAAAAAAGACAGTTTTGATCCTTCTCGAGTAGAGACAATTTGCATACCTTTTCCCATGTAGCATTGCCTGTAAAACTTACTACACAGATGGGTTTCTGCTTAAGAGATGACTCTCTCAACGAACCCCCCCAAAAAAAGTGAGGACTGACCTTTTGGGGGTCGGCTGTGCTCCTGCTTTGATACGGACCAATTGTGTAAACAGAAGTCATCTGCCCCCGTCCACACCTTGTCGCCCTCTACTGGAGACCACTGCACACACAGCAATCGCCCCTTGTGCCCCCGATAGTTACTGATCGGCTCTTCCTGGAGAACATCCCAAACCTGAAATGGAAAGAAGGATCCATTAACCTTGAAATAAGGCGGAGGAGGACGAGGCCTATCTACTACAGGTCTACATGATGGAGGATAAGGATTCTTTTTTCTAATCAGTTTTTTTTTTTTTATTACGGAGGGCGGCCATCTTGCCCCAGTTGTTTATAACAGCATTTAGAGACAGGCTTTACATCAGGAACCTAACGATTGGAGATGATTCACTGACTTCAATGGTAGAGTATTGTGGGCATGCTCTGTGGCCTGTGCAGGAAGTGGGAGGAAGTGAGCTGTAACGTCACCTATAGTGAATCCTGTGTGTTATTTATGGTCACCAGACTGTGATGATAATGAGACTACCGAAAAGTCATCTGTGCAGGACAGGAAGTGTAAGGGTTTATTTGCACAACTATACTTTGTGGTCTGTGTTACCAACACAATTCTTGGCCTGACTGATCTTAAAGTGACGGCATATCTCAGCATATCTTTAGAAGATGGAAATACCACTTTAAGAAAATGCTGCTTATAAAGGTACATAGGAAGCCTTGATTTCTATGGGAGGAAGTTGTTGGTTTGCCCCAGCAAGAACATTTGGGAAATAGGTTGTCCTCAAAATGACAAAAAAGTCTTCTCCATCTGCTCTCCTGAACCATACACAACTGAGACTTATACAAGAAATATTATTTTAGCCACCACAATTACACACAATCTTAAAATTATTATCATGCAAGAAAACTACTAGTACAGTTTTTCAAGTCCACATGCATTTCAGTATAAGGATATGGCCACTAGGGGGAGTCCTATCCATATCATAGGAGATACAGTACTGAATACTGGGGTCCAAATGATCCCAAGAATGGGCCTAAGGGGTCCCAGGGGTCAAACACCTCAGAGATCAGTTAGTTGTTCCCTATCGTACAAATAGGGGATAATTTACAGACTGATACATACAGGGTTCTCCGCCTTTGTGGATGTTTTTTTTTAACTTAAGTGCATTTATTTGGGGCTAAAACAGTTTTTTGCATTAGTGTTTCATTAAAAATTTTGCAGAGTTGGTGCATATTCAACTTTGAAACTCTCCCTTAAAACTGTCGGAACAAGCTCACCGACAGATTCTCAGTTGACTCATTCTGCAGCCAGCAATAGACAGTGCAACACAGAGGTTAAAGAAGGGAAACATTTTAATGGAATCCAATTGTAGAGGTCAATTTTGGCCCCAAATTAAATGCATTTAAGTAAAAAAAAAAAAAAAGTCCTCTATGGTGGACAATCCCTTTAAGCCTACACTGGACAAATGCAGGATAATGTACCAGTGTTAGGAACCCACTACTCACATATGTAAGTCAGGGCCGGTTCCATTCACATTAGGTATGTCGAGTTACAAGACTATATTCTTAACCCTTTAAGAACCCAACCCCTCTTGTTCACGCCGTGGCCATTTTCCGTTTTTTTTTCATCCTCATGCTTCAATAGCAATAACTTTTTTTTTCGCTATTTCATCAACAAGGCTTTTTTTTCCTTGCAAGGCGAGGCAAATTATTTTTTGGAGACATAAAACCTCAGATTTTTTGGCGGCGGGAGGAACACAAAACCCAGCAGATGGTGCCAATAGTGATATCGCCACTGTAAATGACAAGTCATAAGGCCACATGGGTGACGGCGCACCATGTTCCACTGTGAAATGTATTGGAAACACCAAAAGGAACAACATTAAATTATCCCTCAATTCTACTTACTTGAGAAGTGCCGTCATAGCTGGCAGATACCAGCCTGGCATCATGATGAGGGCTCCAAGACAGACTTGTGATCTTAGCAGTGTGCCCCGACAGGGTCCGAAAAGGATCTGTGATGGTGACTGGATCTTCGGCAGAGTTCTCTGTAGCGACACAACATAAAATAAGATTCAATAAGTGCTGTAAAGGAGTTTTTCTGCAAATTAAGTAGATTTTAATCAATAGATCTTGGAATAATTTGTTCCACAATTGGATGTGTTAAAAAAAAAAATGTTCCTGTGCTGAGATAATCTTATAAATGTGCCTATCCGGTGTACTGTGTAATGGCTGTGTCTGACCATGAACTGGACCAGCTTTTTATGGTCGAAACATACCAGAGTTATGATACTGTCGTAATACTGCCGGAAACCAGTGGCTGAAGGAGCACGAGCAGTAGCAGCAAGCCGTAGTAGAAGTTCTTGGAGTTAGCAAAAGGAGTTGTAGGAAACAATACGTAGATAGGTGAGAACAGTCTGGGTAAGAATGTTCAGGAGCTGGAGACTGGAACTAGGCTAACAGCTAGACACAATACTCAAGCAATAAGTGAGAGATCCATGCGGCTTTAAGTAGGCCCAAACAGGAAACAAGATGGATCACACAGGTTCAGAATCTGCCATCTTAGTAAAGAGCAATTGCAGAACAACCCAGCAGCCTCCAGTGGTAAGGAGTGGGATTACAGCACAATTATTAATGTGAAAAATAGCAGCAACTAGTGGTAAAACTGTAGGACAACAGGAATTCTGACACACAGCTTCTGACCAGGGGGGGGGGGGGAGCATAAGTCATTTATGATAAGCGAGTAGACATAAAAAATAGTAGGGGCTCGCAGCTGCTGCTTTCTGATGCAACACCTTTCTCTGCTTGTTTTATCACAGGAGTGAGTATTACTGCCACTCAAGCCTTCTGTCTGAGCTCATCATAAAGCAAGTCAGTGACATATGAGCTTAGCGGCCACTGGAGCTCCTATGTCACTGACTTGATTTATAATGAGCTCAGAGGTCTGGAGATAAGGCAGAAACACTCGCTCATGTGACAAAACAGACAGGGAAATGTGTTACCTCAGAAAAAAACAGCTGTGAGCCTTGATGTTTCATCTGTATAGTCATTTATCATAAGTGATTTATATTTCTCCCTGTGGCCAGGAGATGTGGCATGTGTTAACCATGAGCTGTAGCAGCTCTGCATGGTGAGACACAGCCATTACACAGTACACAGCAGGGGCACATTTATAGGATTGTCTCAGCACAGGAACATTTTTTATTAACAAATCCAATTGTAGAACCTATTATTATTCCAACATCTATTGATTAAAATATACTTGAGTATAAGCTTCTCTTAATTTACTCAGGCATTTAAGAAGGCGTTGGCCAAGCAGTGTGGCAGTACAGGATCCCTCTTGTGACAACCAGAAAGCATGGAGAGGTCAGTTAATTAAGGACTACGGCAGTTTTTGTGACCTCGCCTCTGGTGGCGGGGACCTATTAGCAGTTAATCCCGGAGATGGGAATATCCTTTTAAGGTAAAACAGATACAAACTACGTTGACATTAGAGAACCTCACCTAGCGCCCCCTTCAGGTTATGTATGTAGACCACGGCATTATTTGACCCCGATGCCAGGAGGAAGCGGAGGGTGGGATCCTCACAGTGGTCATGGTGCCAGTGCAGGGCATTCACAATTTTATGATGTTGTTGGATGGTGCAGATCAGCTGAAGATGTGGAGCCTGAAAAATCTCAATACTCCTGCAAATACACAAAAAAGAAAAAACAAGGATGACATAAGCAGAGATTCCCTCTTCTGATACTGAAGTATCTCAGGGGCATCATAGGGACTCTTCTAAATGAGCCGGGATGGGAAGCCGCTCTGAAAAAGGGTGTCCTGTGCTGGCAGACTCGATTTACATGTATGATGGCTGTGTTATACAGCCAGCATCTACCACTAACCGCAGCGGGAAAAAAAATGTTGCCTCTCGGAAGACGGGGAGGAGGAAAGAAAATTGGGTGTGGCGGAAAAAGGTCCAAAACCACATCTAGACGACAACCAAGAGATTGGCTACAGAAGGTCTTTATTAAAAGAGATTACCTACCCATCTTCATTACCAATAGCTAAATGTTGGCAGTCTGGTTTCCAACTTAATTCCGTATGTGGCGGTAACTTATGCTGAAAAATATGAAAAAAGAAGTAATTATAAATGTGCCCTTGCTGTGTACTGTGTAATGGCTGTGTCTGATCATAAAAAGCTGCTCCAGTTCATAGTCGAAACATACCACAGTGTTAAGATAGACAAAGTGGCCCAGACCCCTGTACACATTACATAGCGGCTGCATAGACATTAGACAGTCATATATTGTGTCCTCTTACAAAAAATCCAATCTGGTGGGTATTCTTGTGATATCGACAGGTCACTTACAACTTTTTCCCCTTTTCAAGTAAAAGTCATCAAGGAAGACCAAACCTTATGTCACAAGTAAAGGTCTAATGGGAGAAAATCCTCTAAGGATTTCCATACACCATAATTGTATGTATTTCTTCCTCCTCTCCACCATAGGGGGTATAAGCCAGACTCCTTTGCTGATAAGTTATCTAAAGGATAGGGCATGTTGAAATTCATCATGCCCAATCCCTTACTTTTTTTCAAAAGTAAAGACACCTCCATACACATTAGATGGCTGTCTAGCCTAGAGTAATCAGCATGTTTCTCCATGCTTTATGACCGCCTTAAAGGGAACCTGTCAAATGATTCATGTTGAACTGCGTTTCGACAGGCCCCATTATCGCAAATATATAAGTTTCAGAGAAAATATACTTTAAATCAGGGACAAGGATACAGGGCTGTGGAGTCAGAGTCGTGGAGTCGGTATAAAATGGACCGACTCCGACTCCTAAAATATACACTGCTCAAAAAAATAAAGGGAACACTCCAATAACACATCCTAGATCTGAATGAATGAAATATTCTCATTGAATACTTTGTCCTGTACAAAGTTGAATGTGCGGACAACAAAATCACACAAAAATCATCAATGGAAATCAAATTTATTAACCAATGGAGGCCTGGATTTAGAGTGGAAAAACACACTACAGGCTGATCCAACTTTGATGTAATGTCCTTAAAACAAGTCAAAATGAGTCTCAGTATTGTGTGTGGCCTCCACGTGCCTGTATGACCTCCCTACAACGCCTGGGCATGCTCCTGATGAGGGTGCGGATGGTCTCCTGTGGGATCTCCTCCCAGACCTGGACTAAAGCGTCCGCCAACTCCTGGACAGTCTGTGGTGCAACGTGACATTGGTGGATGGAGCGAGACATGATGTCCCAGATGTGCTCAATCGGATTCAGGTCTGGGGAACGGGCATGCCAGTCCATAGCTTCAATGCCTTCATCTTGCAGGAACTGCTGACACACTCCAGCCACATGAGGTCTGGCATTAGGAGGAACCCAGGGCCAACCACACCAGCATATGGTCTCACAAGGGGTCTGAGGATCTCATCTCGGTACCTAATGGCAGTCAGGCTACCTCTGGCGAGCACATGGAGGGCTGTGCGGCCCTCCAAAGAAATGCCACCCCACACCATTACTGATACACTGCCAAACTGGTCATGCTGAAGGATGTTGCAGGCAGCAGATCACTCTCCACGGCGTCTCCAGACTCTGTCACATGTGCTCAGTGTGAACCTGCTTTCATCTGTGAAGAGCACAGGGCGCCAGTGGTGACTTTGCCAATCCTGGTGTTCTGTGGCAAATGCCAAGCGTCCTGCACGGTGTTGGGCTGTGAGCACAACCTCCATCTGTGGACGTCGGGCCCTCATACCACCCTCATGGAGTCGGATTCTAACTGATTCTACAGACACATGCACATTTGTGGCCTGCTGGAGGTCATTTTGCAGGGCTCTGGCAGTGCTCCTCCTGTTCCTCCTTGCACAAAGGCGGAGGTAGCGGTCCTGTTGCTTGGTTGTTGTTCTCCTACGGCCCCCTCCACGTCTCCTGGTGCACTGGCCTGTGTCCTGGTAGCGCCTCCAGCCTCTGGACACTACGCTGACAGACACAGCAAACCTTCTTGCCACAGCTCGCATTGATGTGCCATCCTGGATGAACTGCACTACCTGAGCAACTTCTGTGGGTTGTAGAGTCCGTCTCATGCTACCACGAGTGTGAAAGCACAACCAACATTCAAAAGTGACCAAAACATCAGCCAGAAAGCATTGGTACGGAGATGTGGTCTGTGGTCCCCACCTGCAGAACCACTCCTTTATTGAGGGTGTCTTGATAATTGCTAATAATTTCCATCTATTGTCTATTCCATTTGCACAACAGCATGTGAAATTGATTGAAATTGATTGTCAAAGTGTTGCTTCCTAAGTGGACAGTTTGATTTCACAGAAGTTTGATTTACTTGGAGTTATAGTCTGTTGTTTAAGTGTTCCCTTTATTTTTTT
Organism: Phyllobates terribilis; assembly: GCF_046119375.1. Lineage (NCBI taxonomy): Eukaryota > Metazoa > Chordata > Amphibia > Anura > Dendrobatidae > Phyllobates > Phyllobates terribilis. The sequence continues at coordinate 142,305,674 of NW_027362770.1, forward strand.
GAGCAGTGTATAATAAATTGGGTACAGTAGTTTAATGCAGAATGTGCTGAATATTTTTTTATAGGAATTTGGGAAAGTTATGAAATGTCCTATAAATGGCTGTTCTATTCCTGATCTAAGGCCACATTCACACACAGCGTTTTTGCTGCGTTTTTGAGGATAAGTTTTTCAGCTGCAAAAGCAGATCAGCTTTTTAAAAAAAAACGCATCACCTGAAAGGTTTTTGAGCTCATAATGTTTTCAATAGCAAAAGCAGATTAGAAAAACGCAGCACAAACTGACATGCTCATTCTTTGTGAGGATCCGTTTTTGAGCCCAAAAACGGATCCTCACAAAACGATGTGTCTGAATGTCATATCTTGAAACCCATTGACTTTGCTGGAATGCCCAGAGTCACTGCATTTTACTGCAAAAAACGGATCCGCAAAAACACTCTGTGTGAATTATGGCCGTAGTCAGCGAGGGGCGGGGGCAGCTGCCCCCCCTAGAAGCAGGGGCACGCACCTATCAAAACTCACTTGTATGCTGCAGTGCTCCCGTCCTGCACCGGCTGCAGACTGCAGGGGGCAATCTCCCCTCCTCTGTCCTGTCTTCTGCCGTCTTCACCAGAGAGAGGAGAGGGAGGGGTGCCTGCCCTGCACAGGATCTGATTCCTGGGCCCCGAGCGGGAGAAAGTGAAAGTACTACTGCTCATCTCTGTCACAGGGAGGTAACTAATGCTAATATTGTAGGTGATTATTATGAGCTCTCTGTACAATGTGTGAACTATATGTGCGATATGTGCAATGTACTATTTGCTGTCTGTAGCTGTCATCTGTGTATCACACTCTATCTATCCCTCCATGTATTCATCTATCCCTCCATCTATCCGTTAATCTATCCTTTCATTTATCCCTCTATCTATCCATCCATCCATCTATCTCTCCAGCTATCCATCATCTATCTATATATTTATCCATCCATGTATCTATCTATCTCTCCATCTATCCATCCCTCTATTAATCCATCCATCCCTCTATTAATCCATCCATCCATCCCTGACTTTATCTATCTATCTATTTAAATATAAGCAATATATGTCGGAGTTGGTGTAAGGGAAATTGAGGAGTCGGAGTCGCAGGTTTGGCTTACCGACTCCACAGCCCTGCAAGGATAACTAGTCCCTGCCAGTTTCGCCCGACTCTGCATGATTGACAGGTCTCTCTCGATGCGTTTTTAGAGTCTGCACACACGGAAAGTGTCCCGATATAGTGAGTACAAGCTCATACAAACTTACTTTAATGTCATTTGTATCTCGGATCAGCTTGTTAATATCTTGGGCCTCCATAGTCAACTTCCAGGGGTTGTGCTGGAAAATAATCCCCTCTCCGCCACAACTATACAGGGTGAATGGAGGCCGGTCCCCTTCAGCACCTGGTGGGAAAAAAACAACACACACAAAATAGAGTTTATTTGTGTAGTTTGTGTGATTCATAGGCAGAAAACAGAAGAACTATATCTTACCAAAAGAGAATGGAGGCAACGGAGGACCCCAGGACATGGAATACACAGTCTTCTTGTGGTAAGTACTGGAAATCTGAGGGGGTCTGGAAAGGGGCAAGAAAAAGTGTGAAATGGACGTACACTTTCTTTTTACTATTTAAAGGGATTGTCTAATCTTAAGAGGGTAAACATGCAAAGTGCTTGTAAAAAAAGAAAAATTATCTCGGAAGTATTTTTTAATTCTATGCTTTACAGCAAGGTTACCGGCCACCTCCATAGTCTATCAGAGGTGGCTGGTCTCCTAAGCGAAGAGCGCAGAGCTTTTAAGTGGTGGATCTGACCAGCTTTAGTGCCTCTGTGCTCCTCCATGGTCTAATTTAGGGGCTGAAAACGCAGTTTGGGCCAGCGTCGCCCGCCACCATGCCACTGGTCTGAGCTGTCACTGATCAGCAGCACACAGTATTCTCCAGCAAGAAAAAAGCTGGGAGACAGAGGAATACAGCTCTTGAAGAAAGAGGATGAAACATACCCTATGTCAAAGAAAAACTCAGAAACCTATGAAGGTATTACTTTCTGTTATAGGCCAGGAAAAGAAAATACTCAAAGTTATAGGTCTTACTTGGTGGAAAAAACATCATAAATCCCAACTTTTCCATCGTCCGTCCCAAAGGCTAAAGTAGCTTCTTTACTTGGATGCCAGGAGAGCTGCAGAGAGAAGTGAGAAAAAGGTAAAATCCCATATAGGCAAATTACTACTCCACCAGTTTTCCAGAGCGATGAGCTCTTGCACAGGACTGCCAGACCTCTGATGACGATACCGATGTGAGTGTACTTACTGCGGTCACTTTAGATCTGATCCCTTGCCACATTGTCTTCACGTCGTACATATTAAAGACAGATAGGGTGTTCCAGACGCGGATCATACCGTCGCCCACTCCGACCGCCAGACATCCCGATGCCACTGGGGAGAATGCCAGGCTGTACACGAAGCCTCCGAGCGAGCTCAACGACCAACAGCAAGAGAGGGAGCCCAAGTCCCAACATTTCACCTACATGGAGAGCACGGCACGAATGTACGGTAGTAAGGGCACTCTATAGCGGTATTAAAACTCATTAAAAGGGATATTTTGGAGACGATTAAGTCACTGTCACGGGTGTGTCAGATGTGACACACCGTCTCCCTGCAGTTGGTTGCAGAAGATCTCTTCGTTTGGCATTACAGGCGCCTTCTTAGATCTGTATCACTCTAGGACCCAGCTGCTACCTCTCTCCTGCTAATTGACACCCAGCCTGGGTGTTTAAATACTTTCTGTTTGCTACAGGGAGGTGCCGGTGATATTCACATGTTCCCTTGTGAAGGCTTGGAGCTATTGCAGTCTGCTTACTTCCTCTAAGGTGCTAGAAGGACGTGTGTTTTAATCTCTCTGAAGTCAGCTCAAGTCAAGTTACTTCCCTCTTGTCTCCCTTGTTGTCTTTAGTTGTTAGTGGGGACTGACTAGTGCCCCCCCCCCCTCTTTATCCAGGGCCAAGCTCTAATGAATTACAGGGTTTAAGTTCCTGTGCGGCGATTGGTGAGGAACCAATATAGGGATGATAGGGGAGACAGGGTGATATCAGATCAGCCTAGAAGGTCTCCACTCCCCCTTTCCCTAGTGTCTGGGCTTCCTTTCCCTCTTCCCTTTGTGTTACACTTAGTCTTTCCCACACCTTACGTGACAGTCACATCTACAAATAGTGTGCCCGATTATCATTAGAAAAAGATAAGTGGGACCATCTCAGGTATGAAATCGCGAGGAAGCAATGTCATAGGTGCCACCTGAAACAAGTGACGCCAGAATACCCCTTTAACATCATATGAACATCACTTACATCCCGATCCATAGATGTAGACAGAAGCAGCTCCTTCCCCTCCTCTGTGACTAGGGAGCAAAGGTTAAACACAATTCGGGAATGGTTTTGCCCTTCCGAGGAGCCCAGGAGGCTCCATTTCTGCTTTCCACTCCTTGTTAAATCCCACAGAAGCAGCTCGCCCCTGCAGAGACAATACACGACTTTATTACACAGTACGTAAAATAAATATACTCCATTATAATAAATATACTCCATTATATGCTCTGGAGACCACCATACTAGCCGAATGAGAGAGACGCATGCAGCGAAACAGTTTGCACCGACGTGGCACAACTTCGCCCAATGTGAACAATATGTACATTTCTTTTAACGGAGGTGGGGAACCCTCAAAATCAAGCTATTGCGAGCTCTGAGACGCAGCTTCTGGGGAACTATTACATGGTTGTGTTGGACTCATCACTAACCCAAAGCAGCTGGATACTATTTGAGTCGGATGCCCTTGAGGCCAGTGGACAGTCAACCATAAGCGTTCCTTCACCATAGGATCCATTCCTCCTCCTCGCCTCTTCAGGTATGGCAACTTCAGAGTTGTAACGCCTAAGGGGAAAAGAGAAAAATACATTTAGGAGTAAATAAAAGAACGCAAAGCCTAAAACTTTATGAAGTAACGCTGCGGGCATCGATCCCAAATCTTTCTGTAAGCGTTCCCGATAATTCAGTGAAATCGAGTAGGAATCATGTAAGCGGGGTATCCCCATCTAATAAAGTGATGACATGTCGCAAGATCAGAAAACTCCTGGACCCCTGCGAATCTGAGAATGAAATTAATGGGGTCAGCTGTAGTTCCCTGCACAATTGTATGGTCGGGGAGCGCCGATAAGGAGGTATGAGGAGTTGTAAAGGGGTCACAGTGCTGAATCGATGCTGCAGCCCCTTCATTGCCAGCATCTGTGGTGTCCTTGGAATGGGACCGCCATCGATCATCAGGTGATGGCTTATCACAAGAACCCCCACTGAATATGAGAATTAAGTTAATGTGGTCATCTACAGTTGCCTGCACAATTGGGTACGATGAATTGTGAGGGGCGGCCTGACCCCTTTTTCTGTCCTAGAGGTCAGACCACCACTTATCAGACAGGAAAGGCAAATTCTAGCGATATACCATCACTTTAGGAGTTTCTTTTTAAAATGTGGTGTGACAATAAAGTGGTCAAGCCCTTATCGGAAGGTAGTTACTAACTACCTGCCTGTGCTGCCCTACAATGATCTCTGCCAACTCAGATCGATCACGGACCGCTCCTGCCAGCGATTCTCCCTCTTCCTGTGACGGTGACATCGTCAGAGCAGCTCCTTCACTTCTGCTGGAGCGATTCTCCTGCTTTCTGTGACGCAATATCGACAGAGCAGCTCCTTTTCTTCTGGGGGAGCAATTCTCCTGCTTCCTGTGATATCAGCAGAGCAGCTCCTTCACTTCTGCTGGAGAGATTCTCCTGCTTCCTGTGACGTCACATCGACAGAGCAGCTCCTTCTCTTCTGGTGGAGCAATTTTCCTGCTTCCTGTGATATCAACAGAGCAGTTCCTTCTCTTCTGGTGGAGCGATTCTCTGGTTTCCTGTAGCACAATATCGACAGAGCAGCTCCTTCTCTTCTGCTGGAGCGATTCTCCTCCTTCCTGTGACGTAATATCGACAGAGCAGCTCCTTCTCTTCTACTGGAGCGATTCTCCTCCTTCCTGTGACGTGATATCGACACAGCAGCTCCTTCTCTTCTGCTGGAGCGATTCTCCACCTTTCTGTGACGTAATATCGACAGAGCAGCTCCTTCTCTTCTGCTGGAGCGATTCTCCTCCTTCCTGTGACGTAATATCGACAGAGCAGCTCCTTCTCTTCTGCTGGAGCGATTCTCCTCTCTTCCGCTCTGCTAATGGAGTGTCAATGCTGGCGTCCTGTAGATTGACAACCAGTTGTCCTGTTGAAAGAGCAGAGCGGAAGAGAAAGAGCTGCTCTGTCTATATTACGTCACAGGAAGCAGGAAAATCGCGGCACTGGCAGATCAAGGCAAGGTAGAACAGGCAACCTGCCAATAAGTACGTAGCCCTAAGGCGGGGAAAAAAGTCCCAGATACCTCTTTAAATATAGGGTTAGCCAAAAGAGAACACAATTGAATAATCTCAAGAAACAAAAAAAAAAAAGTTAGCAGAGCGCCCATGCAGGACTTCAGATGCCCCCTCTGCCATGGGGGTTATGTAAAAGACAACATAAATAAGAGATAATTTTAGAGAATTTTGTAAAAATTATCTGACGGCCATATATAAAACTGCAATATGAGGATATAAAACTGCAACAAACTTTTCCATCAATATTAAGAGGGTGAAGCACCGTATGTCGGCATGATAAGAAACAAACCTGGAGGGCTCCTACCTTTGCCTGTGGAGGAACTCCAGATCCGGATGGTCTGATCTTTGCTGCCTGAGGCCAGGTAGCAGCCCTTATTCTCAGACTCCGGCAGGAGATCGCCATTGGTTGCATTCAGTTCTTCTGATGAAAAGCAACACAAAATCCATATCAAAACCAGCACGGAGAGAAGCGGCGCCGCAGAGGTGAAGAGTGGCGTGTTTTCTGGATTACTAATGCAACCTTATATATCTTCCATTCTTTTTTAGCATTTCTAACAAAAGAGACTTACAGATTTAAAGGGATTGCTGGACCGCCGGCCTGAAATATTCATATACGGCCGCGCAGGTGAAAAAAAAAATCACTGATCCCTCGTTCTCCCTATTATTAACATTCATGGCGCACAGTTAAAGTCTTAGATTGTACGGTACGGCTGACGGAGTGCTGGAGGGGTCAAAAAAGTGTGTGTGTGGTGGGGGGAGATGGGGTAGAGAAGAAACAACAGGGGTCTCTTAAGCTGGATACAGACTTTAGACAAAAATCAGAGGATCATTGTATCTGTTGAGGTCCGACCTCCAGGTTCTGCCGAATAAAGGGGCCATTAAGCACCATAAAAAAAAATCGAAACTGTACTACCAGGCCCAGCTTAATTGCCAGAGTGGCGCTGTTCTGGATTAAGTGTGGACCCTTTTTTTCATATGCAAGAGAAATGAAGCCTAGATAAGACAGACTGACTCGCAGATGAAGGCGACCCTGCACCTTAGACAGCCGTCAGCTGAATGCTCCTACGGCCGACAGCTATTTCTTCACAAGACCCATATAGACACGGACTCACAGCTCAGCCAAAATTATACATTGCTGCTGCTAGACACTTCTGATGGCAGCTTATCTATGGCACAATCAAAAGGATTGGGCATGTTGAAATCCAACATGACTGATCCTTCTAAACCTGTGACGCTCCCCTACACATCACATATTTGGCCGGTCTTGTTGAAATCAACAGGTTCAGCCGACATGAACTTCACTTACATCCAGTTTAAGACTCTCTGTGGGGAAGGCTGAAATCCATCATCTCCTAGAGATGTTAATAATTACATTTCTATGACAATTAAAGGGGGTTTCCGGGCATTAGGATAAGTCATCAATATTGTAAGGACCAAAAAGTCCTATAGTCCCCATTGACTGCAGCTGCAATAAAGCACAAACACCCTGTACTATCTACAGACAATAAAGGAAGGAAATGTGTGTCTCCAATATGGCCGCCCCCAGAGAAAACTTAATAAACACAAATTAATTATCTACAGCATAAAAAAATGAAAAAAACAAAACAAAAACACGCAGCACATGCATTACTTCTCTTCTAATGACGTAAATCAAATTAATAAAAAGAAGAATGAACCAATAAAAAAATCCCCTTTAAACCCTGCTGTACTGTGCTTACATGGTGCCCGCTGTATAGGAGAAGTGCTATGAATACATGGACTCGGGGGCCTTTTGCAGGTGAGGTCATTGACGTACCTTGCGTTTCCTCCATCTTCTGATACAGGTCTTCCTCTCGGGGGTGTGGGCACCATGCCAGGGAATGAATCTCATCATCGTGTCCCCGCAACCGGTGGATGACATCTCCTCTACGGCTGATGTCAATGATAACGATCATACCGTCCTTGTACCTGGGGAAGGTGGGCAATTTTATGATTACATGAGCCAGTAGACTTGTTGGGGCATCACAGACTCTACGAGAGCATGTGCTACTCATGTCAACCACCCTAGTAGGGCATACGGATATCTGGTTGGGACGGATCCACCTCTATGAGCCAGGAAGAGTAGGACCAACTCCCATTTTGGTGAACTTGACCCATCCTTGTATTACCACTATGTACGCCATGAAATAATATATTTCCCAAGCAGTGAAATGTCTGGCTAGCAGCAGCATTCTCTTGCAAAAACCAACTGCGGTTGGTGGGAGTGAGGCCTGGGGCAATCAGCCGCTCTTACCCTATTGCCACTAGATCTTCTTGGTACGGTGCACAGGACAAGCAGAAAATAGTCCTCGGTTCTGGAAAAAACTGCTGCCCATCATTACGGTTACACCAAAAGCAAACCACTGTGCCCTTCTCGTCTCCAGTCACCAGCAGGTCCTTCACCAGGGGAGACCAGTGTAGGGAAGAGATCGTGTTCTGTAAGAGACAGACACAAGAGTGTTACACCATTTCCAAAATCCTGGGATTATAGATAAATGTAGGTCCACTGATGATGGCTTATCCGCCCTGAAAACAAGCCTTTGAAATGAGAGACCCCCATACACATCAGAGGGGGTGCTGGTCCCAGGAACCACCGGGGTAACAAGTTTGTTCATGGCGTTTCTTCCTTCCTAAATCTTCTCCATCACTTGTGAGTGATATTATTGAGAACTGGAAGGAATCGCAGCAACTCGACTAAGAAGTGGAGACCCCGTAACGTTACAAAGTGATGAGGCAGAAAAGTCACCAACGCTCTGCTGACTCCATAACTGCAGAGTCCAGACCTCCTCTAGCATTAACATCAGCATAAACACTGCGCCCCCACCGAGAGCTTCATTGCTGAGCAGCTACATGCAGCCGTACATCACCAAGCACAATGCTGAGCGTCGGATGGAGTGGTGTAAAGACTCCACCACTGGACTCTGGAGGAGACGTGTTCTGTGCAGTGACGGATCACACTTCTCTATCTGGAGTCTGGGTTTGCTGAATGCCAGAATGTTACCCCCTGACTGCATTGTGCCCACTGTATAGATGGTGGAGGAGGATAATGCTCTGGGCTTGCTTTTCACGGCTCGGCCTCGGGACTTTAGTTCCGGTAGACGGAAATCTTAATACTTCAGCACAAGACATATTGGACAATTGTAGCTTCCAACTTTACGGGAACCGTTTGGGGAAGACCTTTTTCTGCCCCCCATTACTGTACCCAGTGCATAAGGTCCATAAAGACATGGTTAGGGGAGTTTGGTGGAAGAACTTGACCGGGCGCAACTTCAACCCCATCCAACGCGTTTGGGATGAACTAGAACAGAGATTGTGAGCCCGGCCTCTCCTCCAACATCACAAATGCTCTTCTGGATAAAGGGGCAAAAATTCCCACAGACACCTCCAAAATCTTAAAAAGAAAAAAAAAACTTTCCCAGAAGATTGGATGTTGTTATAGATGAAAAGGGGCCAACTCCATATTAATGTCTATGGATGTACAATAGGAGGTCATAAAAGCTCTTCCATGTGATATATGGAGGGGGCACTTACTTATACGGACATTCGATCAGTTCTTACCCGGTGGAGCTTGTGTTCTGTTACTAAACTCTTCGTCTGGGTGTCCCATACTTTCACGGAGCCGTCATCAGAGCAGCTGGCACAGAGGTGAGACTGACCGGAGTATTGGGAGAAGGCAAAGCCGGACACCCTTTCTGTATGTCCGACCAACTCCCCTGGAAAAGAATGCAACACCTTAAATATATGCAAAAACCCTGCTCAAATGGGGACCCCTCTGCAATAGGAGGCCAATTTTGTGGTTCACCTATAGCTCAAAACGTGCAAAAATGACTAAGAGGCGCAGATTACTCCATCACGCTACAATATAAAATGCCGGGTCTGATGTCAGATATATATGGGAAAAAGCGCCAGCGTGTCGTGGGGAGGTGCGGTGATGGGATTCAATCCTATTCTGGTCCTATACAAATATAAAGGGGTCTCTGCTAAAATCATGAGCACCTTCAAGACATATGGACATGTCCTCTTTAAAGGAATAATAAAATCATATTTTTAACAATATTCCCCAATGTATTTTCATTGGTTCCCCATAGCCGAGCATCTATTCTAGCTCCACAGTGCAGTACAGAAAGTTACCATAAAATCCCGGCTCCTGGGGGCTGATACGCAGCAAGTAGACCGAATTCCGAGCAGCGAACCCAAAAAGTCCCCCGGCTGCGTCACTGGAACGGCTGCAGTACCAGTTGGGGGATGCGCTGAGCATCCGGTCCGGATCCCCCATCCTCGTGTCACCTACGGAGTCAGAACATGAATACTGAATATTTAAGACGTGACATAAGAGCAAAAATTTGGTGACGTCAGAGACGGACATGACAGGGACGTAAAAAATCATTGGTCATGTTGTAAGGCCTTCAAAACTTCTCTTTTGCAAACCTACAACATTTTCGTAAATTTCATAAAAAGGATGTGTGACTGCCAGTGACCAATTTACAGAACAGAAAAGAAGTAGCGAATTACACCATGGACAACCCGACACATATTTCTCCACATACATTTTCACACGTCCTGTTGCTTAGTTCTATTCCTCCCATTCCTCAACATACTCTAGGATGCCAGAAACCATGAATATGTCCCTCCTGAGCTATCATCAAACTCCGCTACATCTGTATCCAAGGCTATTCGCACGCATACCTCATATATACACATATATCGTGTGACCACCCTTTGCCTTCATCACTTCTTATTGTGATGTGTTACACACAGTTTTTGAAGGAACTCAGCAGGGAGATTGTTCAAGACATCTTGGAGAACTAACCCCAGATCTTCGGTGGATGTCGCTTGTGTAAATCCTTCTGTCTCCATGTAATCATGTATAGACTGCATGATGTTGAGATCAGGGCTCTGTTGGGCTGGATCATCACTTTTAGGACTCCTTGACACTGAAGATAGTTAATAAAATTATATTTCAGATGCTTATCCATCATGTAATACCATCAGGGAAGCGTTTGATTGGCTCCAAATTTATTCTGCAGCAGGACAACGACCCCAAATATCCAGCCAATGTCATTAACAACTATCTTCCGTGTAAAGAAGGACAAGCAGTCCTGGAAGTGATGATCCGACCCCCACAGAGCCCTGACATCATCCTGTCTGTCTGGGATTACATGGAGACAGAAGAATTTGCACAGGCGACATCCACAGAAGATCTGTGGTTAGTCCTCCAAGATGTTTAAAACAACATTGTGCCAAAATCTGTGAGTTACCAGTACTGTATGTAATGTGTAAAGAGTATATAACAGGGCTGGGTTTCCACCGGACTGCGTACTCACGCAGCATTTACTACTGAATGCTGCGGCTCACACAACGCTGGATTACGTCCTGAAGCTGGACAGTGCCAGGACATTCTTTGTGAGCGTAGCACACTCTGCGCTCTCGTCCCGCTGCTGTGAAGAGTGCAGCAGTCACTGATGTACCGGTATGTACCTGCGCAGTGCCGAGATCTCAATCTGCGTAGGCGACACCTCCAATGCCCATTTTCCCAGAGTCCACCGCATAGAGAACATGGAAGTGCGGGGGCTTCGGACTTTCACAAAATGCCGGGGGAGCCCCTGCACAGTCGAGGACCGTCAGAAACCCCCTCTTACCACCCTGGGACACGCAGCGTCACACCTCCAGACATCTCCTCCTCCAAGCGCAGGACCCCCAGCATCATCCGACTCCTGCCGCTGAGCAGCCCCTTCTTCCAGCCTGGGTCGGGACTCCCAGCATAATCCCACAGTGTCGCATCTCCGAACACCTCGTGTCCCAGCTCCATCACCGGTAAGCTGAACTCTGACTGTAAGACGGACCCCCATTTGAAGCATTAAATTTTTTTTCCGTTTTCCTCCGGAAAATTTGGGGTGGGTCTTATGGTCCGAAAAATACGGTATGTAGCAAAGTAGCAGTGTATCCCGTGTGACGGTTACACGGCGGTCTCGGCGCATCATGTGTGACGGTTACACGGCAGTCTCGGCGCATCATGTGTGACGGTTACACGGCGGTCTCGGCGCATCATGTGTGAAGGTTATATGGCGGTCTCGGCGCATCATGTGTGACGGTTATAAAGCGGTCTCGGCGCATCATGTGTGACGGTTACACGGCGGTCTCGGTCACGAGCATGGTCAGATCCACTCCGCCGCGGGTCTGGTCTCAGTCTGATGCTTCCACGTGTTGATGTCACTGGACTTCCCTCCGGCATGTCCTCTCTCTGTCCTCAGTAACTTCCAACTGCCACCAAGATGGCCGCTCGACTCCTTCCTGTAACTCACATCCAACTGTCAACTGTCTCTGGCCATGCAGCCTGTTGCTGGGCAGACTAGCTGTGCTTAGGAAACAGCGGCCTCTTGTGACCAAATAACGGCATTTCAGTCCACGTAAAGCAGTACCACATCACTACTGACAGCAAGAAGGTGCTAAACTTGTATAGTATACAACAGGTACAATATTTATACATATGCACATCTATACACCGCTGGTGAGACAGGTGCTATACCGTATGTACAGGGCTCACCATCCATCTCTTTAACCAGGTACATATATCTGCCCATTGGGTAATGAGGGCTGTCAGAAGGCTCACCATCTCACATATACAGCAGTCTCAGCATCCCCTATGTGATGTATACACAGCAGTTCCAGCGTCTCCTATGTGATGTATACACAGCAGTCCCAGCGTCTCCTATGTGATGTATACACAGCAGTCCCAGCGTCTCCTATGTGATGTATATACAGCAGTCCCAGCATCTCCTATGTGATGTATAGACAGCAGTCTCAGCATCCCCTATGTGATGTATATAAAGCAGTTCCAGCGTCTCCTATGTGATGTATACACAGCAGTCCCAGCGTCTCCTATGTGATGTATATACAGCAGTCCCAGCGTCTCCTATGTGATGTATATACAGCAGTCCCAGCGTCTCCTATGTGATGTATACACAGCAGTCCCAGCGCCTCCTATGTGATGTACATACAGCAGTCCCAACGTCTGCTATGTGATGTACATACAGCAGTCCCAGCGTCTCCTATGTGATGTATATACAGCAGTCCCAGCGATTCCTATGTGATGTATATACAGCAGTCCCAGCGACTCCTATGTGATGTATATACAGCAGTCCCAGCGACTCCTATGTGATGTATATACAGCAGTCCTAGCGTCTCCTATGTGATGTATATACAGCAGTCCCAGCGTCTCCTATGTGATGTATATACAGCAGTCCCAGCGTCTCCTATGTGATGTATATACAGCAGTCCCAGCGTCTCCTATGTGATGTATATACAGCAGTCCTAGGGTCTCCTACGTGATGTATACTGTAGACTTATTGAGTTCTATGAATGTAACATGAGCGTTGATGAATTTCCCCCGTCAGGAGACCTGCAGTGTAATATACATATGTGTTCGGTATGACTTTTTGCTGTGAATTCTTTACAAAACTTATCAGTGCAAAGAGTAGCTTGCGCTCCAGACCGACGCAAACCTGGAAAAGCAATATCCATACCACCTAACATCGCAGTTGGTTGTACCACAGAGAAGCAGCTCCAGTCGTCCCATTAGGGGGGAGGTAATTAAATGTTTGACCAAATACAGCAGGGTAATTTTCAACTTGATAATTTTGAATGTCCCCCGAATGATGGTATAAATATCCAAATGGCCTCTGGATGAGAACAAATTCCCCACCGCTGGTATATAGTGTGTATGTATTACAGGGTACAGCTATTATATTCAATAAGTACGTGTACAGGATTGGTCAAAAGTTTGGACACACTTGTTCAGGGAAACAAACGATATTAACAGGTGTGTCCAAACTTTTGACTATACACAGGATAAGGGTGTATGTGCCATATACATAATATACGTGCTATATACAGGGCATATACAGAGAATACATAATATATATGGTATACATGTTATATACAGGGTGTACGTATTATATACAGGTTATGTATAATATATACACCCTATATATGTTATATACAGGGTGTACATATATACGGGTAATACATGTGAGATGCACAGGGTAAAGGTGTTAAATATAGGGTGTATATATTATACATGTTATATACAGGGTGCACGTATTATATACAGGTTATATAGAGGGTGTATATATTATACATGTTATATATAGGGTGTATATATTATACATGTTATATACAGGGTGTACATATATACAGGTAATACATGTGAGATACACAGGGTACAGGTGCTATATACAGGGTGTACATGTTATATATAGGGTGTATATATTATACATGTTATATACAGGGTGCACGTATTATATACAGGTTATAGACATGGTATATAGGGCACACAAGTGTCACACAGGGTGTACATATAAGTTACAGGGCAGGTTATCTCCTTCTTACCTTCTTCAGCTCTGTCTCTCCTCCAGCACGATGCAGCACTTCACGGCGTTGCTGTCGTAAAGAACCGGCTCCCATGTGAGCGCTGACAGCGAACCTGTCGTAAAGTGCGACACTGTCCAAGATGGCGGCGTCCATGTCTGCGGGTGAGTACCGGGGAGGGCGCGGGTGTCAGGGCCGGGGGAGGCGGTGAGCTGTTTCTGGTGACAAGTCTCTGGCAGGTCGTGTAATAAAGGGGCAGTCTGCTGCTGATGTGGGAGGACAACGGAGCAGCCGCCATACTGTCCCCGCCCGGGGTGTGCGGAGTATACAGCGGTGTACACAGCTTCTGTGCAGGTGTAACAAGATGGCAGCTCCCAGCAGCATGGCAGCTCAGAGAGGGCGCCCCTTACGGGCCAGGAAGCCCCTGTTATCAGCCCCCATAGTGGTGGAGGGGTTGGCGGCCGTCACACATCTCCTGCCGCTCATCACTTGGAAGCCATCAAGGTGAAGCCCATTTTTGGGTGGCAGAGGATCCCGGGAATCTAGTGGGACCTTCCCTCATTGTGTCCTCTTGTCCTTGTGCATCAGATCCGTCATACATGTACTGATTATTACGGTTTTTCTTACAGCTCTATGGGGGTCACTTTCCCGGATCCAGCGGGGGTGAGTATAACACCTACAGATGCGGGGGGCTTCTGTTGTGTTTCACGTGTCCGACAGTCACCATCTGTGATGTACTCTGTCCTGGACCCATACATGTTGGGGGGGGGGGCGATGAGTTCAGGGTCAAACAGTGAAACCGACCTTAAGGGTAAAGGATGCGGGTGGCGCGCGTATGAACACACTGTAGGGATGGGCACTTATGAGGTAGGTGCTCACACAATAAACCACATACATACTAAATAAGCCTAATAATATAAGGTGGAGAACTGTAAGTCATATATAATACAATCACAACTGTGAAAGAATTACCATATTACATAATAGGAAGTAATATAAATATTCAGACCTATAGGAATGTACACGATACTCATGACAAACCCTAACAGAGCGCAGTGACACGGCCTGCGAGATGAATTCCCCAGGTTCTTGCGTTTGTGTGGATACCTAATATGTGTAGGTTATTTGTTATATGTATTAAAATATATTTTATATGAAGAAATGTATTTATTTTTTTTGCACACATGAATATATACAGGGGGTGTAGAAGTAGGTATACAGTGTAAATAATAGTTACATTATAAGCATGTTATCAACTGCATGGTTTTCTTGAATATACCTAATCTTTTATAACTTCCCAAAAGAAAAAGTGCATCTGGATGAAGTTGGGTACCCGTTGTGGCCATTCTACCAGTACTAGGCCTTATCGACATATCCACTTATAATAACAAAATAGTATGAAGACACACTGCAGGCCTACATATGCACCCCACCGCCTTAAAAAAAAAATATATTTTTTTTTTCTTAAAAAAAAAAAAATAAAAATAATAATAATAATAATAATAATTAATAATAATAAAAAATAAATAAATTATATAGTGAAGAAAATAAGTATTTAATCCCTTGATGTTTTTGTAAGTTTGCCAAGTTTGCCCACTGACAAAGACATGAACAGGCTATAATTTTAAGGGTAGGTTAATTTTAACATTGAGAGATAGAATATCCTCAAAAAAAATCAAGAAAATCACATTGTATAAATTAGATAAATGTATTCGCATTTTGCAGTGAGAAATAAGTATTTGATCCCTCTGGCAAACAACACTTAATACTTGGTTGCAAAACCCTTGTTGGCAGCACAGCAGTCAGACGTTGTTTGTAGTTGATGATGAGGGTTGCGCACATGTCAGGAGGAATTTTGGTCCACTCCTCTGTGCAGTTCATCTCTAAATCATTAAGATTTTGAGGCTGTCGCTTGACAACTCGGAGCTTCAACTCCCTCCATACTTTTTCTATGGGATTAAGGTCTGGAGACTGGCTAGGCCACTCCATGACCTTACTGTGCTTCTTTTTGAGCCACTCCTTTGTTTCCTTGGCTGTATGTTTTGGGTCATTGTCTTGCTGGAAGACCCAGCCACGAGCCATTTTTAATGTCCTGGCGGAGGGAAGGAGGTTATCACTCAGGATTTTACGGTACATGGCTCCATCCATTCTCCCATTGATGCGGTGATGTAGTCCTGTGCCCTAAGCCGAGGAACACCACCAAAACATAATGTTTCCACCTCCATGCTTGACAGTGGGGACAGTGTTCTTTGGGTTATAGGCAGCATTTCTCTACATCCAAACACAGCGAGTTGAGTTAATGCCAAAGAGCTCAATTTTTGTCTCATCTGACCATAGCACCTTCTCCCAATAACTCACAGAATCATCCAGGTGTTCATTGGTAAGCTTCAGACGGGCCTGCACATGTGTCTTCTTGAGCAGGGGGACCTTGCGGGCACTGCAGGATTTTAAACCTTTAAAGCGTAATGTGCTACCAATGGTTTTCTTGGTGACTGTGGTCCCAGCTGCCTGGAGATCATTAACAAGTTCCCCCCGTGTAGTTTTATGCTGATCTCTTACCTTCCTCATGATCAAGGATACCCCACGAGGTGAGATTTTGCATGGTGCCCCAGATCGATGTCAATTGATAGTCATTTTGTATTTCTTCCATTTTCTTACTATTGCAACAACAGTTGTCTCCTTCTCACCCAGTGTCTTACTTATGGTTTTATAGCCCATTCCAGCTTTGTGCAGGTCTATGATCTTGTCCCTGACATCCTTAGAAAGCTCTTTGGTCTTGCCCATGTTGTAGAGGTTAGAGTCTGACTGATTAATTGAGTCTATGGATAGGAGTCTTTTATACAGGCGACTATGTAAGACGGCGGTCTGTAATGCAGGTAACGAGTTGATTAGGAGAGTGTAACTGGTCTGTAGGAGCCAGAACTCATAATGGTTTGTAGGGGATCAAATACTTATTTCTCACTGCAAAATGCAAATAAATGTATCTAATTTATACAATGTGATTTTCTTGATTTTTTTTTTTTTTTTGATATATTAAAATTAACCTACCCTTAAAATTATAGACTGTTCATGTCTTTTGTCAGTGGGCAAACTTACAAGAACAGCAAGGGATCAAATCAAATACTTATTTCCTTCACTGTATGTATGTATATATGGAAAAAAAAATTATATGTTGCAACCACAGAGCCTGTAAACCATAAAAAAAAAATCCCAAAAAAGCGGGCAGCACTCATTACCTGATTCCCAAAGTTAAAGTAGATATTCTATTGGCTTATGTGAACAGGTGGCAACGTTTCAGCTCCATTGAGCCTCTGTTATATATACTTGGACTCGGCAGGTCTGCAGTGACCGGGCCAACACTCTGTAATCAGGTCTATTAACTGCATATATTGCTCACTGAGTGCGATGCATCCCACAAAGACAGAAGCAGTAATAAACCACTTCTGTCTTCTTCCCAGGGTAAAAATTGTCAGTCTAGAGACTGTTGATAAAAAGTCCAGGGGCCACGTCTGTAGTCAATGGCCGCGAACCTCCTCCTACCTGCCGCCATCGCCGGCGCCTCTTTGATTATTAGACCCGGCGTGACAGCTTGCATACTTTGTACCGCTATGTAATGATGTCATGGGGCCTACAAATCAGAAGTCACTGATGATAGGAGGAGGTTCACAGAGTTTTGTTCCGGCAGTCATGAACGTGGTCCTGCAAATCTGTCCAGTCTTGCAGTTTTCTTGGGTTCTTAGGTTTCTGGACTGCGCTGATCTCATATAATAATTGTATTTCAGTCTGACGGCCACCAGCAGTGTCCTGTCACAGAGCGGTGTCCACACCAGCGCTGCCCTGGAGAGACGCAATTGGGAGATGAAGAACAAGGTGGTCTACCCTCCTCAACTTCCTGATGAACCTCGGCGACCTGCGGTGAGTCCATGTTATGTGCCTGGTAGTAGTGATCATTGCAGCAGCTGTCGCATTAGGGTTGAAATTTAGCCTTAATCAGGACAAGGGATGTTGTGCCTACATGGTGGCCGGGCTCCCAATCTCCATTCTAGTTCACCTAAAGGTGTTGGATCGTCCGGGCTCTGTGGGTCACGTTAATCCCACCAACTCCCCCCAACCATGTCTGTATGGACCTTATGCACTGGGCACAGTCATGGGGAACATGCTCAAAACCTATAACTCTGCCCTTCATCTGGCAAAACAATCCTACCTCACCGCCCTCATCACTTCACTATCCAACAATCCAAAACGACTTTTTGAAACCTTAAACTCCCTCCTGAGCCCTAAAGCACAGGCCCCCACCACCAACCTCAGCGGCGAGGATCTGGCCACTTATTTCCTATAAAAAAATCCACCACATCCATCAGGACATTACATCCCAATCTCCCCAGTGCCTGGATCCCCTTCCCTGCCGCACTTCAAGCTCACTTGCCATCTTTGAGCCTATCACAGAAGAAGAAGTTACCCAGCTCCTCGCTTCTTCTCGGCCTACAGCCTGCAACAGTGACCCCATTCCCTCACATATCCTGCAGTCCCTCTCACCGGTGGTCACCACTCACCTGACTAAAATATTTAACCTCTCTCTTTCTTCAAGTATCTTTCCCTCCTCATTTAAACATGCCATCATAACCCCTTTACTTAAAAAGCCATCCCTGGACCAGAACTGCTGCTAACTATAGACCTATCTCTAATCTTCATTTCATCTCTAAACTCCTGGAATGCTTGGTCCACTCCCTTCTAATCCGCTATCTCTCAGATAACTCTCTCCTCAACCCTTTACTATCTGGTTTCCGCTCCTTACATTCCACTGAAACTGCCGTCACTAAAGTCTCTAATGATCTACTAACAGCTAAATCTAATGGTCACTGCTCCCTGCTGATTCTCCTGGATCTCTCTGCAGCATTTGACACTGTGGATCACCAGCTCCTCCTCACTATGCTCCGCACTATTGGCCTCAAGGAAACCGTTCTCTCCTGGTTCTCCTCCTACCTCTCTGACCGCTCCTTCACTGTATCTTTTGCCGGCTCCTCTTCCCCTCCTCATCCTCTTACTATCGGGGTTCCTCAGGGCTCAGTCCTAGGCCCCCTCCTCTTCTCTCTATACACTGCCCCTATTGGACAAACAATCAGCAGATTTGGGTTCCAGCATCATCTCTATGCTAACAACACCCAAGTATACACGTCTTCCCCTGTCATCACCCCCACTCTAATACAAAATACCCAGGATTGTCTGTCTGCTGTCTCTAACATCATGTCCTCCCATCTTAAACTGAATCTCTCCAAAACTGAACTTCTTGTGTTTCTCCCCTCTACTAACCCAACTCTACCTAACATCGAAATTACCTTGGAGGGTTCAACCATAACTCCCAAGCAACACGCCTTGGGGTCATATTCAACACTAACCTTTCCTTTACCCCCCCATATCCGATCACTCACTCGCTCTTGTCACCTGCATATTAAAAACCTCTCCAGAATCCGACCTTTTCTCACCTTTGAAACTGCTAAAACTCTTACTGTTGCTCTTATTCACTCTCGTCTGGACTACTGCAACTCTCTTCTGATCGGTCTCCCTCTTACCAAGCTTTCTCCTCTCCAATCCGTCCTGAATGCGGCAGCAAGGGTCATATTTCTGTCTAGCCGCTTCACCGATGCCTCCATCTTGTGCCAGTCATTACACTGGTTGCCCATTCGCTACAGGGTCCAATATAAACTCATCGCTCTCACCCACAAAGCTCTCCACAGTTCTGCACCGCCTTATATCTCCTCCCTGATCTCTGTCTATCACCCTACATGTGCCCTCCGTTCTACAAATGACCTAAGACTAACATCCCCCATAATCCGAACCTCGCACCTTCGTCTCCAAGACTTCTCTCGTGCTGCGCCAGTTCTCTGGAATGCTCTACCCCAGACGATCCGACTGATGCCTAGCCCCGATGTCTTCAAGCGCGCTTTAAAAACCCATCTCTTTAAACAAGCCTACCACCTCAACTACTCAGTAAACTAACTTTCCCCTGTTCCCTCCTTCTAAATATTATTCAGAATCTGCTCCCTACTCTTCATCTGTCTCCACACCCTCCACGCACACGATAACTGCACTTTGTACTTGAGTATTGCACTTAAACATACGGGCTGATGACCGGATCATGCAGCTTTATATGAAAATCCCTATTTATTATAATTGCCAGACCTGAAATAACAAGCACTTTTCAACTATTGTGTCCCCCATTTCCTTGTAGAATGTAAGCTCACTCCTAATGTAACTGTTAAAACTGTCTTAAATTATATTGAATTTATTGTCTGTACTTGTCTCCGCTTAATTGTAAAGTGTTGCCGAATATGTTGGCACTATATAAAAAAAAATTATAATAATAATAATAAAAATGACCTTCCCCAAACTGTTCTCACAAAGCTGAAGGCTACAATGGTCCAATATGTCTTGTGCTGAAGCAGTAAGATTTCCCTTCACAAAGAGGCCAAAGCCGAGCCCTGAAACACAACCCCTTATTATTATCCCTCTTCCACCAAACTTTTCAGCTGGCACAATGGCTCTGTAACGTTACGGGGTCTCCACTTCGTGGCTGAGTTGCTGTGGTTCCTTCCACTTCTCAATCATATCACTGACAGGTGATGGGGGAAGAAATGTCATGAACGGACTTATTACCCCGATACCTTATTTTACAGGACCGCGTATCAGTGAGCTCTGCTCCACCGGCCAATCTGTCACATGTTAGTT
Organism: Phyllobates terribilis; assembly: GCF_046119375.1. Classification (NCBI taxonomy): domain Eukaryota; kingdom Metazoa; phylum Chordata; class Amphibia; order Anura; family Dendrobatidae; genus Phyllobates; species Phyllobates terribilis. The sequence continues at coordinate 142,326,234 of NW_027362770.1, forward strand.
AAAGGCAGACGGCGTGGCAGGGGGCTGGATGTTATACATCGGGGGGGCCGGGTGTTACACACCAGGCCGGGCGAGGGGACTGAATGAGAAACTTGAATCCAATGATTGAAAGGAGAACCCCAATCCTTTTCTCCATGTAGTGTATATTTATCCCCTCCTGTGGTTATGAGTATTGCAGTTTTTGGAGTAGTGAAGCCTGGCACTATGGGCCGTGGTGCAATGTGCGGAGTCATCAGCTCTAGTTGCTGTATTTTGTAGCTGGCGGACAGGGGAGTGCGCGGTCTGTGATCTTTTATAGGTGTTTTCATCACTTCTGGGTAGTAAGATTGACAGGCCGTAGTATTACTGGCGCCCATGTGATCGAAATCCGTGACCAAACTTCGCCGAGGATTTTGCTGCATTTGGCTGAGTTCATCTGCTTGGTGTACACCTGCTAATGGCTCATTTAGATCAGAGTATAATCAGCGTTTGTGAAAAATCACATACTTGTTTAGCCATTTCGAGGCCGCCTGTAGACTTTAAATGTTCAGGCAGTCCACACTTATCCCTGCACTGATGTTCTAAAACGTCAATTTAGTCTAAGCAGCTTGCACAAGGTCGCGTAGTTGTGGTGGTGTGGAGTCCGATATCAGACACAGCCAGACTCCCCATAGAAATGAAAAACGTGGTTTATTACCATATTTGCCTTCTCAATGTCTGTATACACAGCGCTCAACAAGCGTTTGTGTACACAGATTAGGAAGCACTGATAGTGCTTTCACCTCTGGACCCAGCGGTCATCTGATCCCTTAGGTGTAGGCAGGGAGCAGGAGCTGCTGCTGGGTCATCTCTGATATGCAACCAAGAACCTGAAATTCCCCTGTAACTTGAGCTAATACCCCAGCCCTAGTTACAAGGGAAATCTGCAAAAAAAAATTATGTATTGATATGCTAAAATGCCCCCCTGCAGAGGTCTTTTAAGACATTATGGGGGGGGGGGGCACAGTGGTATAAAATGAATGAAAAATAACAAAAATAAAATAGAAAAAAATGAGCATAAAAAAGACACTACCAGTCTAAATCACGGTCTCTAGCCCTGCCTCTGTCAAAATAATATGTCCAATATAGCAAAATATTTTTTACGGAAAGGGGAGATCAAATTAAAAATGGTTTTAGTGGTTCTCTTTTCATTTTCTCCTGATATTAGCAAAAAAAAAATAAAAAATAGAATATAAAAGTTAAACCCCACGTGGTGCGAAAAAGAGGCAACAATTATTAATTAAAAACGCATGAATGATAAAACTTGAAAATGTTCCTGGTCATGAACTGGTTAAACATGCTTGTTCATCGGTTGATTGGACCTTTTGTCGGCAGCACATTGCCCAGTATAAATATGGGATGTGCTGCCGACACCTTGAATCGTCATATTAATGTTCCATTCCCAGTGATTTTCGTTGGCACCGATGGACTTGCATTTGGTGGCTTGACTCCAGTTAATGGGCAAATATCGGCCCATCTAAATGACCATAAATCATTTTTTTTCCCATTTATTTTCCTAGGAAATTCACCATTGTCGTAGACTGATTAAGTACAGCATGGACAAGATGTGGTACTTGGCCACACTGGTATGTATTGTGCTTGATCTACTGCTACCAGCTGTGTGGCTCCGTTCTCAAAGTTAGTAGGGTCGCAGCTGTCGGCAAGTGATCACCGGTCCAAACACTAAAACTTAGTGAACATTTTAATTTAGGCTGCTGGGGAATACCCAAATCATAGGGGGCATTTATCCATACCAGCGTTTGAGACCACAAGAATGCGTTTTGCATGCTCCCAGCCACATTCCGACTAGACATGCATTGAGCGAGGCTGCACACGTCTAGTCGGCATGTGACCACAGGTATGCAAATCGCATGCTTGTAGACACACTCCCGGCACCAGAGACTCCTGAAAGCGTGCAATGCACACGATGTGAGGATTCACAAACCTGCAGTCACATAGTGATTGCAGACTTGTAGCCTAAGACCGGACAACCCCTTTAATATATTGGGCACATGTTTGGCAAACTTATACAAACTGACTACCTACGAGCTGGTGTAGAAGTCCACTATAATTGACACCAGCTTCTACTAAATCTGTTGGTCTGTGATTGGCCATTCCACTTCCGCTTGCCACATCCGCTCTTTAGAAAAGTGGCAAGGCCAGTGCTAAATTGAATAAAAGTCACAAAAGCAAGGTGCAAAAGTTGTATATGAAAAAAATGTGCTAACTTTTTATGCAAAAAAAGTATAAATTAGGGCTTGGTAGCAATGTACAGTAGGGAAAATTTAAGTATTTGATACACTGCCGATTTAGCAAATTTTCCCACCTACAAAGAATGGAGAGGTCTGTAATTTTTATCGTAGGTCACTTCATCTGTGAGAGACACAATCTAAAAATAAAAAACAGAAAACCACATTGTGTGATTTTTACATAATTAATTTACATTTTATTGCATGAAATAAGTATTTGATCACCTACCAACCAGCAAGAATTTTGGCTCTCACAGACCTATTAGTTTTTCTTTAAGAAGCCCTCCTACGCTGCACTCATTACCTGTATTAATTGTACCTGTTTGAACTCTGTACCTGTATAAAAGACACCTGTCCACACACACAATCAATCACACTCCAACCTCTCCACCATGACCAAGACCAAAGAGCTGTCTAAGGACACCAGGGACAAAATTGTAGACCTGCACAAGGCTGGGATGGGCTACAGGACAATAGGCAAGCTTGGTGAGAAGGCAACAACTGTTGGTGCAATTATTAGAAAATGGAAGCAACACAAGATGACTGTCAATTTTCCAAGATCTCGCCTTGTGCGATAAGGATGATTCTGAGAAAGGTGAGAAATCAGCCCAGAACTACACGGGAGGACCTGGTCAATGACCTGAAGAGAGCTGGGACCACAGTCTCAAACATTACCGTTAGTAACACACTGCGCCGTCATGGATTAAAATCCTGCAGGGCACGCAAGGTCCCCCTGCTCACACCAGAACATTTCCAGGCCCGTTTGAAGTTCCCCAATGATCATCTGGATGATTCAGAGGAGGCATGGGAGAAGGTCATATGGTCAGGTGAGACCAAACTAGAAGTTTTTGGTATCAACTCCACTCGCAATGTTTGGAGGAAGAAGGATGAGTACAACACCATCCCAACCACGAAACATGATGGAAGAAACCTCATACTTTGGGGTTGCTTTTCTGCACAGGGGACAGGATGACTGCACCATATTGAAGGGACGATGGATTGGGTCATGTATCGTGAGATTTTGGCCAACAACCTCCTTCCCTCAGTAAGAGCATTGAAGATGGGTTGTGGCTGAGTCTTCCAGCATGTCAATGACCTGAAACACACAGCCAGGGCAACTAAGGAGTGGCTCCGTAAGAAGCATTTCAAGGTCCTGGAGTGGCCTACCCAGTCTCCAGAGCTGAACCCAATAGAAAATCTTTGGAGGGAGCTGAAACTCAATGTTGCCCAGCGACAGCCCCGAAACCTGAAAGATCTGGAGAAGGTCTGTATGGAGGAGTGGGCCAAAATCCCTGCTGCAGAGTGTGCAAACCTGGTCAAAAACTACAGGAAACGTCTGTCCTCTGTAATTACAAAGGTTTCTGTACCAAATATTAAGTTCTGTTTTTCTATTGTATCAAATACTTATTTCATGCAATAAAATGCTAAAAAATTATGTAAAAATTATACAATGTGATTTTCTGCTTTTTATTTTTAGATTCTGTCTCTCACAGTTGAAGTGACCTACGATAAAAATTACAGACCTCTCCATTCTTTGCAGGTGGGAAAACTTGCAAAAATCGGCAGTGGATCAAATACTTATTTTCGCCACTGTACATACAGCAGTCTGTGTATCCTGTGTGATGCATATACAGCAGTCTCAGTGTATCCTCTTGAATGGGCCCCAAAAGAACCCAAAAAATGTACTATTTCCTTACTTTATAATATACCTTTTATTGTTTGAGGATGCAGAGCTCCATATTTCCTACTTCCTCAGATGTGCCCTGTATACTGGTTTCAGGTAGTGACCGCTAGGAAGAACGTATGTTAACTTGCTGATATTGGATGCTGTATTCAAACACTCAACATTAAAAGTGCAACACCAAGAAGGAAAAGTCGTGGAATTATGGAAATCACAGGATGGATAGACCTATTACTTATCTGCAAATTGTGTAAAAATGGAAACCAAATTTTCAATACCTCTCGATTTTATTCAGTATGGAGTATGAGCGCCACATGCAGAAATCCCTTCACTATCACTGAGGTTATTAGTGGTCATCTGAGGAACATTCTGCCACGCTAAATACACTCGAGCAAATCATCAAGATCCGCTTCTGGCAGTTTCTTTTGTGATTGCCGACTGCGGAATTGCTGTCTAATAACAACCCAGATGTGCTCAATGGCAGATGAGTCCCGAGACGCTGCAGGCCATGGTAGCACGTTTAGGCCACGCAGGCTGCTTACAGTATGTTGTGTTGAAAACATCTCCTTTGGAGAAATAGTCACACTACTGGGTCCAAATCAATGCAACGCCAAGCTGCTGGTGCATCTGGAATGAAGACTAGGAGGGTCAGGCTATCGCACCTTATGATATCCCACCCCATAATCCCAAGAGTAGGACCAATGTGAACTTCCCTCGTGAAGGTCTTTTCATGGCGTTGCCCACATGGTCTCCAGATACACTTTTGTCTTGACACAATGATATCGCTGAAGAGGACAGGCCTCCACTCCAGTACGTCATTTTTGTCTTGCTCTGCACCATATGGTGACGCGACGTCAATGAAACACCTGTAGCTGGACATCTGGCTCGTAGCCCAATGTCCTTGAAACACCTTCTGATGGTTTGTGTAGACGCAGTTTATTCTTGGTATGTGACGTCCAATTTCACGTACAGTATAGAATGGATCAATCATGGAACCAGTGGTGCGGCTGTTTTTTGACACCACAGCGATAGTCCCGTATGTTTCTTGTACTACTGTGAGCAACCTGCGTAGTCTTCTTGTTCTACCATGGCATGCAGCATCTTGACACTTGTCTCCCATCAAGCACATCTGGCACGTCATTGGTTGGCAATCACAAAAGTAGCTGCCAGCAGCGGATTTTGATGATTTGTCCATCCTCATTGATTGCAGCCAAGGCTGTAAGTGCGGGGATTTCGCACCTGGTGCAATTTCAATGTTGAGGCGTGTGTATGCTGTGAGCTCCCCCTATTGGTGCCTGAATGCAAGCGTAATTTTATCCTTAGGGAAAGCGTGTCGTTTCCAAGGCTTTCTTCACTTTTTGTGCTCCATATCCACATTACTGGGTCTGTTCCTTACAGGGATGACGGCCTTGTCTTTAAATAACATTTCATAAACTGAATCCCCGCCGATTCCTTGTGATTAACTTCCTAAATCCTGAGCTTCCACCGTAACCGCAGATTTTCGTCAAATGAGTTTCTCGGTCATCAAAGCGATATTGAACCGAGTTATTAATTCATCTAGATGGCGGATGGAGATATGTAAATGATGCCGGATTTTCATAGAATTTGGCTTTTATCCAGCGAGCGTCACAGCCCTCCAGGGGCCTGATTAGCAGCAGCGTAATAACGGATCAGTCACATGGAGGATTAACCCTTTCTTCATATCTCCAGATCAAGGGGATGTCTATAGACCGGGCGATCGCTCAGATGGAGTTCAGCGACAAGAAAGGGGCAAAAGTCATTAAAGAGGTAAAACGAGGCTAATTTGTCGAAGGAATAAAAAAAAAAAATTATATATTTGTCATTAATAACTTGCCTTCATTGACCTCACATTGTATAATTGTGATAAAGTAGTTTCTCATCGGTACAATTAAAGGGGTCAGAATGCCATGGAAAAAAAATATTTTAATGCCCACCTCACCGATCCTTTGCCGCCAATTACCAGGTCCTCTGCTGGTCTCTACTTTTTTTTCCTGATTTCTTGCAACACACAGGAGATAACTGCTCAGCCAATCACTGTCCAAAGTGAGTACATCAGTTAGTGATTGGCTGAGCCGTCATTTCCTGTGTGTAGAGAGGAAACCGGATTGGCTGAGTGTTTCCTGTGTGTAGAGGGGAAAAAGGAAGTAGAGACAAGCGGGGAAACTGGACAACATTGAAATGAGAGTGATGTATTCGGTGAAGTGAGTATTAAATTGTTTTGTTTATCCCTTTTTTTTTTTTTTTTTTTTTTCCATTTAAGAAAAAAAAAAATCAATGTGGATAATGCCTTTTAAAGGGAATCTGTCAATATTTCATCCCCCAAACTATTTACACGAGCAGGTAGCTCTATCAAAGACAAGTCCAACAATACCTTTATATGGCCAGTCCGTTGATCCGTTACTGAGAAATCAGCGTTTCCATTTATATGTAAATGAGGCTGAAGAGCTATGGTAGATCTGAAGCCTCTGTCTCTCCAGCTCTACTTTCCATCCACCTGCTTGACTGACAGCCTCTATGCTGTTTGACCTCATGCAAATGAGTCGTCAGGCAGCAGGAGGCAACGCTGGGTAGGGAGTAGAGCTGGAGTGATAGAGGCTACAGATCTACCATAGCTCTTCAGCCTCATTTTACATATCAATTTGAATGCTGATTTCTCAGTAACGGAGGAATGGACCGGCCATGTAAAGGTATTGCTGGACTTGTCTTTGATAGAACTACATGTACATATTAAGAGTTTAGGGGGTGAAATCCTGCCGACAGAATCCCTTTAAACCCCTAATCCGATATGGGTCTTTAAGTGTGCCCAGTGGACAAACCCTTTATCGTGTGTGCAGATGAAGAAACTGCTGAGACTAAAGGCCCCGTCACACTTAGCGATTCTGCAACGATCCTGACAACGATACGACCTGTCAGGGATCGTTGCTGCGTCGCTATGTGGTCGCTGGTGAGCTGTCAAACAGGCAGGCTCACCAACGATCAGGGGAGCAGCGACATCGTGGAAAGAATCTTTCCACGATGTCCTGCTCCGGTTACCAGCCTGCTGAAGCAGGAGCAGGCTGGTAACCATGATAAACATCGGGTTACTAGGGGCACACGCGCACCTAGTAACCCGTTGTTTATCATGGTTACCACTCTGCTACGGTGAGCGGGAGGTTACCGCTCACTTTAGCAGGCTCATAACCATGATAAACAGCGGGTTACTAAGTGCGCGTGTGCCCCTAGTAACCCGATGTTTATCATGGTTACCAGCCTGATCGCTGCTCCCGCTGGTCACACACAGCGACAACGACCAAAAAATGGTCCAGAACACTTTGCAGCGATCAGCGACCTCACAGCAGGGGCCTGATCGTTGCATAGTGTCACACATAGCGACATAGCTGGTAAGGTCGCTGTTGCGTCACCAAAACCATGACACAGCAGCGATCGCGCTAAGCCCCCGTCTCACAGCAGTGATCTCGCTAGCGATCTCGCTATGTGTCACGGTTTTGGTGACGCAACAGCGACCTCACCAGCAATGTCGCTATGTGTGACACTTTGCAACGATCAGGCCCCTGCTGTGAGGTTGCTGATCGCTGCAAAGTGTCCTGGACCATTTTTTGGTCGTTGTCCTCCCGCTGGTCAGCACACATCGCTGTGTGTGACCAGCGGGAGCAGCGATCAGGCTGGTAACCATGAATAAACATCGGGTTACTAGGGGCACACGCGCACTTAGTAACCCGCTGTTTATCATGGTTACGAGCCTGCTAAAGTGAGAGGTAACCTCCCGCTCACCGTAGCAGAGTGGTAACCATGATAAACAACGGGTTACTAGGTGCGCGTGTGCCCCTAGTAACCCGCTGTTTATCATGGTTACCAGCCTGCTCCTGCTTCAGCAGGCTGGTAACCAGGAGCAGGACATTGTGGAAAGATTCTTTCCACGATGTCGCTGCTCCCCTGATCGTTGGTGAGCCTGCCTGTTTGACAGCTCACCAGCGACCACATAGCGACGCAGCAACGATCCCTGACAGGTCGTATCGTTGTCGGGATCGTTGCAGCGTCGCTAAGTGTGACGGGGCCTCTAGCGATCTCGCTATGTGAGACGGGGGCTTTACTGCAGCATCTTCCCCCTCCTCTCCCTCTGGTTACTGTTTCACTAAAGACAAACTTTCTTCAGCCATTCACAGCACTCTAATGAATAGAGAGACTATATAGGTGCGCCTGTCTCACGACGGGAGCCTTATACCAGATTTTCTATCTGCCACAAGGGGGAGCTGCAGTAAAGAGAACGATGTACAGTGTGAACATCTACAGGTTGTTTCTAATGAAGAAGATGGATCTAAAGGATATAAATTTGTGCTTTTTGTATTACGTAATAATTAATTATTATAATTAAAAATTATATCTAATTATTTTTTTTTGCTCCTTTTCTCGTTTAGGTCTTGTTAGAAGCTCAGGAAATGGCAGTAAGAAACCACCATGTGGAATACAAATCTAACCTTTACGTTGGTAAGGTTTTCACCAGAGCGATGTGTGATCCATAAAGATTTAATGTATAACCGTAAAAAGTATAGAGAGAAAAAAAAAAAGTCAACCAGTCGAAGGTCCAAGAAAAAAAATCTTGCCACTGGGAACCGCTCTGGACCGGAAGTGATGACCAATTCCAATCACCTTGACTTCTGAGGCCACTGATTGGCTAGGGTAGGGTGACTGGCGGCCAGGACTTATTTACCCCGGGAATCCTATCCCCGCTTAAGCGAAGCTTCGGGAGTGATGTCCAGACCACTGATTGGCTGTTTTTGAAAGCAAGAGGAGTATCAGCTTAAAAAGACTCTGTAGTCACAGCAGGTTCCACTGTGACATCTCCTGCGGTCACAGCAGAACTCCCCACTGCCCCTTAGTAGTTTTAGCAGGCTCTCCCTCCCTTTCCTTGTAATCACAGCACGGTTCTCCACTGCCCCCTAGAAGTCATGACAGAACTACCCCCTTCTTCAGTAGTCATAGCAGAACATCTTGCCACCACCCTAGTAGGCTTGATACAATTTCTCCTACTTGGTAGCAAGGACTCTACTCCTGTAGTCCTAGTAGTACTCTTTGCTGCCCCCTTAGAATTCCTCTTCTCCATTAGTTACAGCAGAACTCCCTGCTACCCCCTAGTAGTTTTACCAGAATTATCTCTTCCCTGTAACATGGACTCTTTCCAATAGTCCCAGCAGAACTTCCCAGTGGCCCTAGTAGTCATAGCAGAATTCCCCGTTTCTGAGTAGTCATAGCAGAACTTCTTGCTGCCACCGTAGTGGTCTTGCCAGAATTTCCTCTTCCCTGTAGCAAGGACTCTTCCCAAGTAGTACTCCTTTCTGCTTCCTATTAGTCATAGCCAAATTTCCCATTCACTAGTAGTCAAAGCAGAACTACCAACTGCCCCCCTTTTAGACTTAACAAAATGTTCCCTTCTCTGTAGCTAAAACTCTTCCTCAGTAATCACCACACCTGCTGCCCCCTATAGTCATAGCATAATTCCCCTTCCCCATTAGTCATAGCAAAACTCCTTGCTGCCTCTAGTAGTCCTAGCAGAATTTTCCCTTCCTTGGAGCAAAGACTCTTCCCCAGTAGTCCCAGCAGTACTCCTCACTGCTCCCCTAGTAGTCTTTGCAGAATCCCCCCTTCCCCAGTAGTCCAAGCTGTACTCTGTTAACCCCTAGTAGTCTTAGCAGAATTCTCCCTTCCCAAGTAGTCCCAGCAGTAAGTTTTACTAACCCCTAGTAGTCTTACCAAAATTCCCCCTTCCCCAGAAGTCCCAGCAGTACTCCCATCTGCCCCCTAGTAGTCTCAGCAGAATTTCCATTCCCCATTAGTCGTTATTCACACACGCCTGTCTTATTTGCCTTTCAGCCGACTCATTTTCTGGTAAAGGCACTTACCTGAAGCGGATCCGCATCCACGGCCGGGGTAAATTTGGTATCATGGATAAGGTGCACTGCCATTATTTCGTCAAGTTGGTTGAGGGACCACCACCTCCAAAAGAAAAACCCATCACCGGCTTCCAGCAGGCAGAGGACTACGTTCAGCAGCTCCGAAACCGCACCATCATCCACAGCTTGTGAACGGCCGCTCCTCTGAGCACTATGGACTCTGTGATGGCGAGGCGGGAGTCGTATATAGAAATATATATGTATGTGGACATTTCTAGAAATTCATATGTAAAAATAAAATATTGTTTCCATGTTTTGTTATAATCGATTGTTTAATATATTCGTGTTTGTAGAGAATCTTACACATCTTATAAATGTGCCCCTGCTGTGTACTGTGAAATGGCTGTGTCTCACTATGCAGAGATGCTCCAGTTTAAGGTTTGCACATACCACAGCTCATGGGCAAGAGGAAGCAAAAGAGAGTATACAGACAGGACAGCATGGGTTGTTTTATCTGAATACTCTTTTGCTTCCTCCCCTTGCCAGTAGCTGTGGTATGTGCAGACCTTAAACTGGAGCAGCTCTGCATGGAAAGACACAGCCATTACACAGTACACAGCAGGGGCACATTTATAAGATTATCTCAGCACAGGGGACATTTTTTTTAAACACATCCAATTGTGGAAGTTATTATTATTCCAAGATCTATTAATCATTTGTGGGAAAACCCCTTGAAGTCCTGATGATGCAGCGAGGTCAGGACTTTGCATCTCTGCAAGTTCCGCTTATTCTGAGAAGATGACCGGCGATGGGAGGCAGGTCATTCTCTGCGAGACTTTGGACAGGGCAGGCAGGTCCTTCGGACATGAGAAGAATGAGACGAGGCCGGAGAGCTGTGAGTGCTTGCATTTCCATTCATATTTAACAATGGATAACTTTGGAACGGAAGCAAAGATTACTACAAAAAAGAAGTTATAGATATAATATGAATTGTGTCCTAACATAGATTTTTTTTTTTTGGTTTATGGTAGAAAAATCTGCCTTAAGTGGCCGGCACCTCTTAACGAATTTGGCGCTACTTATTCCTGTATGGAGCATGAATCGGGGGCCCTTGTCTTGTGTTTTACGCCTTACAAGCTGACCTTTTAGAGCATGACTGCAATACCACTGGTGGCCATCAGGTGTCAGTGCAATGCTGTTATTACTGTATTATTATTGCATTTTTTTGCTTGTTGATAACCTGTGTTTGTGTATATAACATGCACACAAATATATATGTTAATCACATTTAATAATTAACATATTATATTTATTAAGTTTTATATACTATATAATTTTGGATAATTTCGCACAAGCCGGCCATTATTGATAGAACGAGTCGTCACCAGCTTCACAGTTTTCGCGTTCACACCCTCAATAATGACAGGGTCTAAAGATATATTTCAGCATGTCAAAAGTTTCTGGTCATTAGTCCAAATCTGATCCTTCTCATCGCACCAGGGTATTGATGTACTCTCTGTGGTCGGCAAAACTAACCTACATGCTGCTGTCATGCTACTGACTTCTGCCGCAGCACACCTTCTCGAATAATGGTCCCGCGGCAAGATGACAGAATCAACTGATCGCCATCGGTGTTAATAAATGTCGCCACATATCTGAGTCCACGGGGTTGATGGTTTATATGAGGTGACAGTAAGGATTCTTTTCGGTTCCTGCAGTTCCTTTTTTTTTTTTTTTCCTTTAAAGTTGTAATTAAAGAAAAAAATAAATAATCAAAACTGTAATTAGTCTGTACAGGGACTTTCCTGCTTGAAAGACGTTGATACAGATAATTGAAGTAGAACGTTACATTGACATTTTTCCAAACAGCGTCTGAGAGTCTCGCGATGGCGACGCAATGTTCTGGGGATGAACAAACCTGTAATTAATCAGTCACTCACGATAATAAACTAGAAAGTTTTTACTGTCAGAACTTTATTTTATTTTTCTAAATTTTGTATATAAAGATCACAGAAGACATCAGGACATCAACCTCAAAAAAAGGGTCGACCATCAATGTCTTTGGTGATGTTAAAGGGGGTCTGCCAGCGCCCGATTATCACTGGCTTAAAACACTTTGAAAAGTCACAAAGTTGCTTAACAATTTTGTGTGTTTCGCATTTTTGCCCCAACACCGTCAAAATGTGCAGAGCAGGGATAGGATAAGGCGTGGCGACACATAATTCATGACAATCTGGAGTCCCTGACGTAAAAAATCTTACTCCAGTCTATGACGAGGAGAAATATCACCCCTTAGATCTCAGTCCTCTCATACTGCGAAATCAGATCTCATGCCTTGCACTGAGGATGGGTAACCTCCCTAAACACGTGTCTGAAAATTGAGATTCTGCTTTGGCTTTTATCGTAAGTCATGTGGGGGCGTTACCAGTGTGAGACATGTAATGGTTGACAGTCTGCTCGCCTGATCTACATATCTCACACTGGTAACGTCTTCCACGTTTTTTTCTTAATATGTAAATTAACTGTTAGGATCTATGGACCAGACGTAGATCTCCCTGAGAATCTGCCTCTGGAGCTGTCAGTCATTACCAGTGTGAGTCATGTAATGACTGACAGCCTGCCTCCTGATCTACATGTCTCACACTGGTAACTCCTCCTTTCATTTATACTAACCTCTGGAAGCAGATTCTCAGTGAGATCTATGTCCGGCCCATAGATCCTAACAGTTAATTTAGATATTAAGAAAAATGTTAATTTCTCTGGAATAAAACATCATATCACAGATAATATAATGACTTTTGTGTTTTCATTGGCTGTAAGCCAAACTGATCAACATTAACAGAAATAGATCACTCTGTTTGTAATGACTCTATATAATATAGGAGTTTCACTTTTTATAGAACTGAAATAAATTAACTTTTTGATGATATTCTAATTTAGTGAGATGCACCTGTAAGTTTGGTATGGCTATGATCACACTGACCGTGAAGAATCATGTTACCGCACAATGAGCTCTATAAGGACAAAACCTAAAAAAAAAAAAAAAAAAAAAAACTATTGCGGAATTGCTTTTTTTTTTCTTCACTATTTCAGCTATTTTAATTTTCAGTACATTATATGGCAAAAATGAATAGTGTCATTCAAAACTACTCCTTGTCCTGCACGAAACAGCAAGCTCTGATTTTGCTATATTGATAGAAAGTTGTTTTTTTTTTAAAAAAAGTTATGTTTCTTGGGGGGGAAAAAAAGAGGATTAAAAAATAAAAGCGCAAAAAAAGAAAACAAAACGAAAAATAACCCAAAAATGAACGGGGTGAAAAAACACCAAAAATTTGGTGTGTGTGATGTAGATTTCACTTTGACTATAGTTGCCCTTTAAGGGTTAATTCCCTGTTTGTTTCATCCGCTAATGTTGGACAATTTTACCGTCCATTTACTGTTTCGCCTTGGACAAAAGGTCAGAGGCGAGTATTATAGCGGAGCCGGGATAAGGTGTTAGTGTAGATCCTAGCCGAGGAAGTAGCCTTGTAGTGATGCCCCGCGTTGCGCACACAATACCCGCTGCTGACAATTAATGCCCGTCTCGGACGTCTCCAGATCCCTGTCCGATACACAGAGTATTTTGCAGCAGACGCTCAGATCTGCCGGATTACCAGATTACGATAATGTAGTCTTTAGGGCTTTATAGCTGTTCTGGATGCCAAGTCCTCGTCTTCAATGGGATTTGTCTTGGACGCGAGAGGAGAGGAAAGGGAGCGGCACAATCTCCTGCAAAACCTTGTCTTCAGGAGCACGCAGAGACTAAAAATACATCCTCAAGGCAAAGTCATTATTTTTAGAGGTGATTTTTTTTTTTTTTTTTTTTAAATCAAGCGGAAAATGTCTGTCCTAGACATTTATTATATTGCAATACAGAGATGCAACTTGACGTTTCTGGGCCCACATGCATAATCTGTAATGGAGCCCCCCGCCTAAATACTGGTGGCATGAAATTAAAATAGTTCACCTTCACTTATCATATACAGTGATATAAGAAGCTTTTTCGTTACTGTCACTTTAAGAGGCACAATATGCTTGATGGTTTCAGTACTACGTTGAGGTACAGAATCTTAGTGGTGCTTTACAGAGGTCACAACGAGGACATGGTCTCCTCTCAAAGGCCTCAATAGGCAACTCCTTGGTGGTCACATCTTCTAGCCCAGGCCGTTCTCTCAAGAGTCTCACTTGTCTTCATCCAAGGCCTTGATTTCAAGGACCCTTAAGATATCTTTGTATAGAGTTTCTTAACATGGATTTTGAAGAGGATCCTGTTCAAAATGTTAATCAAAACCCCCTATAAATACTCAGAATACTATTGACTTCAATAGAAAAATTTTCTGATGAGGTTTTGAAAACCTCACCAAAAAAAAGAAAAAGAAGTGACACATCATCCCTTTGATGTAGATTCCTTGCGGAATCAGCTTGAAAGCCAAAAGACTGCAAAAAAAGTGGAAAAAAGACCTCATTAAAACCACCTCAAAACAGGGTAAGAAAAACTCTTCAAAAACCATGTCAGATTAGGTTCACACACAGTTTTTGATGTGGCTTTTGAAGCGGATCCACTTTAAAATCCACGTTAAAAAGTATTCAAAGTTTATGTTCGCACAGTTTTTTTGACATGGCTTTTGGGTCAGACTCCAAAATCCACATGAAAAAGTTCAAATACTATTTAAATAAGATTCCTATAGGTTTCGATTGAAAAATATGCCTATAGTGCATATGGCGCATTTTTTTTTTTTTTTTCCACATGGAGTTTTTGCTTGAAAAAAATGCTCCACTTTTGACTTGTACATCATTTAAAGCCAAAAAAAGTTCCCCATACACAAAAAAAGTAAAAAAAAAAAATCAAGAAAAAGCTACATAAAAAAAATTGCCTTAGAAACTGGCTACATATAGTCAGTTTTTTTATGTGGATCCACGTCAAAATTCGCGTAAAAAAAAACTAAGCGTGAACATAGCCTCAGATCTAAAACCTTGTCAAAATTTCTGACATTTCTGACATTTATTTCTCTTGAAAGCCATATTGGATTTGTCTACCTAAAAACAACCTCTCAGTATGAACATATCCTACCTCTCACAACCTAGTAGCTATATATGAGGTTGTTGGGTTTAGGTCAGGAGACGCCGCCATTGTGGTCCTTCTAGGACCGTGAACGACGAAAGTGAGAAACCGGCCTTATACATACAGCCTTTATTCTCCGTGACGGGGGATACATATATGTTTCATTTCCGCAGTGCTAGTATATATTCTGTAATAGTCAGCGTAATTATAATTAGGACTGGGCACTAATTAGACAGTGAAAATAGGATCTGTGATGAGATTACAGCGCTAGAACTGCTGAAATAATAAAGCAGCCAATGCGGAGATATTAAAGCCTCAGGAAGCCGCAGACATAGGGTCGATGTCAGCGGGAACTATCACTGGGCAGCCATAACTCTTTAATGACGCACATTTGGCTTATATGAAGTGGATGGAGATGGGCGTCTACCCGACACCTCTGACGCCACTTGTCTAAACGGAGGAACATCAGAAAGGGGAAATAATATCCATATTTCCCAAGAAAGCCAACGGCTGGAGAGTATTATGAAAATATTAAAATTTGCAAGTGCTTTTACTATGTGGACAGGCAGCATAAAACTGTAATTAAGATAATTACTTAAAGGGAACCTATCATCAGGTTTTTACTATTTAATCTGAGGGCAGCATGACGTAGCGGCTGAGAACCTGATTCCAGTGATGTGTCACTTATTAGGCTATGTGCTGTTGTTTCAGTACAATGAGTTGTTTTATCAACAGCCTGGACTGGTGCTCAAGTGCATCCTGGTCCAGCACTGATTAGCAGCTTACTGTCAATATACAAGGTACACATGTAACAGCCTCCTGCCGGGCAGAGACGCCGATCCCCTCACCGCCGCGGTCCCGGTCCGGCGTCCTCCAGCTCCCCTGCTGCTGCCCAGTCCCTCCCTGGTTCACAGAGTCGACTAAGCCGCCGTGTGGCTAGGTTTGGTCCGGGTAGGCACTTAGTTACGCCCCTCTGGTCCCTCCTTGCATCACAGCACAGAGGTTCCACCACCCAGATCCGTAACACTACCTATATTACTACCAGATCTCTTTTCGAAGAGAAAATCCTGTCATTGGAAAATGACCTATTGTTTAAATCAAATTTTTGTGTTACATTTTTTTTTTTTTTTCATCATTGTATTTTTTTGGTGGGGGAGGGGGACATATAAGGATCCTTATTGAAAAACAAAATTTGTAATTTTGCCATTTTCACAATGGCCACTGTGAAGAACCGCACCTTGCAGCCACTAATACTTTGGCGGTCACGCGGTATGGTATCCCCACATAATGTTCAGCTCCCCCTGGGGATACGTAATGTCAGCTTAGCACTGTTTTACACAGATACTCCCTATCCACGGGCACAGGGAGGCATGAAGAAGTGAGAGAGGGTGGCCCACCCGACCGCCGACGTGGCACAACACATGCTCACAACCCTGACAGGCTGAGAGACGCTTTTCATTAGCACCAGTGAAACAAAGCCTTGGCAGCTTGATAGAACTGCCACCAGTTCCTCGTTAGAGATAAGCCTGGTCCGTTAACGGGATTATATCAGGCCAGAAACAAGCCCCAGTAGCATGGAAAGTTAAGCTAAGAACACAGACGTGTGGATTTGTGGATCGAGATAAAAGAGAAGCTCAAGGTTAAATTAGATATTTAATCGCCTTAAGGGCACACTAGACAAACAGTATATACACAATGGATATACATATACGATAGTCAGATATACAAATACAGGAGGTAGTACAATAAGTAGTATGAGCAGAGGAAACAAGTCAGTTACTTGTTGGATATTAGGCCTTGGTGCTGCTCAGCTACATGGGGGGTGTGGGGTGCTAGTGGTTTCCGGTTTCTTCCAACACAATACAACATGTGACCTCTCTTAGAAGAGAACGCTGTGCCACAGCCTCTCATGAGCAATTAACCCCATGGTCGGTCACTCCATTTCCTGCCCCTGGGATGGTCCTAGTTTCCCTCCCCTTGGGTCTGGTAGCTGAAACTCCAAAACCTATGATGGATCATAACTTCTCAACGGAAGGTCATAGGGAGGCGGATTTGGCGCCATCGGATTCGGCGGGATCCCGCTACGCTTGGAGACCAAACACGGCTTCGCTACCTGGCTTCTACTAGCTGTTCTACATATCTCCCCACCCTGGGGAGCTAGAATGGGTCAAGACCCCGGCAGGCGTCTATCCCGTTCCTGCGATCTCGGAAATGTAACCGGTATATGGCTAGGACGTACGATAACTCCTTCACTCCTTATCAGATTGCTTCTCCCGTCCATCAGGGGGGGTTTCTTTGAAGCCATTAAGCAGCTTGGTCTACCAGCAGGAGTTCATCCTGCCAGAAAGGCCTTGGTACCAGCTAGGCTGCTGTGGGTGTGAGCTTTTCCACTTGGAGCATTTCAAGCTGGGCCACCTGCTGAGCCAGGTGTCTTGTCTCAGCTTTATATTTTGAAGGAAATCTATAATCTCGGAACAGAAATGATACAGTCGACTGGCATGAAATTATATCCCCTATATTCTTCACAACCACTATGGCTATTTAGACTCATGCTTCCTGTCTTTTAGGAAGAGTTTTCAGGAGGCTCCTTATCATCAGAGGCAGGATTACAATCACTGATAACACCTGATAACACAGGATCCACCAATCACAATGGCTTTTGCACACGCTCATCAGATAGAGACTGAGCCTGCTCATTGTCCTGTAACAACAGGAAGTTAGAGTCTAAAAGAGTCCCAGTGGCCAGTGTAAAAATTGCAAGATAGTATGGTGAAAAAAATGGCAAAAATGTTTTAAAAATACATTTAACACAAAAAAAACTGGTAATTTACTGATGATACATTCTCTTTAAAGGGGCTTTTTGCTGTTTTATTAAAGGTTATATATGACATATACAGTATATGTCATCACTTTATAAAAGCTCTCAATTCAAGAGAGGGTGATGACAAGTAAGGTACCTCCCTCTATGACATAAATGTCAAACTGGCCCGTAGGGTGATTATATTTTGCCTGCAACACCAGAACCACCACCCCTATGTGGGGCCATTATTCTGTATGGAGGACTATATAGGAGGCAATGTGGGACCCATAATACTATAAGGAGGACTATGTGGGGCCCATTATTCTGTATGGAAAGCTATGTGGGGCCATAATATTGTTTGGAGGACTATGTGGGGCCCATTATTCTGTAGGAAAGCTATGTGGGGCCATAATATTATTTGGAGGACTATGTGGGGCCCATTATTCTGTAGGAAAGCTATGTGGGGAGATAATATTGTTTGGAGGACTATGTGGGGCCCATTATTCTGTATGGAGGACTATGTGAGGCCCATTATTCTGCATGGAGGACTATGTGGGGCCCATTATTCTGCATGGAGGATTGTGTGGGCCCATTATACTGTATACTGGTTGGCCCGCAACTTTGTGCAAGTTTTTAATTTTGGCCCTCTGTGTGTTTGAGTTTGACATCCCTGCTTTATGACATCCTAATAGAACAGATGGACTCGTGTTGTCTTGTGCTGTTGGGACAACCCTTTTAGCCAATTTTTCAAAAAAATTCTTAAAGGGCTTGTCCGGTACTTTTATATTGATGACTTTTCCATGGGATCGGTCGTCAGTGTCATCAATATAAGATCGGTGGCGGTCCAACACCCAGGATCCCATCCAATGGAGGCCTGGATGAGTTGAGGCACCACTGATCTGTACGCTGTTTAGTGATCGTGTAGATCAGGTCCTTTTCATTTCAAGGAGAGCTGGGCTGCAGTACCTGGTAGCGTCCACTAAGCAATGTACAGATCTGCGGTTTTCCATTGTTTTGGTGTCCAATGTTTATGTCCTACCGACGCCAAAGGTGATAACAGCTGATCTGTGAGAATGCCGGGTGCCGGACTTCCACTGATCTGATATTGATGACCTACTTTAAGGATAGACCATCAATATGAAAATACTTGAAAACCCTTTTAAGTCTGCAATATATTTCACGGTGCTTTTTTATTGTCTTTTCCGTTCACAGATGGACTCCTGTTTGCCCCATAGACAGACACATAAATTGATCTGTTTTTGTAGAATCAGCCCTTTGTGCGGGAACATATGAAAATATTGAACGACTTCAACCAAGAACTTGATTTTATTCCAGGCTATTACTGAGCTCAGCATGTTGTGACATAGTTAATGCTTTTTGCTTTCTTGTATTTAATTTTTCGATCTTTATATTGGAGGGGCTGTAGGAGATTTTTTGTAGAACTGGGGGGGAATGTTGAAGGATTAGTTTGTCCTCACGACATGTCACCAGAGAGACAAGTTTATGTTACTAGTTCTTTCTGCGGAGCATCACTCAGATTGGTACAGTGAGTACATTATACTGTATGCAGTTTGCAGAGCTCAAGGTTAGGCTGGCGGAACAACGGGCTGTCAGGCTATAAATCAGCGACAACATAGCAACTGTGAGAACGTATGAGATCACAATGTGTTCCTCAGCACAAAAAGAAATGTTTCTTTTCAACTTTTTTAATTTGGTTTAGAGGTAAATTGTAAAATCCATAAAGACATCTCAGTAGAGGGGACATATCACCCTCACATTGAACATATGGGATTAAATATAACTTGGGAAGTGAGAAAGAGCTGACACTTCAACCTCCATTGAAGTAGGACCTCCTGCCGTGAACAGGTAATTACCAAAAGGGGTCTGATGAGAACCAGCCAACAAGCCTTGGATTTGTATACTGTGGCAAGACGACTCACTCGTCTGCGGTAGGAAGTAGAGACAGGAACGGTTTCGGCTGCAGGTTTATTTTAACAGCATAAAGCATTGCAGACTTCATCAAAATAAAACTTAGCCTTGCTGGCATAAAGGTAAAACAAAAAGACAAAGGATAACACAGTCCATGTGTGTACAGGTTCGCCTGTACCACTTTGCAACAAACTTCAGCTCCTCCTGAGCTGAGACTCCACAGCCTGGAGACTTATCTCTCCAGACTCACCAACCACAGAAATAAAAACAGGACTGAGCATTTAAACTTGCTTAGCCACACCCGGAGGGGAGGTAGTGTGAATGGCTTCCCACCCTCTTTGCCATTCACAAAAAACACACCCTTTAAGTGAGTTAATCCACAGCATATAACATACTGGCAGAAAGTTTGTAGGTTTCAGTTCACACAGGCTAGCAGCTGGAGTGACACATACCTCCCCTCATGTATAACACCAGTGACTCTGTCACATATTCCCCTCCTCTGCCCAAAGCTGGGGGTTTGGGCAACTTCAGATACCAAGCAGGGAATTCTGGAGAGGGCATCAGCATTAGCGTGTAACTTCCCGCGTCTATGCTGCACATGAAAATTAAAGTCTTGGAGACCTAAGGACCACCTAGTTACCTGGGCATTCTTACCCTTCTTTTCCCTCAACCATCTCAAAGGGGCATGGTCTGACATCAATGTAAACTTTCAGCCAAGTAGGTAATATCTTAGCGTGTCTATGGCCTATTTTATAGCTAAGCATTCTTTCTCCACAATGGCATAATTTTTCTCGCAGGATAAGAGCTTCCGGCTCATATACAGGATGGGATGCTCTTCCCCATTTATCTACAGCACAGTTCCTAGGCCAACTTCTGAGGCGTCTGTCTGGAGCACAAATTCTTTAGTAAATCTGGTGCGACCAGGACCGGCTGCTTACACAGTGCCAGCTTCAGCTGCTTGACCGCCATCTCAGTTTCAACTGACCATTTCACCATCGTTGATTTGGTGCCTTTCAGAAGGTCCGTCAGTGGTGCGGCAATCATGGCAAAATTTCTGATAAACCACCAGTAATATCAGATGATTCCAAGAAATGCTCTGACCTGCTTCTTGGAGAGCGGTTGAGGCCAATTCTGAATTGCCTCGATTTTATTGACCTGTTCCTTAATTTCCCCTCTCCTGACGACATGGCCTAAGTACTTGGCCTCCTCCTTCCCAATAGCACATTTTTTCTGATTTATAGTAAATCCCGCCATCCTCAGAGCATCCAGAATCGCCTGTACCTTTGGCAGATGACTAGCCCAGTCTGGGCTAAAGACGACATTGTCATCAAGGTAGGCTGTGCCAAATTTCTTATGGGGGCCGAGGATCCGATCCATGGCCCTCTGGAAGGTGGCTGGGGCCCCCAGTCCGAAAGGCATTCAGGTGTACTGGAAGCACCCATCAGGTGTTGAGAAAGCTGTTTTCTCCTCGGCCTTCAGGGACATGGGGATCTGCCAGTAGCCCACGTCAAGTCCAGGGTGGTAATATACCTCGCAGGTCCAAGCCTCTCGATGAGTTCATCGACGTGGGGCATTGGGTATGCGTCACACTTGGATACCTCATTCAGATTGCGGTAGTCGAATAGTAGGGGCGTGTAATAGGATGCTGGCTAGGCACAGTGCCGCGAGTGTGTGAATTGCACCCTACTGCAAGTTTCATCTGTGTGCAGTTTTAATGCTGGGTAGTCGCCCCTCCAGTGAGAGTGAGTGAGGGCGATTGTTCATTAGCATTCTGCACCTGTGTTACCTCCTTCTAACAAAAGGGGGCCGGCCGTGTCCTGGTGTGCATTTTTTCTTGAAACCTTGGCTGGTGAGTACCATTGCCTTTTGCTATTTTCTAAAGATTGCGGTAGTCGTTACAAAATCTCCACTCCCCGTCGGGCTTCGGCAAGAGAACGATGGGACTCGACCATCCGTTCTTTGATTCCTCTATCACCCCGAGGTCCAGCATCCTCTTTACCTCGGCTGAGATTACCTCACAGCGGGCTTCAGGAATCCTATAGGGTTTAAGGTTTACTCTAACATGTACTTCCGTCAGCACGTCATGCTCGACCACCTCAGTACGCCCTGGAAACTCCGAGAACAGATCACAGTTCCGTTGAAGCAACTCTCTACATTGTGGCTTCTGTGCTGGCGATAGAGTCTCTGCTATCGTTACGTCCTCGACTTTGGCTTTGGGACTGGCTCCCAAAGAAGGAGCCCCCAACGTTTCCCGATCTCGCCATGGCTTGAGCAAGTTCACATGGTACACTTGGTGCGGCTTTTTTCGGCCAGGCTGGTGAACTTTGTAGTTCACTTCGCTAAGTTTCTCCACCACCTCATACGGGCCTTGCCACTTAGCCAGGAACTTGCTCTTGACGGTGGGAATAAGCACCAGAACGCGATCCCCAGGCTGGAACTGAATCAGCCTCGCTGATAGGTTATAGACCCTTGCCTGGGCCTCTTGTGCCTGGAGGAGACACGCCTTCACAATAGGCATCACTTTCGCCATTCTCTGCTGCATCTGGGTGACATGTTCTGTGATGCTCCTGTGGGGCGTAACCTTGGCTTCCCAGGTTTCCTTGACAATATCCAGGATCCCTCGCGGATGTTGTCCATACAGTGGCTCAAACTGGGAGAAACCCATAGAGGCTTGTGGGACCTCTCTTACTGAGAAGAGCAGGAACGGTAGCAGGTAGTCCCAGTCACGACCATCCTTCTCTATGACCTTTTTGAGCATTGCCTTTAAGGTTTTATTAAAGCGCTCCACCAGGCCGTCTGTCTGCGGATGGTAAACGTAGGTTCGCAGCTGGGTAATCTGAAGGACTTTACACAGCTCCTTCATTACCTTGCTCATGAACGGGGTTCCTTAGTCCGTTAGTATCTCCTTCGGCTGTCCGGTCCTGGCAAATATATGGACAAGTACCTGGGCTATGCTCCTACTTGACGAGTTCCTCAGTGGTACCGCTTCTGGGTACCGGGTCGCATAGTCCATGACCACCAGGATGTATTGGTGGCCCGTGCCGATTTAACTAAGGGCCCCACTAGGTCCATGGCAATCCTGTCAAAGGGGATTTGTATCACAGATAGGGGGATTAAAGGACTACGGAAGTGGGAAGAGGGGGCGGTTATCTGTCAGGTGGGGCAGGACCTACAATAGTTCAGGATCTCCCGGTAACACCCTGGCCAATAAAACCTCCTCAATATCCTCTCCTGAGTCTTCTTGACCCACAGGTGTCCCCCCATAACATGTGAATGAGCCATATCTAATACCCTCTGTCGGTATGGCCCTGGAACTAACAGCTGCTCCACTATCTCATCACCCCTTGGTTTGGTCACCCGGTACACTAGCTCCCTCTGAACTGCGAAGTGTGGGTAGCTGGTGTCTGCCCTCGGTTCTAGAGCAACCCCATTACAGACAGTAACATTGTCCCACGCCCCCTTCAAGGTCAAGTCCCGAACTTGAGCAGACCCAAAGTTCTCTCCTGGCACCTTTAATTCAGGGAGGTAGGCCTCCTCAGTCACAGTCTCATCCTCGTTGCCGGCAAGGACACACAATGGGAACTCATCCCCTTCAGATGTCGACGGGGGTATTTCCCTAGGGACCTGGATTTTCCTTTGTTCCCCTACAATTCCCACAAGTCCCAGAACAAAGGAAAATCACGCCCCAATATGACGGGATGTATCAGGTCCTTCACCACCCCGACCTCGTGGGATTGGGCACCACAGTCTGTTCCCACTGACACTCTGGCCACAGGGTAGTCCTTGGCGTCCCCATGTATGCAGCAAACGCCCACTGTTTTGGCAGGGATCAGCTGGTGCAGAAGGGTGGAGCTGATCAGGGTCACCAGACTCCCTGAATCCAATAGTCCAAGTACCATCACCCCATTAATGGACACCGCACATACCTGCGGGCCCTGACCAGGTTGACCATCCAAGCTACAAGCCGGATAGGCATAATAGGAACAATGCCAGCCTAGGCTGCAGTCCATTGGTTTAGGGGACATATGGCACCGTGCGGCTATGTGTCCAGGATTCTGACACCGCCAACATACCACATCCCTCACAGCAGTCTTTGCAGGGCCCTCAGTGGGTTTTGGACGACCCCCATTTGTGACTCTAGACCCCTTACGTGGTGAGCCCGCCCCTCTTTGGGTACTCCAGTACGGGGAATTGACTATGTCCGGTTTCCCAAGGGATTTTTCAACTACTTGGTACCTCTCTACCAGGCCCACGAGGTTGTTCGCGTTCCGAGGGTCATCCTGGGCAGCCCAGGTCTGCACTGCCCGGGGTAGGGAATGGATGAACCTGTCCCATCACCACACGTTCAACCATCTGGGCAAGAGAGGAAGACTCTGGCTGCAGCATGACATGACAACAATATCTCCCGCCTGGGACAACCAGGGGCGAAGATATCCTGAAAGTTGGGGATTTCATAAACTTTTAAAAGACCTAGCACATCCCATCATCAGCCCCATTATGAGCTCACCAAGTGGAGGTATGTGAGCGTAACCTTGATCTAATAAAAATCAGAGTTTGGGTTTCTGTCATTTGTCAGTCCTGGAAGGTGCAGCTTGCTGTGGTTCTATCTTTTGCTCTAAGGAGTTTTTCTAAAGGGAGTACCTCCCTCCACTAAGCTCTGAGTCATTTCCATGACACAAGTTTAGTACTTTTTCTTTTGTTAACCCTTTTATTCTATGTGATTTTATATACCGTATTGTTTTGTTGCCATTTTGTATCATCTTGTATATATTTTTTATAAACACTGACTATCTTTCTGGATTAAATATATAAAATTTAATAGCTTTGTTCCTCTTGCTGTTTAAAACGCACCCGTGAAACCATATGCTACCTGTAACGGGTGTCCAATCGGCCTGTATAAACGATTCATGGTAGCAGCTAGTAGTTCCTTTTTGTTATTGTGGAACTGGCAGTGATCGTATATGCACTGCTCAAAAAAATAAAGGGAACACTCAAATAACACATCCTAGATCTGAATGAATGAAATATTCTCATTGTATACTTTGTTCTGTACAAAGTTGAATGTGCTGACAACAAAATCACACAAAAATCATCAATGGAAATCAAATTTATTAACCAATGGAGGCCTGGATTTGGAGTCTCCCCCAAAATTAAAGTGGAAAAACACACTACAGGCTGATCCAACTTTGATGTAATGTCCTTAAAACAAGTCAAAATGAGGCTGAGTATTGTGTGTGGCCTCCACGTGCCTGTATGACCTCTCTACAACGCCTGGGCATGATCCTGATGAGGTTGCGGATGGTCTCCTGTGGGATCTCCTCCCAGACCTGGACTAAAGCATTCGCCAACTCCTGGACAGTCTGTGGTGCAACGTGACGTTGGTGGATGGAGCGAGACATGATGCCCCAGATGTGATCAATCGGATTCAGGTCTGGGGAACGGGCGGCCACTCCATAGCGTCAATGCCTTCATCTTGCAGGAACTGCTGACACACTCCAGCCACATGAGGTCTGGCATTGTCCTGCATTAGGAGGAACCCAGGGCCAAGCGCACCAGAATATGGTCTCACAAGGGCTTTGAGGATCTCATCTCGGTACCTAATGGCAGTCAGGCTATTTCTAGCGAACACATGGAGGGCTGTGCGGCCCTCCAAAGAAATGCCACCGCACACCATTACTGACCCACTGCCAAATCGGTCATGCTGAAGGATGTTGCAGGCAGCAGATCTCTCTCCACGGCGTCTCCAGACTCTGTCACGTCTGTCACATGTGCTCAGTGTGAACCTGCTTTCATCTGTGAAGAGCACAGGGCGCCAGTGGCAACTTTGCCAATCCTGGTGTTCTGTGGCAAATGCCAAGTGTCCTGCACGGTGTTGGGCTCATGGAGTCGGTTTCTAATCGTTTGTGCAGACACATGCACATTTGTGGCCTGCTGGAGGTCATTTTGCAGGGCTCTGGCAGTGCTCCTCCTGTTCCTCCATGCACAAAGGCGGAGGTAGCGGTCCTGCTGCTGGGTTGTTGCCCACCTACAGCCCCCTCCATGTCTCCTGGTGTACTGGCCTGGCTCCTGGTAGCGCCTCCAGCCTCTGGACACTACGCTGACAGACAAAGCAAACCTTCTTGCCACAGCTAGCATTGATGTGCCATTCTGGATGAGCTGCACTACCTGAGCAACTTCTGTGGGTTGCAGAGTCCGTCTCATGCTACCACGAGTGTGAAAGCACAACCAACATTCAAAAGTGACCAAAACATCAGCCAGAAAGCATTGGTACTGAGATGTGGTCTGTGTCCCCACCTGCAGAACCACTCCTTTATTGAGGGTGTCTTGATAATTGCCAATAATTTCCATCTATTGTCTATTCCATTTGCACAACAGCATGTGAAATTGATTGTCAATCAGTGTTGCTTCCTAAGTGGACAGTTTGATTTCACAGAAGTTTGATCTACTTGGAGTTATATTCTGTTGTTTAAGTGTTCCCTTTATGTTTTTGAGCAGTGTATACAGTGGTGGCCAAAAGTATTGGCACCCCTGCAATTCTGTCACATAATACTCAGTTTCTTCCTGAAAATGATTGCAATCACAAATTCTTTGGTATTATTATCTTCATTTAATTTGTCTTCAATGGAAAAACACAAAAAGAATTGTCCTAAAGCCAAATTGGATATAATTCCACATCAAACCTAAAAAAGGGGGTGGACAAAAGTATTGGCACTGTTTGAAAAATCATGTGATGCTTCTCTAATTCGTGTAATTAACAGCACCTGTAACTTACCTGTGGCACCTAACAGGTGTTGGCAATAACTAAATCACACTTGCAGCCAGTTAACATGGATTAAAGTTGACTCAACCACTGTCCTGTGTCCTTGTGTGAACCACATTGAGCATGGAGAAAAGAAATAAGACCAAAGAACTGTCTGAGGACTTGAGAAACCCAATTGTGAGGAAGCATGAGCAATCTCAAGGCTACAAGTCCATCTCCAAAGACCTGAATGTTCCTGTGTCTTCCGTGCGCAGTGTCATCAAGAAGTTTAAAGCCCATGGCACTGTGGCTAACCTCCCTAGATGTGGACGGAAAAGAAAAATTGACGAGAGATTTCAACGCAAGATTGTGCGGATGGTGGATAAAGAACCTCGACTAACATCCAAACAAGTTCAAGCTGCCCTGCAGTCAGAGGGTACAACAGTGTCAACCCGTACTATCCGTCGGAGTCTGAATGAAAAGGGACTGTATGGTAGGATACCCAGGAAGACCCCACTTCTTACCCCGAGACATAAAAAAGCCAGGCTGGAGCTTGCCAAAACTTACCTGAGAAAGCCTAAAACGTTTTGGAAGAATGTTCTCTGGTCAGATGAGACAAAAGTAGAGCTTTTTGGGAAAAAGCATCAACATAGAGTGTACAGGAAAAAAAAAGAGGCATTCAAAGAATAGAACACGGTCCCTACAGTCAAACATGGCGGAGGTTCCCTGATGTTTTGGGGTTGCTTTTCTGCTTCTGGCACTGGACTGCTTGACCGTGTACATGGCATTATGAAGTCTGAAGACTACCAACAAATTTTGCAGCATAATGTAGGGCCCAGTGTGAAAAAGCTGGGTCTCCCTCAGAGGTCATAGGTCTTCCAGCAGGACAATGACCCAAAACACACTTCCAAAAGCACTATAAAATGGTTTGAGAGAAAGCACTGTAGACTTCTAAGGTGGCCAGCAATGAGTCCAGACCTGAATCCCATAGAACACCTGTGGAGAGATCTCAAAATGGCAGTTTGGAGAAGGCACCCTTCAAATATCAGGGACCTGGAGCAGTTTGCCAAAGAAGGATGGTCTACAATTCCAGCAGAGCATTGTAAGAAACTCATTGATGGTTACCGGAAGCGGTTGTTCGCAGTTATTTTGGCTAAAGGTTGTGCAACCAAGTATTAGGCTGAGGGTGCCAATACTTTTGTCTGGCCCAATTTTGGAGTTTTGTGTGAAATGATCAATGATTTGATTTTTGCTTCATTCTCTTTTGTGTTTTTTCCTTGCAAGCAAATTAAATGAAGATAATAATACCAAAGAATTTGTGATTGCAATCATTGTCAGGAAGAAACTGAGTATTATCTGACAGAATTGCAGGGGTGCCAATACTTTTGGCCACCACTGTATATACTGTATATATACTGTATATATGTATGCATTGGTATCGGGGGTGTATATATCATAAGCTCACTGTGAGTTCCCCAATAACTGGCCTAGTAGTGAAGCAGCCGCGGTCTCGTCCATCACTCGTCAGTCAATTGCGTAATTGTCCTGGCGATTGGAGGCAGCAGAGTTGCATCTCCCTTACAAATTGGTGGCAGCGGTGGGATCTGTGTGATCTCTCCAGTGTTCTCCCTGACAAGTGGGATGATACATGATCCCTATTTTATCAGAAAATCCTCAAGGTTTTTCTTAGAACTAAATTTAGCTTCATCTCAAAGGCATCTCGTGCCGATATCTGGGAAAAAGATAAAACAGTGCAAAATTTTTAATGAAACCCAGTTGTAAAAATGATTTGTTTTTGTTTTTTTAACCCCCAACTATGTTTATCTTTTGGCTGTGGATCTAAGTAATTACCTGTCTGTTTTGTCCTATGATAGTCTGCTTCTGCTCAGAGTATTATCTCCTGCTTCCAGTGATGTCACATTGACAGAGCAGCCTCTTCTCTTCCACTCTGCTCTGTTGACATCATTATCAATGTCAAGCTGACTGACAGCCGACTCACTGTTTCCTAACCGCGGGGAGCCAGCTGTCAGTCAGCATGACGTCAGCAGACATGCCCCGTTGACAGAGCAGACTTGAAGAGAAAGAGCTGCTCTGTTGACGTGAGCTCAAAATAAGCAGGAAAATTGCTGCCTGAACCAGAACAGGCATTTTGGACTCAACTACCTGCTGGTAAGCTGTTCGCCCAATAGAAAAAATAAAACAATGTTCGGGATAACCCCTTTACGTAAAACATATATAAAACAAAATGTCCCCAAAGGTGAACAACTCTTGTGAGGTCAGTTTCACGAGCCCAACATTCAAGGTCTGGGTATTGGCTGTGATGTACAGACTGACCGCAAGTGTCTTGGACCTGAATGTTGCAGACAAGTGAAGCTTTACTGGATACAGTATCTTGTGCTATTGTGTTACATGTGGTGCTTGATTTACAGGACGTTACATTCCAAGGTGGATGTAGAGTATATATTGTAGGGGATTTGGCACGCTGAGAGGATAGTATCATGTGTATGAAGCTGCCAGTGACAGCATTGATCTGTGCCAGCATATATCCCAGCTGAGTGATTGTAAACCATTTCCAACATATTTCTTCCAACAGCTGGCAGAAGTCTCATCACCCCAGTCAGCCACTTTGACTAGCAGGAGCCTACAGTACACCCATCATTTACAAATTGAGTTGCTGTGAGCTATCTAGTAAATACCAAGGCTTGTTGGAGTGTCTCTCCCAGTAATACAGACTGGATATGATGTCTGTGTGTATCCAGGGTGCTGATGTCTTCATTTGCTTTCATATGCCAGCACAGCTTCTATCTTGCACCTAGTTCCTCTTAATGAGCCTTTCTTTGTAGCCTGTTTTTTCCTGCCCTCTCTGAGACAATGAATTCTTTCTCTCCTCTCCACACTAGAGATCTGTGTACAGTCCTTTCCTAACTGCTATCTCTAACACTGAGAGAAGGGAGAGTAGAGCAGTGAGAGCTGTCGTGACCAGGAACAAGAACTGGATGGATTTGTAACATTTTTGCTGAGTGTTGAGATAAAGAACTTACAGATACTCTGCTGCAGCAAAATGGTAGCACATGTTTCAATAATTTTAATTACTTAGAAAATTGCTTAACACTGCATCTAAGAACCAAATGAAGAAATAAAAAATAGTCTGTGTTAAGGTATACATAGCCTTTTAGCATAAAGTGATTTGCGCCTGAACGAAGTCAGCCTTAGGATGGGTGACATGACAGTCTCCAGAGTACTGAAAATCAAACCTTTCACGTATTTACATTTATATTGATAACTGGTCACTCCTGAACCATCTCACAGCTGAGGGTTTGTCACAGAGTTTGATTATTTCTATAAGCTCATTAGTAACTCTCCATCTATAGCCTTTTACAATTTGCCCCAGTGTAAATGTGCAGAAATTGCAAATGTTCCGATACGATTACCACACCTGGAGAATTTTTTCCTTCTGTTATGTGTTGAAGCCCCTAGGTTTAGTAATGAGAACAAGTTATCTACCCCCTCGATATTTACATAAATTGTGAAACATAGAAATTATTTACATGGATCAACTGACCCTCTGGCATATACGCCAGCTGTCCGCACATCTGCAGCGCCAGAATTAGAACCCTTAATTGATCAGTACACAATCCTCATTACATACATATTTCCCCTTATATTCCAGAAAGCATGTGCATGTAAATGCCTACGCATATGTGTGTGCCCCCTCTAATGGCTCCAGCCTCCGAGTCTTGGATCTGCTATTTGGCTCTAGTCCACTACTTCTTCCCCAGGGCAATTTGAACAGTTTTATATATCCTACAGAACATCGTAAATCAGGCTCTTTTCATCTTACAAAGTACAGGAAGAATCGCAGAGCTCTTAAAGGGAATGTCTTATCATCAGGGCAAGCTTTTTACGCAGGGCACATATAGTATTACTTGATGGCCATTCAATGGTTGTAAGTCACACACGGAGCCCAAGCACAGCGACCTTTATGACATCAATATACTCTAATTAAGCATGTCAATCTTCATGAGGCTAATCCTTTAAAGAGGACCTGTCACTTACCATAAATATGTATTTTTTTTTCTCTGGTGTAAATGCCGCTGATTTCCTGAATCCGGTGTTATTTTTCTTTTGTTCCTGCGCCGCTCCATTCCTTAGATATGGTCCCTTTTTTCCTGTGTATAAATTAGTCTGCAGTTTACGCAGGGGTTTAAGCTTGGTTTTAATAAATAAATAATTTTAATAAATGACATGGGAGTCACCTTTAACCAGCCAAGGTAAAGCAGACAGGTGCGGGCTTAATTTATCAGGCTGGGAAGGTCCTTGGTTATTGGGTCCATCCCAGCCTAAAAATACAAGCCCTCAGCCACCCCAGAATTGGCAAATCGCATTAGATGGTGTGAAGAATATTCAAGATAATCCCATGTCAATCACTGTGCACTGTTTGGCGGGTTTTATAGAGTTCTTTAATGCACAGTGTAATTCAACACTTTTTGCAGCAAGCAGAAGGGAGGGAGCTGAGAAGCAGAGAGTGACATCCCTCTCACTCACAGCAGCTGCAAGCTGCACAGGAAGGCCCTTTCCCCAGGCTATGTGCTCTTTCGTGTAAGATACTATAATTCAACATCGAGTTATGGAAATACGATACATCCCAGTGACAAACCAACTAGATTTTTGGAAACCTAAGAGAATGGGGAATGTCACCCTAGCTTCCGCACAGTCCAGCATGTACGGAAAGGGAGATACCGACACAGCCTTGTGGGTGCCCCTAGGAACCCGGGCCTTGGCATCCACGCTTAGCAGGGGCCCAGCTGGGTCCAATGACACCAGAACTAGCTCTCTAGGACTGTCCATTAATGAGGTATAGACCATGGTAGTTTTGGGAGTTTTAGCTGGGAGAGAATAGGGGTGGAGATTTGGGTGCAGCCAGGAGGCAGGAGTGGGAGTGACCCAGAGAGATTAAGAGCTCCAGCAGAACTGGCTCCATTGTCTTTTTTCCTTGGGAGGTCGTGACGTCACATCGTGGGGGGAACAGTCTGGCAACAACAAAGAAAGGGCCCGCAAGCCTCCCATGTGGCAGCCCTTCACCCGAAAGCCAGGTTGTTCATCTGATCGGTAACTGACTCGTAATAACTGCTTTATATCTTTTGTACCCCTACCATTGTGCTTGCAACTCTGATAATTGTGTATGTATAACCCTTATGTATATAGCGTTTGTCTAGTGTGCCCTTAAAGTGATTAAAAATATAATTTAACCTGGAGTGTTCTTTTTTCTCGATCCACGAACCCATACGTCCATTGTTCGGCCCACGAACACGATACTGAGCGGGTTTCAAGCTCGACATAAGTCTGTTATATCTAATAGTGGCAGCTAGTGGCAGCTCTCTCAGGCCGACCAGGCTCTGCTTCACTGGAGCTAGTGAAGGAGTCTCTCAGCCTGTCAGGGGTGTGAGCGAGTATGGTGCCACATCACTGTCTGAGTGGGCCACCTCTTCTCACTCCTTGGTGCCTTCCTGTACCCGTATGGACAGGGGGTGTCAGTGTAGAACTGCACCAATCTGACCTTACGCGTCCTCGAGGGGATGTGGAATGTCACACTGGTGCAAAGGGCAGATCCGTACCACATGCTTCACTGACGTAATTGTGACATCAGGCGGGTAGCGGGCTGTGGATCCATCACAAGTGGTGGCAACTGTGGGATTCTGCAGGGTTCCTCTGGTGCCATTTCTTCACATTGGTGGCAGCAGTGGGATTGTGCGGGGTCCCTCAGGTGTCCTTTCTTCACAGATGGTATTTGGGGTTGATGATAACTGTGATTTGTCAAAAAAGGAAAAACGCAAGTGAACTGAGGTGTGGGATTCATGCGGAAATTCAGCTGCATGAAAGCCTGAACAAACACTGATCATGGGAACGTACCCTTAGGGGTTCTGGTTCCATCTCATGTCCTTCTTTTTGGACCTGTTCTCCTACTCAATGTCCTTTTCTTCTCCACCTCACAGCTTGCACCATAATTGAGCACCTCCGTCTTCACGCAGAAGTTGGGTTGTTGAAAAGATGGTGCTGCCACTGAAGGATGGAGTACCCACTAACCACCAAGCAACCATTAAAGATAAAAAATAGAAAGTTTATTGGAAAATATTTTTTTTTTTTTAAAAATCTATAAACCTTATACACAGTGTCAAGTTCTAATAAGGAGGAAACATGAAAACATGCAAAGATGGGCAAGGTTTAGTGTGGGATTTTGGATCAACAAATGGGAGCCCCTATAGATAAACAACAAGAGAACCATCAATATGCTGGTATAGGCCCCCAAAACATCAAAGTACATAAAGAGTAATGTCTACAGTTCAAAGTGGAAATAGATGGTGCTTACCCATAATGTCCTCTGACCCCAGGCGCCCTCTTTGCTGCCCCGACGCGCATTTTGCGTGACATCTTTTTCAAGGGAGTGTTGGGGTGTACCCAGTAATTTGACTTTTAGGGGAGGGCTAGTGTGGTGTAGGAAAATGTGTACATGTTATCAATCACTTATAGGGTTTGTCTACTACTGAACAACCTATTATTAATGGGTCCAGGGAAGTGAAAAAAATATAAAAAAGTTGATAATCATCTCCTGCTCCTCACTACTCTGCTGACTGGTGGCATTATTCACGTGACTTTTATGCAACTTTGCAAAATATCTTATAGTTTCATGTATAGGAAGGCAATAAAAACACTTTCCCTAGGGCTAGGGCAGAAAATTTGGCCAGGGTGACGGAAAGCCAAGCCACAGATTTGCTCAATATGTCCAAACTATCAAGCGCCACAAAGGGTCATCATCAAGTCTATGGCTTGAAAGCTGCGTGCACAAAGCCTAACTTTTTTTAAAAAAAATATTCCCTGACAGCAAAGTGAGATTTATATTTATAAGCGATCTGCTAATAAAAAAACCTAGCAGGTTCTCAAAAGTGTTCTTGATCCAGTTTTGCAAAAAAATGCTGCAAAAAAAAGCCACACCAAAAAATGAAAACAGCCTGACACGATAAGGTTTGCAATTTTGTTTTATTCCCCTTTTAATCCTTTGTTGCACGTAGTGTTGTGTTTTAGTGGCCAGTGGTTAAAAGGTTACTTTACGACTGTTCTCTGGCACTGAATAATAGCAGATCAGGAGCCGAGTGTAGCAGGTCACAAGGTGGCTTCATCTCCACTCACTCACACAGTATGAAGCAAATGCAGAAAACAATTGTATTTTGGGAGAACATGGATTAGGTTCTATTCCTAGTGGCATCTACAGAGAATCCGAGGAGAGACCAAACAGCAGGCAATATAATGACAATTGCTGCATAAGCTGGTGCCAAGGAGAAAAGGACAGAGCTAGGAAATATGAGATATTCACTGGTACAGTTCAATTCACTGAATTACGTCTATTTATATCAGAACGATTTTGTTTGCATTTTTGATTTATTTTTTATTTTTGCAAATAGAATCAATTTGATGTTCATGTCCTTAGGTTAATTAAACAACTAGCAGAAAGGCATCCACAACCATTAACTACCTTGTTTGTAACTGATCCCAAAATTGAGTACGGCACAATACTGGTGCACTGCACATGGAAAAGCCCCCCCCCCATTACAGGTAAGCCTGGGCTGGACTTATACACTAGAGGAGGATACAGTAACTGGTATAGAGCAGGGGTGGGCAATTAATATATATACAGTATGAGACCCCACATAACCCCCTATATAATGTATGAGCCCCCACATAGCCCCTATATGCAGTATGAGACCCCACATAGCCTCTCTATGTACAGTGTGAGCCCCCATATATCCTCTCTATATACAATAAGAGCCCTCACATAGCCTCCTACATATATTATGAGAGCCACATAGCCACCTATATACAGTATTAGCCCCCAAATAGCCCCTATATACAGTATGAGTGTTACGCTCATGCCCGGATTGTTTGGCGTGAGCGTCGTTAGTGGTCGCACTGGGCCACAAACCGAGGAGTGCCTGGAGGGGTGTGACTAGGCGCCTCGCCAGATCTGACCATGGATGCACGGCGGCTTAATCGACTCCGTGGTCTGAGGAGGGACAAGGGAGGTGGCCCAGGTGCTACTCCAGGTCAGACCCCGGACACACAGCTGTTGACCCACACCAGGGAATGCAGGAATGGGCAGGTTTGGCTGGTATGCAGACTGGCGGGTACTGGCAGGCACGGCTGGTATACAGACAGGCGGGTACTGGCAGGCACGGCTAGTTTACAGACAGGCGGGTACTGGTAGCTAGGTAAACAGGCTGGATAGAGACCAGTACAGACTGGGATACAGGAACAGAGCCGCAGGTGCGGAGGACAAGTGGAGCAGGGCAGAGCAGAGCAGAGCTGCAGGTGCGGAGGACAAGCAGAGCAGGGCAGAGCAGAGCAGAGCTGCAGGTGCGGAGGACAAGCGGAGCAGGGCAGAGCAGAGCCACAGGTGCAGAGGACAAGCGCAGTAGGGCAGAGCAGAGCAGAACCACAGGTGCGGAGGACAAGCGGAGCAGGGCAGAGCAGAGCAGTGCCACAGGTGCGGAGGACAAGCGGAGCAGGGCAGAGCTGAGCCGCAGGTGCGGAGGACAAGTGCAGCAGGGCAGAGCAGAGCAGAACCACAGGTATGGAGGACAAGCGGAGCTGCAGGTGCAGAGGACAAGCGGAGTAGGGCAGAGCAGAGCCGCAGGTGCGGAGGGCAAACAGAGCAGAGCAGAGCCGCAGGTGTGGAGGACAAGCGGAGCAGAGCAGAGCCACAGGTGCGGAGGACAAGCGGAGCAGAGCGGAGCAGAGCAGAACAGAGCCGCAGGTGAGGGCAGTCCGGACAGGGCTCTGTTCACATGGAACAGACAGTGAAACACAGGAAGGTAGCTAGAACACAGGAGGTAGATACGGAGGCAGGGAAACGGGACAAGCAGAACCAGATACACACAAGGTACTTGCTATGAAGTAGCGAGTGGACACAAAACTCACAAACAGAAGTACAGAGACAACGAGTAGGAGTTAGGTACTGGTTCAGACACTGCAGGAAAAGGGAAGGATCGGACATAGAGACAAACAGGTAACGGGCTAGGACACAGTTCAGACAGCAACTGACACAGGAACGAGATACAGGAACGAGATACAGGAACGAGCCTGGGCATTCAGCCCCCAGGGTGGCGGAAATAGACTAGAAGTCACAGATACAGGTAACGGGCCTGGGTACTCAGCCCCCAGGGTGGCGGAAACAGACTAAAAGTCACAGATACAGGTAACGGGCCTGGGTACTCAGCCCCCCGGGTGGCGGAAACAGACTAAAAGTCACTGATACAGGTAAGAGATACAGGAACGAGCAACTGTAATAAAGTGTTGCTCAGGCACCTCCCACTGGGCGGAGGAGGTTTAAGTATCCAGTGACTCATAGCAATAGGCTGGGGATGCATTAGGACTGCGCATACTGTAACTTCCAGAATCAGGAAGTGCCAGCGCCGCCACCCTAAGCCAGCAGACAAGAGACATGCACACAGCAGGTAGAGGAGCATAGTGTGCAGCTTGGACTGGTAAGTAAGTTGGCAAGCGAGCATGGTGGGAGATGGTAAGCCATGCCAGCATGCCGCCAGGGATGTTACAGTACCCCCCCTTTACGCCCCCTCTTCTTCAATCCCTCAAGGATTTTCTGCAGAGAAGTTGGAGGCCGATCCTTCTCAATGGACTCCCAAGACTTCTCTTCAAGAAGACTACCTCTTCTGTCCACTAGAGGGAACGAGACAGGTCTCACCATCTTGGTGACTAGGATGCTTCCTCCCATCGAGCCATCCTCAGCATCAGATAAAGTGGACGAAGTACCAGGAACAGGGTGTAGGAAAGTCTCTCTCCATTTTTTAACATCAGGTAGCATCCCAGAGGATTCAAGAGACAACTGGGGGTCCTCCGCCTGGTAGGAAGGGTCCAGAGACTTGGGGGTAGCCACCGCCTTGATGGACTTATTGCCAGACTTATTAGAGATGGAAGATCCTTGCTTCGGGACCATCTTCTGTCTGGTCTCAGAGATGACACGCCTACGAGGCGGGGCGGAACCTGAAGCCAGATCATTGGTACAATTATCGAGACTGTGTGGGGATATCGCCACCGCTTCCCTTCCTTCGGAGACTTCAGTGCACAGCGAGTCAGCGACTAGCAGATCTGGTGAAGAAGAAGAAGACATTGCTGACTGTCCTGAAGGTATGGGGACTGGACACCCCTTGTACCTCAGCAGTCCCCCAGGAAACACCATGCAGGATCTCCAGACCTGAGCGGGCACTAGAGCTCTCGGCTCTGAACGATCTGTGGGTAAACCAGACAGCACCTGGAATGTGAGCTTCTTCATGTGTAATGCTCCAATTTGGAGCTTAATTTGTACAGACATATTTTGACTGTTTCTGAGTAGAGCTCGTCTTACCCCTGACAATGCCCAAGCCGGATTCTGGAGTTGTCGGACGGGGATCAGACAGTGACTCTTCACGACTTTCAGCCCGAAACTTCCAGTTAATCCGAGGCCTTCACTTGCCACGGAGACAGTCACGGTGATCTCTGGAGAGGAAACACTAATGCCAAGGGCAGCTTCTCCTACAGGCCTAATGTCTTGGGACTCTCCAACCTTCACTGGACAAAGACCGTCAGGGTGTTCCAAACAACCGCAGCGGGTCCACAATCCGATTTTATGACTTCATGGATTCTGTGCGGGCAGCTGCCTCTACTGGCTGGGGAACAGGGGGTCTTTGGGAGGACAGAACCTGACATGACGGTTTACCTCTAAGCCTTGCTCATCTGGACTGCATCTTGAGGTTGGGAAGGGAAGTATTCTGCGGAGCATTGTCATCCTTTGTGGATTCTGCGTGGGCAGCAGCCTCTTCAGGCTGGGGAACTGGTGGGCTACCTACACGCATCACCCATCTGGACTGCTCCAGGATATTTGGAAGGGAAGCTTTAGCAGAAGATTCAGAGTTAGGGTCATCGAAGACCATTAGAAAGGCCACCAGGAAGGCCTGCAGGTCAGAGACGATAGGATCCCTTGCTTCCCATAGGGGGGTGATCCAATTCAAGGCATCTCCCGCTAGGTAGGACATCAGAAATGCTACTTTAACCCGATCGGTGGGAAAATAGTGAGCATAGAATTTTAAATGCAGCATGCATTGCTCCACA
The DNA here is from genome assembly GCF_046119375.1 of Phyllobates terribilis. Taxonomy (NCBI): domain Eukaryota; kingdom Metazoa; phylum Chordata; class Amphibia; order Anura; family Dendrobatidae; genus Phyllobates; species Phyllobates terribilis. The sequence goes on from NW_027362770.1 coordinate 142,363,817, forward strand.
AATGCACGGCTTTGTTTTGGACCCCCATAGTACCGTGGTGGGTCCGCAGGAACGAGTGCTGATAGCTCCATTTGGGCTGGTGCGTAAATCACCTGGACCTCAGCTTGGGAAAAAATTTTTTCTTGGTGCATGTATTCGCCAGACAAGAATTCAAATGTCTCCGAGAGCAAAGGGCTGTGGGACTCAATGGGGATCATGGCCTGAGCAAACTGTTACGCTCATACCCGGATTGTTTGGCGTGAGCGTGGTTAGTGGTCCCACTGGGCCACGAACCGAGGAGTGCCTGGAGGGGCGTGACTAGGGGCCTCGCCAGATCCGACCACGGACGCACGGCGGCTTAATCGACTCCGTGGTCTGAAGAAGGACGAGGGAGGTGGCCCAGGTGCTACTCCAGGTCAGACCCCGGTCACACAGCTGTTGACCCACACCAGGGAATGCAGGAACGGGCAGGTTTGGCTAGTATGCAGACTGGCGGGTACTGGCAGGCACGGCTGGTATACAGACAGGCAGGTACTGGCAGGCACGGCTGGCATACAGACAGGCGGGTACTAGTAGGTAGGTAAACAGGCTGGATAGGGACCAGTACAGACTGGGATACAGGAACAGAGCCGCAGGTGTGGAGGGGAAGCGGAGCAGGGCAGAGTCGCAGGTGCGGAGGGCAAGCGGAGCAGGGCAGAGCATAGTCGCAGGTGCGGAGGGCAAGCAGAGCAGGGCAGAGCAGAGCAGAACCGCAGGTACGGAGGACAAGCGGAGCAGGGCAGAGCAGAGCCACAGGTGCGGAGGACAAGCGGAGCAGGGCAGAGCAGAGCAAAGCCGCAGGTGCGGAGGACAAGCGGAGCAGGGCAGAGCAGAGCCACAGGTGCGGAGGACAAGCGGAGCAGGGCAGAGCAAAGCAAAGCTGCAGGTGCGGAGGACAAGCGGAGCAGGGCATAGCAGAGCAGAGTCGCAGGTGCGGAGGACAAGCGGAGCAGGGCAGAGCAGAGCAGAGCCGCAGGTGCAGAGGGCAAGCGGAGCAGGGCAGAGCAGAGCAGAGCCACAGGTGTGGAGGGCTAGTAGAGCAGAGCAGATAATGGAAAAGGAGAGTTTCGCCAGCTCAACTGAGCAAGATCGTCTTGAAGCACGGATGTGAGGAACTGCTCACAGTGATTCCATAACGTGAGAAGAAGGAAGATTTCCAGCTTCTTAAATAGTCCAAAAATCCTTTTATTGTAGAAAAAACTTTATAAAATCAGATTCCATAGTCATGTTATATAGCCAGGGCAACACGTTTCGAACGCAAGGCTTGCGTTCTTTGTTTTATAAAGTTTTTTCTACAATAAGAGCAGAGCAGAGAAGAACAGAGCCACAGGTGCGAGCAGACAGGACAGGGCTCTGTTCACATGGAACAGACAGGGAAACACAGGAAGGTAGCTAGAACACAGGAGGAAGATACGGAGGCAGGGAAAAGGGACAAGCAGAACCAGATACACACAAGGTACTTGCTATGAAGTAGCCTCTCTGTAGCCGCTGATCCAGTAAGGCGGCTACACAGGGTTTAAACACAATTTACCTGCAGATTAACCCTTTATCTGCGTGTAAATAGCATTTCTGGATGTGACAGGGTCCCTTTAAGGGAGATGCTTTGCTTGTATTGGGCTAAAGTGGTACATGAATAAAAAAATGCATTTCAAGCTTCAGCTAACAATAGTTAACGTCTGTGGTTGCTTTCCTACCTGATTTTCAGTTCGGATAGATTTTCGGTAGTAACAACCATAGTTGCTTGTACCTTGTGGTTGCCACTTGGCTAAACATTAGTCAGTTAGTTAAGACCTGATAAGGATAAATCGGTCTTTTGTGGGAAAATAAAAGATTTAAAGTTCATCAGGATTTAATTAAGATTCAGAGCGGCAAAGGCCGAAGCTCGTCTAGAGATAAAGCCAAATTAGAATTCGAGTGTAATGGCAAATTGGCTTTTTTTCTTGATTGAGATACAAGCTGCCCACCTTGTGAAGGTCTTTGACTCAGGACCTTACTAGACATATATGACCTAGCGAGATACGAACGCAACAAAATGTCTCAATGTCTTTCTGTTTCTAATGTTTCCATGGCCGCTTTCTTTTAAAAGTAATGCCGCGCCTGTTCACAGGTTGTGTATAGTATTAGGCTGTGTGCCCACGTAGCATTTTTCAAGCGTATATGCTGCGGAATTTCCGCAGCGTAAACGCTTGAAAAACGCATGTATATCCGCACCCCATGGTCCCCAATGGGATTCCGCAAGTTCTATGCACATGCTGCGGATTTTTCCGCAGCGTTTATGCCGCGTTCAAAAATCCGCAGCATGTCATTTAATTTTGCGTTTCCGCAAGCGGAATTGCCTTAGTCCAATGCATAAAAAACGCAAGGCAATTCCGCATGTGGAAAACGCGTGATAAACGCGCGAAAAATTCCGCATGCGTTTTTCCGGGAGAGGACTTGCATTTATGCAGCAGAAATTTTCTGCTTCATAAATGCAACGTGGGCACATAGCCTTACAACACAGTTTTATTAGCTTTAATGTAGCTGATATGCAGAGCTTGAAGTCCCCCTATGTACTGTAAATGTCTGTTGGGCGAACAATGGTTTGGTTTATCTTTTGTCTGAAGGGGGAACTGAGTTCTCTTTGCCCTGAAACCCCTCTACTAAACAGGGATCTGACTTGTGTGTGATGTGCTGTGGGGTTCGTTCAGTCCTTGTTACCTCCCCATCCATGGGTCCGGATACAGCTAGAGACATGAAAGGAGAGCTTAGGTCCTGTTCAACAGGTTCAGTGTTACTGTGAAATGTTACGCACACGCCCGGACTGGCGTGAGCATGATTAGTGATCCCACTGTACCATGAACCGAGGAGTGCCTGGGGGGGCGTAACTAAGTATCAACTTGGTCCGACCAAGGTCACACGGCGGCTCAGTCGACTCCGTGAACCAGGGAGGAACCGAGCAGAGGGACCAGGTGCTACTCCAGGTCAGACCCCGGTCACAGCTGTTGACCCACACCGGGGAACGCAGGAACAGACAGGTTAGGCTGGCATACAGACAGGTGGATACTGGCAGGCACAGCTGGTATGCAGACAGGTGGGTCTTGGCAGGCACGGCTGGTATGCAGACAGGTGGGCACTGGCAGGCACGGCTGGCATGCAGACAGGTGGGCACTGGCAGGCACGGTTGGCATGCAGACAGGCGGGTACTGGCAGGTAGGAACGCAGGTAGGAACGCAGGCAGGATAGGGACCAGTACAGACTGGGACACAGGAACAGAGCCGCAGGTGCGGTAGACAAGCAGAGCAAAACCCGCAGATGCGGTAGACAAGCAGAGCAGAGCAAAACCCGCAGGTGCGGTAGACAAGCAGAGCTGAGCAAAACCCACAGGTGCAGTAGACAAGCAGAGCAGAGCAAAACCCGCAGGTGCAGTAGACAAGCAGAGCAGAGCAAAACCCGCAGGTGCGGTAGACAAGCAGAGCAGAGCAAAGCCCACAGGTGCGGTAGACAAGCAGAGCAGAGCAAAACCCGCAGATGCGGTAGACAGGACAGGGCTCTGTTCACATGGAACAGACTGGAAAACACAAGAAGATAGCTGGAACACAGGAGTAAGATACGGAGGCAGGGAAACAGAATGAGCAGAACCAGATACACACAAGGTACTTGCAATGAAGGCCCAACATCTTTCCCTTTCGTTGTGACCCGGCCGGCATCTTCCTCACAGGGGTGACAGAGACATGGCACTCAATGCCTCTTCTGGGCCCTAGGCCCAAGGCTGCCCCGGTGTCTACAAAAAGCTTCGGATGTGTCCTCATACTGTTTGGAGACTTGGCATTAACAGGACCCCTTCGCTGCTGCTGCTGTATCGCTGTCTTGGAACTAGTCATTATCTAGCACTTCTGCTGACTGAACTCTTTTAGCACTTGACTCTCTCCTGTTCTCCACTGACTAAAAGTAGGAAGTGACTCACTTCTTATCTGTTCTAACCCCTCCTGACTAGTGGGCTAGTCCCAAAGTGTTAAATGTATATGTAGCACCCTGAGGATTCGGCTGCTACAGGGGTATTGCACCTCAACCCAGAGGTGTGATATTCCACTCCCGGGTAAGGATGGAGTGTGGAACTGAGCTAGTAGGCTGCATGCACTACACACATCCCATTTCCGGGGGACAGACCGACGGTACTCCCACTTAATAAATGTGCAGGTACGACCGAGTCTGTCCTTGGCTGGAGTGGGAGGGGGGGTGGAACATCCCAGTAGTGTAGGGGCAGATAGGGGGAGCAGCCTGGGTAAAGCTAGGAGCTCATTGGGTGCTGGTCACCTGAGCTCACACATAGAGGGAGTATATAAGGTGGGAACCATCTTAGATCAGGGTCAGTCAGTCAGTTGTCAGTCAGCCAGTCAGACAGTCTGTCTGAGAGCCTGAGAAGCAGAGCAGAGGAGAAGGAAGAGAGACCCAGAGGCGCAGAGGGGACCCCAAGATCCCAAAATAAGGACAAAAGGGTGAAGGGTCGGCAAAAGGGTACCGGATCCCAAGCTGGCAGAGGCTACAGCACACCTTAGCCAGGAACCGGAGGTCGTGGGCAGGATCTGCCACGACCCTCACCAAATCCACTAGAAAGGCATACCAAGCATAGGGTCAGGGAGCCCGGAGGAGGCTTGACCAACAAGAGACCCGAGGGAGCCGGACAAAAGTGGATCCCTGGTGGGAACGGCCAGAAGAAGGGAGAGTCAGAAAGGAGCTCAGGACCATACTCAAGAATTGCCCGGGAGTTGACCGAGTCCAGGACCTGGTGGACGCAGCACGGCTTGGGTGGTCACTGCTGTACACAGTGACCCGAGCAACACCAGTAAGTAAAACCCTGGAACTGCATTTTATGCCTCTGAGTCTCCTTGCTGCACCTTCACAACCACCATCCTCCACGGCTGACCCCCTGAGGCTATACCCCTCCCGTTGGGGGTTATACTACCAAAGCTGCACACATACCAACAGCCTCAGCGGACCCTGCTGCAGCGGCGGCCTTTTGACCGCAAATCAACGGGTGGCGTAGTCGACACAAAGAACTCTAATAACATCTGTAGGACTGCCACACACTGAGCTTGACACCCTGGGCACGGACCGGGTCACAGCCACTCGGAGACTACAACCCCCATCTGATCCGGCTCCGGGTATCCCTAACAGCACTGGCCCAGGGGGCGCGTCATATACTACCCTGAGTGGTGCAAGCTATATCCCTATGTTTTGCAATGATTCCCCTAGTGGACAGCCCTCCCCATTCCCAGGGACAGCCTTGAGGTAGAACCTCCAGGAAACCGAGGCACAAACTGACCCTAAGGATAAAGTGCAACACTCTTTATCACACAAATAACCATAACACATTCACAGATAACACTATTCACATTAACTCCTTCTTGACACAACTTATTCTTCTACCCTCCCTACACATCCGCCAACTATCACCTGTGGGTTTGGCCAACGTTAGTCTAATGTGCTTGATGGGGGACTTTACACAACCAATTGACAGGGACACTGTGATAGTTTTCATTTTGGAAAATGGAGTAAAACTTTGTGTAAGATTTTGTCAGATGATTGACATATATATGGACGAGACGGAGTTTCCTTGGACTTAATTGAGATTATTCTTTGTAGACACTGATTTTCATCCATACAGAATTTGTAGACATTGATTTTTTATTTTATTTTAATGGAGTCTTCAATAAAATCTAATCCTACAGTATATGATCCAGTCATCAATGGGATCTGAAAGGTTACTTGTGACCCGTTGCAATTTTCAGCTTTCAGCAGAATCCTCAGCACATTGTGGGTGAATGAACAGTTCTACTTGGGAAAAACAGCAACCGTTATCTGCATCATCCTAACAGAAAGGATCACAGGAAGAGAAGCTTATGGCCCATTTTGACAAGCCAATAATCAGTTTCGTAGGAAGGCTCTGTCATGGGGTCCTACTCCGGTATCACACAATCAACAGAGAAAAGGATGAGTGAACAGTCCCAAGAACCTTTATTAAATGCAAACCGAAAGGTCCATACAACAATCTACCACACAGAGGATGAAATAGTCCAGTAACGGGATAAATGCCACAGGAGATGAGAGTCACAATCCCCTGCTTAGAGATCGATATGGCAGTACGGCTCCAGATACTTCTCTGTAAAGGCTCCTCCAGCAGTATTTTCCAGGGTAATCAGGGTTTCTCCAAGTCTCTCTGGGGTGCTGGCCTTAGCATCAGCATCTAACAAAGGATCTATCTTACTTGACTTTGTGTCCTCCTCGTGCCCCCTCCCTATATCCAGGGGTAGGCAGACAGGTTTGATGGTTTTCAGGCCCCAGACCTTGGAACGGTGCCTCAGAGATCAAGGCATTAATGGGGGTGATTTGCAGCATTTGAGGAGCAGAGGGGTCATGAATGGACAGTCAGGAAATGTCAGCAGGGGTTCATCAAGAGGCTGCAGATGGTAACTGAGCTAATTCAATTATCGGACCTTTTGTAAGGTAATTAAAACTCTAGACAATACGGCAAATACGCATAATGATACCGAGACAACATTCCTAAAATCAGTAAAAATATAAACATAGACAGAATGATACCCCTCACACCATATCACACCATCACAGGCTTCTTCCTGATTATCAGCCAGTCCAAACCGGCCAACAATCACCTGGTAAAGAAGAAAAATGTTGGGTGTGATGATTTTATGCCGGCATAAAAATCATTGTTATCGGCAGCACATCATCACATGTAAATAGAAGATGTGCCGTCGATAAGGTTATATACAATGCGCAGAGAACAATCGTATTAGTGATCATTCTGTGCAAGTAGAATGTTAAACAGCATGTCTAATCAGGCCAAGAAGTGGCCACCAATTGGCATATAGCCAGTCAGTGGTCGCTTAACGGCCTGAATCAGTACATTTCTTGATGGCAACCTGAGAAGTCACACAAAAAAGCTGTCATACATGGTTGATAGCCACGCTCGGCCAAGTGCTCTTGTGTTGTCTATGTGTTCTCCACTCCTCTGGAAGCGGCTTATCTCCCCATTGAACAAAATCTGTCGGGGGAGAGTCGGAAGGCACCCATGCACATTAGACTGTCAATGGGTCATGCTATTGATGGCAAGTGGCCGGTTTTAGTCTAATGTGTATGGGGACTGGTAAGGAACGTTAACAAGTAGCTTTTTAATGTTATTTTCTGCAAGAAATACGCAGGCCAAGCCCACAAAACTGCAATTGAATTTACACACATTTTCTGTACAGTTTTGATGCATTGTTTGGTGCTAAGCAGTAGTGTAGCTACTGGGGGGCAGAGGGGACGGTCGCCCCGGGCCCCGCGCTCTGAGGGGGCCCACCCGGAGCTACGCCACAGTTACACTCCGGGCAGAGCAGGGAGACTCGATGTCCCTGCACTGCCCGGCGGCTACTATGGGGTCCTTGAGCAGGAGGGGGGCCCACCAGTAACCGCAACTGCAAGCTCAATGATGGGAGAGGGAGCGACGCTTCCTCTCCCATCAGTCCCCATAGTGTCCTCTGTGTCTGACATCACTGACGTCATCACTTGGCGTCCGGCCCACTGTGCTGAAGATGTGTGCGGGCTGGGCGGTTCCGGAGCAGTGGGGGAACGAGGAGGAGAGAGAGGTGAGTATTGTGCGTATTTATTTTTATTTTTTCTTATTGGGGGTGGGGAGGGATTATGCTACAGACTGCCTATGGGGGGGGTGGGGGGATTATGCTACAGAATGCCTATGGGGGGGGGGTGGGGGATTATGCTACAGACTGCCAATAGGTGGATGGGGGGATTATGCTACAGACTGCCTATGGGGGTGGGGGATTATGCTACAGACTTCCTATGTGGGGTGGGGGGATTATGCTACAGACTGCCTATGGGGGGTAAGGGGATGATGCTATCGACTGCCTATGGGGGGTGGGAGGATTATGCTACAGACTGCCTATGGGGGGATTATGCTACAGACTGCCTATGGGGGGTGGGGGGATTATTCTACAGAATGCCTATAGGGGGGTGGGGGGATTATGCTACAGACTGCCAATAGGTGGGTGGGGGGATTATGCTACAGACTGCCTATGGGGGTGGGGGATTATGCTACAGACTTCCTATGTGGGGTGGGGGGATTATGCTACAGACTGCCTATGGGGGGTAAAGGTATTATGCTATCGACTGCCTATGGGGGGTGGGAGGATTATGCTACAGACTGCCTATGGGGGGATTATGCTACAGACTGCCTATGGGGGTTGGGGGGATTATGCTACAGACTGCCTATGGGGAGGATTATGCTACAGACTGCCTATGGGGGGATTATGATACAGACTGCCTATGGAGGGTGGGGGATTATGCTACAGACTGCCTATGGGGGGTGGGGGGATTATGCTACAGACTGCCTATGCTATGGGGGTGGGGGGATTATGCTACAGACTGCCTATGCTATGGGGGTGGGGGGATTATGCTACAGACCACCTATGGGGGGGTGGGGGGATTATGCTACAGACTGTCTATGGGGGGTGGGGGGATTATGCTACAGACTGCCTATTGGGGGGATTATGCTACAGACTGCCTATGGGGGGATTATGCTACAGACTGCCTATGGGGGGGTGGGGGGATTATGCTACAGACGGCCTTTGAGAGTGGGGGGATTATGCTACAGACTGCCTATGGGGGGTGGGGGGATTATGCTACAGACTGCCTATGGGGGGTGGGGGATTATGCTACAGACTGCAAATGGGGGGTGAGGGATTATGCTACAGACTGCCTATGGGGGTGGGTGATTATACTACAGAGGGCACTATTGCTTTCTAGGGGGCAAAATGTGGGCACTGTTTTCTAGGGCACTTGCACACGACATTACTATATTCTACAGAATTGTTTTACCATATAGAGGGCGCACAGCAGGTGCAGTAATAGGGACACATATGGCAGCGGCTCAGTATCGGGGTATCAGCAGGTGCAGGTTGGGAATAGATGGGGATGGGGCCTGAAATGTAAGGAGTCAAATGTGTCTTTGTTGTGATCTCTGCAGACCTGAGACTCTGAGTCCTGGATGGAGACGTTGTCGTGACGGTCTGGACCAGATGGAAAAGACGGGAAAAGTGAACAATTTAATCAGAAAGAACATCAGCTGTAAATTACTATATATAACTGTAATCTCTTATATATTCTGCAGGACTGGCATCTATCAATATATGTCACCATATAGCAGTAATATCAGTGCTGGTCTTTGTATAGAGATTATTTTAAGTAACAGTGCGGTCATCTGCTGAGGTTCTTCTACATCCACTATCTGGGTGCACCACCATAGCTGTAATCAGGGTTACCAGGTTAGGGGCCCACTCAGAAGTTTCGCACCCCCCTGGCCAAAACCCTAGCTACGCCTCTGGTGCTAAGCCATTTTGATCTCAATTGGGAAAAACTGCAGTGAAAACGCTGAAAGAATTAACAAGCTACATTTAAAAAAAATGCACTACAGGTCAAAAAACCTAAGTATACAAAATAAAATATGACATTTTAGAAATCTCATTAATTTTGCTGTTACTGTAAAGTGCTGAATTTTTTTTGCAAGGAAAAAACACTTGGAAATGAAAATACATTAAAAATGTTCCATTTACCAGCCCTTAGAATCTAGAGCAGGGGCGGGGAACCTTTTTTTCTGCCGAGGGCCATTTGGATATTTATACCATCACTTGGGGGGCGTACAAAATTATCAACTTGAAATTTATCCTGCTATATTTAGTCAAACATTTAATTGATGATCCTGCTACTTGTAAGCACTTTTCCAGGTTTGTGTAGGTCTGGAGCGTAGTTAACTCTTTGTGATAAGTTTTGTAAAAAGCTCTCAGCAGTAAGTTGTTCCGAACACAGATGTATATTACACTGCAGGTCTCCTCACTATGGGAAATTCATCACTGCTCATATTATCATGTTACATTTATAGAGCTCACTCAGTAGGAAGCTTGCGGTATACATCACATTGGAGATGCAAGACTTGTATACACATCACATAGGAGACACAGAGACTGCAGTACATACATCACATAGGAGACACAGAGACTGCTCTATATAAATCACATAGGCAACACTGAGACTGCTGTATATACATCACATAGGAGACACGAGTCTACTGTTTAAACATCACATAGGAGACACAGACTGCTATATATAAATCATGTAGGCAACACTGAGACTGCTGTATATGACGCGCCCCCTGGGCCGTGGGGCACTCGGTGCCCGGCCGGTCGTTGCTAGGGGAAATGTCACAGTGGCGGTGACCTGGTCCGTGACCCAGGGCGGTCAATCAAAGGGGATTATTTTACAGGGGATTTTATAGTTTTAAATATATAGTTCATGACGCCACCTGTGGTATGCGGCTATATGGAGCCGCCGCTGCGCTGCTGTGCAGAACCTCTGGAGCTGATGTTGGTGCAGCAGGGTTGGTTCAGCTCTCCACAGGCAGAGCTTAGCTCCAGGGCAGGGAATGTGGTAGATGTTATAGGGTGATGCTGGGCGTTGTAGTGCAGGGGTGATGGCGCAGATAATATTCACAGACACAGTGGGGTGCAGTCTTCAGAGTCTGTACTCACTGTTGTTGCAGTCCAAGTTACAGGTACCAGTGTAACTTCCCTCGTCGTGCTGCGCTTACTCAGGGAGGGGTTCAGTCAACCCTCAGATATCTCCGGAGTACTTAGCGGGACCCCCTTCTGTGTGTTCTCGCTCTCTAGCCGTCTCCCTGCACCTCATACCTAGTGTCCCAATCCGGTACCCGCGGGCCTTGTCGGGCGACATCTGTTCCGTCCCCTGGGTCCTCTACGGCTACCTTCTTGGTGAGACTGATATGTACTGTTGGCTGCAGGACTTGAAATACTACAGCCTCCGGTTTCTAGTTGAGACATAAAGTACTCTGTTAGTTGAGGGACTGGTCCATTTTGTGTGGCCTGACCCCTTCACCTCCTGGTAGATTCAGGCGTACGCGTGGCCTCCAGCACTGCCCGTACCCCTGGGGTCCCTTCCTCATTCCTGGAGCCCTTCTCCTGCTCCTCTCCTTCTCCTTCAGTCCTGGGCCTCTCCTCAGGCCCTCCTACAGAGCTCCTGCTCCCACACTTCTCCTCTCAGACTGATCCCTCTGACTGACTGACCTTCCTAAACAAGATGGCTTCTCTATTTTTACTTTCCTTCATGTGCTCCCCTAAGCTACTTCCTCCACCCACACCCACTACATAGTTCCATCCCTCAGCTAGGGACCAGGGACTGTGCTCTCCCTTAGGAGCAATATCGCCCTGCCCCCACTGGTGTGGAATGTGTTGGATGCAGGTATTAGGGTCCCCAGCTGTACTTCTTCCTTACCTGCGAGTGAGATACCACACCTCTGGGTGAGATGCAGTACCTCTGTGGTGACCGAACCCTCAGGGGCGCCACATATACATATCACATAGGAGACACAGAGACTGCAGTATATACATCACATAGGAGACACAGAGACTGCTTTATATAAATCACATAGGCAACACTGAGACTGCTGTATATACATCACATAGGAGACACGAGACTGCTGTATACACATCACATAGGAGACACAGAGACTGCTATATATAAATCACATAGGCGACACTGAAACTGCTGTACATATATCACATAGAAGATGCTAAGACTGCTATATATACAGTACAGACCAAAAGTTTGGACACACCTTCTCATTTAAAGATTTTTCTGTATTTTCATGACTATGAAAATTGTACATTCACACTGAAGGCATCAAAACTATGAATTAACACATGTGGAATTATATACTTAACAAAAAAGTGTGAAACAACTGAAAATATGTCTTATATTCTAGGTTCTTCAAAGTAGCCACCTTTTGCTTTGATGACTGCTTTGCACACTCTTGGCATTCTCTTAATGAGCTTCAAGAGGTAGTCACCAGAAATGGTCTTCCAACAATCTGGGGCTGGAGAAAAGGACTAGAGGTTCCCCATCCCTGCTCTAGAGGAACAACAAGTACTTACACAAAATATAACAGTTAGCATAGCGTCTGCTCAAGATAGTTCCTCTACAGCAAAAGCCTGCAGCTGTTGTACTTTATATTACAACATGATCAACCCATAAGAAATAGACCTTAAAGATAAGCAATCTCCTTATGAGGGTTTCTTCTGGACCTATGGGATCCTCTATAGAATCAGAACCTAAGTTCAATGGACGATCCTTTAGTTCTCACTCCGGTCTGACCCTTTGTGGTGTAAACCCATAACAAGTGGCTGGCAAAACAATTGGTTTCATTAGTTGAATGTACTGTATAACAAGTCTACTTTCTATGGCCCATTATTGTGTGGACGAATTTTCTGATACTCCGAACCTCTTTGGGACTTCTGTTTAATTTTTTGGATCAACACATTTCTTCATCTCCTTTCTTTATTACCCAGTATTGAACACATTTTCTTCTTGTGGCTTCACTTAGCTTTTTATAGTAGGATAATTCATTAAAGACCGATCCGCAGTGTGACGTAAACTACGACCCCACTTCCATGTAGATCAATGTACTTTTTTCAGAAAAAGGATATATTGACCCCTAATACCAGATGAATCAAAGCCTCAGATCCAGACTCTGCTATCATGTTTTCATTAAAGCGCTACAAAAACGATAGCTGATTTATAGAAATGTAAAATCTACCGGTGCGTATATCAAGGCCACATTTATTCTTCATATCTAAATATATCTATTACTTAAAGTGGTTGTCTCATGAAGACAACCACTTTTTATGCCTTTCAAGCCCAGGGGGGGGGGGGGTTTTGGGCCTTTATGTCCAGAGCAAAATCTTTTGGAATGTGTGCCTTTTAATACGAAATAATCCGCCCCTAACTTTTTTTGCCTTTTCTTTTGGAACTCATAGGGCTTCTTTTTTTTAATTATTTTTCATATTTTATAAAATCAGAGGTATTCATTTCCTTTTTTGTCTTATTTAGACAAAAATGGTCAAAAACAATAAAAATTAAAAATGTTTTAATCTATTTTAATTTAGTTCGTTCAACAAGCAATATGTGTTCGAAAACGTCATGCTATAATTTTCCCATGCACGTTAATACGAAACACTAAAGCACTATTTGAATGGCAGGGTCGTTTTCCATCTCCAGAGTCACTGGGTAAGTCTATCTCTCGTGTAGAGTGTAAGCTCTTATGGTCAGCGGGGTCCTCTCTATCTTCTGTAGAGTGTAAGCTGTTATGGTCAGTGGGGTCCTCTCTCTCTCATGTAGAGTGTAAGCTCTTATGTTCAGTGGGGTCCTCTCTCTCCTGTAGAGTGTAAGCTCTTATGGTCAGTGGGGTCCTCTCTCTCTCCTGTAGAGTGTAAGCTCTTATGGTCAGTGGGGACCTCTCTCTCTCCGGTAGAATGTAAGATCATAAGGTCCGTGGGGTCCACTCTCCCTCTCTGGCAGAGTGTAAGCTCTTATGGCCAGTGGGGTTCTCTCTCTCGGGTAAAGTGTAAGCTCTTATGGCCAGTGGGGTCCTCTCTCTCTTTCCGGTAAAGTGTAAGCTCTTATGGTCAGTGGGGTCCTCTCTCTCCGGTAGAGTGTAAGGTGTTATGGTCAGAGGGGTCCTCTCTCTCTCCAATAGAGTGTAAGCTCTTATGGTCAGTGGGGTCCTCTCTCCTGTAGACTGTAAGCTCTTATGGTCAGCAGGGTCCTCTCTCTCCTGTAGAGTATAAGATCTTATGGTCAGTGGGGTCCTCTCTCTCCCTCTCCGGTAGAGTGTAAGCTCTTATTGTCAGCAGGGTCCTCTCTCTCTCCTATAGAGTGTAAGCTCTTATGGTCAGCTGTGTCCTCTCTCTTACCGTAATACACACAATTCATGGAAAAAGGTAGTGTGTACACCCTAAATCGGGTGTATATTCTAAATTAGCATTCCGTTTATTACCATATTAGACACTACCATTAATGGACTAAATAAACCCCATCGTCAAATAAGCATGAAAAACACATAAGAAACAAAAGACGATAGAAGGGGCCACTGGATTTGAGAAAATTGTAACAAAGTTTATTGTCAATTATTAGGCACACAGCAAGGGTAAGTGCAAGTACAATAGGAAAAGATAAAAGACGTTAAAAACAACCCACTCCACATGGCAGTCACCATAATAAGCCCTACATTATATAGAATTAAGTCATTGATTTGAGACATACAAAAAACAAAGAAGATGTCACCATGGGGAACACAACAAGTGACAACTGTATAGAAATGGCCTAAATGAAAGTATAAGCTACTCTCCCTTTCTCTAACCTGCCACTACAGCCAGCTATATATACACCGCGTGCAGAATTATTAGGCAAATGCGTATTTTGATCACATGATACTTTTTATACATGTTGTCCTACTCCAAGCTGCATAGGCTTGAGAGCCAACTACCAATTAAGTAAATCTGGTGATGTGCATCTCTGTAATGAGGAGGAGTGTTGACTAATGACATCAACACCCTATATAAGGTGTGCTTAATTATTAGGCAACTTCCTTTCCTTTGGCAAAATGGGTCAGAAGAGAGATTTGACGGGCTCTGAAAAGTCCAAAATTGTGAGATGTCTTGCAGAGGGATGCAGCAGTCTTGAAATTTCCAAACTTTTGAAGCGTGATCACCGAACAATCAAGCGTTTCATGGCAAATAGCCAACAGGGTCGCAAGAAGCGTGTTGACCAAAAAAGGCGCAAAATAACTGCCCATGAATTGAGGAAAATCAAGCGTGAAGCTGCCAAGATGCCATTCACCACCAGTTTTGCCATATTTCAGAGCTGCAACGTTACTGGAGTATCAAAAAGCACAAGGTGTGCGATACTCAGGGACATGGCCAAGGTAAGGAAGGCTGAAAAACCACCACCTTTGAACAAGAAACATAAGATAAAACGTCAAGAATGGGTCAAGAAATATCTTAAGACTGATTTTTCAAAGGTTTTATGGACTGATGAAATGAGAGAGACTCTTGATGGGCCAGATGGATGGGCCAGAGGCTGGATCAGTAAAGGGCTGAGAGCTCCACTCCGACTCAGACGCCAGCAAGGTGGAGGTGGGGTACTGGTA
This sequence comes from Phyllobates terribilis, assembly GCF_046119375.1. Classification (NCBI taxonomy): domain Eukaryota; kingdom Metazoa; phylum Chordata; class Amphibia; order Anura; family Dendrobatidae; genus Phyllobates; species Phyllobates terribilis. The sequence goes on from NW_027362770.1 coordinate 142,378,881, forward strand.
TGGGCTGGTATCATCAAAGATGAACTTGTGGGACCTTTTCGGGTTGAGGATGGAGTGAAGCTCAACTCCCAGACCTACTGCCAGTTTCGGGAAGACAACTTCTTCAAGCAGTGGTACAGAAAGAAGTCGGTATCGTTCAAGAAAAACATGATTTTCATGGAGGACAATGCTCCATCACATGCATCCAACTACTCCACAGCGTGGCTGGCCAGTAAAGGTCTAAAAGAAGAAAAAATAATGACATGGCCCCCTTGTTCACCTGATCTGAACCCCATAGAGAACCTGTGGTCCATCATAAAATGTGAGATCTACAGGGAGGGAAAACAGTACACCTCTCGGAGCAGTGTCTGGGAGGCTGTGGTGGCTGCTGCACACAATGTTGATCGAAAACAGATCAAGCAACTTGCAGAATCTATGGATGGAAGGCTGCTGAGTGTCATCATAAAGAAAGGTGGCTATATTCATCACTAATTTTTTTGGTTTTTGTTTTTGCATGTCAGAAATGTTTATTTCTAAATTTTGTGCACTGATATTGGTTTACCTGGTGAAAATAAACAAGTGACATGGGATTATATTTGTTTTTTATTAAGTTGCCTAATAATTCTGCACAGTAATAGTTACCTGCACAAACAGATATCCTCCTAAGATAGCCAAATCTAAAAAAAACCCCACTCCAACTTCCAAAAATATTAAGCTTGGATATTTATGAGTCTTTTGGGTTGATTGAGAACATAGTTGTTGATCAATAATAAAAATAATCCTCTAAAATACAACTTGCCTAGTAATTCTGCACATAGTGTATATATGTATATATATATATATTTTATTACATTAAATTTGTTCAATAGGTCTGTTCTCTGTTTTCACAATTGTTTTTATTTGTTGACTTACCCCAGTGTTTTTATCGTCTTGTACATCATTTAGGTGAACTTTTTCTCTCTGGTTGTCCCCTGCCTATTGTTCTTCATGGACCCTTCCACTGGTTGTATGAATATATACTTTTCATCTGCAAAAAAGATTACAAAGGACCATTTACCACAAGAAAACATGGAAAAGAACAGTGTGCATCTTTGGCTTTTGTTATTTACATATACCGTATATTCCGGCGTATAAGACGACCTGGTGTATAAGACGACCCCCCTACTTTCCTGTTAAAATATAGAGTTTAGGATATATTCACCGTATAAGACTACCCCTTTTCCAACGCATACCAAACACCGGTAAAAATTAAAAAAAAACAGATTTGAATTTAACATGGTCCTTTTTTAATTTAAATTCTTATGACATGCAGGTATATAGCAGGAAAACTGTCACTCATAAACATATTAAAATAGGGGGGACCCCACGTCATTTTTTGGGGGGGTCCCCCATTCTAATAGCTAGTAAAGGCTAGGTATTCAGCTGGGGGCTGATATTAGTAGCCTGGGAAGCTCCGTGGGTATTACCCCCTTCCCAGACTTCAAACATCTGCCCCAGCCGTCTGCTTAACCTCCGCTAGAGACTATAATGATGGTGGATCCCACGCCAATTTTCTTTTTAAAAAATCCTTTATTTTAACACTAAATGACAATTGAGGGGTTAATAAAGATGCAGTCCCTAAATTATTATTAATTTTGTAATTAATTTTTCCCAAAAATGTTGACGTGGGCTTCGCCATATTTTTGTGTCCAGCCAGGTACAGCAGGCAGGAACGGGCTGCCCCCAACCACCAGCTGCCTATTTGTACCTAGCCGGACACAACAATATAGGGAAGCCCTTTTTTTTTTAATTATTTCATGAAATAATTAAAAAAAAAAGACGTGGGGCTTCGCCCTATTTTTGTGTCCAGCCAGGTACAACTAGGCAGCTGGGGGCTGGAATCTGCAGCGCAGGGAGGCCCAAGCTTTCTGGGCCCCCCCCGCTGCAAATTGCAGTCCGCAGCCACCCCGGAAAATGGCGCGTTCATAGAAGCGCCATCTTCTGGCGCTGTACCCAACTCATCCAGGGCCCTGGTGCGGTGGCTCACTGGGTAATAAAGGGGTTAGGGCCAGCTTGGCATTATCAGCTGGCCCTAAGCCCGAAATTCATGGGGTCACGCCAATATTAGACATGACCGCCATGAATTTCTAGTAAAGTAATTAAAAAAAACACAACACCCAGAATAAAGTCCTTTAATTTAAATAAAGACACAATTTTTTAATGTTCTAAATTAAACCATACTTACCATCACGCCCATTCCAGCTGAAGCCAACGATCTCCTGCAATAAAAGTAAAATAATAAAGCAACCTCATCCTTACCTCTCCATGGTTCCCAGGACCGGTCCAGCTCTGCTACATCGAGATGACAGGCTGCATGGCAGCAGAACGCTGCCGTTCAGCTTGCCATGCGGCAGACACTGAGAAGCGCAGGCATGCTTGTGCTCCTCAGTGTCTGACTGTGACGACATCCAGATGAGCCGAGATCATGTCCAATGAACTCGGCTCACCTCATGCACGTCACTGACAGCGTGGGAAAATTCTCCTGCTCCCCGCATGCGCAGTAGAAGTTTCCCACGCTGTCAGTGACGGACGTCCAGGAGGTGAGCTGAGTTCATTGTCGGCTCATCTGGATGCCGTCACAGCCAGACGCTGAGGAGCACAAGCATGCCTGCGCTTCTCAGTGTCTGCGGGATGAGAGGCTGGATGGCAGCGTTCTGCTGCGGTCCAGCCTGTCATCTCGATGTAGCAGAGCTGAAGCTGTTGTGGGAACCATGGAAAGGTAAGGATGAGGTTGGTTTATTATTTTTCTTTTATTGCAGGAGATCGTTGGCTTCAGCTGGAATGGGCGTGACGGTAAGTATGGTTTAATTTAGAACAATAAAGGATTGTGTCTTTATTTCAATTAAAGGACTTTATTCTGGGTGTTTGTGTTTTTTTTAACTTTGACTATGGGGTTAGTAATGGGGGTGTCTTATAGACGCCTCTCCATTACTAACCTGGGCTTGATGTCAGCTGGCATTATAAGCTGACATCAACCCCAACCCTATTACCCCACTGCCACCGCACCAGGGCAGCGTGGAAGAGCGAGGCTAAGTGCCAGAATTGGCGCATCCTATGAATGCGCCATTTCTGGGGCGGCTGACGGCTGGTGTTTCTAGCCTGGGAGGGGGCCAATATTCATGGCTCCCTTCCTGGGCTATTAATATCAGCCCCCAGCTGTCTGCCTAGCCTTTGCTAGCTATTAAATTAGGGGGGACCCCACGTCATTTTTTTTGGGGGGTCCCCCATTTTAATAGCTAGTAAAGGCTAGGTATTCAGCTGGGGGCTGATATTAGTAGCCTGGGAAGCTCCGTGGGTATTACCCCCTTCCCAGGCTTCAAACATCTGCCCCAGCTGTCTGCTTAACCTCCGCTAGAGCCTAAAATTAAGGGGAACCCCACGCCAATTTTTTTTTAAATAAATCCTTTATTTTAACACTAAATGACAAGTACAGTAACCAACACTATCACTGTACTTCATATATATGTGACTGACATGTTTCTATCTATCTAATCTATGTGTGAAGCTCTATTCTGTCTGTTATAAATTGTCGGGTACCGCTGCTGAATTGCCGGCCGGCTTTTTTAAAGAGACGGTGCATGAAAACACTATTATTTGTTTTAATAAATCCTTTACACTAAATGACAAGTACAGTAAGCAACACTGTCACTGTACTTCATATATATGTGACTGACATGTTTCTATCTATCTAATCTATGTGTGAAGCTCTATTCTTTCTATTCTAAATTGTCGGGTGCCGGCTTATGCCGCTGCTGAATTGCCGGCTTTTCATATATTGTCACAGAAGCGATGCGAACTTCCCAGCTCCGGACACAGCGCAGCGCTTCTGTGACAAGTGAAAGCTGTCGGCACAGAAGCCCTGCGCTGTGTCCGGAGCTGGGAATACGCAGCAATGTGTCCGTTTCAGCACAGAAGTGCTGACCGTCTGGACCTACCGCCACCGTATTTTAACTCCCTCCACCTTATATTAACTCCGACATGGCAGGGATACGGCCACGGCAGCTTATTAACACCCCCAGAGTATCCCCGCATGTCAATTTCTGAAAGTTCAAAAGCATTACCGGTGTATAAGACGACCCCAGACTAGACAGAAGATTTTTCAGTCTTCAAAAGTCGTCTTATACGCCGGAATATACGGTATATGCGTGGTTATGATATACAGTATGTATATGCCTTGTTATTCTATATCAATATAATAAAACTAGATCGTGGCCCGATTCCAATGCATCGGGTATTCTAGAATATGTATGCGGCCGACCGGGCGCAATCAGCAGAGCGGTGTTTAAATTCGGCGCCAAAATCGCTGATTGGTCGAGGCCGGCAACCGTGACCAATCACCAAAGCGGTGTTAAAAAATTTGGCGGCTATATCGCAGATTGGTCACGGCCAGCGGTCGCGACTAATCAGCAGAGCGGGGTTTAAATTTGGCGCCAATAATTCTGATTGGTCGCGGGCAGTGAACGCGACCAATCAGCAGAGCGGGATTTAAATTTGGCGCCAATAATGCTGATTGGTTGCGGCCGGCGGTCGCGACCAATCAGCAGAGTGTTATTTTAATTTGGCGCCAATAATGGTGATTGGTCACGGCCGCGACCAATCAGCAGAGCGGTGTTTAAATTTGGCGCCAATAATGCTGATTATTTGCGACCGGTAACCGCGACCAATCAGCATAGCGGTGTTTAAATATGGCGCCAATATCGCTGATTGGTCGCGGCCGGCCACCGCGACAAATCAGTAAAGCGGTGTTTAAATTTGGCGCCAATAATGCTGATTAGTCGCAGCCGGCAACCGCGATCAATCAGCAGAGTGGTGTTAAAATTTTGCCCCAATATCGCTGCTTGGTCGCGGCCGGCCACCGTCACCAATCAGCGAAGCGGTGTTTAAATTTGGCGCCAATATCGCTGATTGGTCACAGCCGGTGGTTGCGACTAATCAGCATAGCAGGGTTTAAATTTGATGCCAATACTGCTGATTGGTCGCGGCCAGCGACCGCGACCAATCAGCAGAGCGTTGTTAAAATTTGGCGCCAATATTGCTGATTGGTCGCGGCTGGCGACCGCGAGTAATCAGCAGAGCGGTGTTTAAATTTTGCGCCAATACTGCTGATTGGTCGCGGCCGGCGACCGCAACCAATCAGCAGAGCAGGGTTTAAATTTTGCGCCAAAATCGCTGATTGGTCGCGCACGGCGGTCGCGACCAATCAGCAGAGCGGGGTTTAAATTTGGCGCCAATACTGCTGATTGGTCGCGGCCGACAACCGCGACCAATCAGCAGAGCGTTGTTTAAATTTGGCGCCAAAATCGCTGATTGGTCGCGCACGGCTGTCGCGACCAATCAGCAGGGCGGGGTTTAAATTTGGCGCCAATAATGCTGATTGGTCGCGACCGGCGACCACGACCAATCAGCAGAGCGGGGTTTAAATTTGCCGCCCATATCGCTGATTATTGTCCGGGAGCGGCGCTGCCTGTGCGGGTACTTCCGCTGCGAGCAGCTGGGAGATGAGCGGCTGCTCGCAGCAGAAGCATCCCGACCGGCGGCGCCGCTCCTCGGTCCTCCGTTCACATTTGCCGTCGGGAGATCAGAGCGTTGTTTAAATTTGGCGCCAATCTCGCTGATTGGTTGCGGCCGCCAGCCGACCGCGACCAATCAACAGAGCGTTGTTTAAATTTGGCGGCAATCTCGCTGATTGGTCTCGGTCGGCTGGCATCTGCAACCAATTAGCAGAGCGTTGTTTAAATTTGGCACCAATCTCGCTGATTTGTCGCGGTCGGCTGGCGGCCGCGACCAATCAGCAGAGCGTTGTTTAAATTTGGCGGCAATCTCGCTGATTGGTCGCGGTCGGCTGGCATCTGCAACCAATTAGCAGAGCGTTGTTTAAATTTGGCGCCAATCTCGCTGATTGGTCGCGGTCGGCTGGCGGCCGCGACCAATCAGCAGAGTGTTGTTTAAATTTGGCGCCAATCTCGCTGATTGGTCGCGGTCGGCTGGCGGCCGCAACCAATCAGCAGAGCGTTGTTTAAATTTGGCGCCAATAATTCTGATTGGTCGCGGGCAGTGAACGCGACCAATCAGCAGAGCGGGATTTAAATTTGGCGCCAATAATGCTGATTGGTTGCGGCCGGCGGTCGCGACCAATCAGCAGAGTGTTATTTTAATTTGGCGCCAATAATGGTGATTGGTCACGGCCGCGACCAATCAGCAGAGCGGTGTTTAAATTTGGCGCCAATAATGCTGATTATTTGCGACCGGTAACCTCGACCAATCAGCATAGCGGTGTTTAAATATGGCGCCAATATCGCTGATTGGTCGCGGCCGGCCACCGCGACAAATCAGTAAAGCGGTGTTTAAATTTGGCGCCAATAATGCTGATTAGTCGCAGCCGGCAACCGCGATCAATCAGCAGAGTGGTGTTAAAATTTTGCCCCAATATCGCTGCTTGGTCGCGGCCGGCCACCGTCACCAATCAGCGAAGCGGTGTTTAAATTTGGCGCCAATATCGCTGATTGGTCACAGCCGGTGGTTGCGACTAATCAGCATAGCAGGGTTTAAATTTGATGCCAATACTGCTGATTGGTCGCGGCCAGCGACCGCGACCAATCAGCAGAGCGTTGTTAAAATTTGGCGCCAATATTGCTGATTGGTCGCGGCTGGCGACCGCGAGTAATCAGCAGAGCGGTGTTTAAATTTTGCGCCAATACTGCTGATTGGTCGCGGCCGGCGACCGCAACCAATCAGCAGAGCAGGGTTTAAATTTTGCGCCAAAATCGCTGATTGGTCGCGCACGGCGGTCGCGACCAATCAGCAGAGCGGGGTTTAAATTTGGCGCCAATACTGCTGATTGGTCGCGGCCGACAACCGCGACCAATCAGCAGAGCGTTGTTTAAATTTGGCGCCAAAATCGCTGATTGGTCGCGCACGGCTGTCGCGACCAATCAGCAGGGCGGGGTTTAAATTTGGCGCCAATAATGCTGATTGGTCGCGACCGGCGACCACGACCAATCAGCAGAGCGGGGTTTAAATTTGCTGCCCATATCGCTGATTATTGTCCGGGAGCGGCGCTGCCTGTGCGGGTACTTCCGCTGCGAGCAGCTGGGAGATGAGCGGCTGCTCGCAGCAGAAGCATCCCGACCGGCGGCGCCGCTCCTCGGTCCTCCGTTCACATTTGCCGTCGGGAGATCAGAGCGTTGTTTAAATTTGGCGCCAATCTCGCTGATTGGTTGCGGCCGCCAGCCGACCGCGACCAATCAACAGAGCGTTGTTTAAATTTGGCGGCAATCTCGCTGATTGGTCTCGGTCGGCTGGCATCTGCAACCAATTAGCAGAGCGTTGTTTAAATTTGGCACCAATCTCGCTGATTTGTCGCGGTCGGCTGGCGGCCGCGACCAATCAGCAGAGCGTTGTTTAAATTTGGCGGCAATCTCGCTGATTGGTCGCGGTCGGCTGGCATCTGCAACCAATTAGCAGAGCGTTGTTTAAATTTGGCGCCAATCTCGCTGATTGGTCGCGGTCGGCTGGCGGCCGCGACCAATCAGCAGAGTGTTGTTTAAATTTGGCGCCAATCTCGCTGATTGGTCGCGGTCGGCTGGCGGCCGCAACCAATCAGCAGAGCGTTGTTTAAATTTGGCGCCAATCTCGCTGATTGGTCGCGGCTGCCGTCGGCGACCAATCAGCAGAGCGTTGTTTAAATTTGGCGCCAATCTTGCTGATTGGTTGCGGCTGGCATCCGCGATCAATCAGCAGAGCGTTGTTTAAATTTGGCGCCAATCTCGCTGAATGGTCGCGGCTGGAGTCCGCGACCAATCAGCAGAGCGTTGTTTAAATTTGGCGCCAATCTCGCTGATTGGTCGCGGCTGGCGTCGGCGACCAATCAGCAGAGCGTTGTTTAAATTTGGCGCCAATCTCGCTGATTGGTCGCGGCTGGCGTCCGTGCCCAATCAGCACAGCAGTGTTTAAATGTGTCGGCAAGATCGCTGATTGGTCGCAGGCAGCGTCTGCGACCAATCAGCACAGCAGTGTTTAAATGTGTCGGCAAGATCGCGGATTGGTCGCGGCTGGCGTCCGCGATCAATTAGCAGAGCGTTGTTTAAATTTGGCGCCAATCTCGCTGAATGGTCGCGGCTGGAGTCCGCGACCAATCAGCAGAGCGTTGTTTAAATTTGGCGCCAATCTCGCTGATTGGTCGCGGCTGGTGTCGGCGACCAATCAGCAGAGCGTTGTTTAAATTTGGCGCCAATCTCGCTGATTGGTCGCGGCTGGCGTCCGCGCCCAATCAGCACAGCAGTGTTTAAATGTGTCGGCAAGATCGCTGATTGGTCGCAGGCAGCGTCCGCGACCAATCAGCACAGCAGTGTTTAAATGTGTCGGCAAGATCGCTGATTGGTCGCGGCTGGCGTCCGTGCCCAATCAGCACAGCAGTGTTTAAATGTGTCGGCAAGATCGCTGATTGGTCGCAGGCAGCGTCTGCGACCAATCAGCACAGCAGTGTTTAAATGTGTCGGCAAGATCGCGGATTGGTCGCGGCTGGCGTCCGCGATCAATTAGCAGAGCGTTGTTTAAATTTGGCGCCAATCTCGCTGAATGGTCGCGGCTGGAGTCCGCGACCAATCAGCAGAGCGTTGTTTAAATTTGGCGCCAATCTCGCTGATTGGTCGCGGCTGGTGTCGGCGACCAATCAGCAGAGCGTTGTTTAAATTTGGCGCCAATCTCGCTGATTGGTCGCGGCTGGCGTCCGCGCCCAATCAGCACAGCAGTGTTTAAATGTGTCGGCAAGATCGCTGATTGGTCGCAGGCAGCGTCCGCGACCAATCAGCACAGCAGTGTTTAAATGTGTCGGCAAGATCGCTGATTGGTCGCGGCTGGCGTCCGCGATCAATCAGCAGAGCGTTGTTTAAATCTGGCGCCAATCTCGCTGAATGGTCGCGGCTGGAGTCGGCGACCAATCAGCAGAGCGTTGTTTAAATTTGGCGCCAATCTCGCTGATTGGTCGCGGCTGGCGTCCGCGCCCAATCAGCACAGCAGTGTTTAAATGTGTCGGCAAGATCGCTGATTGGTCGCAGGCAGCGTCCGCGACCAATCAGCACAGCAGTGTTTAAATGTGTCGGCAAGATCGCTGATTGGTCGCGGCTGGCGTCTGCGATCAATCAGCAGAGCGTTGTTTAAATTTGGCGCCAATCTCGCTGATTGGTCGCGGCTGGCGTCGGCGACCAATCAGCAGAGCGTTGTTTAAATTTGGCGCCAATCTCGCTGATTGGTCGCGGCTGGCGTCCGCGATCAATCAGCAGAGCGTTGTTTAAATTTGGCGCCAATCTCGCTGATTGGTCGCGGCTGGAGTCCGCGCTCAATCAGCACAGCAGTGTTTAAATGTGTCGGCAAGATCGCTGATTGGTCGTGGGCAGCGTCCGCGACCAATCAGCACAGCAGTGTTTAAATGTGTCGGCAAGATCGCTGATTGGTCGCGGCTGGCGTCGGCGACCAATCAGCAGAGCGTTGTTTAAATTTTGCACCAATCTCGCTGATTGGTCGCGGCTGGCGTCCGCGATCAATCAGCAGAGCGTTGCTTAAATTTGGCGGCAATCTCGCTGAATGATCGCAGATGGAGTCCGCGACCAATCAGCAGAGCATTGTTTAAATTTTGCGCCAATCTCACTGATTGGTCACGGCTGGCAGCCGCACCCAATCAGCAGAGCGTTGTTTAAATTTGGCGCCAATCTCGCTGATTGGTCGCGGCTGGCGTCCGCGCCCAATCAGCACAGCAGTGTTTAAATGTGTCGGCAAGACCGCTGATTGGTTGCGGGCAGCGTCCGCGACCAATCAGCACAGCATTTTTAAAATGTGGCGCCAAGATCGGTGATTGGTTGCGGCCGCTATTTAAATGTGGCGCTCAATCAGCACAGCGGTGTTTAACTTTAGCGCCAAGATCACTGATTGGTCGCGGGCGGAGAGCGCGACCAATCAGCGAATTGTATTGGTGAGGCCTGGGGAGCGGAATCGTATTGGTGAGGACCGGGGAGCACCGCTGCTTGTGCGGCTACTTCCGCAGCGAGAAGCCGGGAGATCAGCGACTGCTCGCAGCAGAAGTATCCCAACCCGCAGCGCCGCTCCCCGGTCCTCCCTTGACACCCTAGCCGCATGGATGTCAGCACCGCTGCCTGTACGGCTACTTCTGCTGCGAGCAGCTGGTAGACGAGCGGCCGCTCGCAGCAGAAGTATCCCGACCCGGCGGTCGAGGTCCTTCTGCTGCTACCGGCCGGGAGATGAGCGCCTCGAGCCGGTCATCTCCCAGCTGCATCTCCGTCCCGCAGATGAGCCGCTAATGGCCACCATCTTTTTTCAGAAATCCCGCGGCGCTGATTGGCCACTGCCGGACCAATGAGTGACGCGGGATTTCCAGGACAGACAGACAGACAGACAGACGGGATAAGACGATTATATATATAGATATGATATATGTTATTGAAGATAGAAATGAACAGTTTATACTAACCTCTGTATATTATATTCAATTTTGTGTGGCACTTTTGTTCTCTTCTAAGTAGATGGTTGCGGACTAGTATAGTACATTCTGTTGTAATCCACAGTAAATTGGAGATACTTATATTTTATTTTATTTTGTTTGAACCAGGTCACCTTATGTGTTTCCTAGGGTATTATCTCTTATTGTCATCCTGTTTTTTCATTGACAGGTTGCTCTTGACCCATCCAGGTGATATATTTATAAATATGTGTGGCTTTCAACTATCTACCGGTTCTAAATGACATACTTGGTCTGATTCTATTCTGTAACCTTTCTGTATTATATTGTCTGTGATCTTTTGGATTTAGTATTCTATGACCTATTAGTGGCCTGTTTGTCCCTCTCCCCTGCAGGTTTCTTTCATTTGTATAAATCCAACTTTGAACTCTTCTATCTGGTACCTGCGTGCATGGGAACGTTGTGACTGGGCACGCATGCGTGCTGTGGGTTTCTCGGCGCCTGCCTGCTTTCTGTGTCTGTACTGACATTCGGCACTGCACTTTCCTGCCGCCGGATGTCATGTGACGCGGACACCGGCCGGCGCCCTGATCTCCATGGTGACGCATACGTCACATCCTGTTCACGCAGACGCCGGCTGGCGTCTTTGATTTCCATGGTGACACCAGTGTCACTTCCGGTTTACGGTGCCACCTGGCGCTCATATAACCATGCGTATCTACCTCACCTGTATGCCCCCTGACGAAGGGAGTTTGAAACGCGCGTCGGGGCATCCCGCTCCACGTGCGCGCTCTCCTATTAGGCCCCCCAGTTCCTGGTTGCCCTTTGACTGCTTCGTGACCTGGGTTTGATTTTCCTGGTACGTATATGGTGAATGCTCTGGGGAAAACACATATGTAAGAGCTTTTGAGTGATTTTTTCACTCTTTATATGCTATAAGGGCACTATGATAGATTACTCTGCAAACTTTCTATAGAGTTGTCACTTTTTGTGTTCCCCATGGTGACATCTTCTTTGTTTTTTGTATGTCTCAAATCAATGACTTAATTCTATATAATGTAGGGCTTATTATGGTGACTGCCATGTGGAGTGGGTTGTTTTTAACGTCTTTTATCTTTTCCTATTGTACTTGCACTTACCCCTGCTGTGTGCCTAATTATTGACAATAAACTTTGTTACAATTTTCTCAAATCCAGTGGCCCCTTCTATCGTCTTTTGTTTCTTATGTGTTTTTCCTCTCTCTTACCGGTAGAGTGCAAGCTCTTATGGTCAGTGGGGTCCTCTCTCTCTCTCCGGTAGTGTGTAAGCCCTTACGGTCAGTTGGGTCCTCTCTCTCTCCAGTAGAGTATAAGCTCTTATGGTCAGCTGGATCCTCTCTTTCTCCAGTAGAGTGTAAGCTCTTACGCTCATCGTACATCATTCGTACAAATATATTCATCTCTATGTATAATAGGTTGTTTTCCCCAGCAGAAGAATGGCGCAGTAAATCACAATCACTCAAGCTAGTAACAAAACAATATTTTGATTTGAAGAGGCACTAACTTATGGGCTACATACATAGTGGTTGTGCTTACAATATAGGCACATTTCTTGCATGTTATAGTACAGACTCAAATGGAGATGATTACACTACTGGGAGGCATGTACGCTTGGTGGTTACAGTATATGATTCTCTGTAATTGTCTTTGGAAACAATAAGGCAGAGTAGTGACATGTGACATTAGTCTTTTCTTGCAGAATGGAGGATTGTTCATCACTGGTGGTATTGCACTCACAACTCTCTCAGGTTACAATGCTAGGAGGCACATGCGCTTGGTGGTTATAGTATACAATTCTTTGCAACTGTCTATGGCAACAACGGGACAATGTGGTGTACTTGTAGTTATCTTTTCTTGCGGCATGGGAATGGTTCAGCTCTGATGGTAATGCACTCACAACTTTTTCAGGTTAAAATACTAGGAGGCACATGCACTTGGATGCAGTATACAATTCTTTGTAACTGTCTATGGCAACAAAGGGTCATTGTGGTGATACTTGAAACTGGTCTTTTCTTGCAGAGTGGGAGATGGTTTGTCTCTGATGGTTTTGCACTCACAATTCACTAAGGTTGCAATGATATGAGGCACATGCGCTTGGTGGTTATAATATACAATTCTTTATAACTGTCTTTTTCAACAACGGGGCACTGTGGTTGACACTTCACATTAGTCTTTTCTTGCGGCATGGGGAAAGATTCAAGTCTTGTGGTATTGCACTGACAATTCTTTCATGTTACAATACTAGAAGGCACATGCGCTTGGAGGTGACAGTATTCAATTATTTGGAACTGTCTGCGGCAACAACAGGGCACTGTGATGACCCTTATGTGAAGCCCAGCTGTGCTTGGTTTCACAACTCCTAGAAGGGTGTATTGATGGATTCCTCCACAAGAGGCCCCCATAACCATTCACACATCTCCACCTTCCACCTCAGACCACCAGAGGGAGCCCGTTAGGGATATAAAAGGAAAGGTGGAGCCAGGCAGCGGTCAGTCTATTCTGGTATAGCAGTGAGTCCAGTACAGCCTGAGAGGAGTTACCTCAGAGGACAAAAGCCTGTTCTAGCTCCTGCAATTGCTATCCTGCAGTGGAGCTTATCCAGATCCAGACTCGGTGTAGCTCAGAGAGGTGAGCTTTAGGTATGCCGGCGCCATAAGATCGGTGAAGAGCGGCACGCTGCCGTTAGTGTGAGTAGCCTATTGAGGGTCCGAGTAGGCCGAAGGCGAAAGAGTAGAGAGAGTTAGTTCATAGGGGGGCAGAGGAGCTTAATTAGCTCACCCCGAAGAAGAAGTAGTTACCGGACACCGGGTCCGAAGCTTGCCGGGATCTCCACGACCCAGTAAGATAAACCGGAATCCCTGGAGAACTACAGGTCCCAGGATCGCTAAAGTGCTGATACGTATCAGAGCAAGGAGACACATAGGCCCCCTAAGTCGGGAGCGTGCACTCCAAGAGAAGGCCCTACCACAAGGTCAGCCAGCGCAGGACAGAGACAAAGTTAGGCCTAGCTCCAGGCAGGTCAGAAACTTATTACGCAGCAGCAAGAACCAGGAGGCCCAAAACCTGCTCTTTGGGGAGGATCCGGACATGCACCCTTCACCCTACAGTGCTCCGGGGAGTGCCTGAATTTCCATCAGTAAAAGGTACTGAAGTGACTTTTGTGTCCGTCTGTAACAGGTCTGGGAGGTGGAACCTCTGAGCAACTATACAAAGGGGCAGTCCTTGGAAGGAAGCGGGTGGCTCCCAGGGTAGCCGGGCAGGTAGTCACGGCTAGTGACGGGGACAGTCTCTGGGTAGAAGGTCAGGAGGTCACGGCAAGTGACGGGGACAGTCTCTGGGTAGAAGGGCAGGAGGTCACGGCAAGTGACGGGGACAGTCTCTTGACAGGCGGGTGGTCACGGCAAGTGACGGCTAAGCCTCCAGACCGGCTAGCAGGCGGGTAGTAGGTGGACGCTCCCAGGTGAGCGGGCAAGAGTCTCTGGACAGGCAGGTGGTCACAGCAAGTGACGGCTAAGCCTCCAGGTAGGCTAGCAGGCAGATAGCAGGTGGACGCTCCCAGGTGAGCGGGTAAGAGTCTCTGGACAGGCAGGTGGTCACAGCACGTGACGGCAGAGCCTCCAGGTAGGCTAGCAGGCAGGTAGCAGATGAGCGCTCCCAGGTGAGCGGGCTAACAGATCCATAGACAGACTGGCAGGGCTGGTAGGCAGACTGTCGGACCGCAGGAATGTAAGCAGAAAGACAAGTATCAGGCAGGTATCAAGCAGGATTCTGGCAGGTAACTGGCAGGTATCTGGTTACGGGACCTGAGGGCTGAAGCAGAGTGATAGGCTATGCAACAACATTGCTCGGGCACCTCCATTTTGGAGGAGGTGCCTTATATATGGTGAGGTCCTCCGGCCATTGGCCGGGGACTCCTTAGGACGGCGCGCGCGGCCCCTTTAACAGAGGGGGAGTGCGTGCGCGCCCTAAGCACAGTGGCCGGGAAGCAGCGCGCGCTGCCAGCAGAACGGGAGGAAGACGCCGGGCACGGAGCGGAGAGGTGAGGGGAACAGCGTCCCTGCCTAGCAGGAGGCAGGGACGCCGACGCTACACCGTCCCTGTTCTTGCTCCGACTCGGCTGAGTCTCCTTGTCCTGCATCCCCGTTCTTATACTGCCCTGAGGTCCAGCTCCACCTGTGGGGAGCTATACCATCAAGCTGCCTTATTATCAGCCTCAGTGGACTGCGCAGCGCTGGTGATCCTCACCAGAAGCCACAGGTGGCATCACGAACTCTTTTATAAACCCAACCAAAAACACCAACCCTTTTACAGGAGAGGCCCAGGGTACGGGCCCGGGAGCCGACCACCGCGACATCCCTAAAGGCCAGTCTAAAGGCCCGGGTACCGAGTTATTCCCATTCCTCTGGGCTAGTCATTCTTCTTCTGGCGTCACGAACAGGATTGTGTGCCCGCTGCAATGACGCCGTGTTTTGCCTGTTGCCACCAGGTACTGTACGCCTTTATTCTGAGCTGTGTACGTAAAGTTGTGGTGAAGATAGCCGCCATTGTTAGGCCGCTGAGCGAGAATAAGGGCGTAACCGCGGGAAAATAATAGGCGTACCTGCAAAAGACCGCGAAGTCCCGGACACGCCCCACGCCTCGACGTCAAATCAGGAAGCGCCAGGTCCTGTACGGAGCGTCGCTGAACGCTCTGACGTAGGATGCAAGCGACGCAAGGTCCTGAAGATAACCGTCACCTGCGGAGCTACGGCCTACCGGAAGAAAAACCAGAAGTTAGGCCACGGTTAACTAGGGGGGCGCTAAGATGTCCGTCGAGCAGCAGAACGCCGCCCTGCCGGTCAACGTCCCTGAAGTTCAGCCCGCGCCCGATGATGAGCAGGCTGAAGCCGCCGCTCCACCGGTGGCGCCTGTAACACCTGTGATTCCCATGACTTTACTGTACATTCCAGGAGCAAAGTGGCTCCCCCAGTACAACGGCAAACCAGATACCCTGTCTGGATTCAAACGGAAGATATGTGGTATCTTAGACATGTACTCAATGACCGGCAAACAAAGAGCTGCCGTTGTATTAGGACAACTGACCGGTGCTGCGGAACGGGAAGTGGAAAGTCAGCCGCAGACCAAGAGTCAGTGTCCGCAATATTCCAAAAACTACAGACTGTATTTGAGGACCTTACTGAGGCGGACCTCCGGATGAGGTTCTACAGCTGCTCCCAACAACCAGAGGACAATGTTCGGGACTACGCCTGGCGTCTACAGGGGGCCCTGCGGGCTCTGAACCAGGTTAGTCCAACCAGCATTGAGAATGAGAACAAAATGCTGAAAGAACAGTTTGTCCGGGGACTGAAGTCTCCAGAGGAGAGCAGGACTGTGCGTTGGTGGTCCCTGGATCATCCGGATGCCACCTTTGACAATCTTAAGGACGTGGCTATAAAAGGACTGCAGCCCCTGGAAACAAATGCCATCCAACGTTACAAGGATGGGACTACACCAGTGCCTGCTACACCCACCTTTTCCCCAGTGGCTGCTGAAGCTAAGGTTCCAGCAACGTCCCCTAAAGAACTGGACAGTCTGCGCTCTGAGGTGCGTCAGTAGAGCAAAACTCTGACCACCGTGCTGAGTGCTCTGCAGCCGTGGACGGAGCCCGGGGAAGGAGGGAAGATCCTGCTAGCCGACAGCCCTGAGGATGTCCCCTGGATGCGGAGAAGGAGGAGGCCAACACCACCTTCGCCAAGGACCAGTGACCAGCGCCGCCCACCGAGGGAACCAACCTGCTACCGATGCCGTAAGACCGGACACCTCGCCCAGAAGTGTCCTTTAAACGAGAAAACCCTGGGTCCGAGGGCCGACACCCAGGAGTAGACTCACCAGGCTCATCAAACTGGTACAACAGGTTCGTTGGAGGAAGACCTTTCATGTCCATTGTACTGGACGGGATCCCGACGCATGCCCTGCAGGACACGGGATCTCAGGTAACCATCATGCCTGAAGTCCTCTACAAGAGGTTCTGGTCCATGGACGATCTACGTCCGCCAGCTCCAAATTTGTCTGTATATGCTTCAAATGGACTCCCCCTTAACCTACTCGGGGTTAAGAATGTGACTGTAATGTGGAGCTGAAGGACCAGGGACTAATTGTAGTGGAGACTAACCCTGATGACAGCAACCCATATATGGTACTAGGCACTAATGTTGTTGGTAACTGTTTGGGAGAGGTTGTGTTCTTACTCCAACAGATAGCTGACACTGCCAGACTGAGACAAAGGAGGGCACTGCAGAGAGAGATCCGCGTCCTGATGTATCAACAGCAAGTAAGGTTGACAGATGGTGAAATCGGTAACGTGAGGGTAACAGACCCCATACCCATTGTTATGCCCCCAATGAGTGAAATGCTCATATGGTGTAGAGCTGCCATAGGTCTTAGAGGACAGAGCTACCAGGCGGTAGTAGAACCCCTTTGCTCCGAGCACAGACCCACGCTCTTAACCGCCAGGGGAGTGGTAGATGTATGTAATGGGAGGGTGTCTGATCGTCTCCTCAATTTAGGGGAAGATGAGGTCAAACTGCCACGTTATGCCACTGTTGCCAAATTACATGCTGTCAATAATAACTGCATCCATGAGGCGGAGTCCTTAACCTCACCAGATGAAGTAGAGGATAATGACCCTGCAACCCAGGTGGAGGATTGGTGTCAACAGCTCCGTGTTTGGACAGACACCACTCCTGCCCATCAAAACAGGGTGTACACCGGGTGGTTCAAGAATACTCGCAGGTGTTCAGTAAACATCCACTTGACTTCGGGAGGATTAAGGGGGTTCAACATCATATCCCCACAGGCAGCCATTCCCCAATCAAAGAACGCTATAGGCCTTTACCCCCAGCTCACTACCAGAAGGCAAAAGAAATGCTGCATGACATGAGGAAGGCGGGAGTAATAAGGGATAGTTGTAGTCCCTGGGCAGCTCCCCTAGTGCTGGTTAGGAAAAAGGACGGGAGCATGAGAATGTGTGTAGATTACTGTCAAGTAAATCGCATTACACATAAGGATGCATACCCTTTACCACGTATAGAGGAGTCCGTAGCTGCCTTAAAGTCTGCAAATTACTTTTCTACCCTTGACCTCACTAGTGGATACTGGCAAGTAGCTGTGGCTGAGGAGGATCGGGAGAAGACGGCCTTCACCACCCCGATGGGACTCTGCGAGTTCAACAGCATGCCGTTTGGACTCTGTAATGCCCCCGGAACGTTCCAGAGATGGATGGAGTGCTGCCTGGGACACCGCAACTTCGAGACTGTGTTACTTTACCTGGATGACGTAATTGTGTACTCCAGAACGTACGAGGACCACTTGAAACACCTGGCAGAGGTATTTGAGTCACTGTCCCGGTACGGGATGAAGTTGAAGCCCTCAAAGTGCCACCTGCTCAAGAGGAAGGTACAGTACCTGGGGCACATTGTCAGTCCGGAAGGGGTAGCACCAGACCTGGAGAAAGTCACAGCCATCCAGAAGTGGCCGGAGCCGAAGAACCTCAAGGAGGTGCGTCAGTTCTTGGGACTAGTAGGATACTACCCGAGGTTCGTAAAGGACTACACAAAGAAAGCAGCTCCTCTGCAAGACCTCCTGGTAGGGCAGTCCCCCAAAGGCAAAAACCCTCCATTCCACTGGGGAAAGGAGCAAGCAGAGTCGTTTCAGGAGATGAAGGAGATCCTGACAGGTGATGAGATCCTAGCCTACCCTGACTACAGCCAACCGTTTCTGCTGTATACGGATGCCAGCAACGAAGGCCTGGGCGCTGTCTTAAGTCAGAAGCAGAATGGGCAAGAGAAAGTCATCGCGTACGCAAGCAGGAAGCTCCGACTGAGAGGAACCCAGAGAACTATAGCAGCTTCAAGTTGGAGTTCCTGGCCTTAGTCTGGGCCATCACTGAAAGATTCAAGCACTATCTGGCTTCCAGCAAGTTCACTGCCTATACTGATAACAACCACTTGACCCATCTTGAAACAGCTAAGTTGGGGGCTCTGGAACAACGATGGATGGCTCGGCTGTCAAACTACCAATTTAAAATTAAATACCGGGCGGGCCGCAAGAACGCCAACGCCGATGCCCTGTCTAGGATGCCTCACCAGTCAGACACAGAATAAGAAGTGGATGACCTCGAAGAGATAGAGCTACCTGCCTTTCACCGGAGTGGGATGAACCATGAGCAACGAGCCTCCAGGAAGCCGCGTGAAAAGACGTTAAACCTCCAGCCTCACCACAGCTGGAAAGAGACCCAGGACACTGACTCGGTTGTCAGCCGCTTCCATCAGCTGATAACCCAAGAAGGTGCCTCCCTGGAGAAAGATGCGTCTCTGCAAGCAAAGCAGCTGTGGAACGAGAGAAGCCGGCTGTTTATCCACCGTGAGAAGCTGTGCCGGAGGTACGTTAATCCAAGAACCCATGAGATGGTATGGCAGATAGTGGTCCCGAAGACAGACATCCAGATGGTATTGGAAGCTTACCACAATCAGGCGGGGCACTTTGGCAGGAAAAAGCTAGAGACCCTGCTGAAGTGTCGATTCTACTGGGTAGGAATGCGCAGTTCCATTGAAAGGTGGTGCCGGGACTGTGGACCCTGCGGCCTAAGAAGGAAACACTTCAGCAGCCAGAAGGCACCCCTGCAACCCATCAAGACGACTCGGCCCCTGGAGATCGTGGCCCTGGACCATGTCAAGTTGTCACCCAGCAGGTCAGGGTACTCCTATGCCCTGACCATGGTGGATCACTACTCACGTTTCCTGGTGGTCGCCCCCGTCAATGACCTGACGGCAGAGACAGCAGCGAAGACCTTCCAAGCGTACTTCTGCAGACCCCATGGATATCCTGAGCAGCTACTGACTGACCAAGGCCCGGCCTTTGAGGCTGATTTGTTCAAGGAGTTCTGCCATCTCTACGGGTGTAAAAAGATAAGAACTACACCTTACCACCCACAAACAAACGGTCTCTGCGAAAAGATGAACAACATCATCGACCTGCTAAAGACCATACCACTTGAGGAGAGAAACCAGTGGCCAGACCTACTACCAGACCTAGTGGATCTGTACAATCATGTACAAGTCAGTTCCGCCAATTGCACTCCGGCATATCTCATGCGGGCAAGGCCAGGAAAGCTGCCCATGGATTTGGAGCTTGGTGTTGTTGAACCCGAAGCTGATATGACCACTGAGGACTGGGACACCACCAGACAAGAGCAGTACAGAAGGGTACAAGCTTGTGTCAAGGACAGTCTTACTCGGGTGAGAGAAAAGCAGGAAATGCACTACAACAAAAACGCAGCAGCAGAACCTTTCACACCTGGTGAAACTGTACTAAAAAGCAAAAGACGCAACCACAAACTCGACGACCAGTGGGAAAAAGACCCCTACACTGTGTTACCGTCAAGATTTGACAACAAAAAGACATGCATAATCAGTCGTGATGGAGGAAAAACATCTGCTACAGTGTCCAGGGACCACTTAAAGTTGTGTCCAGAATTACTGAAACCCCAAGAAAAAGTGCTTCTCACAATCCAGGAAGAACCTAAAGAAGCGGTGATACACACTGACCTTGGAGACTTCCCAGCTGATTGGCCTCAGATAGGAGGTGCAGTAATCATTCCAGTACTCCAATTCTATGAACAGCCAGAAAACCCTCCACAGCAAGTTGAACCTGTAAGTGCTGCAGAAGAGCCAGCTCAAGAAGTATCCCCGGATGAAGGATCCTCGGCAGGAGCAGAGCAAGAGGGCCCAGCCAATGGTAGACTTGCCAGTTCAAGAGAGAGGTTAAGGCAGTTTTACAACATGGTCACCCGTAGAACTGGTAGAGTAACTGAGGATACAGACACTGACACTCCACCAACCACAGCACTACGCAGATCAGTACGCAGCACAAGAGGTAAACCTCCTGCTAGGTACACACAGTAGATGATCAAAATTGCTGAGAGTGTAGATAGTTACCCCTGGGGTATTGTATATTAAAATTTGTAATACACTGTATTAATTGTTTATTTTCAAAGCATATGTTTGCCTTTATTAATTTGTGCTTTTTCCTATTAATTCTTTATTTGCATAATGAACTGTGTGGCTGAGGACTGTGTGCAGCCCAAAAACTGCTTTTGTATATAATTGCGCTCCCTGGAGTGCCCCTTTAGGTGACCTCAGAAGCAAAACCTGTCTGGAGTGGCACGTGTGGAGGTCCGATTCGGGATCTTCATGCCCTGCAGCCACCCCAGGGCCTACGTAGAGGGTTTAGGACAGGTCATTCAAAACCACCAAAGTACTCTACCTTGTTAGATGGACATCCTTCTTGGGAACCTCACCAAAGGAAACTTGGATTCTGAGGACACTCTGCTTTTGTTATTGTTATGCAACGTTTAAGATTTGTGCCTCCCATAAAGGGAAGATTGTTTTAGTATTGCTTATGTTTCTTATTGTTACTGTTTATATAAAATGTACTTCAGCCCGGGAGTGCTGAGTTTAACTAGGGGGGAATGTGAAGCCCAGCTGTGCTTGGTATCACAACTCCTAGAAGGGTGTATTGATGGATTCCTCCACAAGAGGCCCCCATAACCATTCACACATCTCCACCTTCCACTTCAGACCACCAGAGGGAGCCCGTTAGGGATATAAAAGGAAAGGTGGAGCCAGGCAGCGGTCAGTCTATTCTGGTATAGCAGTGAGTCCAGTACAGCCTGAGAGGAGTTACCTCAGAGGACAAAAGCCTGTTCTAGCTCCTGCAATTGCTATCCTGCAGTGGAGCTTATCCAGATCCAGACTCGGTGTAGCTCAGAGAGGTGAGCTTTAGGTGTGCCGGCGCCATAAGATTGGTGAAGAGCAGCACTCTGCCGTTAGTGTGAGTAGCCTATTGAGGGTCCGAGTAGGCCGAAGGCGAAAGAGTAGAGAGAGTTAGTTCATAGGGGGGCAGAGGAGCTTAATTAGCTCACCCCGAAGAAGAAGTAGTTACCGGACACCGGGTCCGAAGCTTGCCGGGATCTCCACGACCCAGTAAGATAAACCGGAATCCCTGGAGAACTACAGGTCCCAGGATCGCTAAAGTGCTGATACGTACCAGAGCCAGGAGACACATAGGCCCCGTAAATCGGGAGCGTGCACTCCAAGAGAAGGCCCTACCACAAGGTCAGCCAGCGCAGGACAGAGACAACGTTAGGCCTAGCTCCAGGCAGGTCAGAAACTTATTACGCAGCAGCAAGAACCAGGAGGCCCAAAACCTGCTCATTGGGGAGGATCCGGACATGCACCCTTCACCCTACAGTGCTCCGGGGAGTGCCTGATTTTCCATCAGTAAAAGGTACTGAAGTGACTTTTGTGTCCGTCCCTGTTCTTGCTCCGACTCGGCTGAGTCTCCTTGTCCTGCATCCCCATTCTTATATTGCCCTGAGGTCCAGCTCCACATGTGGGGAGCTATACCATCAAGCTGCCTTATTATCAGCCTCAGTGGACTGCGCAGCGCTGGTGATCCTCACCAGAAGCCACAGGTGGCGTCACAAACTCTTTTATAAACTCAACCAAAAACACCAACCCTTTTACAGGAGAGGCCCAGGGTACAGGCCCGGGAGCCGACCACCGCGACATCCTTAAAGGCCAGGCTAAAGGCCCGGGTACCGAGTTATCCCCATTCCTCTGGGCTAGTCACTTACATTGATCTTTTCTTGTGTCATGGGGGATAGTTCATCTCTGGTGGTATTTCACTCACAAGTTTAACAAGCTACAATGCTAGGAAGCACATGTGCTTGGTAGTTACAGTATACAATTCTTTGTAACTTTCTATGGCAATAAAATGGTGTTCTTTTCTTGCGGTGTGGCGCCCCTTAGGGTTCAGTCGCCACAGAGGTGCTGCATCTCACCCAGAGTTGTGGTATCTCACTCTCAGGTAAGGAAGGAGTACAGCTCAGGACCCTAACACCTGCATCCAACACATACCCGCAGTGGGGGTAGGGCGAGATTGCTCCTAAGGGAGAGCACAGTCCCGGGTCCCTAGCAGGGGGGCAGGAACTATGTAGTGGGTGTGGGTGGAGGAAGTAGCTTACGGGAGCACATGAGAGGAAGGTATAAAAAGGGAAGCCATCTTAGAAAGTTGGGTTCAGTATGAGGAGAGAGAGAGAACAGTCTACAGTGAGAGGAGTGGGGCAGGGCTCTGCAGGAGCTCTGCTGAGGCAGAGGGCCTGAGGAGAGGCCCAGGACTGAAGAAAGAGGAGAGGGAGCAGGAAGGACTTCTGGAACGGAAGTGCTGGAAGCCATCCGTACGCCCGAATCTACCGGGAGGTGGAGGGGTCAGGCCACACAAAGGGGACCTGTCCCTCAACTAGCAGAGAACTTTATGACTCAACTAGAAACCGGAGGCTGCAGTATTTCAAGTCCTGCAGCCAACAGTCCATATCAGTCTCACCAAGAAGGTAGCTATATAGGACCCAGGGGACGGAACAGACGTCGCCCGACAAGGCCCGCAGGTACCGGATTGGGACACTAGGTATGAGGTGCAGGGAGACGGCCAGAGAGAGGACACAGAAGGCGGTCCTGCTAAGTACTCCGGAGATATCTGAGGGTGGACTGAACCCCTCCCTGAGTAAGCGCAGCACGCCGAGGGAAGTTACTTTGGCGCCTGTAACTTGGACTGCAATAACCGTGAGTAAAGACCCTGAGGACTGCACTTCATTGTCTCTGTGATTATTGCTGCGCCATCAAACCTTGCACTACAACGCCCAGCATAACCCATACCATCTACACTGCCCTGCAGCTAAGCTCTACCTGTGGAGAGCCACACCATCCCTGCTGCAGTAACATCAGCTCCAGTGGACCTGCTCCGCAGCGGCGGCTCCCCTAGCCGCATACCACAGGTGGCGTCTCGAACTTTATACAATCACTATAATTCCCCTATCAATAACCCCTTTTATTGACCGCCCTGGGTCACGGACCGGGTCACTGCCACTGTGACATCACCCCCAGCATCTACCGGCCCGGCACCGGGTACCCCATGGCCCAGGGGGTGCGTCAGCGGCATGGTGGATGGTTCATCTCTGGTGGTATTCCACTCACAACTCTATCAAGCTAAAATACAAGGAGGCACGTGCGCTTGGTGGTTACAGTATTGTAACTGTATATGATAAAAACAGCAACTAGTGTTGATGACTCGCCCCCTGGGCCGTGGGGCACTCAGAACCGGACTTCAGTGCAATGTTGGGGGTAGTAGTGGCAACCCGATCCCGTGGCTCAGGGTGGTCAGACCAAATGCTGTGGCAGTCTGTTTGAAGGGTTTTGGATGTCCGACTACGCCACCCATGGATTGCGGTCAGGGATGACCGCCGCTGCAAGGCAGACCACTGAGGCTGATGTTGGTATGCAGCACAGGGATAGGATAACTCCCCACGGGAAGAGTGTAGCCTCAGGGCAGTGTAATAGCATGCTGGGGGTGATGGTGCAAGCCGCAATAATAAGGGTTCAGAGTCTGCTTCAAACAGTCCAGGGTCTTTATTGCAGGTATTTCTAATGACCCAACAGGAGTACAGGGTAGGTATGGGCCTGGAGGTCTGAGAGCATTCGGGCGAGCCCCACTGGTCAGGGTGAGTGGGTAGGCCTACCGTTCTCTCTCTGCCCTTGCTGACTATCCCCCTTTTCGTGGTGTGATAGCCCACGTCCCTGATCTGGCCGTGTACTACGCCTGTATGGCTTGCGACTCGGGCCTTAGGTACCTGCTGCTTCTCTGTGCTGTACCGGTCCCTCTGTGTGGCGGAGCCTCCAGGCTTCTCAGGCCAAGGAACCTGAAATCCCCTGCGGGTTGGTTATCTGCTGCAGGGCTTGCAACCCTGACAGCTTCGGACCCCAGTGTCCGGTTGTGTAGTTCTCTCTCAGCCAGGACCGGCTCTCGTCGCCTCTGTCCCTGGCTTGCTGTTCCTCCTCTGCCTCCCGGACTCCTCAGCTGCTGCTGACCTGTCCCTTTCCTATGGGAACCCTTCTGGATGCTTCAGAAGTGGGTCCTGGTCTCTCTAACCCTGCCCTCAGTTCCAGCTTTTATAGGGGCAGCCTGCTTCCCCTACTGGTCTGGGACAGGAGGTGCTACATGCTAATGGTCCCTGACCAGGGAACCTCCCTCCTGCTCTCAGACACAGCCTTTAATATTTGTGGCATCCAGGCCTGGGGTGACACATTCCCCCCTAGTAAATTTTAGTACTCCGGGACTAAACAAGAAACACAAATACAGGGTATAAATGCATGACCATAAACACAACAGGGAAGGAAATAACAAACAACACCACATATTGAGTTCTTTAGGTCACAGCGTGGTCTGTGACCGGGTGTCCATATCGCCACAAAAGAAGAGGGTCACAGTATGATCTGTGACCGGGTGTCCATTTCACCCAATAAGGCGAAGTTTTTGAGCGATGTGGGGACCTGTCCCTATAAACCACAAGTTCCTGGCCTTGGGCGTGGCGGCAAGGCTGAGCTACCTACTTTGGACCACAAGGAGGCCACGCCGGACAGGTTTTTCTTCTGTGGCCAACTTCGAAAGAGGGCACCAAGTGCAATTATCTACATGGTAGTTCCGGTTATTCACTGTCCATAACCTGTCAGTCCATTGCATCTAGGAAAACTGGAGAAACATTATTAATAACCAGGGTACAAACATAACACATTAAATATATACATTATACATTTAGATCTTCCAGCTAGCTGGTATTTGACCCCTAGTGCTCCGGGTTGACCTCCGTAACCCACTGTCTGGCTGTCTGGTGGTGGTTTAACCTGGCTTTCCCCACTAGTATTAAGGGTACAGCTACTAGCTGGGTTTACAGGCAGGGCAGGCAGCTGTCTGCGGGTTCTTTGGCTTACCGCAGGCATGGCAGGCTCACTGTCAGCAGAGGGTTGACTTTCCTGGCCTGCTGGCGTGGGTTCTTCTGCCTCCGGGGCTGCTTGTTCTTCTTGTTCTTCTGCAGGCTCCTGCTGGGTAGGCTGAAGGAAGTGTAGGACAGGTACCACTATAGCATAGTTTATTCGAGTCCAGGTGCGGGGGAACTCTCTGAGAACTGTGCTGATCATTTCTTCCTTGTCCTCTGTGGGTTCAAGGTCATCTTGATCTTCACTTGGACTCTGTAGCTGCTCGGGGCACCGTTTTAGGTGGTCTCTGGAGATGGCGCTAGTGGTTTCTCCTCCATCCTTGGTAATCACACATACCTTCGGGTTGTTGTGGTCGGACGGCAGTACTGTGTACGGGTCTCTCTCCGACTGGTCATCCAGCTTGTGTAACCTTCTCTTCCGCTTCAGGACCTGCTCACCAGGTTCCAGGGGACCAGCAGGGGCGTGTTGGTTGAAGAGCCTCTCCTGCTTTTCTCTCGCTTGAGCCAGACTCCTCTCCACACTCTCCTGTACCTTCTTGTACTGTAGCCGCCGTTCCGTATCCCAGTCCGCATCTGGGGAGGTGTCCTCGGGTGTCAGGACTCCCATCTCCAGGTCTATAGGCAGCTTACCTGGTCTTGCTCGCATCAGGTAAGCCGGGGTGCAATTTGTAGCATTCACCGTGATATGGTTGTACAAGTCTATTAGGTCTGGCAGCTTCTCCGGCCACAGGCTGCGTTCTTCCAGGGGTAACGTCTTGAGGAGATCAATGACGATATTGTTCATTTTCTCACACAGCCCATTGGTTTGCGGGTGGTAAGGCGGTGTCCGAATCTTCCTACAGCCGTAGAGGTTGCAGAACTCCTGGAATACTTCAGCCTCAAACGCTGGACCTTGATCCGTCAAGACCTGTTCCGGATACCCGTGTGGACGGCAGAAGTGTTGCTGGAAGGCTCTGGCTGCTGTTTGGGCTGTCAGGTCTTTAACAGGAACCACCACCAGGAACCGGGAGTAATGGTCCACAATTGTCAGGGCATAGACGTAGCCCGACCGGCTTGGAGCCAATTTCACATGGTCCAGAGCTACCAGCTCAAGAGGCTGCCTGGTGACGATGGGCTTGAAGGGTGTCTGCTGGCTGGTACGGTCCTTCCTTCTGAGGTGACATGGGCCGCAGCCTCTGCTCCACTTCTCTATGGCCCTTCTCATACCGACCCAGTAGAACCGCTCTCTCAGTAGGAACTCCAGTTTCTTCCACCCGAAGTGTCCCGCTCTGTCATGGTAGGCCTCCAGGACCATTGCTGCATCTCACCTTAGGACCACTACCTGCCAGGTCAGCTCGTGCGTCCGGTGGTTGACAAGCCTTCTGCACAGCTTACCCTCGGAGAGGAATAGCCTGCTTTTCTCCTTCCATAACTGCTTGGCTTCCTCTGGAGCGTCCGGGCCAGGGCTAGCGTCTGCCTGGGTTAACAGGTCTTTCACCAGACGAACTGCAGGGTCACTATCTTGCTTTTCAGCCCAGCCGTGATGGGGTAAGGGGTTGAACATGACGGTGGTTAGGTCTTTGTCTCCTACCCGGTGAGAGTGCTGAGTGGCCCCATACCGGTGGAACGCAGGGAGCTCTACTTCCTCCAGCTCTTCCGAGTCTTCTTCTCCTTCAGGTAGGTGGGGCATTATTGATAGAGCGTCTGCGTTGGTGTTGGTTCTGCCTGCCCGGTATTTGATTGTGAAGTCATAATTGGATAGCAGGGCCATCCACCGCTGTTCTAGGGCACCTAGTCTTGCATTGTCCAGGTGTGTCAGCTGGTTGTTGTCCGTGTACACAGTGAACTTTGCGGAGGCCAGGTAATGCTTAAACCGTTCTGTGACGGCCCACACCACTGCAAAGAATTCTAGCTTGAAGGAGCTGTAATTCTCCGGGTTTCTTTCAGTGGGCCTCAGCTTCCGGCTGGCGTACGCGATCACCCTTTCTCTGCCCTGCTGGTTCTGTAACAGTACGGCTCCCAGCCCCACATTACTGGCATCGGTGTGGAGGATAAAAGGCTGGCCATATCGGGGTAGGCCAGGATCTCATCCCCCGTGAGGGCCATCTTCAACTGGCGGAAGGACTCCTCTTCCGGCTTGTCCCACTTGAAGGGTGGCTTTTGGCTTCTGATCTTGGATTGACCTATCAGGAGGTCCTGCATTGGAGCTGCCATCTTTGTGAACCCGGGGATGAACCTTCGGTAGTAGCCTACCAACCCGAGGAATTGCCTCACTTCTTTGATGTTAGAGGGGCTTGGCCAGCTCTTGATGGCTGTAACTTTGTCGGGGTCGGGGGCTACTCCCTCTGCACTCACCACGTGTCCTAGGTACTGGACCTTCGGTTTCAACAGGTGACACTTTGCGGGTTTCACCTTCAGGCCATAGCCTGCCAGGGTTTCGAACATCTCGGCCAGGTGCTTTAGATGGTCCTCGTAGGTCTTCGAATAGACGATCACGTCGTCCAGGTAAAGTAGGACCGTCTCGAAGTTTCGGTGCCCTAGACAGCATTCCATCAGCCTCTGGAAGGTCCTTGGTGTGTTGCAGAGCCCGAAGGGCATACAGTTGAATTCGCTCAATCCCATCAGGGTGGTGAAGGCGGTCTTCTCCTTGTCAGCCTCTGCCACAGGAACCTGCCAGTACCCGCTAGTAAGGTCCAAAGTAGAGAAGAAGTTAGCTGATTTTAGGGCTGCTAAAGACTCCTCTATCCTAGGTAACGGGTACGCGTCTTTATGGGTGATACGATTGATTTGTCTGTAGTCCACGTACATTCTCATGGTACCGTCTTTCTTTTTTACCAGAACCAAGGGGGCTGCCCAGGGGCTACAGCTATCTCTAATGACCCCAGCTTCTTTCATTTCTCTCAGCATGCCCTTTGCATTCTGATAATGTGCAGGGGGTACAGATCTGTGTCTCTCTTTTATTGGTGGGTGGCTCCCCGTGGGGATGTGGTGTTCTACTCCCTTTACTCGGCCGAAGTCTAGCGGGTGCTTACTAAAAATTCTCTCGTACTCCTGAACCACCCGGTAGACTCCTTGTTTTTGGTGCAGGGGAGTGGAGTCAGCACCCACATGGAGTTTCTGGCACTAGTCCTCCTTGTGTTTCTGGGAGCCATTACCCTCCACCGGGGAAGATGGAGGCAAGGGTTCCACGACCCTGATAGCATTGTGTTCGACGGCAAACAATTTGGCTAGTGTAGCGTACCGGGGCAAGTGTACTTCCCTTTCACCGATGTTTAAGATCCGGATGGGCACCCTTCCATGGCGGACATCAACCACCCCCCTGGCTGTCAAAATGGTGGGCCTGCTGTCTGAGTACACGGGTTCTACCATGGCTTGGTAGTCTCTCCCTCTTAACCCGATTGCAGTCCGACACCAGATCATCATTTCACTTTTGGGAGGCATGGCAATGGGGAACGGGTCGCTCATCCTCACGCTACCGATCTCACCACCAGACAGTTCTACCTGTTGCCGTCTCATCAGGGCTCTTATCTCTTTTTGGAGGACCCTCTGCTGCAAAATCACAATTACTTCTGAAAGACAGTTTTCAATCACATTAGTACCCAAGGTTATTTTAGGGTGACTTTCACGACGGTCAATGTCCACAATGATCACTCCCTGTGCCAGCAGTTCCACCTTACCAATCTTGATGGTCATCTCTCTGAACCCCACCTGCGGCACGGGTTGGCCATTGCTGGCAATGAAGCTTAAGTCATCGCCTGGATAGCGGGTTATGTCAGCGTCACTCCAGTACCGCTTGAAAAGTACGTAGGGGATGGTAGTCACTTGAGACCCGGTGTCCAGCAGTGCACTCATGGGGATACCGTCCAGCACTACGGGTAAGACCGGGCGTCCCCCCACGTACTTATCACGCCAATTAGATGGGCCTGATGACCTTATGCCTGGGGGTTGGCCCTCTGCCCCAGGTCGGACCCATTTAAAGTACAGTACCTTGCTATGTGTCCTGGCTGACTGCAATGGCGGCAAATCGGCTGTCCATCCTCAGTGTAACGGTCGGCGGGCCTCCCTCTGAACGATGGGATCCTCCTCTGTCGACGCCACGGGCCATCCTCCGGACTGGAAGCCAGCTTGATTGGTCTTGACGGTTCCACCTGCAACGACTGTACGGTCCTGGTCAATGCAGCCACACTCTTTGTTAGCTCTTGGACCTGATGGTGCAGGTTTGCAGGCTGGGATGGATTTAGGGCCTGTGCATCAGCCTCCACAAGGTCTGCGGGGTAGGGCGCTGCCCCCTGGTGGTAAGTGATGGCAGGGCGCCTGGAAGCTACAGCGCCACCTGGTGCGGGTTCTCGGAGCACCCGGATGGCCCTATCTTTAAACTGCGCAAAAGTCAAATCGGGGTTCTGTAGGGCCATGAGGCGCAGCTGGGTTCTGTGGGCGCTGGACAGCAGACCTTCTATGAACTGGTCAGTCAACAGTTTATCGGTGTCCTGCACGCTGCCAGGGTCAGCTTGTTTAATTGCTCCCAGAGCTTCTTGCAGGTTCAAGGCATAGTCTCTGATACTATCTTGGGCTCGCTGCTTACAGCCATAGAACCGCATTTTGATTTCGGCTGAGGTACGGGTATCAAAGATACTCCGCAGCCGGGTCAGAATGTCCTTTACAGTCCTTTTCTCCTCATCTGACCATGATTTCACTTCCCGCTGGGCTGCACAGGTTAGCTGCCCCATCAGAATGCTCACTTTCTGTTCTTCTGTCAGGGGATAAACTTTGAATAAACTTTGCAGTCTTTCCTTAAAGTCAGTTAATGTATGGGATTCCCCTGAGTATTGGGGCAGCCAGGCTGCTCCGGGGATGTAGGGCATGGAGAACGGCATCACCGCTGCTGCAGCCACGCTGGTGATAGAAGGTCCCTCCGTGTCCGTCATCTTCCTCCTCCTAGTTAACCGTGGCCTACCTTCCGACGATCCTCTTCTGTAGGCTGCGGCTCCGCTGGTGCTGCTCCGGGCGAGGACCTTGCGTCGCGTCCTGGTGACATCAGCGTCGCTCTCTCTCCTCCCAGGACCTTGCGCAGCGTCGGTGCGTAGGGCGGGGCTTCAGGTCTCGCGCGGTTTGGACGTCCACGCCCCTCTTCTTCCCGTGCGGCGTCCTGAAGATGGCGCCCGATGGCGGGAAAACGGCTGAAGATGGCGGGAAACGACTGAAGATGGCAGGAGACGACTGAAGATGGTGGGAAACGGCTCCGAATGGCGGGAAACTTTTTAAGGTACGTGTACAGTCTTTTTCAGGCACGCAATACCCATTTGTGGCGGGTTGGTCACAATCCTGCCGACTACGCCAAAAGCTGACTCGCCCCCTGGGCCGTGGGGCACTCGGAACCGGGCTTCAGTGCAATGTTGGGGGTAGTAGTGGCAACCCGATCCCGTGGCTGAAGGTGGTCAGACCAAATGCTGTGGCAGTCTGTTTGTAGGGTTTTGGATGTCCGACTACGCCATCCGTGGATTGCGGTCAGGGATGACCGCCGCTGCAAGGCAGACCGCTGAGGCTGATGTTGGTATGCAGCACAGGGATAGGATAACTCCCCACGGGAAGAGTGTAGCCTTAGGGCAGTGTAATAGGATGCTGGGGGTGATGGTGCAAGCCGCAATAATAAGGGTTCAGAGTCTGCTTCAAACAGTCCAGGGTCTTTATTGCAGGTATTTCTAATGACCCAACAGGAGTACAGGGTAGGAATGGGCCTGGGGATCTGAAAGAATTCGGGCGAGCCCCACTGGTCAGGGTGAGTGGGTAGGCCTACCGTTCTCTCTCTGCCCTTGCTGACTATCCCCCTTTTCGTGGTGTGATAGCCCACGTCCCTGAGCTGGCCGTGTACTACGCCTGTATGGCTTGCGACTCGGGCCTTAGGTACCTGTTGCTTCTCTGTGCTGTACCAATCTGACTCGCCCCCTGGGCCGCGGGGCACACGGAACCGGGCTTTTCGTAGGATGCTGGGGGTTGTAGTCTCTGTGTGGCGGTGACCCGGTCCCGTGGCTCAGGGTGGTCAGGCCAATGGCGATATTTTGTGGGGTTTTTGTGGTTTAATGTCCGACTACGCCACCCGTGGAATGCGGTTAGTGCGGACCGCCGCTGCAAGGCAGACCGCTGGGGCAGACGGTGTATGCAGCTTAGGTAGTGTGACTCCCCACGGGAAGAGTACAGCCCCAGGGCAGTGTCGTGGATGGTGGGGGTGATAGTGCAGATAGTCCCAATACCAACAGTGCCGGAGGAGCAAGAAGTCACAGACAACGTGTTGCAATCCAATGTCTTTTACTCACAGTTTGTATTCTCCAGGCCACTCTCGCGAAGCAGTGACCACCCAAGCCGTGCTGCGTCCACCAGGCAGGGGACTCGGTCAACTCCCAGGTCTTTCTGGAGTATGTCTCAAAGCTCCTTTCCGTCCTTCCTCCAGCTCGTGCCCCACCAGTGACCAAGCTTATGTCCAGCTCCCACGGGCCTTCTCTTGGTAGGGCTACGTGCCCACGTCCCTGACCCTATATGGTATGCCTTCCTAGCAAGGTGTAGTGAGGGGTCGCACCAAGGGCTGGTCACGACCTCCGGTTCTTGGCTGAAGATGATTTGCTTCCACCAATTTGGGATCCGGTACCCTGTTCTGCCAACCCATCACCCGCAGTCTCCTGGGTCCTTAGGGTTCTCTCTTCCTTCTCGTTCCTGAGCCTTTCTGTTTCACTTGTTACTTCTGTTCTGGTCTTGTTCCCTTTTCCTTTCCACTGTTCCTTCTCCTCTCTCTCTCTGGCCCCGGCCTCTTCTCAGGCCCGCCTTTGAGCAGAGCTCCTACAGAGCCTCTGCTCTCTGTCTTCTCCACTTCTTCTCACAGACTGAACGAACTGAACCCTGTTCTAAGATGGTGCCCACCTTTTATACCTCCCTCTGACCATGAGCCCAGGTGACTAGCAACCAATGGGCTCCTACCTATGCTCAGGAACCAACCCCTATCTGCCCCTACAGCACTGGGTATTCCACCCCCCTCCCCACTCCAGCCAGGGACATAGTCGGTCGTGCCTGCACTTCTTTCTAGTGGGAGCACCATTGAGCTGTCCCTCGGAAATGGGGTGTGTGTGCTGTATGCAGCCTACTGAGCCTTGATCCATACTCCATCCTTACCCGGGAGTGGGATATCACACCTCTGGCTGAGGTGCAATACCTCTGTAGCGACCAAGTCCGTCCCTCTGTGTGGCGGAGCCTCCAGGCTTCTCAGGCCAAGGAACCTGAAATCCATTGTGGGTTGGTTATCTGCTGCAGGGCTTGCAACCCTGACAGCCTCGGATCCCAGTGTCCGGTTGTGTAGTTCTCTCTCAGCCAGGACCGGCTCTCGTCGCCTCTGTCCCTTGCTTGCTGTTCCTCCTCTGCCTCCCGGACTCCTCAGCTGCTGCTGACCTGTCCCTTTCCTCTGGGAACACTTCTGGATGCTTCAGAAGTGGGTCCTGGTCTCTCTAACCCTGCCCTCAGTTCCTGCTTTTATAGGGGCAGCCTGCTCCCCTACTGGTCTGGGACAGGAGGTGCTGCATGCTAATGGTCCCTGACCAGGGAACCTCCCTCCTGCTCTCAGACACAGCCTTTAATATTTGTGGCATCCAGGCCTGGGGTGACACATTGACACTTCACAGTGGCTGTTCTTGTGGCATCGCAGGTGGTTCGTCTCTAGTGTTTTTGCACTCAAACTCTTACAGGTTAAAATACTAGGAGGCATATGCGCTTGGTGGTTACAGTATAGATTTTTTTGTATTTGTCTATGACAACCATGGAGTGGTCATTCTCCTGGATTCGATCCATTGAGTTTGTGTTCTGTGGTCGACTTTTCTTTCTGCCGAGCCACAGGAGACACACCTTTACTCTGGGTGTTTGGGTTCTGCTATTCTGGCTGCAGTCTGTCTAGCTTAACACTGGTGTCCTTTGTTAACTTTTTTTGTCTGTCTTATCACTTTTCGGGTGCAGCTTTAAATACCTTCAACCTATTGGTGTTTCCTGCTGGTAATAGACTTGGTTGGATTCATTCATTTTGCTGTAGTTTGTGTTGGTTGCAGTTGTTTTGCATGTGATTCCTTTACTCCTTTGAGAACTGCTTCTCTTGCGATCCTAGGAGCTACTAAGGGCATTCAGGGTAAGCCACCGTCGAGTGGGGGCACCATTGCGTTATCTTAGGGTGCCAACCTCCACAGTCAGGCAGGGACAGACCAGGGTCAGAGAAGGGTGTTTCCTCATCTGAAGAGGGCCCTGTCAGATTCAGGTGTTTGTCAACCTGGTTTGAACGTTACCTGAATGAATGTGCTTTGGCAGTCATAACATGGGCACTATGGTGACAGTTGACAGTGGTCTTTTCTTGCAGCATCCGGGATGGTTCGTCTCTGATGGTATTGCACTTAAAACTCTCTCCCGGCCAGTCCTTCATCTCCACTAACCAGTGGGTGCCCCTGCAATAGATAGTAGTCCAATATGTAAAAAGGAGAAGACAGCATCCATGGAAGGTGTTCAGTTGCAAAAAGGGTGTTTATTACGCCATTTTAAACCACGTTTCGACCCTATATGGGTCTTTGTGAAGTATACTTGACAAAGACCCATATAGGGTTGAAACGTTCTTTGAAATGGCAGGATAATTTTTGCAACTGTACACCCTGCATGGACGATGTCTTCTCCTTTTTACTTGCATCTATACCGCCAAGTAGGTTCCTTGAGGATTACTGACGTGTGTCCACTACAGTAAGTGCTGATGGCCATCATTCTTCTTTAGTACTCCAATACGTGGCAGCTTGCACCCAGTATGGTACTTATGGACTTTTTCCCTGAATGGCTCTGTACCTCCCCTCTGACTCCAGCTAATTCGGGATCTTCAGTTTGTCACTCTCGCTGACCCTAGAACAACCACTCTTATCTTTTCAGTAGACTGTGCCAGAACAACTACAATTTGGCACCAAAACCTACCATGGACTCCCCCTAGTCAGTGGCATACCACCAATGGCGCCAAACCACGCCGCCACTATGGGGCCCGTGAGTCAGGGGCCCGGTGCTCCCCACATCATACTTTCAACTGTTTCAGCATCCTGGATGCCAAAACAGTTGAAAACATTGATGGGAGAGGGAGTCGTCAGCCGTCATGGAACTTCTGCCATGGGGCACCATAATTTCTATGTATGGCCCTGCCCCTAGGGTACAATGTTTGGCACCAGGTGTCTTCTAACAGGTACTTATCAGTACGTACAGTATATCACCAGCAGACCCATGTTGTATATTTTCCAAATTAATTTTAATTGATTGGTGCCAAGTGAGAAATCGTTGGGTCAATTTGGCAAATGGTATTATGGGAAACTTCCGGATAGTGTTACTCAACTGTGAACATGCCTGTGAAAACACTGCTAGCCGAGAGCAGATATAAAGCAGCTGTTGTTTCTGCAGCAGCACAGCGGACATGTTTCAGAATATTACAGCAATAAAGGGCTCGTAATTCAACCCCAGCGAAATATTAAAGAGAAGAGACAAGACGTATAAATTGTGATGGATATGCGCATAAATAAATCCCGGAGTCGCTGCTAAGTGAATGTCATTCTCATTTATTAACCCTTTTATCTAGATTACTGTTGCTTAAATTGAATAGCTCGGTTTCCCCTGCTCGACTAATTTATTAACACAATGTCTTTGGGGCCATCAAGGAGAAAGTTGTATCCATCTTGTGTGCCACCATGACCATGCTGCAGATGCTACTGAAATATGTCCTGGCTGTACTGTCTGTATTTTTTAAGAAAATATGGAAAGATGGTGCAAATATATAGGAAGACAGATAGCCACCAATTTTGATGCCTGAGGTGGAAAGTGAAATGGTTTCTCCGTCACTAAAAGACGGGTGTACAAAGAATAAAAGCTATTCCACTTACTAGTATGGGTTATAGAGAGGGGTCCCAGCTTAGGTTGCCCCTACATATTTTCAATAGCCAGTGCTCCAGTTTCCATATTTGAAACAGATCTGATTTTTTCTAGCTCTTAGGGGTAGGAGTTAGCAAAATCATACCAAAAAGTGGGCTTTTGGTGCGTTCCTCATGGGTGGGGCTTAAATGGCCAAAATTTGTTATTCAAATTGTTGATAAGTATGAACTTCCAATAGAGGAGATGTGATTTGGCTCACAATGGATAAAAAGTGAGCCACCATAGATGGGGACTACTAGTCACAGTAAGGGGGAGTATTAAGTTGATTAGGGTCATCAGAAACCTGTTTCTGAAATCTTTTCCTTTGGTGGTATGTTATGTGTGTATCAGAACCATAAACTCATGGGCCCCAATACATTGTCTTTAAAAGTGCCCATTTTGATCCATGTTTCATCCAGAACTGAATTTGAAAGGACTGTCCCGATTTTCAGATACAGTCCAGGCAAATTTAGAGTCATCCTGGATTGGTCTGAGATCTTCATAGGCAGGTCCAGGGTATTCATGGGCGGGTTTGGGGTGAGAATTATACAATAAGCAACAATATATTACAAACTCTGTGTAGCAGGCTGATCTTTAAGTCCCTTAGACTTCAGAACCGGGGTGCCACTGCTTTGTTCCCTTAAGAAATGGAAAATTATGTCAGAGACACTTGAAGTTCCTTTCTGATTGTGGCTGACATTGAGTGGGTGTCTGGAGGACAAACCAAACCACTCTACCTTTTAAGGGTATTTATGGACATATTTAGGTCAATGAAAAAAAATACTGATTTTAGCAAGACCATGCACCAGAAAAATGTCCTGTCTGAATTTGACCCTGAGGACACAGACTATAAATCTTGGCCCCAGGCTATTGGAGGCTATGGACATCATTAACGATCCAAGAAATTTGTTCCATTGGTCCAATAAATATCAAATTCAATATCAATACTGAAAAGTCTATAATTAGGTGAAAGACATGAAAAATTCACAGCAATGTACATAGCAAACTGTTCTCTTTGCTAGATAAAATGTTCAGGATATGATCAGTCTCTCGATATAAACATATATAAATACTGGCTCATTTTGCCATTTTTAAAAAAAAAAACAAAAAACAGGTAACTTGGCACTTGAGGGTATATTCACAGGTAGCAAATATGTTGTGGATTTCCCGCAGAATTGTTCAGCCAGAAAATCTGTAGTTTATCGCAGTTACAGTGAAGATGGATTTCACTCTTTGCAATAATTAAGGTGAAATCCACATAATCATCGTCACTTCTATCTATATCATACCTAGCAAATTTCTTATTCAGTGTAGTTTAATCAATATATCTAACTGTACATGTGAGTCTGTTTATGATATACCTACTTATAGATATTCTATCATCTATCTATCAATGAAATATCTATGTAGAAATAATTTATCTATTTGTCTATCTCCGGTCTATTTCTCTATCTATCAAATATCTATCTGTCTCTATCCATCTATCTAGGGCAGGGGTGCACAACATTTTTTTAGTCCAAGGGCCACATTGCCATGCTGAACCAATCTCAAGGGCCGCAGAAAAATTTAAAGGGGTAATTACATGAATACATCACCAGAACAACCGTTAGTACATCCCCAGAACCAAGTTTTGTGAATTTGAGAAGGATTTTGAGAGTTTCTGCTAAAAAAAAAATCAGCGTGATCAAACTCTAACGTAAACGCCAATTGCTCCTCATAACACAGGAACCACAGTACTGATGAGACGCAGGCAGTATCACATACTTACATCCAGGTACCGATACAGTTGAATGCGGGTCGGGGGCGGTGCTGGCTGTGCAGGGAAGCCTGATGCTCACACGGGCCCTATAGCAGTTACTTGGCCTGCTGCCATTGGCGGTACGCCACTCTATGTATTATCTATCTATCTATCAATCTATTATCTATCTATTACATATCTATCTATTATGTATCTATTATGTATCTATTATGTATCTATTATCTATCATCTATCTATCTCTTATCTATCTATTATCTATCTATCATCTATATATCTATTATCTATTTATTATCTATCTATTACATATCTATCTATCTCTTATCTATCTATTATGTATCTATTATCTATCTATCTATTATCTATCTATTATCTATCTATTATCTATTATCTATCTATCTCTTATCTATCTATCTATTATGTATCTATTATCTATCTATCTATCTATTATCTATCTATCTATCTATCTATCTATTATCTATCTATCTATCTATCTATTATCTATCTATCTATTGTCTATCTATCATCTATATATCTAGCTCTTATCTATCTCTTATCTATCATCTATCTATCTCTTATCTATCAATCTATTAAGTATCTATTATCTAGCTATCATCTATCTATCTATCTATCTATCTATCTATCTATCTATCTATCTATTATTCTCAGGTTTGTCTTGTATTTTCTTAATAAAACTAAAAATTGTAAAGTCTCCTCCTGATTTCCTCTCTCCATTCTCTGCCCTCCATACATATTTCATATAAGTGATTTCATCTGAACAATGGATTCCCGTCGAGTTTTCTGAAAATAGAAAATAACCCGATGTGCGGACGATAATTTCCCAACTGCTGGGTCCATTAAACCATCAGGTTAAACAGGAGGGAATGAGAACACTTGTACGAGTCGGGGATCGGGTTATTATGTAACAGATGCAGGGCGCATAACAACATATGTCTCGCCAAGAGACAATCTGCGTCCGGTCCGAGACGTAATGATAGATGGAACCTACGGAGACCGGCGCGAGGTTGGGTCTCCGCTGGGACTTGTCATACAGGAGGCGAAGTATCATGTTGTAGTGTAATAAATGCATATGGAGCAGCTCGGATGATTTCTATCGGGGCCAGTATGGCGGTGAATGGGTTTTGGCACCTCTGGGTTCTGTCACGGTGTAATGACATCCTGACTGCATATCCAGGACGCCAGGATCCGTTTTATCCATGGAGGGGAGAAGATGAGCCTCATGTCATCACATCACACAAATACAAGACCATAATCATAAATAACATCGAGTTAATCTAGAAAAAGCAAAGCTGCGATCTCAAGGTGAAGATGAAGCAACCAAGACTCGCTTATTATTTCCTACATAAAAGTGACAAATCTCGGCTGCTAATAAGTGTCACAGGCCATAACGGTGACAGGCGATGACCCCGATCCCTGATCCCTGAAGTCCCCACATATAAATACACAACAGATCAACGTCTATATTTCCTTTGAATTATTTGTGGCTTAATTTTCACATAACAGAAGCTGTAGTGTATGATGGAAGCAAGAGAAGAGGTTCCTTCTTTTAGCCACTTTAAAAAATATATTACTTGCCATAAACATGTACTTTTTTTACCTGGTGTAAATGTCGCTGTTCTCCTGAATCCGGCGATGTTTTTCTTGTGTTCCTGCGCCTCTCCGTTCCTGAGATATGGCCCCTTCTTGAATGTATAAAAATATAGTCTTGTTAGCCAAGAAGGCGTAGTCATCTCTTCTCTATGGGAGTCATCATTATAACCACACCTAGTTGGCCTAAATACTAGATTTGTATACAGGGAAAAGTGGGCCATATCTCAGGAACGGAGAGGCGCAGGAAGAAAAGGAAAACAACGCCGAATTCAGGAGAACAGCGGCATTTACACCAGTTACAAAAAAATGACATAGTTTTGGTAAATGACAACCCCTTTAACACCTTGCCAACATGGCACATACATTTACGTAATAGGTTGAGTCCTCTTTTTTGAAGCAGGCTCAGAAACTCAGCCTGCTTTGTGGTCAGGAGATGATGGCTGTGTTATCCCCAATGTTCCCATCCTGGGCCCCTTCCTGTAATAATGTCCTCCATCCTGTAATAATGTCCCCTATTCTGTAATTACGTCCCCCATTCTGTAATTATGTCCCCTCTCCTGTAATAATGTCCCCCAGCCTATAATGATGTCCCCTGTACTAGTAGGCCCCTTCCTGTATTAATGGTCCCCTGTTGTGGACTCCTACCTGTAATAATGTCCTCCATCCTGGGCCCCTTCCTGTAATAATGCCACTTTCAGGCCTCTTTCTGTAATAATGTCCACCATCATGGCCCCTTGCTGCAATGATGTCCCCTGTCCTGGGCCCCTTCCTGTAATAACGTCCCCTGTCCTGGTCCCTTAGTGTAATAATACCCTCCATCCTGGGCCCATTCCTATGGTCTCTAGTCCGCAATACATTTCAACATCCAGCTGAAATAGGTGCTTGGTCGGCGGGCCCCCTCAAGCATGGGTCACGTCACAGTCGCACCCTGTGATCGTTACACCCCTTGGCATGGTGTATTTTAAACTATGTTCAATAAATTTTTGTACATAATCAGGGGTATGGTGTATTTTTTATATTCTGAGGGCACAGTGTATTTTTTTTTTATATTTCAGGGGGAACAGTGTATTTTTTTTATATTTAGAGGGCACGGTACATTTTTATATTCATGGAGCACAGTGTATTTTTTATATTCAGGGGGCAGAGTTTTTTTTTTTTAATATTCAGGAGGCACTGTGTATTTTCTTTATTTAGGGGCCATGGTGTATTTTTTATATTGAGGTGGCATAGTGTATTTTTTTATATTCAATGGTATGTTGTATTTTTTTTTTATATTCAAGGTGTACAATATACTTCTTTTGGTCCTTTGTAAAAAAAAAACCCTATTTGGTAAGGGTTGCCCTAATGTAAGGTAACTTTTTATTTTTTTATTCCACAAAACATGCCGCAAGACCAAAAAGTTTAGGCAACACTGGACCGAACAGTATAAAGATGGGCCAAATAGTGAATAATATGAACCACTTTGTAAAATTTGGCGCATCTTAGGACTGTCTAGTTCAAGTTTGCACTGTCAAAAAGTTAGTATTGATTAATATGTTCCCATGACTACAATTCTACAATTCCAAAAATGTAATTACAGTTCTTGCACTCTGACTTTATTTGAGTTGTCTGGAATTAGTAAAAAAATATTTGCTTTTATCTCTTCAAAAACAGCGCCCCTCTGTTTGATATGTCTGTGGCACCCCAGGGGTCTGGTTTTCCACAGTAACAGCAATGTTATGTCTGAGAGCAGGTGGGAGGTCTCTTGGTCAGGGATCCTATGCATGCCACACCTCCTGCCCAGTCCTGGGAGGGGAAGAACTTCCCCTATATAAACCTAGGGCTGAGGCAGGGTGAGTGAGTAGAGAAGAAGCAGAGAAAAGAAGCAGCATAGGAAGAAACAACAGGAGCTCTGTGGGAGCAGTGTTACAAAGAGTCAGGGGCTGGCAGCTGCAGAGCTCGCCCTGACTGAGAAGTTATCACCGGACCCGGAGTCCGAGGCTGTGGGGACTAACTCCTATCCAGCAGCAGAAACCGACCGGCAGGGGATTGCAGGTCCTCTGGCCCAGAAACCCGAAGGCCCCGAGTCACCGGCCATACGGGTGAGCACCACACGGTACACTCAGGGACGTGGGCTACTTATACCCGCCTCTAGCAAGGTAGCCAGAAGAGTATCGTTAGTTTGGGAGGCCTACAACTCCGCCTGGCCAGGGGAGATCCCATCTGCTCAAGGACTGACCAGGCCCCAATCGCTAGCCAGTACTCCGGGAGGGTCTATCTTTGTCACCAGTAAAGACCCTGAACTACACAGTACCGTCTCCGAGTGGTTCCTGCTACCCCCATCATCCACGTCGGCTGCCCTGAGGCCATACCCCTCCCGTTGGGGGTTATACTATCACGCTGCACAATCCTACCACCGGCCTCAGCGGTCTGCCCTGCAGCAGCAGCTCCCTGGCTGCACTCAACGGGTGGCGTAGTCGTCCAACATCTACCGCTAAAACAGCGCCACTTAGTCTGACTCCCTGGGCACGGACCGGATCACCGCCACGAGACTACAACCCTCAACAGATCCGGCTCCGGGTAAGCTCCCGCGTGCGCAACGCAGCGCGACACAGGCCCAGGGGCGCGTCAACTTTTGGCGTAGTCGGCAGGATTTCGTGCCCGCAACCACCGGGTACTGCGTGCCTGAAAAAGACTGTGAAAACTTACCTGTGGTGAAGATTCCCGCCATCCGGCGCCATCTTCCGCTTTCTAACCGCCATCGGTGGAGTTTTCCCGCCATCCGGCGCCATCTTCGGCCTTCTTCCCGCCATCCGTGGAGTTTTCCCGCCATTGGACGCCATCTTGAGGACGCCGCGCGGGAAGAAGAGGGGCGTGGACTCCGAAAACGCGCGAGAACTGAAGCCCCGCCTCACGTCCGGACGTTGCGTAAGGTCCTGGAAGGAGCCCAGCAGACGCCGACGTCACAGGAGCGCGACGGAAGGTCCTCAACCCTGACGATCCACTGCGGAGCCGCGGCCTACGGAAGAGGATCATCGCAAGGTAGGCCACGGTCCACTAGGGGGGAGAAGGATGTCGGATACGGAGGAGAGCTTCACCGCTCCAACCCCCGCCAGCGCCACCGCTGTTGCGGTCATGCCTTTCACCATGCCCTATATCCCGGGGGCAGCCTGGCTACCCCAGTACTCAGGGGAGTCACATACCCTGCAAGACTTTAGAGAAAAACTGGATAGCCTCTTCCAGGTGTACCCCCTCACAGAAGAGCAAAAAGTAAGCATCCTGGTGGCCCAATTAACCGGGGAAGCCCAAAGGGAGGTAAAGTCCTGGCCACCTGGGGGGAGGACTGTCGCAGGGATACTAACCCGGCTGAGGGACACCTTTGATACCCGCACCTCAGCCGAGATCAAGCTTAGATTCTACGGGTGCAAACAGCGGGCACATGAGAGTATAAGGGACTATGCCCTGAACCTACAAGAGGCCCTGAGAGCCATTAAGCAGACCGACCCTGACGGCGTGGGAGACGAGGACAGGCTGTTAACTGAACAATTTATAGAGGGTTTATATTGCAATGCCCACCGAACCCAGTTGCGGGCAATGGCCTTACAGGACCCTCATCTGGGATTTGCACAGTTCAAGGACAGAGCCATCCGGGTGCTCCGAGAACCGGCACCAGGTGGCGTTGTGACCCACAGACGCCCCACTACCACCTACCACCAGGAGGCGGCACCCTTGTCGGCAGGGCCTGTGGGAGTTGATGCGCAGGCTTTGAACAATGACTCGGCTCCAGACCTGCACCATCAGGTCCAAGAGCTAGCTAAAAGCGTTGCTGCGCTAACCCGAACTGTGCAGTCTTTACAGGTTTCCACTCCAGGGAAGATCCAGCTGGCATCCGAACCGGAGGACATCCCGTGGCGTCGACCAAGGAGGACCCCACCGGCCAGAGGAAGACCCAGCGACCGATACAACGAGGACGGACGACCCATCTGCCGCCGCTGTAATCAACCCGGACATATGGCAAGGTACTGTCCTTTACACTGGCACAACCTAGGGTAGAGGGCCAACCCCTAGGAAAAAGATCATCAGGCCCATCAAACTGGCGCGACAAATATGTGGGAGGACGTCCAGTCTTGCCTGTGGTACTGGATGGCATTCCTATGAGTGCCCTACTGGACACCGGGTCACAGGTCACCACCATCCCGTACGTGCTCTTCAAGCAGTACTGGAATGACTCGGATATTACCCGCTACCCTGACGACGACTTGAGTATCATCGCCAGCAATGGTCAGCCCGTGCCACAGATCGGATTTAAAGAGGTGACCATTAAAATTGGTAGAGTTGAACTGGCAGCACAGGGACTGATCATTGTAGACATTGACAAACACGAGAGTCACCCAAAGATAACTCTAGGAACTAATGTAATTGAAAATTGTCTTGCAGAGGTGATTTTCCTTTTACAGCAGGTTGCCAAGAACGCCAGCTCCGGCAAGCAGCGAGTGCTCCAAAAAGAGATCCGAGCACTGATGCGACGGCAACAGGTGGAACTCTCCGGCGGTGAGATTGGTAGCGTGAGAATGTGTGACCCTTTCCCTATTGCCATGCCCCCAAAAAGTGAAATGATGATTTGGTGCCGGGCAGCTATTGGTCTGAGAGGTAGAGATTACCAGGCAATGGTAGAACCAGTTTACTCAGACAGTAGGCCCACCATCTTGACAGCACGGGGGGTGGTTAATGTACGCCATGGGAGGGTGCCCGTTCGCATAATCAATATCGGGAAGAGGGAAGTGTACCTGCCCCGGTATGCCACGCTAGCCAAATTATATACCATTAACCAAAATGCTATACAATCTGTGGAACCCTTGCCTCCATCTCACCCGGAGGAAGGTAACGGCTCTAAGAAAACAATGGAGGACTGGTGTCAGCAACTACATTTGGGTACTGACTCCACTCCCTCACATCAGAAACAGGGAGTCTATCGGGTGGTTCAAGAGTACGAGAGAGTGTTTAGTAAACACCCGTTAGACTTCGGGCGAGTCAAGGGGGTAGAACACCACATCCCCATGGGAGACCATCCTCCCATAAAAGAGAGGTATCGACCCGTACCCCCTGCACACTACCAACACGCCAAGGGGATGCTTAGAGACATGAAGGAGGCTGGGGTGATCAGGGATAGCTGTAGCCCCTGGGCAGCTCCACTAGTCTTAGTCAAAAAGAAAGACAACACCATGAAGATGTGTGTAGATTACCGGAAAATCAACCGTATCACACACAAGGATGCGTACCCCTTACCAAGGATAGAGGAGTCTTTGGCTGCTTTAAGATCTGCTAACTTCTTCTCTACCTTGGATCTCACTAGTGGGTACTGGCAGGTTCCTGTAGCAGAGGCGGACCGGGAGAAGACCGCATTCACCACCCCGATGGGACTTAGCGAGTTTACCTGCATGCCGTTCGGACTCTGCAACGCACCAGGAACCTTCCAACGATTAATGGAGTGCTGTCTGGGCCATAGAAACTTCGAGACGGTCCTGTTGTACCTGGACGATGTCATCGTATATTCTAAGACTTATGAGGACCACCTGAAACACCTGGCGGAAGTGTTCGAAGCTCTGGCAAGCTACGGCCTAAAGGTGAAATCCTCCAAGTGTCACC
Source organism: Phyllobates terribilis (assembly GCF_046119375.1). Classification (NCBI taxonomy): domain Eukaryota; kingdom Metazoa; phylum Chordata; class Amphibia; order Anura; family Dendrobatidae; genus Phyllobates; species Phyllobates terribilis. The sequence continues at coordinate 142,423,193 of NW_027362770.1, forward strand.
TCCTGAAACCAAAGGTGCAGTACCTGGGACACGTGGTGAGCGCTGACGGAGTGGCTCCCGACCCTGATAAGATCACCGCAATTAAGGAATGCCAAGTCCCTCCAGTGTAAAGGAAGTGCGGCAGTTCCTCGGGTTGGTAGGCTACTACCGCAGGTTCATCCCCGGTTTCACCAAAAAGGCAGCTCCTATGCAGGACCTCCTGATAGGCCAGTCCCGGAAGGCCAAGAACCAGAAGCCGCCCTTCAGATGGGAGAAGTTGGAAGAGGAATCCTTCCGCCAGCTGAAGATGGCCCTCACGGGGGATGAAATCCTGGCGTACCCGGATTACAGCCAGCCCTTTATCCTCTACACCGACGCAAGTAACATCGGGCTAGGAGCCGTGCTGTCCCAGATCCAGCAGGGGAAAGAACGAGTAATCGCTTACGCCAGCCGAAAACTGCGACCCACCGAGAGAAACCCTGAGAATTACAGCTCATTTAAGCTAGAGTTCCTGGCAGTGGTGTGGGCAGTCACCGAACGCTTTAAGCACTACCTCGCTTCTTCCCGGTTCGTCGTGTACACGGATAACAACCCGTTGACACACCTGGACACAGCAAGACTCGGTGCCCTAGAGCAGAGATGGATGGCCCGTCTGTCCAACTACGAGTTCACAATCAAATACCGGGCAGGACGCTCCAATACCAACGCGGACGCCCTGTCCAGGATGCCAAACCTACCGGACGTAGGAGAAGATCCAGAGGGACTGGAAGAAGTCGAACTCCCTGCGTTCCACCGGCATGGGACTATCCAGTATTCCCACCGGGTAAGGAGTAAGCAAGCCGCTACGTTTAACCCCTTGCCTCACTACAACTGGGAGGAAACGCAAGACAGTGACCCTGCCGTCCGACTGGTGAAGGAGATGCTGACTCGGCCAGAGGCTCGTCTTGACCCAGACGCTCCGGAGGAAGCCAAGCAACTGTGGGCTGAGAAGAGTCGACTGTTCCTTTATAAGGGGAAGTTGTGCCGCAGAATGGTTAACTCCCGGACGCATGAACTAATCTGGCAAGTAGTGGTGCCACGAAGAGACGCAGCCATGGTGATGGAGGCATACCACGACGGGGCTGGACACTTCGGATGGAAGAAGCTGGAGTTCCTGCTGCGCGAGCGGTTCCACTGGGTAGGCATGAGGGGAACCATCGAGAGGTGGTGCAGAGACTGTGGCCCGTGCAACCTAAGAAGGAAGGACCGTGCCAGCCAGAAGACTCCCCTGCAGTCCATCGTCACCCGGCAGCCGTTGGAACTGGTAGCCTTGGATCATGTAAAACTGACCCCAAGCAGAAGTGGCTACGTCTACGCACTAACCATCGTGGATCACTACTCCCGGTTCTTGGTTGTTGTCCCCGTCAAGTACTTAACAGCTCGAACAGCAGCGAGAGCCTTCCAGCAGCATTTCTGCCGTCCACACGGGTACCCGGACCAAGTGTTGACAGACCAGGGACCTGCCTTTGAAGCGGAGGTCTTCCAAGAATTCTGCACTCTGTATGGCTGCCGGAAGATAAGGACGACACCCTATCATCCGCAAACTAATGGACTTTGTGAGAAAATGAACCAGGTGGTAATGGATCTTCTGAAAACGTTGCCCCTGGAAGAACGCAGTCTGTGGCCTGAGAAGCTGCCCGATCTGGTGGACCTATACAACCACATCCCGGTAGGTTCCACCAACTGTACCCCGGCTTACCTAATGAGGGCGAGACCTGGTAAGTTACCTGTTGACCTGGAAATGGGAGTCCTGACACCTGAGGACACTTCACCAGAAGCAGACTGGGACACAGAGAGGCAGCAGCAGTACCGGAGAGTACAGGAGAGCGTGGAGCGAAGTCTCTGTCAGGCTAGGGAAAGACAAGAGAAAACTTACAACCAGTATGCTCCCGCTGTTCCCCTGGTACCCGGAGAGCAGGTCTTGAAGAGAAAAAGACGGCTCCACAAGTTGGACGACCAGTGGGAGAAGGACCCGTACACCGTACTGCCCTCAAGCCACGACAACCCAAAGGTCTGTACCATCAGTAAAGACGGAGGGGAAACCACAACCATTGTATCCCGGGATCACCTGAAGAAGTGTCCCGAACAGCTACGGAACCCTGAAGAGGAACAAGAAGACCCTCGACCTGTAGAGGAAAGGGAAGACATGGTTAATACTGTGCTCGGAGACTTCCCTCGGTCTTGGACTCAAGTCAATGGTGCAGTTGTGGTACCCGTACTCACCTTCCTCCAACCAGCATCCCAAGCACCTACGGAGCAACAGGTAGAGCTGGAAGAACAGCCGGTCCAGGAGGCAGAAGACCCCACACCAGCAGACCAGGAGGATCAACCCTCTGCTTGCAGTGAGCCTGCCATATCCCTAGTGAGCCAAAGGGCCCGTAGACCGCTGCCCAGTTTACCCTTAACAGCTCCTACATCCTGTAGTTCAGGGCCAGACAGTCAGCTCCGTAGGTCCACTAGGGCCACTAGGGGCCAGTTACCCGCACGTTGGAGGATTTGAAGTGTATAAATTGTTTTATTTGTGGTTACCTGTTTATTGTTGCTTGTGTATAATTATGTGTTTCTAGTTATTTTTAGGAGTCCTTGGTGGATTTACCGGGAATCCTTTGTACATAGTTGGAGCGTAACCCAGGACGGACTAAAGACTGTTAAGGACTCGGGGCAGGACAGACCCCTACCTGGTTACGTCTCCCTGTTTTGGTGAAATGGACACCTTGCTTTCTTCAAAGACTGCACCCGGTTACGGACATGCCGTGACCACCTTTATGTGTTTCTTTATTGTTATTGTTATATCTTGTTATGTTTTTCTAAAATATGTTTAGTCCCGGAGTACTAAATTTCACTAGGGGGGAATGTGGCAACCCAGGGGTCTGGTTTTCCACAGTAACAGCAATGTTATGTCTGAGAGCAGGTGGGAGGTCTCTTGGTCAGGGATCCTATGCATGCCACACCTCCTGCCCAGTCCTGGGAGGGGAAGAACTTCCCCTATATAAACCTAGGGCTGAGGCAGGGTGAGTGAGTAGAGAAGAAGCAGAGAAAAGAAGCAAATATAGGAAGAAACAACAGGAGCTCTGTGGGAGCAGTGTTACAAGGAGTCAGGGGCTGGCAGCTGCAGAGCTCGCCCTGACTGAGAAGTTATCACCGGACCCGGAGTCCGAGGCTGTGGGGACTAACTCCTATCCAGCAGCAGAAACCGACCGGCAGGGGATTGCAGGTCCTCTGGCCCAGAAACCCGAAGGCCCCGAGTCACCGGCCATACGGGTGAGCACCACACGGTACACTCAGGGACGTGGGCTACTTATACCCGCCTCTAGCAAGGTAGCCAGAAGAGTATCGTTAGTTTGGGAGGCCTACAACTCCGCCTGGCCAGGGGAGATCCCATCTGCTCAAGGACTGACCAGGCCCCAATCGCTAGCCAGTACTCCGGGAGGGTCTATCTTTGTCACCAGTAAAGACCCTGAACTACACAGTACCGTCTTCGAGTGGTTCCTGCTACCCCCATCATCCACGTCGGCTGCCCTGAGGCCATACCCCTCCCGTTGGGGGTTATACTATCACGCTGCACAATCCTACCACCGGCCTCAGCGGTCTGCCCTGCAGCAGCAGCTCCCTGGCTGCACTCAACGGGTGGCGTAGTCGTCCAACATCTACCGCTAAAACAGCGCCACTTAGTCTGACTCCCTGGGCACGGACCGGATCACCGCCACGAGACTACAACCCTCAACAGATCCGGCTCCGGGTAAGCTCCCGCGTGCGCAACGCAGCGCGACACAGGCCCAGGGGCGCGTCATGTCCATATGTGGTATTGCAGTTCATCGGCATTAAATTGGGCTGAGCTTCTATACAAGGCACAGCCCATGGATAAAAGTGGTATCATTTATTTTTTACAACCTCATACAACCTATTTAATGAACCCCCAGCACCAATAAGAAAGGTATTGTGGAATTGGAGAATTCTTCTATCAGCCTTATGTAAAGACCATTATTAATAATGTTGCGACTCCCTCCCACCCAGAACGGCGAGTGCTCAGGTGTTTAAGCCCCCTGTCTAATCATCTCGGATAAAATAGACATCTCAGGGTTATCGAAATCCAAAGCTAAAGTCTCCTGACGGGGGGCTTGTCCTGACCATCGGCTGCAAGAGCGCCAATGATTTGAATGCACACAAGACAGCTCATTAAGGATTTCATTAAGATGCTAATGTTTAGCGCTTCCTAGAAAAATGAGATTTTAGATGTTCAATTATGTAATTAGAGCCATTGAATGAAGGGAAGAATTGCAAAGCAATTGTCTAATGGGAAAACACAAACATCTCACCATAACATCGCAAGCAAAATCCATGATTCTCTACACTCCATAGACTTCCGTCTACCACTTACATCTTAACGCTCTCCAAGGAATCTTCTGACATGTCAGTGTTCCGCCACTGCCATGTTATCAATGGCTCCACGTGAACACCACGTCTAAGGGCTGGTGCACAAGAACGCATTTTCGGTACGAGTGTAAGAAGGTGTGCCATAAGAAATGAGAATCCTCAGCGCTGGCGGAATTTGCAAGAAGACTGCCATCTACCGATCTTGTGGAACCGACCGGAAGAGGAAGAGTTTCAGGAAGGAAGAGTTAAGATGGAACACCGGGTCAGGTGCCCTTGATGACTCAGTTCCCCGATACAACCATGGCTCGTTCAAGTTGGAGCTGCTGGCACTGATGTGGACCATGACCGAAAAGTTTGCAGAATACCAGTCGGGGTCAGAAATACACGTGCGAACTGATAACAATCTGGAAAATGCAAAGCTGGGTGCTGTGGAGCAAAGATGGGTCTCCGGAATGTCCAAATACAGGTACAAGATATCTTATCGGTCCAAGAACACGCATGCAAACGTGCTGTCCTGGGTCACGCAAATGAGTCCGAAGAGAGATGCTGACGAAGAATGCCAAAGCGACGAAATCCCGGATTTCACCGACTGACACAATGAAAAAGAGGGAGAAATTTATTTCTCCATCTTCTCTTTATCCAAGAGAATGGATCATACTGTGGTCACACTCTGGAAAAACTCTGCTCAAAGTGTGATTAGCAAATTCTCCTGGATGAGAGACTCTACGGTCGTCCACATCTGCCCTAATGCCGATACTCAATGCTCAGTACTGCACTACTTTGAGCAGGCACAATTTCATATTTTCTGAGTGAAATGTCATAAAGAAAAAAAATTATTGGTGGGGCATTAGTAGGTGCAAACAGTGCCCAAATTTGGGGATTCTGCTGCCTCTGGAAGACCAGAGACCCCACTGCCCTATAAGGCTCACTTGTCCATTTGGACATTCCTCTTTTCAGTGCCGATTTAGGAACAGACAAACAGAATAAGTGATCGGTAATCCGTTGCATCAGTTATGTAAATGGAAGCAGATGGGCCCCATTGCTTATTTTTGGATCCATCTTGTTTCTTGAATGCAGAACTTTTATATTGTTCTAAAAAGTGAAACCCAGACGGACTCCATAATAATCAATGCTGCCCCTCTGCATCCGTTTGCAATAGATTACTTATTCTGCTTTTTTGTTCCTAAAATGGACATGTGAATACAGACTAAGAGGACAGAAGAACTCTAATGATACATATGAGGTTGTGGGCCCAAGAGCTTCAAGCTACAACTCTGTTTCTTAAAGGGGTTTGCTCATGACGCGCCCCCTGGGCCGTGTGTGTGTGGGGATACCCGAAACCGGGCCTTTTTGTAGATGCTGGGGATTGTAGTCACCGTGGCGGTGACCCGGTCCCGTGGTTCAGGTTGGTCAAACCAGTGGCAGATCTGTTTCTTTGGTTTAGTAATGTTTAAATGTCCGACTACGCCAGCCGTGGATTGCGGTCAGAGTGAACCGCCGCTGCAGGGCAGACTGCTGAGGCTGGTGTTGTGGGTGCAGCAGAGGGAAGTATAACTCCCCACGGGAGGAGTATAGCCTCAGGGCAGTAAATAGGGATGTTGGTGGTGATGGTGCGCGGGAGCAGCAGTAACCACACGGAGTCTGTCATGTAACTCAGGGTCTTTACTGTTGGTGGTATTAAGGGACCCGTCCGGAATACAGGTTAACAGTGGAGGCCTGGTCAGTCTGAGAGCAACTGGGAAATCCCGCTGGTCAGGGGGATTTTGTAGGCCTACCGTGCTGACTTCACTCTTTCTTGGCTATCCCGCTGTAGTGTAGTGGTAGCCCACGTCTCTGAGTGTACCGTGTTGTTCTCACCCGTATGACTGGCGACTCGGGCCTTCCGTACTTCTCACCCCTCCGGGGCAGTAGTGGTCCCTCTCGTGTGGCTGAGCCTCCGGGCTTCCTTGGGCCAGAGAACTTGAAGTCCCCTGCGTGGTGGTTTTCTGCTGCTGGGCTTATAACCCTCACAGCCTCAGACTCCAGTGTCCGGCTTACTAAGTCTCTAGCCAGGATGAGCTCTTCTAGCTCCCCTCCTGGCCTCGTGTTCCTCCTCTGCCCACAGGGACTCCTCAGCCTGCTGCTGACCTGTCCCTGTCTGCGACTTGTCTGGAACTTGTCTCTATCTGGTCCCTCTAACCCCGCCCCAGATCCAGTTTATAAAGGGCAGGTTTCTCCCCTCCCTGGACTGAGGCAGGAGGTGCTGCATGCTAATTGTCCCCAACCAGGGAACCTCCCACCTGCTCTCAGACATGACATTGCTGCCACTGTGGCGACCAGACCTGGGGTGCCACACTCATATTTGCCACTAATCTTGGAAAAGGCGAGACCACCTGGACTCTCAGAGGAGTTTGCAAATCCCCTGAATGCCGCTAAAGCCTCTCAAAACCTCCTGGAAAGCAGGTTTTTGCTGGCTTCAGTGGCAACCAAGGGGGAATGGATGAGATTTGGAGAGAGTACAGATAAGGCATGGAGGTGAATGACAAATAAAAGGGGAGGGGACGTGGCTGCACTGAAAAATTTTCAGTCTTGGATGCTATCTCTAAAAGGCAGGCACATTCTTGGTTTCTCTTGGGCAATAGCTCAAAAAGTCTAGCACATGTTTGGCTCCTCTCAAGCTCTCAGGACACTAGCACCGAGGGTTCACTTACATCTGTGTATAAAATCGGTGAGTGCAACGTGAGAAAAAAATCACAGTGCACTCGCCACAATGTTATTCAATTAGGCAGTGTTTGTCTGCGAGTTTTGGAATTGGGGTGAGGAAAAAATCGCAGCATGCTGAGTATGGCCACGTAAAACAGCCGAGACTCACCAATGCAAGTCAGTGGGTGCAAGAAAGAAAATCTCATGGCACACGGATCATGCGCGTGCCGTGCAATTTTTACTCACCCATCTCATAGGAAACCCGACATTTCATCGGCTGAGTACAGTAAACTCACAGCATGAACCATCAGAATAGATAGAGCAGATATATAGATAGATAGAAAGATGTCAGTGACATATATAATTAGTGCAGTGCGTGTGTAGATTTCTGTACATGTATTTAGCTAATAATTAAAAAAAGAAAAGAAAAAATGGCAAGGGGTCCCCTTTATTTGTGTTAACCAGCTGAGGAAAAGCAGACATCTGAGAACTGGTCTTAATAGTCTGGGAAGGGGGCAATAAACATGGAGCTTCCCAGGCTATTAATATCAGCTCACAGCTGTCTACTTAGCCTTTACTAGTTATTAAAAAGGGGGGATCCAAAAATAACTATGTGGGGTCCCCCTTATTTTTTAATAACCAGCCAAGGCTAAGCAGACAGCTGCGGGCTGATATTAATAGGTTAGGAAGTGGCCAAGGATATTGGCCTCCTCCCAGACTAATAACACTAGCCCCCAGCTACCCCAGAAATTACGCATCCATTAGATGCGCCAATTCTGGTGCTTAGCCTCGGCTCTTTCTGCTTGCTCTGGTGCATTGGCAAGCGGGGTAATGGTTTTGGGGTTGATATCAGCTTTGTAATGTCAGCTGACATCAAGCCCAGGGGTTAGTAATGGAGAGGAGTCTATAAGACACCACCATTACTAACCTCGTAAGTTTAAAGCAAAAAACACACACAGAGAAAAGTACTTTATTTGTGCAAAACACTCCCCGACCCTCTTTTACCCATTTATTACCTTTAAAACATTAAATATTCCAAAGGGGTCCGCCCTAAATCCATCCAAAATCCCACGACGATCTCCAACTCTGCAACGTCCGGATGGTCTGTTGAGCGGTGACATGATGCGACCGCTCAGCACGCCAGTCGAAACACACTGACAGTAGCGTGAGAACACACCTGCAGTGATGAGCGTTGACGTCATTAAGGTGACCGGAGTTCATAGCCATCCATTCAGTAAACACTATTAGAAGGCTGGAGGATAATATTCAAGAACAGATCTAGAATTTGTGGTTAAAATTTTGATTTTGTAAGTGAAGCAAATTCCTTAATTTTTATCAGAAGAAAAAGCAAAGCATTTTTCTTGCCAAAATGACATTCAGCCTCCCTGGTACAGTCATGGAATAATAACACTTTACCTATTCAAATAACCAATATATGAAGGTGTCTTTGGTTCATGATTTATGATTCTAATGGTGGGCACTACTGGTGGATCACGGATCTTGTAACTTACAAAAAAAAAAATTCCCCTTTTAGCTAATATTCCAGTGTTCTCTGTGTAAATGTTAACTGGGTATCGCTTATTGCTTTGAGACCTGAGAACAGTTTCCGAGGCTTATCTTGTTCTCAGCCTCAGGAATATAGATGGATCGAAATCAAACTACAAAATCGAGCCTGTTTTAAAGCATCTGGGTGCGGTGCTGAATGCAGGAGTTTATCAGACCAATCACACTTAAACATCTACCTATCCATCCATAAACATGTGAATGGGGTCCAATTGACACCATTTGTATTCATCATAGGACAGAAGCATTTTTTGCAGGAGTTCCGTTTTTCTGTTCTTATAGCTGGTTAGGTTCAAAATAGGCCACTCCACGCAGGGAGTAACAGGGGAAACATGGGGACAACAAGGGAAGTAGCGGGTAATATCTATAACCGATAATTCACAGTTTGGTTAGATGTAGCAGAGTCAACACGGTTGTATTCGGCAGTTTTACACTTAGCTGACTCTTGTTCCTCACAAGGCAGCTGCCGGCTGATGCCGGTGTTGCTTTCTTCCGGCTTCCCCGCCTAAACAATGCTCCCTCTTCTGGCGGCAGCGGACGGTCTCCTGTTTGACCCGCTGAGCCCCTAGTCCATAACACTGCACCTCACTTGCTTGACTCCATGGATCCTGCGTCTCTTCTCCCTCTAGTCGGGCTTGACTCCCACTGTCCACTGCCACTTTTCCCGAGCAAAAACTCCTTTTCCACCCTCTTCCTAGACAGGAGCTCAGCTCCCCGGTCACCTGACTCCTCAGCCCTCTCTCTGGACACACCCCCAGCTTCCCGGTCACCTGACTCCTGTCTTGCAGTCTGTCTTCCCCCTGCAACAAGAGGCAAGACCCCGGCAGTTCCGGATCCCTTGTTCTGAAAGTACTTACACCCCGGTCTTGCCCCTTACACTCCCGCTCTCCTTTAACTCGCCATTCCACGGGTGAGAGTTCCTTCACCAAACGTTCACATTCTTGGACTTCCTGGACAATACGTTGCCATATAAATTGATCTTGTTCGTAACGGTGAGGAGGCACTCCTGCTGTTGTCCGTTCTAACCGGCATAACTCAGTTTGACCAATAGGGGGTGCAGGGTCACTTGGATTCCCAGTCTCCGCCTGCCCGGTGGCTTCAACCGATGGTGTTCCCTCGCCGCCTGCACTGGGGGCTGCAGGCAATCGAGTGCTGGGGCTCGGAGGTAGAATCAACAATTATTCTTCATCCACATCGTGGCTTGGGGCAACTGTGACAGGACCCTCTCTAGAAGCAGGTGATTCTTCTTCATCCTCGTCATCTTTAGACAGACAGGGCCGCAGCATACTACGATGAACCACTCTGGTAGGGGCTCCTTCAGCCCTCTCGGGTTGAACTTCATACACAGGTCCTCCAGCGCCAAACCTGCGCTTCACTCGGTGCGGGGTCCGTTCCCACCGCCTACTCAATTTGCCCCGGGGCTGCCTGTCTCGAACCAACACATGCTCCCCAGGCTTCAGAGCTGTCCCTCGAAGAGGCAATGTCTCATGATGTTTGAGCTCCCGAAACTTTTGTTGTACCAACTGTCGGAGGGTCTGCAGTTGATGCCAGTGTTCTCGGACCCAGGAAGACATCCCCGTCCGTGGGTAGTCCTCCTCGGGGTCCATCTCTAACTCGGTAATCTCTCACCCCTTTCGCCCGAACAGTAAAGTATAAGGAGTAAACCCCGTCGTACTATTCACTCGGTTGTTGTAGACCCACACCAGCTCGGCTACAAACTCAGGCCATCGCACCTTCCGATCTTCCTCCAACGTGCGGAGCATTTGGATCAGTGTCCGATTAAAGCGTTCACAGGCCCCATTTCCTTGAGGGTGATAAGGAGTAGTCCGTGACTTCTCAATCCTGTACAACTGGTGCAGCTCTTCCATCAACCAGCCCTGGAAGCAGGCGCCTTGATCGGAATTGATCCTCTTTGGGCAGCCGTACACCCGAATGAAGTCTCGGCAGATGGCCTGCGCAGCTGATTCGGCGGTCTGATCTCTGGTCGGGGTCACCACCGTAAACTTTGTGAAGTGGTCTGTCATTACCAGGCAATGTTCATACCCGAGATGCGCCGGTCCAACAGTCAAATAGTCGATCATCAGCACCTCCAAGGGGGCAGAAGTCACAATCGTTTGTATGGGGACCCGCTGCTCCAGGGGCTTAACCAGCTCACAGCTCGGGCATCTTCGACAAGTGTCTTCTATTGTTGCTCGCAGTCGGGGGTGATACACCAGCCTCTGCAACCACTGAAATGACTTCTCTGGTCCGAAGTGAGCCCCGCGTTCATGAGCCTCCTTAGCCACTACTCCGACCAACTTCTCGGGGATCACCACTTGCCAGGTGGTCCCGAACTCTCGCAGTAGCTGTAGCCGTCAGTACAGCAGTCCGTCTTGCAAACAAAGTCTCTCCCATTATCCCAGCATTTTCAGCGCTCCTGGGGACAGGGTACTCCTCTCCTCTCGACTGGGGACCTGCCTCAAAGCCGTCCATTGACGTAATTGAGCAACTTCTCTGTCAGTCTGTTGAAGTCGGACCCAGTCATCTCTTGGCTGCCCTAGCACTTGTTCTTCCGACGTCTCTCCGATCTGTCCCTGCGCCGCGACCAGCGGTCCCACGAAACTTCGGAAGCTAGGGATCTCATCTGCCTCCAAATTTTCATCGCGGTCATGATCAGGCCGTTCATATGTCACTCTGGAGAGGGCGTCGGCATGAGTATTCTCTGCCTTAGACCAGTAGGCGATTTTATACCGGTACCTGGCCATGCGGGCAAACCAGCGCTGCTCCAGGGCCCCCAACTTTGCATTCTCCAGGTGAGCCAACGGGCTGTTATCTGTTCTCACCAGTACTTCGGACCCGGACAAATACTCTGCAAACTTCTCGGTCATTGCCCAAACCAGAGCCAGCAACTCTAATTTGAAAGAGCTATAATTATCTGGGTTCCTCTCGGAGTCATGAAGGGAGCGATTGGCGTACGCAATTGTGGCGCCCCTGAGGGTTCGGTCACCACAGAGGTACTGCATCTCACCCAGAGGTGTGGTACCTCACTCTCAGGTAAAGAAGGAGTACTGCCCGGGACCCTAACACCTGCATCCAACACATTCCACTTCAGTAGGGGCAGGGCGAGATTGCTCCTAAGGGAGAGCACAGTCCCTGGTCCCTAGCTGAAGGGTGGAACTATGTAGTGGGTGTGGGTGGAGGACGTAGTTCAGGGGAGCACAGGAAAGGAAGTGATATAAAAGAGGGAACCATCTTGGGAAGACAAGCCAGACAGTCCACTGTGAGAGGAGTTGGGAGCAGGAGCTCTGTAGGAGCTCTGCTCAGGAGGGCCTGAGGAGAGGCCCAGGACTGAAGAAGAAGGAAAGGAGCAGAAAAGGCTCCAGGAATGAGGAAGGGACCCCAGGGGTACGGGCAGTGCTGGAGGTCGCCCGTACGCCCGAATCTACCAGGATGTGGAGGGGTCAGGCCGCACAAAGGGGACCGGTCCCTCAACTAGCAGAGTACTTTATATCTCAACTAGAAACCGGAGGCTGCAGTATTTCAAGTCCTGCAGCCAACAGTCCACATCAGTCTCACCAAGAAGGTAGCCATAGAGGACCCTGGGGACGGAACAGACGTCGCCCGACAAGGCCCGCGGGTATCGGATTGGGACACTAGGTGTGAGGTGTAGGAAGATGGCCAGAGAGAGAGAGAGAACACACAGAAGGGGGTCCCGCTAAGTACTCCGGAGATATCTGAGGGTTGGCTGAACCCCTCCCTGAGTAAGCGCATCACGACGAGGGAAGTTACACCGGTACCTGTAACTTGGATTGCAACAACCGTGAGTAAAGACCCTGAAGACTGCACACCACTGTCTCTGTGATTACTATCTGCGCCATCACCCCTGCACTACAACCCCCAGCATCACCTATAACACCTACAACATCTCTACACTGCCCTGGAGCTAAGCTCTGCCTGTGGAGAGCTGAACCAACTCTGCTGCACTAACATCAGCTCCAGAGGTTCTGCACCGCAGCGGCGGCTCCATATAGCCACATACCACAGGTGGCATCACAAACTATTTATAAAAACTATAAATACCCCTGTAAATATTCCCCTTTTGAATGACCGCCCTGGGTCACGGACCGGGTCACCGCCACTGTGACATCTCCCCAAGCAACGACTGGCCCGGCACCGAGTACCCCGCGGCCCAGGGGCGCGTCATCTTTGGCGTCACGAACAGGATATGAACCCACCCGTTATCATAGGGTATTGTGCGCCTAGAGACTGTGTTCTATACTGAATGTGGCGCCCACCCCAGAAGAACGGGCGCCATTATTTGCGAGCCAAAAGACAGCAAGGAACTGCCTCCCATCGTGGGCCCGGGTTCCAGAATGGTGCCAAAAGCGAGGCCAGCCCCGAGCAGCAGTGAACATGTATGTAGATGTGCTCTATCAAGCTGAGGGGGCCGCCCCAAGGTGTGTCCGACAGCAAATTGCCATGGTACCGCCCCCGAAAGGGGAGAGGAGAGAAGAAACCTGGGAGACAGGGCGGAGTCTCCAGCAGTCTAGACAGACCGCACACGGCAGGCAAGATGGAGAGTCAGGAGCCAGCTCCCGTCCAAGTCCTGCAGTGGTCAGCAACGCCTCTCACCCTGGAGGATGCAATGGCGGAGTTATCCCTGGAGGATACCGAGTTCCTCCAGGCTGAAATCCAGGAGCTAGGCCGGAGGATGGAGAGGGCCCAGCAGGATGCCATCGCCGGCTGGAAGAAGGAGCTGCTGGAGAAGCTTGTGATCCGGCAGCAGCCAGCACTGCACTCCACCAGCAGCGTCCCAGCCCCAGAGGAGCCAGAACAGAACCAGGAGGCAGAAGACGGCACGAGCGCGGCCGCGGGAGCAGGTAAGGAGAGACTCCCTGTCCCGGGCACTGGGAGTGCTGACCTGCTCCTGGGCCCCCTTGCGGAACCTCCGAGCCCAGGCGCCTGCTCCGCCGATCTGCTCCCTGGTCTCCTGGCGGAACCTCCAATCCCGGGCGCCTGCTCCGTCGATCTGCTCCCCGGTCGCCTGGCGGAATCTCCGATCCCGGGCGCCTGTTACGTTGACCTGCTCCTGGGCCCCCTACTGGAGCCACCTGCCCCTGCACCCGAGTGGGTGTACGGTACCCCCTCCTACGACTGGTCCGCCAGATATGAAGACCAGCAAGGACCCCCTCTGATACCTGCACCTGCACCCCCGGTTCCCTGCCAAGAAGGAGAGGAGTTCCGGTGGGACAACCGGGAGGGAGACCTCATTGGGTTCCCATGGGAGACGCAGACCCAGGCCCGCAGAACGGAAGAGCACTGCAGGAGGGAGCTCCTGCAGTTGGAAAAGGAGCGTCACGACCGGCAGGTGCGGTGGGAACAAATGGAGGCCCGGAACATGGCGGCCAAAACCCGGGCCCGCAAGGAGAGAGCTGCCACCCCTAGTCCCCGTCTGGAGGGGATAGTCGTCAAGTTTGATCTGGACGCTGGGTGGGGTTTTGTGAAAGAGCCGCACACCGATCGGGACGTTTTTGTCAACCGGCGGAATGTAGAACCCCACCTCCAACAGGGGCATCCCGGCCGAGACCTTTACCCCGGCGACTATGTCACCTAACCCGCCACAAGGGTGAGCGCGGGTGGTATGCCCTCCAGGTAAACCAAGTGGCAAAGAGGAGAGACATGGCCCCGCAGGACGAGGCTGAAGACCCGGCTGAGAGCCGGAGGGAGCCCCACTGTTAAACCGTTATTGGAAAAGACTGTCTATAGTTACCTGGAAGGGTACAACCCTGCAAGTTTAAAAAGTTAATTTGTGTCCCTTTAAAAGTTTGTGCTTATATACTTACCCGGTAAGGGTAAAAGGACTGTCAGGTTATGGACGGTGAATAACCAAAGAACTTTCATTTGTACATAGTTACACTTCTTAAAGTGCCCCTTATTGGTTTTATACATACAAAGCTGACCTCAGAACAAAAACCCGTTTGGCGTGGCCGAAGATGTGGTCCAACACCTGGATCACCTATGCCCTGCAGCCACGCCCGGGGCCTACGTTGAGGGTTTTCGGACGGGTCCCTCATGCTCATGTTTGCTAGATTGCACCTTGTTGAGAAGAATGGACACCCGGTTGCAGATCGTACTGTAACCTGCTACAAATGTTTTATGTGAAAAGGAACATGGTATTAAAAGTGCTTTTATAAGGTTTGATAAGAAAAATGAAACGTTCAAGGAAATGTGCCTCCCATAAAGGGAAGAAGTGTTATGTTTATGATCTTATATGCGAATGCATTCAAAAATTTTGCATGTCTTTAAAATATGTTTTACTCTATTCCAGCCTGCGGACGTGCTGTGTTTTACCAGGGGGTATGTGGCGCCCCTGAGGGTTCGGTCGCCACAGAGGTACTGCATCTCACCCAGAGGTGTGGTATCTCACTCTCAGGTAAGGAAGGAGTACTGCCCAGGACCCTTACACCTGCATCCAACACATTCCACTTCAGTAGGGGCAGGGGGAGATTGCTCCTAAGGGAGAGCACAGTCCCTGGTCCCTAGCTGAAGGGTGGAACTCTGTAGTGGGTGTGGGTGGAGGACGTAGTTCAGGGGAGCACAGGAAAGGAAGTGATATAAAAGAGGGAACCATCTTGGGAAGACAAGCCAGTCAGTCAGAGGAGAAGTAGAAGGAGCAGGAGCTCTGTAGGAGCTCTGCTCAGGAGGAGGGCCTAGTGGGAGGCCCAAGGCTGTGAAGGAGACAGAGGAGCAGGAGAGAAGGCTCCAGGAGGAACGAGGAAGGAACCCCAGGGGTACGGGCAGTGCTGGAGGCCACCTGTACGCCCGAATCTACCAGGGGGTGGAAGGGTCAGGCCGCACAAAGGGGACCGGTCCATCAACTAGCAGAGTACTTTATGTCTCAACTAGAAACCGGAGGCTGCAGTATTTCAAGTCCTGCAGCCAACAGTCCACATCAGTCTCACCAAGAAGTTAGCCATAGAGGACCCAGGGGATGGAACAGACGTCGCCCGACAAGGCCCGCGGGTATTGGATTGGGACACTAGGTGTGAGGTGTAGGAAGACGGCCAGAGAGAGAGAGAGAGAACACACAGAAGGGGGTCCCGCTAAGTACTCTGGAGATATCTGAGGGTTGGCTGAACCCCTCCCTGAGTAAGCGCATCACGACGAGGGAAGTTACACCGGTACCTGTAACTTGGATTGCAACAACCGTGAGTAAAGACCCTGAAGACTGCACCCCACTGTCTCTGTGATTATTATCTGCGCCATCACCCCTGCACTACAACGCCCAGCATCACCTATAACACCTACAACATCTCTACACTGCCCTGGAGCTAAGCTCTGCCTGTGGAGAGCTGAACCAACTCTTCTGCACTAACATCAGCTCCAGAGGTTCTGCACCGCAGTGGCGGCTCCATATAGCCGCATACCACAGGTGGCGTCACAAACTATATATAAAAACTATAAATCCCTCTGTAAATATTCCCCTTTTGAATGACCGCCCTGGGTCACGAACCGGGTCACTGCCACTGTGACATCTCCCCAAGCAACGACCGGCCCGGCACCGAGTACCCCACGGCCCAGGGGGCGCGTCACAATCACGCGCTCTTTCTCCTCCTGTACTTGGGATAACACGCCTCCCAGACCATGTAGGCTCCCATCAGTGTGGAGTATGAATGGTTGGGAGAAATAAGCATAGGCAAGTATTGGGCCTCGGTCAGGGCCATTTTTAGGGCACGGATGGCCTCTTCCTGGCTGCTTTCCCACCGATTCGCCCGATTCTTGGAGCCCGCCGGCACTCCCTAAAGTAGCTCCAGCTATGGGTTGGGTATGCAGATGAAGTTCTGCACGAATCTTCGGTAGTACCCAGCAAGTCCCAGGAAGGCCCGAAAGTCCTTCACTGTCTTCGGGGTAGGCCACTCCTGTACGGCGGCCACCTTTTCCTGGGTGGGCCTGACTCCTTCACCGGACACAGTATGACCGAGATATTCGATCTGTTTGCGGAACAGGTGGCACTTCTGGGGCTTCACCTTTAGACCATGACTCTGTAGGCGGCTCAGTACTTGCTCCAGTCGCTGGAGGTGCTCCTCGAAGGTGGCGGCATAGACAATTATGTCGTCAAGATAAATCAGTGTCGTCTTGAAGTTCAAATCGCCCAGGCCCCTCTCCATCAGACGCTGGAACGTCCCGGGGGCGTTAGTCAGGCCGAAGGGCATCCGATTGAACTTGAACAGTCCCATGGGTAATATGAACGCCGTCTTCGCACTGTCATGTTCGGCCACTGGCACCTGCCCGTACCCACTGGCCAGATCCAAGGACGAGAAGTATCTTGCCTTCCCTAAGGCCGACAGAGACTCTTCGATTCGGGGTAGTGGGTAAGAGTCTCGTACTGTACAGGCATTCAGTCGTCTCTTTCTTCCTGACCAGGACAATCGGGGCTGCCCACGGACTCTGACTCTCCCGTATCACACCATTCTGTAACATATGGGCTAGCATCTCCTTAACCTATTTATACATCTGGGAAGGTATCTGCCGGTATCTCTCCCGCACTGGGGCAGCTCTCCCAGTGGGAATCTCGTGGGTAATGGCTTCGGTGCAACAAAATCATCCTCATGGCGAGCAAAGACTTCCTGGTACCGCTCCAGTACCTCCTCAACCTGCTGCACCTGTCGAGGTGAAAGTCCCGTCATTTCAGCCCGCATTCGTTCTAGGATTCTTCATCCACCCTTCGCACCAGCACGGTGGGATTCCGGCGACACGGTGACCGCCAGACTCCAGGGGTCTCCTCGTACAGCAGACAGCTGTACCGCATCAGGTCGCACCAACTTCTCTGGCATTCCCAGAATCTGGGCTATTTCCGCCCTGGGAGGGAGTGTGAGATCACCTTCGCCCAGATTAACGCACCGCACTATAACATTGCTACCCTGGACGGTGGCCAGTGTCTGAGCCACCAGGAGTCCGGGGGGTACTTTGTCCATCGATGTTGGTTCTATCTGTACTTCGACCCCCTCAAGAGGTGTGCCCGTGCGGGTAACGTGAGTACAGTTTGTCCTGGCGGTAAGGTGAGCGCCGTAGCTGCTGGTACTATTACTTTCCCCAGGACCTTCCCTTCACTCGACGTCTTCTGAGCCTGGGCGGCTCGAATTAATTGTTGAAAAACCCTCCTTTGGGGGGTTCGTGGGTCCCACCGGTCTAGAGGAATCTCCTTCGTCTCACTAATCAGGATTTGCCCGATCTCTTTCAGCACATTCATTCCGAGGGTCACCGGGGGTCCACTTCCGGTTCCCCCTGTGACCAAGACGACCCCTTTTTTCCCCACATCTTTTCCACACACTTGGATCTTCATCCACACCACCCCTGCGACCGGGATGGGTAATTGATTAGTTGCCGTAAGTCTAATTACTGGTCCCAATTCAGGCCGTCCTATCTCTGGAAATCGCTGTTGAAAGTAGGCTTCTGTCATCGTAGTTACCTGGGATCCCGTGTCAATCAGGCAGTGAACAGCCCGACCGCTCATTTCGGCCCAGACAGTCGGGCTGGTGGAAACTAGGTCCTTGGGACTTCCTCTTTTTCTTTCCCCTTCCTTAGGCTCCGGTCTGTGTCCCCCAAACACGGAGCCCGCTAGTTTAACGGCTGCCGCGACAGGGGCCGCCCTCGGCTAGCACAGCCCCTGGCGTAATGTCTTGCGCCTCCACACTGCCAGCAGGTCGTGTTTCTGTCTGTGTAGGGCTGCCTCACTTCACTATGGAACTCTCCTGCAGGATGGGGCCTGAATTCAATTCTTTCCCTAACTGGGGCAATCGATCTGGGTATCTCTGGTGTCGGTGAAGGGGTCTTCTTGAGCCTGGACCATTCACGCCGCATCTCCTGTATCTCCTTTCTCATCTCTCGAGCCCATTCCGGTTCAGCTGCAGGCGGGATGGGTACCTCATTACTCTGGACCATCCCTGCCAGGGCCGTCACCCCCATCTCCTGCTCTCGCACACGTGCCTCAGCCCCCACTTCTAGAAAAGTCATACGTGGGTTGGCACGCAGGCGCTCCCGCAACGCCTGCTTCAGCTGCACATCCCTGAGGCCTGCCACAAATTGGTCCCTTAAGATCACGTCAGGGGGGCCCATTCCCAAATTCCCCATGTCGTCTTTTCTAGTGATATAGGCATGCACCCTCTGTAATGCATTAACATACTGCGTCACAGTCTCCCCCTCCTGCTGCACTTGGTGAAACAGCCATATCCTCAGTTCTCCTACATTGGTGGGATCCCCATGCATCTCCTCCAATATCCGCACCACTTTTTCTACAGTATCCCAGTCATGGGGAGGGCGGTACATCACGGATTGTCGGGCCTTGCCATCCAGGGCCAGTAAGGCTATTTCGGCTTGCATTGCATAGCTGGGGTCATCGGATGCATACGTAACATACTCCTAACTCTCTCAATCCAGTCCCACAGCATCATATTGTCCCCGGTGAACTTTGGGAGAGTGCTGAGCATGGCCCCCAGCGGCAAGCTAGATCTAGGGGCTCCCAGGATGAACTGATCTGCAGTGTCTGTGTCTAAAGACTGCATCCTGCCGACTACGCTAAATGTAACACAGGTACTTTAGATGCAGTGAGACAGAAACAGAGCAGCAAGTACAGGGTTAATAAACAAGGGGGATTTACTGTTACAGGGTCAATCTCCACGCAGGGAGTAACAGGGGAAATATGGGGACAACAAGGGAAGTAGCGGGTAATATCTATAACCGACAATTCACAGTTTGGTTAGATGTAGCAGAGTCAACACGGTTGTATTCGGCAGTTTTACACTTAGCTGACTCTTGTTCCTCACAAGGCAGTTGCCGGCTGATGCCGGTGTTGCTTTCTTCCGGCTTCCCCGCCTAAACAATGCTCCCTCTTCTGGCGGCAGCGGGCGGTCTCCGGTTTGACCTGCAGAGCCCCTAGTCCATAACACTGCACCTCGCTTGCTCGGCTCCAGGGATCCTGCGTCTCTTCTCCCTCTAGTCGGGCTTGACTCCCACTGTCCACTGCCACTTTTCCCGTGCAAAAACTCCTTTTCCACCCTCTTCCTAGACAGGAGCTCAGCTCCCCGGTCACCTGACTCCTCAGCTCTCTCTCTGGACACACCCCCAGCTTCCCGGTCACCTGACTCCTGTCTCACAGTCTGTCTTCCCCCTGCAACAAGAGGCAAGACCCCGGCAGTTCCGGATCCGTTGTTCTGAAAGTACGTACACCCCAGTCTTCCCCCTTACAATATCACCTGTTGTGAATGGTGGATCCTGTGTTATCAGTCATTGTACAGGAGGAGGTGAGCTGTGATATCACCTATTGTGAATGGTGGGTCCTGTGTTATCTACTGTATATAGAGGTGTTATCAGTCATTGTACAGGAGGAGGAGGTGAGCTGTGACATCACCTATTGTGAATGATGGATCCAGTGTTATCTACTGTATATTGAGGTGTTATCAGTCTTTGTACAGGAGGGGGAGGAGGTGAGCTGTGATATCACCTATTGTGAAGGGTGGATCTTGTGTTATCTACTGTATATATAGGTATTATCAGTCATTGTACAGGAGAGTGAGGAGGTGAGCTGTGACATCACGTATAGTCAGTGTGAAAAATGCACACATTTTTTATATAGAAAGTAATATGGAAAACTGGAAAAAAAACAATATCATTTTTTTAAATGCATTCATCAAAAAAAACTGATTTAAACAATAGGTCATTTTCTGATGCCACAATCCCTAATGGATTAAACATAATTATAGAAAAAATACAGATATAGTATCATACAGTCCATGTGTAAAAAATGCTGCACTGGATCAGTGAAATACTGTACATCACCCAAATATATAGTGCCTAGAATACCATACTTTCTAGTACTTTCTAGTACTGTATACTGTACTACATACAAAGCCAGATAGAACCACATGGGGGGAATTTACTGACTTTTCTGATTAAAAGCCCACCTGGGTAGGATGTGACAAATTTATTAGGAGGCACATGGGGTGTCCAAGTGCCAAAAACTGGCACAAATTAAAGTAAAATTGTCCGCATGCCTCCTCCACTAAGCCACTGCCTACTTTTCTTTGAAAACTCGAAAGCCTGCCCAAAATTGATAAAAGTCACAAAAAGTCAGTTTTCTGATAATTTCCCCCTATTGTGTTCTTAACCTAATCAAAAAGTATTAGTAATATTATGATTCAACATATAATATTATATTAGTTATAATATATTAACATTAATATATAACATTAATATTATATACATTTATTATATATTAATATACTAACACCTTCCCAACGGAGAATCTAGTATTACTTCCTATATCGGGAATCCCATATATGGGGCGGGTTCAAGAGCTGAGCCTGCACCATACCCAACAGATACTGGCTGTGTTACACAGCCAGCATCTGCCTGTAACAGCAGCGACTGGAGCTAGCTCCAATCCCTGCTGTTTAACTATTTTATTACCATTGCTATTCACAGGCATCAGCATATACTGTAAATGAGACAATTGCCAGTGCATACATAGAACTTCATTTTTTATATATACTGCAGGACAATAGTTCAACAGTATGTAGAACAAGAGGTGAAATGATCTCAGATTCAAGTTCCCGAAGAGGAGTAAAAAATTAAGTAAAAAATAAGTATAAAAAATATCTAAAAAAAGCTAAAAAAATAATTGCTTCCCTTTTCTCCTGTTAAAAATGAATAAAAAATGAATAAAAAACGTAATTGGTATAGCTGCATTTGTAACAGTCCATCAAAATATAAAATTAATTAACATGAAAAGAGGGAAAAAAATCGAAATGCCAGAATTACTTTTTTTGGGGGTCTCCACACCTCCTTAAAAATGCAATAAAAAGCGATCAATATATTTTATGTACTCCAAAATGGTGTCAATAAGAGAATCAACTCCCCACACAAAAAAAAACAAGCTCCATCAACAGAAAAATAAAAAAGTTACTGGGCTTGGAAAATGGTGACACAAACAATTTTTCTTTCACAAGCGTCCAAATTTTTCAATACTTAAAAGTATGAAAAAAAGAAAAAACAATTCAAGTTTGGTATCATCGTAAAAGTACAGACCTGGAGAATCATATTGTCTGGTTATTTTTACCATAATGAACACCAACAAGAAAAAAAACCCAAAAAGACAATGGCGAAATAAATTGCATTAATTTTCACCATTTCATTCCATGTAAATAATTTTTTCCCGTCTTTCAGTACATTTAATGCTACAAAAAAAGAAAAACAAGCCCTCATACATGTTATGTTGATGGAATAAAATAAAAAAGTGACGGCTCCTGGGTGAAGGTAAGTAAAAAGGAAAGTGCAAAAATTAAAAGTGTCCTCGGTCGGAAGAAGTTAAGGGCCCAAGAGCCATATGTGAAATGTAATTTTTGCAGCACGGATACATAAATTAGATCTTATTCTTTTGCTTTATTATACCTTTATAGTGTATTATGCTTCCTATATGGGCATTTCTTAGGGCCTTGTTATATGAGCGTATCTCAGCCGTCAGCCTTACATAATTGAGATCACGCCATCTTATAAATAAGGCATATTTCCTTTCATTGAGAAAATCAGCATGGTGACGGTTAGCTACCATTGTATGTATTCATTCCGCAGCCAATGTAGGCTGATGATATGATAAAACTGAATCACTCATCTGCAGGCGCCATCCCCTTGCTCCGCTATAATGAAGGTGCCCCCTACCGTCGCACTCCGAACACAAAGATCCATTCCCAAGGAATCCGATCGTCTTAACACTTTGATATGCGAACGTTGCCCCTCCGCTCCAGTCTCTTCACACCCGGAGAGCCGAGCAGCTCTGCAACCTTTTCGTAAATGGTTTTTGTGTCAGATAAGTGGAAGCTTCAAATATTCATAATCCCTAATCTTTTTTCTTTTTGAATGTAAAGTATTAATTTTAGTCTGCGCTTCAGGGCTTGTCACATCTGTCGTCCTTCTCTGAACACTGCCTGGGGCAGAGAGAACATGCCGTACATCTTTCTGAGATTGGCCACATTGTCCCTCTCTAGAATGATAATGATCGAGGAGACGCAGGAGCTTTTCTGTGCGTTCCCCCTGTATTGTAAAGGGGTTGTCCAATTTAGAATAATACCTATCTGGGAATTCGGAGTTAATAGAGAAAGAGTCTTCAACTCTTAGCTAGAGGGTAGAAGGTCACCAAGAGCATCTCTTGCTCCGGAGGACCTGTCTTGTTCTGGATGACATAGACCCTGTGTAATACTTCATTTCACCTGTGGCAGTGCTGTGGGGAAATTAAACACGTCCTGCCAGGTTTTGGCTAAGACTATAGCTGATTGCTGCGGAATATTTCAGGACCTGCTTAATATCAAGGGACCTTGCTAAAGCCCCCCAAATGTTGAGTATCCGGCATGTCCGAATTTGCACTGCCTTTCCTTTTGTTCTCAGAGATAAGCTGCGGCCAGAAATGTCTGGCAGTGGCTCTCTCATATAAACACAGAAGCGCTCGACAGACAAGCGTTCCTGTGTATGGAAGATATGGTTGAGATAGTTGTTGGCTGAACGATCAGTCAAACTATAATTCGGCCGATCGCCATGCAAGGGGGTGACCGGAACGGTCATGCGCCACTTCCCTCTTCTTCCCACTGTGTGCACATGATAAGGTATTTTGTGTTTATCTGATAAACATGTACATGACCTACTGATGGACATGTTAGTGATAGGGACAATGTAGTCATAAGTATAGATAGGATCTGGGTAGTGCAGAGGTGGGCACTTTAAGAGAAGAGACAGTTAAGCTAGGAAATAGTTAAGGAATTGGTTAGTGTGGGAGGAGCAGGACAGTGTGGACTGGGGGAAGTTCCTGTCTCAGGGGAGTGGTTGGAGGACCAGGGGAACAAGAGGAGACTGTCCGTGGAGCAGCAGAGTGCCATTGGCCTGTAAATCGGACAAAGGCTGTCCCATCACGTTCTGGACCTGCGGCCCAGAAGAGGTTGCAGTGAGACTTCCTCCAACAATGGCGCCGGATTCCCCTACATGAGGGATCTTTCCTTTAGGCTCCACCTGTCCGTGGTTGTAGCCACTTCTAGCAGTTCCTCCCAGTCATCCTCTGTCCCTGGGATCTTCATTAGCGGGCGGTACTTCTTCTCTCTTTGCCGTGCCCACTGTACTTGTCACAGGGGGCCACAGTCCCAGCACAGCTCGGTGTCCATACCTCGTTGTTTTTCGGGCCGTTTTGTGCCCAGGACGCCCACGATGGGCGGAGCTATCACCAGCCTCCGCGCCATTGTATGCCATCTTGGCTTTCACTAGAATCTCCATCACAATCTTTGACGCGCCCCCTGGGCCGTGGGGTACCCGGTGCCTGGCCGGTAGATGCTGGGGGTGATATCACGGTGGCTGGCTCGGTCCGTGGCCCAGGGCGGTCAATAAAAAGGGGGGATTATTATGGGGGATTTTGTAAAAGAGTTCGTGACGCCACCTGTGGAATGCGGCTAACGGGAGCCGCCGCTGCGGAGCAGTCCTCTGGAGCTGATGCTATGGCAGCAGGGATGATGTGGCTCTCCACAGGTAGAGCTAACTCCAGGGCAGTGTAGGGGTAGTTGGTGGATGCTGGTGAGAGACGGCAGGACGGTCCCGGAGGAAAGACAGACACTCACACGGGGGTAAGCTTCAGTACCTTTACTGGTGATGATGCTGGCACGGTCCAGGGTACTCCGGGCGAAGGGTGCACTTTTGGACTCTCCCCATTGAGCGGGTGTAGGGCCTCCTGATCCGTTGCTTCCTCTTGCTAAGCTTCTGACCTGCCTGGAGCTAGGCCTAGCTTGGTTATTGTCTCTCTCTTGCACCTGCTGGTAGGGCCTTCTCTTGGAGATCACTCTCCCTGGTCATTGGGGCCTCCGTGACTCCTAGCCCTGGTACTGTAGTCAGCTTTTGGTAAACCTGGGACCTGTAGTCCTCCAGGTGTCCGGTGGTCCCTACTGGGTATAAAGGGACCCCGTAGGCGCGGACCCGGTGTCCGGTATATATCTCGGGGTGAGCCTGGTATGCTCCTCTGCCCCCTCGCTACTTCTTCCTTCTCCTCTCACCTTCGGCCACACTCAGGGCCCTCACTAGGCTTCACTTCGTGCTGTAGGCCTTGGCTCGCCTAAGCACCGCAGCAGCGTGCTGCTCTTCGCTGCTCTCTGAGCATCAGCACGCTCTCTGCTCACAGACTGAACTCTGACTGAGCTCCAAACTAAACTGAGCTGCCTGGCTCCACCCTCCCTCGTATATCCCTATCAGGGCTCCCTCTGCTGGTCTGAGGTGGTAGGGTGGAGGTGTGTGAATGTGTGAGGGCCTCTTGTGGAGAAGTCCATCCATGCACCCTTCTGGGTTCTGTGGCACCAATGCGTAGCAGGGCGCCACATCTTCATCACAATCTTCATTACAATCTTCCCCACATCTATCTCACGATGCACGATTCAACCCTGCTCGCAAGCCAATTTTGTAAGGGACCTAGGGTGGCTGTGATGGCGAGGGAATGCTGTACTCCTTAACCCCGGCTCCCAAACAAAAACAAGAGTCCCAATCTTCTCATGTAGTGTTTGTGATGTGTGTCACTTACGCTCTGCTTGTAGTTCTGTTCCATCTGCAATCCATTTCCTTCAGGGACCGCCACTAGCACACTAAAGAACTTCTACTCCTTTTTCTAAAAAACAGCTTTACTTTCATCTTCAACGTAGCAGAACATACAGGGAAGGACAGTTGCATTGTCAGAGTTACAATTCTTTAGGCAGCACATGTTCTTAGTTTACTGTCCGTTTGTCCATCCGCCTCAAGCTATCCCTTTTCTTAGCTGGCCGCTTTGGCCCTTGAGATAGCTGATACACTGCAGCCTTGTGAGTCCCGCACATTGTTCTCGGGACTAATCCCTGTCCGTCTAATCCTCCGCTTCTTGGAGGTCTTGGAGGAAGCCTCACTGCAACCTCTTCTGGACTTCAGGTCCCGAACGTGATGGGAAAGCCTTTTTTCCGATTTACAGGCTGTCGGTACTCTGCTGCTCAACCAACAGTCTACTCTTGTCCCCCTGGTCCTGCAACCACTCCCTGTCTCTTCTCTTAAAGTGCCCACCTATGCACTACCCAGATCCTATCTATACTTATAACTACACTGTCCCTGTAACTAACATATCCGTCAGTAGGACATGTACATGTTTATCAGATAAACACAAAATACCTTATCATGTGCACACAGCGGGAAGAAGAGGGAAGAGGCGCATGACCGTTCCGGTCACCTCCTTACAGCCATCTAAAGTGCATGGAAGTGACGCGCCCCTGGGCCTGTGCTGAGTAGCGTTGCGCACGCGGGAGCCTACCCGGAGCCGGATCTGATAGGGGTAGTAGTCTCGTGGCGGTGACCCGGTCCGTGCCCAGGGAGTCAAGCTGAGTGGCAGTATATTAGCAGTAGATGTAGGACGACTACGCCACCCGTTGAATGCAGCTATGGAGCTGCCGCTGCAGGGCAGACCGCTGAGGCCGGTGGAAGGATGGTGCAGCGTGGATGGTATAACCCCCAACGGGAGGGGTATGGCCTCAGGGCAGCCGACGTGGATGATGGGGGTAGCAGGAACCACTCAGAGACGATGCGGTGTAGTTCAAGGTCTTTACTGGTGACAAAGATAGACCCTCCCGGAGTACTGGCTAGCGGTCGGGGCCTGGTCAGTCCTTGAGCAGATGGGATCCCCCTTGGCCAGGCGGAGTTGTAGGCCTCCCCAACTAATTGTACTCTTCTGGCTTCCTTGCTAGAGGCGGGTAAAGGTAGCCCACGTCCCTGAGTGTACCGTGTGGTGCTCACCCGTATGGCCGGTGACTCGGGGCCTTCTAATGGCTTCCGCTCCACGATGGCGGTGCTGGTCCCACGCGTGTGACCGTGCCTTCGGGTTTCTTGGCCAGAGGACCTGAAATCCCCTGCCGGGCGGTTTCTGCTGCTGGGTCTGGGTTAATCCCCACAGCCTCGGACTCCGGGTCCGGTGGTAACTCTTCAATCAGGGCGAGCTCTACAGCTGCCAGCCCCTGATTCCTTTTTAGCACGACTTCCCCAGAGCTCCTGATCTCTCTTTCCTATAGCTGCTCCTCTTCTTCTCTCTACTCTTCTCACTAACCCTGCCTCAGCCCCAGCTTTATATAGGGGAAGTTCTTCCCCTCCCAGGACTGGGCAGGAGGTGTGGCATGCATAGGATTCCTGACCAAGAGACCTCCCACCTGCTCTCAGACATAACATTGCTATTACTGTGGAGACCAGACCCCTGGGGTGCCACAGAAGTCTAAAGGCCATGTTCAGTACCTCCCGGAAAAGCTGAGTTGCTAAATTTCAGAAATTTCATCGAAACCTCCCTAGACCTCCCCAAAAACAGCAAGTTTTCTGTGTGTCTCTGAGATGCTCCATCAGAGTAGACACAACCAACCACGATGTCTACTCACACAATCAGGCAAGGGAAATAGAGTATGGTGGGCAAAAAAGGGGCATGGTTATAGATAAAATTTTTCTGCCACACTCAAAAATTTCCCAGGGGGCATCAGTAAAATCTGCCAAGTATGATATAAGGATGAAATTCGCAAAACATTTGCATCACAATCTGCAGCAAAATCCACATGTAAGACTTGAGGATTCTTCTGCAGAAACGACTTGATTTTCCATTGATTTGTAATAGTGATTGAGTAAAGTGAAAAAACCATATAAGGTTGATATATGTCAGTGACAGTATATAACAGATACTGTATATAGAGTATACAGTGGGGAAAAAAAGTGTTTGATACACTGCCGATTTTGCAAATTTCCCACCTACAAAAAATGGAGAGGTCTGTAATTTTTATCATAGGTACACTTCCCCTGTGAGAGACAGGTTCTTAAAAAAAATCCAGAAAATCACATTGTATGATTTTTACATAATTAATTAGCATTTTATGGCATGAAATAAGTATTTGATACAATGGAAAAAAAGAACTTAATATTTGGTATAGAAACCTGTGTTTGCAATTACAGAGGTCAGACGTTTCCTGTAGTTCTTGACCAAGTTTGAACACACACTGAAGCAGGGATTTTGGCCCATTCCTCTATACAAATATTCTCCAGATCTTTCAGGTTTCGGGGCTGTCACTGGGCATAGAGTTTCAGCTCCCTCCAAAGATTTTCTATTGGTTCAGGTTTGGAGACTGGCTAGGCCACTCCAGGACCTTGAAATGCTTCTTACATAGCCACTCCTTAGTTGCCCTGGCTGTGGGTTTCGGGTCATTGTCATGCTGGAAGACCCAGCCACAACCCACCTTCAATGCTCTTACTGAGGAAAGGGGGTTGTTGTCCAAAATCTCGCGATACATGACTCCATCCATCCTTCCTTCACTACGGTGCAGTCGTCCTGTCCACTTTGCTGAAAGCACCCCCAAAGTATGATCTTTCCCCCACCATGCTTCATGGTTGGGACGATGTTTTTGGGGTTTTACTCATCCTTCTCCTTCCTCCAAACAGGGCGAGTGGAGTTGATACCAGAAAGTTCTATTTTGGTCTCATCTGACCACATGATCTTCTCCAATGCCTCCTCTGGTCATTGGCAAACTTCAAACGGGCCTAAACATGTGCTGGTGTGAGCAGGGGGACCTTGCGTGCCCTGCAGGATTTTAATCTATGACGGCGTAGTGTGTTACTAACAGTAATGTTTGAGACTGTGGTCCCAGCTCTCTTCAGGTCATTGACCAGGTCCTCGCGTGCAGTTCTGGGCTGATTCCTGACCTTTCTCAGAATCATCCTTACCCCACGAGGCAAAGTGTTGCCTGGAGCCCCATACTGAGGAAGATTGACAGTCATCTTGTGTTTCTTCCATTTTCTAATAATTGGGCCAATAGTTGTTACTTTCTCACCAAGCTGCTTGCCTATTGTCCTGTAGCCCATCCCAGCCTTGTGCAGGTCTACAATTTTGTCCCTGGTTTCCTTAGACAGCTCTTTGGTCTTGGTCATGGTGGAGAGGTTGGAGTGTGATTGATTGTGTGGAAAGGAGTCATTTTAATAAGGTAACAAGTTCAAACAGGTGCAATTAATACAGGTAATGAGTGCAGAGTAGGAGGGTTTCTTAAAAAACTAACAGGTATATGAGAGCCAGAATTCTTGCTATTTGGTAGGTGATTAAATACTTATTGTAAAAATCATACAATGTGATTTTCTGGATGTTTTTAAGATTCTGTCTCTCACAGGTGAAGTGTACCTATGATAAAAATTACAGATCTCTCCATTCTTTGTAGGTGGGAAAACTTGCAAAATCGGCAGTGTATCAAATACTTATTTTCTCCCATGTATATAGCCCGCTGTTCATACCTATACAGATACTTTTTGAGCTATCAGTGGTTATCTCTCCCTCTCCTAATATCATACTACCATATAATACCTATTTAGCAGATGGTAGAAGATAAGTGGCTGCAGAATTTGGGGAAAATTCTAACCTATTCAAACCCTGTGGGATGCAGGCAGTTGGTTGGATCACTGGCTCTGAAATACCACCCAGTTCCTACTTGATGATGCTTTTTGACCAGATCTTTTTTACGTATATTGACTAACTATTGGCTGTAGCGGGGTATTGCAGATCAACCCCTGTTCATTTGAATCAAAGTGGATATACAACTATACGGTTGACAAAGCTGTGCTGTTCCTCTTTATGACTGAGCACATCCAGCCACCAGTGGAAACAGTTAATTGCCGGGGGGGTGTTAAGTGTCACACCCCCACCAATCTGAAAAAATATGATGCCCCAACAGTGCTCCCCAAAATTATGATGCCACTACAATGTCTCCCCACACATTGCCCCATCATTCTATCATTACCCCTCAAATGTAATAATGCCCATACAGTGCATTCCCCTTCAAAGTATGATGCCCCCACAATGCCCTTATGTAGTATGATGTCCCGACAGTGCCACTCATCCATTATCATGTCCTCAGTGTTTCTCATACATTTTGATAGCTCCATAGTGCCATCTCACATATTATGATGCCCCCAAGGTGCCTCTCACACATTATAATGCCCCAACAGTGCCTCCTACTGTGTCACCTGATATAACATAATGCCTCCACAGTGCCCTTCATACGTATATTATGAAATCTCAACAATGCCACTCATACATTATGATGCCCACATTGTGCCCATCATACATTATAATTCAGTCACTCTCCCCCACCCTATCGAGAATGAGATAAAAAAATACTCACTTAGCCCCATTACTAAGTTGAGCAGAGCAAACCCGTTCCAGTCCATGCTATGTAAGGTTCAGTGCAGTAGGCGTCTTTTACTGATGTCATCAAGCCTTCTGCACTGGGCCTCAGATGGTGCAGAGAGTACACACAGAATTATTGGGATGGTGGATCAGGCAGCTGACAGCTCACTGCTCCACCATTGTGTTCAACCATATCTGTGTTTTCTAGGTAGAACTGGGTCATACCCCTGACTTCTTATTTCTGGGAGTATGGGCAGCCTCCCAAATTCAAAAATGTCCTGCTGGATCTGGGACGGTTGGGAGGTATGTCACCCAGTTTGACAGAACATTCAACCTATCTTGTACATATCAATTCTCCTGAAACCTCTAGGAATTTTCTGAAAAAAAGACAACATTTTGGGTTGTTGAAGGAGAGTAGGAACAGATGGTTAAAAAAGTTTTGTGTATAAGAAAAAATATATTTGATAGCTTGCTTTGCATGCTGCTGAAGAGGGGTACAGGGTCGGCTTGCTGTGGGCCAGAACTGAGTTCTCTTTGCCCTGAAACCCCTCTTCTAAACAGGAATTTGAATGGAGTGTACTGTGTGGTAGAGTTCGTTCTTTACTCACTGTTACTTCGGGAGTCATCGTTACCTTCCCGCCTAGACCTTGGGTCCGGGATAACAGGTTCGGCTTTACTGTGCAATTCATTTACACATGGCTGCAGCATACAGATTAAAACAGAGTCTCTTTTTAGTGATGTTCCCTTGGTCCTGTTTCCTAATAGTCCTTGTCCCCGTCCTTTCCTGAGACCCGCCATCTTCCTCTCCCTCTGTGACCCGGCCGACATCTTCCTCATCAGGGAGACAGAGGTCTGCTTCTCAGTACCTCTTTCAGACCTTAGGCCCAAGACTGTCCATGCGTCCAGATGGAGCTTTAGATGTGTCCTCATTCTATTAGTAAACTTGCACTGGCCGAACACTTCTGATGTGCCCTCTGGGCCATGGGGTACTTGGTGGCCGGGCCGTTCGATGCTGGGGGATGTCATGGTGGCAGTAACCCGGTCCATGACCCAGGGCGGTCAATTAAAGGGGAAAAGGGAAAAGGGGAATAAAGCTTTTATATTTAACTAGATGGTGGCCCGATTCTAATGCATTGGGTATTCTACAATATGTATGCGGCCGACAGGGCGCAATCAGCAGAGCGGTGTTTAAATTTGGCGCCAAAATCGATGATTGGTCGAGGCCGGCAACCGTGACCAATCACCAAAGCGGTGTTAAAATTTGGCGCCAATATCGCTGATTGGTCACGGCCGGTGGTTGCGACTAATCAGCAGAGCGTTGTTAAAATTTGGCGCCAATATTGCTGATTGGTCGCGGCCGGCGACCGCGACTAATCAGCAGAGCGGTGTTTAAATTTGGCGCCAATACTGCTGATTGGTCTCGGCCGCCAACCGCAACCAATCAGCAGAGCGGGGTTTAAATTTGGCGCCAATACTGCTGATTGGTCGCGGCCGGCAACCGCGACCAATTAGCAGAGCGTTGTTTAAATTTGGCGCCAAAATCGCTGATTGGTTGCGCACGGCGGTCGCAACCAATCAGCAGAGCGGGGTTTAAATTTGCCGCCCATATCGCTGATTGTTCGCCGGGGAGCGGCGCTGCCTGTGCGGGTACTTCCGCTGCGAGCAGCTGGGAGATGAGCGGCTGCTCGCAGCAGAAGCATCCCGACCGGCGGCGTCGCTCCTCGGTCCTCCGTTCACACTTGCCGTCGGGAGATCAGAGCGTTGTTTAAATTTGGCGCCAATCCCGCTGATTAGTCGCGGTCGACTGGCGGCCGCAACCAATCAGCAGAGCGTTGTTTAAATTTTGCGCCAATCTCGCTGATTGGTCGCGATTGGCGTCCGCGATCAATCAGCAGAGCGTTGTTTAAATTTTGCGCCAATCTCGCTGATTGGTCGCGATTGGCGTCCGCGATCAATCAGCAGAGCGTTGTTTAAATTTTGCGCCAATCTCGCTGATTGGTCGCGGCTGGCGTCCGCGATCAATCAGCAGAGCGTTGTTTAAATTTGGCGGCAATCTCGCTGAATGGTTGCGGCTGGAGTCCGCGACCAATCAGCAGAGCGTTGTTTAAATTTGGCGCCAATCTCGCTGATTGGTCCCGGCTGCCATCGGCGACCAATCAGCAGAGCGCTGCTTAAATTTTGCGCCAATCTCGCTGATTGGTCGCGGCTGGCGTCCGCGATCAATCAGCAGAGCGTTGTTTAAATTTGGCGGCAATCTCGCTGAATGGTCGCGGCTGGAGTCCGCGACCAATCAGCAGAGCGTTGTTTAAATTTGGCGCCAATCTCGCTGATTGGTCGCGGGCAGCGGCCGCAGCCAATCAGCAGAGCGGTGTTTAACTTTAGCGCCTAGATCACTGATTGGTCGCGGGCGGAGAGCGCGACCAATCAGCAAATCATATTGGTGAGGACCGGGGAGCGGAATCGTATTGGTGAGGACCAGGGAGCGCCGCTGCCTGTGCAGCTACTTCCGCTGCGAGAAGCCGGGACATGAGCGACTGCTCGCAGCAGAAGTATCCTGACCCGCAGCGGCGCTCCCCGGTCCTCCCTTCCGCATGGATGTCAGCGCCGCTGCCTGTGCGGCTACTTCCGCTGCGAGCAGCTGGGAGATGAGCGGCCGCTCGCAGCAGAAGTATCCCGACCCGCAGCGCCGCTCCCTGGTCCTCCCTTCCGCATGCAGGTCAGCGGCGGCGGCGGTCGGGGTCCTTCTGCTGCTAACGGCCGGGAGATGAGCGCCTCGCGCTGGTCATCTCCCGGCTGCATCTCCGTCCCGCATAACGGCCGCCATCTTTTTTCAGAAATCCCGCGGCGCTGATTGGCCGCTGCCGGACCAATGAGCGACGCGGGATTTCCAGGACAGACAGACAGACAGACAGACGGGATAAGACGATTATATATATAGATGTTCGTGACACCACCTGTGGTATGCGGCTATATGTGGCCGCCGCTGTGGTGCAGATCCTCTGGAGCTGATGGAGACGCAGCAGAGTTGGTTCAGCTCTCCACAGGCAGAGCTTAGCTCCAGGGCAGGATATAGTGATACTACAGGGTAGATGTTGTTGGTGCGGTGTAGTGCAGGTGATGGCGCAGATAATGACCAGTCCACAGCTTAATGGCAGTTTCCTCTTATCTTTACTTGCAGTTGTTAAGCAGACCAGGACACGGGTACTAGCTGGTAGTAGAGGTCCGGGCGGCCTGGAAGCAAGTTGGGAATCCACCTCGCCAGGTGAAGTCGTAGGCCTTCCCTCTGTGCTAATCTCTTTGGCCCTGCTGCTTGTAGCTATGCTGCGGCCCTCATCCCTGAGTAAAACGTCTGTTCCTCACCCATATGGCAGGCAGCTTGGGCTTTCCTGGAATGTCGCTTCCACATGGCGGTGCTGGGCCCTATGGTGCTGCTGTGTCGCCGGGCGTCTGATGGGGCCAGGAGACCTGCCCTCCGGTTTCTGCTGCTGGGCCTTCAGAGCCCCACAACCTCGGACTCGGGTGTCCGGCTCTTCTGCGCTCCTCTCTAGGGTGAGCTGGCTTACAGCTCCACTCCCCAGGTCCTTCCTCATCGCTGTCCTGTCTTCAACTCCTCTCAACTCGCTCTAACTAACCCCGCCTCCAGATCCCAGTTTGAAGGGGAGGAGCTCCCCTTGCTGGTCTGGAGCCAGGAAAGTGTTGTATGCTAGTAAACCTGATTAGGGGACCCCTCCTTGCTTCCAGACATGGCATCACCCCCTGTGAGGGAGGCAATGCCACTGAGGCAACCGGACCCCTCGGGTGCCACACTTCCCTCTCTGCTGCATCTGCTTTGTGGAACATGTTTTCCTGTATGTTCAGCCTTCCTTCTCCCCACTCCACTCTCCTTCACTGGGCTTGAACTGTATGAGTCATGGACTCTAGTGTAGACTGCCTAACTCAGAAAAGGCTTTTCGATAAAAACTCTTCTAACCCCTCCCAAACTGTGGGCTAATCCCAACTATTCCCTGACTGCTGTATGGTTCCCCTAGTGGACAGACCTCATTCCCAAGGACGGCCTTAAGGCAAAGCCTAAAGGAGAACTAGAGGGGAACCGGAATACAACACCGGCCATAGGGATAAAACATAACATTCTTTTCTCACACAAATCACTAAAACACCACATATCAACTCTCTGTCCACCCTCCTTCACTGCATTCAGGAACCTCACAGAAGGTTACTTCTTAAAGCTATCAATTGTGGCTTCATCAACCTGCACAGGATACCATGCTCCACGGCCAGCTGCCCTCGTCCTCGCTATATTGGAGCTGGCGAAGTATTAGCTCACTGTCAGCTCCTGTGACAACCAGCCTAGGGAATCATCAATATTCTCTATGTCCAAGCTAGTGCTAGTAGTTTCTAGCTCTTCACAACCCTCCCAGATGGTGTACGTCTTACTTTCCAACAGACCGGCTGAAGCACCAATATGCTCCCAGACCATATGCATTCTCTCTTATTAGCAACAAACCTTTGCTTTATCTATTCCCAATGACATGGTGCCACACCAGGTTCTTCCTGGGCATAGTCTTCTATCTGTACCTCCCCCTATAGCTGATACCTAAGAGGACCATCAATGCTGCAGCCAACTATAGCATCCTTACCTGGCACCGCTGCAGGGAATCACAACCTGTCGTTTGGGCAACATTTCCAGAAAGTGCCACTAGATGGCTCTGAGTTGTATTAATGCAACACTACCGTTATACAGTGCAATCCTTTACAGTAAATGATCACGAGGCGATGCTAATTAGATAGCATCAGGCATCAAGTGCCACTTATATCCATACAATATGTATATGTCTTTTTGATCAGGCTAGGCTCTCAGTGATATGAATGCATTAATTCTCCGCACAATCCTGCTGAATATATATACAGAAGCAGGTGTTAGTTAGTTTTTAGAGCATATTATATATATTATATGCAAAAAAAGGAGCATGGACCGCACCTCCAAAAAATCATATATTTGGCCTGGAGTCATGGGGACTCAGTCTTGCAGCATGCGTGCTGTGAGGCACCGGGCCGCCCGCCCTGCTGGTGCATTGTCGCTGCGGTGGTTAGCGCACGTCTCCGCTCCCGTTCAGGCAGGAAATGTTAGGACCCACTACGAGGTTTCCCGTGACGTGGCAGTGGGCTTCATATAGTCTGATCAGAATGTTAAACTAAGAATCTCATGTTCAGTTAGATATATTTTTGCTGAGAGGCATTAGATCAAATGTTTGATTTTTTGGAGGTGCTGTCCATGCTCCTTTTTTTTGCATTATATATTTTATACATATATTGTGAGATAGATAGATATAATAGTAACAGTGAGGTTGAGCATAGGACGATGTCATAACACAGCCAATACTGTATATAATTATAAGCGCTACATCTATTATGTGTTTGAAAATGCCTATTCTGTATGGTGCTCACTGCAAATCCTTGTGTTTCTGTATTTTCCTTTATTATTTACCACCCTTACCTCCTTACACTTCTTATCTATATATTTCTAGCTACACCCGTCAACACTGCAACATCAAGGAGGAAATTATGCAAATGATGACTAATTTCCGGCTGTGATTGCGTCCAAGACAATCCCAAGACTGATCGATGAAGAGGATAGACCTCCATTCCAGCCTCCAGTCTCCATCTGGAGACCATGTGGACGGCGCCATGAAGAGGTGAACGTCACGTTGTCTTCATTCTAGAGAATACCTCCCAACTTTGAAAAATAAGAAAGTGGGACACACGCTATGTGTACTTTGGCAAGTTCTCAACACATTGTTTATCTTTTTCATTTATTTCACACACTATGCTGCCATTAGGTAGTAAAAGACCTTTGGGGGGCATTTTAATATATCAATACATTATTTTTATTATTGATTTTCCCTGTATCTGATACTGGTATATTAGCCTCATATAAAGAGGAAATGTAAGCTTCTAGGACCCAGCAGTTCCTGCTTTTTCCCTAAACCCAGCAATCACATGACTGCTGGGTCCAGAGGAGGAAGAACTGTCAGTGTTTCCTAATCTGTATACACAAGCACTGGTTCAACTTGTGTATACAGCAATCAAGAAGATAAAACATGATAACAAATCATGTTTTCCTTCTCTGTTGGCAGTCCGGCTGTTTCTGACAGCAGGGTCTCTACCCCCACAGCTGCACAATCTCATACAAGCTGTTTACTCTGCATTGACATTTTAGAACATCAGTGCAGAGTAAAATGTGGACCCTCTGTATGGTTATAGTCAATCGGCTGTCCAAAAATAGTTAAAATGGTATTCTACTCTTCATAAATGTTCATCTATCCACTGGATAGGTAATAATTATTAGATTGGTGTGGTTCCCAAAGCTAGGACCCATATAAACTGCTAGAACAGGGGATTGTGTCTACCATTCTCCACTAGCTCCCCCCTCGCCAAAAGACTCCAGGAGGAGTTCAAAATAACCATGTATGCTCAGCTATCTTCTATAACAGCAGAGCTATCCACTCCATTCAACTTGTCCTGTTCATATTAAGCATCCACAGCTAGGGTATGGAATGGGGGTTAGCAATCGGTGCTGGTCCTATTAATGCATAATTGATAACTTATATACATCAGAATACCCTTTCAAGCCTCTGCAAAGATTTGTACACTATATTTAAATAGTTTGTGCATAACATTACCTTATTTTTTTACTTCTCTCCCAAACATTATGCTTCAGTGCTGTTTAAATGCCCAGTTCATGCTCCTTTAGAAGCTGCTTTCAACTGCTGCTCATCAAAGATCTTTACACCATATTCAAACAGTTTGTGTACTTTATTATCTTATTTTACTTCCTTCTCTTCCAAACATTATGCAGTAGTGTTATTTCAATGCCCAGTTCATGTCCCTTCATGCCCCAGTTCATGCTTTCAACTGCTGCTCATCAAAGATCTGTACACTATATTCAAACAATCTGTGTACTTCATTACCTTATTTTGCTTCCTTCTCTCTCATACATTATGCTGTAGTGCTGTTTCAATTTCCAGCTTATGCTCCTTTAGAACTGCTTTCAATTGCTGCTCAGCAAAGGTTCGTACAGTATAGTCAAACAGTCTATGTACTTAATAACCTTATTTTGCTTCCTCCTCTCCCAAACATTATGTTGCAATGCTGTTTCAATGCCCAGTTTATGCTCCTATAGAAGCAGCTTTCAAATGCTGCTCATCAAAGATCGGTATTCGGTACACTATATTCAAATAGACTGTGCACTTCATTACCTTATTTTGCTTCCTTCTTTCCCAAACATTATGCTGTAGTGTTGTTTCAATTACCAGCTCATTCACCTTTAGAAGCTGCTTTCTATTGCTGCTCAACCACGGTTCATACACTATAGACAGTGTACAGGAATTCTCCTGACTAAGCAGAGTGATTGGGAGCAGAGAGGTTCAGATAGGGAAATTCTTGCACAATTTTTTTTTTCAATATAGTGGATCAATCTTTCCTGAGCAGCATTTGAAAGCAACTTCTCAAGAAGAATGAATTTGGAATTGAAACAACACTGCAGAATGGTGTTTTGGGGAGAAGTAAGCAAAATAAGGTAATGAAGTACACAGATTATTTGAATATAATAAAGGCAATGAAGTTTATTACGTAACTTTGCACTACTTTGAGGATTATTAAAAAAAGGCAAAATTGCACAATTGCTTTTAATGGACATTTACAGGTCACATGACAGGTCTTGTACTCAGGGGCGTAGCTTCCCAAAAGAAGAGGGTCATCAACATTTTCTGCAAAATTTGAATATTCTACTTTCGGGTTTTGCCATGAATGTTTTCCAAATTTGATCACAGACTTTACCTCAAGGGTGGGGAATCTTTTTTTCTGTCAAGAGCCATTTGGATATTTATACCATCCTTTGGGGGCCGTACGCGCACTAACTCTGCCCACAAAGTACGACCTGAAGCTGGCACGTAATATTTAATTGCACGCTCCTCAGGGTTCAATAGTGAACAGTGCGTGTGCGTGGTCACAGAGCAAGAAGAGGTTAATGGGCCGGCGGCCGGCAAAATACAGCTGCCAGCCCATGCACTGGATCTCCAGGAATCTGCTTGGGGGCTGGATAAAAGGTCATCGAGGACCCGGGCCTGAGGTTCCCCACCCCTGCTTTACTGGTTTCATCTGTGGAATATTCAAAAATTCTGCGGCCCATGGAGCATGCACAATATGCCATTTACTCTTGCCACAACCCTGTATTGGGAACCACAAAATTAAATATAATTATTTTTCCAAAATTAAAGAAGATGACAACTCATTATTTTTTGTCATTTTTTTCCCACTTTATCGTTAAGAAAAGGAAGAAAACAAAAATCAAATTATGACAGCAGCGGGCACAATAAAGTTTATTCTTCCAGTAACATGATAGTTACTCTATATATATATCTAGATCTATATTGACATACTGCTGGTCTATTGCTTCGGGCCTTGAATGCCTTTAATATCCAATTAGAGCCGGGTAAACAGAGGCCTAAAATGATCTACACAAGAGTACGCGCTGAATGGGAGAGCGACAGTTCATTTGCTCAAAATCAATTCCTCCTCTTTCCCCTCCCGTATCCCCACCAACAATGATTTGTCTCTAATTACATGAAATGGAGCAGTCCTCGCTGGTCGTTTCTACTGACAGATCTTCCTCCCTGCCAATCAGCTTGAGCAGCACAGTACATCAAAGTGACGTTCTATTCATACTGCTCGGCTCTCTTCACATTACCTCTGAGCCTTGACCAGCTTGATTTCCCCTAAGACTTCCACGAGTTTCACAGCACTCTATCAGCGGAACTGTTGGACTCAGCTTAACAAGACGCCGGTGCCTGGTGCAGGCCAAGCTCAGGTTAAGTTCCTGCAAATAAGAAAAATCTCTCCCTGCTGTTTCTTAGCACTACATTTCACGACTTGTTATAACAGCTATAGAATATCATATTGGCATAGTTCGGGCATGGTGTATTTCGTACCATGGATTTTTCATGATATTGTTTATGTTGCAACATATCCCGCAGCGCTCTACAGAGATCATACACAAGGGACTTACAATCGAATTTTTCTATCAAACACACACTAGGGGGGGGGATTTCATCAGAAGTCCCCTATCTCTTAAGGCCGTAATAATTGGAAGAGCGCTATCCATCAGATAGCACTCGTCCCCATATTATTCAATGAGGCAGTGCGCAAGTCCAATTTTATCCTTGGATCGAGTCTGTCCAAGGAAAAAAATCGAAGTGTGCCCAAGTTGGATCTGATTATCGGATTGCACTCAGCCATGCAAGGTGAATCCGAGGAAAAAATTGAACTGCACTCAGATGACATTTGAGTACACTCCAATTTTCATGGAGAAGATGTAGAAATATTTTTTTCCATCTTCTCCTCATCTGCAAAAATCGAATCACACTCTGATCAAATTATGATTAACGTAATCAGCCTGATTCTCTCTGATGAAAGAAAATACACTAGTGCTGGGTCGGACTGGGACACCGGAGAATTCTCTGGTGGGTCTGGGTCCTCGGCGGGCCCCTGAGCAAGACGCACAGGGGGCCCACTGGTTAACATGCCCCCTGACCTATTAGTGGCCGGTGGCTGACGCAGTGTCGGACATACCGCCTGAGCTGCTGCAACAGGGCCGGAGGTGCAGGGGGGCCCTTGTAGGCTGGCTAATAATGAGGGCAAACTGCCCTGCTTCTCGGACCCCAGGCTCCAGGGGGCCCATGGCCAGATTGCCCTCATCATGTGCGGTAGGCAGGGAGCGATCCCTCCAGGAAAATGCTCAATGCGTCTGTAAAAGCAGGCAGCACACCAACACTGCCCACGGATACAGGAATGTAGCCTTATTATGTATAGCACAGTCCCTTCTTATATAGTGTACTCACTTATTGTGTATAGCACAGTCCCTTAGTATATAGTGTACTCACTTATTATGTATAGCACAGTCCCTTAGTATATAGTGTACATACTTATTATGTATAGCACCATCCTTAGTTACATAGTTTCATCTCTTATTATGTATAACACCCTCCTTTATTACGCACCATCCTCTCTAGTTATATATGGTGCCGTCTCTTATTATATAGCTTCCTCTGCTGTCATGTACAGTGCTGTCCCTTACATAGCGTATTCTTGTTATTTTTGTCAGCCACAGCGCCCTCTTTTACTGCAAAGTTGTCTCTTGTTAGATATAAAATGACGGCTTATGGAGGAGCTGGTGAGGCAGCATCTGACCAAAAGACCAGTTTATCACCTCCTTCATCAGAAAAGAAGCTTTCCCAGGCTCCATCAGCCATCATTGCATTATAAATCTAACAAGAGAGGACGCTATGTAATAAAAAACAGGGCTCTATATAATCCGATCTGTAAGGGACGATGCTGTACATAACAAGAGGGGGCACTGTGTAATAAGTGGCGGCAATATACATAATAAAGGAGGCCATGTAAGAGGTATATATGTGTAGGGTGGGCCCCTAGGGTCAATTCATCATGTGGGCCACCAGACACTCCAGTCTGACACTGCGCAAGTGTGCACCTAGCCTTATAGTGATGGGTCGTTTGAGACTGATCCGGTACAAAGAGTCGGCTCCTTTCTGTGAACCACCCCAGTGGGAGCCACTTACAGTTTATGGGCGCAGTCAGACGGACGTATAACATGGCCAACCTTAGCAATGCACGGACTGGCCGGCAACTCTCCTGACTTGAGTGTGACAGTGTCATGTATTTCTAGGCAGCTGTCACGCTCGGGACAGGAGAGGTGCCGGCCAGTCCGTGCACTGCGATGCAATCATTGTCCGTGTTATACGATCGTCTGACCGTGCCCTATGAATGGGTAGAATGCTGAATGAGACCAAAAACTGCATCTGGTTGTAGTGATTTTTTCCTATAATTATGTGTTCACCCACTTGTAAATACATATGTACTAGGAACCCCTTTGGGATCCAAAAAAGAGCCAGTTCTTTTCAGGGATTCTGATCACAAAAAAGAGCCAGACTGCTTGTTATAGTCTCACCTTGTGAGGTGAGCCTCTAAGCCCATGTTCAGATGGGTACATGGTGTTGATGCAGTATGCAGGTATGGCACGCGGGAAACAAGGACTAGAAGCACTGAATGCTGCAGGCAGACAGGACACAGGAAAACGAAGAGTCGTAATACCAAGACACAAGTGTGTGTCTTGGTGGGCCTTATATAGGCTAAGACAGATAATCATATGGGAGCAGGCCGGGCATCTTGCAAAACTCAGCATGGAGCAAAGAGGAGAACAGGTGTTAAAGCCCTTCCGAGCCAGGGCAGATGTGTAACAGTGCTAATCACTAAGTAAAAAGTATAGGAACCTATGTATGTGTTAGATACAGGTGTAGAGTCAGTTGTCACACAGTACCTTGGGACTGTGGGCGCTAACCAGGTCCCTAGAACAAGGGTCGCCCTCTAGTCTATCACTGTCCCCCAGATTACTCGTGAAGGTGAAGACACTGGGTTCTCATGCCTTGCTATGCTGCTATCAACTCTTATCTGTCCCCTTGCTGACCCAGGTAGGTGGGAAGTCAAAGTGTACAGGAATACACGAACCAGACAAACAAGGGAAAATGGACAGGGATTAATGAAAATAACAATCATACAAAACACACTCACCAAACAACAGAGTGGGAACAGGGGAGTAAAAGGAAGGAGAAACCAAATAGGAGAGGATAAGGATATGCACACAAACAAAACTCCAAGCAACAATCTCCTGAACAAATCTCCAAACGCCAACTCCAACCATGAACTACACCTCCAACTCCAAACCAGAGAAGGAGTTTGTGAAACCAGACACTGCGATCTTCTTGCCCCTCTTTGATCTTCTTGCCCCTCTCTGTTATGGTATCCCTATGACAACAGGTCTGTCACCCACTGGCGGTCAGAGGGCACTGTTTCCATGAAAATACACTAACACAACACTGAAGCTTCTTAAAAGGAATCTGTCAGCAGTTTTTTTCTATGAAATCTGAGATCAACATGATGTAGGGGCAGAGAACCTGCTTCCAGTGATGTGGCACTTACTGGGCTGCTTGGTGTAGCTTTGATAGAATCCCTGTTTTCTTTACTATAGATTTAGCAGTGCTATAAATGCTGAGCCCTGTATAACCTCGCCCACACCAATGATTGGCAGATTCCTGTGTATACTGTACATTGTCACCAATCAGTGATGGGTGCGGGGTTACACAGATTAGTTCAACTAGCTGGCATGTGACACCTAGTACTGCTGTAAGAGAGGGATTTAGCCGGCATCACTTTCCTCCTCCCAAAACACGAAGCTGCACTACCCCTGAGTATGATTATGCTTGGTGGGGACTTGTTGCTTACCCCTTACCAGGCCACAAGTGTTAGGATGTAATGGGGACCTTGAGTTCACGCAATGAATCAGGGAGCCAAACAATCATTTTAAAAAGTTAAAAACAGCTTTACTGAAATTCTTGATAACATTCTCCAACATCTGATAAATGGCATGCATTTCTTTAGCCACTTCTTCCACATAAGGCAGAAGCTCATAACTTAGTTCTTAGTAAACGGTATAATGATAGTGTAACAGAGTATTTCTTCGCCCACTCAATATCCCTCACTACGGTGCAGTACCCCATGTTCCTTCCTGGTCAGATAAAGATTCAACTTAGTCCTCCAAGACCGGTTTGACACGTGATTGGTAGCTGTAACATACCTGGTGGCGTCCTTGCATAGTGGTCCATCTCCCACTGAGCAAGAGCGCGCACTTGATCTCCAGTCCAGACTGCCACTTTGGCTTCTTTCCATGTTGTTTGCTTTGCTTTGCTCTTGCTGTTTAGGGCGACGCCCGCCGAATTTCCTGATTCTTGTAGCTGCTGCAGACACACCCCTAATGTGTCCTCAGCCTATTGCTGTCTGTCACCTGGTATTTAACCCAGCTTCTCCCTGGAATCCATGCCTGAGCATTGTGTTCTGTCAGTTGGCTTCTGGTTGCTGACATGCCAGGTCCTGTCTATGTTTGCTGCCTTACGGTATCAGTTCCCGTGTCTGAACTGTGTCCTGTCAGTGCACTCTAGCCAGCTGTCTCTCTGCCTTCCTGGAGGCTGTGTTTCCAGGCCTGTCTGAACATGCTCCTAGCCTGTTCGTCTCGCCCTCTTGGGCCGCATACCTAGACTCGCTCCTGTATTTGTTTCAGTACAGTTCCTGTCTGAACTGTCTCCTAGTTTCTTACCTGTTTTGTCTTTATGTCCGTTTGTTCCCTTTTTCTGCAGTGTCTGAACCAGCACTTGGCTTTACCTAGGCTCGTTCCTGCATTTTGTTACAGTAACTGTTCTTGTCTGAACTGTCTCCTAGTTTCTTACCTGTTTTGTTTTTATGTCCGTTTGTTCCCTTTTTCTGCAGTGTCTGAACCAGCACTTGGCTTTACCTAGGCTCGTTCCTGCATTTTGTTGCAGTAACTGTTCTTGTCTGAACTGTCTCCTAGTTTCTTACCTGTTTTGTCTTTATGTCCGTTTGTTCCCTTTTTCTGCAGTGTCTGAACCAGCACTTGGCTTTACCTAGGCTCGTTCCTGCATTTTGTTGCAGTAACTGTTCTTGTCTGAACTGTCTCCTAGTTTCTTACCTGTTTTGTCTTTATGTCCGTTTGTTCCCTTTTTCTGCAGTGTCTGAACCAGCACTTGGCTTTACCTAGGCTCGTTCCTGCATTTTGTTGCAGTAACTGTTCTTGTCTGAACTGTCTCCTAGCTTCTTACCTGTTTTGTCTTTGTCCGTTTGTTCTCTTTTTCTGTAGTGTCTGAACCTGCACCTAACTCCTTCTCGTTGTCGCTGTACTTCCGTTTGTGAGTTGGAGCCCTCTCGCTACTTCTTTGCAAGTATCTAGTGTGTATCTGGTTCTGCCTTTCTTTCTTTTCCTTGTGAACAGAGCCCTGACCCCTTTGCTTTGTCTTTGTTTACCTCTTCGGCGATTTATCTCAGCCCTGTCTACCGCGTCTGCGGTTCTGCTCTGCTCAGCCTTGTCTACCGCGTCTGTGGTTTCGCTCTGCTCAGCCTTGTCTACCGCGTCTGCGGTTTCGCTCTGCTCAGCCTTGTCTACCGCGTCTGCGGTTTCGCTCTGCTCAGCCTTGTCTACCGTGTCTGCGGTTTCGCTCTGCTCAGCCTTGTCTACCGCGTCTGCTGTTTCTGCTCTGCTCAGCCTTGTCTACCGCGTCTGCGGTTTTGCTCTGCTCAGCCTTGTTTACCGCGTCTGCGGTTCTGCTCTGCTCGGCCCTGTCCACCGCGTCTGTGGTTTCTGCTCTGCTCAGCCTTGTCTACCGCGTCTGCGGTTTTGCTCTGCTCAGCCTTGTCTACCGCGTCTGTGGTTCTGCTTTGCTCAGCCTTGTCTACCGCGTCTGCGGTTTCGCTCTGCTCAGCTTTGTCCACCGCGTCTGCGGTTTCGCTCTGCTCAGCCTTGTCTACCGCGTCTGCGGTTTCGCTCTGCTCAGCCTTGTCTACCGCGTCTGTGGTTTCGCTCTGCTCAGCCTTGTCTACCGCGTCTGCGGTTTCGCTTTACTTTGTTTGATTACCGCATCTGCGGCTCTGATCGCGTCTCCCAGTCTGTACTGGACCCTACCCAGCCTGCGGTTTAGCCTGCCTGTTCCTGCATTCCCCGGTGTGGGTCAACAGCCGTGTCCGGAGTCTGACCTGGAGTAGACCCTGGTCCCTCTGCTCGGTTCCTCCCTGGTGTACTGGCGTCGTATGCCGTCGTGCGACCTTGGTCGGATCGAGCAGATACTTAGTTACGCCCCTCCAGGCACTCTCCGGTTCATGGCACAGAGGAACCACTAAACACGCACACGCCAGTCAGTCCGGGCGTGTGCATTACAGCATGCTCAGGCCATGGTTCCCGTTGAGCCCCACGGCCTTCGCTCTCTGAGACGTTTTCCAGCGAATACGTGCGTTAAAAATAAATAAATAAATAAAAAAAAGGGATAAATAAAAAGAAATGTATTTATTTATTTTTTTTCTCTAGCTATGGCCCAGGCGAATTACGCACCCGTCCA
This sequence comes from Phyllobates terribilis, assembly GCF_046119375.1. Taxonomy (NCBI): domain Eukaryota; kingdom Metazoa; phylum Chordata; class Amphibia; order Anura; family Dendrobatidae; genus Phyllobates; species Phyllobates terribilis. The sequence continues at coordinate 142,468,064 of NW_027362770.1, forward strand.
GATGGATCTATCATCACTCGTTCCTGCAGATCCACCACGGTAATATGGGGATCCAAGACTGAGTCGTGCATTTGTGGAGCAATGCTTGCTATACTTCAAGTTCTACCCTCTTTATTTTCCCACCAATCGGGTTAAGATGGGATTCATGATGTCTAACCTAGCGGGTGATGCCTTGGAATGGATCAACCCCCTATGGGAAACACAGGATCCTATCCTCCTGGACCTTCAGGCCTTCCTGGTGGCCTTTCTAATGGTCTTTGATGACCCTAACCCGGAGACCCCTGCTGAAGCTTCACTTCCCAATATCCCGAGCAGCCCTGATAGGTAATGTGTGTGGGTAGCGCACTAGTCCTCCTGCCCGAAGAGACTACTGCCCACCCAGAATCCACACAGGATGACTACGCTCTCCGGAATACTTCTCCCAACCTCAAGAGGCAGTCCAGACGTGCTAGGCGTAGAGGCAAACCGTCACGCCAGGGTCTGTCCTCCCAAAGACCTCCTGACCCCAACCTTGAAGTCCCTATTGAAGCTTCAATTCCCAGTATCCCGGAGCAGCCCCGACGGGTAATGTGCGTGGGTAGCGCACCAGTTCTCCTGCCCGAAGAGACTGCTGCCCACCCAGAATCCACACAGGAGGACTTCCTGCACCTGGTATCTGATACTTCACCCACTTTAATCGGTGAGCCTGTCCAAGGGTACTCCGGGGCGGGGGTTGCCCCCGGGTCTCTGCACCCCTCCGGCCGGGTGGGGGACCTCCGGTTGTCTCCTGGGCCCTTCGGGGTGCTGCCTGGTGGCGAGTGGACAGAGACTTTTCTGTGCTCTGCGCCTGGTGCCTCGCCCGCTTCGTCCGGTGGGTCCGGCCTGGGGTGCTCCGGGGCGGGGGTTGCCCCCGAGTCTCTGCACCCCTCCGACCAGGCGGAGGACCTCCAGTTGTCTCCTGAACCCTTCGGGGTGCTGCCTGGTAGCGAATGGACAGAGACTTTCCTATACTCTGCGCCTGGTGCCTCGCCCGCTTCGTCCGGTGGGTCCGGCCTGGTGTGCTCCGGGGCAGAGGTTGCCCCCGGGTCTCTGCGCCCCTCCGACCTGGCGGAGGACTTCCAGTTGTCTCCTGAACCCTTCGGGGTGCTACCTGGTAGCGAATGGACAGAGACTTTCCTATACTCTGTACCTGATGCCTCGCCCGCTTCGTCCAGTGGGTCCGACCTGGTGTGCTCCGAGGCAGAGGTTGCCCCCGAGTCTCTGCACTCCTCCAACCCAGCGGAGGACCTCCAGTTGTTTCCTGAATCCTCCGGGGTGCCACCAGATAACGGGGGGACAGTGACTTTTCTACACCTTGTACCTGATGCCTCGCCTATTTCATCCTGTGAGCTTGACCGGATGTACCCCGAAGCAGAGGTTACCCCCGAGTCTCTGCACCCCTTCAACCCGGCGGAGGACTTCCAGTTGTCTCCTGAACCCACTGGGGTGCTACTTGATAGTGAGTGAAGAGAGACTTCCTTGTGTTCTGTTCCTGGTATTCCATCCGTTTCGTCTGGTGCTGAGGATGGCTGGATAGGAGGTAGCATCCTAGCTACCCAGATGAGACCAGTTTTTCCTGTGGACAGTAGAAGTAATCTCCTTGAAGAGAAGGATTGGCCCTCAGATTCCCTGCGGAAGATTCTGGCAGGCCTGAAGAAGAGGGGGCGTAAGGGGGGGGTACTGTAACATACCTGGCGGCGTCCTTGCATAGTGGTCCATCTCCCACTGTGCAAGAGCGCGCACTTGATCTCCAGTCCAGACTGCCACTTTGGCTTCTTTCCATGTTGTCTGCTTTGCTTTGCTCTTGCTGTTTAGGGCGACACCCGCCGAACTTCCTGATTCTTGTAGCTGCTGCAGACACAACCCTAATGCGTCCTCAGCTTATTGCTGTCTGTCACCTGGTATTTAACCCAGCTTCTCCCTGGAATCCATGCCTGAGCATTGTGTTCTGTCAGTTGGCTTCTGGTCGCTGACATGCCAGATCCTGTCTATGTTTGCTGCCTTACGGTATCAGTTCCCGTGTCTGAACTGTGTCCTGTCAGTGCACTCTAGCCAGCTGTCTCTCTGCCTTCCTGGAGGCTGTATTTCCAGGCCTGTCTGAACACGCTCCTAGCCTGTTCGTCTCGCCCTCTGGGGCCGCATACCCAGACTCGCTCCTGTATTTGTTGCAGTACAGTTCCTGTCTGAACTGTCTCCTAGTTTCTTACCTGTTTTGTCTTTATGTCCGTTTGTTCCCTTTTTCTGCAGTGTCTGAACCAGCACTTGGCTTTACCTAGGCTCGTTCCTGCATTTTGTTACAGTAACTGTTCTTGTCTGAACTGTCTCCTAGTTTCTTACCTGTTTTGTCTTTATGTCCGTTTGTTCCCTTTTTCTGCAGTGTCTGAACCAGCACTTGGCTTTACCTAGGCTCGTTCCTGCATTTTGTTGCAGTAACTGTTCTTGTCTGAACGGTCTCCTAGTTTCTTACCTGTTTTGTCTTTATGTCCGTTTGTTCCCTTTTTCTGCAGTGTCTGAACCAGCACTTGGCTTTACCTAGGCTCGTTCCTGCATTTTGTTACAGTAACTGTTCTTGTCTGAACTGTCTCCTAGTTTCTTACCTGTTTTGTCTTTATGTCCGTTTGTTCCCTTTTTCTGCAGTGTCTGAACCAGCACTTGGCTTTACCTAGGCTCGTTCCTGCATTTTGTTACAGTAACTGTTCTTGTCTGAACTGTCTCCTAGTTTCTTACCTGTTTTGTCTTTATGTCCGTTTGTTCCCTTTTTCTGCAGTGTCTGAACCAGCACTTGGCTTTACCTAGGCTCGTTCCTGCATTTTGTTGCAGTAACTGTTCTTGTCTGAACGGACTCCTAGTTTCTTACCTGTTTAGTCTTTATGTCCGTTTGTTCCCTTTTTCTGCAGTGTCTGAACCAGCACTTGGCTTTACCTAGGCTCGTTCCTGCATTTTGTTACAGTAACTGTTCTTGTCTGAACTGTCTCCTAGTTTCTTACCTGTTTTGTCTTTATGTCCGTTTGTTCCCTTTTTCTGCAGTGTCTGAACCAGCACTTGGCTTTACCTAGGCTCGTTCCTGTATTTTGTTGCAGTAACTGTTCTTGTCTGAACGGTCTCCTAGTTTCTTACCTGTTTTGTCTTTATGTCCGTTTGTTCCCTTTTTCTGCAGTGTCTGAACCAGCACTTGGCTTTACCTAGGCTCGTTCCTGCATTTTGTTGCAGTAACTGTTCTTGTCTGAACTGTCTCCTAGTTTCTTACCTGTTTTGTCTTTATGTCCGTTTGCTCCCTTTTTCTGCAGTCTGAACCAGCACTTGGCTTTACCTAGGCTCGTTCCTGCATTTTGTTGCAGTAACTGTTCTTGTCTGAACTGTCTCCTAGCTTCTTACCTGTTTTGTCTTTGTCCGTTTGTTCTCTTTTTCTGTAGTGTCTGAACCTGCACCTAACTCCTTCTCGTTGTCGCTGTACTTCCGTTTGTGAGTTGGAGCCCTCTTGCTACTTCTTTGCAAGCATCTAGTGTGTATCTGGTTCTGCCTTTCTTTCTGTTCCTTGTGAACAGAGCCCTGTCAGCCTTGTCTACCACGTCTGCGGTTTCGCTCTGCTCAGCTTTGTCCACTGCGTCTGCGGTTTCGCTCTGCTCAGCCTTGTCTACCGCATCTGCGGTTTCGCTCTGCTCAGCCTTGTCTACCGCGTCTGCGGTTTTGCTTTACTTTGTTTGATTACCGCATCTGCGGCTCTGATCGCGTCTCCCAGTCTGTACTGGACCCTACCCAGCCTGCCGTTTAGCCTGCCTGTTCCTGTATTCCCCGGTGTGGGTCAACAGCCGTGTACGGAGTCTGACCTGGAGTAGACCCTGGTCCCTCTGCTCGGTTCCTCCCTGGTGCACTGGCGTCATATGCCGTCGTGCGACCTTGGTCGGATCGGGCAGATACTTAGTTACGCCCCTCCAGGCACTCTCCGGTTCATGGCACAGTGGAACCACTAAACACGCACACGCCAGTCAGTCCGGGCGTGTTCATTACAGTAGTCCTCTCCACACTACCTGCCTACGGGAATCTCGCCTGCATCAGCTCTAGTCACACAAGTCAAAGTGTTTGTCGCTGTAACTAACTTTCTTGTCTCTGTACTCTGGCCCTGAGATGGTAACTATCTTCTGTAGCACCATTCTGCACTTTCCCTTTCGATTCTTTATCGCAGAACACTTTGTCTTGTGGCCTGTAGCTATATAATGCTTCTTGTTATTTCAATGGCTCAAGCATAACTGACTAACAGGAACTAGCTTCCTGTACAAAATGCCTAAGTAACTCCTCCCCACCTGAGCTGACACTATTAACCCTGTCCTAGGCTAAAAAGCTGTTTGCAGACTAATGACATCACATAATTATGTAACATAACACATCAAATCCATGCAATAACTTTAGAGAAGTCTTCAGAGAGGGTGTTTGGACAACTTCTCCACCTTTACACCCCTCCCCTCTTTAATGATTGCCATCCTCGGCAATCCGGGATCTGCAAGACATAAAAGCAGCATGGCAATATACAATATTACAACAAATTATTGGACTGGTGACATCTGGATCTTCTTCAGGGGACAGCAAACCTTGGCAAAGCATCCAGTCCTTCTCGGCTAAGGACCCAGGAACAGAAATGAACAAAGTCGACAGATACTGATGAATCTGGTCCTTTTCGATTAAGGACCCTGGAAATGAGGTAGTACATAGTCCAGCATATCACCAGCAGTCTATTGCTGTGGGTGCAAAACCTTTTTCTAATTACACATATTGAATAAATGAATACAAAAGTGGTACATCCATGACTGTAGCAACTCATGCAAAAAAGAACATGCTCAAAACAATTATTGGTGGATTATCTTTTCCGCATTTCCCCTTAGTAAAGATAAAAGGATTTAGCTGGCCGTAAACATTAGATGGCTGTGGGCTGATTCTTCGGCTGACTGTTTGGTCAACATCCATCTCAGCCGACTCTCCCACACACAAGAGCTCTCACTTAGCGGAGTGCTCCTGTGTTCTCTATGAGAAAGCTGCCATCTGGCATGTTGGCCGGCGGCTTAACTCTGGGAGAAAAATGCAATTGACAGTCCAAAAACGGACATGGCCAATTGACTTCTCTTCTGTCCATCAGTCGGCTGGCGCCCATGCACATTAGACCGCAGGCCGAACCCGTCGATATAGGCGGGTTCACCTGACCTTAGTCTAATGTTTATGGGGGCCTTTATATCCAACTTGGCAAGTTGGAGATGTAGCTGCTGGGACCCCCACTGATTCTCAGGGGAGGGTTCTGAAATGTCCTGTTGAGCCCAGCATACCAATTAGATGCCAGTTGGCCAAACAATGGTTCAGTCACTTGTGTGGTCGGCAACAATCTCGGCTGGCTCTTCCATACACAGTAGCGCTTGGTCGCTGAGCCATCACCAACCAAGGCAGGCAGCAGCTTATCTCCAAAATCCGACATGCCAGATCCTTATTTCCCCTGACAGTCAATTGCGTGGGGCACACATGCACATTAGATTGTTGGCAGAACTTATCAATGTCGGCCAACATTAGTTTAATGTTTATGGGGGCTTTAGAATTGTCTATCATAGTGCAAGAAATAGCCAAGAACAACCGGAGTTTTGATGTAAGACATCTTCCTCCTCTGTTCTGCGGAGGCGTGCCCCTGTATGCCTGGAGGCATGTGTCTGGATAACTGAGGGGCACGCCTTGCCATATTAATTATATCATAGTTGCCAACTTTCACATTATGGCTTCCGGTAGATAAAGTTTCGTAAACATTAATAATAATGTCCCCTTTCAATAGGCCATGCCCCCTACACATCAATTTTCTCCCCTTTCACACCCTTTTCCATACCTCCCAAATCTATTATTGGATGCCCAGCACTCTCTCTAATTCTGGAGCATCCTTGCATCAGGCACGGAAAACTTTCCAGTCACCTGTTTATACCAAGGATGGTGACAAAGACGAGGGGGCACACTATGCGTCTGGAGGAAAGGAGGTTCCTGCACCAGCATAGAAGGGGATTCTTTACGGTCAGAGCCGTGAGACTCTGGAACTCTCTGGGAGAGGAAGTGGTGATGTCCAACTCACTTAATGAGTTCAAGAGAGGCCTGGACGCCTTTCTTGAGAACAATAAAATTACATCTTATGCTTAGTTAATTAATCCAGGGATTTAATCTGACTGCCAGATTGATGTCGGGAAGTGAATTTTTCCTCAATGATGTAAACTGGCCTATACCGCATGGTTTTTTGTTGCCTTCCCCTGGATCAACGCTGCGGAATAGCTGCAGTGCACAAGAAATAGACTGAACTGGATGGACGCTTGTCTTTTTTCGGCCTTATAAACTATGTAACTATGTAAGGGACCATTCATGCCTAGGATTGTTTTGTGGTCCCAAAGCACCTAATTACGGTACCTTTGAATGTGTATAAGTGATCTGGGGGTTTGCAGTAGAAAATACTTGATGAATCAGGGAGAACAGAGTCCGATATTGAAAGATAACATCTTTACTGTAATACTGTAATTCCTTAAATAAAACTGTAACAATCGATAGCAGACAATACACTTTCGGAACAATACTTTCTGTATTATATAGAGGCCTTCTTCTTATAAGTAACACACATAGCATTTTACGTATTGTTATTATACTCGAGTGTCTGAGTACTTCCCAAGCTTTCTAGCTTTGGTTTTCACTTTCTTTATCCTCCACTACAGGGGTAGCTTCATATTCCCTCCTTGTCAGAATAGAAACTAATATCTTCCAGGACCGGCTAACACGGAGCCCTTGTACCACACGCCTACTAGCTGCCTTAGGCTATGTGCCCACGTTGCATTTATGAAGCAGAAAATTTCTGCTGCATAAATGCAAGTCCTCTCCCGGAAAAACGCATGCGGAATTCCGCACGCGTTTATCGCGCTTTTTTCGCGCGTTTATCACGCGTTTTCCACATGCGGAATTGCCTTGCGTTTTTTATGCATTGAACAAAGGCAATTCTGCTTGCGGAAACGCAAAATTAAATGACATGCTGCGGATTTTTGAACGCAGCATAAACGCTGCGGAAAAATCCGCAGCATGTGCATAGAACTTGCGGAATCCCATTGGGGACCATGGGGTGCGTGTTACCAAGCGTTTTTCAAGCGTTTACGCTGCGGAAATTCCGCATCAAAAATGCTACGTGGGCACACAGCCTTAGAGAATTATGAGTTCCACAGTTCTGCTATGCAACCGATCTACACACTGCAGATGGGAGATACCTTCTTAATCCCCTTTCAATCTCCGCCATATAACAACTCAGTTGCTTGTAAAAACTTATTCCAAAACTTGCTATCTTTCATTCATCCATTCTAAACACACTCTCCAACTTGTGGCCTTTTCCTTATCTGCAATACTTCTTACTCTTTCAGAAGCTGCTCTCCAACTACCTAACAAACAGGAACTAAGTTCCTATGTGCCCAATTTACTCCTCCCACCATGGGCTGGCCTCTAATAGTTAACCCTGACCAGAGGCTAATTAACTGTTGCAACACAGAATATATAAAACCACATATAAAACAGGTCAATGCAACACATTCATACAAATGTTTTTCAGTAGCGGAGCTGACAGTTCTTTCACTCGTTTACAAGTTTTCCAGAAGTTCAGTTTATGCAGGGGTTAAAGCAGCGATTAAGTGATTTGCCCACTCTTAAACGGTTCGGGAGGGCCTCTCTTTTAACTGAGCCTCCAGAACATTGCAGTAGAGTTGGAAGTAAAATTTAGATGCAAGGTTAAGGTAGTGAATTAAAGCGTTTACCATTGGTAAAGGAAAGCCTACAGTTAAACCAAGCCTCCTCCGTTCTTTCCTTGATAAAAATGGAAGTGATCAGGAGCAGATTTACTTCCTTGCTCTTTGCAGGATTTCCACAAGAACATAGAGATAATTCTGCAGACTGATGGGACAGGGAAATGTTATCTCCTAATTTATAGGTGTATTGTCCCTTTAAGAATTAAAGGTATACGAGCAGTTAAATTTTTTTCCATTCTGTACACTAAATACATAGTATGGCTTTTATTGCTCTATACATTAATTTAGCTATTAGTTAGTGTTTTTTTTTTGTTATTTCTTGCTTGACAGTCGTACCACTTACTTTCTTGCGGATGCAGTTATATATTATATAGTCATATTATTATGTACACAATAAATGCACAGGACAAGCTCACCGGCTCATCCTATTACATGCTATTCTCAGTATCTGCAATTATTCTGTGTCCTGTACTTATTGAAAGAGTTTAAACTGGAAGGAATTGTATTATACACAGTCCAGTAGCTTTGACTTGTCCCTGGAAATTGTATTCAAATGGGTGTTTAAGCATTATTTGCATGATTACACTGTAAAATTATTTATTTTGGTATGATTGACTCGCCCTATAGTGAATATTGCCTAATTAACCCTGTGTTACAAATCAGATTTGCTGCAGGGAGCCGAACCTGCTGCGATCGACTGATCGTACAGTCTGATTCTAATGAGACAACCTCTTAAGAAGAGTTCTCCGCCTTAATGTATTATTTGTAAAATTTGATTACTGCCAGTGCCCACATAATGCTGCCATATATTGTAGATAGGAGCAGAGCAAAAATAAAAATGCCGTTTTATTTATTTTTCTCCACCTAAATTAATTTTGCTTAGTAAAATCTGATTTTGCTGGAGAGTAGCCTGACTACTGCCAATGTCCACATAAAACTGCATATAAAACCCATTTAATACCGCCATATAGGTCAGCTCAGAGAAGGATATCAAAACAACAGTGTACTCTATTATTTCCCTCCTTAAGATATTTATTTTGGTAAAATCTAATTTATAATGCAAGCCTAACTAGACAATAGCCTGACTTACTCACTGTCAGCATCCACATAAAACTCTATATACAGCCCATGTAATACCGCCATATACATCAGCACAAAGCAGGATACCAAAAAGACTGTGTCCTATATTAGTCTCCGCCTAAATGTATTTCTTCAGTAAAATCTGATTAATAATACAGCTCTTGTAGAATGACCTGACTTTCCTACTGCCAATGTCCATATAAAACTGCATATACCATCTATGTAATACCGCCAAATAGATCAGCGCAAAGAAGGAGACCAAAAAGACCATAAAGAGTATTTTCTATTTTGTTTTCCACCTAAATGTATTTTTCTTAGTAAAAGCTGATTAATAATTCAGGTGTAGCTGGAGAATAGCCTGACTTGCCTACTGCCAGGGTCCACATAAAACTACACTGCTCAAAAAAATAAAGGGAACACTCCAATAACACATCCTAGATCTGAATGAATGAAATATTCTCATTGAATACTTGGTTCTGTACAAAGTTGAATATGCTGACAACAAAATCACACAAAAATTATCAAAGGAAATCAAATTAATTAACCAATGGAGGCCTGGATTTGGAGTCACCCCCAAAATTAAAGTGGAAAAACACACTACAGGCTGATCCAACTTTGATGTAATGTCCTTAAAACATGTCAAAATGAGGCTCAGTATTGTGTGTGACATCCACGTGCCTGTATGACCTCCCTACAATGCCTGGACATGATCCTGATGAGTCTCAGTATTGTGTGTGGCCTCCACGTGCCTGTATGACCTCCCTACAACACCTGGGCATGATCCTGATGAGGCTCAGTATTGTGTGTGGCCTCCACGTGCCTGTATGACCTCCCTACAACGCCTGGGCATGCTTCTGATGAGGTTGGGGATGGTCTCCTGTGGGATCTCCTCCCAGACCTGGACTAAAGCATCCGCCAACTCCTGGACAGTCTGTGGTGCAACGTGACGTTGGTGGATGGAGCGAGACATGATGTCCCAGATGTGCTCAATCGGATTCAGGTCTGGGGAACGGGCGGGCCAGTCCATAGCTTCAATGCCTTCATCTTGCAGGAACTGCTGACACACTCCAGCCACATGAGGTCTGGCATTGTCCTGCATTAGGAGGAACCCATGGCCAAGCGCACCAGAATATGGTCTCACAAGGGGTCTGAGGATCTCATCTCGGTACCTAATGGCAGTCAGGCTACCTCTGGCGAGCACATGGAGGGCTGTGCGGCCCTCCAAAGAAATACCACCCCACACATTACTGACCCACTGCCAAACCGGTCATGCATAAGGATGTTGCAGGCAGCAGATCACTCTCCATGGCGTCTCCAGACTCTGTCATGTCTGCCACATGTGCTCAGTGTGAACCTGCTTTCATCTGTGAAGAGCACAGGGCGCCAGTGGCGACTTTGCCAATCCGGGTGTTCTGTGGCAAATGCCATGTGTCCTGCACGTTGTTGGGCTGTGAGCATGTAACATGTTGACATGTCTTTCTGGTAATGAGCTCATATTTATGACAGTGTAAATTTCTCCTGCAATGGCTTAGTCCGGCCATTAGGGGTCAGCAAGAAACAAGTAAAGGAAAAGCCCGGGAAAAGAGAGATCCAGGAAGTCCAGAGAGAGAAGGCGACGTGCGTCTAATGCTGTTTGACGTTGGAGAGCTTTTACAGACTGGAGCCAGACTGTGTCTTCAAGGAGAAGCTGTGCCTTGTGAGTAACTGAGATATCTGACCGGTCACCAACAGCGTAGTCAGTTAGGGAAAGCTAGTTAGTGATTCCAGTGTGCTGAGAACTGCCTTGTGTATATCACTACTGATGGACTGAGCAGGCTTGATCCAGAGATTGTGAAGGATCTGGTATACTAAGACTGTGCACGTGAATACTACAAAGGAGCCCTGTTGAGAACTACACTTTGAGACTGAGATTGATTCTAATTCCTGCTGACACCTGGATGTGCTGGAGAGCTTGGTGAGAAGGAGAAGCAGATCAAACCCTGTGGCCGGAGATCAGAGTCTAGTTAAAGGTTTAGTTTGTTAACTGTTTGTATATGTATTAAGTCTGAGAGATTTCTCTTTGCTCTTGTAAGAAGAGAAACTGTACATTGTATAGGTAATGCGTTGGTAAAATATATATGAGTGTTCTCTAAGGGGAAAACAAGGGTACCCAGATCCCATTGTATTAGTGTGGGAGGGGGGTGTACGGTTATATTCCTGGGAGGACCACGTGCCACGTCCGCGGTAACGTCCTGGGTAGGCCCTGTACTGAATAAGGGTGGGAACTACATAGCCCAGGGGTAGATTGGCTCATCCCCGCGAGATTGGCACTTGGGCTCTCTCGGGCTGCATAACTTGTACTTTGTGTTAGTGGCTGTTGTGGCCCATATTTTGTAGAATTGTTTAACCTTGTCATTCTTGTGATCAGTAAAAAGAAAGTTATTTGCCACTATACAAAGGTCGGAGTCATTCATAGCAGCGCCGTATTCCTCATACACATACGACCGGCGTTCCGGTCGTTACAAGCACAACCCCATCTGTGGACATCGGGCCCTCATACCACCCTCATGGAGTCAGTTTCTAACAGTTTGTGCAGACACATGCACATTTGTGGCCTGCTGGAGGTCATTTTGCAGGGCTCTAGCAGTGCTCCTCATGTTCCACCTTGAACAAAGGCGGAGGTAGCGGTCCTGCTGCTGGGTTGTTGCCCTCCTATGGCCCCCTCCACGTCTCCTGGTGTACTGGCCTGTCTCCTCGTAGCACCTCCAGCCTCTGGACACTACGCTGACAGACACAGCAAAGCTTCTTGCCACAGCTCGCATTGATGTACCATCCTGGATGAGCCGCACTACCTGAGCAACATCTGTGGGTTGTAGAGTCCGTCTCATACTACCACGAGTGTGAAAGCACAACCAACATTCAAAAGTGACCAAAACATCAGCCAGAAAGCATTGGTACTGAGATGTGGTCTGTGGTCCCCACCTGCAGAACCACTCCTTTATTGAGGGTGTCTTGATAATTGCCAATAATTTCCATCTATTGTCTACTCCATTTGCACAACAGCATGTGAAATTGATTGTCAATCAGTGTTGCTTCCTAAGTGGACAGTTTGATTTCACAGAAGTTTGATTTACTTGGAGTTATATTCTGTTGTTTAAGTGTTCCCTTTATTTTTTTGAGCAGTGTATATGTAATACTGCCATTTAAAACATTGCAGGGTAGAAAACCAAAATTACTTTTTTCTATTCGTCTCTGCCTAAATGTATTTTTTTGTAAAATATGATTAATAATGCAGGCATAGTTAGAGAATGGATTGACAGCGTCTACATAAAACTGTATGTAAGGCACATGTAATAATACCGCCACATAGATCAGTGCAGAGTAGAAAACCAAAAGGACTTTTTTTCTATTGTTCTCCACCTAAATTTTTTTTTTTCAGAAAAATCTGATTCATTTTTTCAAGTGTAGCTGGAGAATGGATTAACAGTGTCCACATAAAAATATATGTAAGGTACAAGTAATAATACCGCCACATATATCAGTGCAGAGTAGAAAACCAAAATGACTTTTATTCTATTGTTCTCCTTCTAAATGTATTTGACGCGCCCCTTGGGCCGTGGGGTGCTCGGTAGCCGGGCCGGTCGTTGCTAGGGGAGATGTCACAGTGGTGGTGACCCGGTCCGTGACCCAGGGCGGTCAATAAAAGGGGATTAAAATAAAAGGAATAAAGTTTTTATGAAATGTTCGTGACGCCAACTGTGGTATGCGGCTATATGGAGCCGCCTCTGCGGAGCAGGTCCTCTGGAGCTGATGTTAATGCAGCAGAGTTGGTTCAGCTCTCCACAGGTAGAGCTTTGTTCCAGGGCAGTGTAATGGGGATGTAATAGATGTTGCTGTTGTGCAGGGTGGTGCAGGGGATGATGGCGCAGCAATAATTCACAGAGACAGTGGGGTGCAGTCTTCAGGGTTTTACTCACAGTTTGCCAAGATTTCAGGTTACAGTTACCGGTGTATAACCTCCCACGTCGTCCTGTGTCTACTCAGGGAGGGGTTCAGTAATCCCTCAGGTAATTCCAGAGCACTTAGCGGGACCGTTCTGTGTGCCCTTTCTGGTCGACTTCCTGCGCTGGCTCTCACCCTCCTGCCCTGCGCCTCACACCCAGTGTCCCAAGCCAGTGACCGCGGACCTTGTCGGGTGACGTCTTCTCTGTCCCCTGGGTCCTGTATGGTCACCTTTTTAGCGATTAGATGTGGCTGTTGGCTGCAGCACCTGAAATGCTGCACCCTCCCTTCGGTTATCTAGTTGAGACTAGAAGAATTCTGCTAGTTTAGGGGGCGGTCCCCTCTCTGTGGCCTGATCCCTCCACTCCTGGTGGGTTCGGGCGCACGGGTGGCATCCGCACTGCCCGTGCCCCTGGGATCCTTTCTGTTCTGGAGCCTTCCTTCCTGCTCCTCTCCTCTCTTCAGTCTGTCCTGGGCCTCTCACTAGGCCCTCCTCCTGAGCAGAGCTCCTGCAGAGTTCCTGTTCCTTTCACTGTCCTCCTCTGACTGACTGACTACACACCCAAGATGGCTTCCTCTTTTTATATCCTCCTTCTCAAGTGCTCCCCTGAACTTCTTCCTCCACCCACACCCACTACATGGTTCCCCCGCTCTTGGTTCCCCCCACTCCAGCCAGGGTCAGGGCTCAGCAGCGCAGCAATGCATCTTGCCCCTCCTGCTGGTCTGGAGTAGTGTAGTGTTGGATGCGGGTGTGTGGGTCCCGGGCAGTACTGCATCCTTACCTGAGAGTGAGATACAACACCTCTGGCTGAGATGCAGTACCTCTGTGGCAACTGAACCCGCAGGGGCGCCACATATTTTTCTTAGTAAAATCTAATTAATATTGCAGGTGTAGCTGAATAATGGTTTGACAGCGTCCACATAAAACTGTATGTAAGGCACATGTAATACTACCGCAACATAAAACAGTGCACTGTAGAAAACCAAAAGGACTTTTTTTCTATTGTTCTCCACCTAAATATATATTTTTTCTGTAAAATCTGATTAATAATTCAGGTGTAGCTGGAGAATGCATTGGCAGCATCCACATAAACTGTATATAAGGCACATGTAATAATACCACCACATAAACCAGTGGAGAATCAAAAAGAGTATTTTCTCTGTTGTTGGACATACTGCTCAGTGTAAAAGAGCAATCCGTAGCCTACTAGAACTGATGGTGCAAGTTTAAGCCATAGGAAACAGCAGCCCTGTGCAATTGCTTAGTTTGCCAAACCCTTCAACCATCTTCGATCACCCAATGACGTCTAATAACCCTGCTGAGATTCTTGCATATTGCACAAGATGTGCCCCTTTATTTCACCAATGTCACCCATAAAAAAAAAAACAGAACCTGGTGCTCCTCTATTTTTCCTGTAAAACAAAAGAATTTCATCAGTTCTACGCCTGATGTTGATATTGCTACTGTCGTAACAATAAGCCACCCATCTCCGGAGTGGAGGGGTGACACCAAGTCAGGACAGATAAAATTCTCATCTTAATATTATGGCAAAAATCTATTTTTGGAGGCTCCTAGATAATGAGTTCAGGGGAGAGTGACAGCTGGTAGGAACGCACGGTCAGGACAAGCACTGCAGCTTTCCCTGCGACCTCCAGATAATCCAACAAACAGACAGATTGCCAGAGGCTTCCCTGGGACCATGATATATATCTGTCAGCTTCACGCCCACCTTCCTCCTCTAGAGGTGCCTTAGAATTATGGCCGTCTTAACCCGCAACGACTGCGGCTGGAACCGTCTTCTTCCAAACCAGAGTAATACTGAAACGTGTGCCTGCGATGGCATGTTATAGAAACCGCATAGGTTAACCTCCACAAAATTATATAAAACGCATCATCCCGATCTGTATGGCTGAATAATTGTTATAACTTAAGAAAACATAATATTAAACACTTGAAAGTTCACCAAATAAAATAAAAAGCCATTTCATTATTACTGCACAGACATCCAGCACCCAAATAATCCATGAGAAAAAGTACCATACCACTTCCACAACCTCATTCCATGCAACTATCATCATTCATTTCATACAATACAACTACTACCACCTCGTACAATCACTTTATGCCATACCAGACTCATACCATACAACTATCACCACCTCATACCATACAACTACCACCACCTCGTACCATACAACTACCACCACCTCATACCATACAACTATTACCACCTCGTACCATACAACTACCACCACCTTATACCATACAATTACCACGACCTCGTATCATACAACCTCGTACCATACAACTACCACGACCTTATACCATACAACTATCACCACCTAATACCATACAACTACCACGACCTCATACAATACAACTACCACCAGTTCATACCATGCAACTACCACCACCTCATACCATACAACTACCACCACCTCGTACCATACAACTACCACCACCTCATACCATACAACTACCACAAACTCATATCATGCAACTACCACAACCTCGTACTGTTATGATCTGCAACTTGTACTAAGGAAAGATAGGGGAAAACTGTCCTTACAGTAAGACTAATCTGAATCCCTACCCTGTAGTGGGCAGCCTGTTCATAGTGAACAGACCCGCCTTAGTCCTCGGCTAGTCTGAACGAAGACCTATAGAATTAAGAGAGGGGTCCCTAAAAGACCTAAGAACTGGGACAAAAATGAGACACCTCCTAAACAGAAGTTGTTGCAGAACACAAAAACAAAAACTGACAAAAATGTACTAAAGGTCTCAGAGGACCAAGCAAACTTGACAGAGAAAGGCACCGAAGCACCAGGCTAGAGAAACAGTCAAACACTGAAGTCCAGCACAGCCAGAAGGGCGGAGCTGAAATATAAAGGCACATAGTCACGTGAGTGCAAAACACAAGATAGAAAAAACAAACAGGAGGGTTCTAACACGTACCATACAACTACCACGACCTTATACCATACTACTATCACCACCTAATACCATACAACTACCACGACCTCATGCAATACAACTACCACCACATCATACCATACAACTACTACCACCTCGTACCATACAAATATCGCCACCTAATACCATACAACTACCATGACCTCATACCATACAACTAGCACCACCTTATACCATACAACTACTACCACCTCATACCTGTTACGCAAGGTGTGGGAAAGACTTAGTACAACACAAAGGGAAGAGGGAAAGGGAGTCCAGACTCTAGGGAAAGGGGGGAGTGGAGACCTCCTAGGCTGATCTAATATCACCCTGTCTCCACTAACGTCCCTGTATTGGCTCTTCACCAATCGCTGCACTCGAAACTCGCCCTGGCTTTCCCTGGCGTTCGGCCCTGGTAGGGAAGGGAGGGGGATGAGCGCTAGTCGATCCCCACTGACCACTAAATACGACAAGGGGGAACAAACAAGGGAAGATAGCTTAACTTTTAGTCGACTTCAGAGGGATGAACACCTGTCCTCATAGCTCCAGAGAAGATCTCCAGAGCTCCAGATGAAGGATAATGCATTTGCTCCGAGCCTGCATAAAGGGAAATGTGAGTATCGCAGGCACCTCCCTCTAGAAGACAGCAGGTATTTATACTCCCAGGCCAGGGTGTTAATTAGCCAGAGGAAGGTAGCCGCTGGGTCCTAGAGAGACAACCTCTAAGAAGGTGTCTGCAATGCCAAACGTAGAGATCTCTTGCAACCAACTGCAGGGCGACTGTCTGTCACTTCTGACACACCCATGACAGTACCCATTGCTCTATGAGTGGCCTCCGGACACTCAGGACTGGGTTTCTCAGGATAAGAGGTGTGGACTGAACAAACCAACCTGAGATCATTCACCTCTGATGCTGAAACCCACATCCTCTCCTCTGGACCATAGCCCTTCCAGTGCACCAAGTAATGTAGAGAACGACGTTGGAGACAGAAACTACAATCCTCGAAATCTGGAACTCCAGATTACCATCAACCATTACTGGGGTGGTGGTAGAGGTGAGGGCTGAAGAGGCTCCACATACTTCTTGAGTAAGGACCTGTGGAACACAGTTGTGGACCTTAAGGGCCTGAGGAAGTTCAAGACGAAACGATACTGGGTTAATGACGGCGGTTATTTTATGAGGAGCAATAAACCTAGGTCCCAGCTTACAAGAAGGAACTTTCAATCTTATATTCCTGGCCGACAACCACACAAAGTCATTCACATTCAGGTCCGGACCTGGCAAGCGTTTTCTGTCAGCCATACGTTTATATCTGTCTCCCATGATCTTTAAATTATTCAGAACACCTTGCCATACCGAGGAGAGCAAACCGTTCTTCCTCAGGAACTCCCGAAGCTCATCCCCCACTAAAGGTACCAAACTGTGAGTGATAACCGTATGCACCGAAGAACGGTGACCTGCCAGTGGATTCTTGACAATGATTATTAATGGCAAATTCTGCCAGTGGTAAGTAGGATGCCCAATCCTCCTGATTTTCGGAGACAAAACACCTGAGGTAGGTCTCCAAATTCTGATTGACACGCTCGGTCTGTCCATTCGACTGAGGGTGGAAGGCAGAGGAAAAGGACAGCTGCACCCCCAGTCGAGAACAGAATGCATTCCAGAACTTGGAAACAAACTGACGCCACATTGGAGGGAACCCCGTGAAGCTTCACGATCTCATTTATGAACACCTGAGCAAGTGTCTTGGCATTTGGAAATGCAGGTAATGTGACGAAGTGAATCATTTTACTGAACCTATCTACAACCACCAAAACCACAGTTTTGCCTGCAGAAACCAGTAGGTCAGTAATAAA
The DNA here is from genome assembly GCF_046119375.1 of Phyllobates terribilis. Classification (NCBI taxonomy): domain Eukaryota; kingdom Metazoa; phylum Chordata; class Amphibia; order Anura; family Dendrobatidae; genus Phyllobates; species Phyllobates terribilis. The sequence continues at coordinate 142,485,740 of NW_027362770.1, forward strand.
ATCCATGAACAAGTGTGTCCATGGCCTACTAGGGATAGGTAGCGGAAGAAGAGTACCAGATGGACGGGTATGAGAAACCTTAGAACGCGCGCAATTACTACAAGCAGATACGTGTTCAATCACATCCAGATGCAACCCCGGTCACCAAAAATGTAGAGAGAGGAGGTCTGCAGTTGCCTTACCACATGGATGCCCAGCTAGCAGAGATATGATGTTCCTTAATTACTTTGCAGCGCAGATTAGATGGTACAAATAACCTTCCTGAAAGGCAGCAGGCAGGGGCTTCCCTCTGAGCCTCCAACACCTTCACCCTCCAGTTCAGGATATAATGCCGAAATGACTACCCCTTTCTGTAATATCGGGGCAGGGTTCTCATGGTCACCACGACCAGGGAAGCTCAGGGACAAAACATCAGCCTTGACATTTTTGACCCCTGGATGAAAAGTATAACCCCTGGCAAAAATTATGGAATCACCGGGCTTGGAGGATGTTCATTCAGTTGTTTAATGTTGTTGAAAAAAAGCAGATCACAGACATGGCACAAAACTAAAGTCATTTCAAATGGCAACTTTAGGGCTTTAAGAAACACTAAAAGAAATCAAGATTAAAAATGTGGTACTCAGTAAGGGTAATTTTTTTCAGACCAAGCAGAGGGAAAAAATTATGGAATCACTCAATTCTGAGGAAAAAATTATGGAATCATGAAAAACAAACACACAAAAGAACACTCCAATACATCACTAGTATTTTGTTGCACCACCTCTGGTTTTAATAACAGCTTGCAGTCTCTGAGGCAAGGACTTAATAAGTGACAAACAGTACTCTTCATCAATCTGGCTCCAACTTTCTCTGATTGCTGTTGCCAGATCTGCTTTGCAGGTTGGAGCCTTGTCATGGACCATTTTCTTCAACTTCCACCAAAGATTTTCAATTGGATTGAGATCCGAACTATTTGCAGGCCATGACATTTACCTTATGTGTCTTCTCTCAAGGAATGTTTTCACAGTTTTTGCTCTATGGCTGGATCTTGAAAAATGATGTCATCATCCCCAAACATCCTTTCAATTTATGGGATAAGAAAACTGTCCACAATATCAATTTAAACTTGGGCATTTTTTGAAGATGTAATGACAGCCATCTCCCCAGTGCCTTTACTTGACATGCAGCCCCATATCATCAATGACTGTGGAAATTTGCATGTTCTCTTCATGCAGTCATCTTTATAAATCTCATTGGAACGGCACCAAACGAAAGTTCCAGCATCATCACCTTGCCCAATGCAGATTCGCGATTCATCACTGAATATGACTTTCATCCAGTCATCCACAGTCCACGATTGCTTTTCCTTAGCCCTTTGTAACCTTGTTTTTTTCTGTTTAGGTGTTAATGATGGCTTATGTTTAGCTTTTCTGTATGTAAATCACATTTCCTTTAGTCAGTTTCTTACAGTTCGGTCACAGACATTGACTCCAGTTTCCTCCCATTCGTTCCTCATTTGTTTTGTTGTGCATTTCCTGTTTTGGACACATATTGCTTTAAGTTTCCGGTCTTGACGCTTTGATGTCTTCCTTGGTCTACCAGTATGTTTGCCTTTAACAACTTTCCCATGTTGTTTGTATTTGGTCCAGATTTTAGACACAGCTGACTGTGAACAACCAACATCTTTTGCCACATTGCGTGATGATTTACCTTCTTTTAAGAGTTTGATAATCCTCTCCTTTGTTTCAATTGACATCTCTCGTGTTGGAGCCATGATTCATGTCAGTCCACTTGGTGCAACAGCTTTCCAAGGTGTGATCACTCCTTTTTAGATGCAGACTAACGAGCAGATCTAATTTGATGCAGGTGTTAGTTTTGGAAATGAAAATTTACAGGGTGATTCCATAATTTTTTCCTCAGAATTGAGTGATTCCATATTTTTTTTCCCTCTGCTTGGTCTGAAAAAAATTACCCTTATTGAGTACCACATTTTTAATCTTGATTTCTTTTAGTGTTTCTTAAAGCCCTAAAGTTGCCATTTGAAATGACTTTAGTTTTGTGCCATGTCTGTGATCTGCTTTTTTTCAACAACATTAGACTACTGAATGAACATCCTCCGAGCCCGGTGATTCCATAATTTTTGCCAGGGGTTGTAACAACAAAATTGAACCTAGTAAAAAACAGGGACCATCTGGCTTGCCTAGGGTTGAGACGTTTAGCTGACTGGAGATATGACAAGTTCTTATTGTCAGTAATAACAATAATAACAATAATAGGATGGATAGCCCCCTCCAACCAATGTCGCCATTCTTTGAATGCCAATTTGATTGCCAAAAGTTCCCTATTACCCACGCCATAATTTCTCTCAGCCGATGACAATTTTTTAGAAAAGAAGGCGCATGGACGCCATTTATCAGGCTACGGACCTTGAGACAACACAGCCCCAACCCCGACATTCGACTCATCAATCTCCACAATAAAGGGTTGGGAAACATTGGGTTGACTGAGTATAGGTGCAGTGGCAAAATGATTCTTTAAGGAAGAAAAAGCCTGGAGGGAGGCATCCAACCATTTGGAAAAATTAGACCCCATCTTAGTCATGTCAGTAAGGGGTTTCACAATGACAGAGTAATTTGTGGATGAATTTCCGATAAAAATTAGTAAAGTCCAGAAAACGTAGAGCCTTCAGGTTCTCTGGACGGTCCCACTCAAGGACTGCACGGATCTTCCTGGATCCATCCGAAAACCCAAAGATGACAACAAGTACCCCAAAAACTGCACCTCCTGAACAGCAAAAACACATTTTTCCAGTTTGGCCTTTCCTTGGCCATTCCTCCAGCGCTAATTTGATGGGCAGCAGTTCTCGATCTCCTATGGAGTAATTGCGCTTGGACGAAGAAAAGAGTTTGAGTGAGCACTACTCCGGCCCTGGAGGAAGAGGCATCAGCCTCCAGGAAGAACTGTTTATTGCAATCTGGACGATGTACACTGGAGTGGAGGAGAAGGCTTGCATAAGAGAGACAAAGGCACTTTCTGCCTCGGAAGTCCATTCCCTGGGATTTGCTCCTTTAAGGGTAACAGCAGAAATGGGAGCAATCCGGGAGGAGAAATGAGGAGTGAAGAGGCGGTAATAGTTAGCGAATCCCAGAAACTGCTGAATAGCCTTCAACCCCTCAGGTCAGGGCCACTTTAAGACAGCAGACACCTTCTCGGGATTCATCCGCAGTCCGGTCTCAGAGATGATATACCCCAAAAATGTTATTGAGGTTGGCTGAAAGAGGCATTTCTCGTACTTAGTATAGAGGCGATTCTTCCGGTTGCCTCTGCAGTACCTGACGAACATCCCTCCAATGAGAGGGCAGATCAGAGGAGAACACCAAGATATCGTCCAGGTACACCACCACGCAGGAATACAGGAGATCTCGGAAGATGTCGTTTACTAACGCCTGGAAGACGGCTGGAGCATTACAGAGACCGAAGGGCATCACGCGGTACTCGTAGTGAACATCCCGAGTGTTGAATGCCGTCTTCCACTCGTCTGGCGAATCCGGACCAGATTGTACGCCCCACGAAGATAGAGCTTAGTGAAGATCTTTGCGCCTTTTAGGCATTCAAACAGCTCCGAGATGAGAGGCAGGGGGTACTTATTTTTGATGGTAATCTGGTTTAGGCCCCTATAGTCGATACATGGACGAAGAGAGCCATCTTTCTTTTTGACGAAGAAGAATCCTGCTCCAGCCGGAGAGGTGGATTTCTGGATAAATCCCCTAGCAAGATTCTCTTCTATGTATTCAGACATAGCACGGGTCTCGGCCAGCGACAAGGGGTAGATTCACCCGCGAGGAGGTGAAGCACCAGGTATTAGGTCAATGGGGCAATAATACGGCCTATGAGTTGGTAGTGTGTCTGCCTCCTTTTTATCAAAGACGTCCGCATATGACCAGTAGGGTGACGGCAGGCCAGGTAGGTTAGCTGGAGTAGGAGGTCGAGCAGGAAGAACCAAAACCAGACAGGACTTATGACATTTCTGACCCCAAAGGAGCACCTCACCCGAGCTCCAATTCAGGACGGGCTCATGTCTATGTAACCAAGGCAGGCCAAGCAAGAGGGGATGAGAGAGACCGGATAGCACGTAAAAGGAGATGTAGCATTCCCACCTGAAGAGTTACAGGCTCAGTGACAAACAAGATGGTCTCAGAGAGAAGCTTTCCATCCACAGAGGAAACCGCTAAAGGATCAGCCAGACGTATGGTAGCAATCTGTTGAATGAGATTCCCAGAGGATACGGAATCCAGATAGGCAGTCTCGAAGAAGCGAGTCTCATCACTGGTAACTGAAATGCACAGAGTCAAGGGTGGAGAGGAAGAACTTTCGCTTAGGATGACCTCTCCGAGCCTAGACACTGGAGTTTCCAGGTCTCTCCGGACAGGAGAGGATTAGATGCTCTATACTGCCACAGTAGAAACAACTCCCCTCGGCGCGGCGGATCCCCTGACGAGACTTGACTATGTTAACTTGGTCTATTTGCATAGACTATGGAGCAGACACCGGAGGGGATGCTGGTTGGGAGACTGGCCTTTGAAAGGTTGGTGCGAGGCGCAGGGGCCTTTTCTCACGGGTCGCCTCCTTAGAACGCTCCTGAAAACGGATGTCGATCCGTGTAGCTAATGACACCAGGTCGTCCAGAGAGGGAGGTATGTCACGACCGGCTAGCTCATCCTTGATCCATCCGGAAAGGCCCTCCCAAATGGTGGACACCAGAGCCACATTGTTTCAGGCAAGTTCAGAGGCGAGGGTGCAGAAACGCACGACATACTCTCCCACAGAGAGACTCCCTTGGCGGAGTCAGACAAGAGAGGAGGCAGTTGAAGATTTTCGTCCGGGCTCATCAAACACCTTCCGGAAAGCCGTGAGGAAAGCCTGGAGGTCGGACACCAGAGGATCCCCTCTCTCCCACAGAGGGTTAAGCCACGCCAATGCCTCTCTGGTAAGATGAGACATGATGAATGCCACCTTGGCCCGGTCGGAGGCAAACTGGTGTGCCAGGAGCTCAAAGTGCAGCGTGCACTGATTAATGAAGCCCCGACATAGGGCAGGGTCACCACCGAAACATGGAGGAGCAGATAGCCTGGGTCCTAAGCTGGATGCCACAGCGCCACTGGGTTGAGGTGCCGCTGGAGCGGGTGCCGCTTGGTTAGAGGCGGACACAGACGCGGTGGACAGCGTGCCCAAACGAGAGTTGACTGTCTGCAGATAGGACAGGATAGTATCCTGTTGGGATCTCTGGCGAGAGACCTCTTGGTACAGGTCTGAGAGTGAAGGAGCCTGAGAGCCACCGGATTCCGGTGCCTGTGCAACTGTTACGGATCCGGGTGGTGGAACCTCTGTGCTGTGATACAAGGAGGGACCAGAGGGGCGTAACTAAGTGCCTACCCTTACCGACCCTGGCCACACGGCGGGTTAGTCGACTCCATGAACCAAGGAGGAACCGGGAAGGTGAACCAGGTGCCACTCTGGGACCGACCATGTGTGAGAGCAGGCGACTCCCACGGGACTGACGGCCGAAGCCGACAGGCACAGCAGATGAGCACGGCTGCTAGACAGGCAGGTGATGCGAGTAGGCAAGCAGGCGGGCATGGCTGATAGACAGTCTAGCGGACAGGGCTGATAGACGGGCTGGCGGGCACTGGAACCTAAGGGCTGAGGAGAGTGTTAGCACACAAACAGCAACCTTGCACTGGCACCTCCTTTTGGAGGAGGTGCCTTATATAGGAGCAGTCCTCCGGCCATTGGCCGGGAACTCTTTAGGATGGCGCGCGCGGCCCCTTTAAGAGGAAGGGAGCGCACGCTCGCGCGTCCTAAGTACAGTGCCCGGGGAACTGCGCGTGGTGTGCGCACCGCGGGTAGATACAGCAGGGGATCCGGAGGACGCTGGACCGGGACCGCGGTGGTGAGAGGATCGGCGTCTCTGCCCGGCAGGAGGCAGAGATGCCGACGATACACATACCATACAAATATCACCACCTCATACCATACAACTCCCACCACCTCATACCATACAACTAGCACCACCTCATACCATACAACTACCACCACATCATACCATACAGCCACCACCACCTCATACCATACAACCACCTCATACCATACAACTACAACCACCTCATACCATACAACTATCACCACCTCATACCATACAACAACCACCACCTCATACCATACAACTATCACCACCTCATACCATACAACGATCACCACCTCATACCATACAACTACCACCACCAGAGGGGCGTAACTAAGTGGCTACCCGGACCGACCCTGGCCACACGGCGGGTTAGTCGACTCCATGAACCAAGGAGGAACCGGGAAGGTGTACCAGGTGCCACTCTGGGACCGACCTTGTGTGAGAGCAGGCGACTCCCACGGGACTGATGGCCAAAGCCGACAGACACAGCAGATGAGCACGGCTGCTAGACAGGCAGGTGATGCAAGTATTCAAGCAGGCGGGCACGGCTGATAGACAGGCTGGCGGGCATGGCTGATAGACAGGCTGGAGGACACGGCTGAAAGACGGGCTGGCGGGCACTGGAACCTGAGGGCTGAGGAGAGTGTTAGCACACAAACAACAACCTTGCACTTGCACCTCCATTTTGGAGGAGGTGCCTTATATAGGAGCAGTCCTCCGGCCATTGACCGGGAACTCTTTAGGACGGCGCGCGCGGCCCCTTTAAGAGAAAGGGAGCGCACGCTCGCGCGCCCTAAGTACAGTGCCGGGGGAACTGTGCGTGGTGTGCGCACCGCGGGTAGATACAGCAGGGGATCCGGAGGACGCTGGACCGGGACCGCGGTGGTGAGAGGATCGGCGTCTCTGCCCGGCAGGAGGCAGAGATGCCGACGATACACATACCATACAAATACCACCACCTCATACCATACAACTCCCACCACCTCATACCATACAACTAGCACCACCTCATACCATACAACTACCACCACATCATACCATACAGCCACCACCACCTCATACCATACAACCACCTCATACCATACAACTACAACCACCTCATACCATACAACTATCACCACCTCATACCATACAACTACCACCACCTCATACCATACAACTATCACCACCTCATACCATACAACAACCACCACCTCATACCATACAACTATCACCACCTCATACCATACAACGATCACCACCTCATACCATACAACTACCACCACCAGAGGGGCGTAACTAAGTGGCTACCCGGACCGACCCTGGCCACACGGCGGGTTAGTCGACTCCATGAACCAAGGAGGAACCGGGAAGGTGTACCAGGTGCCACTCTGGGACCGACCTTGTGTGAGAGCAGGCGACTCCCACGGGACTGATGGCCAAAGCCGACAGGCACAGCAGAGGAGCACGGCTGCTAGACAGACAGGTGATGCAAGTAGGCAAGCAGGCGGGCACGGCTGATACAGGCAGGCGGGCACGGCTGATAGACAGGCTGGCGGGCATGGCTGATAGACAGGCTGGAGGACACGGCTGATAGACGGGCTGGCGGGCACTGGAACCTGAGGGCTGAGGAGAGTGTTAGCACACAAACAACAACCTTGCACTTGCACCTCCATTTTGGAGGAGGTGCCTTATATAGGAGCAGTCCTCCGGCCATTGGCCGGGAACTCTTTAGGACGGCGCGCGCAGCCCCTTTAAGAGAAAGGGAGCGCACGCTCGCGCGCCCTAAGTACAGTGCCGGGGGAACTGTGCGTGGTGTGCGCACCCCGGGTAGATGCAGCAGGGGATCCGGAAGACGCTGGACCGGGACCACGGTGGTGAGAGGATCGGCGTATCTGCCCGGCAGGAGGCAGAGATGCCGACGCTACACATACCATACAACTACCACCACCTCATACCATACAACTCCCACCACCTCATACCATACAACTACCACCACCTCATACCATACAACTATCACCACCTCATACCATACAACAACCACCACCTCATACCATACAACTATCACCACCTCATACCATACAACGATCACCACCTCATACCATACAACTCCCACCACCTCATACCATACAACTAACACCACCTCATACCATACAACTACCACCACATCATACCATACAACCACCACCATCTCATACCATACAACCACCTCATACCAACTACAACCACTTCAAACCATACAACTACCACCAACTCATACCATACAACTACCACCACTTCATACCATACAACTACCACCACCTCATACCATACAACTATCAACACCTCATACCATACAACAACCACCACCTCATACCATACAACTATCACCACCTCATACTATACAACTACCACCACCTCATACCATACAACTACCACCACCTCATACCATACAACTGTCACCACCTCATACCATACAACAACCACCACCTCATACCATACAACTATCACCATCTCATACCATACAACTACAACCACCTCATACCGTACAACAACCACCACCTCATACCATAAAACTATCACCACCTCATACCATACAACTATACAACTACCACCACCTCATACCATACTACTACCACCACCTCATACCATACAAAAACCACCACCTCATACCATACTACTACTGCAATCTCATATTATATAACTACCATCACGTCATACCATACAACTACCACCACGTCATACCTTGCAACTACCATGACCTCATACCATACAACTACCACCACCTCATCCCAAATGCCACCACCACTTAATACCATACAACTCCCACCACCTCATAACATGCAACTGCCACCACCTCATAGCATACACCTGCCACCACTTCATACCATACAACTCCCACCACCTCATACCATACAACTACCACCACTTCATACCATACAACCCCCACCACCTCATACCATACAACTCCCACCACCTAATACCACAGAACTACCACCACCTCATACCATACAACTCCCACCACCTCATACCATACAAGTACCACCACCTCATACCATACAACTACCACCACTTCATACCATACAACTCCCACCACCTCATACCATAGAACTGCCACCATCTTATACCATAAAACTACCACCACCTCATACCACACAACCACGACCACCTCAAACCATACAACTACCACCACCTCATACCACACAACCACCACCACCTCAAACCATGCAACTACCACCCCTTCATACCATACAACTGCCACCACCTCATACCATACAACTACCACCACCTCATACCATAGAACTGCCACCACCTTATACCATAAAACTACCACCACCACATACCATACAACTTCCACCACAACAACCTTGCACAGGCACCTCCATTTTGGAGGAGGTGCCTTATATGGGAGCAGTCCTCCGGCCACTGGCCGGGAACTCTTTAGGACGGCGCGTGGCCTCTTTAAGAGGAAGGGAGTGCATGCTCGCGCGCCCTAAGTACAGTGCCCGGGGAACTGCGCGTGGTGCGCGCACCCCGAGTACATGCAGCAGGGGAGCCGGAGGACGCTGGAGCGTAACTACGGCGGTGAGGGGGTCGGCGTCTCTGCCCGGCAGGAGGCAGAGACGACGACGCTACACATACCATACAACTACCACCACCTCATACCATACAACTCCCACCACCTCATACCATACAACTCCCACCACCTCATACCATACAACTACCACCACATCATACCATACAACCACCACCACCTCATACCATACAACCACCACCACCTCATACCATACAACTACCACCACTTCATACCATACAACTACCACCACCTCATACCATACAACTACCACCACTTCATACCATACAACTACCACCACCTCATACCATACAACTCCCACCACCTCATAACATGCAACTGCCACCACCTCATACCATACACCTACCACCACTTCATACCATACAACTCCCACCACCTCATACCATACAACTACCACCACTTCATACCATACAAATCCCACCACCTCATACCATACAACTCCCACCACCTCATACCACAGAACTACCACCACCTCATACCATACAACTCCCACCACCTCATACCATACAACTCACACCACCTCATACCATACAACTACCACAACTTCATACCATACAACTCCCACCACCTCATAACATGCAAATGCCACCACCTCATACCATACAACACCACCCCCACCTCAAACCATATAACTACCACCACCTCATACCATACAACCACCACCACCTCATACCATGCAACTACCACCCCTTCATACCATACAACTGCCACCACATCATACCATACAACTACCACCACCTCATACCATAGAACCACCACCTCATACCATACAACTCCCACCACCTTATACCATACAACTACCACCACCTCATACCATACAACTTCCACCACAACAACCTTGCACAGGCATCTCCATTTTGGAGGAGGTGCCTTATATAGGAGCAGTCCTCCGGCCATTGGCCGGGAACTCTTTAGGACGGCGCGCGGCCTCTTTAAGATGAAGGGAGTGCACGCTCGCGCACCCCAAGTACAGTGCCCGGGGAACTGCGCGTGGCACGCGCACCCCTGGTAGATGCAGCAGGGGAGCCGGAGGACGCAGGACCAGGAGCGCGGCGGTGAAGGGATCGGCGTCTCTGCCCGTCAGGAGGCAGACACGCCGACGCTACACATACCATACAACTACCACCACCTCATACCATACAACTCCCACCACCTCATAAAATACAACTCCCGCCACCTCATACCATACAACCACCACCACCTCATACCACACAACCACCACCACCTCATACCATACAACTACGACCACTTCATACCATACAACTACCACCACCTCATACCATACAACTACCACCACCTCATACCATACAACTACCACCACCTCATATCATACAACTATCACCGCCTCATACCATTCAACTACCACCATATCATACCATACAACCACCATCACCTCATACCATACAACCACCACCACCTCATACCATACAACTACCACCACTTCATACCATACAACTATCACCACCTCATACCATACAACTACCGCCACCTAATACAATACAACTACCACCACCTCATACCATACAACTACCACCACCTCATACCATATAACTACCACCACCTCATACCATTCAACTACCACCACCTCATACCATACAACTATCACCACCTCATACCATACAACTATCACCACCTCATACCATACAACCACCACCTCATACCATACAACTATTACCATCTCATACCATACAACTACTACCACCTCATTCCATACAACAACCACCAACTCATACCATTAAACTATCACCACCTCATACCATACAACTATACAACTAGCACCACCTCATACCATACTATTACCACCACCTCATACCATACAAAAACCACCACCTCATACCATACTACTACTATCTCATATTATACAACTACCACCACCTCATACCTTGGCCATTCCTCCAGCGCTAATTTGATGGCCAGCAGTTCTCGATCTCCTATGGAGTAATTGCGCTTGGACGAAGAAAAGAGTTTGAGTGAGCACTACTCCGGCCCTGGAGGAAGAGGCATCAACCTCCAGGAAGAACTGTTTATTGCAATCTGGACGATGTACACTGGAGTGGAGGAGAAGGCTTGCATAAGAGAGACAAAGGCACTTTCTGCCTCGGAAGTCCATTCCCTGGGATTTGCTCCTTTAAGGGTAACAGCAGAGATGGGAGCAATCCGGGAGGAGAAATGAGGAGTGAAGAGGCGGTAATAGTTAGCGAATCCCAGAAACTGCTGAATAGCCTTCAACCCCTCAGGTCGGGGCCACTTTAAGACAGCAGACACCTTCTCGGGATTCATCCGCAGTCCGGTCTCAGAGATGATATACCCCAAAAATGTTATTGAGGTTGGCTGAAAGAGGCATTTCTCGTACTTAGTATAGAGGCGATTCTTCCGGTTGCCTCTGCAGTACCTGACGAACATCCCTCCGATGAGAGGGCAGATCAGAGGAGAACACCAAGATATCGTCCAGGTACACCACCACGCAGGAATACAGGAGATCTCGGAAGATGTCATTTACTAACGCCTGGAAGCTGGCTGGAGCATTACAGAGACCGAAGGGCATCACGCGGTACTCATAGTGAACATCCCGAGTGTTGAATGCCGTCTTCCACTCGTCTGGCGAATCCGGACCAGATTGTACGCCCCACGAAGATAGAGCTTAGTGAAGATCTTTGCGCCTTTTAGGCATTCAAACAGCTCCGAGATGAGAGGCAGGGGGTACTTATTTTTGATGGTAATCTGGTTTAGGCCCCTATAGTCGATACATGGACGAAGAGAGCCATCTTTCTTTTTGACGAAGAAGAATCCTGCTCCAGCCGGAGAGGTGGATTTCTGGATAAATCCCCTAGCAAGATTCTTTTCTATGTATTCCGACATAGCACGGGTCTCGGCCAGCGACAAGGGGTAGATTCACCCGCGAGGAGGTGAAGCACCAGGTATTAGGTCAATGGGGCAATAATACGGCCTATGAGTTGGTAGTGTGTCTGCCTCCTTTTTATCAAAGACGTCCGCATATGACCAGTAGGGTGACGGCAGGCCAGGTAGGTTAGCTGGAGTAGGAGGTCGAGCAGGAAGAACCAAAACCAGACAGGACTTATGACATTCCTGACCCCAAAGGAGCACCTCACCCGAGCTCCAATTCAGGACGGGCTCATGTCTATGTAACCAAGGCAGGCCAAGCAAGAGGGGATGAGGGAGACCGGATAGCACGTAAAAGGAGATGTAGCATTCCCACCTGAAGGGTTACAGCCTCAGTGACAAACAAGATGGTCTCAGAGAGAAGCTTTCCATCCACAGAGGAAACCGCTAAAGGATCAGCCAGACGTATGGTAGCAATCTGTTGAATGAGATTCCCAGAGGCTCCGGAATCCAGATAGGCAGTCTTGAAGAAGCGAGTCTCATCACTGGTAACTGAAATGCACAGAGTCAAGGGTGGAGAGGAAGAACTTTCGCTTAGGATGACCTCTCCGAGCCTAGACACTGGAGTTTCCAGGTCTCTCCGGACAGGAGCGGATTAGATGCTCTATACTGCCACAGTAGAAGCAACTCCCCTCGGCGCGGCCGATCCCCTGACGAGACTTGACTATGTTAACTTGGTCTATTTGCATAGACTATGGAGCAGACACCAGAGGGGATACTGGTTGGGAGACTGGCCTTTGAAAGGTTGGTGCGAGGCGCAGGGGCCTTTTCTCACGGGTCGCCTCCTTAGAACGCTCCTGAAAACGGATGTCGATCCGTGTAGCTAATGACACCAGGTCGTCCAGAGAGGGAGGTATGTCACGACCGGCTAGCTCATCCTTGATCCATCCGGAAAGGCCCTCCCAAAAGGTGGACACCAGAGCCACATTGTTTCAGGCAAGTTCAGAGGCGAGGGTGCAGAAACGCACGGCATACTCTCCCACAGAGAGACTCCCTTGGCGGAGTCAGACAAGAGAGGAGGCAGTTGAAGATTTTCGTCCGGGTTCATCAAACACCTTCCGGAAAGCCGCGAGGAAAGCCCGGAGGTCGGACACCAGAGGATCCCCTCTCTCCCACAGAGGGTTAAGCCACGCCAATGCCTCTCTGGTGAGATGAGACATGATGAATGCCACCTTGGCCCGGTCAGAGGCAAACTGGTGTGCCAGGAGCTCAAAGTGCAGCGTGCACTGATTAATGAAGCCCCGACATAGGGCAGGGTCACCACCGAAACATGGAGGAGCGGATAGCCTGGGTCCTAAGCCGGATGCCACAGCGCCACTGGGTTGAGGTGCCGCTGGAGCGGGTGCCGCTTGGTTAGAGGCGGACACAGACGGGGTGGACAGCGTGCCCAAACGAGAGTTGACTGTCTGCAGATAGGACAGGATAGTATCCTGTTGGGATCTCTGGCTAGAGACCTCTTGGTACAGGTCTGAGAGTGAAGGAGCCTGGGAGCCACCGGATTCCGGTGCCTGTGCAACTGTTACGGATCCGGGTGGTGGAACCTCTGTGCTGTGATACAAGTAGGGACCAGAGGGGCGTAACTAAGTGCACCGCGGGTAGATACAGCAGGGGATCCGGAGGACGCTAGACCAGGACCGCGGTGGTGAGAGGATCGGCGTCTCTGCCCGGCTGGAGGCAGAGATGCTGACGATACACATACCATACAAATACCACCACCTCATACCATACAACTTCCACCACCTCATACCATACAACTAACACCACCTCATACCATACAACTACCACCACATCATACCATACAGCCACCACCACCTCATACCATACAACCACCTCATACCATACAACTACATCCACCTCATACCATACAACTATCACCACCTCATACCATACAACTACCACCACCTCATACCATACAACTATCACCACCTCATACCATACAACAACCACCACCTCATACCATACAACTATCACCACCTCATACCATACAACGATCACCACCTCATACCATACAACTACCACCACCAGAGGGGCGTAACTAAGTGGCTACCCGGACCGACCCTGGCCACACGGCGGGTTAGTCGACTCCATGAACCAAGGAGGAACCGGGAAGGTGTACCAGGTGCCACTCTGCGACCGACCTTGTGTGAGAGCAGGCGACTCCCACGGGACTGATGGCCAAAGCCGACAGGCACAGCAGATGAGCACGGCTGCTAGACCGACAGGTGATGCGAGCAGGCAAGCAGGCGGGCACGGCTGATACAGGCAGGCGGGCACGGCTGATAGACAGGCTGGCGGGCATGGCTGATAGACAGGCTGGAGGACACGGCTGATAGACGGGCTGGCGGGCACTGGAACCTGAGGGCTGAGGAGAGTGTTAGCACACAAACAACAACCTTGCACTTGCACCTCCATTTTGGAGGAGGTGCCTTATATAGGAGCAGTCCTCCGGCCATTGGCCGGGAACTCTTTAGGACGGCGCGCGCGGCCCCTTTAAGAGAAAGGGAGCGCACGCTCGCGCGCCCTAAGTACAGTGCCGGGGGAACTGCGCGTGGTGTGCGCACCCCGGGTAGATGCAGCAGGGGATCCGGAAGACGCTGGACCGGGACCACGGTGGTGAGAGGATCGGCGTATCTGCCCGGCAGGAGGCAGAGATGCCGACGCTACACATACCATACAACTACCACCACCTCATACCATACAACTCCCACCACCTCATACCATACAACTAACACCACCTCATACCATACAACTACCACCACATCATACCATACAACCACCACCATCTCATACCATACAACCACCTCATACCATACAACTACAACCACTTCATACCATACAACTACCACCACCTCATACCATACAACTACCACCACTTCATACCATACAGCTACCACCACCTCATACCATACAACTATCAACACCTCATACCATACAACAACCACCACCTCATACCATACAACTATCACCACCTCATACTATACAACTACCACCACCTCATACCATACAACTACCACCACCTCATACCATACAACTGTCACCACCTCATACCATACAACAACCACCACCTCATACCATACAACTATCACCATCTCATACCATACAACTACTACCACCTCATACCATACAACAACCACCACCTCATACCATAAAACTATCACCACCTCATACCATACAACTATACAACTACCACCACCTCATACCATACTACTACCACAACCTCATACCATACAAAAACCACCACCTCATACCATACTACTACTGCAATCTCATATTATATAACTACCATCACGTCATACCATACAACTACCACCACGTCATACCATGCAACTACCATGACCTCATACCATACAACTACCACCACCTCATACCAAATGCCACCACCACTTAATACCATACAACTCCCACCACCTCATAACATGCAACTGCCACCACCTCATACCATACACCTGCCACCACTTCATACCATACAACTCCCACCACCTCATACCATACAACTACCACCACTTCATACCATACAACCCCCACCACCTCATACCATACAACTCCCACCACCTAATACCACAGAACTACCACCATCTCATACCATACAACTCCCACCACCTCATACCATACAACTCCCACCACCTCATACCATACAACTACCACCACTTCATACCATACAACTCCCACCACCTCATACCATAGAACTGCCACCATTTTATACCATAAAACTACCACCACCTCATACCACACAACCACCACCACCTCAAACCATACAACTACCACCACCTCATACCACACAACCACCACCACCTCAAACCATGCAACTACCACCCCTTCATACCATACAACTGCCACCACCTCATACCATACAACTACCACCACCTCATACCATAGAACTGCCACCACCTTATACCATAAACACCACCTCATACCATACAACTTCCACCACAACAACCTTGCACAGGCACCTCCATTTTGGAGGAGGTGCCTTATATGGGAGCAGTCCTCCGGCCACTGGCCGGGAACTCTTTAGGACGGTGCGCGGCCTCTTTAAGAGGAAGGGAGTGCACGCTCGCGCACCCCAAGTACAGTGCCCGGGGAACTGCGCGTGGTGCGCGCACCCCGAGTACATGCAGCAGGGGAGCCGGAGGACGCTGGAGCGTGACTACGGCGGTGAGGGGGTCGGCGTCTCTGCCCGGCAGGAGGCAGAGATGCCGACGCTACACATACCATACAACTACCACCACTTCATACCATACAACTCCCACCACCTCATACCATACAACTCCCACCACCTCATACCATACAACTACCACCACATCATACCATACAACCACCACCACCTCATACCATACAACCACCACCACCTCATACCATACAACCACCACCACCTCATACCATACAACTACCACCACTTCATACCATACAACTACCACCACCTCATACCATACAACTACCACTACTTCATACCATACAACTACCACCACCTCATACCATACAACTCCCACCACCTCATAACATGCAACTGCCACCACCTCATACCATACACCTACCACTACTTCATACCATACAACTCCTACCACCTCATACCGTACAACTACCACCACTTCATACCATACAACTCCCACCACCTCATACCATACAACTCCCACCACCTCATACCACAGAACTACCACCACCTCATACCATACAACTCCCACCACCTCATACCATACAACTCACACCACCTCATACCATACAACTACCATAACTTCATACCATACAACTCCCACCACCTCATAACATGCAAATGCCACCACCTCATACCATACAATACCACCCCCACCTCAAACCATATAACTACCACCACCTCATACCATACAATCACCACCACCTCATACCATGCAACTACCACCCCTTCATACCATACAACTGCCACCACATCATACCATACAACTACCACCACCTCATACCATAGGACCACCACCTCATACCATACAACTCCCACCACCTTATACCATACAACTACCACCACCTCATACCATACAACTTCCACCACAACAACCTTGCACAGGCATCTCCATTTTGGAGGAGGTGCCTTATATAGGAGCAGTCCTCCGGCCATTGGCCGGGAACTCTTTAGGACGGCGCGCGGCCCCTTTAAGAGAAAAGGAGTGCACGCTCGCGCACCCCAAGTACAGTGCCCGGGGAACTGCGCGTGGCACGCGCACCCCTGGTAGATGCAGCAGGGGAGCCGGAGGACGCAGGACCAGGAGCGCGGCGGTGAAGGGATCGGCGTCTCTGCCCGTCAGGAGGCTGACACGCCGACGCTACACATACCATGCAACTACCACCACCTCATACCATACAACTCCCACCACCTCATACCATACAACTCCCACCACCTCATACCATACAACCACCACCTCTTACCATACAACCACCACCACCTCATACCATACAGCTACCACCACTTCATACCATACAACTACCACCACCTCATACCATACAACTACCACCACCTCATACCGTACAACTACCACCACCTCATACCATACAACTACCATTACCTCATACCATACAACTATCACCACCTCATACCATACAACTATCACCACCTCATACCATACAACTGCCACAACCTCATACCATACAACTACCACCACATCATACCATACAACCACCACCACCTCATACCATACAACCACCACCACCTCATACCATAACACTACCACCACTTCATACCATACAACTATCACCACCTCATACCATACAACTACCACCACCTCATACCATACAACTACCACCACCTCATACCATACAACTACCACCACCTCATACCATACAACTATCACCTCCTCATACCATTCAACTACCACCATATCATACCATACAACCACCATCACCTCATACCATACAACCACCACCACCTCATACCATACAACTACCACCACTTCATACCATACAACTATCACCACCTCATACCATACAACTACCGCCACCTAATACAATACAACTACCACCACCTCATACCATACAACTACCACCACCTCATACCATACAACTACCACCAACTCATACCATACAACTATCACCACCTCATACCATACAACTATCACCACCTCATACCATACAACCACCACCTGATACCATACAACTATTACCATCTCATACCATACAACTACTACCACCTCATACCATACAACAACCACCAACTCATACCATTAAACTATCACCACCTCATACCATACAACTATACAACTAGCACCACCTCATACCATACAAAAACCACCACCTCATACCATACTACTACTATCTCATATTATACAACTACCACTACCTCATACCATACAACTGCCATGACCTCATACCATACAACTACCACCACCTCATACCAAATGCCACCACCACCTCATACCATACAACTACCACCACTTCATATCATATAACTCCCACCACCTCATACCATACAACTCCCACCACCTCATACCACAGAACTACCACCACCTCATACCATACAACTCCCACCACCTCATACCATAGAACTCCCACCACCTCATACCATACAACTACCACCACTTCATACCATACAACTCCCACCACCTCATAACATGCAAATGCCACCACCTCATACCATACATCACCACCACCTCCAACCATACAACTACCACCACCTCATACCATACTACCACCACCTCATACCATGCAACTACCACCCCTTCATACCATACAACTGCCACCACCTCATACCATACAACTACCACCACCTCATACATACTACTCCCACCACCTTATACCATACAACTACCACCACCTCATACCATGCAACTACCTCCCCTTCATACCATACAACTGCCACCACCTCATACCATACAACCACCACCACCTCCAACCATACAACTACCACCACCTCATACCATACAACCACCACCACCTCATACCATACAACCACCACCACTTCATGTCATGCAACTACCACCCTTTTATACCATACAACTACCACCACCTCATACCATACAACCACTAACACCTCATACCATACAACCACCACCACCTCATACCATGCAACTACCACCCCTTCATACCATACAACTACCACCACCTCATACCATACAACTACTACCACCTCATACCATACAACCACCACCTCATACCATACAACTACCACCACCTCATACCATTCAACCACCACCTCATACCATACAACTCCCACCACCTTATACCATACAACTACCACCACCTCATACCATACAACTTCCACCACAACAATCTTGCACAGGCACCTCCATTTTGGAGGAGGTGCCTTTTATAGGAGCAGTCCTCCGGCCATTGGCCGGGATCTCTTTAGGACGGCGCGCAGCCCCTTTAAGAGGAAGGGAGTGCACGCTCGCTCGCCCTAAGTGCAGTGCCCAGGGAACTGCTCGTGGTGCGCGCACCCCGGGTAGATGCAGCAGGGGAGCCGGAGGACGCTGGACCGGGACCGCGGCGGTGAGGAGATCGGCGTCTCTGCCCGGCAGGAGGCAGAGACGCCGAAGCTACACATACCATACAACCACCACCACCTCATACCATACAACCACCAGCACCTCATACCATACAACTACCACCACTTCATACCATACAACTACCACTGTGGCGCCCCTGAAGGTTCAGTCGCCACAGGGGTACTGCACCTCAGACCGATGTGTGGTATCTCTTCTCCGAGGTAAGGAAGGAGCACCTCTCAGGACTCAGCCATCCATCCAACACTACACCTCTCCCACCTGAGGGGGGCTTTTAAGGCACCATAGTGCTGCCCCAGCCGGGATAAGAGGAGATGGGGGGGGACCAAAGATAGGGGGAACCTTGTAGTGGGTGAGGGTGGAGGACGCACTTAGAGGTTGCACCACAAAATTCATATTTAAACAGTGGTCATCTTAAGTTCATGGTCTTTGGTTGTGGGTCTTCGGCTGGAAGGCAGCGCAGGGTCTCATCTGGCTGGAGGCTTACAGTCCTCGGTCTCAAGCCTCGAGACGAGGAGTGGGGTGGAGTGATCGGCTGTGGAGTATTGGCGCCTCCACCCCGGCCAGGGTCCCAGAAGCAAGAAGGCCAAGGCGGGGAGCAGAGGAGAAAGCTCCCTAGGCGGGGAGCAGAGGAGAAAGCTCCATAGGCGGGGAGCAGAGGAGAAAGCTCTGTAGGCGGGAAGCAGAGGAGAAAAAGCTCCGCAAGAGGGGTACCGGCCCCCGATATCTGACTTTGTTACTTTATGTCTCAGTCGGAAAAGCCCGGAGGCTCAGTGGATCCCACCGGGTAACGGACGGAGCGGAGTCGCCACACGTACCCTTGTTATGTACATAGTCCAGAGGGAGACCCGGCCTTAGTACACGCACCACATAAGGACAGGAGAGGACCTAGTGGGAAAGTCTAGGAACACTCTGGTGCAGGGGGTCCTGATCGTTGCCCCTGAACTACCCGGAGTGAGCTCAACCCCTTCCTGGTGGCCACAGCACGCCGTGAGGAGCAAGGAGAAGCCTTGCAGCTGACATCTAACAATGTGAGTAAAGCTTGGAAGACTGCATTCATCGCCTCCGGTCCCTTATTTCAGCGCGACACCACACCGCACCACCCACTACGACTCCCCTGACCCATCTTCTCTGCTCTGAGGCCCTGCTCCGCCTGTGGGGAGTAGTACCATCTTCTGCTGCCATTACATCCCACCTCAGAGGACTGCCGCAGCGCTGGTGGCGAATCACCAGGCACCACAGGTGGCGTAGTCATTTAATCCACTCGATTACCACCGTCCCTCCTAGCCCTTATTTTGATGTGACAACCCTCACGACTGCATCCACCCTCCACCTGGAGGCCCGGTTCCGAGTACCCCCATCTCTCAGGGTGGGCTAGCGAGTAGCAAAGTAGGCGTCACACCACCACCTCATACCATACAACTACCACCACCTCATACCGTACAACTACCACCACCTCATACCATACAACTACCACCACCTCATACCATACAACTATCACCACCTCATGCGATACAACTATCACCACCTCATACCATACAACAACCACCACCTCATACCATACAACTATTACCATCTCATACCATACAACTACTACCACCTCATACCATACAACAACCACCACCTCATACCATAAAACTATCACCATCTCATAGCATACTACTATACAACTACCACCACCTCATACCATACTACTACCACCACCTCATGCCATACAACAAACACCACCTCATACCATACTACTACTACCATCTCATATTACACAACTACCACCACCTCATACCATACAACTACCATGACCTCATACCATGCAACTACCAGCACCTCATACCAAATGCCACCACCACTTCATACCATACAACTCCTACCACCTCATGCCATACAACAACCACCACTTCATACCATACAACTCCCACCACCTCATACCACAGAACTACCACCACCTCATGCCATACAACTCCCACCACTTCATACCACAGAACTACCACCACCTCATACCATACAACTATCACCACTAGTGTTGAGCCACCCCCGTAGTGTTCGAGTTCGGTTCGGTTCGTCGAACACCCGTGTGTTCGCCGAACTGTTCGTCGAACTGTTCGTCGAACACCTTCGAACACCGTTAAAACCAATGGCAGGCAAACAAAAACACATAGAAACACATAGAAAACACCTTCAAAGGTGTCCAAAAGCTGACAAACTGCTCAGAAGACACAACTAACACATGGAAAAGTGACAAGTACATATAGTCATGCGAAAAGAAAAGAGGTGGAGGAGTAAAAGGAGGGGGAGACACAGATATAGGCATGTCATGCCCTTCTAAAATCCAAAAAGTGAGAAGCCGACACGTTCAGTCCGCTCCTGCCCGTGCCACCTCCGTGTCGCCGGGTTTGTGCCAGAGCCGCGGTGAACCCTGACGGCCAGCCCCCCTCTCCCAATACTGGTGCCTGTCCGCTGGTGGGTCGAGCGAGCCCCACTGTGGTGGAGGCAGCTCTAAGCTTTTTAATTTAAATTGTCTCTCTAATTTGAATGAATACACTTTAAATCCATTTACAAGGATCTATTGGAGGGCAAGTCTCATGCCAGCAGCCGCGTAATTCCAGCTCCAGTAGCGTCCACTAAAGCTGCTGCAGTTAAAAAGCTTTTATAAGGATCGAGCTCGGCTGTCCACCGCAAGGCATCCTACTGCCAGTCCCAGCCCCTATGCCTTGGGGTGCCTCCTGATGCTCTTCACTGAGTATCCCGTGGTCCCGAAGCATTTCCTTTGAAAAAATTAAGTGTCCAAACTACAGGTGGTGTAGCTTGCTTAACAGCTGGGATAATCCGCTGACTAGCAGACACTGCTACTAGGCACAAAGTATTTCCTGGGCTAGATGCAGTTAATAATTTGTAATTAGATACTCTCGTTGGATGCTGAGAAAGCATTCCATAGAGTCTCCTGGCACGCCATATATTATTCTCTTAAAAAGCTTGGGGTAGGGGTCTAGGGGTCCCTTTTATAGCCAAAATCACGGCCCTGTATCGCAATACGTCACCTAGGCTGAAGATAAATGGAACTGTAGCACCCTGAGGGCTCGGTTGCTACAGAGGTATTGCACCTCACCCAGAGGTGTGATATCTCACTCTCAGGTAAGGATGGAGTGTGGATCAGGACCCGACACCTGCATGCATTACACCACATTGCCGTGGGGCAGGGCGACCAATATGCCCCTGAGATGGGCACGACAGTCCCTGTCTCTGGCTGGAGTGGGGGGAGGGAACACTGAGGAAAGGGAACCCTGTAGTGCAGGAGCAGAGAGGAAGCAGTTCCTGGGTGCATTGAGAAGGGAGTATAAAAGGTGGGCACCATCTTAGTTCAGTGCAGAGAAGTCTGAGCAGAAGTGGCAGGGAGCAGGAGCTCTGCATGAGCTCTGCTCCGGAGGCGGGCCTAGTAACAGAGGCCCAGGCCTGGAAGAGGGAGAAGGAAGGAAGAGGAGCGGAGAAGGCTCCAGGAACGAGGAACGAAGGGATCCCAGGGGTGCGGCGGGCGAGTCGCCATTGCACGCCCGAATCCACCTGCGTGGAGGGGTCAGGCCAAAGGGGGAGACCGGTCCCCAAAACTAGTGGAGGCAGGAAACGACCCTCAGCTAGAAACCGGAGGCTGTGACATTTTATGTGGTGCAGCCCCTCGCTACACCCGCTAGGAAGGCATCACATAGGGTCAGGGAAACTGGCGCCAAGTTTACCAAGAGGAGGCCCGAGGCAGTCGGACAGAAGGGTTGGTAAGAAAGGCAAGACAAAGGACACACAAAGGGGGTCCTGTGAAGCGCTCCAAAGTTATCTGGGAGTTGTCTGAGCCCCTCACCTGGTGAGCACAGTACGACGTGGGCAGCCGTTACCTGCAGACGTGGTCTGGATAATAAGAACTGTGAGTAAAGGCCCTGGACTGCATCACTGACTCCGTGTCGTTACTGCTGCTGCCCTGCACCATCACCCCCATCCTCCGCATACACTGCCCTGAGGCTATACTCCTCCCGTGGGGAGTTATGCTACGCTCTGCTGCACCCACAACACCAGCCTCAGCGGTCAGCCCTGCAGCGGCGGTTCACTCTGACCGCAATCCACGGGTGGCGTAGTCGGACATTTAAACATCAAAACCACATAAATAGTTCCGCCACTGGTTTGACCGCCCTGAGCCACGGAACCGGGTCGCCGCCATGGAGACTACAGCCACCAGCATCCACCAAAAAGGGTCCGGCTCCGGGTGTCCCAAGGCCCAGGGGGTGCATCAGAACATTTTCATCACCTTTCACAATCACCAATGGGACAAGGCAGGGATGTCCTCTGTCCCCTCTCTTATACATCCTAGTGACGGAGCACCTGCTCTCATCAATTCGCCATAACCCCAATATTAGGTGGATTGAGGTGGGAGGCACCGAGTACAAGTGCTCTCTATTTGCTGATGATGTCCTAGTATATATCACTCAATCACATATATCCATCCATGCTGTTATGGCTGAAATAGATCACTTTGTTACATGGTCAAATTTTAAAATCAATGCAGCGAAGTCTGAGGCCCTCGATGTCTCCCTCCCCAAATCCATACAGGATTCCATCCAGTCCAACTTTCCCTTTGCCTGGCCCTCACAGGGTATCAAATACTTAGGAATTCCTATTCATAGAGACCTCTCCCATCTATGTTATCTTAATTTTGGGCCCTTTATTGAACAACTCCATACAGACCACGGTTGGCAAGTTAGAACTGTAAGATTCACTACGTGAACCACTGGTGTTTTGTGGAAAAGCACATGTACACTGTGTTCCAAATTATTATGCAAAAAGTGTTTAGGAGTGATAAGGGAAGAATTTGTTTGTTTGTCAGTTAAACTCATTGATGGTGATGTGTGTCAGGGCTCTTTATATCACTGTAAGCAATTGCAGACACCTGTGCTAATTAGTTTGGCAGGTGTGTCCAATGAAAGGCTAGACTACTTAAGAAGGCTCTCTCACATTATTAAGCAGCCTACATTTTCTGCCAAAATGGGAAAGAAAAAGGATGTGTCGGCTGCTGAGAAGCAACAAATTGTGGAGTGTTTAGGTCAAGGCATGACTACAATCAACATTGTGCGATGATCAGGATGAAGTGTCTTGGCAATCAAGAAGTATGTAGCTGATTCACAGTACACACGTGTGCGTGCTGATAAGGGCAAATTGAGGACTCTTTCCTACAGGCAATTACGTCAGGTTAAAAGAGCAGTGGCAAAAAAGCCTTGTCATAGCAGCAGACAAGTTTTTGAAGCTGCTGGTGCCTCCAACGTCCCCCGAATAACAAGATGCAGGGTCCTTCAGAGGTTTGCAGCTGTGCATACGCCATCCTGTCGACCTCCTCTATCCACTTCACACAAGCAGAAACGGCTCCAGTGGGCCAAACATTACATGAAGACTGATTTCAAAACTGTTTTGTTCACAGATGAGTGCCGTGCAGCGCTCGATGGTCCAGATGGATGGAGTGGAGGATGGCTGGTTGATGGACACCCCACGCAAACACGGCTACAGCGCCAACAAGGAGGAGGTGGAGTAATGTTTTGGGCAAGAATCATGGGAGAGAGATTGTCGGCCCCTTTAGGATCCCTGAAGGGGTAAAGATGAACTCCATAATGTATGTGGATTTTCTCAAACAGCACTTCCTGCCATGGTTCAAGAAGAAGAACCGTGTATTCCACAGCAAGATCATTTTTCTGCATGATAATGCACCATCTCATGCTGCACATAACACATGTTCATCTCTGGCTGATATGGGCATAAAAGGGGACAAACTTATGGTGTGACCCCCATGCTCCCCTGACCTCTACCCCATTCAGAACCTCTGGAGCATCATCAAAAGGAGTGTCTATGATGGCGGGAGGCAGTTCACATCTAAGCAACAGCTCTGGGAGGGTATTCTGTCCTCATGCAAAACAATTGAAGCAGAAACCATCCAAAACCTGACAAATTCAATGGACGAGAGAGTTCAGAAGCTCCTTTCGAACAAGTGGTCCTATGTGAAAATGTAACATCACCTAGAATAAAGTTTTGAGTTGAAAACTGTTTGATTTCAGTTTCTAACAACCTGCTAATGCTTATAATTTCAAAAATGACCATTTTTTTGGTCTTTATTAAAATGAAAAGGTTGATCGAAAAGTTTGGGGGATCTAAGAGTGTGGCAACCCAGTAGTCATGATTACTTCGAATTCTGACAATATGAGGGTCATGTTGCAGGTAGTGCAGCAAGAAGGCACTTATGTGTCTTGCGCATCTCGGAGCCCCAAAATTATTTTCCGTGCTAGATGCAGCTAAAAATTATTATTAATTTTAAATCTGGTGGAGCTTAGTATAGATGTCCTAATAGGATCAGTGCTGCACACTGCTACAAAGCCCAAATTATTTTCCAGCCAAGATACAGATAAACATTATTAGTAATTTTAAATCTGGTGGAGCTTATTATAGATGGCCTAATAGAATCATTGCTGCACACTGCTACAAAGCCCAAATTATTTTCCAGCCAAGATACAGATAAACATGATTAGTAATTTGAAAGCTTAAAACGGTTGGTGAGGTGATTTTAACCAATCATCAAGCTTTTACTCTCCCCAGGATGACACAGGGGTAGAAAAGTCGTTTCGGATCCATGATTTGTTCATCTTTATGAACGTGAGTCTGTCTACATTATCAGTGGAGAGCCGCGTGCGCTTATCTGTCAGCACACCACCAGCAGCGCTGAACACACGTTCAGACAGAACGCTGGCTGCGGGGCATGACAAGATCTCCAAGGCGTAAGTGGCTAGCTCCGGCCATTTATCCAGATTGGAAGCCCAAAAAGAGCAAGGGTCCAGTGACACAGTCATGGCTTCAATGTTTACTTGGAGATACTCCTGTACCATCGTCTCTAGGCGTTGACTATGTGTCAGACTTCTTGTCTCCTGTGGCCTTGCAAAGGATGGGCTAAAAAAGTGGTGAAATGATTCCGCAAAATTGATGTTACCAGCAGATACTGTGGTTCTGTTACGGTTTGAGTGCTGAACACTTGACGGTCCCACGGTTGGCAAGTTGGAACTGTGAGATTCACTACGTGCACCACTGGTGTTTTGAGGAAAAGCACATGTAAGATTCTGCAACAGTCTCTGCTGATACTCCTGCATGCGTGCATCCCTTTCTATGGCAGGAATAATTTCTGCAAATTTACTTTTGTACCGGGGATCTAACAGTGTGGCAACCCAGTAGTCAGGATTATTTCTAATTCTCACAATTCGAGGGTCATGTTGCAGGTAGTGCAGCAAGAAGGCACTCATGTGTGTTGCGCATCCAGGAGCACCAAGTCCCTGTTGTGTTGGTGGCGAGGTAACAATCATGCTTCCTTCCTCTGTCCTCTCCCCCCAACCTCGCACAACAGAAATGTGATCAAGGTCTCCCTCATCTGATGAGTCTTCCATCAGTTCGTCCTCCACTTCTTCCTGGGCTCCTGCACCTTCCTCACTAGTTTGGCTCCTACCATGCGCCCTGGTAAAACCATCTCCCCCACCCTCACATGCCTGCCGCCTTGGTGCTGCCGACCGTCTGGACCTTGCAGATGTTAGCCCTTCCGCATACAACTCCTCCTCCTCTACTTCCTCCACCTCCTCTTGTGCCACCACCTGACTCCGAATTCTGTTTAACATGTGCTCCAGCATGTAAATCACCGGAATAGTCATGCTGATAATGGCATCGTCAGCACTAAACATCTTCGTCGCCATTTCAAAACTGTGCAGAAGGGTGCATAGGTCCCTGATCTGAGACCACTCCTCCAGCGTGATTTGCCCCACCTCTGGATCTCGTTGGCCCAGGCTATACCTCAGAACGTATTGCACCAGGGCTTGTCGGTGCTGCCACAGTCGCTGCAACATGTGCAGAGTTGAATTCCACCGGGTAGGCACATCGCATTTTAGCCGGTGAAGTGGCAGGCCCAACGACTTCTGTAGAGATGTAAGTCGCTGAGCTGCGGGATGCGAACGGCGGAAGTGAGCACACAGCGACCGTGCCCTCTGCAGAAGACCATCTAGTCTGGGATAGTGGGCTAAAAATTGCTGGACAACCAGGTTCAACACGTGAGCCATACAAGGCACGTGTGTGACATTGCCCCGGCGAAGGGCCGCACCCAGGTTTGCAGCATTGTCGCACACGGCCTTCCCTGGTTTCAGGTCCAGTGGAGACAACCATTCATGAAATTGGTTCTCCAGAGCTGACCACAACTCCTCAGCTGTGTGACTCACATTTCCCAGACATTTCAAAGTAAAAACCGCCTGATGACGTTGAGCCCTACTGCCAGCATAGTAAGGAGGTGTGCAGGATCCCTTCTGTGCGGTTAGAAAGCTTGTGGCATGACCAGACAGGCTTTGGGTGCAGGTGGAAGACCGAGAGGAGGTTGAGGAGGCAGAAGCAGTGGAGGAACTTTGACATAAAGAGGATTGACGCACAACTTGTGGGGACGGCAAGACTTGGACAGCAGCCCCTTGTCCTGCTGTCACCATAGTTACCCAGTGCCCAGTCAGCGACATGTAACGCCCCTGTCCATGCCTACTCGTCCAAGTGTCTGTGGTGAAATGCACCCTGTCACACACAGAGTTTCTCAAAGAAGCGGTGATGTTGTGTGCGACATGCTGGTGGAGCGCAGGCACACCTTTCTTTGAGAAGTAGTGCCGACTGGGCATCTGGTACTGGGGCACTGCGACGGACATAAGGTCTCGAAAATCCTCTGTGTCCACCAGGCGGAAAGGCAGCATTTCTGTAGCCAAGAGCTTGCAGATGGTGAAATTCAACCTCTTAGCTTTCTCATGGCTAGGAGGAAATGGTCTTTTACTTGTCCACATCTGAGGGACCGAGGGCTGGCTATTGTGCTTAGACGGGGTTGATAAGGGTGTCCCTGGCAAACTGCCAGTCTGTGAGGAAGATGCAGGCGGACATGTTAGGTTGCCTTGATCCAAAGGTGGTGCTATCGATGTCGGACAGCGCTCAACACCAGCTGGTTTTACCACCTCCAAAGAAAATGATGACCTGCCAATCACGCTGGCTGTTGCGGGTAAAGAGGTGGCAGGTCTGCGCCCCAAAACAGGTGTGACTGCTGTCCCCCCAGTCACAGAGGATGAAGAGGCCGCGGAATGCACAAGATATGGCAGACGGTGGTTGGCCCGGCCGGCTAGGCCGCATTGTAGCACACTGAGCTTCCCACTGCAACTTATGCTTCATGTCCATGTGCCGGTTCATGCATGAAGTACTCAAACTATGTATTTTTTGGCCTCTACTTAGCTTTTGCTGACAAATGTTACAGATAACACGAGTTGGGTCATCTTTATCGATCTGAAAAAATGCCCAGGCTATGCAAGGCTTAGCACACATGCGACCTGAAGAGCCACCACGACTTGTGGTGAGAGGCAGATTGTGTTTGAGGATGCAGTTGTTGACGTGCTTCCAGTACTACGTCTCTGTCCAGGAAGGCGCAACCTGACCTCGTCGTCACTAGCATCTTCCTCCTCCTCCTCTGCTGACCTCATCTCTTGGCTGACTGTGGGTTGACAGTAAGTGGGATCTCCAACCTCATCATCATCACCCTGTGCGTTATCACACCCGTCGTCCTCAGAGCCAACCTGTTCCTGCCCTGACAAAAAACTAAAGTTGTCGCTCCAATCAGGTATTTGAGTCTCATCATCGTCTTCCTCATTGTCTCCACCAACAGGAGTTACAGTTTGGGAATGAGGGTCTACATTATGGTCAGAACCTTCTGCGTCTGGTCCTGGATCCGACTCATAAAGATTCTGGGCATCAGTGCAGATCATTTCCTCGTCTGGATTCACAGAAGCGCTGGAGTCGACCTCTGATTCCCAGGCTATAGTATGAGTAAACAGCTCTGCAGACTCAACCATCTGTTCTACCTCATACTCAGACGGGCAGCTGGAGATTTGGGAGCTGTGAGGAAGCAAGTGCGATTGGGGTGACACCTTTGAGGACTGGAGTATTTGTGATGTTGAAGTTGATGTGGAGGAGAGCCCACTTAAAGGAGCACTTGATATCCGTTGAAGCACCTGCTGTTTTTGTGCCTCATCTGGAATTTGTAGCGATTGGCGTGGCCGTAAGAAAGGGATCTTATCACATTGTCCGCTAAAAGAAGTAGACATTTTAGTTTGGCTGGAAGATGGGCTTTCTTCTGCAGATGTTACTGTTGCTTTAACACCTACCCCACGGACACAACCTTTTTTCCCCTTCCCAACACGCCTATTCCCCTTTCCACCAGCAGCAGGCCTTTTTCCACTCATTTTGGTGGTTAACTAATTCACAACTCTGGAGTTGTTTGCACAAAAAAACAATGGATGGGAACCGAGCAGAGCTGAGTGGCCAAACTGTGGTATTAGGCCAAAACTATTGGCTGGATTAGATGTAGAAAAAAATTATATTCAATTTGCAACCTGATGGAGGTCAGTATAGATGGACTAATAGAACAAGTCCCATACACAGCTAGAAGGCCAAATATTTTTTCAGAGCTAGATGCAGACAAAAAATTATTTTGAATTTGCAACCTGATGGAGGTCAGTATAGATGGACTAATAGAGAAAGTCCCACACACTGCTAGAAGGCCAAATATTTTTTCAGAGCTAGATGCAGACAAAAAATTATTTTGAATTTGCAACCTGATGGAGGTCAGTATAGATGGACTAATAGAGAAAGTCCCACACACTGCTAGAAGGCCAAATATTTTTTCAGAGCTAGATGCAGACAAAATATTATTTTTAATTTGCAACCTGATGGAGGTCAGTATAGATGGACTAATAGACCAAGTCCCACACACTGCTAGAAGGCCAAATATTTTTTCAGAGCTAGATGCAGACAAAAAATTATTTTGAATTTGCAACCTGATGGAGGTCAGTATAGATGGACTAATAGAGAAAGTCCCACACACAGCTAGAAGGCCAAATATTTTTTCAGAGCTAGATGCAGACAAAAAATTATTTTTAATTTGCAGCCTGATGGAGGTCAGTATAGATGGATTAATAGAGAAAGTCCCACACACTGCTAGAAGGCCAAATATTTTTTCAGAGCTAGATGCAGACAAAAAATTATTTTGAATTTGCAACCTGATGGAGGTCAGTATAGATGGACTAATAGAGAAAGTCCCACACACTGCTAGAAGGCCAAATATTTTTTCAGAGCTAGATGCAGACAAAAAATTATTTTGAATTTGCAACCTGATGGAGG
Organism: Phyllobates terribilis; assembly: GCF_046119375.1. Taxonomy (NCBI): domain Eukaryota; kingdom Metazoa; phylum Chordata; class Amphibia; order Anura; family Dendrobatidae; genus Phyllobates; species Phyllobates terribilis. The sequence goes on from NW_027362770.1 coordinate 142,516,839, forward strand.
TCAGTATAGATGGACTAATAGAGAAAGTCCCACACACTGCTAGAAGGCCAAATATTTTTTCAGAGCTAGATGCAGATAAAAATTATTTTTAATTTGCAGCCTGATGGAGGTCAGTATAGATGGATTAATAGAGAAAGTCCCACACACAGCTAGAAGGCCAAATATTTTTTCAGAGCTAGATGCAGACAAAAAATTATTTTTAATTTGCAGCCTGATGGAGGTTGTTATGCACACGCCCGGACTGACTGGCGTGTGCGGGTGTTGTGGTTCCACTGGACCATGGACCGGAGAGTGCCTGGAGGGACGTGACTAAGTATCTGGCCGATCCGACCAAGGTGGCACGACGGCATACGACGCCAGTGCACCAGGGAGAAACCGGGCAGAGGGACCAGGTGCTACTCTAGGTCAAACTCCGGACACGGGGGTTGACCCACACTGGGATTACTGGAACAGGCAGGTTAGGCTGGCACAGACTGGTGGATGTAAGCAAACACGGCAGGTATGCAGATGGGTGGATACAGGCGAGTATGCAGGCAGGGAGGTACTGGCCGAAAGGACGGGCTGGAGCACAGAGAGGTTAAGACCCAGTACAGACTGGGTCACAGAACCGCATATGCGGTAGACAACCACAGCAGAGAGGGAACGCCCGAAGCGATGGGCAAGAACAGAGCAGGACGGGGCTGCAGGAGCAGCGAGCACAAGCAGGGCAGGACAGGACTGCCGGAGCAGCGGGCAGAAGCAGGGCAGGGCGGAAACCGCAGAAGCAGTAAGCAAGATAAGAGCAGAGCAGAAACCGCAGGAGCGGCAAGCAAGGCAGGAGCAGAGCGGACACCGCAGAGCGGTAAACAAGGCAGGAGCAGAGCAGAAACCGCAAGAGCGGTAAGCTAAGCAGGAGCAGAGCGGACACCGCAGAGCGGTAAACAAGGCAGGAGCAGAGCAGAAACCGCAAGAGCGGCAAGCTAAGCAGGAGCAGAGCGGACACCGCAGAGCGGTAAACAAGGCAGGAGCAGAGCAGAAACCGCAAGAGCGGCAAGCTAAGCAGGAGCAGAGCGGACACCGCAGAGCGGTAAACAAGGCAGGAGCAGAGCAGAAACCGCAAGAGCGGCAAGCTAAGCAGGAGCAGAGCGGACACCGCAGAGCGGTAAACAAGGCAGGAGCAGAGCAGAAACCGCAAGAGCGGCAAGCTAAGCAGGAGCAGAGCGGACACCGCAGAGCGGTAAACAAGGCAAGGGGATAGGACTCTGTTCACAAAGAACAGACGGAGAAGGAAAGGCAGAACCAGAAGCACGCACAGTACTTACATAGAAGTAGCGAGCGTACACTAAATTCACAACAGAGGTACAGAGACGACGAGAAGGAATTTAGGAGCGAGTTCAGACTCTGCAGAAAGACGCAGAAAACAGACATAGAGGGAAAAGGGAGACAAGGTTAAAGTAGAAACGAGGCACAGACAACAGGGAACAGAGGAACGGGAACAGAGACAGCAAGGCAGGAACACAAACAGGACTCTGTTCAGACGGGAACAGATACCGCAAGGCAGGAACACAAACAGGACTCTGTTCAGACGGGAACAGATACCGAAAGGCAGAGACACAAACAGGACTCTGTTCAGACGGGAACAGATACCGCAAGGCAGGGACACAAACAGGACTCTGTTCAGACGGGAACAGATACCGCAAGGCAGAGACACAAACAGGACTCTGTTCAGACGGGAACAGATACCGAAAGGCAGAGACACAAACAGGACTCTGTTCAGACGGGAACAGATACCGCAAGGCACAGACAGGCAGATCTAGGAAAACGGCCCCTAGAAGGCGAAAGAACAGGCAAGAAGCGTGTTCACAAGAACAGACCACAGTTCAGACACAGAACTGGAAAACAGGCAGGAAAACAGGATAGGACCTGGCATGTCAGAGACAAAAAAAGCCAACTGACAAGAAACAATGCTCAGGCGCCATCTTGAGGAAGAAGGTGGTATAAATACCCAAAGATGGACAGCAATAGGCTGAAGGTGCAACAGGGGCGTGTCCGCAGCAGGTACAAGAAACAGGAAGTTCAGCGGGCGTAGCCCTATGCAGCCAAAACAGACAAACAGACAGCAAGGAGGGAAGCCAGAGAGACATTCTGGACAGGAGATCAAGTGCGCGCTCTTGCACAGTGGGAGATGGACCACTATGCAAGGACGCCGCCAGGTATGTTACAGAGGTCAGTATAGATGGACTAATAGAGAAAGTCCCACACACTGCTAGAAGGCCAAATATTTTTTCAGAGCTAGATGCAGACAAAAAATTATTTTTAATTTGCAACCTGATGGAGGTCAGTATAGATGGACTAATAGAGAAAGTCCCACACACTGCTAGAAGGCCAAATATTTTTTCAGAGCTAGATGCAGACAAAAAATTATTTTTAATTTGCAACTTGATGGAGGTCAGTATAGATGGACTAATAGAACAAGTCCCACACACAGCTAGAAGGCCAAATATTTTTTCAGAGCTAGATGCAGATAAAAATTATTTTTAATTTGCAACCTGATGGAGGTCAGTATAGATGGACTAATAGAGAAAGTCCCACACACTGCTAGAAGGCCAAATATTTTTTCAGAGCTAGATGCAGAAAAAAATTATATTCAGTTTGCAACCTGATGGAGGTCAGTATAGATGGACTAATAGAACAAGTCCCACACACAGCTAGAAGCCCAAATATTTTTTCAGAGGTAGATGCAGAAAAAAATTATATTCAGTTTGCAACCTGATGGAGGTCTGTATAGATGGATTAATAGAACAAGTCCCACACACAGCTAGAAGCCCAATATTTTTTCAGAGGTAGATGCAGAAAAAATATATATTCAGTTTGCAACCTGATGGAGGTCAGTATAAATGGACTAATAGAGAAAGTCCCACACACTGCTAGAAGGCCAAATTTTTTTTCAGAGCTAGATGCAGACAAAAAAATATTTTTAATTTGCAACCTGATGGAGGTCAGTATAGATGGACTAATAGAGAAAGTCCCACACACTGCTAGAAGGCCAAATATTTTTTCAGAGCTAGATGCAGACAAAAAATTATTTTTAATTTGCAACCTGATGGAGGTCAGTATAGATGGACTAATAGAGAAAGTCCCACACACTGCTAGAAGGCCAAATATTTTTTCAGAGCTAAATGCAGATATAAATTATTTTTAATTTGCAACCTGATGGAGGTCAGTATAGATGGACAAATAGAGAAAGTCCCACACACTGCTAGAAGGCCAAATATTTTTTCAGAGCTAAATGCAGATATAAATTATTTTGAATTTGCAACCTGATGGAGGTCAGTACAGATGGACTAATAGACCAAGTCCCACACACTGCTAGAAGCCCAAATATTTTTTCAGAGCTAGATGCAGAAAAAAATTATTTTTAATTTGCAACCTGATGGAGGTCAGTATAGATGGACTAATAGAGAAAGTCCCACACACTGCTAGAAGGCCAAATATTTTTTCAGAGCTAGATGCAGATATAAATTATTTTTAATTTGCAACCTGATGGAGGTCAGTATAGATGGACTAATAGAGAAAGTCCCACACACTGCTAGAAGGCCAAATATTTTTTCAGAGCTAGATGCAGAAAAAAATTATATTCAGTTTGCAACCTGATGGAGGTCAGTATAGATGGACTAATAGAACAAGTCCCACACACAGCTAGAAGGCCAAATATTTTTTCAGAGGTAGATGCAGATAAAAATTATTTTTAACCCCTTAAGCCCCGCGGGTGGTTTGCACGTTAATGACCGGGCCAATTTTTACAATTCTGACCACTGTCACTTTATGAGGTAATTACTCTGGAACGCTTCAATGGATCCCCCTGATTCTGAGACTGTTTTTTCGTGACATATTGTACTTCATGATTGTGGAAAAATTTCTTCGATATCACTTGCGTTTATTTGTGAAAAAAACGGAAATTTGGCGAAAATTTTGAAAATTTTGCAATTTTCAAAATTTGAATTTTTAAGCCCTGAAATCAGAGCGATATGTCACACAAAAGAGTTAATAAATAACATTTCCCACATGTCTACTTTACATCAGCACAATTTTGGAACCAACATTTTTTTTGTTAGGGAGCTATAAGGGTTAAAAGTTGACCAGCGATTTCTCATTTTTCCAACAAAATTTACAAAACCATTTTTTTAGGGACCACATCACATTTGAAGTCACTTTGAGAGGTCTTTATGACAGAAAATACCCAAAAGTGACACCATTCTAAAAACTGCACCCCTCATGGTGCTCAAAACCACATTCAAGAACTTTATTAACCCTTCAGGTGCTTCATAGGAATTTTTTGAATGTGGAAGAAAAAAATGAACATTTAACTTTTTTCACAAAAATGTTACTTTAGATCCAATTTTTTTTATTTTCACAGGGGTAACAAGAAAAAATGGACCGCAAAATTTGTTGTGCAATTTCCCCTGGGCACGCAGATACCCAATATTTGGGGAAAAAACACTGTTTGGGCGCACTGTAGGGCTCGGAAGGGAAGGAGCGCCATTTGACTTTTTGATTGTAAAATTTGCTTGAATAATTAGCGGACACCATGTTGCGTTTAGAGAGCCCCTGTGTGCCCAAACATTGGAGCTCCCCCACAAGTGACCCCATTTTGGAAACTAGACCCCCCAAGGCACCTATCTAGATGCATAGTGAGCAGTTGCAACCCCCAGGTGCTTCACAAATTGATTCGTAAAAATGAAAAAGTGAAAAAAAAAACACTTTTTCATTGTTACGAATCAATTTGTGAAGCACCTGGGGGTTCCAACTGCTCACTATGCATCTAGATAGGTGCCTTGGGGGGTCTAGTTTCCAAAATGGGGTCACTTGTGGGGGAGCTCCAATGTTTGGGCACACAGGGACTCTCTAAATGCAACATTGTATCCGCTAACAAATTGAATGGAAAATCGGCTCAAATTGTTAGCGGACACCACATTGCGTTTGGAGAGCCCCTCTGTGCCCAAACTTTGGAGCTCCCCCACAAGTGACCCCATTTTGGAAACTAGACCCCCCAAGGCACCTTTCTAGATGCATAGTGAGCACTTGGAACCCCCAGGTGCTTCACAAATTGATTCGTAAAAATGAAAAAGTGAAAAAAAAAACACTTTTTCATTTTTACGAATCAATTTATGAAGCACCTAGGGGTTCCAAGTGCTCACTATGCATCTAGATAGGTGCCTTGGGGGGTCTAGTTTAAAAAATGGGGTCACTTGTGGGGGAGCTCCAATGTTTGGGCACACAGGGACTCTCTAAATGCAACATGGTATCCGCTAACAAATTGAATGGAAAATCGGCTCAAATTGTTAGCGGACACCACATTGCGTTTGGAGAGCCCCTCTGTGCCCAAACTTTGGAGCTCCCCCACAAGTGACCCCATTTTGGAAACTAGACCCCCCAAGGCACCTTTCTAGATGCATAGTGAGCACTTGGAACCCCCAGGTGCTTCACAAATTGATTCGTAATAATGAAAAAGTGAAAAAAAAAACACTTTTTAATTTTTATGAATCAATTTGTGAAGCACCTAGGGGTTCCAAGTGCTCACTATGCATCTAGATAGGTGCCTTGGGGGGTCTAGTTTCCAAAATGGGGTCACTTGTGGGGGAGCTCCAATGTTTGGGCACACAGGGACTCTCCAAATGCAACATGATATCCGCTAACAATTTGAGCCGACAATTTGTTAGCGGATATCATGTTGCATTTGGAGAGTCCCTGTGTGCCCAAACATTGGATCTCCCCCACAAGTGACCCCATTTTGGAAACTAGACCCCCCAAGGCACCTATCTAGATTCATAGTGAGCACTTGGAACCCCAGGTGCTTCACAAATTGATTCATAAAAATGAAAAAGTGTTTTTTTTCTTCACTTTTTCATTATTACGAATCAATTTGTGAAGCACCTGGGGGTTCCAAGTGCTCACTATGCATCTAAAAAGGTGCCTTGGGGGGTCTAGTTTCCAAAATGGGGTCACTTGTGGGGGAGCTCCAAAGTTTGGGCACAGAGGGGCTCTCCAAATGCAATGTGGTGTCCGCTAACAATTTGAGCCGATTTTCCATTCAATTTGTTAGCGGATACCATGTTGCATTTAGAGAGTCCCTGCGTGCCCAAACATTGGAGCTCCCCCACAAGTGACCCCATTTTGGAAACTAGACCCCCCAAGGCACCTATCTAGATTCATAGTGAGCACTTGGAACCCCAGGTGCTTCACAAATTGATTCATAAAAATGAAAAAGTGTTTTTTTTTTCACTTTTTCATTTTTACGAATCAATTTGTGAAGCACCTGGGGATTCCAAACGCAACATGGCGTCCGCTAACAATTTGAGCCGATTTTCCATTCAATTTGTTAGCGGACACCATGTCGCGTTTGGAGAGCCCGTGATGTGCCTAAACAGTGGAATTTGTTTACATTAGGTCATCATATTGAATAAGTTGTCATTATTCTTGAGCGCAAGTGCTTGCTACTTGAGTTTGCATCGGGTACTCAGGTATGCACCATGTACAGCGTGTGCTCGAGTGACATGCTCGAGTCCTGCTCCGCATGTTTCACGGTTATTAGACACCAAAAAAAAACATGCGGGGATCGCTCGTGCATGGCAGGCAATCCCCGTAAAGTTTTTTGGCCGCGAAGCATATGGGGCAGAGACTCGAGCATGTCACTCAAATACCCACGATACTCAATGCATACCAGAGCACCCGATGCAAACTCAAGTAGCGAGCACTTGCTCTCAACACTAGTCGCCATATCGTCATCTTTTTTTCTTACTTTTGAAAAAAATCCCAACCCCAGCCCTAACCCTAGCACAACCCTAGCCCCAGCACAACCCTAGCCCCAGCACAACCCTAGCCCCAAACCCAGCCCTAACCCTAGCCCAATCCTAACCCAAGAGTTTATTTTTGACGCCGTTCCTTGTGCGGTATAAGTGATTAGACGACTTTATTCTTCGGGTCGGTGTGATTACAGCAATGCCAGAATCATATGGGATTTTTATGACTGACAGCTGTCACACACTAAAAGACGCATTTTTTGTAAAATCTAGTTTTTGCATCGCCATATTTTGAGAGCTATAATTTTTCCAGATTTTGGCAGACAGTCATGTGACGGCTCGTTTTTTGCGGGATGACTTGACGTTGTTATTGGTGCCATTTTCAGGCACGTGACATTTTTTGATCGCTTTCTATTCCGATTTTTGGGAGGCAGAATAAACAAAAACCAACAATTCAGGAATTGTTTTTTTTTTTTTTTATTCTGTTCCGCGTGTGGTAAAATTGATGAGGTAGCTTTATTCTTCGGGTCAGTACGTTTACAGCGGTACCACATTTGTATCATTTTTCTATGTTTTGGCGCTTATACACAATAAAAGCTATTTTATAGAAAAAAATATTTTTTAGTATCGCTTTATTCTGAGAGCTATAACTTTTTTATTTTTCGGCTGATGGAGCTGTATGGCAGCTTGTTTTTTGCGGGAAGAGATGTCGTTTTCAGCGGTATCATTTTTATTTATATGCGTCTTTTTGATCGCGTGTTATTCCACTTTTTGTTTGGCGGTATGGTGATAAAGCATTGTTTTTTGCTTCGTTTTTTTTTTTTTTTTTTTACCGTGTTCACTGAAGGGGTTAACTAGTGGGACAGTTTTATAGGTCAGGTTTTTCCGGACGCGGCGATACCAAATATGTGTACTTTTATTGTTTTTTTTTAATTTTTTTTATAATAATATTTATTGATGGGTACATTATATTTTTATTTTTGGTGTATTATTTTTCTTTTTTTATAATATTTTTGCACATTTTTTTTTTTTTTTCCACTTTCACACAGTTTATACACTTTATTACTTTGTCCCACTCTGGGACTTTCACTTTTTTTTTTCTGATCGCCTGCATGGCACAGGAATGGAGCACCATCCCTATGCCATGAAGGCTGTCAGAAATGCACAGTGTGAAGATTGCTTGGAGATGCACTGCGCATGTCCAAGCAATCTTCCTGCTCTCTGGTGACCTGGATGTTGTCATGACGACATCGGGTCGTCATGGCAACACCCGGGAAGCCTTTGTAGACTGCGCTGGAAGCCGGAAGAGGAGGTGAGTATCGCCGATCACCTCCCCTTGCCCCCGCAATGCCGCGATCGACTTCGATCGCAGCATCGCGGGGGTTAATGTGCTGGGAGCGGTGCAGGACCGCTCCCTGCACATAGTACCGGGTGTCAGCTGTGACAATCAGCTGACACCCGGCGGTGATCGCGATGACGTACTAATACGGGTCTGGCTCTTAAGTCCCAGGGCACAGACGTGTATTAGTACGTCAGATGTTATTAAGGGGTTAATTTGCAGCCTGATGGAGGTCAGTATAGATGGACTAATAGAGAAAGTCCCACACACTGATAGAAGGCCAAATATTTTTTCAGAGCTAGATGCAGACAAAAAATTATTTTGAATTTGCAACCTGATGGAGGTCAGTATAGATGGACTAATAGAGAAAGTCCCACACACTGCTAGAAGCCCAAATATTTTTTCAGAGCTAGATGCAGATAAAAATTATTTTTAATTTGCAACCTGATGGAGGTCAGTATAGATGGACTAATAGAGAAAGTCCCACACACTGCTAGAAGGCCAAATATTTTTTCAGAGCTAGATGCAGACAAAAAATTATTTTGAATTTGCAACCTGATGGAGGTCAGTATAGATGGACTAATAGAGAAAGTCCCACACACTGCTAGAAGGCCAAATATTTTTTCAGAGCTAGATGCAGATAAAAATTATTTTTAATTTGCAACCTGATGGAGGTCAGTATAGATGGACTAATAGAGAAAGTCCCACACACTGCTAGAAGGCCAAATATTTTTTCAGAGCTAGATGCAGAAAAAAATTATATTCAGTCTGCAACCTGATGGAGGTCAGTATAGATGGACTAATAGAACAAGTCCCACACACTGCTAGAAGCCCAAATATTTTTTCAGAGCTAGATGCAGAAAAAATTATATTCAATTTGCAACCTGGTGGAGGTCAGTATAGATGGACTAATAGAATGATGCTATGCCCAAAAGATTTTACTTCACTAGGTGCAGTAAAAAAATTGGTATTCTATACACAGGTGGTATATCTTGCAACACAGATAGGCTACTCCACTGACTAACACACTCTGCAATAGGCCAAAAAGGATTAGCTTTGCTAGATTCAGCCAAATGCTGTGAAAAAAACGTGCACAGCACTGGCACAGACCTGCCTGGCAAAAACTGATAGGAACTGATGTAACCTAGTCCTGAAAAGGACTCCAATTACAATTAGTCTTTACTCCCACAACCTATCTATTTAAGAGCACAGACCTCCCTGATAAAAGTCGTAGGAAATGCTGTAACCTAGTCCTTAAAAGGACTGCAATCACAACTATTCCCTACTCCCAAGCTATCTGTAGATTTGTGCGAAAATTGGCTTGAAATTAACAAGGTATAGCGCACACAGCAACAGCGGTGCCGTCTAACACGCAGCTGCAGCAGTGAGAAAATGGTGGCGACGGGGAAAATGGCTTGGTCTTATAGGGTAAGGACATGTGACATACACTGCCAATGACACATGCCCTTGCTTGTGTGAAAAAAAGCACTTCGCTCCGTGTGTGCGCTGCTGATAGGCTGACAGATTGCACCTCCCCAATGTAAATGCGGGAAAGAGAAAAAAAAATGGAGATCTTCATTATTCCTGCAGAGATCCATCCCCTGCCCCTCCCCCCACCCCGCTGTACACTCAAACTGCGTATTAACATTAATTTTCATCATTACTGAGAAAAAATCCAGTTATGATTTTGGTGCACGAACAGTTATCGAACATAACCTCGAACAGCCGAATTTTTCTCAAATCGTTCTTGTTCGCCGAACGGCTCGAACACCGCCCAAAACAGCTCGAATTTGAGATTGGCGAACAGTTCGAGTAGAACAACGCTCATCTCTAATCACCACCTCATACCATACAACTCCCACCACCTCATACCATACAACTCCCATCACCTCATACCATACAACTACCACCACTTCATACCATACAACTTCCACCATCTCATAACATGCAAATGCCACCACCTCATACCATACAACCACCACCACCTCAAACCATACAACTACCACCACCTCATACCATACAGCCACCACCACCTCATACCATACAACCACCACCACCTCATACCATGCAACTACCACCCCTTCATACCATACAACTACCACCACCTCATACCATACAACTACCACAACCTCATACCATACAACCACCACCTCATACCATACAACTCCCACCACCTTATACCATACAACTCCCACCACCTCATACCATACAACTTCCACCACCTCATACCATACAACTTCCACCACCTCATACCATACAACTACCACCACATCATACCATACAGCCACCACCACCTCATACCATACAACCACCACCACCTCATACCATACACCTACCACCACCTCATACCATACAACCACCACCACCTCATACCATACAACTTCCACCACCGCATACCATACAACTACCACCAGCTCATACCATACAACTACCACCACTTCATACCATACAACTACCACCACTTCATACCATACAACTTCCACCACCTCATACCATACAACTTCCACCACCTCATACCATACAACTACCACCACATCATACCATACAACTACCACCACCTCATACCATACAACCACCACCACCTCATACCATACACCTACCACCACCTCATACCATACAACCACCACCACCTCATACCATACAACTTCCACCACCGCATACCATACAACTACCACCACCTCATACCATACAACTTCCACCACCGCATACCATACAACTACCACCACCTCATACCATACAACTACTACCACCTCATATTATACAATTATCACCGCCTCATACTATCTGTGGTTCCAATCTCGGTAACCCCATCTTTTAGGAGTCATTTTGGTACAAAAAGTCTGCAAACTAGAATTCGACTTTTCAGCTTTAGTCTCCTCTGCATGCCTTTGCAATATTTTGCAAAAAGTGTTGTACTGTATATATATGTTTAAAAGCGATTGGAGTTTCCATGTTCCTGTCTCCTCTGAATCGCGTGTAATATTGTGATAACGCCAGATTTGTTTACATTGTATTCTAATTTAAAAGTCTTTATCTGCCATTTTTTCCGGCGCTGACAGACACGTTACCTTATAAATAAGGCATAAACTGATTTCCATTATTCATGTTTTCTGCATTTTCTAGGACCATTTATTCTCTGCTTTGCATGTTTTTTTTTTCCAGTGATGAGACAATTGACTGACAATTAATAGGAATGGGTAATGTTAGGATTCTGCGAAGACACAGAAAATTAATGGGGACTCTGAATTTACAGCTCTCTCAGAGGCCCACATTATAATTTGTTGAGTACATTGAGATCTACAGTATAGATTAGGTTATATCTTACAGAGTTATGCCTGGGTCCCCATTCAAAATCTGTCACCTGGCTCTGCACCACCTATGCACCATCTTCTTCTTCTGTGGCCATTTGTCCATTTTTTCTCTATAGCTACTTTTCTGAAGTCCTGATTATCAGCAAGTGATTGAGATATAGATGGGGTTGTCCAGGCTTATGATATTGATGACCTATGTGCAAGATAGGCCATCAATATCAAATTTTTAGGGGTCCGACACCTGGCACCCCAATCAATCATCTAGGGCCGTATGTAAGCAAACTATGGAGGAGAAGAGTACAGCTCCATATATTTTCTTTCGTAGATGACCACTTTGTGGTTTTGCCAAAAAACAACATATTGATCTATGCTCTTCCAGTCCATACATTGCTTACGTAAGGCTAGAGCAGATATCAGCTGGTTGGTGGAGGTCCTGGTTGTCAAGACCCCACCAATGTGATATTGATGACTTATCCTGCATATAGGTCATCAATATCATAAGCCTGGATAACCCCTTCAAGGGTTTTTTCTTTCAGTTTTGCTATATCTATACTTGCCGACTCTCCCAGAATCTCGGAGAGACTCCCTGAAAAAGGAGATACCTTCTGGACTTCTGGACGATTTAGCAAATAATCTCCTGAGTGCTGCCAAAAACTCACAGAAAACTAGTTTTGAAGCCATCGGCAGCTCCCAAACAGGTATTTAGGGAATGTGTAAGTGACGCGCCCCTGGGCCTACTTAGTGTAGCGTTGCGCACGCGGGAGCCTACCCGGAGCCGGATCTGATAGGGGTAGTAGTCTCGTGGCGGTGACCCGGTCCGTGCCCAGGGAGTCAGACTAAGTGGCGGTATATTAGCAGTAGATGTAGGACGACTACGCCACCCGTTGAATGCAGCTATGGAGCTGCCGCTGCAGGGCAGACCGCTGAGGCCGGTGGTACGATTGTGCAGCGTAGATGGTATAACCCCCAACGGGAGGGGTATGGCCTCAGGGCAGCCGACGTGGATGATGGGGGTAGCAGGAACCACTCAGAGACGATGCGGTGTAGTTCAGGGTCTTTACTGGTGATAAAGATAGACCCTCCCGGAGTACTGGCTAGCGATCGGGGCCTGGTCAGTCTTTGAGCAGATGGGATCTCCCCTGGCCAGGCGGAGTTGTAGGCCTCCCCAACTAAATGTACTCTTCTGGCTACCTTGCTAGAGGCGGGTGAAAGTGGCCCACGTCCCTGAGTGTACCGTGTGGTGCTCACCCGTATGGCCGGTGACTCGGGGCCTTCTAGTGGCTTCCGCTCCACGACGGCGGTGCTGGTCCCACGCGTGTGACCGTGCCTTCGGGTTTCTTGGCCAGAGGACCTGAAATCCCCTGCCGGGCGGTTTCTGCTGCTGGGTCTGGGTTAATCCCCACAGCCTCGGACTCCGGGTCCGGTGGTAACTCTTCAATCAGGGCGAGCTCTTCAGCTGCCAGCCCCTGATTCCTTTTAGCACGACTTCCCCAGAGCTCCTGATCTCTCTTTCCTATAGCTGCTTCTCTTCTTCTCAACTCTACTCTTCTCACTAACCCTGCCTCAGCCCCAGCTTTATATAGGGGAAGTCCTTCCCCTCCCAGGACTGGGCAGGAGGTGTGGCATGCATAGGGTTCCTGACCAAGAGACCTCCCACCTGCTCTCAGACATAATATCTCTATTACTGTGGAGACCAGACCCCTGGGGTGCCACATTCCCCCCTAGTGAAAGTTAGTACTCCGGGACTAAACATACTTTTGTAAACATAACAAGGTGCAAACAATAACATTCTAATAGAGACAACACATAAGGTGGTCACGGCGTGTCCGCAACCGGGTGTAACTTTTGAGGAAAACAAGGGTGTCCATTTCACCAACACAAGGAGACGTAACCAGGTAGGGGTCTGTCCTGCTCCGAGTCCTTAACAGTCTTTTGTCCGTCCTGGGTTACGCTCCAACTATATGCACAAAGGATTCCCGGTAAATCCACCAAAGACTCCTATAAATAACTAGAAACACATAATTATACACAAGCAACAATAAACAGGTAAACATTAATAAAATAGCTTGAACATTTTAGATCCTCCACCGTATGGGCAGCTGGCCTCTAGTGACCCTAGTGGATCTACGGAGCTGGTTGATTGGTCCTGAGCTACAGGGTATAGGAGCTGTCAAGGGTAAACTGGGCAGCCGTCTACGGACTCTTTGGCTCACTAGGGGTATGGCAGGCTCACTATAAGCAGAGGGTTGATTTTCCTGGTCTGCTTGTGTGGGGCCTTCTGCCTCCTGGACCGGCTGTTCTTCCAGCTCCACCTGTGTCTCCGTAGGCACTTGGGATGCTGGTTGGAGGAACGTGAGGACGGGTACCACAACAGCACCATTGACTTGAGTCCAAGACCGAGGGAAGTCTCCGAGCACAGTACTAACCATATCTTCCCTTTCCTCTACGGGTCGAGGTCCTCTTGTTCCTCTTCAGGGTTCCGTAGCTGTTCGGGAAACTTCTTTAGGTGATCCCGGGATACAATGGCTGTGGTTTCCCCTCCGTCTTTACTGATTGTACAGATCTTTGGGTAGTCGTGGCTTGAGGGCAGTACGGTGTACGGGTCCTTCTCCCATTGGTCGTCCAACTTGTGGAGCCGTCTTTTCCTCTTCAAGACCTGCTCTCCGGGCACCAGGGGAACAGCGGGAGCATACTGGTTGTAAGTTTTCTCTTGTCTTTCCCTAGCTTGACAGAGACTACGCTCCACGCTCTCCTGTACTTTTTGGTATTGCTGCTGCCTCTCTGTGTCCCAGTTGGCTTCTGGTGAAGTGTCCTCGGGTGTCAGGACTCCCATCTCCAGATCAACAGGAAGCTTACCAGGTCTTGCCCTCATTAGGTAAGCCGGGGTACAGTTGGTGGAACCTACAGGGATGTGGTTGTATAGGTCCACCAGGTCGGGCAGTTTCTCAGGCCACAGACTGCGTTCCTCCAGGGGCAATGTTTTCAGGAGATCTATCACCACCTGGTTCATTTTCTCACAAAGTCCATTAGTTTGCGGGTGATAGGGTGTTGTTCTAATCTTCCGGCAGCCATACAGGGTGCAGAACTCCTGGAAGACCTCCGCTTCAAAGGCAGGCCCCTGGTCCGTCAGCACCTGCTCCGCGTATCCATGCGGATGGCAGAAGTGCTGCTGGAAGGCTCTAGCTGCTGTGTGAGCCGTTAAGTCCTTGACGGGGACGACAACCAAGAACCGGGAGTAGTGATCCACGATGGTTAACGCGTAGACGTAGCCACTTCTGCTTGGGGTCAGTTTTACATGATCCAAGGCTACCAGTTCCAACGGCTGTCTGGTGATGATGGACCGCAGGGGAGTCTTCTGGCTGGCACGGTCCCTCCTTAAGTTGCATGGGCCACAATCTCTGCACCACCTCTCGATGGTTCCTCTCATGCCTACCCAATGGAACCGCCCGCGCAGCAGAAACTCCAGCTTCTTCCATCCGAAATGCCCAGCTCCGTCGTGGTATGCCTCCATCACCATAGCTGCGTCTCTTCTTGGCACCACTACTTGCCAGATTAGTTCATGCGTCCGGGAGTTAACCATTCTGCGGCACAACTTTCCCTTGTAAAGGAACAGTCGACTCTTCTCAGCCCACAGTTGCTTGGCTTCCTCCGGAGCGTCTGGGTCAAGGCGTGCATCTGGCCGAGTCAGCATCTCCTTTACCAGACGGACGGCAGGGTCACTGTCTTGCGTCTCCACCCAGTTGAAATGAGGTAAGGGGTTGAACGTAGCGGTTTGCTTACTTCTTACACGGTGGGAATACTGGATAGTCCCATGACGGTGGAACGCGGGGAGCTCAACTTCTTCCAGTTCCTCTGAATCTTCCCCTACGTCCGGTAGGTTTGGCATCCTGGACAGGGCGTCTGCGTTGGTATTGGAGCGTCCTGCCCGGTATTTGATTGTAAACTCATAGTTGGACAAGCGGGCCATCCATCTCTGCTCTAGGGCACCGAGTCTTGCAGTGTCCAGGTGTGTCAACGGGTTGTTATCCGTGTACACGGTGAACCGGGAAGAAGCGAGGTAGTGCTTAAAGCGTTCGGTGACTGCCCACACCACTGCCAGGAACTCTAGCTTAAATGAGCTGTAATTCTCAGGGTTTCTTTCGGTGGGTCGCAGTTTTCGGCTGGTGTAAGCAATTACCCGTTCTTTCCCCTGCTGGATCTGGGACAGTACGGCTCCTAGCCCGATGTTACTGGCGTCGGTGTAGAGGATAAAGGGCTGGCTATAATCAGGGTACGCCAGGATTTCATCCCCCGTGAGGGCCATCTTCAGCTGGCGGAAGGACTCTTCTTCCAGCTTCTCCCATCTGAAGGGTGGCTTCTGGTTCTTGGCCTTCCTGGACTGGCCTATCAGGAGGTCCTGCATAGGAGCTGCCTTTTTGGTGAAACCGGGAATGAACCTTCGGTAGTAGCCTACCAACCCGAGGAACTGCCTCACTTCCTTTACGCTGGAGGGGCTTGGCCATTCCTTAATTGCGGTGATCTTATCAGGGTCGGGAGCCACTCCGTCAGCACTCACCACGTGTCTCAGGTACTGCACCTTTGGCTTCAGGAGGTGACACTTGGAGGGTTTCACCTTTAGGCCGTAACTTGCCAGAGCTTCGAACACTTCCGCCAGGTGTTTCAGGTGGTCCTCGTAGGTCTTGGAATAGACGATGACATCGTCCAGGTATAACAGGACCGTCTCAAAGTTTCGGTGTCCCAGACAGCATTCCATCAATCGCTGGAAGGTTCCTGGTGCGTTGCAGAGTCCGAACGGCATGCAGGTAAACTCGCTAAGTCCCATCGGGGTGGTGAATGCGGTCTTCTCCCGGTCCGCCTCTGCTACAGGAACCTGCCAGTACCCGCTAGTGAGATCCAAGGTGGAGAAGAAGTTAGCAGATTTTAAAGCAGCCAAAGACTCCTCTATTCTTGGTAAGGGGTACGCATCTTTGTGTGTGATACGGTTAATTTTCCGGTAATCTACACACATTCTCATGGTGTTGTCTTTCTTTTTGACCAAGACTAGTGGAGCTGCCCAGGGGCTACAGCTATCCCTGATTACCCCAGCCTGCTTCATGTCTCTAAGCATCCCCTTGGCGTGTTGGTAGTGTGCAGGGGGTACGGGTCGATACCTCTCTTTTATGGGAGGATGGTCTCCCGTGGGGATGTGGTGTTCTACCCCCTTGACTCGCCCGAAGTCTAACGGGTGTTTACTAAACACTCTCTCGTACTCTTGAACCACCCGGTAGACTCCCTGTTTCTGGTGGGAGGGAGTGGAGTCAGTACCCAAATGTAGTTGCTGACACCAATCCTCCATTATTTTCGTAGAGCCGTTACCTTCCTCCGGGTGAGATGGAGGCAAGGGTTCCACAGACTGTATAGAATTTTGGTTGATAGTATATAATTTGGCTAGCGTAGCATACCGGGGCAGGTATACTTCCCTTTTCCCGGTATTTATTATGCAAACGGGTACCCTCCCATGGCGTACATCAACTACCCCCCGGGCTGTCAAAATGGTGGGCCTACTGTCTGAGTAGACTGGCTCTACCATGGCCTGGTAATCTCTACCTCTCAGACCAATAGCTGCCCGGCACCAAATCATCATTTCACTTTTCGGGGGTATGGCAATAGGGAAAGGGTCACACATTCTTACGCTACCAATCTCACCGCCGGAGAGTTCCACTTGTTGCCGTCGCATCAGTGCCCGGATCTCTTTCTGGAGCACTCGCTGCTGGCCGGAGCTGGCGTTCTTGGCAACCTGCTGTAAAATGAAAATCACCTCTGCAAGACAATTTTCAATCACATTAGTTCCTAGAGTTATCTTTGGGTGACTCTCACGCTTGTCAATGTCCACAATGATCAGTCCCTGTGCTGCCAGTTCGACTCTACCGATTTTAATGGTCATCTCTTTAAATCCGATCTGCGGCACGGGTTGACCATTGCTGGCAATAATACTCAAGTCGTCGTCAGGGTAGCGGGTTATATCCGAGTCATTCCAGTACTGCTTGAAGAGCACGTACGGGATGGTGGTGACCTGTGACCCGGTGTCCAGTAGGGCACTCATAGGAATGCCATCCAGTACCACAGGCAAGACTGGACGTCCTCCCACATATTTGTCACGCCAGTTCGATGGGCCTGTTGATCTTTTTCCTGGGGGTTGGCCCTCTACCCCAGGTTGTGCCAGTTTAAAGGACAGTACCTTGCCATATGTCCGGGTTGATTGCAGCGGCGGCAGATGGGTTGTCCGTCCTCGTTGTATCGGTCGCTGGGTCTTCCTCTGGCCGGTGGGGTCCTCCTTGGTCGACGCCACGGGATGTCCTCCGGTCCGGATGCCAGCTGGATCTTCCCTGGAGTGGAAACCTGTAAAGACTGCACAGTTCGGGTTAGCGCAGCAACGCTTTTAGCTAGCTCTTGGACCCGATGGTGCAGGTCTGGAGCCGGGTCATTGTTCAAAGCCTGCGCATCAGCCCCCACAGGCCCTGCCGACAAGGGCGCCGCCTCCTGGTGGTAAGTGATAGCTGGGCGCCTGTGGGTCACAACGCCACCCGGTGCCGGTTCTCGGAGCACCCGGATGGCTCTGTCCTTGAACTGTGCAAAGTCCAGATGAGGATCCTGTAAGGCTATGGCCCGCAACTGGGTTCGGTGGACATTGCAATATAGTCCCTCTATAAATTGTTCGGTCAACAGCCTGTCCTCGTTTCCCACGCTGTCGGGGTCGGTCTGCTTAATGGCTCTCAGGGCCTCTTGTAGGTTTAGTGCATAGTCCCTTATACTCTCATGTGCTCGCTGCTTGCACCCATAGAATTTAAGCTTAATCTCGGCTGAGGTGCGGGTATCAAAGGTGTCCCTCAGCCGGGTTAGTATCCCCGTGACAGTCCTCCTCCCAGGTGGCCAGGACTTTACCTCCCTTTGGGCTGCCCCGGTTAGTTGGGCCATCAGGATGCTCACTTTTTGCTCTTCTGTGAGGGGGTACACCTGGAAGAGGCTATCCAGCTTTTCTCTAAAGTCATTCAGGGTATGTGACTCCCCTGAGTATTGGGGTAACCAGGCTGCTCCCGGGATATAGGGCATGGTAAAAGGCATGACTGCAGCAGCGCTGGCGCTGGCGGGGGTTGAGGCAGTGAAGCTCTCCTCCGTATCCGACATCTTCCTCCCCCCAGTGGACCGTGGCCTACCTTGCGATGATCCTCTTCCGTAGGCCGCGGCTCCGCAGTGGATCGTCAGGGTTGAGGACCTTCCGTCGCGCTCCTGTGACGTCGGCGTCTGCTGGGCTCCTTCCAGGACCTTACGCAACGTCCGGACGTGAGGCGGGGCTTCAATTCTCGCGCGCTTTCGGAGTCCACGCCCCTCTTCTTCCTGCGCGGCGTCTTCAAGATGGCGTCCAACGGCGGGAAAACTTCGCGGATGGCGGGAAGAAGGTAGAAGATGGCGCTGGATGGCGGGAAAACTTCGCGGATGGCGGGAAGAAGGTAGAAGATGGCGCCGGATGGCGGGAAACCTCCACGGATGGCGGGAATCTTCACCACTGGTAAGTTTGAACAGTCTTTTTCAGGCACACAGTACCTGGTGGTTGCGGGCACGAAATCCTGCCGACTACGCCAAAAGCTGACGCGCCCCTGGGCCTACTTAGTGTAGCGTTGCGCACGCGGGAGCCTACCCGGAGCCGGATCTGATAGGGGTAGTAGTCTCGTGGCGGTGACCCGGTCCGTGCCCAGGGAGTCAGACTAAGTGGCGGTATATTAGCAGTAGATGTAGGACGACTACGCCACCCGTTGAATGCAGCTATGGAGCTGCCGCTGCAGGGCAGACCGCTGAGGCCGGTGGTACGATTGTGCAGCGTAGATGGTATAACCCCCAACGGGAGGGGTATGGCCTCAGGGCAGCCGACGTGGATGATGGGGGTAGCAGGAACCACTCAGAGACGATGCGGTGTAGTTCAGGGTCTTTACTGGTGATAAAGATAGACCCTCCCAGAGTACTGGCTAGCGATCGGGGCCTGGTCAGTCTTTGAGCAGATGGGATCTCCCCTGGCCAGGCGGAGTTGTAGGCCTCCCCAACTAAATGTACTCTTCTGGCTACCTTGCTAGAGGCGGGTGAAAGTGGCCCACGTCCCTGAGTGTACCGTGTGGTGCTCACCCGTATGGCCGGTGACTCGGGGCCTTCTAGTGGCTTCCGCTCCACGACGGCGGTGCTGGTCCCACGCGTGTGACCGTGCCTTCGGGTTTCTTGGCCAGAGGACCTGAAATCCCCTGCCGGGCGGTTTCTGCTGCTGGGTCTGGGTTAATCCCCACAGCCTCGGACTCCGGGTCCGGTGGTAACTCTTCAATCAGGGCGAGCTCTTCAGCTGCCAGCCCCTGATTCCTTTTAGCACGACTTCCCCAGAGCTCCTGATCTCTCTTTCCTATAGCTGCTTCTCTTCTTCTCAACTCTACTCTTCTCACTAACCCTGCCTCAGCCCCAGCTTTATATAGGGGAAGTCCTTCCCCTCCCAGGACTGGGCAGGAGGTGTGGCATGCATAGGATTCCTGACCAAGAGACCTCCCACCTGCTCTCAGACATAATATCTCTATTACTGTGGAGACCAGACCCCTGGGGTGCCACATAAGGGGAATGGAAAAGGTTTGGAGGGGTGAGTAGAGAAAAAAGGCTTAGCTACACAGAAAACAATTACCATTATCTATTTTCTACTGGACATCAAGCCCAAAAGGTTGGTAAGTATGGCTATACCCAAATCTATATTTGTTGGGGGTGATTATCCATGATGACCAGGCAGCAATTGCACAAAACCTTTACTTGTCTTGAAAAAATTTGAAGCCAAAACTATCTAAGTTTTGTAAATGAGATTTAACCATCCATAAATAATAGCATAACATACAGCAGAATATCTATGGAGAAGATCGTTCACCTGTTTTGTGGCATAGATTAGGGTGTAGAGGTTAAGGGACACCCTGGTCTTCACCTTTTCCTTCCCGAAAATAAGTTTGGACTTGGCTGTAGGAAAATCCCCTTAGGTTAAACTTCACAGAATGATTGCTGACTGGTTGTAGAAACAGGGAGACATTTGGAGAAGTGGTGTCATTGGGTGTAGATCTGATACAGTTACAGGAGACCACGACAGGCACCTGGCATAGTATAGTAGAGGCCAGCAGTAGTCTAGTCAGGAATAACTGGGCTGAGGTCCAAGTTCAGTAATGACCTCGGAGAGAGGTCACGTCAAAAGACGCAAGATCAGGATCATGAACAATAAAAAACAAGTAAATTTACTCTAAGAACTAAAAATTAAATTCAGCACATAGCACTTCGATTGGGTAGGCGGACAAGCTTTCGGATTCTTCGACCCTTAGTGACGCCACTTGCTTTCCGCGGTGGCGGGCAGAGGAACGTAGCACAATTTATTGTTGAGGTAAGATCAATACACCATCATTAACTAAAGTGTACAGATATAATCTTGATTGTAAACCATATTTTCAAATGGTTTGAAATGGATTTGAAACCATTACATGCACCATCTACAAGTGGCTGTCCAGCCGTGATCTCCACTTTTATTTTTTAAACTACAGTACTTCATAGCATAACTTCCAATTATATCTTCATGACATTAAGCTTTGAATGCCCTGCAGAGACATGGTAGCAAAAATTAAAATTGTGGCTGACACTAGGAGTGTTGCAGCTTACTTCTTATAGGGATTAGTCCATCATAACAATTTATCACCTATTCAAAGGTTGGGACCACCACTGATCTTATGAATGGGGTTCTGGAGTCCCCCTTTGAATGGAGTGATGACTGAGAATGCTCACTGTTGCTCCATTCAATGTTTGTGGGCCAGACACAGGTAGACAAGTATTGCACTTGGAAAAATGTGGAGGCCCAATGACAGTGTTTGGTCCTTGAGATGATGTCCTTTTCCACCAGTGCTTAAGTGTTTGGCACAGTTGGCAAACAATTCCCTTAGATTCTTGTGCCAGGAAGGAAACTTTTTGTCTTATCCCTGGTGGGAATTCAACTATATCCTACGGGTCTCTATGATCTACATGTATCTTTATATATACAGTAGCACATGTTTCCTAATCTGAACCAAGCTTCACATTTACGTATGCAGAAGTTGATGCCTTGAGAAAGAGCTTGACGCGCCCCCTGGGCCGTGGGGTACTCGGTGCTGGGCCGGTCGTTGCTAGGGGTGATATCACAGTGGCGGTGACCCGGTCCGTGACCCAGGGCGGTCAATCAAAAGGGGAAATATTTACAGGGGATTTATAGTTTTTAGGAAATGTTTGTGACGCCACCTGTGGTATGCTGCTATATGGAGCCGCCGCTGCGGAGCAGGTCCTCTGGAGCTGGTGTAAATGCAGCAGAGTTGGTTTAGCTCTCCACAGGTAGAGCTTAGCTCCAGGGCTGTGCTGAGATGGTATAGAGGTTGTATATGATATTGGGTAGTGTAGTGCAGTGTAGTGCAGGGAGTGATGGCGCAGCAGTAATTCACAGAGACAGTGGGGTGCAGTCCTCACATTTTACTCACAGTTGTTAAATTCCTCAGGTTGCACTTTTCAGATTACAGCCTCCCACGTCACTCGGCGTTCACCAGGCAGGGTTTCAGCAATCCCTCAGGTAATTTCAAAGCACTTAACGGGACCCCTTTCTGTGTGCCTTCCTCAGTCGTCTTCCTGCGCTGGCCCTCACCCTCCTGCCCTGCGCCTCACAATCAGTGTCCCAATCCGGTAGCCTCGGGTCTTGTCGGGCGACCTGCAGTCCCCTGGACCCTCTGTGACCACCTTTTCGGCGATGTAATTGTGGCTGTGGCAACTGCACCCTAAAAGTACAGAAGCCTCCGGTTTCTAGCTGAGCCTTGTAGTTCTCCACTAGTTTAGGGGCTGGTCCCCTCTGCGGCTTGATCCTTCCACACCTGGTAGATTCGGGCGTACGGGTGGCCTCCAGCACTGCCCATACCCCTAGGATCCCCTCGTTCCTCCTGGAGCCTTCCTTCCTGATCCACTCCTCTCCTCAGTCCTGGGCCTCTCTGCTAGGCCCACTCTGGAGCAGAGCTCGCCCAGAGTCCCTGCTCCCCTCCACCAACTGAACACACTCCCTCAAGATGGCTTCCCTTTTTATACAACTTCCTTTCCTATGCTCCCCTGAACTACGTCCTCCACCCACACCCACTACATGGTTCCCCCTCACTTGGTTCCCCTCCACTCCAGCCAGGGACCAGGGACTGTGCTCTCCCTTAGGAGCAATCTCGCCATGCCCTACTGAAGCGGATGTGTTGGATGCAGGTGTTAGGGTCCCGGGCAGCACTCCCTCCTTTTCTGAGAGTGAGATACCACACCTCTGGGTGAAATGCAGTACCTCTGAGGCGACTGAACCCTGAGGGGCGCCACACGCTCATTAAGTGAAACGACTGTAGGCGAACTGCTCCACATTTCCTTTCACCTATTTTTGTACATGCATCGAATAAAGTGATTTTTGCTACTTTAAGATCCAGCTGGTGAGTGTAGTATATACTTATTCTTTGCGTTACAAATTGTAGTCTACCTGTAGTTTTTGGAATACTGATATTGGAGGAGTCAATGAAGGGTTAGTCCATGGGCATGACAGAAAGGGTTTAGGCTCTCTGGCCAGTTGTCCACATCCATAATTTTCTTTGGTTCCTTTAAATATTCGGTATTATTGTGACCCTATTAATGATGATCGAGCATGCTCGTTGCTCGAGATTTACGAGCTTGCTCGGGCGAGCACCTATTATCTTCAGCGTGCTCTGCCGTTAAGTTTTTGTCACTCCGTGATCATGATTTGCGACTGTTTGACAGCTTTAATACATGTGAGGAATTCTGGAAAAATAGGCATTCCTCACTTGTATTAAAGCTGTCAAACAGTCGCAAATCATGTTCAAGGAGCGACGAAAACTTAACGGCAGAGCACTCTGAAGATAATAGGTGCTCGCCCGAGCATGCTCATAAATCTCGAGCAACGAGCATACTCGATCATCACTAGACCCTATATGATAAAGCCCACTGTCTATTTTTATTATCCAATCTTTATAAAGCATCAAGGACATACTTAATATAAGTTGAGCTTTGTCTTCTGCCATTGCAGAATTTTACGCTTTTCTTTGCCACTTGTACTATAAGATAGCGAAACACAAGCTAATAATAGTGGAATGAATCTAGGTAAAACCCTCTACGGATTTCTCTTGCAGCCATATTGATCGTCGCCATTGACATAAAAACTGTTACAAAATATGGTAACCCTTTGATTTTCTTTTTTTTAAGCAGCACTAAGGACAACGAGTGGCATCCTACTTAGTTCATGTATTGATTGTAATTCCTTGTAATTAGTCTGACTTAGGGAAGTGCCAAAGTTTCACACAGTAATATCCACAGAACAACCATTAAGATAATGAAATCAGAAGGAACTCAATGCCTGACTTTCTTTCTCTGTCTCAATAAACCAAACTTCTTGTATCTCCTCTTTTATTAACCCCCCCCACCAGATTCTCCTACACTGATTATTGACAAAAGTCCAGCTTATTTAATTAGATAGATATATGGAAAAGGTATAAATACGATTATGGGGGCTACTATGAGGCTACTGGGAGAAAGGTTACAAATTCGAGGCTGGTTTTGTCCTTGGTCATATTGGCTTACCAACACCACCATGTCCGGTGGTCCAGTCCACCAATGATCTTCTCTGCTCTCCAGTTGTTGTTCCGGAATCCAGTTTCCCCTCTAGTTCACCTTTCCCAACTATTGCTGAACTAATGTGAGATACTTATGGGGCCCTCATACAAGTTCCTATCTGTGCAAAGTTGTTCTTCTGAGTTGTCTTCCAGTTACTGAATCAGCTTGTACCCTGACTTAGATTTTTACCTGACCATCTGCTAGTCTTCAATATTGAGTGAACTCTGTCCACCCCTAACATTCTGCTTGACTAGTGTATTGTATGAACTCTGTCTGCCCAGTAATCAGCTTGTCTGACTACATTTCTTGGATCTTGTTTTGGTCATAAATTTAGGCTTCCATCAATGGTGACTACTCTGATGTTTTAGGAAGATCTGCAGCAAAATTCAGATCCACATACATGGGATAATGGGTGAATACTAGGGAGTTCCAGAGTTTCCCACTCATTAGTGTAGCACAGCGGTGCCTGAACGACACCGCCGGGCAGGACTCAAATATGGTACAGTAGACGAGGAGGCAGAAACAAAACACCGGCTTTATTGAAAGACAGAGGATTATATGCCAGAAAATATGGCTAACAGTTCTTGCAGTCATAATAGCAATAATAGATACAAGGGAGATAGCTGGTGCGTGTCACACAAGCTGCGCTCCAGCTATGGCAATGCTAAGTTCAATACAAACAGTATTAACAACTTCTTCAAACTACTCTCTTCTAAATTACTACCTGGCTTTCAATAATCGGGCCACGCTACAACAGTGCCCTAGCTAAAGAAACCTGCTTTATGCCCAAACACAGTTGAACATCTGTGTCACCCTCACAGTTCTGTAGCGCTTAGGAGAAAGTCTGGTAGCTTCTGCTTGGTCCCGATGTAGTGGAGCCGGGTTTGTTGTGTTGAGTTCTTCCTTCAGGTAAACAGATCCATCTTCTTCCGGATGCAGATAAGTCTCGTTCCCACTTTCAATGCTAAGGGATCACTGATACCACAGCGTTGTTTTCTCTGTCAGGTTGCAGGTGCTCGGGGAGAACCAACTTGGTTGTGCGATGCGACTCTTTCCTTCTGACGCAGTTCTGGTGATCGGTCCTACGGTAACAGGGCACTATCTCCTCCCTTGAAGCCGATAGTTTATTTACCAGTCTCTCAGAGTTACAACCCACTTAGGCTGGGTGCCCACGTAGCGTTTTTCAAGCGTTTATGCTGCGGAATTTCCGCAGCGGAAACGCTTGTAAAACGCTAGGTAATCCGCACCCCATGGTCCCCAAGGGGATTCCGCATGTTCTATGCACATGCTGCGGATTTTTCCGCAGCGTTTATGCTGCGTACAAAAATCCGCAGCATGTCATTTAATTTTGCGGAAGCGCAGCGGAACTCCCGCCATTGACTTGCATTGAAACGCATAGAAACCGCGACTGTACATTTGTACAAGCGGCTTCTATGCGTCTCTATGTGCGGATGGTACCCAGTTCTGGAGGAGAAGAGACTCTCATCCAGACCTGGGTACCATTGTACCTGTAAAAAAATAATAAAATAACAAATAAAGTTTATACTCACCTTTCCGAAGGCTTCTCTCTGAATGCCGGCATCGCTTGAGGACCTGCGGTGACGTCACAGTCATGTGACCGCAGGCCCTTCACCGCTCTGTCTCGCGATATGCCGGCAGCCGGGAACCAGACAGGAACGAGCGCTGCAGCCACGCCGGGGCCTCGGGGGTGAGTATAGCTTTATTTGTTTTAATTTTTACGGTTCACACTGTATAAATCCATGCTGTTTGCATGGATTTATACAGTGTGACCTAGTTGTCAAGCACTTTCCAAGTGATGCTATCGCCTGGAAAGCATTTGTCAATCTGCATGCGGAAACGCATGTGAATTCGCATGTGGATCCGCATGTATTCTGCAGGAAAAACGCATGCACAATCTGCATGTGTTTTTTCTGCCAGGGAGATGCAGAAATGCTGCAGAAATTTTCTGCTTCATTTCTGCATCGTGGGCACATAGCCTAATTGTCCTGTCTCTCTGACACAGGCTTGAGGCTCTCCCTTCACTTCATGAAAAGACACTTCCTGCTTCTTGCTCACATCAACACACAGCAAGCTGCAGGGGGAAAGGGACTAGTCCAAGTGCCCACAAATCAAAGTGCTCAGTCAAAGCCTATACATATAAACAGAAAAAACTGACCGACACTTCCAAAACAAGAAATAGGTGTGTACAGGTGCTTACTAGGAGCAGCTACCTCCATATACAACTAACAAACGAAGTAGCACTATGCAACGCTAAGTATGAGAACATGAAATATATGAAATTTGAATTGAATTACTGCTCTAGAAAATAGAAATAAATGAGAAATCTTAGCGCATAAATTGTCTCTCAAAGTCACAGTGTAATTCAGTTCTTGGCAGGGGCTGACCCCCTACTGTAGTCCAAGACCCCAAGGTGGTCTCTTACTTTGGTCATCCTCATTTTATTGGGTAGTAAGTCCCTTCCCAAGCATGTGGTTTCCGAAGGCAAAACAAGAATTTGGAAAATGTACTGAATTAGCACAATCCGATTTTGCATTAGAATTTAAGACTATTGAGCTGTTCATCTGAAGGTATCCCACTGGATCAATTAGCTTACTAAGTGTAATACTCCGCTTTCCCCAAAGTTCTTTGGAAGGGCCTCCAATAAGTTGCTCAGTTCTACTGAATTTTTTTGGAAAATATCTCCAGCACCATATTCTCAGGCTCTCTAGTGAAAGTGCCACAACCAAAACAAGCCTGTCTGGTCCCACTTCTGATATTGAGGGGGCACATACTTTTACTATGTATATAACAGTATAGCGTATATATGCACGTAGGATATATATGTATGTGTCAAATATTGCTCTGTCAAATATTCTTGCTCATTACTTAGATTTCCTTCACATTAAAAAATACATCAGAGAAATTTACTATGAATCTATATTCCTAATAATTCAACTGTCAAAAATATCTCTGCTCCTCCGCTTCGTGTTGCTTCTGCCTGCAGTTATATTAAAGAAGATCCAACCTCACCATATTCCCAATTTCAGGATTATATAAATTGAAATCTTAGCAGAACATTCAGCTTGTTCCTAATTTAGAATCTTCAAGTTTAAATTCCGTCTTATCAGAAATTACTTCTAAGCTTCTAGAAACTTGGATTAAGCATGAGACATCTTTCTAAAACCTTGCAGGTACGTTAGACAGCATGTGCCAAGGCTTTGGAGACCTCTATTCTCTCGTTTTCTTAAGGCTCATATACATGGTTCAATTACTGCTACGATGCCCCCGATAACAAGCTCTCCTGACGATAATTGAACTGTGCACATGAGATAAAACTTAGTCACCTACTTATCTCAGCAAGGTTAGAGTGAGGAGGGCTGAAAAGTATAAAACACACCATTTTGTTATTCAATTTGGAATTCTTTAAGGTCTTCTTAAAAACATGATATTGTTAAGGCTTCACCTGGTGATGTAGCTTCTCTAAGCCATAGATCAGGGTGAGTAGCACGGATTAAAGGCGATGGTGCAGCAGAGCTGATCTTGTTGGACAGTGGGTTATGCAGGACGGCAGACAAAAGAGTGGAGAAGGATACACCAGAAAAAAGCAAACTTAGGTGTATGGCTATACATGGGAACAGTAGATATATCATCAATCTGGGATTTGCAGCAGACAAATGGTAATAGCAGAGTTGCATGCTTGCAGCAAACAGATGGTTAATAGGCAAACTAGCCACTTGCTTGCAGAGATAATTACACTTTTGCAGCAGAGTTGTAAGTATGAACATTTTTGGGTGGAGACATGTCAATTATTCTTTCCTGCCCTATTGGCCAATTGCGTATCAGGAACCTCTGGTGTATAGTAATAATGCAACCTAATAAGTACAGAGTGATTTATTCCAATTTTCACGCAGTTATTTCGGGTCTAATGGTTTTTGTCATTGGAAGACACAGAAATGATGGCTCAGTGGATACAGAGCTTCAGTGTTCATTTATGGGAAAATTGATACTTCCACTGTAAAGATTTGACTTACTTAGCAACTGTGAATACCTGTAAAGTGAAAAGTTCTCCAGCTTTAATTTTAAGCATTTTATACAATAAATGGAGATGAAATCTGCATCTGATCAATGTGAATGGAAACAACTTGGAAAGTGCAATAATAAATTATGAAGACCGGGATCATGTTTGTGACCTTTGGCCAGCATTGTGTGTCACCAACACTCGTCATATCCTATGTTCTGCAGGAGCAACAAGGGTCCCGTTGTCCACTCCATCCAGCAATACACCTGAGCTGTGTCTGGGGTCCACAGGAGGAACTGACCTTAAGGGCCCACCCTACAGCTCCTGTATATGCAAATACCTGTTAGCTGTTAGCCCCGTTATAGTAGAGCGTCGACTGTAAATCACAGGCGGCTCCTGCACATATACTGTGCACCGCTGTAACTGGGATGTAAAATTACGGTAGTTTGCATTAAAGGGGTTCTTTGGTTAAAACAAGTTATCACCGATCCATGGGCTCCACAGGATAGGTGATAACTTATTGATCGGTGGGGTCCCATTGGAAACTGCCCCGAACAGAAGAATTCGGAAGTTTTATCCCTGACAGGACACTTTTATCCCAATTTTAAAATGCAGCGGCAGGTAGGACGTCTGACCGCAGCCTCATTCATTCTCTTTGGGGCTTCCAAAAAAAAAAACAAGAGCAGCCACTGAGGGAATGAATGGATCAGTGGCCAAGTCGCACATGAGCTCCAGTCTAATGGGGATAAAAGCTCCACATTCTGCCGATCGGTGCAGGTCCCAGCAGTCGGACCCCACCAATCAATAACTTATCACTTATCCTGTGGATAAGTGATCTCAGCGCAAGCACGGGATAAGAATTAGAGTTGCCTCTGGCCCCGGAGATCAGCGTCAGTCATCTTCCATTATAACTCTATGGCAGCAGTGTAAGGGGCTTCATATGTGATGACAGATTCTTTTTGATTAAAAATTTGTCACCCCATTTATGTTGTATGAAATAGTGACAGGCAGCCTGGTGTCAGCTGCATCGGTTATGTGTGAATTATATGCAATCAATTTGTTAAAGGCGTTTGTCCCCTTTCAGAAAATCTTGGCCTTGGGGCACAGTTTGATGTAAAGAATCTTATTGCATTTACCATCTCCAGGTCCATCGGTGAGTCTCCGCCACTGCCGCCAGTGTCAAGTATTGGCTGCGGCATTGACGTCAGCGCTGCAGCCAATCAGTGAGCTCATGGACTCTGAGCCGGGGGTCCATTAAAACAAGCTGAGATAACTGATCCGCTGCAGCGCTGTCACCGTGATGTTGGTGCCATAGCCAATACCGATCCTTCAGGAAACTCTGGAGTTTTTTTTCTGAAGCATCTTTTGTGTCATTTTTTTCAGTCGTTTCCTGAGCATATTTTGGATGTCTTCGTTTTTTTGGGAGGGTTTTTTCATGATTTCTGTGAAGGGGCGTTTTTTAGGGCGTATAACAAGGCTGAGTGCTATGTGATGTTTTATCGGATAGCACTCGGCCCAGTGTTATTCTATGGGGCAGCTCAGATTATTTTCCCATTCCGAGAATCAGATCGCACTCACCCATACAAGTCTATGGGTGCGTGTGAAACATTGGAGTGCACTCGGATGTCATCCAAGAGTAGTCCGATTACTGTGGATGCCGGCAATGGAGGAGATGGAGAAATGACTTTCTCCGTCTCCTCTGCACCTTGGCTACGATTCTCTCATGTGACAGCGTTTGAGCCAAGTGTCATTAGTATAATGGGCCCCGAATCTCTCACAGGAGACAACATGCACTCGTGTGACCCGACCTTACTGTCGCTCTCCAGGCAATTTTTTTCACTCTATTGAGCATTTTTTGTGTTACTCAGTCACAGTATAGTGGTAATATTCAGTCTTTGTATGATGGTTTTCCAATCCTGGCAAGGTGGTGGGACTAATTAGTCATGGTATGGGTGTGTTACTCACAGTACGGTGGTGTTATTAGGAAGTGGTATAGTAGTATTATTCAGTCTCTGTATAGGAATAATATTTAGTCTCAGCATTTATTACTATGTGCTCAAGAAGACCAGATGATTAAGACACAATCCACACACCACTGACCACCAGGACCAGACTGCTCGCTGGACAGAAAAGACTTCTGTAAATGGTGCAACTGGTACCAATTATTTTTACATTATCATAACTAGTGACCAATTATAAACAATAGTTTTATTATTGAGGTTTTCCATTGTTATCACTGACCTATTAGCATTGCGCTTGACTAGACATGACCTTACCATTTAGCATTGTGCTTGACTAGACATGACATTGCCATACGAATAATTGGTATAAATGGGCCATTAATCAGAGGATATTTATGACCAGTGCCTAGGGCAGCATGAACTGTAAATACGGCTCTGGATATCACTGCATTCGGGAGAAATTGCATAACAATATATGGGGTCCATTATATCCTATTATCCCTTGTGAAAATTGCAAACTTGGGGCCGTATTTCAGTGGAAAATATATATTTTTTGTTTTCACATCTAATCGTTACAAAACTTTGTGAACCACCTGTGGGTTAAAAATACGCAACGCAGAGCTAGATGAATTCCTTGGGTCTAGATTGAAAAATGGGGTAATTTTGGAGGGGTTTCTGCCGTTTTGGCATGTAAGGGGGTTTGCACATGCGACATGGCATTTACAATCTATTCCAGCCTAACTTATGCTCCAAAAATCAAAAAGCGCTCTTTCCTCTCCAAGCCCTGCCGTGTGCTCACACAGCAGTTTTTGACCACACAGGGGGCATTATTATGTTCGGGAGAAATTGCGTAATAAATTATGGGGTCAGTTTTCTCCTATTATCCCTGGTGAAAATTACAAATTTGGTACTAAAACAATATTACAGTCACCACTCACATTGGTGAGAGTGGCGGTTGTGAGCACGGCCTGGCACTGACTGTACTGCACAGTCAGCTGTCAGTCAGTGCCGGGGTATGCTTACAGCCACCGCTCTCAGTCCTGTGAGTGGTGACTATAATTTCTGTCGGTCAAGCCTGTATGACTGAAAGGTGGCGGCTCCCAGGGTTAAAACAGTTGTCCACTTCTTTCACATTGATGCCCTATCCTTTGCCCTCACCTATCAGGATACAGAAGATTCTGCGTAGCCTTTCTTCCCACAGATCATCTTTCATGTAGCCTTCTCCTTTGAAGACAACGGGAGTTACAGGAATAGATGAGTAATCTGCTTATAATACAGCTGTAATACAATTCTTTACTCCAATGATGAGAGCACACGTCCAGGAGTTGTGCTGTAATGCTTGTCTCCTCTTCTCCATCATCATCATCAAAGCAGGGGCGACCTCTGGAGCAAAATGTGCTTACTGGGTTCTGTGCAGCCGGCACATGTCCAGCCGTATGTGTTAGACCCCAACCCCAAACAAAATGAATCAGACAGAAGCACACAAAATAAATACACGAAGCGGTGCAATTAGGTGTCAAATGGTCACAATTTTATTTAAATTTACATGACACCAAAAATAGCACAACCCTCGGACTCACGAAGAGTCACCCTCCAGCACTCAGGAGAGGAAAACCCCCTGTGGAGGAAACCTCTAGGGAACCATGGCTGGAGGGCTGCCCTTCCCTTGGGCTTAGAGAGTTAGTGGCAATATATTATATCTTTAAAATTGGTACATTTTACCAAATTTACAAAGAATGACATAAAAAATATAGACTATAAATGTGATAAAGTGGATGTGGGAGAGATCCGGCTGCGATATCTGCCACCACATTGACTGCTCGAACAAATTTGGTTGATCTGATTGCCCAGGTGGATCTACCTTCTCTCTGACAGGAGAATTTCACCTACAAGTGAGATAGGACAACACCTGAATTCAGGAAGTAGATCTCTGTGGATTTACTTGACATTCTATGTGTTCCCACCTTTATCCAATGGAGGTCTGTAAAGGACAAATATGGCAACACAGTGTAATTAGTAAGAAGGGCCCCCAAGGATTAGGGTCTTGATGAATTATGTAGTCACTTCTATGAAAGAGGTAACTACGTTCTCAGGGACTTGTGACAAGGATAACAGTACAAACACACAGTTCACAACATCTTTCACAATCAGCGTTTGGACAAACACGCACATGAAGAAATGTGAACCACAGAATATTAGCAGACAAGAGAAACGTATAAGACAATAGACAAAAGTTCCCTCGTATTCCTAGACCTGAAGTGCTGAGATAAAGTCTATCGACACCGTCTCTTTATATCCAGAGACGTTCCCCTTCTTAAAATCAGGTATTCAGAACACCACCGTCGCGGACTCTACTAACTCCACAGTGATCGTGACGAGGAGCACTCGACCGCCACAGGTTTAACCCTGCGTTCACTTTTGAAACGTAGAGGTTTCAGTCACTCAGTGTTATTATAAGAAATATACATAGAACAATACAGATTGTATACTGTAAGACACTAAGAAATATCTATATGGGATCAGGTGCCGTGTACCTTGGTGTTTCACAGTTATAGTAACCTATCATGTGTCTTCAGTCCACAGATGACTGTCAACCACACCTAACTGGACTCCCTTATACACTCAGCATTTTATATTTAATCCTTATACATTTACTCAAGAAACCATTCAAGGAGTCTCATGTGTCTACTTAAAACATAGATTTTACGGCCTTTTAGTTTTACGATATTAAAAGACAGACAAATGACAATGACACAATTGACAAAAGACAAAATTCAACAAAATATCGGTATATACATATATAACAACACAATAACGGTATACACATATATACATAACACAATACTGGTATACACATATATGTAACAATCAATATTATTTTACGCTAACCCAGCAGATTCTTAACAATTCCCAAGGGTCCTAGACCCTCACCATCTGGATCGTTTAAAGGGCACACAGAGTTATTTATTCCTGTAGTCTTCTCACAGACTGTGGACTATTCGCAACTTCCAGGGGTCATACAAATCCCAATTGCAGCAACTTACAGGGGTGAAAACAAACCCAGATGCCAGCAACTTACAGGAATCAAAACAAACCCCAATTGCAGCAACTTATAGGGGTCACACAAATTCCAATTGCGGCAACTTACAGGGGTCAAAACAAACCCCAATTGCAGCAACTTATAGGGGTCACACAAACCCCAATTGCAGAAATTTACAGGGGTAAAACAAATCCCAACTGCGGCAACTTACAGGGGTCACACAAATCTCAACTGCGGCACCTTACAAGGGCCACACAAATCCCAACTGCGGCACCTTACAGGGGTCAAACAAACCCCAATTGCATCAAGTTTCAGGGGTCCAATTGCAGCAACTTACAAGAGTCAAACGAATCCCAACTGCGGTAACTTTTAAATACCATTAATGCTGAACTAACAATATTACCTAATTAATAATAATACAATTTTTCTTACCCAAATTCGGATGTAGTCGATTCTCAATTGTCCTCGGACTATAGTGGAATCCATCACTCCTCAGTCAGGGAGAATGTGGCACCCCAAGGTCTGGTTGCCACAGTGGCAGCAATGTCATGTCTGAGAGCAGGTGGGAGGTTCCCTGGTTGGGGACAATTAGCATGCAGCACCTCTTGTCTCAGTCCTGGGAGGGGAGAAACCTGCCCTTTATAAACTGGATCTGGGGCGGGGTTAGACAGTCGAGTGAAGCCAGAGACAAGTTCCAGTCTAGTTCCAGAGATAGGGACAGGTCAGCAGCAGTCTGAGGAGTCCCTGTAGGCAGAGGAGGAACACGAGGCCAGGAGGGGAGCTAGAAGAGCTCATCCTGACTAGAGACTTGAAAAGCCGGACACCGGAGTCCGAGGCTGTGAGGGTTATAAGCCCAGCAGCAGAAAACCACCACACAGGGGACTTCAAGTCCTCTGGCCCAAGGAAGCCCGGAGGCTCAGCCACACGAGAGGGATCACTACTGCCCTGGAGGGGTGAGAAGCACGGAAGGCCCGAGTCGCCAGTCATACGGGTGAGAACAACACGGTACACTCAGAGACGTGGGCTACCACTACACTACAGCAGGATAGCCAAGAAAGAGTGAAGTCAGCACGGTAGGCCTACAAACTCCCCCTGATCAGCAGGATTTCCCAGTTGCTCTCAGACTGACCAGGCCCCCATTGTTAACCTGTGTTCTGGACGGGCCCCTTAATACCACCAACAGTAAAGACCCTGAATTGCATAACAGACTCCGTGTGGTTACTGCTGCTCCCGCGCACCATCACCACCAACATCCCCATTTAATGCTCTGAGGCTATACTCCTCCCGTGGGGAGTTGTACTACACTCTGCTGCACCCGCAACACCAGCCTCAGTGGTCTGCCCTGCAGTGGCGGTTCACCCTGACCGCAATCCACGGGTGGCGTAGTCAGACATTAGTATATAGACTGCCATTTAGTTTGACCACCCTGAGCCACGGGACCGGGTCACCGCCACGGTGACTACAACCCCCAGCATCTACAAAAAGGCCCAGTTCCAGGTTCCTCACGTGGCCCAGGGGGCGCGTCAGCTTTTGGCGTAGTCGGCATGATTTCGTGCCCGCCACCAATGGGTACTGCGTGCCTTAGGAAAGACTGTAAAACTTACCTTGGTGGAGTTTCCCGCCATCCACAGCCGTTTCCCGCCATCCGCAGCCATTTTCCCGCCATCGGGCGCCATCTTCGGGACGCCGCGCGGGAAGAAGAGGGGCGTGGATGACGAAAGCGTGCGAGAACTGGAGCCTCGCCTTACGCATGGACACTGCGCAAGGTCCTGAAAGGAGCTGAGCGGACGCTGATGTCACCAGGACGCGACGCAAGGTCCTCAACCCCGACGGTCGCCTGCGGAGCCGAGGCCTACAGAAGAAAAGCAAGGGAAGGTAGGCCACGGTTGACTAGGGGGGAAGAGGATGACGGAAGCGGAGGGAACTGACACCGCCAGCGCGGCCGCTGCAGAAGTAATGCCGTTCACGATGCCATATATCCCCGGAGCGGCCTGGTTGCCCCAGTACTCAGGGGAGTCGCATACCCTGAGCGACTTTAAAGAGAGACTATATAGCCTATTCAAGGTATACCCGCTGACGGAAGAACAGAAAGTGACCATACTGATAGGCCAGTTAACCGGCGCGGCCCAACGAGAAGTAAAGTCCTGGTCAGTCAGGGACAAGGGGAGATTTTGGCCCGCCTAAAGGACACTTTTGATACCCGCACCTCAGCAGAGATCAAAATGAGATTTTAATTGTGCAAGCAGCGGGCCCAAGACAGTATCAGAGACTATGCTTTGAATTTGCAAGAGGTCCTGAGAGCCGTCAAGCAGGCAGACCCTGACAGTGTGAGGAATGCAGATGAACTGCTGACTGAGGGATTCATTGAGGGTCTGCTGTCCAGCACCCACCGAACTCAGTTACGCCTGATGGCCCTGCAGAACCCTGGGTTAGACTTTGCACAGTTTAAGGACAGAGCCATCCGGGTACTCCGAGAACCCGTACCCGGTGGCGTTGCGGCCTCCAGGCGCCCTGCTATCACTTATCACCAAGAGGCGGCGCCCCAGTCTACAGAATCTGCAGGAGCCAATGCACAGAATAGTACCCCATCTACAGACCTGCACCATCAGGTCCAAGAACTGACTAAGAGCATTGCCGCACTAACCAGGACTGTGCAGTCGTTACAGGTATCCTCTCCAGGAAAGATCCAGCTGGCTACCAGTCCGGAGGACGTCCCGTGGCGCCGACAGAAGAGGATCCCGCCGTTCAGAGGGAAGCCAACGGACCGCTACGACCAGGATGGACAACCCATCTGCCGCCGCTGCAGCCAGCCAGGACATATTGCGAGGTACTGTAATTTAAACGGGCAAAACCTGGGGCAGAGGGCCAACCCCTAGGTGTAAGATCATCAGGCCCGTCAAACTGGTGTGACAAGTATGTGGGGGGATGACCGGTCTTGCCTGTGGTACTGGATGGCATTCCCATGAGTGCACTGTTGGACACCGGGTCACAGGTAACCACCATCCCCTATGTACTTTTCAAGCGGTACTGGGATGACACGGATATTACCCACTACCCAGATAATGACTTGAGCATCATCGACAGCAATGGTCAGCCCGTGCCGCAGGTGGGGTTCAAGGAGGTGACCATCAAGATTGGTAAAGTTGAACTGCCGACGCAAGAACTGATTATTGTGGACATTGACCGTCGTAAAAGTCACCCTAAAATAACCTTGGGTACTAACGTAATTGAAAATTGTCTTTCAGAGATAATTGTTATATTACAGCAGGTCGCAATGAATGCCAGCTCCAGCCAGCAGCGTGTCTTACAAAAGGAGATCAGAGCCCTGGTGAAGAGGCAACAGGTAGAACTGTCTGGTGGTGAGATTGGAAGCGTTAGGCTGAGTGTCCCATTCCCTATCGCCATGCCCCCAAAAAGTGAAATGATGATCTGGTGCCGGTCTGCAATCGGGATAAGAGGTAGAGACTACCAAGCTATGGTAGAACCCGTTTACTCAGACAGTAGGCCCACCATTTTGACAGCACGGGGGGTGGTTGATGTCCGCCATGGGAGGGTACCAGTCTGCATCCTAAATATTGGGGAAAGAGAAGTACACTTGCCCCGGTATGCCACTCCAGCCAAATTGTTCACCGTTAACCAGAACTCGGTAAAGGCTGTGGAACCCTTGCCTCCATCTCAACCAGAGGAGGGTAACGGCTCCAAGAAACAAATGGAGGACTGGTGTCAGAAACTGCATGTGGGCACCGACTCCACTTACTCACATCAAAAACAGGGAGTCTACCGGGTGGTTCAGGAGTACGAAAGAGTCTTTAGTAAACACCCGCTAGACTTTGGGCAAGTAAAGGGGGTAGAACACCAAATCCCCACAGGAGACCATCCACCCATAAAATAGAGATACCGGCCTGTACCCCCTGCACACTATCAGAATGCCAAGGGTATGTTACGAGAAATGAACGAGGCTGGGGTGATCAGGGATAGCTGTAGCCCCTGGGCAGCTCCTCTAGTTCTTGTAAAAAAAAAAGATGGCATGATGAGGATGTGTGTAGATTATAGAAAGGTCAACAGAATAACACACAAAGATGCGTACCCGTTACCTAGGATAGAGGAGTCTTTGGCTGCATTAAAATCTGCTAACTTCTTCTCTACTTTGGATCTCACTAGCGGGTACTGGCAGGTTCCTGTAGCAGAGTCGGACAAGGAGAAGACCGCCTTCACCACCCCGATGGGTCTCAGTGAATTCAACTGTATGCCGTTCGTACTCTGCAGTGCACCAGGGACCTTCCAGAGGCTGATGGAGTGTTGTCTGGGGCACAGAAATTTTGAGACGGTCCTACTCTACCTGGACGATGTCATCGTATATTCTAAGACCTATGAGGACCATCTAAAGCACCTGGCAGAGGTGTTCGATGCCCTGGCAGGCTTCGGCCTAAAGGTGAAACCCTCCAAGTGTCATCTACTGAAGCCAAAAGTACAGTATCTGGGACACATGGTGAGTGCTGACGGAGTAGCCCCAGACCCTGACAAGGTCACGGTGATTAAGGACTGGCCAAGACCCTCCAGCATAAAGGAAGTGCGGCAGTTCCTTGGGTTGGTAGGCTACTACCGAAGGTTCATCTCCGGGTTCACCAAATTGGCAGCTCCTATGCAGGACCTCCTGTTAGTTCAGTCAAAGACTAAAAGTCAGAAGCCGCCCTTTAAGTGGGACAAGCTGGAGGAGGAGTCTTTCCGCCAGCTGAAAATGGCCCTCACGGGGGATGAGATCCTGGACTACCCTGATTACGGCCAGCCTTTTATCCTCCACACCGACGCCAGTAACGTGGGGCTAGGAGCCATACTATCCCAGATCCAGCAGGGCAGAGAACGGGTAATTGCTTATGCTAGCAGAAAGCTGAGACCCACAGAGAGAAACCCTGAGAATTATAGCTCCTTCAAGCTAGAGTTCCTGGCAGTGGTGTGGGCAGTCACCGAACGCTTCAAGGATTACCTGGCTTCTTCTAAGTTCACTGTGTACACGGACAACAACCCGCTGACACACCTGGACACTGCAAGACTTGGTGCCCTAGAGTAGAGATGGATGGCCCGGCTGTCCAATTGTGAATTTACCATCAAATACCGGACAGGGCGCACAAATGCCAACGCAGATGCATTGTCCAGAATGCCTCACTTGCAGGACGAGGGAGAGGATCCAGAAAAACTGGAAGAAATTGAACTCCCTGCATTCCACCATCATGGGGTCACCCAGTGTTCCCACTGCGTAAAGGAGAGGTGCTCTGCCACCGCTACGTTCAGTCCCTTACCTCACCACGGCTGGGCCGAGACGCAAGATAGTGACCCCGCAGTCCATCTGGTGAAAGAGATGCTGACCCAGGCTGATGCCCACCTTGATCCGGATGCTCCGGAAGAGGCCAAACAGCTGTGGAAGGAGAGGAGCAAGCTGTTTCTGTACGAGGGGAGGCT
This sequence comes from Phyllobates terribilis, assembly GCF_046119375.1. Lineage (NCBI taxonomy): Eukaryota > Metazoa > Chordata > Amphibia > Anura > Dendrobatidae > Phyllobates > Phyllobates terribilis. The sequence goes on from NW_027362770.1 coordinate 142,555,437, forward strand.
GTGCCGCACAACCGTCAACTCTCGAACACATGAGCTGATCTGGCAGGTAGTGGTCCCAAGGCGGGATGCGGCTATGGTCCTAGAAGCATACCATGACGGCGCAGGGCACTTTGGATGGAAGAAGCTGGAGTTCCTGTTGCGTGAGCGGTTCTTCTGGGTAGGCATGAGAGGGGCTATAGAGAGATGGTGCAGAGACTGTGGCCCGTGCAACCTAAGGAGGAAGGACCGCACCAGCCAGAAGACTCCCCTGCGGCCCATCATCACAAAGCAGCCCCTTGAGCTGGTGGCCCTGGACCACGTAAAGCTGGCTCCGAGCAGATCGGGATACGTCTACGCCCTCACCATCGTAGATCACTACTCCCGGTTCCTAGTGGTGGTCCCTGTCAAGGACTTAACAGCTCAGACGGCCGCCAGAGCCTTTCAGCAGCATTTCTGCCGTCCACATGGGTATCCAGAGCAAGTGTTGACTGATCAAGGTCCAGCGTTCGAGGTTGAAGTCTTCCAGGAATTCTGCAACCTGTATGGCTGCAAGAAGATAAGTATAGCGCATTACCACCCCCAAACCAACGGGATGTGTGAGAAAATGAACCAGGTAGTAATAGACCTGCTCAAGACGTTGCCCTTGGAGGAACGCAGCCTGTGGCCTGAGAAACTGCCGGATCTGGTGTACTTGTATAACCATATCCCAGTGGGTTCTACCAACTGCACCCCGGTTTACCTAATGAGGGCAAGACCTGGTAAGCTGCCAATTGACCTGGAGATGGGAGTCCTGACACCCGAGGACACCTCACCAGAAGCAGACTGGGACACAGAACGACAGCAGCAGTACCGGAAAGTACAGGAGAGCGTGGAGCGAAGTCTGTCTCAATCCAGAGAGAGGCAAGAGAGGGATTACAACCAGCATGCTCCAGCTGCTCCCCTGGCACCTGGAGAGCAGGTCTTGAAGAGAAAGAGACGGCTCCACAAGTTGGATGATGAGTGGGAGAAAGACCCATATACCGTATTGCCGTCAAGCCATGAGAACCCAAAAGTGTGTGTTATCAGTAAGGATGGAGGAGAGACCACTGCCACTGTCTCTAGAGACCACCTGAAGAAGTGTCCCGAGCAGCTGCAAAGCGCTGATGAAGACCAAGATAGCCCTCAACCCGCAGAGGAAAGGGAAGAAATGGTCAGTACAGTGCTCGGAGACTTTCCCCGGTCCTGTACACAAATCAACAACGCTATAGTGGTACCCGTCCTTACCTTTCTCCAGCCAGCTCCTCAAGCGCCTGCAGAAGAGCAAGTAGTGTTGGAAGAGCTAGTGGCCCCGGAGGCAGAAGAGTCCATACCAGCAGCTCAGGAGAATCAACCCTCTGCTAGTAGTGAACCTGCCATGCCCGTGGTGAGCCAAAGAGTACGCAGAAAGCTGCCCAGCCTACCCGTAACATCTGCAAGTACCTCTAATGCAGCCACTAGCACACCCAGTACACAGGGGTTGGAAACAGGGGACCCAAATAGAGTACCACCAGACAGTGGGTTACGTAGGTCCACCAGGAGCACTAAAGGTCAGGTACCCGCTCGCTGGAGAATCTAATATGTCATATTTACCTGTATATTGCCAATGTCGAAAATGTTTAATATTTGTGTTACCTGGACAGTAATAATGTTTTTCCTAGTTCAATGGACTGACAGGTCATGGACACTGAATGGCCGGAACTGTCTTGTAGATAGTTGCACCTGGTGCCCTCTTTCGAAGATGGCCACGGAAGAAAAACCTGTCCGGCGTGGCCTCCTTGTGGTCCAAAGTAGTTAGCTTTTACCTTGCCGCCACGCCCAAGGCCAGGAACTTGGGGTTTATAGGGACAGGTCCCCACACCGTGGAAAACTTCACCTTATTGGGTGATATGGACACCCGGTCACGGAAGCGCCGTGACCTTAAGGACAAAATGTACTTGTATATATGTTTATGTTATTGTTTATACCCTGTATTTGTGTTTTCTAAAAAAAAAAAATGTTTAGTCTGGAGTACTAAATTTCACTATGGGGGAATGTGGCACCCCAAGGTCTGGTTGCCACAGTGGCAGCAATGTCATGTCTGAGAGCAGGTGGGAGGTTCCCTGGTTGGGGACAATTAGCATGCAGCACCTCCTGTCTCAGTCCAGGGAGGGGAGAATCCTGCCCTTTATAAACTGGATCTGGGGCGGGGTTAGACAGTCGAGTGAAGCCAGAGACAAGTTCCAGTCTAGTTCCAGAGATAGGGACAGGTCAGCAGCAGTCTGAGGAGTCCCTGTAGGCAGAGGAGGAACACGAGGCCAGGAGGGGAGCTGGAAGAGCTCATCCTGACTAGAGACACTGGAGTCCGAGGCTGTGAGGGTTATAGGCCCAGCAGCAGAAAACCACCACGCAGGGGACTTCAAGTCCTCTGGCCCAAGGAAGCCCGGAGGCTCAGCCATACGAGAGGGATCACTACTGCCCTGGAGGGGTGAGAAGCACGGAAGGTCCGAGTCGCCAGTCATACGGGTGAGAACAACACGGTACACTCAGAGACGTGGGCTACCACTACACTACAGCAGGATAGCCAAGAAAGAGTGAAGTCAGCACGGTAGGCCTACAAACTCCCCCTGACCAGCAGGATTTCCCAGTTGCTCTCAGACTGACCAGGCCCCCATTGTTAACTTGTGTTCTGGACGGGCCCCTTAATACCACCAACAGTAAAGACCCTGAATTGCATAACAGACTCCGTGTGGTTACTGCTGCTCCCGCGCACCATCACCACCAACATCCCCATTTACTGCCCTGAGGCTATACTCCTCCCGTGGGGAGTTGTACTACACTCTGCTGCACCCGCAACACCAGCCTCAGTGGTCTGCCCTGCAGCGGCGGTTCACCCTGACCGCAATCCACGGGTGGCGTAGTCGGACATTAGTATATAGACTGCCATTTAGTTTGACCACCCTGAGCCACGGGACCGGGTCACCGCCACGGTGACTACAACCCCCAGCATCTACAAAAAGGCCCAGTTCCAGGTTCCTCACGCGGCCCAGGGGGCGCGTCAAGAACACCGGCCTCTTTTGACGTCAATTGAGGCGGAGGACTAATTCCATACAGGGTATTTCAATCTCTGCCTGTGCACAGTATCAGCACTTACATATCTCTAATATCCCTTACCTAATTACTCTCTCTACCTAATCTCTACTAATGAACATACTGAATATATATATACAACATGGATGAAATTATATACTCATTCCAAAAATTATTATAACACTCTCCCTTACAGATCGAGGTCCAAGTCTCAAGAAGTTGGGCACTTGGTTACAGGGGTTGTTCGTTATGGATAACCCCTAATAGGATAAATACCCCTCCCTCCTTCTGCCCCACACAACACAGCACCCATGAAATTCATAGGTCTGTCCATCTTCACCCAAAGGAGAGTGGCTCTATGTAGGGTCTGTCTGCTCTGGGTAACAGAAGGGAATTACGTTCATATACCCTGGGGCCATCTAAAGCAGACAACCCCTTTCCCTGCTAGAACCCCCAAATTACACCAAGGTCGGCACATTGCATGGGGTGGTCCCTCTGCTAGAGACCCCCCTCTATTTCCTTCATATACCCTGGGGGTGTCTAAAGCAGAGAACCCCTTTTTCTACTAGAACCTCCAAATTAAACCATGGTGGGTACATTACATGTGGGTGGTCAACCTCAACGTCCTCAGGTGCACCAGTAATGGTGCTGATCGTGGCAGCGCGTCCTTCTTTTGCGGAATCTTCTTTATGACATGTGTTTATGACCTCATAACAGTTGTCATGGTGACTACAGGGGCCTATTACAGATGCAGGGCCTAAGTATTAACCCTTTCACCACAGGCAATTCACTTCACTGTAGTGTAGTAGCAATTAAACTAGATTTGTTACCAAGCAGGTGCCTTATCATTATGGCATCCCTCAGCCTAAAAAATACAGGTTACAGATTCCATGTAAAGGTTTTTCAGGTGTGACATGTAACTCTAAGGTCCAAAGACCGGGCTTATAACAAGCACCAGGGTCGTCAACCCACCAGGAATTCCAAGACAGTCCATAAAAATACGGCACTTTTTTGCCCTGCCCATAAAAATAATTTTTTTTTTCAAAACTGAAGAAAGTTCTGCAGATTATTGTGATTGTAATTATCATCATTTTACAGTTTACAGTGAGTGCGGCTGATGTCTGGATATCAGAATTGTGGTCGCCCAACTTTTGATCAGTGGATACGTTGTCCTTTTGATTGAAGTCCTTGAGGCCGGTGTTTGGGGACTTCAATCAAACCAGATTGTGTGGGACTAGGCGACGCCATCCTAACTTGTGTGCCGTTGCCGGCGTTCATAGGAGTTCGTCATTTCTGCTGTACATAGCAGAGCTGAAGCCTCGCTATGTGTAGCACAGGCGATCTGACGATTGCAGCTTCAAGTCTCCTAAGGGGACTATTAAATACAAGTGAAAAATAAAAAAACGTTTTTTAAAAATATGAATAGATAAAAAACGCAAATGTTCAAATCATCCTCCTTCTGCTCCACTGAAAATACAACAATTATTTTTTTTTAAAAAAACAATACACACATTTGGTATCGCTGTGTTCAGAAATGTCCAATCTAGCAAAATATAAAATAAATTAATCCAATCGGTAAGCAGCATAATGAAAAAAAAAATTCAAAACTCCAGAATTATGTTTTTCTGGCCTTTGCAACATTACAATAAAATGCAATAAGAGGCGATCAAAACATTATATCAACCTCAAAATGGTATCAGTAAAAACGTCAGGTCGGGGTGAAAAAACGTCAGCCCAGACCCAGATCCCAAAAAATGAAAACGATACGGGAAGTTTGATGGGCCCCGATGCAAGATTTGGACCGGTCCCACCATCCTGATATATATATATATATATATATATATATATATATGTCCTCCATCCTGGTACATATGTCCCACATCCTGGTATATATATATCTATATATATAATCGTCTTATCCCGTCTGTCTGTCTTTCTGTCTGTCTGTCTGTCCAGGAAATCCAGCATCGCTGATTGGTCCGGCCGCGGCCAATCAGCGACGCGGGATTTCAGAAAAAGATGGCGGCCGTTAGTGGCTCATCTGCGGGACGGAGCAGGGAGATGACCGGCGCTAGCTGCTCATCTCCCTGCTGCTGGCAGCACAAGTACTCCGACAGGCGGCGCCGCTCACCTCCATGCGGCTAACGTCGGGAGATCAGCGGCTTGGCCCGCTGATCTCCGGAGGGCAAGTGTGAACGGAGGAACGGGGAGCGGCGCTGCCGGTCGGGATGCTTCTGCTGCGAGCAGCCGCTCATCTCCCGGCTTCTCGCAGCGGAAGTAGCCGCACAGGCAGCGCCGCTCCCCGGTCCTCACTACACTGTGTTCCAAATTATTATGCAAATAATATTTTCTCAGATTTTCCCAAATTACCTATATGAATGGCAGTCATTGTAATTTTCCAGTCAAATAACTATTAGAGTACAATTGAAAGGTTTTTGTACAAACTGCCTATGATAACAGTATATTTTTAAAAAAATAAAAAACTCAAACTGCACTCAAAATGCATGTTCCAAATTATTATGCACAGCAGAGTTTTCAACCTTTTCATTTTAATAAAGAACAAAAAAATGGTCATTTTTGAAATTATAAGCATTAGCAGGTTATTACAAACTGAAATCAAACAGTTTTCAACTCAAAACTTTATTCTAGGTGATGTTACATTTGCACATAGGACCGCTTGTTCGAAAGGAGCTTCTGAACTCTCTCGTCCATTGAATTTGTCAGGTTTTGGATGGTTTCTGCTTCAATTGTTTTGCATGAGGACAGAATACCCTCCCAGAGCTGTTGCTTAGATGTGAGCTGCCTCCCGCCATCATAGACACTCCTTTTGATGATGCTCCAGAGGTTCTCAATGGGGTTGAGGTCAGGGGAGCATGGGGGCCACACCATAAGTTTGTCCCCTTTTATGCCCATAGCAGCCAGAGATGCAGATGTGTTATGTGCAGTATGAGACGGGGCATTATCAGCAGTGTTGGCGCCAAAATTAAACAACGCTCTGCTGATTGGTCCAATTAGCGATATGGGCGGAAAATTTAAACGCCGCTCTGCTGATTGGTCGCGGTCGCCGGCCGCGACCAATCAGCATTATTGGCACCAAATTTAAACCACGCTCTGCTGATTGGTTGCGGTGGCCGGCCGCGACCAATCAGCGTTTTTGGTGCCAAATTTAAACACCGCTCTGCTGATTGGTCGAGGCCGCCGGCCGCGACCAATCAGCGACTTTGGCGCCAAATTTAAACAACACTCTGATTGGTCGCGGTGGCCGGCCGCGACCAATCAGCGATTTTGGTGCCAAATTTAAACACCGCTCTGCTGATTGGTCTCGGTTGCCAGCCGCGACCAATCAGCAGTATTGGCGCCAAATTTAAACCCCGCTCTGCTGATTGGTCGCGGTGGCCGGCAGCGACCAATGAGCGATATGGACGCGGTGGCCGGCCGCGACCAATCAGCGATTTTGGTGCCAAATTTAAACACTGCTCTGCTGATTGGTCTCGGTTGCCGGCCGCGACCAATCAGCATTATTGGCGCCAAATTTAAACGCCGCTCTGCTGATTGGTCGCGGTGGCCGGCCGCGACCAATCAGCGATTTTGGTGCCACATTTAAACACCGCTCTGCTGATTGGTTGCGGTTGCCAGCCGCGACCAATCAGCGATTTTGGCGCCAAATTTAAACACCGCTCTGCTGATTGGTCGCGTTGGCCGGCCGCGACCAATCAGCGATTTTGGTGCCAAATTTAAACACCGCTCTGCTGATTGGTTGCGGTGGCCAGCCGCGACCAATCAGCGATTTTGGCGCCAAATTTAAACACCGCTCTGCTGATTGGTTGCGGCCGCCAGCCGCGACCAATCAGCGATTTTGGCGCCGAATTTAAACAACGCTCTGCTGATTGGTCGTGGTGGCCAGCCGCGACCAATCAGCAGTGTTGGTGCCAAAATTAAACAACGCTCTGCTGATTGGTCGAGGCCACCGGCCGCGACCAATCAGCGATTTTGGCGCAAAATGTAAACACCGCTCTTCTGATTGGTCGCGGCCGCCAGCCGCGTCCAATCAGCGAGATTGTTGCCAAATTTAAACACCGCTCTGCAAGATTGGTGCCAAATTTAAACAACGCTCTGCTGACTGGTAGCGGTCGCCGGCCACGACCAATCAGCGAGATTGGCGCCAAATTTAAACCACGCTCTGCTGATTGGTCTCAGCCGCGACCAATCAGCGATTTTGGCGCCAAATTTAAACAACGCTCTGCTGATCAGTTGCGGCCGCCGGCCAGCTGCGACCAATCAGCGAGATTGGCGCAAAATTTAAACAACGCTCTGCTGATTGGTCGCGCTTGCAGGCCGCGACCAATCAGCATTATTGCCGCCAAATTTAAACACCACTTTGCTGATTGGTCGCGGTCGCGACTCATCAGCGATTTTGGCGCCAAATTTAAACACGCTCTCCAGTCCTCACTAACACGGGTCGCTGATTGGTAGCGGCCGCTGCCCGCGACCAATCGCCGATATTGCCGCCAAATTTAAACACCGCTTTGCTGATTGGTCGCGGTTACCAGCCGCGACCAATCAGCGATTTTGGCGCCAAATTTAAACACCGCTCTGGTAATTGCGCCCGGTCGGCCGCATACATATTCTAGAATACCCGATGCGTTAGAATCGGGCCACCATCTAGTTTTTTATATATATATATGCCCTTCATCCTGGTATTTATGTTCCTCATCTTGGCCCCATCTTGGTATATATATCCCCCATCCTGGTATATGTCCCTCGTTATGCCGCTGTTCTTTAAAGTATAGAATAACATAAACCACTATACTCACCAGGGGCAAACATAGCAGTCATGGTGCCCCATAGCAGAAGTATAATGCACACCCCATATTCCTCCCTATAGTATAATGCACCCCACTAGGTCTCCATATAGTAAAATGCACCCCTCATAGTCCTCCATACAGTATAATTCACTTCATATAGTCCTCCATATAGTATAATGCACTCCTCATAGTCCTCCATACAGTATAATGCACCCCCATAGTCCTCCATATAGTATAGTTCACTTCCCAAAGTCCTCCATATAGTATAATGCACTCCCCATAGTCATCCCTGTAGTATAATGCACAGTCCATAATCATCCATGTAGTAGAATACACAGCCCATAGTCATACATGTAGTATAATACACAGACCATAGTCATACATGTAGTATAATGCACAGCCCAAAGTCATACATGTAGTATAATGCACAGCCCACAATCATACCTGTAGTATAATGCACAGCCCATAGTCCTCCATATAGTATAATGCAGAGCCCATAGTCATCCATGTAGTATAATGCACAGCCCATAGTCATACATGTAGTATAATACACAGCCCATAGTCATACATCTATATATATAATCGTCTTATCCCATCTGTCTGTCTGTCTGTCTGTCTGTCCAGGAAATCCCGCGTCGCTCATTGGTCCGGCAGCGGTCAATCAGCGCCACGGGATTTCTGAAAAAAGATGGCGGCCGTTAGCCAGCAGCGATGCAGCCGGGAGATGACCGGCGCAAGGCGCTCATCTCCCGGCCGGTACCAGCAGAAGGACCTCGACCGCCGGACCCATCCGCGGGACGGAGATGCAGCCGGGAGATGAGCGGCGCGAGGCGCTCATCTCCCGGCCGGTAGCAGCGGAAGGACCGCTGGCGTCGCTGACCTCCATGCGGAAGAGAGGACCGGGGAGCGGCGCTGCGAGTCGGGATACTTCTGCTGTGAGCGCCCGCTCATGTCCCGGGTTCTCGCAGCGGAAGTACCCGCACAGGCAGCGCCGCTCCCCGGTGCTCACCAAGACGATTCGATGATTGGTCGCGGTCTTCGGACCCGACCAATCACTGATCTTAGCGCAAAAGTTAAACACCGCTGTGCTGATTGGTCGCGGACGCTGCCCGCGACCAATCACCGATTTGGGCGCCACATTTAAATATCGGCCGCGACCAATCAGCACAGCGGTGTTTAAATGTGGAGCCAAGATCGGTGATTGGTCGCGGCCGATATTTAAATTTGGCGACCAAATCGGTGATTGGTCGCGGGGAGCGTCCGCGACCAATCAGCACAGTAGTGTTTAACTTTTGCGGCAAGATCAGTGATTGATCGCGGGCCAAGACGGCGACCAATCACCGATTTGTGCGGCACATTTAAATAGCGGCCGCGACCAATTGGATGTCAGCGTCGCTCCCCGGTCCTCCCTTCACACTCTAGCCGCATGGATGTCAGCGCCGGGACATGAGCGGGCGCTCGCAGCAGAAGTATCCCGACCCGCAGCGCCGCTCCCCGGTCCTCCCTTCACACCCTAGCCGCTGATGTCCCCACAGTATCAGCATGGTGTTACAAAGGTCCGGACATTTGTGTTAAAAATCGCTGATTGGTCGCTGGCGCTGCCCGCGACCAATCACCGATTTGGGCGCCACATTTAAATAGCGGCCGCGACCAATCACCAATTTTGATGCCACATTTAAACACTGCTGTGCTAATTGGTCGTGAACGCCAGCTGCGACCAATCAGCGAGCTTGGCGCCAAATTTAAACAACGCTCTGCTGATTGGTCGCGGACGCCAGAGGCGTCCAATCTGCGAGATTGGCGCCAAATTTAAACAACGCTCTGCTGCTTGGTCACGGTGGCCGGCCGCGACCAATGAACGAGATGGGCGGCAAATTTAAACGCCGCTCTGCTGATTGGTCGCGGCCGGCTACCGCGACCAATCAGCGAGATGGGCGGCGAATTTAAACGCCGCTCTGCTGATTGGTCGCAGCCGGCCACAGCGACCAATCAGCGAGATGGGCGGCAAATTTAAACGCCGCTCTGCTGATTAATCGCGGCCGGCCACTGCGACCAATCAGCGAGATTGGCAGCAAATTTAAACGCCGCTGTGCTGATTGGTCGCGGTGGCCGGCCGCAACCAATCAGCGAGATGGGCAGCAAATTTAAAAGCCGCTCTGCTGATTGGTCGCGGCCGGCCACCGCGACCAATCAGCGAGATGGGCGGCAAATTTAAAAGCCGCTCTGCTGATTGGTCGCGGCCGGCCACCGCGACCAATCAGCGAGATGGGCGGCAAATGTAAATGCCGCTCTGCTGATTAATCGCGGCCGGCCACCGCGACCAATCAGCGAGATGGGCGGCAAATTTAAACGCTGCTCTGCTGATTGGTCGCGGTGGCCGGCCGCGACCAATCAGCGAGATGTCCGGCAAATGTAAATGCCGCTCTGCTGATTAATCGCGGCCGGCCACCGCGACCAATCAGCAAGATGGCGGCAAATTTAAACGCCGCTCTGCTAATTGGTCGCAGTGGCCGACCGCAACCAATCAGCGAGATGGGCGGCGAATTTAAACGCCGCTCTGCTGATTGGTCGCGGTGGCCGGCCGCGACCAATCAGCGAGATGGGCGGCACATTTAATGCACAGCCCATAGCCATCCATGTAGTATAATGCACAGCCCATAGCCATCCATGTAGTATAAGGCACAGCCCATAGTCATCCATGTAATATAATACACAGCCCATAGTCATCTGTGTAGTATAATGCACAGCTCATAGTCATACATGTAATATAATACACAGCCCATAGTCATCGATGTAATATAATACACAGCCCATAGTCATCGATGTAGTATAATGCACAGCCCACAGTCCTCCATGTAGTATAATGCACAGCCCATAGTCATCCATGTAATATAATGCACAGCCCACAGTCATCCATGTAATATAATACACAGCCCATAGTCATACATGTAGTATAAGGCACAGCCCATAGTCATACATGTAGTATAATGCACAGCCCATAGTCATCCATGTAATATAATACACAGCCCATAGTCATCGATGTAGTATAATGCACAGCCCATAGTCATACATGTAGTATAATGCACAGCCCATAGTCATCCATGTAGTATAATGCACGGCCCACAGTCCTCCATGTAGTATAATGCACAGCCCATAGTCATCCATGTAATATAATGCACAGCCCATAGTCATCCATGTAGTATAATGCACAGCCCATAGTCATCCATGTAGTATAATGCACAGCCCATAGTCATCCATGTAGTATAATGCACAGCCTATAGTCATCCATGTAGTATAATGCACAGCCCATAGTCATCCATGTAGTATAATGCACAGCCCATAGTCATACATGTAGTATAATACACAGCCCATAGTCATTCATGTAGTATAATGCACAGCCCATAGTCATACATATAATATAATGCACAGCCCATATTCATAAATGTAGTATAATGCACAACCCATAGTCATACATGTAGTATAATGCACAGCCCATAGCCATCCATGTAGTATAACGCACATCCCATAGTTATACATGTAGTATAATGCAGAGCCCATAGTCATCCATGTAATATAATATACAGCCCATAGTCATCAATGTAGTATAATGCACAGCCCATAGTCATACATGTAGTATAATGCACATCCCATAGTCAACCATGTAGTATAATGCACAGCCCATAGTCATCCATGTAGTATAATGCACATCCCATAGTCATCCATGTAGTATAATGCACAGCCCATAGTCATCCATGTAGCATAATGCACAGTCCATAGTCATCCATGTAGTATAATGCACAGCCCAGAGTCATCCATGTAGTATAATGCACATCCCATAGTCATCCATGTAGTATAATGCACATCCCACAGTCATCCATGTAGTATAATGCACAGCCCATAGTCATCCATGTAGTATAATGCACATCCCATAGTCATCCATATAGTATAATGCACAGCCCATAGTCATCCGTGTAGTATAATGCACAGCCCATAGTCATCCATGTAGTATAATGCACAGCCCATAGTTATCCATGTAGTATAATGCACAGCCCATAGTCATCCATGTAGTAGAATGCACAGCCCATAGACATCCATGTAGTATAATGTGCAGCCCATAGTCATCCATCTAGTATAATGCACAGCCCATAGTCATCCATGTAGTATAATGCACAGCCCATAGACATCCATGTAGTATAATGTGCAGCCCATAGTCATCCATCTAGTATAATGCACAGCCCATAGTCATCCATCTAGTATAATACACAGCCCATAGTCATCCATGTAGCATAATGCACAGTCCATAGTCATCCATGTAGTATAATGCACAGCCCAGAGTCATCCATGTAGTATAATGCACATCCCATAGTCATGCATGTAGTATAATGCACAGCCCATAGTCATCCATGTAGTATAATGCACATCCCATAGTCATCCATATAGTATAATGCACAGCCCATAGTCATCCATGTAGTATAATGCACATCCCATATTCATGCATGTAGTATAATGCACAGCCCATAGTCATCCATGTAGTATAATGCACAGCCCATAGTCATCTGTGTAGCATAATGCACAGCCCATAGTCATCCATGTAGTATAATGCACAGCCCATAGTTATCCATGTAGTATAATGCACAGCCCATAGTTATCCATGTAGTATAATGCACAGCCAATAGTCAAACCAGGGGAGGAGTCCTGAGGAGATAATTTGTATATTCCCACTGCATCTTGGGATAAGTGAAGAGTCTCCGCGAGCTCAAAGAAAACTGGATTTTGGCCGTTGGAGCTGAAAGGAGGACATCGGAATTTTGGAGCGTTTTCCACTGTTTTCATAACACATTAACAATAAGAACATGGAAGAGTCCAGGAGCCATTTGGTGAGCTGCATATCCTGCTACATGTTCACAGACTTGCCAGTGGAAAAGCCAAACTTCACTTGCCAGAAATGCAAGCTTGTGTCCCTGTTGGAGGAAAAGTTGCGAAATCTAGAAGAGAGGTTAACTACCTTGAAAATCATTAAGGAAGGTGAAGAGTTCTTAGACAGAGCAGAATTATCTCTTCATGATTCAGAAAGAGAAGAAATTCGAACTGCACCTGACGAAACAGAGGAATGGAAGCATGTGACCCACAGAAGCAGGAGGATCGAGAGGCAGTTAGCACCCATACTGCTCAAGAAAGTGAAAGAATTGGGAGCGCAGGTGGACTTCTCATCCATCCTCCCAGTGGATGGCCATGGAACAATGAGGTGGAATAAGATTCTACAGGTGAACAACTGGCTACGTCGATGGTGCCGTCAACAAGGATTTGGATTTCTGGATCACGGAATGAATTACCTATACGATGGACTCCTTGCTAGAGATGGAGTGCACCTTACGAAGACTGGAAAACGTGTATTTGGAAGTCGCCTTGCTACACTCATCAGAAGAGCTTTAAACTAGAACAATGTGGGAAGGGAAGCAAAAGGCCAGAAAAAGCCATACAGCAGACAAATACTATTGAGATCTCTGCTACTGGAAGTGGAAAGGAAGAACAAAGACAAAAAAATCTAAATAATAAAAATATGGGAGGAAGAGAAACCAATCACAAACTAAATGTTTTTATACAAATGCACAAAGCATGGGCAACAAACAAGGAGAATTGGAACTACTAACGCAGGAAAAGAAATATGATGTCATTGGAATCACTGAAACTTGGTGGGACGATACACATGATTGGAATAAAAGGCTAAAAGGATACAACTTATTTGCAAGAAACAGACTTGATAAACGAGGAGGAGGTGTTGCATTGTATGTTAGAAAAGCGTATATCTGCACAGAGATTGAAGCTTCTGAGACTGGGAGTTCTGTGGAAACTGGGTAAGAATACAAGGAGAGAACAACGGAAAGGACACCATTGTAGGCATTTACTACAGGCCACCTGGGAAAACTGAAGATATGGATGAACTCTTTATGTATCAAATGACCAAGTTCTCCAAAAAATATGATGTAGTGGTCATGGGAGATTTCAACTATCCAGACATTTGTTGGGAATCTCTCTCAAGTAAAACTAACAGGTCAAGCAAATTCTTATCCTCTCTTGCTGACAACTTTATCTTCCAAAAGGTAGGGGAGAAAACAAGGGGATCTGCTACTTTGGATCTAATCCTTATAAACAGGGAGGAAATGGTTGAGGAGGTAAAAGTGGCTGGGACGCTAGGAGGCAGCGATCATGCTATTATAGAATTCTGGATAACTAGAGGAGGAAGACATGTGAAGACTCAAACTTCAAGGTTAGATTTCAGAAAGGCAGATTTTAAGCGACTCAGAAAGAGAATAGGAGGGATCCAATGGCTGGATGTCCTTAAGGGCAAAAATGTCCAGGAAGGATGGGAAATTTTTAAAAATGAGATTCTCAAAGCACAATCGTTAACAATCCCAAAAAGTAGGAAAAATGTGAAGCATTTAAGGAAACCAGGATGGATGAACACAGAACTTAAACACATGCTAAAAAGAAAGAAGGAAATGTTTATCAAATGGAAAGAGGGAGGCATATCTAATGAAGATTATAATGCAGTCTGCAGATCCTGTAGGGCACGTATCAGGTTAGCTAAAGCTGACAATGAATTAAGGCTTGCAAGAGATGTCAAAAGCAATAAAAAAGGATTTTGGGGGTATGTCAAAAGTAAAAGAAAAGTCAAAGATGCTATAGGATTTTTACAGGATGAAAATGGTGAAATGGTAAGAAATGATGTTGAGAAGGCCGAACTTTTTAATTCCTATTTTGCATCAGTTTTCTCTCAGAAAGAAAATGTAACATCAGCTGATCTTCACTGTCCTATTAACCGGTTCCCGACCGCCCACTGTAGATAAACGTCGGCGCTTGCCGGGCTCTGTGCAGCGCCGACGTTTAAAAACGGTGGGTGGTCTCGCATTGCTCAGGACCCCCAGGGTCCTGCAAGCACTGCGATTCCGGTGCAGAGCGTTAGCTCTGACAGGGTACATCATCGGGACCTGATTAGATCAGGTCCCAGTGATGTTAACCCTTTGCTGTCTTCTATATGCTGTGATCTATAGTGATCGCGGCATATAGGAGAAAGCAGGAAGAGAGGGGGTCGTCTTACTTACCTCCGAAGACCTCCGTTTCGTTTGAGGACCTGGGGTTGCTATGGCAGCTGGAGGTCACATGACCGCCTCCAGCTCTGCCATATATGGTGTCCTTCCTGTCTGGCTTCAGCCTGTATGTAGCTGATACCAGACAGGAGACTCTGACTGAAACAGTCAGGGAAGATCTCATGTAATGTAATATATGTCTATTACATTACATGAGATCAGTGATCAGAAAAATAAAAATTAATGTCCCATACAGGGACTAAGTAAAAATGTAAAAAAAAGTAAAAAAAAAGTTTTTAAACTATTAAAAAAAAAAATCACAAAATAAATAAATAAAATATTAAACCAATAAATCCGTAAATTATTACAAAACCAAAAAAAGTACACATATTTGGTATCGCCGCGTCCGAAACAACCCGAGCTATAAAACTATCACACTAATTAACTCCTTCTGTGCACACCGTAATAAAAATAAATAAAAAACGGAGCAAAAAAATATGCTTTTTCATCATATCGCCAAACAAAAAGTGGAAAAAAATGCGATCAAAAAGCAGAATAGAAATAAAAATGGTACCGCTGAAAACGTCATCTTGTTCCGCAAAAAAAAAGCCGCCATACAGCTCCATCAGCCGAAAAATAAAAAAGTTATAGCGCTCAGAATAAAGCAATGCAAAAAAAATATTTTTTTTCTATAAAATTGTTTTATTGTGTAAAAGCGCCAAAACATAAAAAATACAGTAAGTGTAGTATCGCTGTAAACGTACTGACCCGAAGAATAACGCTGCCTGATCACTTTTACCACACGCAGAACGGCATAAAAAAAAACTCAAAAAACAATTCCTGAAGTGTTTGTTTTTGTTAACTTTACCTCCCAAAAAACGGAATAGAAAGCGATCAAAAAATGTCACGTGCCCAAAAATGGTTCCAATAAAATTGTCAACTCGTCCCGCAAAAAACAAGCCGTCACATGACTCTATCGGCCGAAATATTGAAAAATTATAGCTCTCAAAATATGGTGATGCAAAAACTAGATTTTGCAAAAAAAGCGTATTTTAGTGTGTGACAGCTGTCAGTCATAAAAACCCGATAGAAATCTGGTATCTCTGTAATCGCACCGACCCGAAGAATAAAGTAATCTAATCAGTTATATCACACGAGGAACGGCATAAAAAATAAATAAAACAAATATTATTCACCTGCTACTGATTTGTTTATTATGCCTCCCAAAGATCGCAGTAAGGCTCTGCTCACATTTATCCTGTGCTCTGCGCTGAGCACTTACACCAGAGTTTCCGTGTAAATCTCTGAAATACGTGATTCAGCCAGAACCCATGATGGAAGATTCCCTGTAATGAGGCAGATATAGGCCACTGTGGATGCCGTCTAGCCTGGGATCCCACGGTGTCATTTGTTTTAGGCGTGCATAAAAGTGCGGTTGGCCACAGTTTTGTGCACTTCTGAAAAAAAGGACACCACTAAACAGAGGCCAGACGGAGTCCAGAGTAACTCTGCTGCCTCATTACAGTGAATGGATCCCGCAGGGGTTTCATCTGAATTACATCACTTGGAAAATTAGATGGAAACCCCGATGTAAGTGCTCAGCATAGAGCGCCGGATAAATGTTACGTAAAATGTTCCCAATAAAAGCTTCAACTCAGTCCTCAAAAAAAGCTAGTCCCCACTCAGGTCCATCATCTGTTAAAAATATAAGGGACTTCCAAGTTACTGGTAGCAGAAAGGCTCTGGAAAAGCAAAATGGTCCTTGCCCCCCAAAAGAAATTCAGAAAATTTTGTGCTCCCAAATCCAAATGCCTATTCTACAATAATTTGTTCTCCAATTGTCAAATAGCGCTCCTTCCCCCTCAAATCTCACCGTATGGCTAAGTGGTACGATACAGCCACATATGGGGTATTGACACTTTTAGAAGAAATTGTGTGACACATTTCGGCACCATTTTTACCCATTGCCCTGTGTGAAAATGTAAAATCTGAGGGTAAAACATTTTTTTGTGGTAAAAATATAATTATGCTTTTTTCACTGCCCAATGGTATAAATTAAAAAATTAAAAAATGCTCACTACTTCCCTAGATGAATTCCCTGAGAGGTGTAGTTTACAAAATGGGGTCACTTGTGGGGGTTTCTGCTGTTTTGGCATGTCAGCGACTCTTCAAATGTGACATGGTGTCTGCTGCCTATCACAGCCAACATAGCGCTTCTTTCTCTTCCGAACCCTGCCGTACACCAAAGCAGTGGTTTTCCCCCACATATGGGGTATCGCCGTACTCAGGAGAAATTGTACAACAAATTTCATGGTGCAATTTATCCTGTTACCCTTATGATAATGCAAAATTAGGGAATGAAAAACATTTTTTATGGGAAAAATGTGAAAATTTTATTTTTACGGCTCAATATTATAAACTTCTGTGAAGCAGCTGGGGGTGCAAGGTGCTCACCACACATCTAGATAAGTTCCCTAAGGGGTCTAGTTTCCAAAATGGTGGCACTTGTGGGGGGTTTCCACTGTTTAGGCACATTAGGGGCTCCCCAAATGTGACATGGCGTCCGCTAATTATTCAAACAAATTTTACATTCAAAAAGTCAAATGGCGCTCCTTCCCTTTCAAACCCTGCCATGTGCCCAAACAGTAATTTGCCTCCACATATGGGGTATCAGCGTGTTCAGGAGAAATTGCATAAAAAATTTCATGGTGCAATTTATCCTATTACCCTTATGATAATGCAAAATTAAGGGATGAAAAACGGTTTTGTGGGAAAAATGTGAAAATTTTATTTTTACAGCTCAATATTATAAACTTCTGTGAAGCACCTTGGGGTTCAAGGTGCTCACCACACATCTAGATAAGTTCCCTAAGGGGTCTAGTTTCCAAAATGGTGTCACTTGTGGGGGGTTTCCACTGTTTAGGCACATCAGGAGCTCTCCAAACGCAACATGGCGCCCGCTAATTATTCAGACAAATTTTACATTCAAAAAGTCAAATGGCGCTCCTTCCCTTCCGAACCCTGCCGTGCGCCCAAACAGTGGTTTTCCCTCACATATGGGGTATCAGCACGCTCAAGAGAAATTGCACAAAAAAATTTGGGGTCCATTTTTTCATGTTACCCCTGTGAAAATAAAAAAATTGGGTCTAAAGTAACATTTTTGTGAAAAAAGTTAAATGTTAATTTTTTTCTTCCACATTCCAAAAATTCCTGTGAAGCACCTTAAATGTTAATAAAGTTCTTAAATGTGGTTTTGAGCACCTTGAGGGGTGCAGTTTTTAGAATGGTGTCACTTTTGGGTATTTTCTGTCATAAAGACCCCTCAAAGTGACTTCAAATATGATGTGGTCCCTAAAAAAATGTTTTTGTAAATTTTGTTGGAAAAATGAGAAATCGCTGGTCAACTTTTAACCCTTATAGCTCCCTAACAAAAAAAATTTGGGTTCCAAAATTGTGCTGATGTAAAGTAGACATGTGGGAAATGTTATTTATTAACTATTTTGTGTGACATATCTCTCTGATTTAAGGGCATGAAAATTCAAAGTTTGAAAATTGCAAAATTTTCAAAATTTTCGCCAAATTTCTGATTTTTTCACAAATAAACGCAAGTGATATCGAAGAAATTTTACCACTATCATGAAGTACAATATGTCACGAAAAAACAATCTCAGAATCAGGGGGATACGTTGAAGCGTTCCAGAGTAATTACTTCATAAACTGGCAGTGGTCAGAATTGAAAAAATTGTCCCGGTCACGAAGGCAAAAACAGGCTCTGGCGCGAAGTGGTTAAAGGAATAGAAGAATCCAGGTTATCTGTAAACAGAGAGATTGTGAGGGAATATTTAGCTAACATAAATGAGTTCAAGTCTCCAGGTCCAGATGAATTACACCCCAGAGTACTGAAGGAGATCGTAGAAGAAATTTTAGAACCACTCTCCATCTTTGAAAGTTCTTGGAGAACAAGAGAAGTCCCAGAAGACTAGAGAAGAGCAAATGTTGTTCCTATCTTCAAAAAGGGGAAGAAGGTGGACCCAGGGAACTATAGGCCGGTGAGTCTGACTTCTATACCAGGAAAGATCTTTGAACAAATTATTAAACAACATGTATGTAAGTACATGGATAAGAATGAAGTGATTAACCAGAGTCAGCATGGGTTTGTAACTAACAAGTCATGTCAGACTAACTTAATTTCCTTCTATGACAGAATCACTGACTGGGTGGATCAGGGAAATGCTGTAGATATAGTATATCTTGACTTCAGCAAAGCATTTGACAAAGTATCTCACACCATCCTTATTGAAAAAATGACCAAGTATGGAATGGACAAGGCAACTGTTAGGCTATGTGCTCACGATGCAGAAATGCTCAGGATTTTTTTCCTGAGTGTTTCTGCATCTCCCTGGCAGAAAAAAACGCATGCGGATTGTACATGCGTTTTCCTGTCAGGGACATGTGGAAGTGAAGCGTTCTTCACATGCATTTCCGCATGCGGGTTGACAAGCGCTTTCCAAGCGATTTTAGCATCACTTGGAAAGTGCTTGACAACTTGGTTACACTATATAAATCCATGCAAACAGCCCACGCTGTCTTGCTTCACTCGGTCCCGGCTGCCGGCAGTGGTACACTGAAGGACCTGCCGACGTCAGTGTCGCGTGACTCGTCACATGACTCTGACGTCAGCGCAGGTCCTTCATTCCATCGCGAAGTGCCGGGAAGCAAGGAGGAGCGCAGCGCGGGCCGCCAGAAGGTAAGTATACATTTATTTTTTATTTTATTCTTTTTTTACATCTGGTACCTGGGTGTGGATGAGACTCTCCTGTCCTCTACACCCGGGTACCATCCGCACATTAGAAAGTGCCAATTACGCAAGTACAGATGCAGTCTTGCGGAATTGGCGCGTTCTAATGCAAGTCAATGGCGGCGAATACGCAGCACTTCCGCAAAATAATTGGTAGTGCTGCGTTTTTTTCCGCAATGATAATCCGCAGCGGAAATTTCCGCAGCATGTGCACAGCACATGTGGATTATCATTGGGGGACATGGCAGGCCTTCTACAATGCGTTTTTTAAGCGTTTCTGCAGCATTTTTGCCGCTGCGGAAACGCTTAAAAAACTCATCGTGGGCGGACAGCCTTAGGTGGATTCATAACTGGCTTAGTGATCGGACTCAAAGAGTGGTCGTAAAAGGCTTCACATCCAGTTGGATGAATGTCTCAAGTGGGGTACCACAGGGCTCCGTCCTGGGACCTGTATTGTTCAACATCTTTATCAATGATTTAGATGAAGGAATTGAGGGTAAACTGATTAAAATTTGCTGATGACACAAAGCTAGGAGGGATAGCTAATACTAGAGAAGAGAGAGAGAGGCTTCAAAAAGACCTAAATAAACTGGAGCAGTGGGCAGCAACTAACAGAATGGTTTTTAACAGGGAAAAATGCAAAGTACTACATCTGGGCAATAAAAATGAAAAAAGCATATACAGAATGGGAGGAATAGAGCTAAGCAACAGTACATGTGAAAAAGACTTAGGTATACTAATAGATCATAGACTGAACATGAGTCAACAGTGTGATGCAGCAGCAAAAAAAGGCAAATACAATTCTGGGATGTATTAACAGAAGCATACAGTCTAGATCACGTGAAGTCATTATCGCACTTTACTCCTCTTTGGTCAGACCTCATCTGGAATACTGTGTCCAGTTTTGGGCACCACATTTTAAAAAAGACATTGACAAACTGAAGCAAGTTCAGAGAAGAGCGACCAGAATAGTGACCGGTCTGCAAACTATGTTCTATGAGAAACGGTTACAGGATTTGGGAATGTTTAGCTTGCAAAAAAGAAGACTGAGAGGAGACTTAATAGCTGTCTACAAATATCTCAAGGGCTGTCACATTGTAGAAGGATCATCTTTATTCTCATTTGCACAAGGAAAGACTAGAAGCAATGGGATGAAACTGAATGGGAGGAGACACAGATTAGATATTAGAAAAAACTTTTTGACAGTTAGGGTGATTAATGAGTGGAACAGGCTGCCACGAGAGGTGGTGAGTTCCCCTTCAATGGACGTCTTCAAACAGAGGCTGGACAGACATCAGTCTGAGATGATTTAGTGAATCCTGCTTTGAGCAGGGGGTTGGACCAGATGACCCAGGAGGTCCCCTTCAACTCTACCATTCTATGATTATATGTAGTATAATACACAGCCCATAGTCATCCATGTAGTATAATGCACAGCCCATAGTCATCCATGTAGTATAATGCACATCCCATAGTCATCCATGTAGTATAATGTACAGCCCACAGTCATACATATAGTATAATGCACAGCCCACAGTCATCCATGTAGTATAATGTACAGCCCACAGTCCTCCATGTAGTATAATGCACAGCCCACAGTCATACATGTAGTATAATGCACAGCCCATAGTCATCCATGTAGTATAATGCACAGCCCACAGTCATACATGTAGTATAATGCAGAGCCCATAGTCATACATGTAGTATAATGCACAGCCCACAGTCATACATGTAGTATAATGCACAGCCCACAGTTATCCATGTAGTATAATGCACAGCCCATAGCCATCCATGTAGTATAATGCACAACCCACAGTCCTCCATGTAGTATAATGCACAGCCCATAGATATACATGTAGTATAATGCACAGCTCACAGTCCTGCATGTAGTATAATGCACAGCCCATAGTCATCCATGTAATATAATGTACAGCCAATAGTCATCCATGTAGTATAATGCACAGCCCATAGTCATCCATATAGTATAATGCACAGCCCATAGTCATCCATGTAGTATAATGCACAGCCCATAGTCATCCATGTAGCATAATGGACAGCCCATAGTCATCCATATAGCATAATGCACAGCCCATAGTCATCCATGTAGTATAACGCACAGCCCATAGTTATACATTAAGTATAACGCACAGCCCATAGTCATTTATGTAATATAAAACACAGCCCATAGTCATCGATGTAGTATAATGCACAGCCCACAGTCATCCATGTAGTATAATGCACAGCCCATAGTCATCCATGTAGTATAATGCACAGCCCATAGTTATCCATGTAGTATAATGCACAGCCCATAGTCATCCATATAGTATAATGCACAGCCCATAGTCATCCATGTAGTATAATGCACAGCCAATAGTCATCCATGTAGTATAATGCACAGCCCATAGTCATCCATATAGTATAATGCACAACCAATAGTCATACATGTAGTATAATGCACAGCCAATAGTCATCCATGTAGTATAATGCACAGCCCATAGTCCTCCATGTAGTATAATGCACATCCCATAGTCCTCCATGTAGTATAATGCACATCCCATAGTCCTCCATGTAGTATAATGCACATCCCATAGTCATCCATGTAGTATAATGCACAGCCCATAGTCCTCCATGTAGTATAATGCACATCCCATAGTCATCCATGTAGTATAATGCACAGCCCATAGTCATCCATATAGTATAATGCACAGCCAATAGTCATCCATATAGTATAATGCACAGCCAATAGTCATCCATGTAGTATAATGCACAGCCCATAGACATCCATGTAGTATAATGCACAGCCTATAGTCATCCATGTAGCATAATGCACAGCCCATAGTCATCCATATAGTATAATGCACAGCCCATTGTCATCCATGTAGCATAATGCACAGCCCATAGTCATCCATATAGTATAATGCACAGCCCATAGTCATCCATGTAGTATAATGCACAGCCCATAGTCATACATGTAGTATAATGCACAGCCCATAGTCATCCATGTAGTATAATGCACAGCCTATAGTCACCCATGTAGCATAATGCACAGCCCATAGTCATCCATATAGTATAATGCATAGCCCATAGTTATACATGTAGTATAATGCACAGCCAATAGTCATACATGTAGTGTAATGCACAGCCCATAGTCATACATGTAGTATAATGCACAGCCCATAGTCATCCATGTAGTATAATGCACATCCCATAGTCATCCATGTAGTATAATGCACAGCCCATAGTCATACATGTAGTATAATACACAGCCCATAGTCATCCATCTAGTATAATGCACAGCCCATAGTCATACATGTAGTATAATGCACAGCCCATAGTCATCCATGTAGTATAATGCACAGCCTATAGTCACCCATGTAGCATAATGGACAGCCCATAGTCATCCATATAGTATAATGCACAGCCCATAGTCATCCATGTAGTATAATGCACAGCCCATAGTCATCCATATAGTATAATGCACAGCCCATAGTTATACATGTAGTATAATGCACAGCCAATAGTCATACATGCAGTATAATACACAGCCCATAGTCATCCATGTAGTATAATGCACAGCCAATAGTCATCCATGTAGTATAATGCACAGCCCATAGTCCTCCATGTAGTATAATGCACATCCCATAGTCATCCATGTAGTATAATGCACAGCCAATAGTCATCCATGTAGCATAATGCACAGCCCATAGTCCTCCATGTAGTATAATGCACATCCCATAGTCCTCCATGTAGTATAATGCACAGCCCATAGTCATCCATGTAGCATAATGCACAGCCCGTAGTCATCCATATAGTATAATGCACAGCCCATAGACATACATGTAGTATAATACACAGCCCATAGTCATCCATCTAGTATAATACACAGCCCATAGTCATACATGTAGCATAATGCACAGCACATAGTCATACATGTAGCATAATGCACAGCCCATAGTCATCCATATAGTATAATGCACATCCCACAGTCATCCATGTAGTATAATGCACAGCCCATAGTCATACATGTAGTATAATACACAGCCCATAGTCATCCATATAGTATAATGCACAGCCCATAGTCATACATGTAGTATAATACACAGCCCATAGTCATCCATCTAGTATAATGCACAGCCCATAGTCATACATGTAGTATAATGCACAGCCCATAGTCATCCATGTAGTATAATGCACAGCCTATAGTCACCCATGTAGCATAATGGACAGCCCATAGTCATCCATATAGTATAATGCACAGCCCACAGTCATCCATGTAGTATAATGCACAGCCCATAGTCATACATGTAGTATAATGCACAGCCCATAGTCATACATGTAGTATAATGCACAGCCCATAGTTATACATGTAGTATAATGCACAGCCCATAGTCATCCATGTAGTATAATGCACAGCCCATAGTCATCCATGTAGTATAATGCACAGCCCATAGTCATACATATAATATAATGCACAGCCCATATTTTTAAATATAGTATAATGCACAGCCCATAGTCATCTATGTAGTATAATGCACAGCTCATAGTCATACATATAATATAATGCACAGCCCATATTTATAAATGTAGTATAATGCACAGCCCATAGTCATCCATGTAGTATAATGCAAATCCCATAGTCATACATGTAGTATAATGCACAGCCCACAGTCATCCATGTAGTATAATGCACAGCCCATAGTCATTTATGTAATATAAAACAGAGCCCATAGTCATCGATGTAGTATAATGCACAGCCCACAGTCCTCCATGTAGTATAATGCAGATCCCATAGTCATCCATGTAGTATAATGCACAGCCCATAGTCATCCATGTAGTATAATGCACATCTCACAGTCCTCCATGTAGTATAATGCACAGCCCATAGTCATCCATGTAGTATAATGCACAGCCCATAGTCATCGATGTAGTATAATGCACCACTCATAGTCATCCATGTAGTATAATGCACATCCCATAGTCATCCATGTAGTATAATGCACAGCCCATAGTCATCCATGTAGTATAATGCACAGCCCATAGTCACCCATGTAGTATAATGCACAACTCATAGTCATCCATGTAGTATAATGCACATCCCATAGTCATCCATGTAGTATAATGCACAGCCCATAGTCATCATGTAGTATAATGCACACCCCATAGTCATCCATGTAGTATAATGCACAGCCCACAGTCCTCCATGTAGTATAATGCACAGCCCATAGTCATCCATGTAGTATAATGCACAGCCCATAGTCATACATGTAGTATAATACAAAGCCCATAGTCATCCATCTAGTATAATGCACAGCCCATAGTCATCCATGTAGCATAATGCACAGCCCATAGTCATCCATGTAGTATAATGCACAGCCCATACTCATACATGTGGTATAATACACAGCCCATAGTCCTCCATATAGTATAATGCACAGCCCATAGTTATACATGGAGTACAATGCACAGCCCATAGTCATACATGTAGCATAATACACTGCCCATAGTCATACATGTAGTATAATACACAGTCCATATTCATTCATGTAGTATAATACACAACCCATAGTCATACATGTAGTATACTACACAGCTCATAGTCATCCATCTAGTATAATGCACAGCCCATAGTCATCCATATAGTATAATGCATAGCCAATAGTTATACATGTAGCATAATACACTGCCCATAGTCATACATGTAGTATAATACACAGTCCATATTCATTCATGTAGTATAATACACAACCCATAGTCATACATGTAGTATACTACACAGCTCATAGTCATCCATCTAGTATAATGCACAGCCCATAGTCATCCATATAGTATAATGCATAGCCAATAGTTATACATGTAGCATAATACACAACCCATAGTCATACATGTAGTATACTACACAGCCCATAGTCATCCACGTAGCATAATGGACAGGCCATAGTCATCCATATAGTATAATGCACAGCCCATAGTCATACATGTAGTATAATGCACAGCCCATAGTCATACATGTAGTATAATGCACAGCCCATAGTCATCCATGTAGTATAATGCACAGCCCATAGTCATCCATCTAGTATAATGCACAGCCCATAGTCATCCATGTAGCATAATGCACAGCCCATAGTCATCCATATAGTATAATGCACAGCCCATAGTCATACATGTAGTATAATGCACAGCCCATAGTCATACATGTAGTATAATACACAGCCCATAGTCATCCATCTAGTATAATGCACATCCCATAGTCATCCATATAGTATAATGCATAGCCAATAGTTATACATGTAGTATAATACACAGCCCATAGTCATACATGTAGTATAATGCACAGCCCATAGTCATACATGTAGTATAATGCACAGCCCATAGTCATACATGTAGTATAATGCACAGCCCATAGTCATACCAGTAGTATAATGCACAGCCCATAGTCATCCATGTAGTATAATGCACAGCCCATAGTCATACATATAATATAATGCACAGCCCATATTTATAAATGTAGTATAATGCACAGCCCATAGTCATCCATGTAGTATAATGCAGAGCCCATAGTCATACATGTAGTATAATGCACAGCCCATAGTCATTTATGTAATATAAAACAGAGCCCATAGTCATCGATGTAGTATAATGCACAGCCGACAGTCCTCCATGTAGTATAATGCAGATCCCATAGTCATCCATGTAGTATAATGCACAGCCCATAGTTATCCATGTAGTATAATGCACATCTCACAGTCCTCCATGTAGTATAATGCACAGCCCATAGTCATCCATGTAGTATAATGCACAGCCCATAGTCATCCATGTAGTATAATGCACAGCCCATAGTCATACATGTAGTATAGTACACAGCCCAAAGTCATCCATCTAGTATAATGCACAGCCCATAGTCATCCATGTAGCATAATGCACAGCCCATAGTCCTCCATATAGTATAATGCACAGCCCATAGTTATACATGGAGTACAATGCACAGCCCATAGTCATACATGTAGCATAATACACTGCCCATAGTCATACATGTAGTATAATACACAGTCCATATTCATTCATGTAGTATAATACACAACCCATAGTCATACATGTAGTATACTACACAGCCCATAGTCATCCATGTAGCATAATGCACAGCCCATAGTCATACATGTAGTATAATGCACAGCCCATAGTCATCCATGTAGTATAATGCACAGCCCATAGTCATCCATGTAGTATAATGCACAGCCCATAGTCATCCATCTAGTATAATGCACAGCCCATAGTCATCCATGTAGCATAATGCACAGCCCATAGTCATCCAAGTAGTATAATGTACAGCCCAAAGTCATCCATATAGAATAATGCATAGCCAATAGTTATACATGTAGTATAATACACAGCCCATAGTCATACCAGTAGTATAATGCACAGCCCATAGTCATACATGTAGTATAATGCACAGCCCATAGTCATACATGTAGTATAATGCACAGCCCATAGTCATACATGTAGTATAATGCACAGCCCATAGTCATACCAGTAGTATAATGCACAGCCCATAGTCATACATGTAGTATAATGCACAGCCCATAGTCATACATGTAGTATAATGCACAGCCCATAGTCATACCAGTAGTATAATGCACAGCCCATAGTCATCCATGTAGTATAATGCACAGCCCATAGTCATACATGTAGTATAATGCACAGCCCATATTTATAAATGTAGTATAATGCACAGCCCATAGTCATCCATGTAGTATCATGCACAGCCCATAGTCATGCATGTAGTATAATGCACAGCCAATAGTCATCCATGTAGTATAATGCACAGCCCATAGTCATCCATGTAGTATAATGCACAGCCAATAGTCATCCATGTAGTATAATGCACAGCCCATAGTCATACCAGTAGTATAATGCACAGCCCATAGTCATCCATGTAGTATAATGCACAGCCCATAGTCATACATGTAGTATAATGCACAGCCCATAGTCATACATGTAGTATAATGCACAGCCCATAGTCATCCATGTAGTATAATGCACAGCCCATAGTCATACATGTAGTATAATGCACAGCCAATAGTCATCCATGTAGTATAATGCACAGCCCATAGTCATACATGTAGTATAATGCACAGCCAATAGTCATCCATGTAGTATAATGCACAGCCCACAGTCATCCATGTAGTATAACGCACAGCCCATAGTTATACATGTAGTGTAATGCACAGCCCATAGTCATCCATCTAGTATAATGCACAGCCCATAGTCATTTATGTAATATAAAACAGAGCCCATAGTCATCGATGTAGTATAATGCACAGCCCACAGTCCTCCATGTAGTATAATGCACATCCCATAGTCATCCATGTAGTATAATGCACAGCCCATAGTCATCCATGTAGTATAATGCACATCTCACAGTCCTCCATGTAGTATAATGCACAGCCCATAGTCATCCATGTAGTATAATGCACAGCCCATAGTCATCAATGTAGTATAATACACAGCCCATAGTCATACATGTAGTATAATACAGAGCCCATATTCATTCATGTAGTATAATACACAACCCATAGTCATACATGTAGTATACTACACAGCCCATAGTCATCCATGTAATATAATACACAGCCCATAGTCATCGATGTAGTATAATGCACAACCCATAGTCATCCATGTAGTATAATGCACTGCCCATAGTTATACATGTAGTACAATGCACAGCCCATAGTCATCCATATAGTATAATGCACAGCCCATAGTCATCCATGTAGTATAATACACAGCCCATAGTCATACATGTAGTATAATACAGAGCCCATATTCATTCATGTAGTATAATACACAACCCATAGTCATACATGTAGTATACTACACAGCCCATAGTCATCCATGTAGTATAATGCACATCCCATAGTCATCCATGTAGTATAATGCACAGCCCATAGTCATCCATGTAGCATAATGGACAGCCCATAGTCATCCATATAGTATAATGCACAGCCCATAGTCATACATGTAGTATAATGCACAGCCCATAGTCATCCATGTAGTATAATGCACAGCCCATAGTCATACATGTAGTATAATGCACAGCCCATAGTCATACATGTATTATAATGCACAGCCCATAGTCATACATGTAGTATAATGCACAGCCCATAGTCATCCATGTAGTATAATGCACAGCCCATAGTCATACATGTAGTATAATGCACAGCCCATAGTCATCCATGTAGTATAATGCACAGCCCATAGTCATACATGTAGTATAATACACAGCCCATAGTCATCCGTCTAGTATAATGCACTCCCCATAGTCATCCATGTAGTATAATGCACAGCCCATAGTCATACATGTAGTATAATGCACAGCCCATAGTCATCCATGTAGTATAATGCACAGCCCATAATCATACATGTAGTATAATACACAGCCCATATTTATACATGTAGTATAATGCACAGCCCATAGTCATCCATCTAGTATAATGCACAGCCTATAGTCATCCATGTAGCATAATGCACAGCCCATAGTCATCCATATAGTATAATGCACATCCCATAGTTATACATGTAGTATAATGCACAGCCCATAGTCATACATGTAGTATAATGCACAGCCTATGGTCATACATGTAATATAATGCACAGCCCATAGTCATTCATGTAGTATAATGCACTCCCCATAGTCATCCATGTAGTATAATGCACAGCCCATAGTCATACATGTAGTATAATGCACAGCCCATAGTCATCCATGTAGTATAATGCACAGCCCATAATCATACATGTAGTATAATGCACAGCCCATAGTTATACATGTAGTATAATGCACAGCCCATAGTCATCCATCTAGTATAATGCACAGCCTATAGTCATCCATGTAGCATAATGCACAGCCCATAGTCATCCATATAGTATAATGCACAGCCCATAGTTATACATGTAGTGCAATGCACAGCCCATAGTCATACATGTAGTATAATACACAGCCCATAGTCATACATGTAGTATAATGCACAACCCATAGTCCTCCATATAGTATAATGCACAGCCCATAGTCATACATGTAGTATAATACACAGCCCATAGTCATACATGTAGTATAATGCACAACCCATAGTCCTCCATATAGTATAATGCACAGCCCATAGTTATACATGTAGTACAATGCACAGCCCATAGTCAGGGCCGGCTCCAGGTTTTTCTGGGCCCCGGGCGAAAGAGTCTCAGTGGGCCCTTTTAACACATACACGATTCATGATGCACAGATACGTCGGAGAAATAAATATATATATATATATATATACATACATATATATATATATTTATTTATTACACATGGCCCAGCCTGCCCCCTCATCCTTCACATACGCAGACATATGCGCGCGCACACACGGTACGCAGACATATGCACACGCACACACGGTACGCAGACATATGCACACGCACACACGGTACGCAGACATATGCACACGCACACACGGTACGCAGACATATGCGTGCGCACACACGGTACGCAGACATATGCGTGCGCACACACGGTACGCAGACATATGCGTGCGCACACACGGTACGCAGACATATGCGTGCGCACACACGGTACGCAGACATATGCGCGCGCACACACGGAACGCAGACATATGCGCGCGCACACACGGTACGCAGACATATGCGCGCGCACACACGGTACGCAGACATATGCGTGCGCACACACGGTACGCAGACATATGTACACATACAGACATACACATAGATAAAACAGACAAATATATATACACAGTCATATACAGTGACATTCACATACATGCACTCACACAGACCCATTACTAATATTTTTAATATGGGGATTGGGGAAGCCTCACTCACCTGTCCCCGGTCCAGTGTCCTGTCCAGCAGCTCCTCGGGTATGGGGCAGTGCAGGGCCCCCGGCGTGTCACAGACTTCATGGCCCTGGAACATCAGAGGGGCCCACTTGCGGTCGGGTCCGGGCCCCTCCCGCCCATCTGTGCAGGACCTCCGCTCCGACGGTGTTTGATTGCCGGCACTCCCCCAGACATGGCCGCGCGCTGTGCGGCTGTGTCTGCTAGTAATGACGCGGCAGGAGCGACACACAAGCACAATTAAAGGTGCAGTGCCGTCGACCCTGCCGTGTCATTACTAGCAGACACAGCCGGACAGCGCTCGGCCATGTCTGGGGGAAGTGCCGGCAATCAAGCAGCGCCTGCGTCCCTGAACAGGTGCCGAGGAAGCGGCCAGGGCCCCGACAGTGAGTGGGCGGGTGGGTGTGTGGGCCCGGCCCCGACAGTGAGTGGGCGGGTGGGTGTGTGGGCCCGGCCCCGACAGTGAGTGGGCGGGTGGGTGTGTGGGCCCGGCCCCGACAGTGAGTGGGCGGGTGGGTGTGTGGGCCCGGGCCCCGACAGTGAGTGGGCGGCTGGGCCCCTCTGATTTTCCAGGGCCCCGGCACTTGCCCGGGTACGCCGGGTGCTGACGCCGGCCCTGTGCACAGCCTATAGTCATCCATGTAGCATAATGCACAGCCCATAGTCATCCATATAGTATAATGCACATCCCATAGTTATACATGTAGTATAATGCACAGTCCATAGTCATACATAGTAGTATAATGCACAGCCCATAGTCATACATGTAGTATAATGCACAGCCTATGGTCATACATGTAGTATAATGCACAGCCCATAGTCATACATGTAGTATAATGCACAACCCATAGTCCTCCATATAGTATAATGCACAGCCCATAGTCATACATGTAGTATAATGCACAGCCCATAGTCATACATGTAGTATAATGCACAGCCCATAGTCATCCATGTAGTATAATGCACAGCCCATAGTCATCCATCTAGTATAATGCACAGCCTATAGTCATCCATGTAGCATAATGCACAGCCCATAGTCATCCATATAGTATAATGCACATCCCATAGTTATACATGTAGTATAATGCACAGCCCACAGTCCTCCATGTAGTATAATGCACAGCCCATAGTCATACATAGTAGTATAATGCACATCCCATAGTTATACATGTAGTATAATGCACAGCCCATAGTCATCCATGTAGTATAATGCACAGCCCATAGTCATACATGTAGTATAATGCACAGCCTATGGTCATACATGTAGTATAATGCACAGCCCATAGTCATACATGTAGTATAATGCACAACCCATAGTCCTCCATATAGTATAATGCACAGCCCATAGTTATACATGTAGTGCAATGCACAGCCCATAGTCATCCGTGTAGTATAATGCACAGCCCATAGTCATCCATGTAGTATAATGCACAACCCATAGTCCTCCATATAGTATAATGCACAGCCCATAGTTATACATGTAGTACAATGCACAGCCCATAGTCATACATGTAGTATAATACACAGCCCATAGTCACCCTCCTAGTATAATGCACAGCCCATAGTCATCCATATAGTATATTGCACAGCCCGTACTCATCCATGTAGTATAATGCACAGCCCATAGTCATCCGTGTAGTATAATGCACAGCCCATAGTCATACATGTACTATAATGCACAGCCCATAGTCATCCATGTAGTATATTGCACAGCCCATAGTCATCCATGTAGTATATTGCACAGCCCGTAGTCATCCATGTAGTATAATGCACAGCCCATAGTCATCCATGTAGTATAATGCACAGCCCATAGTCATCCATGTAGTATAATGCACAGCCCATAGTCATCCATGTAGTATAATGCACAGCCCATAGTCATCCATGTAGTATAATGCACAGCCCACAGTCCTCCATGTAGTATAATGCACAGCCCATAGTCATACATAGTAGTATAATGCACATCCCATAGTTATACATGTAGTATAATGCACAGCCCATAGTCATCCATGTAGTATAATGCACAGCACATAGTCACACATGTAGTATAATGCACAGCCTATGGTCATACATGTAGTATAATGCACAGCCCATAGTCATACATGTAGTATAATGCACAACCCATAGTCCTCCATATAGTATAATGCACAGCCCATAGTTATACATGTAGTGCAATGCACAGCCCATAGTCATCCGTGTAGTATAATGCACAGCCCATAGTCATCCATGTAGTATAATGCACAACCCATAGTCCTCCATATAGTATAATGCACAGCCCATAGTTATACATGTAGTACAATGCACAGCCCATAGTCATACATGTAGTATAATACACAGCCCATAGTCACCCTTCTAGTATAATGCACAGCCCATAGTCATCCATATAGTATATTGCACAGCCCGTAGTCATCCATGTAGTATAATGCACAGCCCATAGTCATCCGTGTAGTATAATGCACAGCCCATAGTCATACATGTACTATAATGCACAGCCCATAGTCATCCATGTAGTATATTGCACAGCCCATAGTCATCCATGTAGTATAATGCACAGCCCATAGTCATCCATATAGTATATTGCACAGCCCGTAGTCATCCATGTAGTATAATGCACAGCCCATAGTCATCCATGTAGTATAATGCACAGCCCATAGTCATCCATGTAGTATAATGCACAGCCCATGGTCATCCATGTAGTATATAATGCACAGCCCATAGTCATCCATGTAGTATAATGCACAGCCCATAGTCATCCATGTAGTATAATGCACAGCCCATAGTAATACATGTAGTATAATGCACAGCCCATAGTCATCCGTGTAGTATAATGCACAGCCCATAGTCATACATGTACAGTAGTATAATACCTCCCGGTCACGAGCACTCCGACGTCAGCTGCTGTCTTCTGATTGGCCGACAGTGTGTACTGCTGAAGTGTTTGCTGGTGTCAATGGGCCTCTCACCTACCGGGCGCAGTTGTTATGCCTCTAGTTACGGGTCTCGGAAAATGATTATATAAGTATAAAAATTTGCAATTTTTTTTTTGCCAGCTAACTAAAAACATATATATACATGTTTGGTATCTGTGTACTCGTTACCTGGAGAATCATATTGCCAGGTCAGTTTTACCATACTAGATGGTGGCCCGATTCTAACGCATCGGGTATTCTAGAATAGGTATGCGGCCGACCGGGCGCAATCAGCAGAGCGGTGTTTAAATTTGGCGCCAAAATCCCTGATTGGTCGCGGCCGGCAACCGCGACCAATCAGCAAAGCGGTGTTAAAATTTGGCGCCTATATCGCAGATTGGTCACGGCCGGCGGTCGCGACTAATCAGCAGAGCAGGGTTTAAATTTAGCGCCAATAATGCTGATTGGTCGCGGCCAGCGAACGCGACCAATCAGCAGAGCGGGGTTTAAATTTGGCGGCAATAATGCTGATTGGTTGCGGCCGGTGGTCGCGACCAATCAGCAGAGCGGTATTTAAATTTGTCGCCAATAATGGTGATTAGTCACGGCCGCGACTAATCAGCAGAGCGGTGTTTAAATTTGTCGCCAATAATGCTGGTTATTCGTGACTGGTAACCGCGACCAATGAGCAGAGCGATGTTTAAATTTGGCGCCAATATCGCTGATTGGTCACGGCCGGTGGTTGCGACTAATCAGCAGAGCGAGGTTTAAATTTAGCGCCAATACTGCTGATTGGTCGCGGCCGGCGACCGCGACCAATCAGCAGAGCGCTGTTTAAATTTGGCGCCAATATTGCTGATTGGTCGCGGCTGGAGACCGCGACCAATCAGCAGAGCGTTGTTTAAATTTTGCGCCAATCTCGCTGATTGGTCGCGGCTGGCAACCGCGACCAGTCAGCAGAGCGCTGTTTAAATTTGGCGCCAATCTCGCTGATTGGTCGCGGCTGGAGTCCGCGACCATTCAGCAGAGCGTTGTTTAAATTTGGCGCCAATCTCGCTGATTGGCGAATCGTATTGGTGAGGACCGGGGAGCGACGCTGCCTGTACCGCTACTTCCGCTGCGAGAAGCCGGGACATGAGCGACTGCTCGCAGCAGAAGTATCCCGACCCGCAGCACCGCTCCCCGGTCCTCCCTTGACACCCTAGCCGCTGATCTCCCGACAGTAGCCGCATGGTGTTACTAAGGTCCTGACATTTGTGTTCAAAATCGCTGATTGGTCGCGCCCGCTATTTAAATGTGGCGCACAAATCGGTGATTGGTCGCGATCTTCGGCCGCGACCAATCACTGATCTTGCCGCAAAAGTTAAACACCGCTGTGCTGATTGGTCGCGGACGCTGCCCGCGACCAATCACCGATTTGGGCGCCACATTTAAATAGCGTCCGCGACCAATCAGCACAGCAGTGTTTAAATGTGTCTGCAAGATCGGTGATTGGTCGCGTCCGCTATATAAATGTGGCGCCCAAATCGGTGATTGGTCGCGGGCAGCGTCCGCGACCAATCAGCACAGTAGTGTTTAATTGTGGCGCCCAAATCGGTGATTGGTCGCGGGCAGCGTCCGCGACCAATCAGCACAGTAGTGTTTAAATGTGACTCCCAAATCGGTGATTGGTCGCGGGCAGCGTCCGCGACCAATCAGCACAGCGGTGTTTAAATGTGTCTGCAAGATCGGTCATTGGTCGCGGGCGCTATTTAAATGTGGCGCCCAAATCGGTGATTGGTCGCGAGCAGCGGTGTTTCACTTTTGGTCCAAGATCAGTGATTGGTCGCGGCGAGATACCGGGGAGGACCGGGGAGCGGAATCGTATTGGTGAGGACCGGGGAGCAGCGCTGCCTGTGTGGCTACTTCCGCTGCGAGAACCCGGGACATGAGCGACTGCTCGCAGCAGAAGTATCCCGACCCGCAGCGGCGCTCCCCGGTCCTCCCTTCACACCCTAGCCGCATGGATGTCAGCGCCGCTGCCTGTGCGACTTACTTCCGCTGCGAGAACCCGGGACATGAGCGGGAGGTCAGCGTCGCCGGCGGTCGGGAGATGAGCGCCTCGCGCCGGTCATCTCCCGGCTGCATCGCCGCTGAGCTCCGTCCCGCAGATGAGCCGCTAACGGCCGCCATCTTTTTTCAGAAATCCCGCGGCACTGATTGGCCGCTGCCGGACCAATGAGCGACACGGGATTTCCTGGACAGACAGACAGACAGATGGGATAAGACGATTATATATATAGATTGTGAACATGATGAATAAAAAAAACAAAAAACTAATTGTGGAATTGTACTTTTTTTTTTGCAATTTCACCGCACTTGGAATTTTCTTCCCGTTTTACAGTGTGGTAGAATGAATGGCGGCATTCAAAAGTATAACTCATTCCGCAAAAAACAAGTCCTCATACGGCTATATTGACAGAAAAATAAAAAAACATATGGCTCTTGGAAGAAGGGGAGAAAAAAACCAAAATGAAAAATCAGATATTTTTCGTTAATATTATAAGCAGTTTATATTATACTAGATGGTGGCCCGATTCTAATGCATCGGGTATTGTAGAATATGTATGCGGCCGACCGGGCGCAATTAGCAGAGCGGTGTTTAAATTTGTCGCCAAAAGCGCTGATTGGTCGCGGCTGGCAACCGCGAGCAATCAGCAAAGCGGTGTTTAAATTTGGCGGCAATATCGGTGATTGTTCGCAGGCGGCGGCCGTGACCAATCAGCGTACCGTGTTAGTGAGGACTGGAGAGCGTGTTTAAATTTGGCGCCAAAATTGTTGATTAGTTGGGACCGCGACCAATCAGCAAAGCGGTGTTTAAATTTGGCGCCAATATCGTTGATTGGTCACGGCCGGCGGTCGCGACTAATCAGCAGAGCGGGGTTTAAATTTGGCCCCAATAATGCTGATTGGTGGCAGCCTGCGGTCACGACCAATCAGCAGAGTGGGGTTTAAATCTGGCGCCAATATTGCTGATTGGTCCTGATTGGTCGCGGCCGGTGGTCGCAACCAATCAGCAGAGCGGGGTTTTGGCCGCGGCCGGACCAATCAGCGACGCGGGATTTCCTGGACAGACAGACAGACAGACTGGATAAGACGATTATCTATATTAGATTGTCTAGTGACAAATGCGCACAGTGTCGGACTGGGGTGCCAAGGGCCCACCAGTAATCAACTCCAGTGCCCCACTTTTCACCTACATGCAAATGTGACATTATTGTGGCACCCCAGAGGGTCTAGTTGCCACAGTGGTAGTAATACCATGTCTGGGAGCAAAACAGGAGTTTCCTGGTCAGGAACACATTACCTGCAACACCTCCTGCCCCAGACCAGAAAGGGGAGGATCCTGCCCTATATAACTGGATCTGGAGGCGGGGTTAGTCAGTCTAAGTCGGAGTCTAGAGCTCAGTGTGTGGAGTCAAGTAGGACACGAAGGAGTAAAGAGCCAGGGACTGGAGCTGGAGCTAGCTCGTCCTGGATAGTATCCACAGAGGACCGGACGCCGGAGTCCGAGGCTGTGGGGATTGCATACCCAGCAGCAGTTACCGCAGGGCAGGAGATTGCAGGTCTCCTGGCCCAACAGAAGCCCGGAGGCTCAGCCACACGAAAGGACCCGTACCGCCACAGAGGAACGAGGAATACACAAGGTCCGAGTCGCCAGCCATACGGGTGAGCGCAGCACGTTACACTCAGGGACATGGGCTACAACACGACTATAAGCGGGATAGCCAAAGAGTATAGTCAGAACGGCAGGCCTACAACTTCACCTGGCCAGGAGGACTCTAGGATTGTTCCCAGACTGATCAGGCCCTCATCACTAGCCGGTACTCCCGTTGGGGCCCATATAATTGCCAACAGTAAAGACCCTGGGGCTGCACTGCAAAGACTCCGTGTTGTCATTACTGATACCTTGCATTACCACCACCATCATCCATACACGCTGCCCTGAAGCTCCACTCTTCCTGTGGGGAGTTACATCACCTTGCTGCACATACTACCAGCTTCAGCGGACAGCTCCGCAGCGGCGGTTCCCAATAACCGCATTCCACAGGTGGCGTAGTCGGACTATACATAACAGATATACATAAACTACCCTTAGATTGACCACCTGGGTCACGGACCGGGTCACCGCCACGGTGACTACAACCCCCAGCATCTACAGGCCCGGCTCCGGGTACCCCACGGCCCAGCGGGCGCGTCATTATCCTCAAACGCAAGTGTATATAATAATAACCAGTATAGATTGTTAGATGAATAAGATGCTGCCTCTATCTGTACATAGTGATTCAAGTATATTGTGCCAAGTGCTGGTCATATAAGATGGTGGTGGCCCACCGGAGGATTCTCCTGTTCTCCTGTGGGCCATTCCAAGCCTGCACCTGAGGACATACTTTATTATTTAAATGCTTTACTGAGTGACATAATGGGAAATGTCACAGCATGGAAATCCAATACTCTTCCTCTCCTGTCTTCTCGTGTCAGAGAACGTGCCACACTAAGACGAGCAACAGTTCATTAAAGTAATGGAGGTCAGCTGTAGAGGTGGAACTATTACTTTGTGGGGGGCACAAGGGGCGATTACTTTACTTTAAGAACAAAAGGGGGTATTAGGAAACTTTGAAGCACAGAGCGGGCACTATTACCTCATTGGTGGATTATTACTTTGGGGTCACGACGAGGAATTATAACTAAGGAGTCATAATGGGGTATTTTTATTGTGTGACAGAACAATACATGGCGATTTTCAATTTGTGGGGCACAATAAAGGGCTCATCTTTGTAACATTCCTGGCGGCGTGCTTGCATGGTGCACCACCTCTCACCATGCAAGACCGCAATCTTACCTGTCAGTCCATGCTGCACTCTTTGTTTCAGTTCCTGCTGTGTCCATGTCTCTTGTCTGATTGCTTAGGGCGTCGGCGCGGCTTTCTGCTTGTTTCTTATAGCTACCGTCCTAATGCGTCCCCAGCCTATTGCTGTGAGTCATTGGATACTTAAACCCCCTCCACCCAGTAGGAGGTGCCTGAGCAACACTTTCACTCAGTTTGTCTTTTTCAACTGAGGTGCCAGGTCCTGTCCTGACTCTAGTCTGTCTGCCACCCTGGGGGCTGAGTGCCCAGGACCTTTTCCTGTACCTGTGACTTCTAGTCTGTTTCCGCCACCCTGGGGGCCGAGTACCCAGGGCCGCTACCTGTATCTCTGAATTCTAGTCTGTTTCAGCCACCCTGGGGGCTGAGTTCCCAGGCTCATTCCTGTATCTTATTCCCGGTTCAGTTCCTGTCTGAACAGTGTCCTAGCCCGTTACTTGTTTCTCTCTATGTCCGTACCTTCCCTTTGCCTGCAGTGTCTGAACTTGCACCTAACTCCAACTTGTTGTCTCTGTACTTCTGTTTGTGAGTTTTGTGTCCACTCGCTACTTCATTGTAAGTACCTTGTGTGTTTCTCGTTCTGCTTGTCCCCTTTCCCTGCCTCCGTATCTACCTCCTGTGTTTTAACCATCTTCCTGTATTTTCCAGTCTGTTCCATGTGAACAGAGCCCTGTCCTGTCTGCCTTCACCTTCTGCTCTGCTTGTCTACTGCATCTGCGGGTTTTGCTATGCTCTGCTTGTCTACCGCATCTGCGGGGTTTTCTCTGCTCAGCTTGTCTACCGCATCTGCGGGTTTTGCTCTGCTCAGCTTGTCTACCGCATCTGCGGGTTTTGCTCTGCTCAGCTTGTCTACCGCATCTGCGGGTTTTGCTCTGCTCAGCTTGTCTACCGCATCTGCGGGTTTTGCTCTGCTCTGCTTGTCTACCGCATCTGCGGGTTTTGCTCTGCTTGTTCACCGCATCTGCGGGTTTTGCTCTGCTTTGCTTGTCTACCGCATCTGTGGGTTTTGCTCTGCTTTGCTTGTTCACCGCATCTGCGGTTTTGCTCTGCTTGTTCACAGCATCTGTGGGTTTTGCTCTGCTTTGCTTGTTCACCGCATCTGCGGTTTTGCTCTGCTTTGCTTGTTCACCGCATCTGCGGGTTTTGCTCTGCTTTGCTTGTCTACCGCATCTGCGGGTTTTGCTCTGCTTTGCTTGTTCACCGCATCTGCGGTTTTACTCTTCTTTGCTTGTTCTCCGCATCTGCGGGTTTTGCTCTGCTTTGCTTGTTCACCGCATCTGCGGGTTTTGCTCTGCTTTGCTTGTCTACCGCATCTATGGGTTTTGCTCTGCTTTGCTTGTTCACCGCATCTGCGGTTTTACTCTTCTTTGCTTGTTCTCCGCATCTGCGGGTTTTGCTCTGCTTTGCTTGTTCACCGCATCTGCGGGTTTTGCTCTGCTTTGCTTGTCTACCGCATCTGTGGGTTTTGCTCTGCTTTGCTTGTTCACCGCATCTGCGGTTTTGCTCTGCTTTGCTTGTTCACCGCATCTGCGGGTTTTGCTCTGCTTTGCTTGGCTACCGCATCTGCGGGTTTTGCTCTGCTTTGCTTGTTCACCGTATCTGCGGTTTTGCTCTGCTTTGCTTGTTCTCTACATCTGCGGGTTTTGCTCTGCTTTGCTTGTTTGCCACATCTGCGGTTTTGCTCTGCTTTGCTTGTTCACCGCATCTGCGGGTTTTGCTCCACTCTGCTAGTCTACCGCACCTGCGGCTCTGTTCCTGTATCCCAGTCTGTACAGGTTCCTATCCTGCCTGCGTTTCTACCTGCCAGTACCCGCCTCTCTGCATGTCAGCCGTGCCTGCCTGTGTCCACCTGTCTGCACGCCAGCCGTGCCTACCAGTGCCCACCTGTCTGCATACCAGCTGTGCCTGTCAATATCCACCTGTCTGCATACCAGCCATGTTTGCCAGTACCCACCTGTCTACATGCCAGTCTAACCTGCCTGTTCCTGCATTCCCCGATGTGGGTCAACAGCTGTGACCGGGGTCTGACCTGGAGTAGCACCGGGTCCCTCTGCTCGGTTCATCCCTGGTTCACGGAGTCGATTGAGCCTCCGTGCGACCTTGGTCGGATCGGGTTGATACTTAGTTACGCCCCTCCAGGCACTCCTCGGTTCATGGTACAGTGGGATCACTAATCACGCTCACGCCAGTCAGTCCGGGCGCGAGCGTAACAATCTTTACTGGTGGTGAAATATAAAACCACTTTTACATCCAAGCATCTCGTCATATATAGAAACACCGACGCGTTTCTGGTGCACATGGCACCTTAGACCATGAATAAAGGTGCCATTTGCACCAGAAACGCGTTAGTGTTTCTTTGAATGGAACAATGTACTTATATTCTTGCCAATAAAGGTGAAGATTTTATATTCATTAAGTTGGATCCTTTTCCATTGGTTGATGATTATCTTCGTCCCTGGCAGTGACGTTTCTCCATGCTCCGGACCTAGTTTGGCAATTGTGGTGAGCTGGCTTTCGCAGAAAAAAGGGCATTAATAATCTGTGGGGCAAAGCAAAGTATTATTATTGTGTAAGGAGTAGTGTTGA
Source organism: Phyllobates terribilis (assembly GCF_046119375.1). Taxonomy (NCBI): domain Eukaryota; kingdom Metazoa; phylum Chordata; class Amphibia; order Anura; family Dendrobatidae; genus Phyllobates; species Phyllobates terribilis. The sequence goes on from NW_027362770.1 coordinate 142,596,472, forward strand.
GCCACCCCCGTAGTGTTCGAGTTCGGTTCGGTTCGTCGAACACCCGTGTGTTCGCCGAACTGTTCGTCGAACTGTTCGTCGAACACCTTCGAACACCGTTAAAACCAATGGCAGGCAAACAAAAACACATAGAAACACATAGAAAACACCTTCAAAGGTGTCCAAAAGCTGACAAACTGCTCAGAAGACATAACTAACACATGGAAAAGTGACAAGTACATATAGTCATGCGAAAATAAAAGAGGTGGAGGAGTAAAAGAAGGGGGAGACACAGATATAGGCATGTCATGCCCTTCTAAAATCCAAAAAGTGAGAAGCCGACACGGCCAGTCCGCTCCTGCCCGTGCCACCTCCGTGTCGCCGGGTTTGTGCCAGAGCCGCGGTGAACCCTGACGGCCAGCCCCCCTCTCCCAATACTGGTGCCTGTCCGCTGGTGGGTCGAGCGAGCCCCCCTGTGGTGGAGGCAGCTCTAAGCTTTTTAATTTAAATTGTCTCTCTAATTTGAATGAATACACTTTAAATCCATTTACAAGGATCTATTGGAGGGCAAGTCTCATGCCAGCAGCCGCGGTAATTCCAGCTCCAGTAGCGTCCACTAAAGCTGCTGCAGTTAAAAAGCTTTTATAAGGATCGAGCTCGGCTGTCCACCGCAAGGCATCCTACTGCCAGTCCCAGCCCCTATGCCTTGGGGTGCCTCCTGATGCTCTTCACTAAGTATCCCATGGTCCCGAAGCATTTCCTTTGAAAAAATTAAGTGTCTAAACTACAGGTGGTGCAGCTTGCTTAACAGCCGGGATAATCCGCTCACTAGCAGACACTGCTACTAGGCACAAAGTATTTCCTGGGCTAGATGCAGTTAAAAATTTGTAATTAGATACTCTCGTTGGATGCTGAGAAAGCATTCCATAGAGTCTCCTGGCACGCCATATATGATTCTCTTAAAAAGCTTGGGGTAGGGGTCTAGGGGACCCTTTTATAGCCAAAATCACGGCCCTGTATCGCAATACGTCACCTAGGCTGAAGATAAATGGAACTGTAGCACCCTGAGGGCTCGGTTGCTACAGACGTATTGCACCTCACCCAGAGGTGTGATATCTCACTCTCAGATAAGGATGGAGTGTGGATCAGGACCCGACACCTGCATGCATTACACCACATTGCCGTGGGGCAGGGCGACCAATATGCCCCTGAGATGGGCACGACAGTCCCTGTCCCTGGCTGGAGTGGGGGGAGGGAACACTGAGGAAGGGGAACCCTGTAGTGCAGGAGCAGGGAGGAAGCAGTTCCTGGGTGCATTGAGAAGGGAGTATAAAAGGTGGGCACCATCTTAGTTCAGTGCAGAGAAGTCTGAGCAGAAGTGGCAGGGAGCAGGGGCTCTGCATGAGCTCTGCTCCGGAGGCGGGCCTAGTAACAGAGGCCCAGGCCTGGAAGAGGGAGAAGGAAGGAAGAGGAGCGGAGAAGGCTCCAGGAACGAGGAATGAAGGGATCCCAGGGGTGCGGACGGGCGAGTCGCCACCGCACGCCCGAATCCACCTGCGTGGAGGGGTCAGGCCAAAGGGGGAGACCGGTCCCCGAACTAGTGGAGGCAGGAAACGACCCTCAGCTAGAAACCGGAGGCTCTGACATTTTATGTGGCGCAGCCCCTCGCTACACCCACTAGGAAGGCACCACATAGGGTCAGGGAAACTGGCGCCAAGTTTACCAAGAGGAGGCCCGAGGCAGCCGGACAGAAGTGTTGGTAAGAAAGGCCAGACAAAGGACACACAAAGGGGGTCCTGTGAAGTGCTCCAAAGTTATCTGGGATTTGTCTGAGCCCCTCACCTGGTGAGCACAGTACGACGTGGGCAGCCGTTACCTGCAGACGTGGTCTGGATAATAAGAACTGTGAGTAAAGGCCCTGAACTGCATCACTGACTCCGTGTCGTTACTGCTGCTGCCCTGCACCATCACCCCCATCCTCCGCATACACTGCCCTGAGGCTATACTCTTCCGTGGGGAGTTATGCTACGCTCTGCTGCACCCACAACACCAGCCTCAGTGGTCTGCCCTGTAGCGGCGGTTCACTCTGACCGCAATCCACGGGTGGCGTAGTCGGACATTTAAACATGAAAACCACATAAATAGTTCCGCCACTGGTTTGACCGCCCTGAGCCACGGAACTGGGTCGCCGCCACGAAGACTACAACCACCAGCATCCACCAAAAAGGGTCCGGCTCCGGGTGTCCCAAGGCCCAGGGGGTGCGTCAGAACATTTTCATCACCTTTCACAATCACCAATGGGACAAGGCAGTGATGTCCTCTGTCCCCTCTCTTATACATCCTAGTGACGGAGCACCTGCTCTCATCAATTCGCCATAACCCCAATATTAGGTGGATTGAGGTGGGAGGCACCGAGTACAAGTGCTCTCTATTTGCTGATGATGTCCTAGTATATATCACTCAATCACATATATCCATCCATGCTGTTATGGCTGAAATAGATCACTTTGTTACATGGTCAAATTTTAAAATCAATGCAGCGAAGTCTGAGGCCCTCGATGTCTCCCTCCCCAAATCCATATAGGATTCCATCCAGTCCAACTTTCCCTTTGTCTGGCCCTCACAGGGTCTCAAATACTTAGGAATTCCTATTCATAGAGACCTCTCCCATCTATGTTATCTTAATTTTGGGCCCTTTATTGAACAATTCCATACAGACCACGGTTGGCAAGTTAGAACTGTAAGATTCACTACGTGAACCACTGGTGTTTTGTGGAAAAGCACATGTACACTGCGTTCCAAATTATTATACAAAAAGTGTTTAGGAGTGATAAGGGAAGAATTTGTTTGTTTGTCAGTTAAACTCATTGATGGTGATGTGTGTCAGGGCTCTTTATATCACTGTAAGCAATTGCAGACACCTGTGCTAATTAGTTTGGCAGGTGTGTCCAATGAAAGGCAAGACTACTTAAGAAGGCTCTCTCACATTATTAAGCAGCCTACATTTTCTGCCAAAATGGGAAAGAAAAAGGATGTGTCGGCTGCTGAGAAGCAACAAATTGTGGAGTGTTTAGGTCAAGGCATGACTACAATCAACATTGTGCGATGATCAGGATGAAGTGTCTTGGCAATCAAGAAGTATGTAGCTGATTCACAGTACACACGTGTGCGTGCTGATAAGGGCAAATTGAGGACTCTTTCCTACAGGCAATTACGTCAGGTTGAAAGAGCAGCGGCAAAAAAGCCTTGTCATAGCAGCAGACAAGTTTTTGAAGCTGCTTGTACCTCCAACGTCCCCCGAACAACAAGATGCAGGGTCCTTCAGAGGTTTGCAGCTGTGCATGCGCCATCCTGTCGACCTCCTCTATCCACTTCACACAAGCAGAAACGGCTCCAGTGGGACAAACATTACATGAAGACTGATTTCAAAACTGTTTTGTTCACGGATGAGTGCCGTGCAGCGCTCGATGGTCCAGATGGATGGAGTGGAGGATGGCTGGTTGATGGACACCCCACGCAAACACGGCTACAGCGCCAACAAGGAGGAGGTGGAGTAATGTTTTGGGCTGGAATCATGGGGAGAGAGATTGTCGGCCCCTTTAGGATCCCTGAAGGCGCTAAAGATGAACTCCATAATGTATGTGGATTTTCTCAAACAGCACTTCCTGCCATGGTTCAAGAAGAAGAACCGTGTATTTCACAGCAAGATCATTTTTCTGCATGATAATGCACCATCTCATGCTGCACATAAAACATCTGCATCTCTGGCTGATATGGGCATAAAAGGGGACAAACTTATGGTGTGACCCCCATGCTCCCGTGACCTCTACCCCATTCAGAACCTTTGGAGCATCATTAAAAAGAGTGTCTATGATGGCGGGAGGCAGTTCACATCTAAGCAACAGCTCTGGGAGGGTATTCTGTCCTCATGCAAAACAATTGAAGCAGAAACCATCCAAAACCTGACAAATTCAATGGACGAGAGAGTTCAGAAGCTCCTTTCGAACAAGGGGTCCTATGTGAAAATGTAACATCACCTAGAATAAAGTTTTGAGTTGAAAACTGTTTGATTTCAGTTTCTAACAACCTGCTAATGCTTATAATTTCAAAAATGACCATTTTTTTGGTCTTTATTAAAATGAAAAGGTTGATCGAAAAGTTTGGGGGATCTAAGAGTGTGGCAACCCAGTAGTCATGATTACTTCGAATTCTGACAATATGAGGGTCATGCTGCAGGTAGTGCAGCAAGAAGGCACTTATGTGCCTTGCGCATCTCGGAGCCCCAAAATTATTTTCCGGGCTAGATGCAGCTAAAAATTATTTTTAATTTTAAATCTGGTGAAGCTTTAGTATAGATGGCCTAATAGGATCAGTGCTGCACACTGCTACAAAGCCCAAATTATTTTCCAGTCAAGATACAGATAAACATGATTAGTAATTTGAAAGCTTAAAACGGTTGGTAGGGTGATTTTAACCAATCATCAAGCTTTTACTCTCCCCAGGATGACACAGGGGTAGAAAAGTCGTTTCGGATCCATGATTTGTTCATCTTTATGAACGTGAGTCTGTCTACATTATCAGTGGAGAGCCGCGTGTGCTTATCTGTCAGCACACCACCAGCAGCGCTGAACACACGTTCAGACAGAACGCTGGCTGCGGGGCATGACAAGATCTCCAAGGCGTAAGTGGCTAGCTCCGGCCATTTATCCAGATTGGAAGCCCAAAAAGAGCAAGGGTCCAGTGACACAGTCGTGGCTTCAATGTTTACTTGGAGATACTCCTGTACCATCGTCTCTAGGCGTTGACTATGTGTCAGACTTCTTGTCTCCTGTGGCCTTGCAAAGGATGGGCTAAAAAAGTGGTGAAATGATTCTGCAAAATTGATGTTACCAGAAGATACTGTGGTTCTGTTACGGTTTGAGTGCTGAACACTTGACGGTCCCACGGTTGGCAAGTTGGAACTGTGAGATTCACTACGTGCACCACTGGTATTTTGTGGAAAAGCACATGTAAGATTCTGCAACAGTCTCTGCTGATACTCCTGCATGCGTGCATCCCTTTCTATGGCAGGAATAATTTCTGCAAATTTACTTTTGTACCGGGGATCTAACAGTGTGGCAACCCAGTAGTCAGGATTATTTCTAATTCTCACAATTCGAGGGTCATGTTGCAGGTAGTGCAGCAAGAAAGCACTCATGTGTGTTGCGCATCCAGGAGCACCAAGTCCCTGTTGTGTTGGTGGCGAGGTAACAATCATGCTTCCTTCCTCTGTCCTCTCCCCCCAACCTCGCACAACAGAAATGTGATCAAGGTCTCCCTCATCTGATGAGTCTTCCATCAGTTCGTCCTCCACTTCTTCCTGGGCTCCTGCACCTTCCTCACTAGTTTGGCTGCTACCATGCGCCCTGGTAAAACCATCTCCCCCACCCTCACATGCCTGCCGCCTTGGTGCTGCCGACCGTCTGGACCTTGCAGATGTTAGCCCTTCCGCATACAACTCCTCCTCCTCTACTTCCTCCACCTCCTCTTGTGCCACCACCTGACTCCGAATTCTGTTTAACATGTGCTCCAGCATGTAAATCACCGGAATAGTCATGCTGATAATGGCATCGTCAGCACTAAACATCTTCGTCGCCATTTCAAAACTGTGCAGAAGGGTGCATAGGTCCCTGATCTGAGACCACTCCTCCAGCGTGATTTGCCCCACCTCTGAATCTCGTTGGCCCAGGCTATACGTCAGAACGTATTGCACCAGGGCTTGTCGGTGCTGCCACAGTCGCTGCAACATGTGCAGAGTTGAATTCCACCGGGTAGGCACATCGCATTTTAGCCGGTGAAGTGGCAGGCCCAACGACTTCTGTAGAGATGTAAGTCGCTGAGCTGCGGGATGCGAACGGCGGAAGTGAGCACACAGCGACCGTGCCCTCTGCAGAAGGCCATCTAGTCTGGGATAGTGGGCTAAAAATTGCTGGACAACCAGGTTCAACACGTGAGCCATACAAGGCACGTGTGTGACATTGCCCCGGCGAAGGGCCGCACCCAGGTTTGCAGCATTGTCGCACACGGCCTTCCCTGGTTTCAGGTCCAGTGGAGACAACCATTCATGAAATTGGTTCTCCAGAGCTGACCACAACTCCTCAGCTGTGTGACTCACATTTCCCAGACATTTCAATGTAAAAACCGCCTGATGACGTTGAGCCCTACTGCCAGCATAGTAAGGAGGTGTGCAGGATCCCTTCTGCGCAGTTAGAAAGCTTGTGGCATGACCAGACAGGCTTTGGGTGCAGGTGGAAGACCGAGAGGAGGTTGAGGAGGCAGAAGCAGTGGAGGAACTTTGACATAAAGAGGATTGACGCACAACTCGTGGGGACGGCAAGACTTGGACAGCAGCCCCTTGTCCTGCTGTCACCATAGTTACCCAGTGCCCAGTCAGCGACATGTAACGCCCCTGTCCATGCCTACTCGTCCAAGTGTCTGTGGTGAAATGCACCCTGTCACACACAGAGTTTCTCAAAGAAGCGGTGATGTTGTGTGCGACATGCTGGTGGAGCGCAGGCACACCTTTCTTTGAGAAGTAGTGCCGACTGGGCATCTGGTACTGGGGCACTGCGACGGACATAAGGTCTCGAAAATCCTCTGTGTCCACCAGGCGGAAAGGCAGCATTTCTGTAGCCAAGAGCTTGCAGATGGTGAAATTCAACCTCTTAGCTTTCTCATGGCTAGGAGGAAATGGTCTTTTACTTGTCCACATCTGAGGGACCGAGGGCTGGCTATTGTGCTTAGACGGGGTTGATAAGGGTGTCCCCGGCAAACTGCCGGTCTGTGAGGAAGATGCAGGCGGACATGTTAGGTTGCCTTGATCCAAAGGTGGTGCTATCGATGTCGGACAGCGCTCAACACCAGCTGGTGTTACCACCTCCAAAGAAAATGATGACCTGCCAATCACGCTGGCTGTTGCGGGTAAAGAGGTGGCAGGTCTGCGCCCCAAAACAGGTGTGACTGCTGTCCCCCCAGTCACAGAGGATGAAGAGGCCGCGGATGCACAAGATATGGCAGAAGGTGATTGGCCCGGCCGGCTAGGCCGCATTGTAGCACACTGAGCTTCCCACTGCAACTTATGCTTCATGTCCATGTGCCGGTTCATGCATGAAGTACTCAAACTATGTATTTTTTGGCCTCTACTTAGCTTTTGCTGACAAATGTTACAGATAACACGAGTTGGGTCATCTTTATCGATCTGAAAAAATGCCCAGGCTATGCAAGGCTTAGCACCCATGCGACCTGAAGAGCCACCACGACTTGTGGTGAGAGGCAGAGTTGTGTTTGAGGATGCAGTTGTTGACGTGCTTCCAGTACTACGTCTCTGTCCAGGAAGGCGCAACCTGACCTCGTCGTCACTAGCATCTTCCTCCACCTCCTCTGCTGACCTCATCTCTTGGCTGACTGTGGGTTGACAGTAAGTGGGATCTCCGACCTCATCATCATCACCCTGTGCGTTATCACACCCGTCGTCCTCAGAGCCAACCTGTTCCTGCCCTGACAAAAAACTAAAGTTGTCGCTCCAATCAGGTATTTGAGTCTTATCATCGTCTTCCTCATTGTCTCCACCAACAGGAGTTACAGTTTGGGAATGAGGGTCTACATTATGGTCAGAACCTTCTGCGTCTGGTCCTGGATCCGACTCATAAAGATTCTGGGCATCAGTGCAGATCATTTCCTCGTCTGGATTCACAGAAGCGCTGGAGTCGACCTCTGATTCCCAGGCTATAGTATGAGTAAACAGCTCTGCAGACTCAACCATCTGTTCTACCTCATACTCAGACGGGCAGCTGGAGATTTGGGAGCTGTGAGGAAGCAAGTGCGATTTGGGTGACACCTTTGAGGACTGGAGTATTTGTGATGTTGAAGTTGATGTGGAGGAGAGCCCACTTAAAGGAGCACTTGATATCCGTTGAAGCACCTGCTGTTTTTGTGCCTCATCTGGAATTTGTAGCGATTGGCGTGGCCGTAAGAAAGGGATCTTATCACATTGTCCGCTAAAAGTAGTAGACATTTTAGTTTGGCTGGAAGATGGTCTTTCTTCTGCAGATGTTACTGTTGCTTTAACACCTACCCCACGGACACAACCTTTTTTCCCCTTCCCAACACGCCTATTCCCCTTTCCACCAGCAGCAGGCCTTTTTCCACTCATTTTGGTGGTTAACTAATTCACAACTCTGGAGTTGTTTGCACAAAAAAACAATGGATGGTAACCGAGCAGAGCTGAGTGGCCAAACTGTGGTATTAGGCCAAAACTATTGGCTGGGTTAGAAGCAGAAAAAAATTATTTTGAATTTGCAACCTGATGGAGGTCAGTATAGATGGACTAATACAAATAGTCCCACACACTGCTAGAAGCCCAAATATTTTTTCAGAGGTACTGTAGATGCAGATAAAAATTATTTTTAATTTGCAACCTGATGGAGGTCAGTATAGATGGACTAATAGACCAAGTCCCACACACTGCTAGAAGCCCAAATATTTTTTCAGAGCTAGATGCAGAAAAAAATTATTTTTAATTTGCAACCTGATGGAGGTCAGTATAGATGGACTAATAGACCAAGTCCCACACACCGCTAGAAGCCCAACTATTTTTTCAGAGCTAGATGCAGAAAAAAATTATATTCAATTTGCAACCTGCTGGAGGTCAGTATAGAAGGACTAATAGAACAAGTCCCACACACTGCTAGAAGCCCAAATATTTTTTCAGAGCTAAATGAAGAAAAAAATTATTTTTAATTTGCAACCTGATGGAGGTCAGTATAGATGGACTAATAGACCAAGTCCCACACACTGCTAGAAGCCCAAATATTTTTTCAGAGCTAGATGCAGAAAAAAATTATTTTTAATTTGCAACCTGATGGAGGTCAGTATAGATGGACTAATAGACCAAGTCCCACACACCGCTAGAAGCCCAAATATTTTTTCAGAGCTAGATGCAGAAAAAAATTATTTTTAATTTGCAACCTGATGGAGGTCAGTATAGATGGACTAATAGACCAAGTCCCACACACTGCTAGAAGCCCAAATATTTTTTCAGAGCTAGATGCAGAAAAAAATTATTTTTAATTTGCAACCTGATGGAGGTCAGTATAGATGGACTAATAGACCAAGTCCCACACACCGCTAGAAGCCCAAATATTTTTTCAGAGCTAGATGCAGAAAAAAATTATTTTTAATTTGCAACCTGATGGAGGTCAGTATAGATGGACTAATAGACCAAGTCCCACACACTGCTAGAAGCCCAAATATTTTTTCAGAGCTAGATGCAGAAAAAAATTATTTTTAATTTGCAACCTGATGGAGGTCAGTATAGATGGACTAATAGACCAAGTCCCACACACCGCTAGAAGCCCAACTATTTTTTCAGAGCTAGATGCAGAAAAAAATTATATTCAATTTGCAACCTGCTGGAGGTCAGTATAGAAGGACTAATAGAACAAGTCCCACACACTGCTAGAAGCCCAAATATTTTTTCAGAGCTAAATGAAGAAAAAAATTATTTTTAATTTGCAACCTGATGGAGGTCAGTATAGATGGACTAATAGACCAAGTCCCACACACTGCTAGAAGCCCAAATATTTTTTCAGAGCTAGATGCAGAAAAAAATTATTTTTAATTTGCAACCTGATGGAGGTCAGTATAGATGGACTAATAGACCAAGTCCCACACACCGCTAGAAGCCCAAATATTTTTTCAGAGCTAGATGCAGAAAAAAATTATTTTTAATTTGCAACCTGATGGAGGTCAGTATAGATGGACTAATAGACCAAGTCCCACACACTGCTAGAAGCCCAAATATTTTTTCAGAGCTAGATGCAGAAAAAAATTATTTTTAATTTGCAACCTGATGGAGGTCAGTATAGATGGACTAATAGACCAAGTCCCACACACCGCTAGAAGCCCAAATATTTTTTCAGAGCTAGATGCAGAAAAAAATTATTTTTAATTTGCAACCTGATGGAGGTCAGTATAGATGGACTAATAGACCAAGTCCCACACACTGCTAGAAGCCCAAATATTTTTTCAGAGCTAGATGCAGAAAAAAATTATTTTTAATTTGCAACCTGATGGAGGTCAGTATAGATGGACTAATAGACCAAGTCCCACACACCGCTAGAAGCCCAAATATTTTTTCAGAGCTAGATGCAGAAAAAAATTATTTTTAATTTGCAACCTGATGGAGGTCAGTATAGATGGACTAATAGACCAAGTCCCACACACTGCTAGAAGCCCAAATATTTTTTCAGAGCTAGATGCAGAAAAAAATTATTTTTAATTTGCAACCTGATGGAGGTCAGTATAGATGGACTAATAGACCAAGTCCCACACACCGCTAGAAGCCCAACTATTTTTTCAGAGCTAGATGCAGAAAAAAATTATATTCAATTTGCAACCTGCTGGAGGTCAGTATAGAAGGACTAATAGAACAAGTCCCACACACTGCTAGAAGCCCAAATATTTTTTCAGAGCTAAATGAAGAAAAAAATTATTTTTAATTTGCAACCTGATGGAGGTCAGTATAGATGGACTAATAGACCAAGTCCCACACACTGCTAGAAGCCCAAATATTTTTTCAGAGCTAGATGCAGAAAAAAATTATAGTCAGTTTGCAACCTGATAGAGGTCAGTATAGATGGACTAATAGAATGATGCTATGCCCAAAAGATTTTACTTCACTAGGTGCAGTAAAAAAAATGGTATTCTATACACAGGTGGTATATCTTGCAACACAGATAGGCTACTCCACTGACTAACACACTCTGCAATAGGCCAAAAAGGATTAGCTTTGCTAGATTCAGCCAAATGCTGTGAAAAAAACTTGCACAGCACTGGCACAGACCTGCCTGGCAAAAACTGATAGGAACTCATGTAACCTAGTCCTGAAAAGGACTCCAATTACAATTAGTCTTTACTCCCACAACCTATCTATTTAAGAGCACAGACCTCCCTGATAAAAGTCGTAGGAAATGCTGTAACCTAGTCCTTAAAAGGACTGCAATCACAACTATTCCCTACTCCCAAGCTATCTGTAGATTTGTGCGAAAATTGGCTTGAAATTAACAAGGTTTAGCGCACACAGCAACAGCGGTGCCGTCTAACACGCAGCTGCAGCAGTGAGAAAATGGTGGCGACGGGGAAAATGGCTTGGTCTTATAGGGCAAGGACATGTGACATACACTGCCAATGACACATGCCCTTGCTTGTGTGAAAAAAAGCACTTCGCTCCGTGTGTGCGCTGCTGATAGGCTGACAGATTGCACCTCCCCACTGCAAATGCGGGAAAGAGAAAAAAAAATGGAGATCTTCATTGTTCCTGCAGAGATCCATCCCCTGCCCCTCCCTCCACCTCGCTGTACACTCAAACTGCGTATTAACATTAATTTTCATCATTACTGAGAAAAAATCCAGTTATGATTTTGGTGCACGAACAGTTATCGAACATAACCTCGAACAGCCGAATTTTTCTCAAATTGTTCGTGTTCGCCGAACGGCTCGAACACCGCCCAAAACAGCTCGAATTTGAGATTGGCGAACAGTTCGAGTAGAACAACGCTCATCTCTAGTAAGGAGCACTGAGAGGGGCTTCGGGATTTGCAGCAGAATAAGGAGTATGTGTTCAGAGACAAGTCATGGCTGGGAGAAGTCGTCATGGCAGTCTGGGCCTGGAACAAAAAATCGAAACGTGGGTGATTCCAATCAGAGAAGACATTTTTTTCTTATTTGCAAGCTCTAAACATTCTACATAAGTTGTTTTATGAGTGATTGATAGTATTGCTGTCATACTCCTGATGGTTTAGTGGTTAATTCAAAATGTATGTTGTGGTCTAAGGGGGTGATGAGGTTAATATAGTTTATACATTATACATGGTGTTGTAGAGTGGTTATGGGTTATGGAACACTGATTGTCAGGTACGGTGAATGTGCCCCCCGCACAGCAATAAAACCCGTCCATCCATACTGTATCACAAGCACTCTTTCTTGAACGCTGATCGGGACATTTGGATATTTATGTGACTTCGGAGAAAATCCATATTTGCTTTATTTCGTGTATCTTTTAGCACAGATGCTTTTATTTGATGCATTGCCTGATTGATTTTTTACAGCCTTTTCAAGATAGTCATATATAACCCAATCCTGGCATAAAGAATGAGCTCCAGGCAGTATGAAATGTTACCCTGGGCAGAAATAATCGCTGCCCCTTAAACAGTTATGAAAGCTGGTTAATTCCAAATGTAACATTTATGTGCAGTCTAGTAGGAGATTTAAGGAGAACTTGGCTTGATTTTAGAAATTAGCTAAGTACCGTATGCTGGTTCCTCTAAACATGGACAGAGCAACCACGGCGTATAAGCCCTTAAAGAAGACATTTCACTTGATTTTTTTTATTTAAGCTGAGTATTCTCCTCCAATTGGCGCTGCTGCACTGATTCTGAAACAGTTTTTCTTCTTCTTATATGATGCTCCATTCCAAAGTTATGCCCTCTGGTAGTAATGAGGCTGTTCCAAAGTTATGCCCCCTGGTAATAATTAGGCCGTTCCAAAGTTATGCCCCCTGGTAATAATGAGGCTTTTCCAAAGTTATGAACCCCTGGTAATAATGAGGCCGTTCCAAAGTTATGCCCCCTGGTAATAATGAGGCCGTTCCAAAGTTATGCCCCCTGGTAATAATGAAGCCATTCCAAAGTTATGCCCCCTGGTAATAATGAGGCCGTTCCAAAGTTATGCCCCCTGGTAATAATGAGGCCGTTCCAAAGTTATGCCCCCTGGTAATAATGAGGCCGTTCCAAAGTTATGCCCCCTGGTAATAATGAAGCCATTCCAAAGTTATGCCCCCTGGTAATAATGAGGCCGTTCCAAAGTTATGACCCCTGGTAATAATGGAGCAAATTTTTGCTTCAACCAATTGGGTGTGTACCACAGAACTCTGTGGGGGTGTGAGTGACCATGTTTTGATTGGCCAGCATTAGAGGAGAAAAAGAAAACACCCAGCTAGAAGTTCTATAGTATATGCCCAGTTAGCTAAAGGGAAAATTTGCACCTTCATTACTAGGGGGCATAACTCTGGAATGGAGGGGCATAGAAGAAAAACTTTCAGAATCTGCCCCAATTGGAGAAGGTGCTCAGTTTAAATAAAAAATCCAGTGAAATGTTCTCTTTAAGGAATACAATTTTGGCTCTAAAGAATACCTAAACCTACATTACTGTTTCTTCTTGATTTCTCCAATAAATGACATATAAAACAACTTTTCCAACAGTCTTGGTTAAAAATGTCCTCACATTTTGTGCCTACAGCTCCTATACAAACTTATGTGTCCCCATAGTAAGCCACAAAACCGTTCTACTTGTTCCTTATTTCTCCATAACACATATTTTGTAAGTGGTAGAGTGTAGGTGGAAGAGAGTGTGACTTCTGGAAGATCTGACTACACAGGGTTTGTTTGTAGTCTGTTACTGCAGCGGCCGTAAAGGCCTAGGGGACTCGGTAGCCGGGCCGACAGTCTTCCAGGGAGGTCACGGTGGCAGTGGCCCGGGCAGAGCAGATGAAGGGAGTATTTACAGGGAATTTGTAGTCTTTATGTGACGCTAACCAGCGCAGGGGGATGGGGATGACTCGGTACCCGGGCCTTTGCCTGGCCTTGGGGATGTCGCGGTGTTCGGCTCCCGGGCCCGTACCCTGGGGTAACTCTTTGAAAGGGTGGATTGGTCTCTTAATTTTCTGAAAGTTCGTGACGCCACCTGTGGCTTCTGGTGAGAATCACCAGTGCTGCGCAGTCCACTGAGGCCAGTGATAAGGCAGTTTGATGGTATAGCTCCTCACAGGTGGAGCTAGGCCTCAGGGCAGCGTGCGGAAAGGGGGATGCAGGACAGGCGAGACCCAGCCGAGTCAGAGCAAGAACAGGGAACGGACACAGTAGTCACTTCAGTACCTTTTACTGATGGAAATTCAGGCACATCCCTGAGCACTGTAGGGTGAAGGGTGCATATCAGGATCCTCCCCAATGAGCGGGTGTAGGGCCTCCTGTTACTTGCCTCTGCGTAGTAAGTTTCTGACCTGCCTAGAGCTAGGCCTAACTTTGTCTCTGTCCTGCGCTGGCTGACCTTGTGGTAGGGCCTTTTCTTGGAGTACACGCTCCTGAGCTTGCGGGGCCTATGTGTCTCCTGGATCTGTTACGTATCAGCACTTCAGCGATCCTGGGACCTGTAGTTCTCCAGGGATTCCGGTTATGCCTTACTGGGTCATAGAGATCCCGGTAAGCTCAGACCCGGTGTCCAGTAATTGCTTCGGGGTGAGCTAGTTAAGCTCCTCTGCCCCCTATGTACTAACTCTCCACTCATCTTCGGCCTACTCGGGCCCTCACTAGGCTATACACACGAACGGCATCTTGCCGCGCTTCACCGATCTTATGGCGCCGGCACACCTTAAGCTCTAACTGAGCTACAACTGACCTGAGCTCGACTCTGTATTCAGACCTGTACTTGCTGAACTCTCCAGAGGAACTGCTGAATCACTGAGCTCCACTGCAGACTGACCTCTCTTTGGCTCATCTTCTGCAGGAACCCAACTGCCTGGCTCCACCTTCCCTATTTATATCCCTAACGGGCTCCCTCTGCTGGTCTGAGGTGGAAGGTGGAGATGTGTGAATGTTTATGGGGGCCTCTTGTGGAGGAATCCATCAATGCACTCTTCCAGGATCTGTGATACCAAGCACAGCTGGGCGTCACAACGCCACCTGTGGTGCCTGGTCAGGGATGACCAGTGTTGCTGTTTGGACCCTGGGGGATAGATGGTATAGCACCCAGGGGTGAAGCGGGCCCCCAGGGATTGAGAAAGCTGATATGAAGAATGTCGGCAGGGGGAACAGGGTGCAGAGAGCAGGGTGGCAGCAGTGATGATATTCATGGTGGTAGCACAGCTGGGGGGAGGTGCAGAAGAAGAAGACAGACATGAGGAATGCAGTCCGGTTACCTTTACTGCAGAGAAAGCTGTGGAGTCCGGGGCACTAGTCATTAGGTCCAGGAGGGTCCGGTCAGCCTGCTAGCAGTCGGAGTCCGCCCCGTCAGGTGGGTTTGGAGGCCTGCCTGCTGCGCTTCTCAGGCCCCGCTGCCTGTGAGCTATCCTGTGGTCCCTTTTCTTCACTCCTGCTCTAAGCTCCATACTAGCAGGCGGTGCGAACCTATAATGGGTACTGCTGTCTTGGGTGCAGCTCCAGGTTCTAGTTATACCGCTGTGCTGCCGGGCTTCTGCTTGTGGCCAGGAAACTTGCAGTCTCCTGTCCCCCAGATTCGGTTGCCGGGATGTGCAATGCCCGTACAACCCAGGACTCTGGCGTCCTCTGCTCCGCTGCCTGGGGTGAGCTCTTCACGTGCTCAGCTCCCCAGAACTTTCTCCTTCTCCCTCTGCTGCTTTCTCCCCCTCTCCCTTCCCTCTCACACTCACTGACTAACTCCTGCCCCCAGCCAGAAAAGGCAGCTCCCCAAAATAGGGTGTAAAGCTCCTCCTTTAGGTCAGGGATCAGAACCTGTGTGTGCATGTGGGGTTACCTGATGTGGGGAGCTCCTCCTGTTTCCAAGCGTAATATCACCTCCGGTGAAGGAGGCAGCACTACTGTGGCAACCGGCCCGTGGGGCGCCACATTACCATGGAGACACATAGGTCTGCATATTAGCTGTGTTCACAAAATAGTAAAAAAAAATGTAGTGAACTATAATAATTCATTGTAATGATAAAAATGGTTGGTAAGGCGGACACAGCAAAATAATTTATATTAATATCATTTTGAGCATCATATAAGTGAACGATTTACTTATATATATTTTTATAATGGTAGTATGCATGATAAAATAACCAGCAGTAATAAGATAACAAACTTATTATTATTATTATTTAAAGGAATCTGTAAGTAGGATCCACTCTCCTAAGTCAACTATATGGGGATGTAGGTCATAGGAAGCGGAATAAAATGACACCTTGATATCTACAATCCAATCTCTTATTCCAGAGAAATACACATTTTTTTTAAATATGCAAATGAGCTGTTAAGATCTATGGGCCGGACAGATATCTCCCTGAGAATCTGCCTCTGGAGCTTATTTTAAATACATGGGGGCATTACCAGTGTGAGACATGTAATGACTGCTCTCCTGATCTACATGTCTCACACTCTTTAGCTTCACAATTCAGTATCCATTAAAAGACACTGTGATAACTAAAGTTTACCAGACACTTTGAATAACTGTTTGACAAACTCCTCTTGTTTGTATGGCAGCCTCCCAACCCCCATATCCAGTACATGCATCCTCAGCTCTATTGAGCATGTGTTCTAAAAGGAGAAAGGAAAATAAGCCACTGTCATCAGTCCAATCCTTTTGGGACATGACACCTGCAGAAATTGGTGGGTCCGGCTGGTATAATTCTTCTTACTCTCTTCCCCTGGCCGTAGGGCTGAATACGGCATCTTCCCTCTTCTGTTGGAACTCTCTGCCTGTCGGATTGCAACGCGCTCTTGTGCCATCACCCTAGCTGGCCATTTAGCCCTTTTCAAGTTTCATGGCTCCATCTGAGAACTCAGTGAGTTGGCCAGTCTCTCTCTACACTGCACCACCAGCTGCTAACTCACTCTGCTCTTCTGGCCATAATGGTTCCAGCACTGTTTCAAAAAACCACAATGTAAAACTATAATTCCATGGTTTCACCTCTGCTGCATCAAATTATACTGTACAACTCTGCTCCTACGTGGATTAAACACCTCTACATTATGGTAACAATTTCTTCTGCTTTGCTAATACAGCTCTTCTACACCAGACTATGCAGATCCAGCTCTGCTACACCAGACTATGCTGATCCAGCTCTGCTACACCAGTAAGTGCTGATCCAGCTCTGATACACCAGTAAGTGCTGATCCAGCTCTGCTACACCAGTAAGTGTTGTTCAGCTTTGATAAACCAGTCACTGCTAATCCAGCTCTGTAACACCACTCTTCTCTGATTCAGCTCTGCTACACCACCAATCATTGGTAATCTGGCTCTGCTACACCAGTCATCGTTGATCCAGCTCTGCTACACCACTCATCTCTAATCAAGCTCTGCTACAAACTCTCAGCATCTCATCTATGGTTACTCCTTTTACCTACTGCACCAGTGCCACTTGTCCGAGCTGCTCCAGAACTGCTTTTCCAGATTGGGAACTTCTATGATCCACCTCACCAGATGAGATATAACAATTCTAATTTCTAGAGCTGCGACTTTTTTTTAGCGCTACTGATTATTTGTAACTACTTAGCTACAGATACAAATGCATTGAATTGTATGCAAATGGGTGTCCAGCCGCTGCCACTTAATAGTTAAAATCAAACAGTAGTGCTACAAAAAGTCACAGTGTAGCCTAGGGCTTAATTTATGGGCCAATCCTATGGACTGAAGGATCACACAAAAAAACATTTTGGATCACTCGTCCCAGTTACCAGGATTTATGACAGATTAGAATGGATGATCATGAGCTACAATAGCCCAGGGGAAACCACAAAATGTATTTTCGAAACTGAAATCCACCAATGATAAAAAGGAACAAGAAAACAGCAGAGAATAAGTTATATTCTACTCATTAAACATATAAATCATCTAAATAAGAAAGCAATCAATATGGAGCCTGGAGCCTCTAACTAATAAATAAGGTTAAAAGAGAATATTGTATAATTTATAATCATCGTCATTACATAATCGATACTATTTAAAATATATAAACTCAGTATCAATAGGCAAAATCCAATAAACCAAGAAATAAAAACAATTGTAAAAATGCAAAATGACGTTAATGAGCCGAGAACCGGCGACTTGTGTCCTGTCATATTATAAGTATTAAAATCAGAAAATCCTTTTATTATATGTTTATGATCTATTTATATTAGCACTATATGGGTCCATTATTCCTTAAAGGGGTTGTTTGATAAAGGCAAAAAATTTCCATATGCGGTGTTAGGGCATATGGACATTATAAAGAGGGTGTCAAGGATGCATCAGGTTTGACAGTCATTCTGGATTTGGCTGTAGAAGGTCACTGCGCTTGGCCTTGCAGACACCTTCTTGATCCTTTCATAATCCCTCCATCTCTAGGACCCAGCGGTGATCTCCATCTTCTGCTGCTAATTAACACACCCTTGATGGATCTTTAAATACCCTTAGTTTTCAGAGAATCTATGTTGATAGAGTAAATTCCTCTGTTCAGGTCTGGCGTTCTAGCATTTGGCTAGATTCTCCTTGGAGTTCCTTTGTGGATTGTAGTGGTGCTCTCTGGTGTCTTCTCAAAGCTAAGTGTATCCCCTAGTCTGTTTCCCTTGTTTGTCTTTAGATGCAGTGGGGCTGACTAGTGCTCACCCCTCCCCCTCCCTTCCTAGGACCTAGCTCTTGGGACAGCCAGGGTAAGGTATCCTGCTCGGCGATAGGTGCTGAACCTATTTAGGGACGATAGTGGAGTCAGGGTGTTGTTAGATCTGCTTAGGCGTCTCCAGTCCCCCTTTCCCTAGTTGCTGGGTTTCCCTCCTTTTCCCGTCATCGTACGCTGGGTCCTTCCCATACCTAGCATGACAGAGGGTCCTCCAACTTAGAGACCCCCTGGCAGATACGAGCAATTCATGTACTGAATGCCAGCTATGTGTTACTACATTTTAGGGAACAAGTGGCCCAAGGCTTAGACCGAGGGTGGCAAGCGCAATCTAATTTTTTCCAAATATTGCAAGTTATTAGTTATTCACTGGTGATAACTTGCTGATTGAGTGAGATACGGACTGCTAAGACCCCCACCAATCCCCACCATGATTTATTAACTATGTGAGGGCCAGGCATAGTTGATTAGTGCACTCAGCTTATAGGCAATGACTGGAGCGATGGCGCGCATGCACAGATACTGCTTTATTCCAATGGGACATTTTAGATGTTTTTTTTATAAATGGTCTCTCCATTTTTAAAGCCCTCCTCAATAATTTTTTTCTTGCATTTGACTCGCCCCCTGGGCTGTGGGGCACTCGGATCCGGGCAGTGGGGGAATGATGGGAGTAGTAGTGGCAACCCGGTTCCGTGGCTCAGGGTGGTCAGGCCAGTGGTAGTCCGTTATGTGCTGATGTTTATGTCTGACTACGCCACCCGCGGATTGCGGTTATTAGGAACCGCCGCTGCATGCAGACCGCTGGGGCTGATGAGGTGTGCAGCTAGGGTAGTGTGACTCCCCACGGGAAGAGTGCGGCCCCAGGGCAGTATAATGGATGTTGGGAGTGATGGTAGTGAGAGTCCCAGTGCTGATAGTGCTGGAGGAGCAAGGAGCACTCAGACAACAGGTTGCAGTCCAGGGTCTTTACTAGAACAGGTAAATTGACCCACAAACAGTCCCGGCTAGGAGGGGACCTGGATGTCTGAGAGCAACGGGGAAATTGGTCCTGGTCAGGGTGAGGGTGTAGGCCTACCATGCTTTCTGCGCTCCTTCTGGCTATCTCCTCGTTATAGGGTAACAGCCCACGTTTCCGAGCTTTCCGTGTATTCTCGCCTGTATGGCCTGCGACGTGGGTTCCTTTCTGCTCCCAGCCTTGTACGGCTTTACTGGTCCCTTCGGTTGTGGCAGGGCCTCCAGGCTTCTTAGGCCAAGGAATATACAGTCCCTTGCGGACTGGTTATCTGCTGGAGGATGTAGAATCCTCCCAGCCTCAGACACCAAAGTCTGGTAAATTAAGTCCTCTATCTGCCAAGACAGGCTCTCTTCGCCTCTTGTCTCAGGCTTGTGGCTCTCCTCCTGCCACATTTCCTCTTAGGTGCAGTACAACTGTCTGTCCCTGCTCTGCTCTGGGACAAGTCTCAGTGCTGAGACAGGTCATCAAGTTCTCTCTAACCCTGCCCCCAGCACCAGCTTTTATAGGGGCAGCCTGCTCCCCCTACTGGCCTGAGACAGGAGGCATTGCATGCTAATGTTCCCCTGACTAGAGAACCTCCCCCTTGCTCTCAGACACAGCTTTATTACATTTTGTGGCATCCAGGCCAGGGTGACACATTCCCCCCTAGTGAAATTTAGTACTCCGGGACTAAACAATAAACAAAGACAATATGCATACCATAAAACATTAGTAGACAGACGACGCACAAATTGAGTTCTTAAGGTCACAGTGTGGTCTGTGACCGGGTGTCCATATCACCAGCACAACGGGGAGCCTTAACCAGGTGGGGTCTGTCCTACCCCAAGTCCTTCACAGTCTTAGTTCATTCCTGGGTTAGGCTCCGAACGCAGTCCATACAAGGTCCTGGTTATAAAACGTCCATAACCTTTGAGTCCTTACGGTAGCTGCAAGAAACTGAAACACAGAATTACCAAACATGCATGTATCTTGGCAAACAATTCAACATTTGGCAACAGGGTTATTTATAATCTTAGTACACTCTATATTCTCCAGCGAGCGGGTATCTGCCCCTTTGTGCTCCTGGTTGATCTACGTAGCCCACTGTCTAGTGGTGGACCAACCTGGCTTTCCCCACTAGCGTTAGGGGTACAGCTACCAGCTGGGTGTACAGGTAGGGCAGGCTGCTGTCTGCGGGTTCTTTGGCTTACCGCAGGCATGGCAGGCTCACTGTCAGCAGAGGGTTGACTCTCCTGGGCTTCTGGTACAGGCTCTTCTGCCTCTGGAACTGCTTGCTCCTCTTCACCTTCCGGCTCTGGTGTTGGTTGTTGCTGTGCCGGTTGCAGGAAATGCAGGACGGGTACCACTATGGCATCATTTATGCGAGTCCAGGACTGAGGGAACTCTCCGAGAACGGTGCTGATCATTTCTTCCTTGTCCTCTGCGGGTCCAAGGTCACTCTGATCCTCTTCTGCACTACGGAGTTGCTCGGGGCACCTTTTGAGGTGGTCTCTGGAGACGGTACTAGTGGTTTCTCCTCTGTCCTTGGTGATCACGCACACCTTCGGGTTGTCGTGATCAGACTGCAGTACGGTGTAGGGTTCCCTTTCCCACTGGTCGTCCAACTTATGTAGCCTTCTCTTCCGCTTCAGGACTTGCTCACCAGGTTCTAGGGGACCAGCAGGGGCGTGTTGGTTGAAGAGTTTTTCTTGCCTCTCTCTCACCTGGGCCAGGCTCCTCTCCACACTCTCCTGTACCTTCTTGTACTGCAGTTGCCTTTCCGTATCGCAGTCTGCATCCGGGGAGGTGTCCTCAGGTGTTAGGACTCCCATCTACAGGTCTACGGGCAGCTTACCTGGTCTGGCTCGCATCAGGTAAGCCGGGGTGCAGTTTGTAGCATTCACCGGGATATGATTGTATAAGTCTATTAGATCCGGCAGTTTTTCTGGCCACAGGCTGCGTTCCTCCAGGGGCAACGTCTTTAGGAGATCAATGACTATATTGTTCATCTTCTCACACATCCCGTTGGTTTGGGGGTGGTAAGGCGTTGTACGAATCTTCTTACAGCCATAGAGGTTGCAGAACTCCTGGAAGATTTCAGCCTCGAACGTTGGACCCTGGTCTGTCAGGACCTGTTCCGGATACCCATGTGGACGGCAGAAATATTGCTGGAAGGCTCTGGCCGCTGTTTGGGCTATCAAGTCCTTTACCGGGACCACCACTAGAAAGCAAGAATAGTGGTCCACGATTGTCAGGGCATAGATGTATCCAGACCGGAGCCAATTTGACGTGGTCCAGAGCTACCAGCTCAAGAGGCTGCGTGGTGACGATGGGCCTCAAGGGTGTCTTCTGGCTGGTGCGGTCCTTCCTCCTCAGGTGACAAGGGCCACAGTCTCTGCACCACTTTTCTACAGCTCCTCTCATGCCGACCCAAAAGAACCTTCCTCTTAGCAGGAACTTCAGTTTCTTCCAACCGAAGTGTCCCGCTCTGTCATGGTAAGCCCCCAGGACCATAGCTGCATCCCGCCTTGGGACCACGACTTGCCAGGTCAGCTCGTGCGTCCGGTGGTTGACAATCCTTCTGCACAACTTGCCTTCGTAGAGGAACAGCTTGCTCTTCTCTTTCCATAGCTGCTTGGCTTCCTCTGGAGCATCCGGATCTATGCGGGCATCTTCCTGGGTCAGCAGATCTTTCACCAGGCGGATGGCAGGGTCACTATCTTGGGTCTCGGCCCAGCTGTGGTGAGGTAGGGGATTTATCATCACGGTTGTTAGATCCTCCTCCTTCACGCGGTGGGAGTATTGAGCGGCTCCATACCGGTGAAACGCGGGGAGTTCTACCTCCTCCAGCTCTTCTGGGTCTTCGTCACCTTCAGGTAAGTGAGGCATCCTCGATAGGGCGTCAGCGTTGGCATTGGTTTTGCCGGCCCGGTACTTGATCACGAAGTCATAGTTGGAGAGACGGGCCATCCACTGCTGTTCTAGGGCACCCAGTCTTGCATTGTCCAGGTGTGTCAACGGGTTGTTGTCCGTGTACACGGTGAACTTTGCGGAGGCCAGGTAATGCTTGAAGCGTTCCGTCACGGCCCACACCACCGCCAAGAATTCTAGCTTGAAGGAGCTGTAATTCTCCGGGTTCCTCTCGGTGGGCCTCAGCTTCCGGCTGGCGTACGCGATCACCCTTTCTCTGCCCTGTTGGTTTTGGGACAGTACGGCTCCCAGTCCCACATTACTGGCATTTGTGTGGAGAATAAAAGGCTGGCCATAGTCAGGGTAGGCCAGGATCTCATCCCCCATGAGGGCCATCTTCAACTGGCGGAAGGACTCCTCTTCCGGTTTATCCCACTTGAAGGGTGGCTTTTGACTTCGGGACTTAGACTGTCCAATCAGGAGGTCCTGCATAGGAGCTGCCATCTTAGTGAACCCGGGGATGAACCTTCGGTAGTAGCCTACCAACCCGAGAAACTGTCTCACCTCTTTGATGTTCGAGGGGCTTGGCCAGCTCTTGATTGCCGTGACCTTGTCAGGGTCGGGGGCCACTCCTTCCGCGCTTACCACGTGCCCTAGGTACTGGACCTTTGGTTTCAGCAGGTGACACTTCGATGGTTTTACCTTCAGGCCATAGCCTGCCAGGGCTTCGAACACCTCGGCCAGGTGCTTTAGATGGTCCTCGTAGGTTTTTGAATAGACGATCACGTCGTCCAGGTAAAGGAGGACCGTCTCAAAGTTTCGGTGCCCTAGACAGCATTCCATCAGCCGCTGGAAGGTCCCTGGTGCGTTGCAGAGCCCGAAAGGCATACAGTTGAACTCGCTCAGTCCCATCGGGGTGGTGAAGGCGGTCTTCTCCTTGTCAGCCTCTGCCACAGGAACCTGCCAGTACCTGCTAGTAAGGTCCAAAGTAGAAAAGAAGTTAGCTGATTTTAGTGCGGCTAAAGACTCCTCTATTCTAGGCAGCGGATATGCGTCTTTGTGGGTGATACGGTTGATTTGTCTATAGTCGACGCACATTCTCATGGTGCCGTCTTTCTTTTTCACCAGAACCAAGGGGGCTGCCCAGGGGCTACAACTGTCTCTAATGACCCCAGCTTCTTTCATTTCTCTTAGCATGCCCTTGGCGTTCTGATAATGTGCAGTGGGTACAGGCCTGTGTCTCTCTTTTATTGGTGGGTGGCTCCCTGTGGGGATGTGGTGTTCTATCCCCTTTACTCTGCCGAAGTCTAGCGGGTGCTTACTAAAGACTCTCTCGTACTCCTGTACCACCCGGTAGATTCCTTGTTTTTGGTGCAGGGGAGTGGAGTCAGCACCCACATGGAGTTTCTGGCACCAGTCCTCCTTTTGTTTCTGGGAGCCATTACCCTCCGCCTGAGGAGATGGAGGCAAGGGTTCCACGGCCCTGATAGCTTTGTGTTCGACCACAAACAGCTTGGCGAGTGTAGCGTACCTGGGTAAGTGTACTTCCCTCTCCCCAATGTTGAGAATGCGAACGGGCACCCTCCCATGGCGGACATCAACCACCCCCCGGGCTGTCAAAATGGTGGGCCTGCTGTCTGAGTACACGGGTTCTACCATAGCTTGGTAGTCTCTACCTCTCAACCCGATTGCAGTCCGACACCAGATCATCATTTCACTTTTGGGAGGCATGGAAATGGGGAATGGGTCACTCAGTCTTACGCTACCGATCTCACCACCAGACAGTTCTACCTGCTGCCGTCTCATCAGGGCTTTTATCTCCTTGTTGAGGACTCTCTGTTGACTGGAACTAGCATTCACCGCCACCTGTTGTAGAATTGCAATTACCTCTGAAAGACAATTTTCAATCACGTTAGTACCCACAGTTATTTTAGGGTGACTTTCACGACGGTCAATGTCCACAATAATTACTCCCTGTGCCGGCAGTTCAACTTTACCAATTTTAATGGTCATCTCCTTGAACCCCATCTGCGGCACGGGTAAGCCATTACTGGCGATGATGCTCAAGTTACTGTCTGGATACCGTGTGATATCAGCATCAGTCCAATACTGCTTAAAAAGTACATAAGGGATAGTGGTTACTTGCGACCCAGTATCCAGCAAGGCGCTCATGGGGATACCGTCCAGCACCACGGGTAAAACCGGGCGCCCCCCAACGTACTTATTACGCCAATTGTAAGGGCCTGGTGATCTTATGCCTGGGGGTTGGCCCTCTGCCCCAGGTTGGACCCGTTTAAATTACAGTACCTGGAAATGTGTCCGGGCTGGTTGCATCGACGGCAAATGGGCTGTCCATCCTCTGCATAGCGGTCTGTGGGCCTCCCTCGGAACGACGGGATCCTCCTCTGTCGACGCCACGGGACATCCTCCGGACTTGAAGCCAGCTCGATGGGTCTTGACGGGTCCACTTGCAACGCCTGGATGGTTCTGGTCAACGCCGCGACGCTCCTGGTCAGCTCCTGGACTTGGTGGTGCAGGTCTTTCGACTGGGCTTGGTTCAGGGCCTGTGCATCAGCCCCCACGGGGTCCATAGAGGAGGGCGCCGCCTCCTGGTGGTAGGTGAGAGCAGGGCGCCGGGGGTTTATAGCGCCACTTGTTGCGGATTCACGGAGCACCCTTATGGCCCTGTCCTTAAATTGGGCAAAGGTCAGGTCGGGGTTCTGAAAGAACATGAGGCGCAATTGGGCCTTGTGGGTGCTAGACAGCAGACCTTCTATGAATTGTTCTGTTAGCAGCTTATCCGTTTCCTGCACACTGCCAGGGTCAGTTTGTTGAATAGCCCTCAAGGCTTCCTGCAGATTTAGGGCATAGTCTCTGATGCTGTCCTGTGCCCGCTGCTTACATCCATAGAACCTCATTTTAATCTCAGCGGAGGTACGTGTGTCAAAGGTACCCCGCAGCCGGGCCAGAATACCCTTCACAGTCCTTTTCTCCTCAGTGGGCCATGATTTTACCTCCCTTTGGGCTGCGCCAGTTAACTGCCCTGTCAATATGCTGACTTTCTGTTCCTCTGTCAGGGGGTAAACCTGGAACAAACTGTACAGCCTTTCCTTAAAGTCAGTTAGGGCATGGGGCTCCCCTGAGTATTTGGGCAGCCAGGCCGCTCCAGGGATGTAGGGCAGGGAAAAGGGCATCACCGCTGCTGCAGCTGCGTTGGTGGTAGTGGGCGCCTCTGTGTCTGACATCTTCCTCCCCCCTAGTTAAGCGTGGCCTACCTTCCGACGATCCTCTTCTGTAGGCCGCGGCTCCGCTGCTGCTGCTGCTCTGGACGAGGACCTTGCGTCGCGTCCTGATGACGTCAGCGTCGTTCTCTCTCCCTTCCAGGACCTTGCGCAGCGTCGGTGCGTGTGGCGGAGCTTCGGATCTCGCGCGGTTTGGACGTCCACGCCCCTCTTCTTCCCGCGCGGCGTCCTGAAGATGGCGTCCGACGGCGGGAAAACGACCTCGGATGGCGGGAAAACAGCTGAAGATGGCGGGAACCGACTGAAGATGGCGGGAAACGGCTCCGGATGGCGGGAAACCTCTTTTCAGGTAAGTGCAAAGTCTCTTTCAGGCACGCAATACCCGTTTGTGGCGGGTTGGTTGCAATCCTGCCGACTACGCCAAAGCTGACTCGCCCCCTGGGCCGTGGGGCACTCGGATCCGGGCAGTGGGGGAACGATGGGAGTAGTAGTGGCAACCCGGTTCCGTGGCTCAGGGTGGTCAGGCCAGTGGTAGTCCGTTATGTGCTGATGTTTATGTCCGACTACGCCACCCGTGGATTGCGGTTATTAGGAACCGCCGCTGCATGCAGACCGCTGGGGCTGATGAGGTGTGCAGCTAGGGTAGTGTGACTCCCCACGGGAAGAGTGCGGCCCCAGGGCAGTATAATGGATGTTGGGAGTGATGGTAATGAGAGTCCCAGTGCTGATAGTGCTGGAGGAGCAAGGAGCACGCAGACAACAGGTTGCAGTCCAGGGTCTTTACTAGAACAGGTAAATTGACCCACAAACAGTCCCGGCTAGGAGGGGACCTGGATGTCTGAGAGCAACGGGGAAATTGGCCCTGGTCAGGGTGAGGGTGTAGGCCTACCGTGCTTTCTGCGCTCCTTCTGGCTATCTCCTCGTTATAGGGTAACAGCCCACGTTTCCGAGTTTTCCGTGTATTCTCGCCTGTATGGCCTGCGATGTGGGTTCCTTTCTGCTCCCAGCCTTGTACGGCTTTACTGGTCCCTTCGGTTGTGGCAGGGCCTCCAGGCTTCTTAGGCCAAGGAATATACAGTCCCTTGCGGACTGGTTATCTGCTGGAGGATGTAGAATCCTCCCAGCCTCAGACACCAAAGTCTGGTAAATTAAGTCCTCTATCTGCCAAGACAGGCTCTCTTCGCCTCTTGTCTCTGGCTTGTGGCTCTCCTCCTGCCACACTTCCTCTTAGGTGCAGTACAACTGTCTGTCCCTGCTCTGCTCTGGGACAAGTCTCAGTCCTGAGACAGGTCATCAAGTTCTCTCTAACCCTGCCCCCAGCACCAGCTTTTATAGGGGCAGCCTGCTCCCCCTACTGGCCTGAGACAGGAGGCATTGCATGCTAATGTTCCCCTGACTAGAGAACCTCCCCCTTGCTCTCAGACACAGCTTTATTACATTTTGTGGCATCCAGGCCAGGGTGACACACATTTGCTTCCGTTACAAACTGGAAAAGGCAATGTCACCACCACTGCACATGTGGCACTCCAGACAAAGGCACTTTTCCGCTCATAATCATGTAGGATAAAAAAAATTGGCAGAATGCGGGCATATTCAAAAAAACCATAGAGCTTACACGTTTCGGGTAAAGAAACTCTAAATCATAGCTATGAGAAAGGGTTTTTCTACTCTAATCGCGTAAGAATTGTTTGTTTTTTTTCAATATGTGCAAATTTGGCCAATTTTTTGTTAGCTATATGATTAAAATCTAAGTTTTAACTACTTTTATTTGCTGCTGGAGAACATCCCCTTTTGGACCATTGAGAGCTATTTGACCTGGATTGTACTTTTCCACTCAATCTGACTTCACTGTCCACGATGCTGTTATGCACACGCCCGGGCTGACTGGCATGTGCGTGATTTAGTGATTCCACTGTGCCATGAACTGGAGAGTGCCTGGAGGGGTGTAACTAAGTATCAACCCGATCCGACCAAAGTCGCACGATGGCTACGACGCCGTGCACCAGGGAGGAACCAAGCAGAGTGACCAGGTGCTACTCCAGGCCAGACCCCGAACACGGCTGTTGACCCACACCGGGGAATACAGGCACAGGCAGGTTAGGCGGGCACACAGACAGGTGGGTATTGGCAGGCACGGCTGGCATGCAGACAGGTGGGCACTGGCAGGCACGGCTGGAGTGCAGACAGGAGGATACTGGCAGGCACGGCTGGTATGCAGACAGGGGGGTACTGACAAGTACGGCTGGCGTGCAGACGGAGAGGTACTAGCAGGTTGGAGCACAGGCTGGATAGGGTCCAGTACAGACTGGGATTCAGGAACAGAACCGCAGATGCGGTAGACAAGCAGAGCAGAGATGAACCGCCGGAGTGGTGGGCAAGGCGGAGCAGAGAGGTATCGCCGGAGCGGTGACCAAACAGAGCAGGCAGGAACCGCCGGAGCGGTGAGCAAGACAGAGCAGACAGGAACTGCCGGAGTGGTGAGCAAGACAGAGCAGGGAGAAACCGCCGGAGCGGTGAGCAAGGCGGAGTGGGCAGGAACCGCCAGAGGGGTGAGCAAGGCAGAGCGGGCAAAAACCGCCGGAGCGGTGAGCAAGGCAGAGCAGAGATAAACCGCCGGAGCGGTGAGAAAGGCAGAGCGGGCAGAAACCGCCGGAGCGGTGAGCAAGGCAGAGCAGAGGGGACAGGGCTCTGTTCACACGGAACAGACTGGAAGGGAAAGGCAGAACCAGATACACACAAGATACCTGCAATGAAGTAGCGAGAAAAAGGGAAGGTACGGACATAGAGAAAAACAGGTAACAGGCTAGGAGAGTGTTCAGACAGGAACTGAGTGTTCAGACAGGAACTGACACTGCAGCGAGATACAGGAGCGAGTCTGGGTATGCGGCCCCCAGAAGGCGGGACGAACAGACTAGGAGCGTGTTCAGACTGGCCTGGAAATACAGCCTCCAGGAAGGCGGACAGACAGGCAAGAAACACAGATAACAGATCTAGGTATGCGGCCCCTAGAAGGCGGGACGAACAGGCTAGGAGCGTGTTCAGACAGTCCTGGAAATACAGCCTCCAGGAAGGCGGACAGGCAGGAGAAACAGAACAGGACCTGGCACATTCAGAGTCAAGGAGCACACTGAATGATAGAGTTGCTCAGGCACCAGCTTCCAGGTGAAGCTGGTTTAAATATCCAGTGACAGACAGCAATAGGCTGAGGACGCATTAGGGGTGTGCCCACAGCAGCTACAAGAAACAGGAAGTAACCGGGCCGCCGCCCTAAGCAGTCAGAACAGAGACAAACAGACAGAATGAATAGAAGCCAGGCTAGCAGACTGGACTGAAGATCAAGTTGCGATCTTGCATAGTGGGAGATGGTGCACTATGCAAGCCCGCCACCAGTTATGTTACAGTACCCCCCCCCCCCTTACGCCCCCGCTTCTTCAAGCCTGCAAGAGTGTTCCGCAGAGAATTGGGAGGCCAGTCCTTCTCTTCACGAGGATTACCTCTTCTGTCCTCTAGTGAGAGGAAACGAAACTGGTCTCATCATCTTGGTAACTAGGAAGCTTCCTCCCATCAAGCCATCCTCAGCAACGGATGAAGTGGGTGAAGTACCAGGTACAGGGTGTGAGAAAGTCTCTGTCCATTTGTTATCAGGTAGCACTCCGGAGAGTTCAGGAGACAACTGGAGGTCCTCCGCCTGGTTGGAGGGGTGCAGAGACTCGGGGGTAACCACAGCTTCGGAGTACACTTAGTCAAGCTCACTGGATGAAGCGGGCGAGGTATCAGGTACAGGGTGTAGGAAAGTCTCACTCCATTTGTTATCAGGTAGCACCCCGGAGGATTCAGGAGGCAACTGGAGGTCCTCTGCCTGGTTGGAGGGGTGCAGATACTCGGGGATAACCACTGCTTCGGGGTACAATTGGTCAAGCTCACTGGACGAAATGAGCGAGGTATCAGGTACAGGGTGTAGGTAAGTCTCTCTCCATTTGTTATCAGGTAGCACCCTGGAGGATTCAGGAGGCAACTGGAGGTCCTCCGCCTGGTTGGAGGGGTGCAGAGACTTGGGGGTATCCACCGCCTCGATGGACGCAAGGCCAGATTTATTAGAGATGGAGGGTCCATGCTTTGGGACGATCCTCAAACTGGTTTCAGAGATGACAAGTCTGTGAGGCGGGACGGTACCTGAAGCCAGATCATTAGTACAATCGTCGAGACTGTGTGGGGACATTGCCTCTGCTTCTCTTCCTTCGGAGACTTCAGCGCACAGCGAGTCAGCGACTAGCAGATCTGGTGAAGAAGAAGAAGACATTGCTGACTGTCCTGAAGATATAAAATAAGTTCACCTGCTAGATGGCTCTCGGACTCTTACTGAGATTCATCTTGTATAAAAGACTCCCTCTTCCTTAGGGAGTCGCCAAAGCAACAGCTTGTTAGGTCCTTTGGTCCTGGTGTGGCCAGTGTCCTGTACCCGAATCCCTGCTCCCGTGTGGCCAGGTCCTGAACCCTAATCCCCGGTCCTGGTATGGCCAGGGCCATTAACATTGTCCCCTGGTCCTTGTGTTGCCACTCCTGTTCCCAAAGTCCCATGGTCCTGATGCGGCCAGCGTCTGAACCCTCGAGCCCTGGTCCTGGAGTGGCCAGCTCCTAAACCTTCATCCACTGTTCCTGGAGCAGCTAGTGCCTGAACCCTCATCCTCTGGTCCTGGAGCCGCCAGCCTTGTCCCTGAAGTTTCTGTCCCCTGGTTCCAGTACGGCCAGTCCTGCTCCCGAAATCCACTGGTCCCGTTGCGGCCAGTATCTGAACGTTCTGTATCTGATTCTCTGTGTCAGTGTACCTACCTACTCTGAACTGTACCTATGTAAGGGGTGCAGGGTGGTAGTAGTGTCGAGGGATTGCTGTGGTATTATATTCTCACCCTGACCGCCTACAAATACAAGATAATGTCCGTGTTGTATTGTACTTTGCATGTTGTGTAAAACACTTAAAGTTTTCGGTTGCTCCTCCATCTTCTTTAGGAATCCAGTCGTTGGAGGCAAGCAATCATTGTCAGACACAGTCTCTCTTTTATATAGCATAACTTTACTAAACTCCTTTTGTTGCTCAATTCTGGTCACAGATACCGTTTCTTTGCACATCACAATTACATTTGTCATCCTCTCTTCTGTCCCTTTCGGTCCTATCTTCAGAGTTAGTTTCTCCGGTACCGCAGCTTTGCAGAACACGGTCCTACTCTCCTCAGGTATGTCCCCGTCCTCTCTACCCTCTTTGGGAGTTGTGAAGGCTGGCTCCATCAGTCCTTCTACAGGCCTCGGACGTTTAGGAAATTTTCCTCAGAGTTCACCGCTTCAACGTTCCCCAAGCTGCCTAACTCTTTCTATCATCAACCGTCGGTATCCTTATTGACCTTCTGCCCCAAGGGCCCTGAATTCTCCTCAGTCTTCCTCCAGCACATACCCTAACGTTACCAACAGCAATACCTGCTCTGACTTAACTGATTCCTGACAGGAATAACTGTTGCTCTTGTGGCGTCCCTGAGGGTTCAGTCGCCACAGAGGTACTGCATCTCACCCAGAGGTGTGGTATCCCACTCTCAGGTAAGGATAGAGTGCTGCCCGGGACCCTAACACCTGCATCCAACACATCCACTTCAGTAGGGCATGGCGAGATTGCTCCTAAGGGAGAGCACAGTCCTTGGTCCCTGGCTGGAGTGGGGGGAACCAAGTGAGGGGGAACCATGTAGTGGGTGTGGGTGGAGGAAGAAGATCAGGGGAGTACTTGTGAAGGAGTTGTATAAAAAGAGTAGCCATCTTGAGAGAGTGTGGTCAGTTAAAGGAGGAAAGTGAGGGGAGCAGGGGCTCTGCATGAGCTCTGCTCCAAAGTGGGCTAGTGGGCTAGTGAGAGAGGCCCAGAAGAGGGAGAGAGAGAGAGGAGCAGGAAGGAAGACTCCAGGAGGAATGAGGGTAGGTAAGGGCAGTGCTGGAGGCCACCCGTAAGCCCGAATCTAACAGGAGTGGGAGGATCAAGCAGCAGAGGGGACCGGCCCCTAAACTAGTGGAGAAATACAAGGCTCAGCTAGAAACCGGAGGCTTCTGTACTTTTAGGGTGCAGTTGCCACAGCCACAATTACATTGCCAAAAAGGTGGCCACAGAGGGTCCAGGGAACTGCAGGTCGCCCAACAAGATCCGAGTCTACCGGCTTGGGACACTGATTGTGAGGCACAGGGCAGGAGTGTGAGAGCCAGCGCAGGAAGACGACTGAGGAAGGCACATGGAAAGGGGTCCTGTCAGGCACTCTTGAATTATCTGAGGGATTGCTGAACCCCTGCCTGGTGAACGCAGCGCGACGTGGAAGGCTGTAACCTGTACAGTGCAACCTGAGGAACTTAACAACTGTGAGTAAACTCTGAGGACTGCACCCCACTGTCTCTGTGAATTAATGCTGCGGCATCACTCCCTGCACTACACTGCACTACAACGCCCAGTAACATCTACAACATCTACACTGCCCTGGAGCTAAGCTGTGCCTGTGGAGAGCTGAACCAACCTTGCTGCACTAACATCAGCTCCAGAGGTTCTGCACAGCAGCGGCGGCTCCACATAGCCACATAACACAGGTGGCGTCACGAACTTTATATAAAAAACTATAAATCCCCTGTAAATATATCCCCTTTTGATTGACCGCCCTGGGCCACGGACCGGGTCACCGCCACTGTGACATCTCCCCTAGCAACGACCGGCCTGGCACCGAGTACCCCACGGCCCAGGGGGCGCGTCACTCTCTCTGGCCCAAACTCCTCCCCCTTTTTCAACTGGATCAATTACCAACCGTCTCCGTCGGTTGCTGGGCAAACTACTCCATTACTACCCCGACTCCTTCTACACTGGAGCTATTACTAAATATATGAACTATTTCTATCCTAAAGTATTGTGCCCACCACTGCACTGTACCCAATTCCTAATCTAATATACCATCCACTCCTAACATATACTGTCCCTGTAACTAACATTAGACAATAGACATTTACATATTCACATATAAAAACAGAGTAGAACAATACATTCACAAAAGTGAAAGAGGCGCATGACCGTCCCGGTCACCCTCTTACACCTACTAAGTCAAAATGGATCCCTTATGAGTGTCAGCTCACCTGACAGCTGGGATCAGCAGCTACTGCCAGTCACCAACCTGGAATGGTCCCTGGAAGCTACCTGCCGCACAAGCCTCACCTCTTCACTAGAGGCTCCAATAAACACCAAGGTAGCTGCTTAGTCACGCCCCTCCAGGGTAGGTCCGGCACATGGCACAGTGGGTCCACAAATCCATGTGCACCACCGGTGGGAATAACACCAAGCAGACCCATCTTTTCCTACGATGCATCCGCCTCCCAATGTGCATGTGTGGCGCCCCTGCGGGTCCAGTCGCCACAGAGGTACTGCATCTCAGCCAGAGGTGTGGTATCTCACTCTCAGGTAAGGAGGGAGCAATACCCAGTACCCATGTGGCGCCCCTGAGGGTTCGACCGCCACAGGGATGCTGCACTTCTTTAATGGAGTGTAGTGTTCCTCCTCTGAGGTAAGAACAGTATGATGGTCAGGACTCCACCTCCACATCCAACACCACATTTCTCCACCAGAGGGGGCTAGAATGCACTAAGTGCTGCCCTCCTATTTACAGGGAGACTGGGGAACCAAGAGTTAGGGGAACCATTTAGTGGGCGAGGGTGGAGGAATCACATTTTAGTGACACTTTAAATTTCATATTTAATAAAAAGCCATTTTTGGTTGCGGGTCTTTGTATTGTGATCTCCCTCCCTGAGCGTGGATCCTGTGTGGACCTGCAGAGGACGGGGACACGGCCCTCGTACCTCAGCCTTGGGTCGAGGGGCAGGTTGTAGACAATGAATGTCTCAACCCGGTCAAGGACCACGACCAAGAAGGCCCGGAGCTTAGGAGTGTAGCTCCACCGCAAATGGATCCCAGGGAGGATGCAGACGGAGCGGTATACGCCACCTGTCCTCGCCAACCTGATCTATTCAGAGGGATTCCGGCTGCAAGAGGGGTACCGGCCCTCGACACCCGACCTTGCTACTCCATGTCCTGGTCGGGGAAGCCCAGTAGGCCCTGAGGATCCCACCGGGTATCGGAAGGAGCGGAGCTGCCACCCGTGCCCTTTTTCTGAGAGGAGTTCAGAGGGAGACCCGGCCTATTTACACACAGACAGGAAAGCACTCGGTCTGTAGTTTAGGAACACTCTGGTGCGGGGTCCTGATTGAACACTGGACTTACTCTGAGGTTGTTGGACCCCCTTCGTCTCTGGTGGCCGCAGAACTCCGCGAGGAGCAGGGAGTCGCCTTCCTTCTGCCGTCTCTTGTGTGAGTAAAGCCTTGGAAGTTCACCCCTATGGCCTCCGGACTTTTTATTCTGCGCTACACCGCACTACGCCGACTTTCTAGACTACTACCCCCGTCATCCTGTCCCTCTGCCCTGAGGCCTTGCTCCGCCTGTGGGGAGTAGTAACAACGCCGGCTGCCCTAACACCAGGCCTCAGCGGACTGCAGCAGCGCTGGTGGCCTTCACCAGGTGCCACAGGTGGCGTAGTCGAAATCAGCCACTCAACCCGGATAAGCCCGTATCATCCTTCTTTTAATGTGACGGCCCTGGGCACGGTGTGGGTCCGGGCCACGGCTGCACCCCATCTCTCCATCACAGGACCCGACTCCGAGTCCCCCATCTCCGAGGGTAAAGAAAAGGGCTTTCGAGTAGAGGCGTCACACCCACACACCCACATCCAACACTACACCACTCCAGTAGGGAAGGGCGAGATTGCTCCTGAGGGAGAGCACAGTCGCTGTCTCTGTCTGGAGGAGGGAATTAGGTAGAGGAGGTGGGTGGAGGAAGTAGTTTAGAGGAGCACTGAAGGGAGGACTGAAGGTAGAGGGGACCACGTAGAGTGACAGTTGGTGATGTGGGTCACATGACAGGTAGTATAAGAGGAAAGGTAGAATGATATAGAAAGGTCCTAGGAGCATGAGCGCAGTGAGAGCAGACCATTGAGGAAAGGGGTCCAGTCAGAGAAAGAACAAGAGGAGCGAGGGAGTCAGAGAGAAGGGCTCCAGAGACAGAGAAAGGATCTTAGGGGCACGGGAAGTGCGGAGTCCACCCGTGAGCCCAAGTTCACGCCGATCGTGAAGGGATCAGGTCGCAGTAGGGGACCGGCCCCAGACTAGTGGAGTACTGCAAGACTCAGCTAGCAAACTGGAGGCTGCGGAGTCTTCAAGTGCCGTAGCCAAAACCACAAACATTCGCTGAAAAGGTGGCCATATAGGACCAAGGGGACAGAGAGGGCGTCGCCCGACAAGGCCCGGGGCCACTGGCTCGGGACACTGTATGTGACTCGCCCTCCCTGAGCAGTGGGGTTACTCGGAGCCGGGCCTTGCAGGTGCTGCGGGGATGCAGTCGTGGCCTTGACTCGTTCCGTGCCCAGGGCCGTCACATGAAAAATGGGCTTTTTGGATGAGTGGTTGTTCGACCGCCACCTGTGGTTTCTGGTGAAGGCCACCAGCGCTGCAACAGTCCTCTGAGGCTGGTGTTCTGGCAGCTTGGTTGGTACTCCTCCCCACAGGCGGAGTAGGCCTCAGGGCAGTGTTTGATGAACTGTGTGGAGGTATGGTGGGTGCAGTGCCGCACAGGAATAAACAAGCGGAGGCGGTGAATGAATTCATCCGGGTCTTTACTCACTTTAGATGCACTTTCAGCCGCAAAGCTTCTCTCTGCTACACACGGGTACCAGGAAGGGGGTTCAACACTTCCCAGGTAGATCAGGAGCACCTGTCAAGACCCCGCTGGTGTGTTCCTCTCCATCTTATCTCCTCCCGCTTGTGTTCCTCCCTGGGATCCACTAAGCCGCCGGGCTTTTCCAACAGTGACTTGAAGTACACAGTCAGATATTGGGGGCCGGTCACCCCTCTTGCAGCAGGAGTCCCTCTGGCTAAGCCAGAGTGAAGAATACAGGTGGCGACTCCGCTCCGTCCGTATCCCCCTGGGATCCTTTTGCCTGTGGAGCCTATCTCCTCTGCTCCCCTCCAAGGCCTTCTTAGAACAGGACCACTTGTTAACTCCGACCCGCTCCTCGTCTCAAGGCCAGAGAACGAGGACCGCGAATCTCCAGCCAGCTACAGACTCTTGCTGGACCCTGACAGAAGACCCACAATCAAAGACCTTGAACTTAAGATGGCCATCAATTTTATATGATTCTATAAGTGCTTCCTGTAAGTTTTTCCTCCACCCTCACCCACTACTTGGTTCCCCCTATCTTTGGTCCCCCCCATCTCCTCTATCCCGGGCCGGGGCAGCACCCTGGTGCATTTAGGCCCCCTACAGGACAGGAGTGGTGTGGTGTTGAGTGTGAAGTGGGGTCCTGAGTGATGCTCCATCCTTACCTGGGAGAGGAGATACCACATCTCTATCTGAGGTGCAGTACCCCTGTGGTGACTGAACCCTCAGGGGCGCCACATATGTGAGGCGCAGGGCAGGAGGGCAAGAGCCAGCGCAGAGAGACGACCTGGGAAGGTACACAAGAAGGGGGTCCTGATCAAGTGCACCCAAGTTATCTGAGAGTTGGCTGGATCACTTCCCCGGAGGACACAGGACTCGGTGGGATGTAATAACATGGCTAGCAGTTGTAACCTGCAGCACTGTAAAAACTGTGAGTAAAAACTTGAAGACTGCACCCCGCTGTGTCCTTGACTTAATTGCTACATCACCTGCCTTGCACTACACCAACAACATCTAAAATTAACTCTTTAACTGCCCTGGGGCCTAGCTAAACCCGTGGAGAGCTGAACCATCTCTGCTGCGTCACCAACAGCTCCAGAGGATCTGAACATCAGCGGTGGCCACCTATAGCCGCATATCATGGGTGGCGTCACAAAACTTTATCCACAAAACTTTATTCCCTTCTTTTCTTTATTTATTGACCGCCCTGGGCCACGTACCGGGTCACGCCACCGTGACTACCCCAATAGAACCAACCGGCCTGGCTTCCGAGTACCCCACGGCCCCAGGGGGCGCGTCACATGGATCTGAATGGTGACATTGCTCCATCGTCTGTTTTACGAGTATGATGCAAAGTACGTGTGATCCTGTAGTTTGGTCTGTAGTTTGGTGCAGTCTAATGATTTGCTCACAGGTCATTGCCCTCACGGAGAATTTGGTTTGTCATGGAGAGGCAGACATAGTTGTCAAGGTCAAGATCGGGTGATAGAGATGATGAGACACACTATTTACTAACGTGTCCGGTTTGTTCTGTGAATTCTAGTAACAGATCTACCTTAAAACCTAAGGTTTGTTACGCCATTGCAGATTTTAATCAACATTTATATTTATTTCTCACCCAAAAAACGTTGGACTTTTTATGTCTAAAAATTTTTGAAGGAAAGAAGAATATGAAGCCGTTCATGCACAGACGAATGACGTGTTCATCGGGTACAAAGGGTTAAGACAGAGAAATCCTTCAAAAACAGTCATGGTAAACTTACACTACAGGTTGACATTTAAATAACATTTTTATCGCCTGTAAATACCTTGCCTTTTATATTTTTGCTGACATTTTTACTACCTGATTTACAACCATGCTTGTTTGTCTCAACTTTTGTATTAACATTTTTTGATATTTTTTCTTTTTTTATGTTTTTACTTCAATCATGTCTTAGTTTTAAAACAAATAATTTATATTCTTGTACTAGGACTAAAATATTAAAAAGCATGGTATATAGAACGGTGGTAATAATGGTGACCACACGGATCACCGGTGGAATCTTAGGCTTATTAATACCTAATTATTAATAGTCATGCCAACACGAGACCGAGAGACAGAAAGTGCCAAAAAGGGAACAGTCATGTAGGACTTATTCTACATTAAAAGCATTGGGAGTCATTGTAGGGTTAAAGGCGTTGTCCGGTCATACCATATTGATGACCTACATTGAATTAGAGATTAGTGAGAGCCCACCTGTCACGCAAGGTGAGGGAAAGACTAAGTGCACAGTGACAGGAAGAGGGGGAGGAAGCCCAAACACTAGGGAAAGGCGGGAGTGGAGTGCCCTAGGCAGATATGACAACACCCTGACTCTCCTAAGGTCGTTAAATAGGTTCTGCACCTATCGCCGAGCAGGGCCATAGATAGGGAGGGGAAGGGGTGAGCACTAGTCGGCCCCCACTGCAACTAAAGACAAACAGGTAAACAGACAAGGGAAACACTTAGCTTGAGAAGACACCAGAGAGATCACACCAACTGTTGTCCAAGGGAATTCCAAGAAGACACTAGCCGACTACTAGTACTTCAAGCCTGGACAGAGGAAAATAGAGTTATTACCGGCGACTTTCTGGAGAGACTGAAGGTATTTAAACATCCAGCAAGGGTGTGTCAATTAGCAGTAGAAGGTGGAGGTCACTGCTAGGTCCTAGAAGAAGAAGGACATCACTACACTACAGAAATGAAAAGATCAAGAGGGTGCATGCAGAGCCAAGCGCAATGACCTTCTACAGCTGGATCCAGAACGACTGTCTGTCACACCTGACACACCCGTGACACCACCACCCAGTACCCCTAACGACCAGCTCTGACAGTGTCCACATGTACAGTACAGACCAAAAGTTTGGACACACCTTCTCATATAAAGATTTTTCTGTATTTTCATGACTATGAAAATTGTACATTCACACTGAAGGCATCAAAACTATGAATTAACACATGTGGAATTATATACTTAACAAAAGTGTGAAACAACTGAAAATATGTCTTATATTCTAGGTTCTTCAAAGTAGCCACCTTTTGCTTTGATGACTGCTTTGCACACTCTTGCCATTCTCTTGATGAGCTTCAAGAGGTAGTCACCGGAAATAATTTTCACTTCACAGGTGTGCCCTGTCAGGTTTAATAAGTGGGATTTCTTGCCTTATAAATGGGGTTGGGATCATCAGTTGTGTTGTGCAGAAGTCTGGTGGATACACAGTTGATAGTCCTACTGAATAGACTGTTAGAATTTGTATTATGGCAAGAAAAAAGCAGCTAAGTAAAGAAAAACGAGTGGCCATCATTACTTTAAGAAATGAAGGTCAGTCAGTGCGAAAAATTAGGAAAAATTTGAAAGTGTCCCCAAGTGCAGTTGCAAAAACCATCAAGCGCTACAAAGAAACTGGCTCACATGAGGACCACCCCAGGAAAGGAAGACAAAGAGTCACCTCTACTTCTGAGGATAAGTTTATCCAAGTCACCAGCCTCAGAAATCGCAGGTTAACAGCAGCTCAGATTAGAGACCAGGTCAATGCCACACAGAGTTCTATCAGCAGACACATCTCTTCAACAAAAGGCCTTCATGGTAAAATATCTGCTAGGAAACCACTGCTAAGGACAGGCAACAAGCAGAAGAGACTTATTTGGGCTAAAGAACACAAGGAATGGACATTAGAGCAGTGGAAATCTGTGCTTTGGTATGATGAGTCCAAATTTGAGATCTTTGGTTCCAACCACCGTGTCTTTGTGCGACACAGAAAAGGTGAACGGATGGACTCTACATGCCTGGTTCCCACCGTGAAGCATGGAGGAGGAGGTGTTATGGTGTGGGGGTGATTTGCTGGTGATACTGTTGGGGATTTATTCAAAATTGAAGGCATACTGAACCAGCATGGCTACCACAGCATCTTGCAGCGGCATGCTATTCCATCTGGTTTGCGTTTAGTTGGACCATCATTTATTTTTCAACAGGACAATGACCCCAAACACACCTCCAGGCTGTGTAAGGGCTATTTGACCAAGAAAGAGAGTGATGGGGTGCTACACCAGATGACCTGGCCTCCATAGTCACCAGACCTGAACCCAATCAAGATGGTTTGGGGTGAGCTGGACCGCAGCGTGAAGGCAAAAGGGCCAACAAGTGCTAAGCATCTCTGGGAACTCCTTCAAGATTGTTGGAAGACCATTTCCGGTGACTACCTCTTGAAGCACATCAAAAGAATGCCAAGAGTGTGCAAAGCAGTCATCAAAGCAAAAGGTGGCTACTTTGAAGAACCAAGAATATAAGACATATTTTCAGTTGTTTCACACTTTTTTTGTTAAGTATATAATTCCACATGTGTTAATTCATAGTTTTGATGCCTTCAGTGTGAATGTACAATTTTCATAGTCATGAAAATACAGAAAAATCTTTAAATGAGAAGGTCTGTCCAAACTTTTCGTCTGTACTGTATATGGAACAGAGTTGGAAAATACACCTCAAGTCCATGTGTAATAGTGGCTGTCAAGTACTGCAAAACAACCCTATTCAAAAGAGTAGAGCTGCTCTAAAGTACATGGCAGCGGCTGCTACACATGGAGCGGAGCTGTGCTCTGCAGCTTCGTTCCATGTGTTCACATCCAGCTGTCGCCTCAACAAATAACAGCTGATTGGATCAGACCTCCACCGATTTCATATTGATGACCTATCATTTGATAGGTCATCGACACGGTGTGATTGATTAGACATATATTTAGTGGGAAAAAAAAACAATTTAGACATTTTTTTTTACATTTTGATTTTTGCATCATTTATTGTGTGTCGTAACGTTTGCTTTTAGCTTTATTCTGCAGGTCTAACTTTTTGTTTGCTTTTTTTTAGAAGAAAATAAGAATATATAATCAATTCTGCTACGGTTATTTGTTTTTGTGGCGCTCGCTGTTGGTGCAACAATTTTTTAAAGTAAAATGATGGCAATTTTTATAATTTTTTTTCACCTATTAATTTAGCACTCTAAAAACACCTTTTTTTCTTATTCAATGTTTTTGTATTAATGCTTTAAAAATCTAATTATTAACGTTTCCATCCACATAGCAATATGAAGACATGTTTTCTGTGGGACAAGTTGAATTATTTAATGCACATCTTTTGGGGTACATATACGCAAATTGTCTCTTCACAGAGGAAGAGGACTAGGACTCTCGTGCCACCTCACTCAGCCAAACCAGGTCTCACACTTTGCACTAATGAGGGGCAGTACCCAGAAGCACAGTGTCTGCAAATTGAGATTTTGGCTTGGCTTTTATCCTAAGTCATGTGGCAAGGCTAGTTAAAGGGTCGATATTGACTTTTAGGATTGCTACTTCCAATAGGTGGTACTAGAGTTCTAGTTCTCTTCCTCTCTGAAGAG
Source organism: Phyllobates terribilis (assembly GCF_046119375.1). Taxonomy (NCBI): domain Eukaryota; kingdom Metazoa; phylum Chordata; class Amphibia; order Anura; family Dendrobatidae; genus Phyllobates; species Phyllobates terribilis. The sequence goes on from NW_027362770.1 coordinate 142,637,193, forward strand.
ACAATTTGTATATTTAATTTCCCAAAGGAGCATTGCAAGGCTTAAAAGTCTCCTCACCTTGGCATGCCATGCTTGAAATATATCACTCTCCCCAAGGAGAAATGTTATCCCTTGGATCCCAGGGTACATATTATGTTTTTTTTATAAGTTTTTACATTTTTGAAAGGTGGTTTAAAAAAGAGCAATTCTGTCATTCTTTTTCAGGTTTCATTATTTCGCTATTCACCATTCTGGATGACTTGTGGTTTTAACAGGGATTAAGTTTGGGTTCATATGACTTTAGTAAGACGTTTCTATATATTGCAAACAACCATAGCAAACCATTGGCATCCCACAATAAATAGTCTGTTGACTCTAACACTGCGGACTCTCTTTAAAAAAATTCTGGTCACTCGCAGCCTCCACTAAGGGGGCTCCCTGCATACATACATATACACACTGTATATGTTCCATTAAAGGAGGGGTGGGCAATTAATTTTCCCAAGGGGCCACATGAGAGACCAGGACTGTTGTGGAGGGCTGAACCAATAGGCTGAAATTAAATCTGCTCAATATTAATATTAACATATTAATTATAATTGTTTTCTATTAATATTAATTGCATCACTTAATATTTTGCAGAATTAAGTATGCTAAATCCCCTTATATACACACACCATATGTGCCCGCATACAGCCCCCTATATAGAGCATGAGCCCACACATAGCCCCGTGTATACAGTATTAGCCCCACATAGCCTCCTATTTACAATATAAGCCCCACATAGCCCCATGTATACAGTATGAGCCCCACATAGCCCCCTATATACAGTGTGAGCCCCACATAGCCTCTTATTTACAATATGAGCCACACATAGCCTCCTATATACAGTATGAGCCCCACATAGCCTCCTATATACAGCATGAGCCCAATGTAGCCTCCTATATACAGTATGAGCCCAATGTAGCCTCCTATATACAGTATGAGCACTCTCATAGTCCCCCTATATACAGTGTGAGCCCTATATAGCCTCCTATATACAGTGTGAGCCCCCACATAGCCTCCTATATACAATATGAGCACCATAAAGCTTCATATATACATTATGAGCCCCCACGTAGCCCCTGTATATAGAATGAGTCCTGACATAGCCCTCTATATACAGTAATAACCCCACATAGCCTCCTATATACAGTATCAGCCCCACATAGCCTCTTATATACAGTGTGAGCCCGCACATAGCCTCCTATATACAGTATGAGCCCAATGTAGCCTCCTATATACAGTATGAGCACTCACATAGTCCCCCTATATACAGTGTGAGCCCCACATAGCCCCTTACATACAGTATGAACCCAATGTAGCCTATATACAGCATGAGCACTCACATAGTCCCCTATATACAGTGTGAGCCCCACATAGCCCCCTATATACAGTGTGAGCCCCCACATAGCCTCCTATATACAATATGAGCACCATAAAGCCTCATATATATAGTATGAGCCCCCACATAGCCCCCTGTATATAGAATGAGCCCCCACATAGCCTTCTATATACAGTAATAGCCCCACATATCCTCCTATATACAGTATGAGCCCCACATAGCCTCCCTATACACAGTATGAGTCTCATGTAGGCTCCTATATACAGTATTAGCCCTCACACAGCCTCCCTATATACAGTGTGAGCCCACACATAGCCCCGTGTATACAGTATTAGCCCCACATAGCCTCCTATTTACAATATGAGCCACACATAGCCCCGTGTATACAGTATGAGCCCCACATAGCCCCCTATTTACAATATGAACCACACATAGCCTCCTATTTACAATATGAGCCACACATAGCCTCCTATATACAGTATGAGCCCCACATAGCCTCCTATATTCAGTATGAGCCCAATGTAACCTCCTATATATAGTATGAGCACTCACATAGTCCCCTATATACAGTGTGAGTCCCACATAGCCTCCTATATACAGTGTGAGCCCCCACATAGCCTCCTATATACAGTATGAGCACCATAAAGCCTCCTATATACAGTATGAGCCCCCACATAGCCCCCTGTATATGGTTTTGGGGTTTTTATTTTCCTGAATTTTCCTGAAGCTGTTTTGAAGAGGTTTTGGAAGAATTTGTGTGCACATGATGGAATCCACCTGAAAAATTGCTGCAAAAGCGCCCCAATATTATGCACAGCAATATTAAAACGATATTGCTGTGCACGTTTCATTTTATGTCACTTCTTTTAACCGCTTCAGGGTTTGGAGAGTAATATGCTCATTCTTGAAAGTATAGAGTAAAAAAAATTCCAGCGGAAGAGCTGACGCAAGAACAGTGGCAAAACTGCCGGCGAAGCCGCTTCAGAAAAATGATCACCAGCGTTTTCCTGAAGCAGCTTTGTCTGGAAAAACCCAGCTGCGCCAGGGTCTAATAGACGCCGTGTGCACATAGAATTTTATTGGTCAGTGCCTAGTTTGGAGGTTTCCTTCAGGATCAAATTCAAAGAAGTGGCAAGCACTTTCTTTTTTTTTCCCCTAGGAGTTTTTGAAACCTTTTAAAGAAAAAAGCTGAAAAAACTCCTCATAAGAACAGCAAAGTGCATTTACCATGGAAATGAATTGGGAGAGTTCTCCAAATGTTTTTGAATCATTTTTTGAGGAAAATTTTGGAGAGTTTCCATACAAAAAACTCCTAAATAACCCTTAGGATATGTACACAAAGGATCTTTTTGCTGAGTTTTTCAGAGCAGAAACTGGCTATGTGCACAAAATGTCTTTTTCCGGGAGGAATCTGCCTGAAAAGTTGCTACGAAAATAGCTAAAAAAAATAGACATACTGAACACCAATGTCAAAACAGCATTGCTGTGCACATGATCAGATTTTTGTTACTTCTTTTTACCACTTCAGAGTAAAAAAAAAGATATAAGGAATAACCAATGGTGGCGAAACCACCGCAAAAGCGAGAGCAAATATGCCAGCGGAGCCTCTTCAGGAAAAAACTGGCTTTGTGAAAGTAAGCTTGGTTGTGCCGTCGGATTAAAAACGTTGTGTGCACATAGCCAAGTTCTACTCCAAAAACTCCTCGGAGAACTGCACGTAGTCCTATAGATATAATCAAGTCTTTGTATGTTAGGTAAATCACTAGCCACATCTTACTGACCAGGCAGAAAAAATAAGATGAAATAAGATATGAAGTCATTCTGATGTCCCTCATCTAGAGACGCCTTAGGCCACTGTCAACAAAATCCCATCTCGAAAATTTTTGCCTCTCCTTCATATCAAAGGCTGGCACTTTGTGTAAATGTTGATCCGGCGTGATCACAGACTCTTACCATTCCTGACATGACATGCATCCTTGTAGCACACGGCACCGCAAGCTCTAATTGGTGCTATCACATGAATTTCATGAAAGAACTGCTGATTCTCTCATAGTGGGACATCTCCGTATCGGGAATCCTAACACTTTCTGACACCTTTCTAAGTGTTTAGCTGGTGAGAGGAGGCTGATTTGTTTAAATGCTGAGTGGTGAGATTCCTCGTGGCATCCCCAAGTTGACTTCAAGAATTAAAGCCTCACGAGAAGGGGAGGTAAATTCAAATTTCAATTAACACTGAAGTGGAGAGGTCAAGCTATGGTTAAGAGGTGGTCTTCAGGCATTTGCATACCATTATATGGCCAAAGAGGGGTAATTTTCTATAAGACATACATTCACTTCTGTATTCCAAGATTAAATTAGGCTCTTTTTACTAACTCATTAATTCTTAGAATCAATCAACTGCACCGAAAATTAAAAATAGCAAGTAAGAGTTTAAAGACAAGAGCTCAATTAATGCACTCGCCTTGAGGGCTACTTGTAGACACTGGTTGGTGGTTCTGCATCTTATTCCCCAAGGACCAATAAATAAACTAAACTCTATGGACAAAAGTATTGGACCCCCTCCACATTATACCTGCTGGAGGTAGCCATTATTATGGAACTGGTTACCAGCTTCTGCTCTTCTGGGAAGACTTTTTACAAGATTTTGGGGCTTGTCTGGGAATTTTTGCCCCTTCATCCAGAAGAGCATTTGTGAGGTCAGACACTGATGTTGGAGGAGAGGTCGGGTTCACAATCTCCATTCTAGTTAATCCCAAAGGTGTTGGATGGGCATAGGTCCAGGCTCTGTGTGGTTGGTCATGTTCTTCAACACAAAATTCCACCCAACCATGTCTTTATGGATTTTGTTCTGTACCGTCATGCTGGAACAGAAAACAGCCTTCACCAAACTGTTCCCACAAAGTTGAAAGCTACAGTTGTCCAACATGTCTTATAAGCTGAAGCTTTAAGATTTCCTTTCATTGGAACTAAGGGGCCAAGGCCGACCCCTTAAAAACAAGCCCATAGTATTATCTCTCCTTCATCTAAACTGTACAGCGGGCACAATGCAATCAGGCGAATAATGTTCTTCTGGCATTCACCAAACGCAGACTTGTCCTTCAGATGTCAAATAGAAAAGTGTGATCCGTCACTCTACAAAACGCAGTTCCACTGCTTTAGAATCCAGTGGTGGCAGCTTTACAACACTCCTTCCGACACTTGGCATTGTGCTTGGTGATGTAAGGCTGCATGCAGCTGCTCGACTATGAAGCTCCTGGCGAGGGCGCAGTGTTTGTGCTGAAGCTTATACCAGAGGAGGTTTGGACTGTGCAGTTATGGAGTCAGCAGAGCGTTGGAGATTTTTATGCCCTCTGCTCCTCAGCACTCAGTGACCCCCCTCATTAACCTTACGAGGTCTTCACTTCACTCACATGTGATGGGGGAAGATTTAGGAGGAAAAAATGTCATGAACGGACTGGTTACACCTGTGGCTCCTATTACAAGACTGCGCTGGTATCAGTGAGCTCTGCACCACCGGCCATTGTGTCACATGTTAGTAAAGGCAGAAAGCACGACGGGGGGCTGGATGTTATACACCGGGCGCGACGGGCCAGATATTATACACTGGGGGCGAGGGGCTGGATGTTATACACTGTGGGTGAGGGGCTGGATGTTATACACCGAGGGTCAGGGGCCAGATATTATACACCAGAGCGAGGGGCCGGATGTTATACACTGGGAGCAGAGACCGGATATTATACAGGGGGGGCGAGGGGCCAGATTTTATACACCGGGGGCGAGGGGCCAGATTTTATACACTGGGGGGCAAGGGGCCAGATATTATACACCGGGGGCGAGGGGCTGGATGTTATATACCGGGGATGAGCGGCTGAATGTTATACAGTGGGGACTAGGGGCCGGATGCTATGCATGGGGGGCGAGGGGCCAGATGTTATACACCGGAGGTGAGATGCTGGATTTTATACACCGGGGGCGAGGGACAGGTTGCTAATTAATTCAGTGATTAAGATGTTTGTCCCAATACTTTTCTCCATATTGTGTATATCAGAGAGAAAAAAACACACTCCACACTTAGATGCTATTAAAGGTAGATATGTTTTATGCTATCAAGGTTTCATAAGACGTTTGGACATAGTCCTTCTCTTGGCTAGGAGCATGAGCATCTTCTTGAAGAACTGCGAGTCACCTGGGCGATTCACCTACAGGCGAGCTATTTAAAACTCTGTTTTCTCCGTCATATGGATCACATATACGTTGTCAGAAAATACTGCTATTTCTGAACTCCATTAAAAATTTCTTTCAGTGTGTCAATGAAGCAATTCACACCAGTTTGCTGTTCAAACTACTTACCTACAGGCCAGGTATTTAAAACTGTTTTCTCCGTCACACGGATCACATATAAGTTCGCTCCAAACTCAGTCACTTGTAATGAGCGTGGAAGATACTGTCCTCCATTTAAAATGGGCAAGGCACATGGCAAGGGACGGTAAACTGGATGTGATGGTGATGGTGCATGCAGAGGCCGAGGACAAGGCCGTGGGCAAGCTGAAATTGTGCCACAACAAACACCCACATCTTCTCGCCTGACCTTCCTGTCCCAATTCCTAGTGGACCGCAAAACACCACTATTGTACCCAGAGCAGTGTCAAAAGGTTGTTGGTTGGATAGCGGATAATGCTTCTGACGCGCCCCTGGGCCTGTGTCGCGCAGCGTTGCGCACGCGGGAGCTTACCCGGAGCCGGATCTGTTGAGGGTTGTAGTCTCGTGGCGGTGATCCGGTCCGTGCCCAGGGAGTCCGACTAAGTGGCGCTGTATCAGCGGTAGATGTTGGACGACTACGCCACCCGTTGAGTACAGCTAAGGAGCTGCTGCTGCAGGGCAGACCGCTGAGGCCGGTGGTAGGATTGTGCAGCGTGATAGTATAACCCCCAACGGGAGGGGTATGGCCTCAGGGCAGCCGACGTGGATGATGGGGGTAGCAGGAACCACTCGGAGACGGTACGGTGTAGTTCAGGGTCTTTTACTGGTGACAAAGATAGACCCTCCCGGAGTACTGGCTAGCGATTGGGGCCTGGTCAGTCCTTGAGCAGATGGGATCTCCCCTGGCCAGGCGGAGTTGTAGGCCTCCCAAACTAACGATACTCTTCTGGCTACCTTGCTAGAGGCGGGTATAAGTAGCCCACGTCCCTGAGTGTACCGTGTGGTGCTCACCCGTATGGCCGGTGACTCGGGGCCTTCTAGTAGCTTTCGCTCCACGACGGTGGTGCTGGTCCCACGCGTGTGACCGTGCCTTCGGGTTTCTGGGCCAGAGGACCTGCAATCCCCTGCCGGTCGGTTTCTGCTGCTGGATAGGAGTTAATCCCCACAGCCTCGGACTCCGGGTCCGGTGATAACTTCTCAGTCAGGGTGAGCTCTGCAGCTGCCAGCCCCTGACTCCTTGTAGCACTGCTCCCACAGAGCTCCTGTTGTTTCTTCCTATGCTGCTTCTCTTCTCTACTTCTTCTCTACTCACTAACCCTGCCTCAGCCCTAGGTTTATATAGGGGAAGTTCTTCCCCTCCCAGGACTGGGCAGGAGGTGTGGCATGCATAGGATCCCTGACCAAGAGACCTCCCACCTGCTCTCAGACGTAATATCTCTATCACTGTGGCAACCAGACCCCTGGGGTGTCACATTCCCCCCTAGTGAAATTTAGTACTCCGGGACTAAACATATTTTTAGAAAAACATAACAAGGTATAAACAATAATAATACAATAAGAAAAACACATAAAGATGGTTACGGCGTGTCCGCAACCGGGTGCAGTTTTGAAGAAAAGCAAGGTGTCCATTTCACCAAAACAGGGAGACGTAACCAGGTAGGGGTCTGTCCTGCCCCGAGTCCTTAACAGTCTTTAGTCCATTCCTAGGTTACGCTCCAACCAATTGTACAAGGATTCCCGGTAAATCCACCAAGGACTCCTAAAAACAACTAGAAACACATAATTATTTACAAGCAACAAGAAAAACAGGTAACCACAAATAAAACAATTTATACATTTCAAATCCTCCAACGTGCGGGTAACTGGCCTCTAGTGGCCCTAGTGGACCTACGGAGCTGACTGTCTAGCCCTGAACTACAGGGTGTAGGAGCTGTCAAGGGTAAACTGGGCAGCTGTCTACCGGCTCTTTGGCTCACTAGGGGTACGGCAGGCTCACTATAAGCAGAGGGTTGATCCTCCTGTTCTGCTTGTGTGGAGTCTTCTGCCTCCTGGACCGGCTGTTCTTCCAGCTCTACCTGTTGCTCCGTAGGTGCTTGGGATGCTGGTTGGAGGAAGGTGAGTACGGGTACCACAACTGCGCCATTGACTTGAGTCCAAGACCGAGGGAAGTCTCCGAGCACAGTACTAACCATGTCTTCCCTTGCCTCTACGGGTCGAGGGTCTTCTTGTTCCTCTTCAGGGTTCCGTAGCTGTTCGGGACACTTCTTCAGGTGATCCCGGGATACAATGGTTGTGGTTTCCCCTCCGTCTTTACTGATGGTACAGACCTTTGGGTTGTCGTGGCTTGAGGGCAGTACGATGTACGGGTCCTTCTCCCACTGGTCGTCCAACTTGTGGAGCCGCCTTTTCCTCTTCAAGACCTGCTCTCCGGCTACCAGGGGAACAGCGGGAGCATACTGGTTGTAAGTTTTCTCTTGTCTTTCCCTAGCTTGACAGAGACTTCGCTCCACGCTCTCCTGTACTTTCCGGTACTGCTGCTGCCTCTCTGTGTCCCAGTCTGCTTCTGGTGAAGTGTCCTCGGGTGTCAGGACTCCCATCTCCAGGTCAACAGGTAGCTTACCAGGCCTTGCCCTCATCAGGTAAGCCGGGGTACAGTTGGTGGAACCTACCGGGATGTGGTTGTATAGGTCCACCAGATCGGGCAGCTTCTCAGGCCACAGACTGCGTTCTTCCAGGGGCAACGTTTTCAGAAGATCCATTACCACCTGGTTCATTTTCTCACAAAGTCCATTAGTTTGCGGATGATAGGGTGTCGTCCTTATCTTCCGGCAGCCATACAGATTGCAGAATTCCTGGAAGACCTCCGCTTCAAAGGCAGGTCCCTGGTCCGTCAGCACTTGGTCCGGGTACCCGTGTGGACGGCAGAAGTGCTGCTGGAAGGCTCTAGCTGCTGTTCGAGCTGTTAAGTCCTTGACGGGGACGACAACCAAGAACCGGGAGTAGTGATCCACGATGGTTAGTGCGTAAACGTAGCCACTTCTGCTTGGGGTCAGTTTTACATGATCCAAGGCTACCAGTTCCAACGGTTGCCGGGTGACGATGGACTGCAGGGGAGTCTTCTGGCTGACACGGTCCTTCCTTCTTAGGTTGCACGGGCCACAGTCTCTGCACCACCTCTCGATGGTTCCCCTCATGCCTACCCAGTGGAACCGCCCGCCCAGCAGGAACTCCAGCTTCTTCCATCCGAAGTGTCCAGCCCCGTCGTGGTATGCCTCCATCACCATGGCTGCGTCTCTCCGTGGCACCACTACTTGCCAGATTAGTTCATGCGTCCGGGAGTTAACCATTCTGCGGCACAACTTCCCCTTGTAAAGGAACAGTCGACTCTTCTCAGCCCACAGTTGCTTGGCTTCCTCCGGAGCGTCTGGGTCAAGGCGAGCCTCTGGCCGAGTCAGCATCTCCTTCACCAGTCGGACGGCAGGGTCACTGTCTTGCGTTTCCTCCCAGTTGTAGTGAGGCAAGGGGTTAAACGTAGCGGCTTGCTTACTCCTTACCCGATGGGAATACTGGATAGTCCCATGACGGTGGAACGCGGGGAGTTCAACTTCTTCCAGTCCCTCTGGATCTTCTCCTACGTCCGGTAGGTTTGGCATCCTGGACAGGGCGTCCGCGTTGGTATTGGAGCGTCCTGCCCGGTATTTGATTGTGAACTCGTAGTTGGACAGACGGGCCATCCATCTCTGCTCTAGGGCACCGAGTCTTGCCGTGTCCAGGTGTGTCAACGGGTTGTTATCCGTGTACACGGTGAACCGGGAAGAAGCGAGGTAGTGCTTAAAGCGTTCGGTGACTGCCCACACCACTGCCAGGAACTCTAGCTTAAATGAGCTGTAATTCTCAGGGTTTCTCTCGGTGGGTCGCAGTTTTCGGCTGGCGTAAGCGATTACTCGTTCTTTCCCCTGCTGGATCTGGGACAGCACGGCTCCTAGCCCGATGTTACTTGCGTCGGTGTAGAGGATAAAGGGCTGGCTGTAATCAGGGTACGCCAGGATTTCATCCCCCGTGAGGGCCATCTTCAGCTGGCGGAAGGACTCTTCTTCTAACTTCTCCCATCTGAAGGGTGGCTTCTGGTTCTTGGCCTTCCGGGACTGGCCTATCAGGAGGTCCTGCATAGGAGCTGCGTTTTTGGTGAAACCGGGGATGAATCTGCGGTAATAGCCTACCAACCCGAGGAACTGCCGCACTTCCTTTACACTGGAGGGACTTGGCCATTCCTTAATTGCGGTGATCTTATCAGGGTCGGGAGCCACTCCGTCAGCGCTCACCACGTGTCCCAGGTACTGCACCTTTGGTTTCAGGAGGTGACACTTGGAGGGTTTCACCTTTAGGCCGTAGCTTGCCAGAGCTTCGAACACTTCCGCCAGGTGTTTCAGGTGGTCCTCATACGTCTTGGAATATACGATGACATCGTCCAGGTACAACAAGACCGTCTCGAAGTTTCTGTGGCCCAGACAGCACTCCATTAATCGTTGGAAGGTCCCTGGTGCGTTGCAGAGTCCGAACGGCATGCAGGTAAACTCGCTAAGTCCCATCGGGGTGGTGAATGCGGTCTTCTCCCGGTCCGCCTCTGCTACAGGAACCTGCCAGTACCCACTAGTGAGATCCAAGGTAGAGAAGAAGTTAGCAGATCTTAAAGCAGCCAAAGACTCCTCTATCCTTGGTAAGGGGTACGCATCCTTGTGTGTGATACGGTTGATTTTCCGGTAATCTACACACATCCTCATGGTGTTGTCTTTCTTTTTGACTAAGACTAGTGGAGCTGCCCAGGGGCTACAGCTATCCCTGATCACCCCAGCCTCCTTCATGTCTCTAAGCATCCCCTTGGCGTGTTGGTAGTGTGCAGGGGGTACGGGTCGATACCTCTCTTTTATGGGAGGATGGTCTCCCGTGGGGATGTGGTGTTCTACCCCCTTGACTCGCCCGAAGTCTAACGGGTGTTTTCTAAACACTCTCTCGTACTCTTGAACCACCCGATAGACTCCCTGTTTCTGGTGTGAGGGAGTGGAGTCAGTACCCAAATGTAGTTGCTGACACCAGTCCTCCATTGTTTTCTTAGAGCCGTTACCTTCCTCCGGGGAAGATGGAGGCAAGGGTTCTACGGACTGTATGGAATCTTGATTGATGGTATACAATTTGGCTAGCGTGGCATACCGGGGCAGGTACACTTCCCTCTTCCCGATATTTATTATGCGAACGGGCACCCTCCCATGGCGTACATTGACCACCCCCCGCGCTGTCAAAATGGTGGGCCTACTGTCTGAGTAAACTGGTTCTACCATTGCCTGGTAATCTCTACCTCTCAGACCAATAGCTGCCCGGCACCAAATCATCATTTCACTTTTCGGGGGCATGGCAATAGGGAAAGGGTCACACATTCGCACGCTACCAATCTCACCACCGGAGAGTTCTAGCTGTTGCCGTCGCATCAGTGCCCGGATCTCTTTCTGGAGCACTCGCTGCTGGCCGGAGCTGGCGTTCTTGGCAACCTGCTGTAAAAGGAAAATCACCTCTGCAAGACAATTTTCAATTACATTAGTTCCTAGAGTTATCTTTGGGTGACTCTCGTGTTTGTCAATGTCTACAATGATCAGTCCCTGTGCTGCCAATTCGACTCTACCGATTTTAATGGTCACCTCTTTAAATCCAATCTGTGGCACGGGCTGACCATTGCTGGCGATGATACTCAAGTCATCGTCAGGGTAGCGGGTGATATCCGAGTCATTCCAGTACTGCTTGAAGAGCACGTACGGGATGGTGGTGACCTGTGACCCGGTGTCCAGTAGGGCACTCATAGGAATGCCATCCAGTACCACGGGTAAGACTGGACGTCCTCCCACATATTTGTCGCGCCAGTTCGATGGGCCTGGTGATCTTTTTCCTGGGGGTTGGCCCTCTACCCCAGGTTGTGCCAGTTTAAAGGACAGTACCTTGCCATATGTCCGGGTTGATTGCAGCGGCGGCAGATGGGTCGTCCGTCCTCGTTGTATTGGTCGCTGGGTCTTCCTCTGGCCGGTGGGGTCCTCCTTGGTCGACGCCACGGGATGTCCTCCGGTCCGGATGCCAGCTGGATCTTCCCTGGAGTGGAAACCTGTAAAGACTGCACAGTTCGGGTTAGCGCAGCAACGCTTTTAGCTAGCTCTTGGACCTGATGGTGCAGGTCTGGAGCCGGGTCATTGTTCAAAGCCTGCGCATCAGCTCCCACAGGCCCTGCCGACAAGGGCGCCGCCTCCTGGTGGTAAGTGGTAGTGGGGCGTCTGTGGGTCACAACGCCACCTGGTGCCGGTTCTCGAAGCACCCGGATGGCTCTGTCCTTGAACTGTGCAAATCCCAGATGAGGGTCCTGTAAGGCCATTGCCCGCAACTGGGTTCGGTGGGCATTGCAATATAAACCCTCTATAAATTGTTCAGTCAACAGCCTGTCCTCGTCTCCCACGCCGTCAGGGTCGGTCTGCTTAATGGCTCTCAGGGCCTCTTGTAGGTTCAGGGCATAGTCCCTTATACTCTCATGTGCCCGCTGTTTGCACCCGTAGAATCTAAGCTTGATCTCGGCTGAGGTGCGGGTATCAAAGGTGTCCCTCAGCCGGGTTAGTATCCCTGCGACAGTCCTCCTCCCAGGTGGCCAGGACTTTACCTCCCTTTGGGCTGCCCCGGTTAATTGGGCCACCAGGATGCTCACTTTTTGCTCCTCTGTGAGGGGGTACACCTGGAAGAGGCTATCCAGCTTTTCTCTAAAGTCATGCAGGGTATGTGACTCCCCTGAGTACCGGGGTAGCCAGGCTGCCCCCGGGATATAGGGCATGGTGAAAGGCATGACTGCAACAGCGGTGGCGCTGGCGGGGGTTGAAGCGGTGAAGCTCTCCTCCGTATCCGACATCCTTCTCCCCCCTAGTGGACCGTGGCCTACCTTGCGATGATCCTCTTCCGTAGGCCGCGGCTCCGCAGTGGATCGTCAGGGTTGAGGACCTTCCGTCGCGCTCCTGTGACGTCGGCGTCTGCTGGGCTCCTTCCAGGACCTTACGCAACGTCCGGACGTGAGGCGGGGCTTCAGTTCTCGCGCGCTTTCGGAGTCCACGCCCCTCTTCTTCCCGCGCGGCGTCCTCAAGATGGCGTCCAATGGCGGGAAAACTCCACGTGTGGCGGGAAGAAGGCTGAAGATGGCGCCGGATGGCGGGAATCTTCACCACAGGTAAGTTTGAACAGTCTTTTTCAGGCACGCAGTACCCGGTGGTAGCGGGCACGAGATCCTGCCGACTACGCCAAAAGTTGACGCGCCCCTGGGCCTGTGTCGCGCAGCGTTGCGCACGCGGGAGCTTACCCGGAGCCGGATCTGTTGAGGGTTGTAGTCTCGTGGCGGTGATCCGGTCCGTGCCCAGGGAGTCAGACTAAGTGGCGCTGTATCAGCGGTAGATGTTGGACGACTACGCCACCCGTTGAGTACAGCTAAGGAGCTGCTGCTGCAGGGCAGACCACTGAGGCCGGTGGTAGGATTGTGCAGCGTGATAGTATAACCCCCAACGGGAGGGGTATGGCCTCAGGGCAGCCGACATGGATGATGGGGGTAGCAGGAACCACTCGGAGACGGTACAGTGTAGTTCAGGGTCTTTTACTGGTGACAAAGATAGACCCTCCCGGAGTACTGGCTAGCGATTGGGGCCTGGTCAGTCCTTGAGCAGATGGGATCTCCCCTGGCCAGGCGGAGTTGTAGGCCTCCCAAACTAACTATACTCTTCTGGCTACCTTGCTAGAGGCGGGTATAAGTAGCCCACGTCCCTGAGTGTACCGTGTGGTGCTCACCCGTATGGCCGGTGACTCGGGGCCTTCTAGTAGCTTTCGCTCCACGACGGCGGTGCTTGTCCCACGCGTGTGACCGTGTCTTCGGGTTTCTGGGCCAGAGGACCTGCAATCCCCTGCCGGTCGGTTTCTGCTGCTGGATAGGAGTTAATCCCCACAGCCTCGGACTCCGGGTCCGGTGATAACTTCTCAGTCAGGGCGAGCTCTGCAGCTGCCAGCCCCTGACTCCTTGTAGCACTGCTCCCACAGAGCTCCTGTTGTTTCTTCCTATGCTGCTTCTCTTCTCTACTTCTTCTCTACTCACTAACCCTGCCTCAGCCCTAGGTTTATATAGGGGAAGTTCTTCCCCTCCCAGGACTGGGCAGGAGGTGTGGCATGCATAGGATCCCTGACCAAGAGACCTCCCACCTGCTCTCAGACGTAATATCTCTATCACTGTGGCAACCAGACCCCTGGGGTGTCACACTTCCAGTCACTTAGCCACCACCACCACCACCACCCTGTCTTCCACACGGTCAAGTCTCAGTAGCCGTGAGTCTGGACTGCATATTCCTCACCCTGATACTCCTTCCTCCCACCATGCCGAGTGCCCGGAGACAACTGATCCCACACTTGGACACTCTGAAGAGCTGTTCACTTTTCCATTTATAGATTCGGGCCTCTTGCCCAGTCCACTTGAAGCGGGGCAAGAGGAAATCGCGTGTAGCGATGCCCAAATATTTGAGCAGCCACAGTCACACGAAGGCGACGGTGGGAAAGTGTCACAAGAGGTGGACGATGATGAGACACAATTGCCAGAAAGTCAGGAGGAGGACCAGGGTGCGGAAGTGGAAGACGAGGTGGTGGAAGATATAGTAACTGACCCAACCTGGCAGGAAGACATGCAGAGCAAGGACAGCAGCACACAGGGGGAGGGAGGCAGAGCACCCCAACAGGCAGGGAGAAGCAGAGTGGTGGCCGCAGATAGAAGGCAAGCAACCGTTCCCCGTAACACCAACACGAAGGAAGTTGCCAGTACAACTGTTAGGTCTTCCCGAGTCTGGTTGTTTTTTAAAGACTTTGCCGATAACCCCAAAAAGGCCATTTGCACCACCTGCCAGGCCAGCATCAGCAGGGGTGGCAAAACGACCAGCCTGACCACCACCAGCATGATCAGGCACATGGCAGCAAAGCACCCGACTTTGTGGGCCGAACCCCAGGGTCCAGGAACAGTGTCTGCAGGTGGCACCATTGCTTCTTCCGCTGTTGTGCATGCAAGCCAATCCCCTGTCCATGGTGCATGCAAAGATGGCTCCTGCCCTGCACCTGTCGTTGCGCACTCTCAAGTAGCAGCATCAGGAAGCACGTCCATGTCCTTGTCCCAGTGCAGCGTTCAGTTGTACATACCCCAGTCCTTGGAACGCAAATGCAAATATGCAGCTAACTCCCCATAGGCCACACTACTAAATTCTCACATTTCACGACTGCTTTCGTTAGAAATGTTGCCTTTTAGGCTTGTGGAGATGGACGCATTCCGCAACCTGATGGCGGCGGCCGTCCCTCGGTACTCGGTCCCCAGCTGCCACTATTTCTCCCGGTGTGCCGCTCCCGCATTACACAAGCACGTGTCCCAAAACATTAGCCGTGCCCTCAACAACACAATTACCGGGAAAGTCCACCTAACCACGGACACGTGGACAAGTGCTTGTGGCTGGGACGGTACATCTCACTGACGGCACACTGGGTTAACATAGTGGAAGCCGGGACCCAGTCGGACCTTGGGACGGAACACGTCCTCCCAACGCCAAGGATTGCGGGCCATAGGTCAATCAGGGTTGCCCCCACTGTCTACAGCTCCTGCACCGCATCCTCCTCAGCCTCCTCCTCCTCTTCAGCCTCCATCTCCGAAATGACCACATCAGTCACAAGCTGGAAGCACTGCAGCACTGCCTCGGCCAAGCGGCAACAGGCTGTGCTGAAGCTAATATGCTTAGGTGACAAACCCCACAATGCTGAAGAATTGTAGACAGCTCTGAAAGAGCAGGCAGATCTGTGGCTCACACAGCTGAACCTACAGCCAGGCATGGTCGTGTGTGACAATGGCCGGAACCTGGTGGCGGCTCCAAGGCGAGGCGAACTCACACACGTACCATGCCTGGCCCATGTGCTTAGCCTCGTGGTTCAGCGGTTTTTCAAATCCTACGTGGAGCGGCCGGATCTGCTTGTTAAAGTACGCCACCTGTGTGCCCATTTTAGAAAGTCAGCTACAGCTTCCGCCGCCCTTGCCGTGTTTCAGCAGCGTTAGCAGCTTCCGGCTCACAGACTGGTGTGTGATGTCCCCACGCATTGGAACTCTACACTGCAGATGTTGGGAAGGATTTGTGAGCAGAAGAGGGCAGTTGTTGAGTACCAGCATCAACAAGGACGTCGGTATTCAGTTCAAACTCCACACATAAGACCTCAGGAGTGGACATGGATGTCAGACATATGTACCATCCTCCAAAACTTTGAGGACTCCACCAAGATGGTGAGCGGCGATGACGCCATATTTAGCGTCACCATCCCGCTTCTCTGTCTTCTGAAACGCTCTCTGCTCACAATCAAAGAGGATGCATTGCAGGCGGAGCACGATGAGATGAAGCAAGGAACCATACAGGGTGATTACACCCAGCCAAGCCTCATCTCATCCCAATGTGGATTGGGTGACAATGAGGAAGAGGAGGAGGAGGAAGGACAGGAGCTAGTCTCATGCACTATAGACGGTACTACCTGCACAGCTGTCATACCGTCTGTTCAGCGTGGATGGCCAGAGCACAGAGAGGAGGAGGAGGAGGTGGAGGAGGAGAGCATTGTCAGTCATCCTCTTGGTGAGGACACGGAAGTCTTGCCTGTTAGTAGTCTGATACGCATGGCTGAGTTTATGTTACGCTGCCTTTCCCATGACCCTCGCGTTCTCAAAATTTTGGGTGACAGTCATTACTGGTTGGTGACACTTCTAGACCCACGCTACAAGGAGAACTTTATATCTCTTATTCCTGAGGCGGACAGGTCTACAAAAATGGGCCTGTACCAGAAGGCCCTTGTTGCGGAACTATTAAAAAAATTCTCATCTGAAAATGCTGGCGTCAGAGGGCACTCTTCGTTGGATAACCAAGGAGTACAGGTGAGAGAGACACAACTTCAATCCAGCAGAGGCAGGGGAACACTGTCAAAGTTCTGGGAGAGATTTCTCAGACCCTCCCATCGCACAGGCCCTGAGGCACGGGATACTCTCACAAGGAGTGCAAAGTTTTGGAAGAGGCTGAGAGAGTACCTTGCCGACCGTACCAACATCCTCCGTGATTCCTCTGTGCCTTATAATTATTGGGTATCCAAGCTGGATACGTGGAATGAACTGGCTCTCTATGCCTTGGAGGTCCTGGCCTGCCCTGCCGCCAGCGTTTTATCAAAGCAGGTTTTTAGTGCCGCTGGTGGAATTATAACTGATAAGCGCATCCACCTGTCAACTGAAAATGCTGACAGACTGACTCTTATTAAAATGAACAAGGGCTGGATTGGACCAGACTTCTCAATACCACCCAATGATAGCAGCGTAACATAATCTCAAATCCAGTGTCTCTTCTTCCTGATTTTGGCTATTTGCTCTTGTCCTCCTCCTTCTCCTCATCCTCCACCACCATATCACCAGGGTGACCGTGGTCCGTGATGCAACACCCACATAATTTTTTTAAAGGATGTTTATGATACACGTAAAACATTTTTTTATACAGTTCATGTTCATGTATACCCCCCAGGGGTAAATATTTGTCAGCCCATACACTTGTGCATGGGCATTACAAGTATAGGAGGCCCGCTGCTTTCTAATGGGAACATTTTTTATGAGGCCCTCCTCCACGTCTCTTCCAAGTGGCATTGAAGTGCCTCCAAATTTTTGGCAGCCCTTGCATTCACTGCATAGGTCAACACTATGGGAGACTCTCTCCTTTCTAATGGGAATTTGTCGTTACTGTGGCCCTGCTCTATGTCTCTTTAAATTGTTAGTGGGGTTTTTCCTAAATTTGGTCAGCCGTTGCACTCACTGCATACCCTATAACTGTATAGCAGACTCTCTCCTTACTAATGGGAACATGTCATACCTTGTAACTGTGGCCCTGCTCTATGTGTCTATAAATTCTTAGTGGGTTTTTTCCTAAAATTGGTCAGTCGTTGGACTCACTGCATACCCTATAACTGTATAGCAGACTCTCTCATTTCTAATGGGAACATGTTGTACCTTGTTACTGTGGCCTTGCTCTATGTGTCTTTAAATTCTTAGTGGGGTTTTTCCTAAAATTAGTCAGCCGTTGGACTCACTGCATACCCTATAACTGTATAGCAGACTCTCTCCTTTCTAATATGAACATGTCGTACCGTGTTACTGTGGCCCTGCTCTGTGTGTCTTTAAATTCTTAGTGGGGTTTTTCCTAAAATTGTTCAGCCGTTGGACTCACTGCATTCCCTATAACTGTATAGCAGACTCTCTCCTTTCTTATGGGAATTTTCGTTACTGTGGCCCTGCTCTATGTGTCTTTAAATTCTTAGTGGGGTTTTTCCTAAAATTGGTTAGCCGTTGGACTCACTGCATACCCTATAATTGTATAACACACCCTCTCCTTTCTAATGGGAACATGTTGCACTAGTTACTGTGGCCCTGCTCTATGTGTCTTTAAATTCTTAGTGGGGTTTTTCCTAAAACTGTTCAACTCTTGGACTCACTGTATACCCTATAACTGTATAGCAGGCTCTGTCCTTTCTAATGGGAATTTGTCGTTACTGTGGCCCTGCTCTATGTGTTTTTAAATTCTTAGTGAGGCTTTTCCTAAAATTGTTCAACCGTTGGACTCACTGCATACCCTATAACTGTATAGCAGACTCTCTCCTTTCTAATGGGAACATGTTGTACTTGTTACTGTGGCCCTGCTCTATGTGTCTTCAAATTCTTAGTGCTGTTTTTCCTAAAATTGGTCAGCCGTTGGACTCACTGCATACCCTATAACTGTATAGCAGACTCTCTCCTTTCTAATTGGAATTTGTCGTGCCTTGTTACTGTGGCCCTGCTCTATGTGTCTTTAAATTCTTATTGGGGTTTTTCCTAAAATTGGTCAGCCTTTGGACTCACTGCATGCACTATAACTATATAGCAGACTCTCTCCTTTCTTATGGGAATTTGTCGTTACTGTGGCCCTGCTCTATGTGTCTTTAAATTCTTAGTGGGGTTTTACCTAAAATTGGTCAGCCGTTGGACTCACTGCATACCCTATAACTGTATAGCAGACTCTCTCCTTTCTAATGGGAACATGTCGTACCTTGTTACTGTGGCCCTGCTCTATGTGTCTTTAAATTCTTATTGGGGTTTTTCCTAAAATTGGTCAGCCGTTGGACTCACTGCATACCCTATAACTGTATAGCAGACCCTCTCCTTTCTAATGGGAACATGTCGCACTTGTTACTGTGGCCCTGCTCTATGTGTCTTTAAATTCTTAGTGGGGTTTTTCCTAAAATTGGTCAGCCGTTGGACTCACTGCATACCCTATAACTGTATAGCAGACTCTATCCTTTCTAATGGGAATTTGTCGTACCTTGTTACTGTGGCCCTGCTCTATGTGTCATTAAATTCTTAGTGGGGTTTTTCCTAAAATTGGTCAGCCATTGGACTCACTGCATACCGTATAACTGTATAGCAGACCCTCTCCATTCTAATGGGAACATGTCGTACTTGTTATTGTGGCCCTGCTCTATGTGTCTTTAAATTCTTAGTGGGGTTTTTCCTAAAATTGGTCAGCCGTTGCACTCACTGCATACCCTATAACTAAATAGCAGGCCCGCTCCTTTCTAATGGGAACATATCGTACTTGTTACTATCGCCCTGCTCTATGTGTCTTTAAATTCTTAGTGGGGTTTTTCCTAAAATTGGTGAGCCGTTGACTCACTGCATGCCCTATAACTGTATAGCAGACCCTCTCCTTTCTTATGGGAATTTGTCGTTACTGTGGCCCTGTTCTATGTGTCTTTAAATTATTAGTGTGGTTTTTCCTAAAATTGGTCAGCTGTTGGACTCACTGCATACCCTATAACTGTATAGCAGACTCTCTCCTTTCTAATGGGAACATGATGTACCTTGTTACTGTGGCCCTGCTCTATGTGTCTTTAAATTCTTAGTGGGGTTTTTCCTAAAATTGGTCAGCCGTTGGACTGACAGCATACCCTATAACTGTATAGCAGACCCTCTCCTTTCTAATGGGAACATGTCGCACTTGTTACTGTGGCCCTGCTCTATGTGTCTTTAAATTCTTAGTGGGTTTTTTCCTAAAATTGGTCAGCCGTTGGACTCACTGCATACCCTATAACTGTATAGCAGACTCTATCCTTTCTAATGGAAATTTGTTGTACCCTGTTACTGTGGCCCTGCTCTATGTGTCATTAAATTCTTAGTGGGGTTTTTCCTAAAATTGGTCAGCCATTGGACTCACTGCATACCGTATAACTGTATAGCAGACCCTCTCCATTCTAATGGGAACATGTCGTACTTGTTATTGTGGCCCTGCTCTATGTGTCTTTAAATTCTTAGTGGGGTTTTTCCTAAAATTGGTCAGCCGTTGCACTCACTGCATACCCTATAACTGAATAGCAGGCCCGCTCCTTTCTAATGGGAACATGTCGTACTTGTTACTATCGCCCTGCTCTATGTGTCTTTAAATTCTTAGTGGGGTTTTTCCTAAAATTGGTGAGCCGTTGACTCACTGCATGCCCTATAACTGTATAGCAGACCCTCTCCTTTCTTATGGGAATTTGTCGTTACTGTGGCCCTGCTCTATGTGTCTTTAAATTATTAGTGGGGTTTTTCCTAAAATTGGTCAGCTGTTGGACTCACTGCATACCCTATAACTGTATAGCAGACTCTCTCCTTTCTAATGGGAACATGATGTACCTTGTTACTGTGGCCCTGCTCTATGTGTCTTTAACCCCTTAAGCCCCGCGGGTGGTTTGCACGTTAATGACCAGGCCAATTTTTACAATTCTGACCACTGTCACTTTATGAGGTAATTACTCTCGAACGCTTCAACGGATCCCCCTGATTCTGAGATTGTTTTTTCGTGACATATTGTACTTCATGATTGTGGAAAAATTTCTTCGATATCACTTGCGTTTATTTGTGAAAAAAACAAAAATTTGGTGAAAATTTTGAAAATTTTGCAATTTTCAAAATTTGAATTTTTAAGCCCTGAAATCAGAGCGATATGTCACACAAAAGAGTTAATAAATAACATTTCCCACATGTCTACTTTACATCAGCACAATTTTGGAACCAAAATTTTTTTTTGTTAGGGAGCTATAAGGGTTAAAAGTTGACCAGCGATTTCTCATTTTTCCAACAAAATTTACAAAACCATTTTTTTAGGGACCACATCACATTTGAAGTCACTTTGAGGGGTCTTTATGACAGAAAATACCCAAAAGTGACACCATTCTAAAAACTGCACCCCTCAAGGTGCTCAAAACCACATTCAGGAACTTTATTAACCCTTCAGGTGCTTCACAGGAATTTTTTGAATGTGGAAGAAAAAAATGAACATTTAACTTTTTTCACAAAAATGTTAATTTAGACCCAATTTTTTTTATTTTCACAGGGGTAACAAGAAAAAATGGACCCCAAAATTTGTTGTGCAATTTCCCCTGGGCACGCCGATACCCAATATTTGGGGAAAAAATACTGTTTGGGCGCACGGCAGGGCTCGGAAGGGAAGGAGCGCTATTTGACTTTTTGATTGTAAAATTTGCTTGAATAATTAGCGGACGCCATGTTGTGTTTGGAGAGCCCATGTGTGCCCAAACTTTGGAGCTCCCCCACAAGTGACCCCATTTTGGAAACTAGACCCCCCAAGGCACCTTTCTAGATGCATAGTGAGCACTTGGAACCCCCAGGTGCTTCACAAATTGATTCGTAACAATGAAAAAGTGAAAAAAAAAAACACTTTTTCATTTTTATGAATCAATTTGTGAAGCACCTGAGTGTTCCAAGTGCTCACAATGCATCTAGATAGGTGCCTTGGGGGGTCTAGTTTCCAAAATGGGGTCACTTGTGGGGGAGCTCCAATGTTTGGGCACACAGCGGCTCTCCAAACGCAACATGGTGTCGCTAACAATTTGAGCCGATTTTCCGTTAAATTTGTTAGAGGACACCATGTTGCATTTAGAGAGTCCCTGTGTGCCCAAACATTGGAGCTCCCCCACAAGTGACCCCATTTTGGAAACTAGACCCCCCAAGGCACCTATCTAGATGCATAGTGAGCACTTGGAACCCCCAGGTGCTTCACAAATTGATTCGTAACAATGAAAAAGTGAAAAAAAAAACACTTTTTCATTTGTATGAATCAATTTGTGAAGCACCTGAGGGTTCCAAGTGCTCACTATGCATCTAGATAGGTGCCTTGGGTGGTCTAGTTTCCAAAATGGGGTCACTTGTGGGGGAGCTCCAATATTTGGGCACACAGCGGCTCTCTAAATGCAACATGGTGTCCGCTAACAAATTTAACGCAAAATTGGCTCAAATTGTTAGCGACACCATGTTGCGTTTGGAGAGCTGCTGTGTGCCCAAACATTGGAGCTCCCCCACAAGTGACCCCATTTTGGAAACTAGACCCCCCAAGGCACCTATCTAGATGCATAGTGAGCACTTGGAACCCCCAGGTGCTTCACAAATTGATTCGTAACAATGAAAAAGTGAAAAAAAAAAACACTTTTTCATTTTTATGAATCAATTTGTGAAGCACCTGGGGGTTCCAACTGCTCACTATGCATCTAGATAGGTGCCTTGGGGGGTCTAGTTTCCAAAATGGGGTCACTTGTGGGAGAGCTCCAATGTTTGGGCACACAGGGGCTCTCTAAATGCAACATGGTATCCGCTAACAAATTGAATGGAAAATCGGCTCAAATTGTTAGCGGACACCACATTGCGTTTGGAGAGCTTCTCTGTGCCCAAACTTTGGAGCTCCCCCACAAGTGACCCCATTTTGGAAACTAGACCCCCCAAGGCACCTTTCTAGATGCATAGTGAGCACTTGGAACCCCCAGGTGCTTCACAAATTGATTCGTAATAATGAAAAAGTGAAAAAAAAAACACTTTTTCATTTTTACGAATCAATTTGTGAAGCACCTAGGGGTTCCAAGTGCTCACTATGCATCTAGATAGGTGCCTTGGGGGGTCTAGTTTCCAAAATGGGGTCACTTGTGGGGGAGCTCCAGTGTTTGGGCACACAGGGACTCTCTAAATGCAACATGGTATCCGCTAACAAATTGAATGGAAAATCGGCTCAAATTGTTAGCGGACGCCACATTGCGTTTGGAGAGCCCCTCTGTGCCCAAACTTTGGAGCTCCCCCACAAGTGACCCCATTTTGGAAACTAGACCCCCCAAGGCACCTTTCTAGATGCATAGTGAGCACTTGGAACCCCCAGGTGCTTCACAAATTGATTCGTAATAATGAAAAAGTGAAAAAAAAAACACTTTTTCATTTTTACGAATTAATTTGTGAAGCACCTAGGGGTTCCAAGTGCTCACTATGCATCTAGATAGGTGCCTTGGGGGGTCTAGTTTCCAAAATGGGGTCACTTGTGGAGGAGCTCCAATGTTTGGGCACACAGGGACTCTCCAAATGCAACATGATATCCGCTAACAATTTGAGCCGACAATTTGTTAGCGGATATCATGTTGCATTTGGAGAGTCCCTGTGTGCCCAAACATTGGAGCTCCCCCACAAGTGACCCCATTTTGGAAACTAGACCCCCCAAGGCACCTATCTAGATTCATAGTGAGCACTTGGAACCCCAGGTTCTTCACAAATTGATTCATAAAAATGAAAAAGTGTTTTTTTTTTCACTTTTTCATTTTTACGAATCAATTTGTGAAGCACCTGGGGGTTCCAAGTGCTCACTATGCATCTAGAAAGGTGCCTTGGGGGGTCTAGTTTCCAAAATGGGGTCACTTGTGGGGGAGCTCCAAAGTTTGGGCACAGAGGGGCTCTCCAAACGCAATGTGGTGTCCGCTAACAATTTGAGCCGATTTTCCATTCAATTTGTTAGCGGATACCATGTTGCATTTAGAGAGTCCCTGTGTGCCCAAACATTGGAGCTCCCCCACAAGTGACCCCATTTTGGAAACTAGACCCCCCAAGGCACCTATCTAGATTCATAGTGAGCACTTGGAACCCCAGGTGCTTCACAAATTGATTCATAAAAATGAAAAAGTGTTTTATTTTCACTTTTTCATTTTTACGAATCAATTTGTGAAGCACCTGGGGGTTCTAAGTGCTCACTATGCATCTAGATAGGTGCCTTGGGGGGTCTAGTTTCCAAAATGGGGTCACTTGTGGGGGAGCTCCAATGTTTGGACACACAGGGGCTCTCCAAACGCAACATGGCGTCCGCTAACAATTTGAGCCGATTTTCCATTCAATTTGTTAGCGGACACCATGTCGCGTTTGGAGAGCCCGTGATGTGCCTAAACAGTGGAGCTCCCCCACAAGTGTCCCCATTTTGGAAACTATACCCCTCAAAGATTTTATTAAGGTGTATAGTGAACATTTTGAACCCAGAGGTACGGCACATTATTTGTTTACATTAGGTCATCATATTGAATAAGTTTTCATTATTCTTGAGCGCAAGTGCTCGCTACTTGAGTTTGCATCGGGTACTCAGGTATGCACCATGTACAGCGTGTGCTCGAGTGACATGCTCGAGTCCCTGCTCCGCATGTTTCACGGTTATTAGACACCCAAAAAAAAACATGCGGGGATCGCTCGTGCATGGCAGGCAATCCCCGTAAAGTTTTTTGGCCGCGAAGCATATGGGGCAGAGACTCGAGCATGTCACTCAAATACCCACGATACTAAATGCATACCAGAGCACCCGATGCAAACTCAAGTAGCGAGCACTTGCTCTCAACACTAGTCGCCATATCGTCATCTTTTTTTCTTACTTTTGAAAAAAATCCCAACCCCAGCCCTAACCCTAGCACAACCCTAGCCCCAGCACAACCCTAGCCCCAGCACAACCCTAGCCCCAGCACAACCCTAGCCCCAGCACAACCCTAGCCCCAAACCCAGCCCTAACCCTAGCCCAATCCTAACTCAAGAGTTTATTTTTGACGCCGTTCCTTGTGCGGTATAAGTGATTAGACGACTTTATTCTTCGGGTCGGTGTGATTACAGCAATGCCAGAATCATATGGGGTTTTTATGACTGACAGCTGTCACACACTAAAAGACGCATTTTTTGTAAAATCTAGTTTTTGCATCGCCATATTTTGAGAGCTATAATTTTTCCAGATTTTGGCAGACAGTCATGTGATGGCTTGTTTTTTGCGGGATGACTTGACGTTGTTATTGGTGCCATTTTCAGGCACGTGACATTTTTTGATCGCTTTCTATTCCGATTTTTGGGAGGCAGAATAAACAAAAACCAACAATTCAGGAATTGTTTTTTTTTTTATTCTGTTCCGCGTGTGGTAAAATTGATGAGGCAGCTTTACTCTTCGGGTCAGTACGTTTACAGCGGTACCACATTTGTATCATTTTTCTATGTTTTGGCGCTTATACACAATAAAAGCTATTTTATAGAAAAAAATATTTTTTAGTATCGCTTTATTCTGAGAGCTATAACTTTTTTATTTTTCGGCTGATGGAGCTATATGGTGGCTTGTTTTTTGCGGGACGAGATGACGTTTTCAGCGGTATCATTTTTATTTATATGCGTCTTTTTGATCGCGTGTTATTCCACTTTTTGTTTGGCGGTATGGTGATAAAGCACTGTTTTTTGCTTGTTTTTTTTTTTTTTTTTTTACCGTGTTCACTGAAGGGGTTAACTAGTGGGACAGTTTTATAGGTCAGGTTGTTCCGGACGCGGCGATACCAAATATGTGTACTTTTATTGTTTTTTTTTTATTTTTTTTATAATAATATTTATTGATGGGTACATTATATTTTTATTTTTGGTGTATTATTTTTTTTATTTTTTTATAATATTTTTGCACATTTTTTTTTTTTTTTTTTTCCCACTTTCACACAGTTTATACACTTTATTACTTTGTCCCACTCTGGGACTTTCACTTTTTTTTTTCTGATCGCCTGCATGGCACAGGAATGGAGCACCATCCCTATGCCATGAAGGCTGTCAGAAGTGCACAGTGTGAAGATTGCTTGGAGATGCACTGCGCATGTCCAAGCAATCTTCCTGCTCTCTGGTGACCCGGATGTTGTCATGACGACATCGGGTCGTCATGGCAACACCCGGGAAGCCTTTGCAGACTGCGCTGGAAGCCGGAAGAGGAGGTGAGTATCTCCGATCACCTCCCCTTGCCCCCGCAATGCCGCGATCGACTTCGATCGACTTCGATCGCAGCATCGCGGGGGTTAATGTGCTGGGAGCGGTGCGTGACCGCTCCCTGCACATAGTACCGGGTGTCAGCTGTGACAATCAGCTGACACCCGGCGGCGATCGCGCCCGCACAGCCTGTGTGCGGGCGCGATCGCGATGACGTACTAATACGGGTCTGGCTCTTAAGTCCCAGGGCACAGACGCGTATTAGTACGTCAGATGTTATTAAGGGGTTAAATTCTTAGTGGGGTTTTTCCTAAAATTGGTCAGCCGTTGGACTGACAGCATACCCTATAACTGTATAGCAGACCCTCTCCTTTCTAATGGGAACATGTCGCACTTGTTACTGTGGCCCTGCTCTATGTGTCTTTAAATTCTTAGTGGGTTTTTTCCTAAAATTGGTCAGCCGTTGGACTCACTGCATACCCTATAACTGTATAGCAGACTCTATCCTTTCTAATGGAAATTTGTTGTACCCTGTTACTGTGGCCCTGCTCTATGTGTCATTAAATTCTTAGTGGGGTTCTTCCTAAAATTGGTCAGCCGTTGGACTCACTGCATACCGTATAACTGTATAGCAGACCCTCTCCTTTCTAATGGGAACATGTCGTACTTGTTATTGTGGCCCTGCTCTATGTGTCTTTAAATTCTTAGTGGGGTTTTTCCTAAAATTGGTCAGCCGTTGGACTCACTGCATGCCCTATAACTGTATAGCAGACCCTCTCCTTTCTTATGGGAATTTGTCGTTGCTGTGGCCCTGCTCTATGTGTCTTTAAATTATTAGTGGGGTTTTTCCTAAATTGGTCAGCCGTTGGACTCACTGCTTACCTATAACTGTATAGCAGACTCTCTCCTTTCTAATGGGAACATGTCGTACTTGTTACTGTGGCCCTGCTCTATGTGTCTTTAAATTCTTAGTGGGGTCTTTCCTAAAATTGGTCTGCCTTTGGACTCACTGCATGCCCTATAACTGTATAGCAGACTCTCTCCTTTCTTATGGGAATTTGTCGTTACTGTGGCCCTGCTCTATGTGTCTTTAAATTCTTAGTGGGGTTTTTCCTAAAATTATTCAGCCGTTGGACTCACTGCATACCCTATAACTGTATAGCAGACTCTCTCCTTTCTTATGGGAATTTTCGTTACTGTGGCCATGCTCTTTGTGTCTTTAAATTCTTAGGGGGGGTTTTCCTAAAATTGGTCAGCCGTTGGAGTCACTGCATACCCTATAACTGTATAGCAGACTCTCTCCTTTCTAATGGGAATTTGTCATTACTGTGGCCATGCTCTATGTGTCTTTAAATTCTTAGTGGGGATTTTCCTAAAATTGGTCAGCCGTTGGACTCACTGCATACCCTATAACTGTATAGCAGACCCTCTTCTTTCTAATGGGAACATGTCATACTTGTTACTGTGGCCCTGCTCTATGTGTCTTTAAATTCTTAGTGGGGTTTTTCCTAAAATTGGTCAGCCGTTGGACTCACTGCATACCCTATAACTGTATAGCAGACTTTCTCCTTTCTAATGGGAATTTGTCGTTACTGTGGCCCTGCTCTACATGTCTTTAAATTCTTAGTGGGACTTTTCCTAAAATTGTTCAGCCGTTGGACTCACTGTGTAACACGGGTAGTTTAGATGCAGCGACACAGAAACACAGAGCAGGGAAGACAGGGTTAATAAACAGGGGAAGTTTATAATAACATGGTCAATCTCTCCATGCAGGGAGTAACAGGGGGAAATATGGGGGAAAACAAGGGAAGTAGCAGGTAAAAGTCTTTAACTGACAGTTCACAGTTTAACTAGATATAGCAGAGTCGAACAGGTTGTAATCGACAGTTTTTACACTTAGCTGACTCTTTTCCTCCACAAGGCAGTTGCCAGCTGATGCCGGTGTTGATTTCTTCAGGCTTCCCCGCCCAAATAATGCTCCGTCTTCTGGCGGCAGCGGGCGGTCTCCGGTTTTACCCGCTGAGCCCCTAGTCCATAACACGGCATCTCACGTGCTCGGCTCCACAGACCCTGTGTCTCTTCTCCCTCTAGTCGGCTTGACTCCTCCGGTCCACTGCACTCGGCTCTTGCTCCCAGTACTGGAGCCAGGAGCCTGGACCCTTTCACACTGCTCTCGTGAGCGGGACTCTGCTCTCGTGAGCGGGACTCTGCTCTCGCTTTCCCGCCCAAAAGTCCTCGTCTCTCCCTCTCTCTAGCCATGCCACCAGTCTTCCGGTCACCTGACCTCCCAGCTCTCACTCTGGACACGCCCCCAGCTTCCTAGTCACCTGACTCCTGTGCTGGAAGTCTGTTTTCCCCCTGCAACCAGAGGTAAGGCCCCGGTAGTTCTGGATCCCTTGTTCTGAAAGTACTTACACCCCGGTCTTCCCTCTTACACCCCCGCTCTCCTTTAACTTGCCATTCCACGGGCGAGAGTTCCTTCACCAGACGTTCACATTCTTGGACTTCCTGGACGATACGGTACCATATGAATTGATCTTGTTCATAACGGTGAGGAGGCACTCCTGCTGTTGTTCGTTCTGACCTGCGTAACTCAGTTTGACCGATGGGGCGTGCAGGGTCACTCGGATTCCCAATCTCCGCCTGCCCGGTGGCTTCAACCGAGGTTGTTCCCTCGCCGCCTGCACTGGGGACTGCAGGTAATCGAGTGCTGGGGCTCGGAGGTAGAACCAACAATTCTTCTTCGTCCACATCGTGGCTTGGGGCAACTGTGACAGGACCCTCTCTAGAAGCAGGTGATTCTTCTCCATCCTCGTCATCTTTAGACAGACAGGGTCGCAGCATACTA
Organism: Phyllobates terribilis; assembly: GCF_046119375.1. Lineage (NCBI taxonomy): Eukaryota > Metazoa > Chordata > Amphibia > Anura > Dendrobatidae > Phyllobates > Phyllobates terribilis. The sequence continues at coordinate 142,665,786 of NW_027362770.1, forward strand.
CGATGAACCACTCTGGTAGGGGCTCCTTCAACCCCCTCGGGTTGAACTTCATACACAGGTCCTTCAGCGCCAATCCTGCGCTTCACTCGGTGCGAGGTCCGTTCCCACCGCCTACTCAATGTGCCCCGGGGCTGCCTGTCCCGAATCAACACCCGCTCCCCGGGCCTCAGAGCTGTCCCTCGAAGAGGCAATGTCTCATGATGTTTGAGCTGCCGTACACCCGAATGAAGTCTCGGCAGATGGCCTGCGCAGCTGACTCGGCGGTCTGGTCTCTGCTCGCGGTCACTACCGCAAACTTTGTGAAGTGGTCTGTCATTACCAGGCAATGTTCATACCCGAGATGCGCCAGTCCAACAGTCAAATTGTCGATAATCAGCACCTCCAAGGGGGCAGAAGTGTCAATGGTTTGTATGGGGACCCGTTGCTCCGGGGGCTTAACCAGCTCACAGCTCTGACATCTTTGACAAGTGTCTTCTATTGTTGCTCGCAGTCGGGGATGATACACCAGCCTCTGCAACCACTGAAACGTCTTCTCTGGTCCGAAGTGAGCTGTAGCATCAGCGTCTCTGCCTCCTGCTAGGCAGAGACGCCGTCCCTCTCACCTTCCTGTTCAGCGCGCGGCGTCCTCCAGTGCTCCTTCCCTTGCTGCTGCTAACGCGCGCTCCTTCCCGGGCACTGTGCTTAGGGCGCGCGCGCGCTCCCCCTCTCTTAAAGGGGCCGCGCGCGTCGTCCTAAGGAGTCCCCGGCCAATTGCCGGAGGACTTCCCATATATAAGGCACCTCCTCCAAAATGGAGGTGACCGAGCAAAGTTGTTTGCACTGTGTCTCACTTGTGCTTCAGCCCTCAGGTTCCGCTGCTAGCCTGACTTCTCGTCCTGCCTGCCAGCCTGTTATCTGCCTGTTACCTGCCTCATCTGTCAGACCGCTCACCTGGGAGCATCCACCAGTTACCAGGCTGTTACCTGCCTCATCTGTCAGACCGCTCACCTGGGAGCGTCCACCAGTTACCTACCTGTTACCAGCCTCGTCTGTCTGTCCGCTCACCTGGGAGCACCCGCCTGTTACCTGCTGTGTCCGTCAGCCCGCTCACCTGGGAGCGCCCACCAGTTACCTGCCTGTTACCAGCCTCGTCTGTCTGTCCGCTCACCTGGGAGCGCCTGCCTGTTTCCTGCCAGCCTGCCTGGAGACCCTGCCGTCACTTGCTGTGACCATCTTCCTGGTAAACCTAAAGACTGTCTACCTGCCCTGCTTTCTCGAACTGTGATCACCTGCCAGCTACCAGAGACTTCCGCCTGCTTGCCGAGTCCATCCGCCATACCGGTCAGTCCCAGCCATCTGACCCGTGGGAGCCACCTGCTCTCTTACAAGGTCGTCCCCAGAGTAGCACCTGGTCCCTCAGCCCGGATCCTCCCTGGTCACGGTGTCGTTTGCTGCCGTACGACCAGGGTCGGTTCGGGTGGATACTTAGTCACGCCCCTCTGGGTCCCTCCTTGCACCTCGGCACAGAGGTTCCACCACCCGGCCCCGTAACATGAGCCCCTCGTTCATGAGCCTCCTTAGCCACTACTCCGACTAACTTCTCTGGGATCACCACTTGCCAGGTGGTCCCGAACTCTCACAGTAGCTGCACCCGTCGGTACAGCAGCTCGTCTTGCAAACACAGTCTCTCCCATTGTCCCAGCATTTTCAGTGCTCCCAGGGACAGGGAACTCCTCTCTTCACGACTGGGGACTTGCCGCAAAGCCACCCATTGACGTAATTGAGCAACTTCTCTGTCAGTCTGTTGAAGTCGGATCCAGTCATCTCTTGGCCGCCCTAGCACTTGTTCTTCCGACATCTCGCTAATCTGTCCCTGCGCCGCGGCCAGCGGTTCCACAAAACTTCGGAAGCTAGGGGTCTCATCCACCTCCAAATCTTCATCGCGGTCATGAGTCACTCTGGAGAGGGCGTCGGTGTGAGTGTTCTCTGCCTTAGGCCGGCAGGTTATCTTATACCGGTACCTGGCCATGCGGGCCACCCACCGCTGCTCCAAGGCCCCCAATTTCGCATTCTCCAGGTGAGCCAGTGGGTTGTTATCTGTTCTCACCAGTACTTCAGACCCGGACAAATACTCTGCAAACTTCTCGGTCATTGCCCAAACCAGAGCCAGCAACTCTAATTTAAAAGAGCTATAATTATCTGGGTTCCTCTCGGAGTCGTGAAGGGAGCGGCTGGCGTATGCAATCACACGCTCTTTCCCCTCCTGTACTTGGGATAACACGGCTCCCAGACCATGTAGGCTCCCATCAGTGTGGAGTATGAATGGTTGCGAGAAATCCGCATAGGCAAGTATTGGGGCCTCGGTCAGAGCCATTTTTAGGGCACGGAAGGCCTCTTCCTGGCTGCTTCCCCTCCAAATCGCCTGATTCTTGGAGCCCGTCGGCACTCTCTTAAGTAGCTCCAGCAATGGGTTGGCTATGCGGGTGAAGTTCTTCACGAATCTTTGGTAGTACCCAGCAAGTCCCAGGAAGGCCCGAACGTCCTTCTGTGACTTTGGAGTAGGCCACTCCTGTACGGTGGCCACCTTTTCCCGGGTGGGCCTGACTCCTTCACTGGACACCGTTTGACCGAGATATTCGATCTGTTTGCGGAACAGGTGGCACTTCTGGGGCTTCACCTTTAGGCCATGACTCTGTAGGCGACTCATACTGGCTCCAGTCGCTGGAGGTGCTCCTCGAAGGTGGCAGCATAGACAATTATGTCGTCAAGGTAAATCAGTGTCGCCTCGAAGTTCAAATGGCCCAGGCACCTCTCCATCAGACGCTGGAACGTCCTGGGGGCGTTAGTCAGGCCGAAGGGCATCCGATTGAATTCGAACAGTGCCATGGGTAATATGAATGCAGTCTTCGCACGGTCCCACTGGCATCTGCCAGTACCCACTGGCCAGATCCAAGGAGGAGAAGTATCTTGCCTTCCCCAAGGCCGACAGGGACTCTTCGATTCGGGGTAGTGGGTAAGAGTCCCGTACTGTACAGGCATTCAGCCGTCTGTAGTCCACACAGAACCGCAGGGTCCCATATTTCTTCCGAACCAGGACAATCAGGGCTGCCCACGGACTCTGACTATCCCGTATCACACCATTCTGTAACATATGGGCTAGCATCTCCTTAACCTCTTTATACATCTGGGGAGGTATCTGCCGGTATCTCTCCCGCACTGCGGCAGCGCTCCCGGTGGGAATCTCATGGGTAATGGCTTCGGTGCAACCAAAATCATCCTCATGGCAAGCAAAGACTTCCTGGTACCACTCCAGTACCTCCTCAACCTGCTGCACCTGTCGAAGTGTAAGTCCCGTCAATTCAGCCCACATTCATTCTAGGATTCTTCGTCCCCCCTTCGCACTAGGCTGGTGGCATTCCGGCGGCATGGTGACAGCCAGAGTCCAGGGGTCTCCTCGTACAGTGGACAGCTGTACCGCATCAGGTCGCACCAACTTCTCTGGCATTCCCAGAATCTGGGCTATTTCCGCCCTGGGAGGGAGTGTGAGATCACCTTTGCCCAGATTAACGCACCGCACTATAACATTGCCACCCTGGACGGTGGCCAGTGTCCGAGCCACCAAGGGTCCGGGAGGTACTTTGTCCATCTATGTTGGTTCTATCTGAACTTCGACCCCCTCAAGAGGTGTGCAGGCTCGTGCAGATAACGTGAGTACAGTTTGTCCGAGCAGTAAGGTGAGCGCTGTAGCTGCTGGCACTATTATTTTCCCCAAGATCTTCCCTTCACTCGACGTCTCCTGAGCCAGGGCAGCTCGGATTAGTTGTTGAAAGACCCTCCTTTGGGGGGTTCGCGGATCCCACTGGTCTAGAGGAATCTCCTTCGGCTCACTAAGCATGATTTGCCCGATCTCTTTCAGCACATTCATTCCGAGGGTCACCGGGGGTCCACTTCCGGTTCCCCCTGCGACCAGGACGACTCCTTTCTTTCCCACATCTTTTCCACACACTCAGATCTTCATCCACACCACCCCTGCGAGCGGGATGGGTAATTGATTAGCTGCCGTGAGTCTAATTACTGGTCCTCATTCAGGCCGCGCTATCTCTGGAAATCGCTGTTGAAAGTAGGCTTCTGTCATCGTAGTCACCTGGGATCCCGTGTCAATCAGGCAGTGAACAGCACGACCACTTATTTCGGCCCAGACAGTCGGGCTGATGGAAACCAGGTCCTTGGGACTTCTGTTTTTTCTTTCCCCTTCCTCAGGCTCCGGGCTGTGTCCCCCAAACATGGAGCCCGCTAGTTTAACGGCTGCCGCGACGGGGGCCGCCCTCTGCTAGCACAGCCCCTGGCGTAATGTCCTGCGCCTCCACACTTCCAGCAGGTCGTGTCTCTATCTATGTAGGGCTGCCTCACTCCCCTACGGAACTCTCCTGCAGGGGGGGTCCTGAATTCAATTCTTTCCATAACTGGAGCAATCGATCTGGGTATCTCTGGTGTCGGGGCAGGGGTCTTCTTGAGACTGAACCATTCATCCCGCATCTCCTGTATCTCCTTTCGCATCTCTCGAGCCCATTCCGGTTCAGCTGCAGGCGGGGTGGGTACCTCATTACTCCGGACCATCCCTGCCAGGGCCGTCACCCCCATCTCCTGCTCTCTCACTCCCGCAAGGCCTGCTTCAGCTGCACATCCCTGAGGCCTGCCGCAAACTGGTCTCTTAAGATCATGTCAGGGGGGCCCATTCCCAAATTCCCCATGTCGTCTTTTCTAGTGATATAGGCATGCACCCTCTGTAAGGCATTAACATACTGCGTCACAGTCTCCCCCTCCTGCTGCACTTGGTGAAACAGCCGTATCCTCAGCTCTCCTACATTGGTGGGATCCCCATGCATCTCCTCCATTATCCTCACCACTTTTTCTACAGTATCCTGGTCATGGGGAGGGCGGTACATCACGGATTGTCGGGTTTCGCTGTCCAGGGCCAGTAAGTCTATTTTGGCTTGCATAGCTGGGGTCATCGGATGCATACGTAACATACTCCTTACTCTCTCAATCCAGTCCCACAGCATCATATTGTCCCTGGTGAACTTTGGGAGATTGCTGAGCATGGCCCCAGCGGCAAGCTAGATTTAGGGGCTCCCAGGTTGGACTGCTCTGCAGTTTCTGTGTCTAACGACTGCATCCTGCCGACTACGCCAAATGTAACATGGGTACTTTAGAGCAACACAGAAACACAGAGCAGCCAAGACAGGGTTAATAAACAGGGGAAGTTTATAATAACATGGTCAATCTCCATGCAGGGAGTAACAGGGGGAAATATGGGGGAAAACAAGGGAAGTAGCAGGTAAAAGTCTTTAACTGACAGTTCACAGTTTAACTAGATATAGCAGAGTCGAACAGGTTGTAATCGACAGTTTTTACACTTAGCTGCCTCTTTTCCTCCTCAAGGCAGTTGCCAGCTGATGCCAGTGTTGATTTCTTCAGGCTTCCCCGCCCAAACAATGCTCCGTCTTCTGGCGGCAGCGGGCGGTCTCCGATTTTACCCGCTGAGCCCCTAGTCCATAACACGGCACATTACGTGCTCGGCTCCACAGACCCTGCGTCTCTTCTCCCTCTAGTCGGCTTGACTCCTCCGGTCCACTGCACTCGGCTCTTGCTACCAGTACTGGAGCCAGGAGCCTGGACCCCCTCACACTGCTCTCCTGAGTGGGACTCTGCTCTCCTCAGCGGGACTCTGCTCTCGCTTTCCCGCCCAAAAGTCCTCGTCTCTCCCTCTCTCTAGCCAAGCCACCAGTTTTCCAGTCACATGACCTCCCAGCTCTCACTCTGGACATGCCCCCAGCTTCCCAGTCACCTGACTCCTGTGCTGGAAGTCTGTCTTCCCCCTGCAACCAGAGGTACGGCCCCGGCAGTTCCGGATCCCTTGTTTTGAAAGTACTTACACCCCGGTCTTCCCTCTTACACCTGCATACCCTATAACTGTATAGCAGACTCTCTCCTTTTTTATGGGAATTTGTCGTTACTCTGGCCCTGCTCTATGTGTCTTTAAATTCTTAGTGGGGTTTTTCCTAAAATTGGTCAGCCGTTGGACTCACTGAATACCCTATAACTGTATAGCAGACTCTCTCCTTTCTTATGGGAATTTGTTGTTACTGTGGCCCTGCTCTATGTGTCTTTAAATTCTTAGTGGGGTTTTTCCTAAAATTGGTCACCTGTTGGACTCACTGCATACCCTATAACTGTATATCAGACCCTCTCCTTTCTAATGGGAACATGTCGTACTTGTTACTGTGGCCCTGCTCTATGTGTCTTTAAATTCTTAGTGGAATTTTTCCTAAAATTGGTCAGCCTTAGGACTCACTGCATACCCTATAACTGTATAGCAGACTCTTTCCTTTCTAATTGGAATTTGTCATTACTGTGGCCCTGCTCTATGTGTCTTTAAATTCTTAGTGGGGTTTTTCCCAATTTTGGCAGCCCTTGCAGTCACAGCATGGGCATTACCACTATAGGAGACCCGCTGCTTTATTATGGGAACATTTTTTTTACTGAGACCCTCCTCTATGTCTCTTCAAAGGGTATTGGGTTGCGTCCAAATTTTTGGCAGCCCTTGCAGTCACTGGATACGTAATAACAGTATAGGAGACCCACTTGTTAATAATGGGAACAACAAAGCATAGCCGGCTGATGGCTCTCTAACAATAGCGAGGGCCGACTGCTGGCCTTTTTAGAATAGTAAGGGCCGTCTGATGGCCCTGTAAAAATAGGCTTTATGACTTTCAGAGTCCCTCCATCATAAATAAAACAGGATGTGTCTGATGATGTGTTACACACCACATTGCCAGATAAGGTTGTAAAATGTTAAAACGACATTTCCCGGTGAATGCATTTGTCTTAAAAAATAACGTAAAAAAAACAAAACAATAGGATCTTTCTTTAGTATAAAAAACAGCATCACCAATTTAACCTCAATGTAATCACATTGTTCAGCTCCTGCACCTCCTCCTCCATCACTGAAATGACCACATCAGTCACAAGCTGACAGCACTGCAGCACTGCCTTGGCCAAGCGGCAACAGGCTGTGCTGAAGATAACATGCTTAATTGACAAACCGCTCAGTGCTGCAGAGTTGTTGAAAGCTGTAACACAGCAGCCTGATCTGTGGCTCTCCCCGCTGAACATACAGTCAGGCATGGTCGTGTGTGACAATGGGTGGAACCTGGTGATGAAGAAATGACACCCAGAGTAGATACGGTTTCCCTCTATGCAAGTCTTCCCCGAGCTAAATACAACTCTCAGCAAAACAAGCTGTGGACTGGCTCCGACCGTCCCTGGCCACATTCAGCTGTCCACGTGTTTGTGAGTAGGCGGTCCTTCCCAGTAAGTGCACTGGGGAGGGCACGGATAATGTTGTGGGACCCGTGCTTGTGGAAGGCGGAGACGACACCGGGAGAAACAGTGGCGGCGCGGACCGAGTATGGACACCCGGCCACCGCCGGCATGAGGTTATGAAAAGCTTCCGCCTCCACGAGCCTAAAAGGCCACATTTCAAGTGCAAGCAGTTGTCAAAAATTTGGCAGTATAGTATTGCAGCCTGTGGGTGGGTGGGTGGCTGGCTGCATACTTGCGCTTGAATTCCAAGGAATGGGGTAGGGACAACTGAATGCTGCACTGGGACAAGGACGTGGACGGTGATTGTTGCAAGTCTGATGCGCACTTATGATGGGCACATTTTTAGGCAGTGACCTGGGAGTCAGAAATGCTTCCAGGGGTCTTCCCATGCTGTTCCCATGTCTTTTCAGCACTGTATGCATGTGTCTGATGATGTGTCACACACCACATGGCCAGATAAGGTTGTAAAATGTTAAAATGACATTTGTCTTTGTTGAAAGCAATGCAAAAGTTCAAAAACGCATCAAAAACGCTACGTGTGAACATAGCCCAAGGTGTGGAGGAGTATTTTTGGTTTTGGCTGTTTATTTTGCCTTATATACACTGTGTTCCAAATTATTATGCAAATAATATTTTCTCAGATTTTCCCAAATTACCTATATGAATTGCAGTCATTGTAATGTTCCAGTCAAATAACTATTAGAGTACAATTGAAAGGTTTTTGTACAAACTACCTATGATAACAGTATATTTTTAAAAAAATAAAAAACTCAAACTGCACTCAAAATGCATGTTCCAAATTATTATGCACAGCAGAGTTTTCAACCTTTTCATTTTAATAAAGAACAAAAAAATGGTCATTTTTGAAATTATAAGCATTAGCAGGTTATTACAAACTGAAATCAAACAGTTTTCAACTCAAAACTTTATTCTAGGTGATGTAACATTTGCACATAGGACCCCTTGTTCAAAAGGAGCTTCTGAACTCTCTCGTCCATTGAATTTGTCAGGTTTTGGATGGTTTCTTCTTCAATTGTTTTGCATGAGGACAGAATACCCTCCCAGAGCTGTTGCTTAGATGTGAACTGCCTCCCGCCATCATAGACACTCTTTTTGATGATGCTCCAGAGGTTCTCAATGGGGTTGAGGTCAGGGGAGCATGGGTGCCACACCATAAGTTTGTCCCCTTTTATGCCCATAGCAGCCAGAGATGCAGATGTGTTATGTGCAGCATGAGACGGTGCATTATCATGCTTGCGCAGCAAGGACCATAACCAACACACAACATCTACAAATAGCCCTCAGGGCAAACCGACCACTAGATGCTCAACTGATCCAATACCAGAGACAGACTCTACTACATATCTATGGAAACAATAAAGCGTAGCACCACAATCATTTTATTATGTTGAACAACAGGTGTTCCAGAAAACAGAACCCCACCAGTCAAACAATGATGACCTACCCTAAGAATTGACCCTTTAATATCCAAAAACTCCTTGTTTCTAGTGTAAGATATTAAAACTGTAAGATATACAGTGGTGTGAAAAAGTGTTTGCCCCCTTCCTGATTTCTTATTCTTTTGCATGTTTGTCACACTTAAATGTTTCAGATCACAAAACAAATTTAAATATTAGACAAAGATAGCACAAGTAACCACAAAATCAAGTTTTTAAATTAAGGTCTTTATTATTAAGGGAAAAAGAAATCCAAACCTACAGGGCCCTGTGTGGAAAAGTGATTGCCCCCTAAACCTAATAACTGGTTGGGCCGCCTTAGCAGCAACAACTGCAATCAAGCGTTTGCGATAACTGGAAATGAGTCTTTTACAACGCTCCGGAGGAATTTTAGCACACTCATCTTTGTAAAATTGTTGCAATCGAGCCACATTAGAGGGTTTCCGAGCATGAACCGAATTTTTAAGGTCATGCCACAGCATCTCAATCGGATTAAAGCCAGGACTTTAAGACTCCAAAGTCTTAATTTTGTTTTTCTTAAGCCATTCAGAGGTGGATTTGCTGGTGTGTTTGGATCATTGTCCTGCTGCATAACCCAAGTGCGCTTCAGCTTGAGATCATGAACAGATGGCCGGACATTCTCCTTCAGGATTTTTTGGTAGACAGCAGCATTCATGGTTCCATTTACCACAGCAAGTCTTCCAGTTCCTGAAGCAGCAGAACAGCCTAGACCATCACCCTACTACCACCATATTTTACTATTGGCATGATGTTCCTTTTCTGAAATACTGTGTTAGTCCTACACCAGATTTAGTGGAACATACACCTTCCAAAAAGTTAAACTTTTGTCTCGTCAGTCCACAGAGTATTCTCCTAAAAGTCTTAGCGATCATCAAGATGTTTTCTGGCAAAACTGAGACAAGCCTTTATGTTCTTTTTGCTCAGCAGTGGTTTTCATCTTGGAACTCTGCCATGCATGCCATTTTTGTCCTTTTTCTTATGGTGGAGTCATGAACACTGACCTTAACTGAGGCAAGTGAGGCCTGCAGTTCTTTGGATGTTATTGTGGGGTCTTTTGTGACCTTTTGGATGAGTCTTCGCTGCGCTCTTATGGTTGATAAACCCAAATCTCCTGGCTAAACTCCATACCTTAGGCACATGTAGGCTTAAAGTGCAAAACTGTAAATAACCCTTAATCTTCTTTGCAAGATTTCTACAAGACTGTTAGTTTCAAAAATACATACAGGTAGATAATCCTTCAAACTGACAAACATTGAATAAAGTTTATGTTCCATTCACCTTTTCCAAGAAAAGCCTGTTAATATCCAGATTCTTTGATTATGTAAAAAAAAATCCTGTAAGATGTATATGATAAACAATGAGCACCAGAATATATTTGTCCCATGAGAATAGTCATTTTCCACTCCTAACTTCATGCGCTACAGCAGCTCTAATACACCACAGTGAGGTGGCCGGGCAAGAAGCTCCTGCCTAGTCTCTAACTATGTGCGCTCCCGAGAACCCGGCCATGGATAAAGACAAACTCCAACGCATGCGCTACAGCAGTGCTGTCGTTCAGGAATGGTGGCCGGCCAGGGGGCTACTGCACAGGCTTTAATTTATGCAACAGCGGAGACACAGGCGAAGCAACAGTCTATTTCTTTTATTGAGCAAACTAATATTAATTATAAAACACGTATAATACGGTAACAATATTCACAATGTTTGACAGTAAAATAAGCATGAATTCGCACATCAGAATAAATTAGAAGAATACACTAAAATTCAGGGGCCGGCAGTTTAAAATGATCTATTGGAGGGAAGGGGAAATAAATTGTCATTAACTATATCGGGCGAGGGGCAGTCTTTTGAAGCTTTGGCAATACACTGTTCCTATTACAAATCTCTACCGGTTCCTCCTGTCACTCTCTACCCACTTTTGCGGCGCCGCTCTGGTGTCTGCTGGTCCCTGTCTGACTAATGTCTTTCCCTCTATCCGTGCCTGGTACCATATGTCCTTGTCAGAGGTAACGGCCAGTCTCACGCGTCCTTCCTGGTCGCCGGTACCGACCGCAAATCTCCCATCTGGCTCCTCCAGAACTTCTGTGACGTCCTGCCACTGACAAACATGTCTGAGAACCGTGCCGACGTAACCTGCTCCCATCCTGTTGACCAATGTCACTTGGGTGACGAACCTTGACAGGTGTCACTCTGGTCTTCGGGGCTAGACTGTCGAAGTCTGGGCTGGGAAGCTTGGCTGATGTCGCTTGGGTCTTCGGGGCTTGACAGCCGAGTCTGGCCTGGGAACCTTGACTGGCGTCGCTTGGATCTTCGGGGCTTGCCTGTTGACGTCTTCCCTGGGAACCTTGACTGGCGTCGCTTGGATCTTTGGGGCTTGACTGTCGACGTCTGGCCTGGCAACCTTGACTGGCATCGCTTGGGTCTTCGGGGCTTGACTGTCGACGTCTGGGCTGGGAACCTTGACTGGCGTCGCTTGGGTCATCGGGGCTTGACTGTCGACGTCTGGGCTGGGCGGATGCACAGCACTTCTCTTCCTGACAGGAGCTCCGGACGCTGCTGCGGCTCCTCCCGTCTCTCCATGGCTCCAAAATCACCTCAGACATTGCGCACACGCTTTTTATCTCCTGGGCTGCTCTCTCTGACGTCACTTGACCCGGAGTCATAATTAAACTCGTCCCCTCTGCTACATCACTTCACTGTTTTGGTTCCACAGTGTTTTGTCTCCTTACACGCCGCACTCCCAAGAACCCGGCAATTGATAACGAGAAACTCCTTACTAACTGCGCAAGCGCGGCCAGGAACGCCATAGTGGCCATAACCTTGGATACCTGAGTGACTGTTACAGTGGACATGGGGTAAGCAATAGAAAGACAAACAATTTCTAAAGATTATCTAATTGGAGGTAATTAATAATATTAGTAATATTACACCTAGCACATACTGAAATGGGATCTTTGAGATGGGAAAACCCCTTTAAGTACACAGGGCAGCGTTATTAGTACTTCCACAAGTTATATCTAATTGGATTGACTATTGTTACTATGTTCAAATATTTGTTCATCTAATTATGCTGGTTTTACGGAGCCAAGATGGATAAATTACCCATGTTTAATGCTTCTTAAGGTTGGGGGGTGTTTCTCCAATGTTTGCCAGGTTGTTGTTGTTGTTTTCCTTTGTCTAAATCTTTATAAAAATCTATAAAAAACATTTGATTTAAAAAAAAAGTACACAGGGCAGCAGGCAGCACACTTCATGGTTTCTTCTGTCTCATGCAGAGGTACATTGTTATCGGTTTTGGGCGATGGCACTTTACATGTGGTCGGTAAACAAGCAGAGCAAATCAGAAAAACCTCCATTTTCCAGGTGCAGGGATACAACATGTTACGCCGCCCGTGAACCCTGCACCTAAACATCAGTCCCTTACAAGGGCTGCTCCTAGAGCCGCTTCCCTCTTCCGTGTCATCAGTTGGGCAGCACCCTTCCTTCACAGAGCCCCCCCCATGTTTGGCCAACACTGGACTCACTTCTTCCTTTAATTCTCCCAATAATAGGTTTCGCCCACTTGCCGAGGGACAAGGGTTTTCTGAAACTGGAAAATCCCTTTAAAGTCTGTGTAATACTATAGGACATGCCTGTAGGCGTCTGAATGCTATAGGTGAAAGTCATAGAACTGATATTAACTTTTGGGCAATTACAGGATCTTTAATCAAACTTGCTAAAATCTCCAAATAAAAGAGACATATCTAAAAATAACTGATTTAGAGACAATATCTTTGCAATCAGGGATCCTTTTGTTTATTCCACTGGAAGACACTTCGACGTGCGCACGAAACAAGCAATCTATTACAGAGTATACAGACATATCGCACCACATGCGGGTGTGTAATTACACACAAGCTGGTTTACAATCACAAAATAATACATAATTACTCCAGAAATTATATACAGATACACACTCAAACATACACCAGATCCATAATTATACTCAATTATTCAGAAGCATATGATTGCAGGCGTGCAATTATACATGGAGGCAAAAAATGAGAGATATGAATAAAACTAGCTTTACTATATGTTCAGTATAGACAGATGAACTACACGAGCCAGCAAGACTTTATGGTCCCTGACTGGGGAAGAAATCCATGTAGCATATTCGGGGATTCAGAACTATCGTAATGACTATATGAGACTCATATATAAATATTTTTGTGCAAATATATGAATAGCTAAGCAAATATATTATTGAATATACATCCTGGTCCTCATAGGTGAGGCTATATAATTTATTAACAGTGGAACTATTTAGGCTCCTCTCCCGCTTAAGGTTATCTTGTAGTTAGGAGAGACCCAAGTAATTGCCCAGTTTTTCCTAACTCAACAAAGATGATTATCAGGTCACTTTCTGTGTCATCTTGTGAGGTGGATCCTAGTATGGAAGTGCAGATCTTAAGCAGCACAGACAAGTAGCACTTGTGCAGCACGATGGGAGAGTCAGTGCGTTGCGGTGTCAAAGATATTGTGAGCCGCAGTAGCGAAGCTAAATTGATGTATTAGAGTTGAGCAGCAGAACTGGAGCGGTCGAGACTAGATGCAGCAGAGCTGGAACAGCAGAGTCATAGTTATGAAGAGCAGATGAAGCAGAGCTGGAATAGCAGAATTATAATAATGGAAAGTAGATGAAGCACAGCTGAAATAGGGGTGTGGTTGTGCTGGAGAACAGATGCACCAGGGTTGCAACAGCGGGGTCATAGTAATGAAAACCAGACAAAGCAGAGCTGGAACAGCAAATTGTTGTAGTAGAGACCAGATTCCGCAGAGCTGCAATAGCAGAGTCATAGTAGACACCAGATGCAGCAGAGCTGGAACAGCAGAGTAGTAGTAAATACCAGATGCAGCAGAGCGGCAACAGGAGAGTTGTTCTACTGGAGACCAGATGCAACAGAGCTGTAACAGCGGAGTAATAGTAGAGACCAGATGTTGAAGAGCTGGAAGAGTGGAGTAGTGGTAGAGACAAGATGCAACAGAGCTGGAACAGCGGAGTAATTGTAGAGACCAGATGTTGAAGAGCTGGAAGAGTGGAGTAGTGATAGAGACCAGATGCAGCAGAGATGGAACAGAAGGGTAATAGTAGAGACCAGATGTTAAAGAGCTGGAAGAGTGGAGTAGTGGTAAAGACCAGATGCAGCAGAGCTGGAACAGCAGAGTAATAGTAGAGACCAGATGTTGAAGAGCTGGAAGAGTGGAGTAGTGGTAGAGACCAGATGTTGAAGAGTGGAGTAGTGGTAGAGACCAGATGTTGAAGAGCAGAGTAGTAGTAGAGACCAGATGTTGAAGAGCAGGAAGAGTGGGGTTGTGGTAAAGACCAGATGCAGCAGAATAGGAACAGTGGAGTTGTTGTACTGGAGACCAGATGTTGTAAAGCTGGAACAGCGGGGTCATAGTAATGGAGAATAGATGGAGCAAAGCTGGAATAGGGGTGCAGTTGTAATCGAGAATAGATGGAAAAGGGTTTGAGTAATGGAGCGATGGAAACAGAGGCAAGATAAAGCAAAGCTGGAACAGCGGAGTTTTTGTAGTGGAGATCAGATGCAGCAGAACTGGAACAGCAGAGTAGTAGAGACTTTATTCAGTAAAGCTACGCAGCGAAGGCTTTAAAGGGTACCTGACACCTGATACATGCTGGCTGATTCACGGGTAGCAGGTATCAGGCACTGGCAGCATGATTTCAGCCATGTATGTTTGACTCTGAAACGTTGCGGCATTTCAGAGAAAAACATATTTTAAAGGTGCAGGGGATCAAGCTGCTCAGGAGACTAGTTGGACAAGGGGGTCCCTGCTGGCTTGTCCCTATCAACTGCCAAAGACTGACAGGTCTCTCTCTATACATGCATGCAGATGGGAAGAAGTCAATGGGGATCAGATTTTTTGACCAGTTATTTGTGAGTCTAAGTAGTATATTTTTCTCTGAAACACTGCAGTGCTTCAGAGTCAAACATATATGGCTGAATAATACAGTGTGTGATACATTCTTCTCGTGGATTGGGCAGCATGCATTAGCTGTTAGGTTCCCTTTAATTCAGCAGAGCTGTGCAACAGAGTAAAAAAGACTTGATGCAGCAGAGCTGAGCAACCAAATAGTAGAGACTAATATAGTAACAGTGATGCCAACGAGCTGAATAATCAGATGGTATTCCGGCACCTGAGCCGGGTTGGAATGACACATTGGCCTGACATCATCAGAGGACGTCAGGTTGCCTTGCAAGAGAAGAGGCAGGACTATCCAGAGAAGGAGAACGATGCAGCTGAGTATCGCCACACATGTACTGAGATAAATAAGCCTCAATTATTGGGCTTCATAGAGAATTGCTTTAAAGGGAACCTGTCACCAGAAATAATGCTGCTAACCTGCAGATAAGCAGCTCCTCCCCGCTGCATTTGGCTGCGTGCAGGCGCCGGGCAGCATAATAATGCTGTTAACCTGCAGATTGACTGCATATCTGCAGGTTAACAGAGTTATTTCTGGTGACAGGTTCCCTTTAAAGGAAGGTTCCCAAGACAAATTTTTAATTTAGACTGTAATAAAAAACTTATTAAAAATCTTAATAAATCTGATCAGTTGTATTATAAGACAATTCTCAAGTTTCTGTTTGTCTGAAACTAGAGAAAGCGTTCGGAATACGGATTTACATATTGTACGCGACATTTAGCTGACTGATCTCTGAAAAACATTACCCACAGTATTATCCCTCCTACACCAAACTTTACACCGGACACAATTCTCCTCTTTCTGGAATTCGCCAAACCCAGCCTCATCCTTCAGACGCCAGATAGAGAAGTGTGATCTGTGTTTCCTCCAGAGTCCAGTGGTGGCGGTTTTACACCACTCCATCTGACGCTCGGCATTGTGCTTGGTGATGTAAGGCTGCTTGCAGCTGCTCGGCCATAAAGCAGTGTTTGTGCTGATGTTATACCAGAGGAGGTCTGGACCCTGCAGTTATGGAGCGTTGGTGAATTTTCTGCCCTCTGCTCCTCAGCACTTGGCCCCTCGTTCTGTAACGTTACATGGTCTCCAATTCGTGGCTGAGTTGCTGTGGTTCCTTCCACTTCTCAATAATATCACTGACAGGTAATGGGGGAAGATTTAGGAGGGAAGAAATGTAATTAACGGACTTGTTACCCCAGTGACTCCTAGTACAGGACTGCACTGATATCAGGGAGCTCTGTACCACCAGCCATTGTGTTACATGTTAGTAAAGGCAGACGGCATGGTGGGGGGCCGGATGTTATACACCGTGGGCAAGGGGCTGGATGTTATACACTGGGGGCTGGATGTTATACACCGGGGGCAAGGGGCTGGATGTTATACAGTGGGGGTGAGGGGCCAGATATTATACACCAGGGGGCGAGGGGCCAGATGTTATACACCGGGGGCGAGAGGCCAGATGTTATACACTGGAGGCGAGGGGCCAGATGTTATACACCGGGGATGAGGGGCCGGATGTTATACACTGGGGGCGAGGGGCCGGATGTTATACACTGGGGGCGAGGGGCCAGATGTTATACACTGGGGGCGAGGGGCCAGATGTTATACACCGGGGGCGAGGGGCCAGATGTTATACACCAGGGATGAGGGGCCGGATGTTATACACTGGGGGCGAGGGGCCGGATGTTATACACTGGGGGCGAGGGGCCAGATGTTATACACCGGGGGCGAGGGGCCAGATGTTATACACCGGGGGCGAGGGGCAAGATGTTATACACCGGGGGCGAGGGGCCAGATATTATACACCCGGGGGAGGGGCCAGATGTTATACACCGGGGGCGAGGGGCCAGATGTTATACACTGGGGGCGAGGGGCCAGATGTTATACACCAGGGGGTGAGGGGTCAGATGTTATACACCGGGGGCGAGGGGCCACTTGTTATACACCGGGGGCGAGGGGCCAGATGTTATACACTGGGGGAGAGGGGCTGGATGTTATACACTGGGGGCGAGGGGCCAGATGTTATACACCGGGGGGTGAGGGGTCAGATGTTATACACCGGGGGCGAGGGGCCACTTTTTATGCACCGGGGGCGAGGGGCCAGATGTTATACACTGGGGGGCAATGGGCCGGATGTTATACACTGGGGGAGAGGGGCCGGATGTTATACACTGGGGGCAAGGGGCTGGACTCTATACACTGGGTAGCGAGGGGCTGGATGTTAAACAATGAGGATGAGGGTCCGGATGTTATACACCGGAGCCAAGGGGCTGGATGTTATACATGGGGGGCGAGGGGCTGGATGTTAAACAATGAGGGTGAGGGGCCGGATGTTATACACCAGGGCCAAGGGGCTGGATGTTATATACCAGGGTGAGGGGCAGGATGTTACACGCCGGGGGCGAGGTGCTGGATGTTATACACTGGGGTGAGGTGCTGGATGTTATATACTGGGGGCGAGGTGCTGGATGTTATACACTGGGGGTGAGGGGCCGGATGTTCTACAGTGGGGGAGGCGACGGGCTGGATGTTGTACAGTGGAGGGGCGAGGGGACAGCTGTAATACCCTAGGGGCGAGGGGCCAGATGTTATACATGGGGGTCGAGGGGCCGGATGTTATACACTGGTGGCGATGGGGCCGGATGTATACAAGGGGCGATGAGGCTGAAGGAAAAACTTGAATTCAATGATTAAGAGGTGGGACCCAATACTTTAGTCCACTTAGTATATTTTGACCCTCTTACCTTTTTTTATCCTCTGCTTTGCCACTTAGACAAGTATATACTGTATATTCTTTGTACGGAACCAACATAATTATACTCGCAGTTGAGGAACATGTACAGTTTTGCGCACAGAAGGGGGAGCGATCTGTGCAGGGGATCTCGTAAGCGCCAGGACCTGGCTATAATTAGCTTAAGATGTCAGACACTTTCACTTTTCTGCTAAGATTCGTAGCAGGAAGACAATTAGATTGTAGCTTCATGAGTCGGGTTGTAAATATGTAAACTCTGCAGGAAAATCCATAGTCTGTTTCCCTGTAAATCAGGACAAATGTGTAAAACCTGGTTTTATTTGTTTATCTGATGTTTCTAGGCCAAGGTAGTCTGGTAGGACACGTTCACATATTGTCCAGCCGGGGGAGATCGTTCTGTACTTGCTAACTTCACATGCAACAAAAGAAAAGTATTCCTTAGAACTGTTTTTATAGAAAAATGTGCTAGGTTTTTTTTTTCAATTTCTTTTGTATTTTTAGATTTCTTTCTTTGACTTTTCTTCAAAACTATGTAATACTACATTTCACCTGGTGTAACGCTGCTGGCAAGTGTCTCAGGTATCCGCCACATGAAACTACGGGTCAAAACCTAAAATCAATTGCTTCTCTAAGTTATTTTAGACCTGTAAATTAATTGAGACCCTTAAATTAATTTAGTCTAAACCCATAAATTAAATAGACTTTAGACTAGACCAACGAAATGTTTCAGCACCTGGACCAGATGCATAAATTATTCAAACCCCAGAAGAAGCCCCTAAATTAATTCTAACTCCAGACCAGTCCCCCAAAATAACTTAGACCTCAGACCCCTAAATTAACCAGACCGCCAGACCAGAAATCTAGCCCATACCCCAAATTAATTCCAACTACCCCAGATCAGATCCCTTAATTTTCTAGACCCCAAATTCAGATCACAAATCAGCCTCCTAAATTAATTAACATCCTACATTAAACAGAACCCAGTCTCCATATTTTCCTGAACCTATACCAGATGCCTAAATTATTTTTCCCCCCTAAATCAATTAAGGCCTCAGGCCCCTGAATTAAACAAACCCTTTGACCAGACCCAATAAATGTTTCAGAACCTAGATCAAATACCTAAATTATTCAGACTTCAAACCAGATCCCTATACTAATTAAGACCCAAACCATACCCCTTAATCAAACCAGACCAGAACCCCAAATTTATTCAGACCTTAGACCCCTAAACTCCCAGACAAGACCCTCTAAATGTTTCAGAACCTAGACTAGACCTCAATCAAGATCCCATATTAATTCCGATCTAAGACCAGTCTGATAAATTAAATAGACCCCAAACCCGAACACTCAATTTCCAGACCCCATATTCAGACTTCAAACCAGCCCACTAAATGAATTAACGTCACAGTGCCCTAAATAAAACAGACCCCAGACTACATAAATTTTTCTGAATCTATATCAGATGCCTAAATTATTCCGGTCCCAAGCAAGCCCACCTAAATTAATTTATGCCTTAGACACCTGAATTAAACAAGCCCTCAGACTGGACCCTCTAAATGCTTCAGAAGCTAGATCAGATCTTTAAATTATTCAGATTTCAAACAAGACCCTTAAATTAATTTAGATCCCTGTCAAGACCAGATCCCTACATTTCTCAGACTCCTTAATTAATTCAAACCCCAAAGCAGATCCCCAAATTAATGAACACCCAGACCATACCCCTAAATCAAACCAGACCAGAACTCAAAATTTATTCAGACCGCAGACCCCTAAATCCCCAGACTAGACCTTCTAAATGTTTCAGAACCTAGACCAGATCCCAACCAAGACCCCCAAATTAATTCCGACCCAAGACCAATCTGATAATTGAAACAAACCCCAGACCAAATCCCTAATTTTTTCTGACCCCAAACCAATTCCTTAAATTAATTAACATTCCAGAGCTTTAAATTAAACAGACCCCAAACTCCCTAAATTTTTTTGAATTTATACCAAATCCCTAAATTATTCAGATCCCTAGACAGCCCCCCTAAAATTAATTTATGCTACAAACCTCTGAAGTAAACAAATCCCCAGGCCAGACCCTCTAAATGTTTCAGAACCCATATTAGATCTATAAATTATTCAGACTTCAAACCAGACCCTTAAATTAATTCAGATCACAGACAAGACCAGATCCCTACATTTTTCACACCCTGAAATTAATGCAAACCCCAAACCATAAACTGCTTAAGACCCTGATCAAACCTGATCAAACCCTTAAATCAAACCAGACCAGACCCAAAAATGTATTCAGACCACACAGCCCAAATTTAATCAGACCCCAGAAAAGTGCTGAAAGTCAACCTCCTAGCTAGATCTCTAAATCAGATTCCAAAATTACTTTGAACCCAGACAAAAAGAAACAAATAGGTATTTACTTACCTACCTTATTCCCACCATCTCTTCTTTTCCAAGGCCCTGCCCTCAGGTCTTCATGTCATATAGAGTTAGAATACTGTACGGCATCCTAAAGTGGACCACATCAGAACCCTGTTTTCTCTGCCTTGTTTCAGGGAGGCCTCTGCAGCTACCCCTATGGTTATACCACTGGGTCTGGTGCAAAGCAAATAGAGGTGCAGCATGGGAGAAGTCTTAGACATGAATATAAAAAGTTATAGTGAGTGAATGTAAACATGCTGCAGGATCTAATGGGTAACATTTCTCCTTATGGAGAGTGACATGTCTGGCATGCCAATGTACGGAGACTTATAGGCCATGCATGCTCTGGGAAATTAAATACGCAAATTTCGTCTTTAGTCTGCACTAGAGTTCAAGTCTAGATGCAATTTGCAGACATACTGGAAGTCATGTGTTGTTCTGTCGAAGAAGTTGAGAGAATGCTCCCGACATATAAACAACTATAAAATGTGTACCCTATAAATGTACATCTGAAATTTGGAATATAGTATTTAGGTTCTCCCATTTTTAATCCCCATTCAACATGAATTATATTAGTCCTGTCTAAACAACATGGCCATGGCAGAGGCTTGTTGGTGCAAATCTTGGCATCCAGCACCTGGTAAATTGCCCACTTCCCATACAATATTGGCATTTACGCACATACATAACAGATGGAATTGCATTTTAAGTCTCTTTCTGTTTTCTTGAGATGCATTTTAATAGCAGCGTCCCGTCGGTTTCCTCCTAATAACACTGGCAGAACTATGGAGAACTGCATTGTGTAATGTCACTTCCAGATGCAGCGAGAGCCCAGTACAGAGGGCAGCAGGTGCGGTAATGACAGATGGGACAGACATACAGTACACACGCCAGTCATAAAGGGAGGGCACTGTTCTATATATGTCATCTCCTCTGCTGGAAATAGCCCATACACTACAGACACAATTTACTAGGAAAGCTTTCTCTCCTCGGCAGAACTTCAGAACGGTAGGACTGAGAATTCTCTTTTCTTTGCACATTTTTGCTTTGTTTATAGGAATCTTTCATAAACTGCGATCACTTAGGATAAAGTGCTCCTCTAATCTTTGAGGCACAGCTGCCTAGATCATTACTGACCACTAAATTAGGTCAATCACCGTGGCCGGGCCTTTGCAGCATCATAGTACACAGTCACTATTTAGTTGGTGGTTCACGGAAGAAAATATGGAGGTCGGTAGGACAGTGATAAATTTGGATTATTTTGTATTCATTTTAATGAATTAAATTTTGTACACTACTAAAAGTGGCGTGATGTGACATGGGTTGCCAGTGCCCAGGGGCAAGGCAAATATTTTGTGCCCCCTAATTTAAAAAAACAATTGTATATTGTTATAAACAATTATGTATTTTTTTTACTCTTTGTAAAATATTTGTATTTTTTATGTAACAATTTCTTTACATTATCTCTAACCCTAGCCCTAGCCCATTGGTATGATTGGTATTTTCTTATATCCCTGTACATCTTCCCTTGTTAGTCTGGTTTGTGTAGTCTTAAGGTACCGTCAAACTTAGCGACGCTACAGCGATCCCGACAACGATACGACCTGTCAGGGATCGTTGCAGCGTCACTATGTGGTCGCTGGTGAGATGTCAAACAGTCAGATCTTCCCAACGACGCAGCAACGATACAGCGACCCGTAGCGACCAGTATAACGATGCACGCCTATGTGTCTCAGTTCTGAGTCGCTAACGAGGTCGTTGGTAAGGTGTCAAACACACCGATGCATGCTATTCAGCGGGACCTCAGCGATCAAAAAGTGGTCCAGACCATTTCGACAGAACCAGTGATCTCACAGCAGGGGCCTGGTCGCTGCTACGTGTCAAACGTAGCGAGATCGCTACTGAGGTCGCTTTTGCGTCACAAAACTTGTGACTCAGCAGCGATCTCGCTAGCGAGCTCACTTAGTGTGACGGGGGCTTTATACACTACAACTTCCTACTTCCCTGGGTGGGGGAGGGGACAGATAAGTGCTGATTTAGAAGCTCAGCAAGGCACATGGCCCCGGCTTTTTCTCCATCAGAAGTAATCCAGGGAGCAGTGATAGCTAGGGCGCCCCTAGCTTTAAGGATAGAGAAGGAGCCCCTGGCCCTGGGATATCCTGCAACAGTACCATGACAGATAGCTACTAACAGAGACAAATACCTACCTGTTCTACCCGGTATTGCCACAGAGCAGTCTCTGATAGCTCCTGCTGGCATTTCAGCTTCTCAATGTCAATAGAGAAGCTCTTCTTATTCTGGGCTGCTCTGACAACTGGGAATGACTGCCGATGTCATTCTGATTGACTGCCAATTCCCCACAGTTAGGAAGCAGGGAGCCGGCTGTCAATCAGCATGACGTCAGCAGTCACAAATCAAAACTCATCAAAACGACCCTACTTCAGTAGCCATGAAGGATGCCTCTATCAGCACAAAAAGAAATGTATAGATAAAGCTACGCGAGATGCTGAACAGCTGGTGTAGCAAGAAGGCTGACGAAATCAAGGGCTTTAGCAGCCAGCCACAAGCTGAAGCGCTTCTATGATGCGCTACCGGCCGTATATGGACCTCAACCATTCAGCTCCTCATCTCTCCTCAACGCGGACGGAACTAAGCTAACAGTAAAGAAACAGATTCTGGAACGTTGGGCTGAGCACTTCAACAGTGTGCTTAATAATCTTGCCATTATCAACGATGAGGCCATTGCTCACATGTGCCAGGTACAAATCAACAAGGACCTTGATGTTCTTCCCAGTGAAGATGAAGTCAGGAAGGCAGTAAAACAACTCTCCTGTGGCCAAGCGCTGGTAAACGATGCTATACCTATGCCAAGGAATACAAAACAGGCGGCCGTGTCCTGATGCAAATGATGACTAAACTATTACAATCCATGTGGAAAAAGGAACAGGTTCCACAACAGCTGAAAGATGCTAGCATAAACCACATCTACAAGAGAAAAAGCAACTGCCAATCTTGCGACAACCTTCGAGGCATCTGCTTTCTGTCCACTTCTGGGAAGATTCTGGCTCGCCTCTTGCTCAACAGCCTCCTCCACAGCACCTTGAGCAAGATCTACTACCCGAAAGCCAGTGTGCCTTCCATACTGAACATGGGCAGATGTGGTCTTCATGGTGCGTCAACTCCAGGTAGAGTGCCAGAAGCAATGCAGTGACCTTTTCAAGACCTTTGTCAACTTGACCAAGGCTTTCAACACAGTCAGCAGAGATGGCTTATGGAAAATTGAAATACCTTATACTCGCCTAGTAAATCCCCCACCCTTCCAGCGTGACTGTTCTGAAGTGCCCCATTTAAATGAAGAGATTGGTGTGCATGAGCATCACCACTTTGTCTTCGGGATTGCTGGAGATAGCTTTACTCAAATGGGGCACTCAGGATCAGTGAGGGTCCCTGTTGATAAGTGCTCTTTTGGACCCCTTTTAAATCTATGCTCGGAGATCAGGACTATGAGAGCAGCTGGTCATGTATTGACAGGCCAGTGACATCACCAAAAAAAGCCAAATTAAAGCAGTGGCCCAAGATTTTTTAATGTCGGCCACACAGTAGGGAATGTCCTAAAAATTCCAAAATACTTTATACTCCCCTAGTAAATTCCTCACCCATCATAGCTCTGGTGGTCCAGTTAGTCTTTTCAACTGTATTGCAGCAATGACGTGTCTGCCACTTCCATGTGACCACTGCAGACGATCACAAGTCTCTACAGTCACGTGCTAACATCCCCGACAAAACCATGTATGACTCCGTTCATGAAAAGCCACAAGCATAGAATATACTACAGGAAAGCGTTTATAATGTAAGCTGACGTAATTTAACTCTTAAATTGCTTTTAGTCCATATTTCTGTCCTCAATTAGTGTCAGCTTAGCGGAATATAAGATTGTGATTAGCAATTAAAGAAAAAATGTTCTAAACTTCTGTGCTATTTCTTAGACATGCAGCGGGTATACACCAGCAGCTTTTCTCCGTAATCACAGCAGAAAAACTTTAAATGTACAACACGGATGAGCCAGAGCCAATCTTAATTATAGGAGGCATTATTAGGCCGTCTAATATCCTTCGCCAAATATTACTCTGAAATTAATTTTCTCTTTGGTATGCAGAACGGGCTACTGAAATCGTAGTTTCATCACCCAACATCATAAAAAAAAATAACCAACATTATTTGCAGAAGCTTTGTAGGAAAATTAGGTTGAAGGGTAAGTAGATAGGAAAATAAAGTTAAAAAATATTAGAGAGGTGCAGATTATAGCAAATACTCAAAAATACTAGAATAAAAACAATGATAATGTACAAAGAACTAGAAAATTGGAAACTGAGATGAATGATGTTATTGGGGTAGGTTTCAGTCGAATAGTGGTCATATCAGAAATAGATTTTCGGGAAGCCATATGGGGCATGAACTGTGGGGTTGTACACCATCAAGAAAACCTGAGGGGGGGTCTCCACCTTCTAATTTTTCTAGTAGCTATTTGGTTTTTCTGTTTAGAAGACAGGAGTTGCTCTGCCAGGGTGGACATATAATTGATGCAACCTGGGCAGCTGCACAGGGGCCCACATAGTAAGGGGGCCCATCTTGACCTCCAAAATAGGTGAAATTGTGCATTATGATGAGTTATTGGACTGCAAGGGCCCATATACTGTTCTTGCACACTGGCTCTTCCCTTATTTGTCTTTTGTCAGCTAGTGGTCTATGCAAACATAATTGGATTGGACTAAAGTCTGTTGAACCTGCCAATATTGGCATATCAGATGACATTCTAATGTGTATGGAGGCTGGCCTCCTGACTCTACCTTGACAAAAAATTAAAGGGGGAAAAAAGGATCCACCCGTCAGATTTTCGACAGCTCATTTTTCTGTTCTCTGGGAGACAAGCCGATCGGCTGAACTATCATTCGTCTATCTAATGTGTGTGTGGGGCTTTAGCGAGACATGTACTTGGCTGTTTCGATAACCTCAAGTGTCATGTGTGGTCCCAATCCAAAAGAGTCATTTGCTGCCAAAATGAAAAATTAGGCCATTTTGTAAATAGCCTACACTAAATAAGGTCCCAATGTTTTGTTGTTGTGGAGTCTGTGCAAGTCCTTCACACACATGGCTTTTCTGCTGCTTTGACCTAGATCTGACTGTACACTGCTTCTAGCTGCCTCGGTTTTATTTGCTCTCCACAGGGAGAGGGAAAAGTTGTATTTGGCAGATCATGGACTGGAGAAAGCATTAAATTCTTCAGCGAAATCAGATCACATAGGCTGTCAGTATCAAAATGTAGATAGGGAAGAAAGTACACACTAAGTAGTGTGGAGGGGTGCAGGTGATTCACATAGGTTGTATATTACTGTGCAGGGGTAAAAACCCAAAACTGGAAAACAGGCTATACAGGTAGAGGGAGGGAGAAGCACATACTTCTGGAAGTTCTCAACATCACTGTCTGTCAGCACAAGGAACATAGGCAATAATCATTATATTTCAATCTGAATGGTGTCCATAGCCCTTGATTTTCATTTTCATTGAATTTATGACTTGTTTGATTTTTTTTCACTTATTCCAGAAAAGAGGTCAGAACAGTACATTGTCTCAAATTTTCTTTAATTTTTTTTCTATATGGATCGTGGTCATCAAAAGATAACACAAATGTGAATATCCACATAAAATATAATGTGTCAGTGTGCTGTCCGTGAAAAAAGAAATGGCTAACACTGACCCATCAACAAAATGAAAAAAATTAACAAATTTTCCACCTCATACCACAACTGTAGAAAAAAAGGTCTGAACCGCACATCCAAAAATTACACATTGATCTATGACAGTTAAGCAAAATTAACTATGTTCTTAGTTAACATTTGTTGCACAGCTTCTGGATACCCACAGTTGCGGTAGAAACTTCACAGAGCAGATTACATGGTATAACAAGCTTTTACTTCTCAGAACATGAGGTAAAGGAAAAAACGCACAGTCACACAGTACTGCACCAGGAAGTAAGAACAAAACAGAAAGTACAAGAGAGACTTTTTTTCTTTTACAATACAGTAAACAAGGAAACTTTATACAACATCGCCATCCACTGTCAGATCAGCATAAAGTCCTCCTTCACACAAACAAAGAAGTCCATAACTGTTGCATATACCAACAACATTGTGATCAAAATGTATAAAACCCACTACCACATCACGGTGAACTTCTCAGTGCGTGACCAACCTGATAGGCGTAGCGTCACGTTTTCTCTTTAGAGTGTTTTTTGTGCCCGTTTTTGACATTTGTATTAGATCTATTTTTTTACTTCCACCAGTAAAAAATGTATAAAAGGCTTCCGATGTAATGTTAGTAATAGGTCCGTTTCAAAACATGCTGTATGGATGGTATCAATGTGGCATTTGTTTTTTTTACACACCTTTTGAGTTGTAAGAGTAAATCTTATCAGAGAAGCAGAAGAGAATAGCGCACGCTGACTTTTTTTTCACATAAAAAGGCTAATAAAATATAAAAAAAAAATCCAAAAGGGGGCACATATTTTATACAGGCACTGTTCAGAGCATATATTGTTAAACAGTTCTAAAATGTGCCCTTGCTTGTCCCATGAAGTTATATAATGTGCACATGATTATCCCATTACAACATGTAATTCCGCCATATTATCTACATTGCATATTCAAAGGAATCTGTCAGCACGGTTTTCACAACTGGTGGTAGTGATATACCTATATAGGTGCTTTTCCCCCAATAAAAATGACACCTTTTTGTCGAAATCTGTTGTTCCAACCATGAGAAATCTAGTGTAGAGAACATATGCAAATCAGGTTGGAAGTGGGGGCGTGTCAATGTACTTAAAGTGCTTCTTCCAAACCCCCAGTGCATATGGCTTCTACTCTAGATTTCTCATGATTGGTACATCGGATCTTTACCAAAAAATGATAATTTTTCTTGAAGGACAAATGCCTATAAGGTCATAAAACTATTTCCATATGTAAAAAATCCCTGTCAGGTTCTCTTTAATTGGAGCCAGTGGAAGGACATAGCCGTCACGCAATGTGCCTGGCTTTTATTAAGTGAAGCGTTAAACACATTGAGCAGCATGTCCCAATAACCGTAAAAGAGTACTCAAGGTTTTGTTGTAAGATGCTATACGAGATGCAATCATACGCTTGCCAGTAAATGGCTGAAGGTGCGAGACTGAACGCTGTCAGATCCATTCTGTCCACCCAGGGGAAATATCACTTAGTCAGACACACTGGTCACTGGAGGTTGATAGAGATGTTCTTTGTATTCCTTTCCGCTTTATATGAAGAGACGTCTTGTTGTGTCTTAATATTATTACCGCGCACAATATTGTAATGCTCAGATCTTCTTAGTCATTATGAACCTCCTCTTCCACCAAGAACCTTCCACCTCCCTTATTTTTTCCTGCTAGTGATTTCTCTCCTGAAGTCGATTTATTGATTAGGATAATTGGTAAGAATGAACTCGCATCAGGAACTTCGTGGAGTTCGCAGGATCCGGCCGCTCAAAAGTGTTTTGCTCTTTTAAGACATTTGAAATTCCCATCAGGCTCATTAACTGCATCTGCGAAGAGTCAGATCCGAACAGCGTCAATACTTTCAGTAAAACTATGCAGAATGACAGCAAAATAGCACATGGAACATTTACCCCCTTGTGACCCTCCACTAATCATTATCCCAGTGTCTTTATCCAGTCTGCTTAGGGATATGGCTGCTCAGAGCAGGACGGATTAATGAGAATGCTGCCTTCGGAAACCCAAGAGATGGGTATAGATTCAATAATTTTTTGGCCAAAAATTGTGGCTTATTAACATGTGCATTTGGCTCGTCTGTACATAGTTGTCATTTCCATGGACAGGGAAGATGAGTGGCTGTCAGGCATTATGGAAAACATCTATCCTGAGAGGGAAAAATAGGAGACAACCTGTCCATATTCTGACTCCAGTAGAAGAGCTTTGATGGACCACCAACAAATACAGTTACATGAAAAAGTTTGGGCACCCCTATTAATCTTAAGCTTATTGTTTTATAAAAATTGGTGTTTTTGCAACAGCTATTTCAGTTTGATATATGTAATAACTGTTGGACACAGTAATGTTTCTGCCTTGAAATGAGGTTTATTGTACTAACAGAAAATGTGCAATCTGCATTCAAACAAAATTTGACAGGTGCATAAGTATGGGCACCCTTATCATTTTCTTGTTTTAAATACTCCTACCTACTTTTTAATGACTTACTAAAGCACTTTTTTTGGTTTTGTAACCTCATTGAGCTTTGAACTTCAGAGCCAGGTGTATGCAATCATGAGAAAAGCTACTTAAAGTGGCCACTTGCAAGTTGTTCTCCTGTTTGAATCTCCCCTGAAGAGTGGCATCATGGGCTACTCAAAACAACTGTCAAATGATCTGAAAACAAAGATTATTCAACATAGTTGTTCAGGTGAAGGATACAAAAAGCTGTCTCAGAGATTTAACCTGTCAATTTCCACTATGAGGAACATAGTAAGGAAATGGAAGAACACAGGGACAGTTCTTGTTAAGGCCAGAAGTGGCAGGCCAAGAAAAACATCAGAAAGGCAGAGAAGAAGAATGGTGAGATCAGTCAATGACAATCTTCAGACCACCTCCAGAGAGCTGCAGCATCAACTTGCTGCAGATGGTGTCACTGTGCATCGGTCAACTATACAACACACTTTGCACAAGGAGAAGCTGTATGGGAGAGTGATGCGAAAGAAGCCGTTTCTGCAAGCACACCACAAACAGAGTCGGCTGAGGTATGCAAAAGCACATTTGGAGAAGCCAATTTCCTTTTGGAAGAAGGTCCTGTGGACTGATGAAACCAAGATTGAGTTGTTTGGTCATACAAAAAGGCGTTATGCATGGCGGCAAAAAAACACAGCATTCCAAGAAAAACACTTGCTACCCACAGTAAAATTTGGTGGAGGTTCCATCATGCTTTGGGGCTGTGTGGCCAATGCCGGCACCGGGAATCTTGTTAAAGTTGAGGGACGCATGGATTACACTCAGTATCAGCAGATTCTTGACAATAATGTTCAAGAATCAGTGACAAAGTTGAAATTACGCAGGGGATGGATCTTTCAGCAAGACAATGATCCAAAACACCCCTCCAAATCTACTCAGGCATTCATGCAGAGGAACAATTACAATGTTCTGGAATGGCCATCCCAGTCCCCAGACCTGAATATCATTGAACATCTGTGGGATCATTACAAGAGGGCTGTCCATGCTCGGCGACCATCAAACTTAACTGTACTGGAATTGTTTTGTAAAGAGGAATGGTCAAAAATACCTTCATCCAGGATCCAGGAAATCATTAAAAGCTACAGGAAGCGACTAGAGGCTGTTATTTTTGCAAAAGGAGGATCTACTAAATATTAATGTCACTTTTCTGGTGAGGTGCCCATACTTATGCACCTGTCAAATTTTGTTTGAATGCAGATTGCACATTTTCTGTTAGCACAATAAACCTCATTTCAAGGCAGAGACATTACTGTGTCCAACAGTTATTACATATATCAAACTGAAATAGCTGTTGCAAAAACACCAATTTTTATAAAACATTAAGCTTAAGATTAATAGGGGTGCCCAAACTTTTTCATATAACTGTATCTAGTCTAGGAGCAGTTTTATGATAAGGATACAGCTGTGGAGTTAATTTACCTAGATATTAAAAGAGTTGCCCCGGTTAGCAGCCAAAATTATCCAAAGAATATGGACCACCATTACAGAATCCTAGCTTAAAGCTTCAAGCCGCCTATTCGGTTTATGGACCCAAAATTGAATGGCAATGAGGTCATGAGAACCATCTCTGTTCTGGTATTTTTCCATTATGTATTACTAGATTTATTTTTCTATACGTTCACCATTGTTCTGTTTGAGCCAAAATGTAGTCATAATCCTAATGAAGTAGAAAATGTAAGGAGCCCTACCACTTTCAGTAGTCATTCGATGAAGGCTCCTTTGGCCACTGACGCGCCCCCGGTGCAGTGGGGTACTCGGCAGCCGGGCCTATGGATGCTGGTGGGGGATATCACGGTGGCTGGCCCGGTCCGTGGCCCAGGGCGGTCAACCAAAAAGGAAGGGTTTATTTGGGATTTTGGAATAGTTTGTGACGCTACCTGTGGTGCCTGGTAAGGTCTACCAGCGCTGTGACAGTTCTCTGAGGCAGATGTTAGGGCAGCTTATGATGGAACGGCTTCCCACAGGTGGAGCGGGCCTCAGGGCAGCGTGGGGAAATGGATGGTGGTACAGGTGAGAGACGGCCAGGACGGTTCAGGGAGAAATGACAGACACTCACACGGGTTTCGCTTCGGTACCTTTACTGGTGTAGATGCAGGTATGGTCCAGGGTACTCGATACTAAGGGTGCACTTCTGGACTCTCCCCAGTGAGCGGGTATAGGGCCTCCTGATCCGTTGCTTTCACTTGCTAAGCTTCTGACCTGCCTGGAGCTAGGCCTGGCTTAATTACTGTCTCTCTTTCTCTCTTGCACCTGCTGACCTGGTGGTAGGGCCTTCTCTTGGAGGTCACTCTCCCTGGTCGCTGGGGCCTCCGTGATTCCTAGCCCTGGTACGGTAGTCAGCGTTGGTTGACCTGGGACTTGTAGTCCTCCAGGTATCCGGTGGTCCCTACTGGGTATAAAGGGACCCTGTAGGCGCGGACCCGGTGTCCGGTGTATAGTTCGGGGTGAGCCTGGTAAGCTCCTCTGCCCCCTCAACTCCTCTTTCCTCTGCCCCCTCAACTCCTCTCTCCTCTCCTCCTTGCCGTTGGCCACACTCGGGGCCCTCAGAACTCAACACGTGCTGTAGGCCTTGGCTCGCCTAAGCACAGCAGCCAGCGTGCTGCATCTTCACTGGTCTAGTGCCAGCACACTCTCTGACTCCCAGACTAAAACTGAACTGCCTGGCTCCACCCTCCATATATATGTCCCTAACGGGCTCCCTCAGCTGGTGTGAGGTGGTAGGGTGGAGGTGTGTGAATGTGTGAGGGCCTCTTGTGGAGAAGTCCGTCCATGCACCCTACTGGGTTCTGTGGCACCTGTGCGTAGCAGGGCGCCACACCACCAGCTATTAATTTTGGATCAAGTGAAGCCAGACATGTCACTCCAAGCAAGGATCACCAAGCTACGACTTGCCTATTTTGGACACATCATAGAAAGAGAGCAATTACTGGAGAAGGACATCATGGTTGGAAGAATATCAGTAACAAGGCGAAGAGGAAGACCAGCAACCCAATGGCTTGATACTATCAAAATAACGGCGGAGAAGTCCCTGGTGGACCTATATAGGCTTGCAGAAGATCAATCTTCCTAGAAATCGTTCATCCATCAAGTTGCCATGGCTTGAGATTGAGTCGAAGGCTGCTAAATAAGTAAATACTATTTCATCATACACGTGCATGCTTAGTCTGGTCGAGAATGCATGTATTTTTAACGGGAAAAGGGGAATAAGCCTATATTAAACACCTCTGGCAGCGGCTCATCTCCTTTAAACCCTTTCACGACATGGTGATTTTCCTTTTTTGCGCTCTCGTTTTTTTCCTCCTCTTCTTCCAAGGGCCATAACTTTTTTACTATTCTGTCGATATAACCACATGAGGACTAGTTTTTTGCAGGACGAGTTGTACTTTTGAATAACTCCATCCACTTTATCATGTAATTTACTGAAAAGTGTGAAAAAAAATTCTAAATGCTGTGAGATTTCAAAAAAAGGGCAATTCCGTAATTTTTTTTTTTTTTTTTACAGCATTTATTATACAGTAAAAATGACCAAGCAATATGATTTTCCAGGTCAGTGCAATTACAGCGATATCAATCATGCATCATTTTTTTTGTTTTGAAGTGGGAAAAAAAAAATTGGAAATTGATAAAAAAATAAAAAATTTGCTTGTGTCGCCATTTTCCGAGACCCATAACGTTTTCATTTCTAGGTCAATGGGATTATGTGAGGACTTGTTTTTTGAACCGTGAGCAGCCGTTTTTATTTATACCATTTTGAGATGTTTTGATTGTCTCTTGTATTTTTATCAGGTGTTCCAGTGGCCGAAAAAATGCAATTCTGGCATTTAGTTTTTTTTTCTCATTATGCCATTTACCAGTCATGTTAATTAATTTTACATTTTATTCGATTGGTCTTTTACGAACGTATCAACACCACATATGTGATTTTTTTCTTTTGTTTACTTTATTTTTAATGGGAAAAAGGGGAAAGATTTGAACTTTTAGATTTTTTTTACTTTTTTCATATTTTTAAAAACATTTTTTTAACTTTTTACTATATTTTTTAGTCTACTTTGGTCACTTAAATCTATGATTGTCTAATCGCTTGTACTATACACAACAATACCACAGGCTGACTTTCATAGTAGCACAATTATGACGGGCAAAGAGGTCTTCGGCAGACCCCATCCGTCATTTGAACCCACTGGCATCTCGCGATCGTGTCACTAGGACGCCAATGGGCTTAATTTATTAGTAGAAGTGCACATCTTTAATGAATTTTGGGCATCTTTCCACTGCTGTGTGCCGCTGCCAGAATGGTACACCAACCACTTTTCTGGCAAAAATTGTGATGAACTTGTCAGGTGTCATTGCCCTGCCCCATCCCAGTGCCTACCACTTTGGTAGAACTGGCCAGGACTTGCATAAACATGGCAAAAGTTGAAAAATTCTAGTGGTGAGAACATTTTCCAAAATTTCAAGGAGTTTTACGCCTGAAAACAGGCAAAAACTCCTTGATGAATGGAGCCATGGATGCTTAAATTCAACATGTTCCACCAGTTAGCCTGGCTTTGCTATTAACATTACGGATCAAGAAGGCAGTTAGTAATATATTAGTCAAGGTCAGTTAAAAGATCACAGTAAAGTCAACAAAGTCAACAAAGCAAGATGGCTAAACCTAATATCAGAATCAATAGTTGGGATTAAGCATGGTCAGACAAGAAGTTATGACCATTGGCTATAGAATGACCGTGAGACCTGTTATGTAAGGTCAAGTATATCTAAAAAATATAAACCCATTTACATTGATTTTGGTCTTCACCGTGAAACAAGAAAAGCAAAGGATATAGAGGAGATTGGGTTCGTTAGATTAAAATGGGCTCCCAGTTGTGATGCCAGTTTTGCTACCCCCAAAAAAGAAGGGTCTCTTGCTTGTTTTCTCATCCATGCCCTTTCTATGGTCTTGACCAATTTTCTTGTTGGAAGAGAATACAGATCTTCTCCAGAGTAGGGTCCACCATGGTTCTTGCCACCCAAAGACAAAAGGCATGGAAAAACTATGACTGCGGAAATCTACCCACAAGTTTCCTATGACAGTTTAATGGTCTTCCTTTTCATTAAGCATGCCTATTAAGGAAACCTGTCATATCCAAAAACCCTATTTATCTGCAGATACAGAGCTAAAAATGGAAATAGCGTTAGTATCATGTTAGGTTACCATACTGGAGCGGCGGCTACATGGAGAAAATGAACTAATATCCTCCCTCAAGCCTCATTGGAGCAGTACAGGGAATGATTACAGTCAAGACTCACTAGACCAAGTGCGGGTGTAATCACCCCCGGGCACTATGATTGATAGCCAGCTCTGCGGCATGTGTTTGCAGTGTGTGTGTGTCTGCACAGTCAATAAAAGTGCACTAGAGTGATTACAGCCATTGTCATTATATTGAACTGCCCCAATGACTGGAAGTGAGCAGCTGCAGGGAGAATAAATTTTTTTTTTTCCCTGCAGCCGTTTGTTTCCAGTCTTCGGTGCAGTGCAGAGCGTGAAAACGGCTGTAATCACTCCCCTTCGCTTTGATTGACCGTGGACTCTGCACACACATGCTACACATATTCTACAGGACAGGCTGTCAATCAAAGTACAGTAGAAAGATTGCCATGCTTACTATATAGTGATCTGTGACTGTAACCACTTCCTGAAATGACTGGAAATGAGCGGCTGCAGGAAGAATAAAACTTAATTTTCTCCCTGCAGCCGCTTGTTTCCAGTATTTGGTGCAGTGCAGAGAGTGAGCCAAGGCTGTAATCACTACCCTGCACTTTGACTGACAGTCTGCTATGCAAACATACATATGCTGTAGAGCAGGCTGTCAATCAATGTACAGGGTAGTGCTTACAGCTGCACTCACTAAAAAATGTAAGGGGTTGATGTGCAATGTACCCATGGACATAGCATGTAGACCTCATGCTCTAATGGATCCATTGATTGCTTGGCTTCAGTTCATTGCAATATTTTTCAACAGGTGAAGTCTCCCTCTTATGGTGGGCATTATGTTAGTCCACAGGTGACATCGGTAATCTGTGACTACCGGACAACAACCCTGTAAACCATCTCTTATGCGATGGCATGCTCGCCTCCTCTCCTAATTATTTGGACTGACGCGGTTCGTACCAAAGCTAGCTTCCATGTATCACAAACTCTACAGCCTACCAGTAGCTTTAAGAGTGGAAGACATTGTTGTCAAGCGTGGAACAAGATGAAATTATGAACGAGTCACATTTCCTTCTTAAATCCACTACCAATCAAATAGAGATTTTCATTATTTGGAGTTTTCAGAACGAATTTTCTGCAATCCATACTTAATCCTCCTACCTAACACTGACTCCTCACGTAAGAATGTCTTTCATCCTCTGCCTTCCTTGGAGCCTGTCAACTTGGTTGACAATATAGAATTCTAAAGATCTGATGTACTCAGAGGACATTTAATAGAGGAGTGAGGAATAATCAATGCCATCTTGGGATGCGGATCAATATTATACAAGGGACAGACGAATCCCTATTAGAAGCTCTAAGAGCCGAGGCTTGGAGAGGTCGAGTGGGACTTGGTATGTTGTTCAAGTCTCAGGTAGGAATGGTAATCTCTAGTGCCAGAATGAATTCATTATTTCGAGGAACAGGATACTTATCTTTGGGCTTCTGCTCAGAGATGGCCGGAGGTTTAACCATTTACTGGATACATTATATATTGCAGAATTATTGCTTTATTCCAAATCCATACACATTAGTCATCCCGACCAGGTCTAATGGACTGTAATTGATATCTAAGGTCATTACTTATTGATATTTTAGGTACAAAACTCTTCCCTAACATCGTGTAAATATCTTTTACAAGAATAGTAGGACTATTACAGAGCTGGATTAGAGCCTGGACAAAAGAGTCTGTTACGCTGGGTCCTCCACCGATCCATCTCCACCATGCATCCAGTGATGCTTCCTACCTGTCTTCAACTAGTACTGTGGCATTTGTAAGACACTATGTGAAACTTTTCTTTGGGCAATGTATGTCATTATTATGTGTTCACTGTATGGCGCTATTTAGGCACCATGTTGAACTGTAAATCTGTGTTCACTATATACCACTGTAGGAAGTAGAGATGAGCGGATCGATTTACGAGACTCCGATCCAGCATCTAGGTCAACAGTACCTGGCGGCTAGATGTGAGGCTCATAAACATCTTACCTTCTGGTGTCTAAGGTACAGCTTTTGATTAGCCTGAACTATTGCAACATCATCTATACGTCATGTCGAGAAATCAAATGCCGCATCGGGGACTCAGGAAGGTCCAGCCATCAGGTACCATGGACCTGGACACTGTAATGGAGTTCTGCGAATCAATATCCACATCTCTAATAGAAAGAATTATGTGGTCCTGTTTTTGGCACTGTATATTGGTATTATTTAGATGCATTAAGGTGCTACTATTTATACAGTATTGAGTCAGAATTACTCATTTTTTTATCAAGTGGATACCCATTTTAGCCATTGCTTAGAAGACACTATGCATCCAATGAATTAAACATGTCATGAGCCACTGATTATTTGCTTTTTTCCTAGTCATTGATCTCCTCCTTCTTAATGCGGATCATGTGGGTCATAAGTATTCACCAGCCATTACCTTGGCCCTGGCACCAACCAATGCCCAAGAGCACCATGCTTTATAAAGGGGATTCCTACATCACTGTGGAACATAGTTAGCTGTAAGCCAAGTAGACCCACGTCCTCAGCTGACCTTTGTTACAAAGGGGTAGTTTTGAGTACTCCGTCTTAAGGCCCCTATACATATTAGCCTAATGTCAGCCGATACTCAACACTCCATAGCCAACACACTAATGTATATTTGAGCCCCGGACAATTTACCATTTGGGAAATATTGATCCAGCATGTTCGGTTTCATACTGATAAGGCATGTCAGCCGAACAATTGCTACTGTGTATGGGAAATACAGCCGACATGAATGATGGATCAGCCGCAGCTATTCCATGAGCTTAATAAGAAGGTCTGCCGAATCTGACAATCTATGTATTTATGTACTCTTTCCCGAAAGATGATGTTGGGGAAGATAAGTATCGGCAGGCTGAATTTCAAGGTCTAATCCTTTTATTTTGTTCTTGGAAGATAAGCCAATGCCAGAGGTATCTGTCAATGGCTGCTACCACTCTTTATTTTCAGACCACATGCACAAGTATAGAAAGGGTCAGGTCCTCAGATGCACATTCAGCTGAAGTGTATTGCAGCGCAGAAACTCGTCGGGTCTGTGTACTACAATACACGCTGCCTGCCAATCGTCGGGTTGCACGTGACTGGGGGAGCATGGCAGTGAGGTCATGCGCTCCCGTCGCTTGCACGCTCAAGTCAGCTGCCGGCTTCAGAAAAGGATGCTGTGCGGTGGGAGAGCAGAGGGTAGTTGACTATAATTGTTCATTTTTTTCTATGCATTAAAGAACAGTGGCAGAACGGAGGAAATATACCAGGATGGGGGACATACATACCAGAATAAGAGACATATATACCAGGATGGGGAGACATATATACCAGGATGGGGAGACATATATACCAGGACATATATACCAGGACATATATACCAGGATGGGGGACATACATACCAGAATAAGGGGCATATATACCAGGATGGGGAGACATACATGCCAGAACAAGGGACATACCAGGATGGGGGGACATATATACTAGGATGGGGGAAATATATACCAGGATGGGGCCCAGGATAAGGGACATATATACCAGGATGGGGGATATATATGCCAGGATGGGAAATATATATACCAGGATGGGGCCCAGGCAGAATAAGGGACATATATACCAGGATGGGGGATATATATACCAGAATAGGGCCCAGGTTGAGGGAGATATATACCAGGATGGAGAACATATATATATACCAGGATGGGGGGCCCCGGTCCAAATCTTGCACCGGGCCCATCAGACTCTAGTTATGCCACTGGATAATCTCCTGCTGATAAAACACTGATTGTTATTAAACTAGAGCAAGCTGATGAGCAAGTGACACATCGCTGGAATAGGGGTTGTGCCCCTATATTATGCTGCTCTCAGATTATATCGCAAAAACCTGCTAGCAGATTCCCTTTAATCCCTTTAACTCCTTAACAAGTCAGAAGTTCTTCAGAGTCGGTAGCTGAGACCCTGAAGAACATGATCAGGGACGATTTTGTGAATAACGGCGATCACAAAATAGAAAGTGTGCCCGTGGTTACAATGTAACTCCCCGAGCCCACCAAATACCTCCGCCATCCCCCAGATCTCCTGATCTGTCTCCCGGCCCTCTGTCATCTTCCTGTAAAAAAACAATGGCGGGAGCATGCGCAATGCACCCGACGAGATCTACCGGCCGGTACCCGGCAACAATAAGGAATTTTCCCTATTGGTTCTTTTTGATCACTGTGATAAATCCTATCATAGTAATCAAAAGAAAAAAATAATAAATCAAATTCCCCTTTGTTACCCCCTTAGTTAGATAAAAATTATAAAATAAAAAAATATATATTTTTTTCCTTTCTTTGCAGTTGGGGTTACGGTTGGGATTAGGATTAGGGATAGGGTTAGGATTAGGGTTTAGGGTTAGGAATAAATTTTGTTACATAAATGAGAAATCGCTGGTCAACTTTTTAACCCTTCTAACTTCCTAACAAAAAAAATTTGGTTGAGAAATTGTGCTGATGTAAAGTAGACATGTGGGAAATGTTATTTATTAACTATTTTGTGTGACATATCTCTCTGATTTAAGGACATAGGAATTCAAAGTTTGAAAATTTTCAAAATTTTCATTAAATTTCCATTTTTTTCACAAATAGATGCAAGTCATAGCTAAGAATGTTTACCACTATCATGAAGTACAATATGTCACGAGAAAACAATCTCAGAATCAGTGGGATCTGTTGAAGTGTTCCAGTTATTACCACATAAAGAGACAGTGGTCAGAATTGTAAAATTTGGCTTGGTCATTAAGGACATAATTGGCACCGTCACTAAGAGGTTAAAGCTTGTTATTATTGTATAACACCTTAACACTTAGTTTATTTGCGTGGTTTATTATGATTCTTCCACCTTTGCAGCGATTCTCCAGAATTTCAAGTCTTCTGTCTGGACCTTCAGACTCTTTCTCTGGTTGGTTGCATCCCTCCATGTTGTTACCCTATGTCTTTTTCTTTTATGCGTCAATACAATATTGTTGTATAATAAAAGAAAAAACCTTGAAAAGTTTTTAAAAAATCCATAATAAATTGCATAATACAAAAACCTTGAAAAGAAAAATTCTTGGAAAGCTGCAAAATCACAATAGATATTAATTTACGAGACAAAAAAGGAGACCCTATGCATCCCTCGCTATATAACTCCCTTCTTGTCCCAAGCCCAGTGTTTTATTACTGGTCTAAAGAATAATTTCATTTGTGTGGCAATCTCATAACCTTTTCGAAGAAGCAAATTGACATTCATAATATCCAGGTCAAAGAGGGACTTAGTGAAGTGAAACAGATACTTAATTTCCTTGATCTATCACTCGCAAGTTAGATAACACGTGGGCCGACAATACTCCGACTCTTTTTGTACAATGTCATAGTGTCAAGATAATCGGCTAATACGATTGTTAAAAACAATTGTGCCGATGAACTGGATTTATTATAATTATACAGAAATGTATTGTTAGAGGAGCAGTTTATGGCAGGGATAATGGTTTCCATGGGGTTGTAGAAAATCATGATGACTAAGTTATGAACTTGTTGATCCATTAAAGGATATGGACGCCTATCGTGTGGAAAATATGTTGCTGGATAACATTAGTTAAAAAGAAAATTGCCAAGTTTCAGTTTTCACTTTTATTTATTTTCAGACCTTCCCGACACCCAGCATGAAGAAATGAGCAAATTAAATTATGTTGAAGCAAATTTGACTCAAACTAAAAAAAAAAAAATAGACTTTGCTCAAGTCCAAATTTTTTTGCGATTTGTTCCTAGTGATTCTGGCAAAATGGCTGGGAAGGGTTTAAACATTTTTATACTCTGTTATACTCACCTTGCTGTTCATCTGTCCCACTGCCACAGTTCTCTGCCCGGCCATCTCATCTTTACCTGCCACCTCGCTGTTCATCTGTTCGACCTACACAGCTCTTCGTCCGATTATCCAATCTCTACCTACCACCTCGATGTTTCTTTGTCCCGCTGACGCAAATCTCCACCCAGTCATCCAAACTTTACCTGCCACCTCGCTCTTTATCTGTCCCGCTGCCGGAGCTCTCCACCCGGTTGTTCTATCTCTACCTGCCACCTTGATTATCACCTGTCCCGCTGCCAAACTCTCCGCCTGGTCATCCGATCTCTACCTGACACCTCTCTGTTCGTTTGTCGCGCCACAGCTCTCTGCCTGGTCATCCGATCTCTACCTGCCACCTCGCTATACACCTGTCCTGCTGCCACACTCTCCACGCGGTCATCCAATCTCTACCTACCACATCACTGTTCATCTATCCTGGTGCCACACTCTCTGCCCAGTCATCCAATCTCTACCTGCTACCTCACGGTTCATCTATCCTGGTGCCAGACTCTCTGCCGAGTCATCCAATCTCTACCTGCTACCTCACTGTTCATCTGTCCCGCTGCCAGAGTTCTTCGCTCGGTCATCCAATCTCTATCTTCCACCTCACTGTTCATCTGTCCTGCTGTCACAGCTCTTCACTTGGTCATCCAATCTCTGCCTGCGAACGAGGTTCATCTGTCCTGCTGCCACATTACTGCTCCACATAGGAGTGCGAGCCACAGTAGTGCAACACATAACCATAAAAGCCACATCAATGCCCCAATTTATGGTGCCAGCTATATCATTGCCCAAAATAACAGTGCCAGCCATATTAATGCCCCACATAACAGTGCCAGCCACATCACTTATATACATACCATTACCAGCCACATCACTACCCCACATAACAGTGCCAGCCTTATAACTTATACACATAGCAGTACCAGCCACATTACTGCCCCCCATCACAGTGCCAACAAAATCATCTTGACATATACCAGTGTCAGCCATATCATCTCCACACATATCAATGCCAGGCACTTTACCACCTCTTATACCTATGCCAATCACATTGCTGCCAACCACATTGCTGCCAACCACATTGCTGCCCACTTAACAGTGCCCGCCATATCACTCCCCTCATAACGTGTTCATTTGTTTGTTCATTTGTTTATAGGGTTATTGTAGGTTACTCATGGTGTAATGTCACCCATGTAGGGAAGATTGCCTCCGCATGAAGCTAATGGATTAAAAACCTTCACTTGAAAAGAGGTGAACTTGACCGAGTGATAATGGACTGTCTGTTTGTTTTAAACTCTCTGAACGGCTATTAAAAGATGTGCATTTTTAGGTACGGGTACATCTGTTACCTAGCTACTAACGTGCGAAAGACAATACATCGGAACATTCTTCAGTATGCAATCATTATGCACGTCTTTCTACAAAATTGTAAGTTACGTAACACTCCTTACTAAAACTACTGATTATTGCAAACGTTTCTTCCCAAATCTGTGCTCTTATATAGACATGAAATAAAATTATTTAAAAAAAAAAAAAATGTATTTTATGCTAAGGCTTTGTTGCATATATTATATTAACATAACAGGTATGGTATCTATTAAAAAAGATTTTTTTAGGTCATACCCTTAAATATTTGGTCAAGCGGGTATTGTATCTCCAGGAATAGGAAAATGTATGCAGAGCAATTCTCCCTAGGAAAATATATGCAAATTTGGCCGTACACTATACAAAATGTTCGCCAATATTACTTAGACATTCATAGAGCTTTACGTCCAACCCAACTGGCATTGCTCTTAAAATTAGAACTCATTCAGACATCGGTTTTTCTCATACAAGTGTTATCCATGTTTTTCACGGAGAACACTCTGATAGTCTATTCGGCTGCTCACATGTCCGATTGTTTCCTTAGGCCGAATGGCCAACACTAGGGATGCGGGGACAGGTGGAAGTTCAGGTTCTGGTACCCGACACGAAATTTAGTCCAAAGTTCGGTTTGGGTACCAGAACTGTGCCCAAACTTAAACCTTAACTCAACCCCCATTGAAAACAATGGTAACCCTAACTTTGGAGCTGGAAAACTCTCTCTATCTCTTCACGGACTTCTCCCGGAACTCTGAACATTGCAACGGACTTCCGGGAGAAGTCCTTGTTTGGAGTTTAGCACTCAGTGTCCGGTATGAAACCCGAACCCTCAATCATCTCTAGTCAGCACAAAAGCAGGGAGACTTGTCTGATCTTGATCCGAATGTCGGATCATGCTCGCCAGTGCAAGTCTATGAATCCGTGAAAAAAAAATCGGACAACACTGTGCTGCCATTTTTCACGAACTGTTCGATCAGAGAAGCTTGAGAAACCTCCACTGTTTTTTTTCATCCGTGAAAAACTGATGAAACTTTGACCAAACTCTGATGACACTCAGATCAAAAACACTGATGAAACCCAGACCGTATTTTTTGCGCACTTATGTCTGAATGAGCCCTTATAAAATATGGTGACTTCAAGCCATAGGAGCATGGTCATTTGACCATTATTTAGCAATGCTACCCATGCCAAATATTAGAGATGAACAAAAACATTCTCACTACTCTAGTCCGTCATTCACTTTGGTACTGCATGGCAGCCGGACCAGAGAAGAGCGTAATTACTAGGATGTTGACATCTTGGGTTCTTCTTGTGATTACTAGGACTCTGCAACATCATGAACTCATGTGAGACCTTTTTATAAGAGACAACCAGAATATTGGCATGGCAGCTGGACCAGAGCATAGCCTGATTCCTCAGGTGTTGACATCTTGGGTGCTTCTTGTGATTACTAGGACTCCGCAACATCATGAACTCATGTGAAGCCTTTTGACAAGAGGCATCAACAATACCGGCATTTGAGTGCAAGCCATGAAAGTTCACACTGCCCTGGTCCGGCTACAATGGAGTACCCAAGTGGATGTTGGATAAGGGTAGCGTTAATCTTTTTGCTCATCTCTACCAAGTACAGTCTAGATCACGTGAAGTCATTATCGGTCTTTACTCCTCTTTGGTCAGACCTCATCTGGAATACTGTGTACAGTTTTGGGCACCACATTTTAAAAAAGACATCGACAAACTGGAGCAAGTTCAGAGAAGAGCGACCAGAATGGTGACTGGTCTGCAAACCATGTCCTATGAGGAACGGTTGCAGGATTTGGGAATGTTTAGCTTGCAAAAAAGAAGACTGAGAGGAGACTTAATAGCTGTCTACAAATATGTCAAGGGCTGTCACATTGTAGAAGGATCATCTTTATTCTCATTTGCACAAGGAAAGACTAGAAGCAATGGGATGAAACTAAATGGGAGGAGACACAGATTAGATATTAGAAAAAACTTTTTGACAGTTAGGGTGATTAATGAGTGGAACAGGCTGCCACGAGAGGTGGTGAGTTCCCCTTCAATGGACGTCTTCAAACAGAGGCTGGACAGACATCTGTCTGAGATGATCTAGTGAATCCTGCTTTGAGCAGGGGGTTGGACCAGATGACCCAGGAGGTCCCTTCCAACTCTACCATTCTATGATTCTATGATTCTATGATTCTAAGTAGCCACCATGATCATCATAACATTTTTGTAAAATTCAATGATAATGTTGGGAACTCATGGATATAAAGTGAATAACCACTGCAGCGAAAAACTAAGGGTACAACTATCCACTAAGGACATTCCTATGATTTACAAAAGGGCTTGATGATGTGTATTTGTCAGTTATGGTTTGCTTATTGAAATTATCCTGAAAAATTAGGGATCAGATATTTGGAAAGATATGTTCCTTTTGACCTGGCTAATTTTTCATTTCTTGGATTTCCATGTACAGTAGATTCATGCGCATGTTATAACTAGACTCTGTGCTACTAAGGATCATAGTCATTACAGCAGTTGAGTCACCACCTGGCTCCATCCATACGTTACACGGTCAACCATCGATTTGGCAATAATAAGTGACATCCAGATCTACTGTAATTATCTGATCGCTCTAGACATCTTCTTTTTAAAAACAGGTTTTATCACATGAAACTATTGTTGTTGTGTTCCCCGACAGATCACAGCTGATCATTGGGGTCTAAAAAGCAGAAGGACAACCATAAGAGGAACTCTTTGGCTAAGGTCATATGGCCGTATTTTCTCTCATCCGAGAAAATCGGATCACAATCTGATCACACTCTACTCAAAATTTGATCAGATTTTCTTAGACGAGAGAAAAAACGGGCATATGACCCTAGCCAAAGAGTTCCTCTTATGGTTGTCCTTCTGCTTTTTAGACCCCAACGATCAGCTGTGATTTGTCGGGGAACACAATGGAACAAGATGGAAAAAAAAATGTCTCCATCTTCTCCAATGTGTCAGTGAAAATCGTACTTCATTCAGATGCCATCCAAGTCCAGTCCAATTTTTTCCACGGATTCATTGACTTGCATGGCCTTGTGCGATCAGATGATCGGATGCAACTCGTGCATGCTGTGATTTTTTTCTCCGGACAGACTCCGAGGAAAAGAATGGACATATGCACGGCCCCATAGAATAACATTGGTCCGAGTGCGATCCAATGTTTTGTCGGATTGCACTGGGGTCGAAAATACGATTGTCTGCACGAGTCCTTTTAGAAAAAAAAAAGTTATGTCCAAAGCCGACAATCCCATTAAAGACTATGTTGATGTCTCCCTTCCGCCAACAACAAATTGCTCTAGTGATTAACAACTAGCAATTATTTTTTTTTAGCAGTTTTGATGAATTTTCATTGCAGAAGCAATTTCCTTCATTTCTAAACAAACATACGATGATCATTATCGCTTAATCAACCTTGTAAATTGTACCAGGCCTATCATTTCCTATGAAATGGATGAACTCTATCCCGGCATGAAAAAAAAACCACTAAAAAAAACCTTTGCGTATGCTGATCTAATGTTTTAGAAGC
The DNA here is from genome assembly GCF_046119375.1 of Phyllobates terribilis. NCBI lineage: Eukaryota > Metazoa > Chordata > Amphibia > Anura > Dendrobatidae > Phyllobates > Phyllobates terribilis. The sequence goes on from NW_027362770.1 coordinate 142,710,140, forward strand.
TGAGAATATCGAGTCATTAGTTGTACAGAGCATGTCAAAATTAGGAGTCAAAAACTTCATGTGGGTTGAGGAATCAATGCCAACGGACTTAAGGAGAAGAAAACGCAACATAAGCAAAAAAAAATCTATTAAAAAATGGCGATGAGGTTAAAGGTCGTGCAAATGACATACAAAATCAATGAAAGGTAAAACACTTGACACCAAGACATAAAAGATAACAAAATGGATAGAGAGATTTTACCGAGAGAACAATAGAACACATTCGTGGTAGAACAGAATGGAAGGATTAAAGTGCCGGGAAGCAGGTGTAAAGTACGTCTTCGAAAGAAAGGGATCCACTTTAATGTTTAGTATAGGGGAATTGGGAAAATGGAAGGCAGATAATACATTTTCCATGGAATACACATGGATGCCAGTTAATGGATACCTTTGAAGAACTAGGGACTCACACATTTTTATGCATCTAAACAGAAAAATACGAAAGTGGCATATAAGGGATAAGTGCTTATGGGGGAAATGAAGAATACAGCCGAGAGAACGAAGAACAGGTAATGGAGGAAGAGAAGTGATATATAATGTTTAGAATATTTTATATATTATATTTAGATTTATTTCATTAGAATTTACAGGAGATCATATGCCATATCCTAGAGGCAAGTATGAATACATTTATTTTTGACCCTAATCTATCAGTAGGATCAACTCTCCTAATCCATCTACATTGACGTGTAGGTCATAAAAAGTTGAATAAAACGATGCCTTGATATCTGCGATCTGATGTCTTATTCCAGAGAAATCCATATTTGCTTAAAATATAAATGAGCTGTTAAGATCTATGGGCTGGACATACAGTACAGACCAAAAGTTTGGACACACCTTCTCATTTAAAGATTTTTCTGTATTTTCATGACTATGAAAATTGTCCATTCACACTGAAGGCATCAAAACTATGAATTAACACATGTGGAATTATATACTTAACAAAAAAGTGTGAAACAACTGAAAATATGTCTTATATTCTAGGTTCTTCAAAGTAGCCACCTTTTGCTTTGATGACTGCTTTGCACACTCTTGGCATTCTCTTGATGAGCTTCAAGAGGTAGTCACCAGAAATGGTCTTCCAACAATCTTGAAGGAGTTCCCAGAGATGCTTAGCACTTGTTGGCCCTTTTGCCTTCACTCTGCGGTCCAGCTCACCCCAAACCATCTCGATTGGGTTCAGGTCTGGTGACTGTGGAGGCCAGGTCATCTGGCGTAGCACCCCATCACTCTCCTTCTTGGTCAAATAGCCCTTACACAGCCTGGAGGTGTGTTTGGGGTCATTGTCCGTTTGAAAAATAAATGATGGTCCAACTAAACGCAAACTGGATGGAATAGCATGCCACTGCAAGATGCTGTGGTAGCCATGCTGGTTCAGTATGCCTTCAATTTTGAATAAATCCCCAACAGTGTCACCAGCAAAGCACCCCCACACCATCACACCTCCTCCTCCATGCTTAATGGTGGGAACCAGGCATGTAGAGTCCATCTGTTCACCTTTTCTGCGTCGCACAAAGACACGGTGGTTGGAACCAAAGATCTCAAATTTGGACTCATCAGACCAAAGCACAGATTTCCACTGGTCTAATGTCCATTCCTTGTGTTCTTTAGCCCAAACAAGTCTCTTCTGCTTGTTGCCTGTGCTTAGCAGTGGTTTCCTAGCAGCTATTTTACCATGAAGGCCTGCTGCACAAAGTCTCCTCTTAACAGTTGTTGTAGAGATGTGTCTGCTGCTAGAACTCTGTGTGGCATTGACCTGGTCTCTAATCTGAGCTGCTGTTAACCTGCGATTTCTGAGGCTGGTGACTCGGATAAACTTATCCTCAGAAGCAGAGGTGACTCTTGGTCTTCCTTTCCTGGGGCGGTCCTCATGTGAGCCAGTTTCTTTGTAGCGCTTGATGGTTTTTGAAACTGCACTTGGGGACACTTTCAAAGTTTTCCCAATTTTTCAGACTGACTGACCTTCATTTCTTAAAGTAATGATGGCCACTCGTTTTTCTTTACTTAGCTGCTTTTTTCTTGCCATAATACAAAAATTCTAACAGTCTATTCAGTAGGACTGTCAGCTGTGTATCCACCAGACTTCTGCACAACACAACTGATGGTCCCAACCCCATTTATAAGGCAAGAAATCCCACTTATTAAACCTGACAGGGCACAAATGTGAAGTGAAAACCATTTCCGGTGACTACCTCTTGAAGCTCATCAAGAGAATGCCAAGAGTGTGCAAAGCAGTCATCCAAGCAAAAGGTGGCTACTTTGAAGAACCTAGAATATAAGACATATTTTCAGTTGGTTCACACTTTTTTGTTAAGTATATAATTCCACATGTGTTAATTCATAGTTTTGATGCCTTCAGGGTGAATGTACAATTTTCATAGTCATGAAAATACAGAAAAATCTTTAAATGAGAAGGTGTGTCCAAACTTTTGGTCTGTACTGTAGACCTTCCTGAGAATCCTCCTCCAGAGCTTATTTTTAAAAGGGAAGCGTTACCAGTGTGAGACATGTAGATCAGGAGAGCAAACTGTCAGTTATTACATGTCTCACACTGGTATCTCTCCCTTTAATTTAAGATTCTCAGGGAGATCTATGTCTGGCCCATAGATCTTAACAGCTCATTTACATATTAAGAAAAACGTGCATTACTCTGGAATAAGACATCAGATCACAGATATCAAGATATTTTATTCTGCTTCCTATGACCTACATACCCATATAGACCATATAGACGGCTTAGGAGGGTTAATCCTACTGATAGATGCCCTTTCAGAAGTTGTCTCCTCACAGACTACTCCTTTAGTATCAGACCTTTAGGCCCGGTTCATAAAAGCTCTGGAAATCAGCTGAATTTGCCAAGAGAAGTTTCTAGCGGTGGATTAGTTACACTGTGTAGCATCGGCGTCTCTGCCCCGTTCTAGGCAGAGACGCCGTCCCTCTCACCTCCCCGCTCCTGGCGCGGCGTCCTCCAGCGCTGCTCTCCCCGCTGCTTCCGGCACGCGCTCCTTCCCCGGCAGTGTGCTTAGGGCGCGCGCGCGCTCCCCCTCTCTTAAAGGGACTGCGCGCGCCGTCCTAAGGAGTCCCCGGCCAATTGCCGGAGGACCTCCCATATAAAAGGCACCTCCTCCAAAATGGAGGTGCCCGAGCAATGTTGTAGCACTGTTCACTACTCTGCTTCAGCCCTCAGGTCCCGTTGCCAGTTACCTGCCAGATACCTGCCAGATACCTGCCAGATTCCTGCCAGTCTGCTGTCTAATTCCTGCCTGTTATCCTGCTACCTGCCTGCTAGCCTGAGGTCCGACGGTCTGCCTTCCAACTTCTGTCAGTCTGTCTAAGGACCAGCTTGCCCGCTCACCTGGGAGCGCACATCTTCTACCTGCCTGCTTGCCTGAGGTCCGACGGTCTGCCTTCCAACTCCTGTCAGTCTGTCTAAGGACCAGCTTGCCCGCTCACCTGGGAGCGCTCATCTGCTGCCTGTCTGCTAGCCTACCAGGAGGCTCTGCCGTCACGTGCTGTGACCACCCGCCTGTCCAGAGACTCCTGCCCGCTCACCTGGGAGCGCTCATCTGCTACCTGTCTGTTGGTCTTCCTGGAGGCTCCGCCGTCACATGCTGTGACCACCCGATTATCCAGAGACTCTCGCCTGCTCACCTGGGAGCTCACGTCTATCATCTGCCGCCACAGGTCGTACCAATCCTTTACCCAGAGACTGCCCCGGTCACTTGCCGTGACCTCCTGCCCGTTCATCCAGAGACTGCCCCGGTCACTTGCCGTGACCTCCTGCCCGTTCATCCAGAGACTGCCCCGGTCACTTGCCGTGACCTCCTGTCCGTTCATTCAGAGACTGTCCCAGTCACCTGCTGTGACTGCCTGCCCGTCTACCCTGGTCGCCACCCGCTCCCTTACAAGGACCGCCCCCTTGTATAGTAGCTCAGAGGTTCCGCCTCCCAGACCCGTTACACACTGCAATGGACACTAACCAGTAAATGTTGTTTTACGTGGTCACATTAAAAAATATGGCCGCCTATGTCCTTGCATAGTCGTACCATGACTGTTAGACTATGAGCCACTGCTTGTTAACGGCTGTCTACTCTGGTATGTAGAGAGGGGTCCAAAGCAATAAAACCTCCCTCTTTCGCATGAAGCTTTTTGTGCCCCAAGAGGGTATATAGGAAGGGGTGTCAAGATCAGATCAACCCTTTAAAGGAAATATGTCATGATGTTTTTGTTACCTCATCTGAGAGCAGCATGATACAGGGGCAGAAACCCCGATTCCACTGATGTATCACTTACTGGGCTGCTTGCTGTAGTTTTGATAAAATCACAGTTTCATCTGCTGCAGATCCACCAGTTCTCTAAATGCTGAGCTGTGTATAACTCCGCCCACACCACTGATTGGCAGATGCTTTCTGTGTACCCTGTGCACATGCAGAAAGCTGCCAATCAGTGGTGGGGGTGGGTTTATACAGAACTCATGAATATGCTTGACTATCTGGCAGCAGGTTGACTAGTCTTCTAATGATAATCTCCTGCTGATAAAATTGTGATTTTTTTTTATCAAAACTACAGCAAGTAGCTCAGTAAGTGACACATTGGTGGAATCAGGGTCTCTGTCTGTACATTAGGCTACTCTCAAATTAGGTGGCAGAAACCTGGTGACAGGTTCCCTTTAACTAAAAGCGTTGCAAAAATTCTAGCACAGAATTATAAAGATAAGTAAGGATTGAATCAGAAAAAAAAAGACATACTAGAAGTTGATGGAACGAATCAGGGGATATTAGAAGATAGAAGAATTAATCAGTAAGAGTAGGAGTTAATGAGGTGAATGGGGAAGCACAGGAAATAATAGATAATGAGTAAGTTGATCAGGTTAGAATAGATATTAGGAGGTGTTTAGGAAATCAAGACATAATGGAAGGTGAGAGTCATGAAGAACCCCCAAAAATAGTGGTGGGTTGACGCTGGTTGAGTGAATCATAATGCACAAGAGATACACAGTGCCTTTCCTTACCCTTGATCTTGGCTCGACATGACCAGGTTTGAAAAAAAATCTTATTGTCTAGATGAAACCACCAGTGATTGTGCGTTACATCTGTCAGAGGCCGCAGACTCCAGAAGGCTCCACAGAGCAAGCCACTCCGTCTGGCACATTCCATAGGAACTCTGACCTTCACCCTTTAACCCCTGTACTGGGATCTGGGCTTACAATGGGGGTCTACTGGATTGCTTCTACAGAAGGGCTGCTGGTCAGAGGAGCGAACCAGGGTCAAGAGGGGTCATCACGAGGGATCAACACTGAGAGGTCACATTAGGGACAAAGACAGAAAGCAAGTGTGTCATCAACAGCACTCCTCTGCCTCCAATTGTCAGGACAATCACACAATTGACTGACGATTAATTGATGAGTCCACGACTGCTTTCACTACTAGGCCGGTTATTGGGAGCTTCCCAGTGAACGTATAGTATATACACATCCAATTCCCACACATGGGTATGTACATATACTTCGGTATGGTCACTGTCAAGCTCCGCAATAACCAAAGCAAAACGAGCTGCCATCACCAATTGTTTATTACAGGCCGATTGGGCACCCGTTACTGGTAACTTGGGGTCTCACAAGGCTTCAGGGGTGCCACTTATAGAGCAAGAAGAACAATTTATATAGTTAATCCAACAATTAGGCAGTGTTTATAAAAATATACAAAACATGTTACAAAGGGGACAAGACAATACAGTATATAGAGTCACAAAAATAAAAGGGATAAACAAAAGAAATTACGAGAGCTGATGTTATAGGAATGGCACAGATCTTGCGGAGGGTAACACTCCGATCAGCTTTACAGCAAATTGTATCTTCCAGTACTGAATAATGGCTCTAACTTAGAAACCGCTTTTACCATGTATGAGTCACTCCCCTTGTAACCTCAAATGGGGGGCCGGTACATGAGATGCGGCTCAGGTATCAAAAATAATGAGATCCCCAATCTTAAGAATATCTGCCCCACCTGAGGTCCTAGGCGGGAGATATTAACAACATATTTCCCATCATGATTTTAGCTTTCTATAGATATGAGACAGGGTATATACAACTTTTTCCATGTGGCGGATATTAATTCTGGGCTGATATGAAAACCGCATGATGTAAGTACATGCGCTGTGTTTGCCACTTCATCCAATTCCAGAAAATGTCTCCCATAACTATAGGACCTACACCTGTCACAAAAACCAATATCCATAACTGGCATCCTGTTCCGTCCTGGTTGCCTGTGTTGCTTTTAAGAAAGGAAAACTTTTTATACAGGAGAGAAACATATCACCACACAGCCTGTTGTTTCCTCTGTGTACGCACTCCATGTCTGCTTTCCATCAGATAACCTACTTCAATTACCTGTTCACAGCGGGGGTCATAGAACAAAAAGGGTCAACATGGAGTGTTATCTCTATTTTATTTACAATGTAATATTAATCCATGCTTCTATCCATGAGTGTGACAAAGTGGGTGGCTGTGACGAAACAGCTTTTTATCATAATCAGCCAGACATCTAGATGTGTTAAGCCAAGAGAAATACACAATTGTGTTTGTATTTACTTGTGAAGGCCAAGAGAAATACACAATTGTGTTTGTATTTACTTGTGAAGGTACAGTAAAGACCAAAAGTTTGACTGACCTTCATTTCTTAATGTAATGATGGCCACTCGTTTTTCCAGGGTCCAGGGTGTGTTTTGGCCGACCATGTACCTCCCCCAGGTGACTGGTCACATGATTGTGACATTCCACAGGTCCAGTGCACACAGTAGGTCTGATCACATGACTGTGACATCAGCACAGGTCCTGTCTGTGCACTAGAGGATATATAAACCCTGGAAGATTTGAGACAGGTGTGTAAGGCGTGAGGCCTGTTCCCGTGTGGGACACCGCTAGAGTCTGAGGCCTAGTGAGGCCTAGTGAGGCCTAGTGAAGCCTGGTGAAGCCTGAAAGGCAGGGGCTGGATCCTTAGGTGTAAGCGATCCCAGTAGCCTTGGAGGCCCAGAGGCTTGGAAGGCAAGAGTCCTGGAAGGCAAAGGCTGGATGTTAGGTGAGACAACATACCAGTAGCCTTTGAAGGAATGAGGGCTGGAGACCCCATCTGGGAAGCCGTAAAGCCACAGTGGTGGCAGAACAAAACTGACTGAAGCAGCTAAAACCCGGCAAAGGTAAAACACTGCATTATATGGACGTTGATTTAAGTGACTTTGCTGGAGGCTGTAACTGGAGCCAAGTGGGCCTGTCTGCCACTTGAAAGGCTCCTGGACATTATATGTGTATGTCGGCGAGCCACTGAGTTGGACTCGGTGATGAGCAGTAGTGAAATATAATAAACTGCAGGATTGTGAAATACTGGAAAACATGGCTGGTGTGCTTTAATTGACCCGATGCAGCGAGTGTCCCCCAACATGATGACTAGCGCTGCCTTACATGTGGTTGGAGAATGCGGGCAACTGCAGCCCGGTTGCTAGGGGCAACTGCAGCCCGGGTGCTAGGGGCAAGGGCACAGGATGACGAGTGTGGATACAGGCATCTTGCTGTTGCTCGGCGGGGTCACGAAGATTAAAGCATCTTGCTGTAACTCGGCAGGGTTACGAAAATTGTCTTCGCACTCAAACCTGGTTTGCTGTGGCTCGGCGGGGTCACGAAAATTAAAGCATCTGGCTGTAACTCGGCGGGGTTACGAAAATTGTCCTCGCACTCAAACCTTGTTTACTGTAACTCGGCGGGGTTCCGAAAATTGTCCTCGCACTCAAACCTGGTTTGCTGTGGCTCGGCAGGGCCACGAAAATTTTTCCGGGGAAAGCGGTGAAGTGTCTAGTGTGAATAGCATACTGCGATGGCTGTGAATGGAGCAGCAAAAGAAAATGAAGCTATTGAGAGATTAAAGGGCCTGTTAAAACCGCAGCAGGTATTTGAGAAACGTCTACAGGACATGGTGCAGGAACGGCAGGAGCTGTGGGCACCATATAGAAAGACGGCAGTGGACCATTCTGTGAACTCTCCGGGGGCGCCAGTATTGTCCCAGAGTGCCCGGGGAGGTGGTAAGAGATGTTGTGAACTGAGTCCTAAGACTATTGCTGATTTTTTTTGTAAAAATCCCCCTACAGGCGTGGGTATCCAAAAGGGGGCGGAGTCTCAAAAAGGGGCAGATTTTCACAAGAGTGTGGAGTATAGAAAACCAAAATTTGTTACTGGTTGTGGGTTGGTACCCCCTAAAAATGACAATTTGACCATTGATAACGGGGTAGCTCCAGTAGAAGGGGTTGACGTCAAGGTGGGAGGTGACCTGTTAGTCCACAAAACCGTGGGGAGTGACACAGACCCCGTAGCTGACTGTGACACTATGAAAGTAGAAAGAGAGTTCAGTCAGGAGGAGCTAGATGAGGAGAGAAAGTCCCCATCTCGTCGTCGACGGGGCAAGGGCCACAAAAAGGTTGCTCCTGTAGTCTTGGCTGAAAGTGAAAATAAAGAAAATGTAATGCTGTGTGTCTTTGTTTCAAGTGTGGATCCTCCTTTACAGGCAGAAGAGGAGGTGACGTTGCCAGTAGCAACCTCCGGTACAGTACTGAGACAGAAGGATCCGGATCTGACAGCCCTGAAAGAGGAGGCGGCCAGTCATGACCAAGAGCTGGAGCCTATCAGGCAGCAGTGTCAGAGTGACGTACAGCAACTATGGGAAAACCTGGAGAACGTATCCTCAGACCAGAGGAGCCTGGAGTCTGAACGGCAGAAAATATACCAGGTTGTGAGGAACTTGCAGCGAGACCTGGAGGGAAGCAATGAGGAAATTAACCAATGGAAGGAAATGTTCCAGGAAATTAAGGAGGACCGCCGCAAAACCAAGGAGGAGGTTTTGCAGTTGAAGCTTGAGAAGGAGGCGCTGCAGGATGAAGTTTCTGGGCGTGAACAAAACCTAGAACGACTGCACGAACAGTTCAACCGGGAGCTGTGTGAATCCAAGAAGGAATATGGTGAACGCAGTGGGGAACTGCAACAAATTAAGAGAGACTATGAGGATCTCCTCGGGGTTAAAGAAAAACTAGAGGATGATAAGGCGGATGCAGAGCACATGCGCCAAGTGGTTGAGACCACTGCAGGACACCCATGATGAAAATGGTGATCTCCGCAGAAAGACCCTAGGTCTGGAAGCTCAGGTGAAGGAGCTGCAGATGTTCTGTGATAATTTCCAGAGGGCAGAGACGTGCCTTAAGGAAAGAATCAGCAAGATGGAAGCTGAGCGGAAAAAGATGGAGGAGTCTATCGGAGAAGCCACAGACCAGGGCCAGGAGTTGGCCACTGGAGATGGGAGGTATGAAACAAATACCTACTCGAATAATGCGAGCTCGGATGATTCGGTGGATGTAGGAGCCGAGATCAAGGAGCTCAAGGAGTTGCTACAAGCCCATTTGAAGCAAGCGAAGCTTGAGAGACTGGCTGTTGAGAGCCGAGTGGGCGCATTGGAGACAGAGAGGTCTGAGAGAACCCTACTGTTAAAGGAGCAGTTGAAGCAGGAAGAGCTTCAGAGATGGGCTGCTGAGAGGCGAGTAGCGGAGCTAGAGGAAGACGTTTTCGAGCTCAAAGGTCGCCTGGCAAAGTATTACTCACTGAACGAGGCCTCCTTGGAGAAGGAAAAGGGCAAACAAGTGGCACTCACTCCCTTATACCATGAGAAGGTGGACCTGAGGAGAGCTAAGAGAGTGTTAACAGAAGATAAATATGAAATGGAAGTGGTCAAGATGAAAATTCGTGAATTTGTAGCTGTGAGTCAGCTCAGGGGAAGCATATGTGACACCCCAGGGGTCTGGTTGCCACAGTGATAGAGATATTACGTCTGAGAGCAGGTGGGAGGTCTCTTGGTCAGGAATCCTATGCATGCCACACCTCCTGCACAGTCCTGGGAGGGGAAGAACTTCCCCTATATAAAACTGGGGCTGAGGCAGGGTTAGGGAGTAGAGAAGAAGTAGAGACAGAGAAGAGCAGCAGATATAGGAGAAGAACATCAGGAGCTCTGTGGGAGCAGTGCTATAAGGAGTCAGGGGCTGGCAGCTGCAGAGCTCGCCCTGACTGAGAAGCTATCACCGGACCCGGAGTCCGAGGCTGTGGGGACTAATCTTTACCCAGCAGCAGAAACCGCCCGGCAGGGGATTTCAGGTCCTCTGGCCAAGAAACCCGAAGGCACGGTCACACGCGTGGGACCAGCACCGCCGTCGTGGAGCGGACGCCACTAGAAGGCCCCGAGTCACCGGCCATACGGGTGAGCACCACACGGTACACTCAGGGACGTGGGCTACTTATACCCGCCTCTAGCAAGGTAGCCAGAAGAGTACAGTCAGTTTGGGAGGCCTACAACTCCGCCTGGCCAGGGGAGATCCCATCTGCTCAAGGACTGACCAGGCCCCGATCGCTAGCCAGTACTCCGGGAGGGTCTATCTTTATCACCAGTAAAGACCCTGAACTACACCTCATCGTCTCTGAGTGATTCCTGCTACCCCCATCATCCACGTCGGCTGCCCTGAGGCCATACCCCTCCCGTTGGGGGTGATACTACCACGCTGCACAATCCTACCACTGGCCTCAGCGGTCTGCCCTGCAGCGGCAGCTCCTTCGCTGCATTCAACGGGTGGCGTAGTCGTCCAACATCTACCGCTAATACAACGCCACTTAGTCTGACTCCCTGGGCACGGACCGGGTCACCGCCACGAGACTACAACCCTCAACAGATCCGGCTCCGGGTAAGCTCCTGCATGCGCAACGCTGTGCGACACAGGCCCAGGGGTGCGTCACATACAGGGTGAAGAAGCTGAAAGTCAGTTGCCCCTGAAACCTGAGCTAGATAATCTTTTGGAGACCACTGGTGAGACAGAAACCTCTCGGTACAAGTGCCTCATAGATGTACCCGAGGATTTGAGAGAAGAATGCACCAGTGAGTCTGTGCATGAAGAGTTTAAGAAGGCCGTGGGAGCCTGTAAGATGTACTCGACCTCAGAAGCTAAACAGCTGCTGGTCCTGTCCACAGCCGAAGTCACAGTGAAGAGGGTGGCTATCCTAATTGACATGCACTGGCGATGTATTCGCACAAAGTGGTTTGTCCGGTTGAAGATGGAACAAGCCATTAAACAACTGGAGCATATGAGAAAAGCTCAAAGTCTGCGTGAAGAGGTCATCCGGGTGCCTCATGCTCTGGTGAGAAAGCTCATTGGGAGAAATGGCCAAGCCATGCAGATGATGGTAAAGAAGTCTGGTGTGATGAGAGTAAGCAGTCCACGTGATCGACAGGACTGGATACCAGATGGAGATGGCATGGTGTCATTCTCCGCTGTAGGAACAGAAGAAAGTCTTGCATATATACGCATGCTGATGGAGTACCGAGTGACCTACCTGCGAGAGGTAGAACAGTTGAATCTCGCTAGACTGCGAGTGGAAAGACAGAATCGCCTGAGCAGCAGAAGATGGCAGCCGTCTAGATATTGTGAGACCAGACAGAGAAAGGGCCCCCTAAATAACAGAACAGCTACAGCTGAAGTTAGGGACCTTTCAAGATGTCCTGAGAGTAGTGGGCGTAGGTTTAGAGGTAGTGAGTCCTCCAGTAACTCAGGTTTGAGAGGCCCATACAAACGACCTAATAGAGTACGGGACAGTACAGAGTCTAACCAGACCTTAGATACCAGGGCGTGTGAGTCACACTGCTGTATGGACCGCTGGGAGCGGGGGAGGTCTGACAAAGTTACGACTGACCGCTGGGAGCGGGGGAGGTCTGACAAGGTTACGACCCGGAAAGGTGACTTGACGAAGTCAGTGACAATGACAGATGGTAGGTCCCTAAGGAATGGATTAATGTCGGTGACTAATGTTCCAGGGGCTGAGCAGCGCAATTGTCAAGTACATGGTCTCGGTGTGAGCTGTGGGTTATAAGGTGATTGTGTATATTATGTGTTCAACCCCACAAGTTTGAACAGAGGGGGGGATATGTAATGCAGCGGCTTGCGGCATTACTGTAATGGTCCAGGGTGTGTTTTGGCCGACCATGTACCTCCCCCAGGTGACTGGTCACATGACTGTGACATTGCACAGGTCCTGTGCACACAGTAGGTCTGATCACATGACTGTGACATCAGCACAGGTCCTGTCTGTGCACTAGAGGATATATAAACCCTGGTAGATTTGAGACAGGTGTGTAAGGCGTGAGGCCTGTTCCCGTGTGGGACACCGCTAGAGTCTGAGGCCTAGTGAGGCCTAGTGAGGCCTAGTGAAGCCTGGTGAAGCCTGAAAAGCAGAGGCTGGATCTTTAGGTTAAGCGATCCCAGTAGCCTTGGAGGGCCAGAGGCTTGGAAGGCAAGAGTCCTGGAAGGCAAAGGCTGGATGTTAGGTGAGACAACATACCAGTAGCCTTTGAAGGAACGAGGGCTGGAGACCCCTTCTGGGAAGCCATAAAGCAACAGTGGTGGCAGAACAAAACTGACTGAAGCAGCTAAAACCCGGCAAAGGTAAAACACTGCATTATATGGACGTTGATTTAAGTGACTTTGCTGGAGGCTGTAACTGGAGCCAAGTGGGCCTGTCTGCCACTTGAAAGGCTCCTGGACATTATATGTGTATGTCTGCGAGCCACTGAGTTGGACTCGGTGATAAGCAGTAGTGAAATATAATAAACTGCTGGATTGCGAAATCCTGGAAAACGTGGCTGGTGTGCTTTAATTGACCCGGTGCAGCGAGTGTCCCCCAGCATGATGACTAGCGCAGTCTTCCCGCAGACTGTGAGCTTTTCTCATAAGCTCCAGTTGTCTAACGGCTTGTTCCGTCTTCAACCGGAGAAACCGCTTCGTGCGAATACATCGCCAGTGTATGTCACTTAGGATCGCCACCCTCTTCACTGTGACTTCGGTCGTACACTTCACAGGCTCCCACGGCCTTCTTTACCCCTTACTTACCGGGGACGTATTAGTACGCATATTAGCGATCCCCCCGTTCAGTGAGGGCTGCTGCGCTTAGCCCTCACTGAACGGAGCACATGTCAGCTGATTCTTACAGCTGACCTGTGCCCGCAACAGCCGCGGGTGGAATCGCGATCCACCCGCGGCTGTTAACATGTTAAATGCCGCTGTCAATCTCCGACAGCAGCATTTAACGCGCGCTTCCGGGTAGCGCATCATAAGCCCCGCCCACCGGCGACCCCGTCACATGATCGCGGGTCGCCGATGGGCGTGCATGACAACCCAGGGTCTGCAGCAGATGCCTGTGGTTGTCATGATCTTGTCGCTATGAGCGCCACCTAGTGGTCGGCGCTCATAGCACAGGACCATTTCTGCTGCATGCAGGGGACCTGCTCGTCCCCTGTATGTAGCAGAGGCGATCGGATAGTTGCTGCTTCTAGTCTCCTATGGAGACTATAGAAGCATGCAAAAAGTAAAAAAAAAAAGTTTTTAAAAATATAAAAAAAAATAAAAAAATATAAAAGTTTAAATCACCCCCCTTTCGCCCCATTCAAAATAAAATATATAAAAAAAAAACCACATACACATATTTGGTATCGCCGCATTCAGAATCGCCCGATCTATCAATATAAGAAAATAATTAATCCGATCGGTAAACGGTGTAACGCGAAAAAAATTCTAAACGCCAGAATTACGTTTTTTGGTCGCCACAAAATTGCAATAAAATGCAATAACGGGCGATCAAAACATCGGATCTACCTCAAATGTTATCAATAAAAACATCAGCCCGGCGCGCAAAAAATAAGCCATCAACCAGCCCCAGATCACGAAAAATGGAGACGCTACGGGTCTTAGAAAATGGTGCTATTTTTTTATTTTTTTTTTACCAAATTTTGGAATTTTTTTTCACCACTTAAATATAAAAGAACCTATACATGTTTGGTGTCTATGAACTCATAATGACCTGTAGAATAAGAAGGGCAGGTCAGTTTTAGCATTCAGTGAACGTGGTAAAAAAAATAAATAAAAAACAACTGTGGTATTGCACTTTTTTTGCAATTTTACGGCACTTGGAATTTTTTTCCCGTTTTCCCGTACAGGATATGGTAAAATTAGTAATGGCGTTGAAAAGTACAACTCGTCCCGCAACAAATAAGCCCTCACATGGCCATATTGACCAAAAAATAAAAACGCTATGGCTCTGGGAACAAGGGGAGCAAAAACGAAAATGCAAAAACGAAAAATGCTCCGGGGCTTAAGGGGTTCATGTACGGACTCACTGGTGGATTTTTCTCTCAAATCCTCCTCCTGCTTCAACTGCTCCTTTAACAGTAGAGTTCTCTCAGACCTCTCTGTCTTCAATGCGCCCACTCGGCTCTCGACAGCCAGTCTCTCAAGCTTCTCTTGCATCAAATGGGCTTGTAGCAACTCCTTGAGCTCCTTGATCTCGGCTCTTACATCCACCGAATCACCCGAGCTTGTATTATTCGAGGAGGTATCTGTTTCATACCTCCCATCTCCAGTGGCCAACTCCTGGCCCTGGTCTGTGGCTTCTCCGATAGACTCCTCCATCTTTTTCCGCTCAGCTTCCATCTTGCTGATTCTTTCCTTAAGGCATTTCTCTACCCTCTGGAGATTATCACAGAATGTCTGCAGCTCCTTCACGTGAGCTTCCAGACCTAGGGTCTTTCTGCGAAGATCATCATTTTCATCACAGGTGTCCTGCAGAGTGGTCTCAACCACTTGACGCATGTGCTCTGCATCCGCCTTATCATCCTCTAGTTTTTCTTTAACCCTGAGGAGATCCTTATAGTCTCTCTTAATTTGTTGCAGTTCCCCACTGCGTTCACCATATTCCTTCTTGTATTCACCCACCTCCCGGTTGAACTGTTCGCGCAGTCGTTCTAGGTTTTGTTCACGCCCAGAAACTTCATCCTGCAGCGCCTCCTTCTCAAGCTTCAACTGCAAAACCTCCTCCTTGGTTTTGCGGCGGTCCTCCTTAATTTCCTGGAACATTTCCTTCCATTGGTTAATTTCCTTGTTGCTTCCCTCCAGGTCTCACTGTAGGTTCCTCACAACCTGGTATATTTTCTGCCGTTCAGACTCCAGGCTCCGCTGGTCTGAGGACACGTTCTCCAGGTTTTCCCATGGTTGCTGCACGTCACTCTGACACTGCTGCCTGATAGGCTCCAGATCTTGGTCATGACTGGCCGCCTCCTCTTTCAGGGCTGTCAGATCCTGATCCTTCTGTCTCAGTACTGTACCGGTGGTTGCTACTGGCAACGTCACCTCCTCTTCTGCCTCTAAAGGAGGATCCACGCTTGAAACAAAGGCGCACAGTACTACATTTTTTTTATTTTCACTTTCAGCAAAGACTACAGGAGCAACCTTTTTGTGGCCCTTGTGTGACACCCCAGGGGTCTGGTTGTCACAGTGATAGAGATATTACGTCTGAGAGCAGGTGGGAGGTCCTTTGGTCAGGGATCCTGTGCATGCCACACCTCCTGCCCAGCCTTGGGAGGGGAAGAACTTCCCCTGTATAAACCCGGGGCTGAGGCAGAGTTAGTGAGTCCAGGAAGAGTAGAGACAAGAGCAGCATAGGAAGCAGCAGAGTCACAAGGAGTCAGGGGCTGGCAGCTAAAGAGCTCGCCCTGACTAAGAAGATTCTTTACCGGACCCGGAGTCCGAGGCTGTGGGGACTAACTTCTACCCAGCAGCAGAATCCGTCAGGCAGGGGATTTCAGGTCCCCTGGCCCAGAAGCCCGAAGGCCCGGTCACACGCGTGGGACCAGCACCGCCATCGTGGAGCGGAAGCCATTAGAAGGCCCCGAGTCACCGGCCATACGGGTGAGCACCACACGGTACACTCAGGGACGTGGGCTACTTACATCAGCTTCTAGCAAGGTAGCCAGAAGAGTACAGTCAGCTTGGGAGGCCTACAACTACGCCTGGCCAGGGGAGATCCCATCTGCTCAAGGACTGACCAGGCCCCGTTCGCTAGCAAGTACTCCGGGAGGGTCTATCGTTGTTACCAGTAAAGACCCTGAACGCTACCATACCGTCTCTGAGTGGTTCCTGCTACCCCCATCATCCACGTCGGCTGCCCTGAGGCCATACCCCTCCCGTTGGGGGTTATACTATCACGCTGCACCATCCTTCCACCGGCCTCAGCGGTCTGCCCTGCAGCAGCAGCCCCCTGGCTGCATTCAACGGGTGGCGTAGTCATCAACCATTTTCTACCGCTAACAGACTGCCGTCCAGTTTGACTCCCTGGGCACGGACCGGGTCACCGCCACGAGACTACAACCCTAAACAGATCCGGCTCCGGGTAAGCTCCCGCGTGCGCAACGCAGCGCGACACAGGCCCAGGGGCGCGTCAACTTTGGCGTAGTCGGCAGGATCACGTGCCCGCAACCACCGGGTACTGCGTGCCTGAAAAGCAAAGACTGTTCAAACTTACCAGTGGTGAAGATTCCCGCCATCGGTGAAGATTCCCGCCATCCGGCGCCATCTTCAGCCTTCTTCCCGCCATCCGTGGAGTTTTCCCGCCATTGGACGCCATCTTGAGGACGCCGCGCGGGAAGAAGAGGGGCGTGGACTCCGAAAGCGCGCGAGAACTGAAGCCCCGCCTCACGTCCGGATGTTGCGTAAGGTCCTGGAAGGAGCCCAGCAGACGCCGACGTCACAGGAGCGCGACGGAAGGTCCTCAACCCTGACGATCCACTGCGGAGCCGCGGCCTACGGAACAGGATCATCGCAAGGTAGGCCACGGTCCACTAGGGGGGAGGAAGATGTCGGATACGGAGGAGAGCTCCACTGCCTCAACCCCCGCCAGCGCTACCGCTGTTGCAGTTATGCCCTTCACCATGCCCTATATCCCGGGAGCAGCTTGGCTACCCCAGTACTCAGGGGAGTCACATACCCTGCATGACTTTAGAGAAAAGCTGGATAGCCTCTTCCAGGTGTACCCCCTCACAGAAGAGCAAAAAGTGAGCATCCTGGTGGCCCAACTAACTGGGGCAGCCAAAAGGGAAGTAAAATCCTGGCCACCTGGGAGGAAGACTGTCGCAGGGATACTAACCCGGCTGAAGGACACCTTTGATACCCGCACCTCAGCCGAGATTAAACTTAGATTCTACGGGTGAAAGCAGCGAGCGCATGAGAGTATAAGGGACTATGCACTCAACCTACAAGAGGCCCTGAGGGCCATTAAGCAGACCGACCCTAATGGAGTGGGAAACGAGGACAGGCTGTTGACCGAACAATTTATAGAGGGTTTATATTGCAATGCCCACCGCACCCAGTTGCGGGCAATGGCCTTACAGGACCCTCATCTAGAATTTGCACAGTTCAAGGACAGAGCCATCCGGGTGCTCCGAGGACCGGCACCAGGTGGCGTTGTGACCCACAGACGCCCCACTACCACTTACTACCAGGAGGCGGCGCCCTTGTCAGCAGGGCCTGTGGGAGCTGATGCGCAGGCTTTGGACAATGACCCGGCTCCAGACCTACACCATCAGGTCCAAGAGCTAGCTAAAAGCGTTGCTGCGCTAACCCGAACTGTGCAGTCTTTACAGGTTTCCACTCCAGGGAAGATCCAGCTGGCATCCGGACCGGAGGACATCCCGTGGCGTCGACCAAGGAGGACCCCACCGGCCAGAGGAAGACCCAGTGACCGATACAGCGAGGACGGACGACCCATCTGCCGCCGCTGCAATCAACCCGGACATATGGAAAGGTACTGTTCTTTAAACGGGCACAACCTGGGGTAGAGGGCCAACCCCCAGGAAAAAGATCACCAGGCCCATCGAACTGGCGCGACAGATATGTGGGAGGACGTCCAGTCTTGCCTGTGGTACTGGATGGCATTCCCATGAGTGCCCTACTGGACACCGGGTCACAGGTCACCACCATCCCGTACGTGCTCTTCAAGCAGTACTGGAATGACTCGGATATTACCCGCTACCCTGACGACGACTTGAGTATCATCGCCAGCAATGGTCAGCCCGTGCCACAGATCGGATTTAAAGAGGTGACCATCAAAATTGGTAGAGTCGAACTGGCCGCACAGGGACTGATCATTGTAGATATTGACAAACATGAGAGTCACCCAAAAATAACTCTAGGAACTAATGTAATTGAAAATTGTCTTGCAGAGGTGATTTTCCTTTTACAGCAGGTTGCCAAGAATGCCAGCTCCGGCGAGCAGCGGGTGCTCCAGAAAGAGATCCGGGCACTGATGCAACGGCAACAAGTGGAACTCTCCGGCGGTGAGATTGGTAGCGTAAGAATGTGTGACCCTTTTCCTATTGCCATGCCCCCAAAAAGTGAAATGATGATTTGGTGCCGGGCAGCTATTGGTCTGAGAGGTAGAGATTACCAGGCAATGGTAGAACCAGTTTACTCAGACAGTAGGCCCACCATTTTGACAGCACGGGGGGTGGTCAATGTACGCCATGGGAGGGTGCCCGTTCGCATAATAAATATCGGGGAGAGGGAAGTGTACCTGCCCCGGTATGCCACGCTAGCCAAATTATATACCACTAATCAAAATTCTATACAATCTGTGGAACCCTTGCCTCCATCTCACCCGGAGGAAGGTAACGGCTCTAAGAAAGACATGGAGGACTGGTGTCAGCAACTACATCTGGGTACTGACTCCACTCCCTCACACCAGAAACAAGGAGTCTATCGGGTGGTTCAAGAGTATGAGAGAGTGTTTAGTAAACACCCGTTAGACTTCGGGCGAGTCAAGGGGGTAGAACACCGCATCCCCACGGGAGATCATCCTCCCATAAAAGAGAGGTATCGACCCGTACCCCCTGCACATTACCAACACGCCAAGGGGATGCTTAGAGACATGAAGGAGGCTGGGGTAATCCGGGATAGCTGTAGCCCCTGGGCAGCCCCACTAGTTTTAGTCAAAAAGAAAGACAACACCATGAGGATGTGTGTAGATTACCGGAAAATCAACCGTATCACACACAAGGATGCGTACCCCTTACCAAGGATAGAGGAGTCATTGGCTGCTTTAAGATCTGCTAACTTCTTCTCTACCTTGGATCTCACTAGCGGGTACTGGCAGGTTCCTGTAGCAGAGGCGGACCGGGAGAAGACCGCATTCACCACCCCGATGGGACTTAGCGAGTTCACCTGCATGCCGTTCGGACTCTGCAACGCCCCAGGAACCTTCCAACGATTAATGGAGTGCTGTCTGGGCCACAGAAACTTCGAGACGGTCCTGTTGTACCTGGACGATGTCATCGTATACTCCAAAACGTATGAGGACCACCTGAAACACCTGGCGGAGGTGTTCGAAGCTCTGGCGAGTTACGGCCTAAAGGTGAAACCCTCCAAGTGTCACCTCCTGAAACCAAAGGTGCAATACCTGGGACACGTGGTGAGCGCTGACGGAGTGGCTCCCGACCCCGATAAGATCACCGCAATCAAAGGATGGCCAAGCCCTTCCAGCGTAAAAGAAGTGCGGCAGTTCCTAGGGTTGGTAGGCTACTACCGAAGGTTTATTCCCGGTTTCACCAAAAAGGCGGCGCCTATGCAGGACCTCCTGATAGGCCAGTCCCGGAAGGCCAAGAACCAGAAGCCGCCCTTCAAATGGGAAGAGCTAGAGGAAGAGTCCTTCCGCCAGCTGAAGATGGCCCTCACGGGGGATGAAATCTTGGCGTATCCGGACTATAGCCAGCCCTTCATCCTCTACACCGACGCCAGTAACGTCGGGCTAGGAGCCGTACTGTCCCAGATTCAGCAGGGGAAAGAGCGAGTAATCGCCTATGCCAGCCGAAAACTGCGACCCACCGAAAGGAATCCCGAGAATTATAGCTCATTTAAGCTAGAGTTCCTGGCCGTGGTATGGGCAGTCACCGAGCGCTTTAAGCATTACCTCGCTTCTTCCCGGTTCACCGTATACACGGATAACAACCCGCTGACACACCTGGACACGGCAAGACTCGGTGCCCTGGAGCAGAGGTGGATGGCCCGTCTGTCCAACTACGAGTTCACAATTAAATACCGGGCAGGGCGCTCCAATACCAACGCGGACGCCCTATCCAGGATGCCCAACCTGCCGGACGGAGGAGAAGATCCGGAGGGACTGGAAGAAGTTGAACTCCCTGCGTTCCACTGTCATGGGACTATCCAGTATTCCCACCGGGTAAGGAGTAAGCAGGCTGCTACGTTGAACCCCTTACCTCACTACAACTGGGCGGAAACGCAAGACAGCGACCCTGCCGTCCGACTGGTGAAGGAGATGCTGACTCGCCCGGAGGCTAGCCTGGAATCAGACGCTCCAGAGGAAGCCAAACAACTATGGGCAGAGAAGAGTCGACTGTTCCTTTACAAGGGGAAGTTGTGCCGCAGAATGGTTAACTCCAGGACGCATGAACTACTCTGGCAAGTAGTGGTGCCACGAAGAGACGCAGCCATGGTGATGGAGGCATACCACGACGGAGCTGGACACTTCGGGTGGAAAAAGCTGGAGTTCCTGCTGCGCGAGCGGTTCCACTGGGTAGGCATGAGGGGAACCATCGAGAAGTGGTGCAGAGACTGTGGCCCGTGCAATCTGAGAAGGAAGGACCGGGCCAGCCAGAAGACTCCCCTGCAGTCCATCGTCACCCGGCAACCGTTGGAACTGGTAGCCTTGGATCATGTAAAACTGACCCCCAGCAGAAGTGGCTACGTCTACGCGTTAACCATCGTGGATCATTACTCCCGGTTTCTGGTTGTCGTCCCCGTCAAGGACTTAACGGCTCGAACAGCAGCTAGAGCCTTCCAGCAGCACTTTTGCCGTCCACACGGGTACCCGGACCAAGTGCTGACGGACCAGGGACCTGCCTTTGAAGCGGAGGTCTTCCAGGAATTCTGCAATCTGTATGGCTGCCGGAAGATAAGGACGACACCCTACCATCCGCAAACTAATGGACTTTGTGAGAAAATGAACCAGGTGGTAATGGATCTTCTAAAAACGTTGCACCTGGAAGAACGCAGTCTGTGGCCTGAGAAGTTGCCCGATCTGGTGGACCTATACAACCACATCCCGGTAGGTTCCACCAACTGTACCCCGGCTTACCTAATGAGGGCAAGACCTGGTAAGTTACCTGTTGACCTGGAAATGGGAGTCCTGACGCCCGAGGACACTTCACCAGAAACAGACTGGGACACAGAGAGGCAGCAGCAGTACCGGAAAGTACAGGAGAGCGTGGAGCGAAGTCTCTGTCAGGCTAGGGAAAGACAAGAGAAGACTTACAACCAGTATGCTCCCGCTGTTCCCCTGGTACCCGGAGAGCAGGTCTTGAAGAGGAAGAGACGGCTCCACAAGTTGGACGACCAGTGGGAGAAGGACCCGTACACCGTACTGCCCTCAAGCCACGAGAACCCGAAGGTCTGTACCATCAGTAAAGACGGAGGGGAAACCACAGCCATTGTATCCCGGGACCACCTGAAGAAGTGCCCCGAACAACTGAGGAACCCTGAGGAGGAACAGGAAGACCATCGACCCGTGGAAGAAAGGGAAGATATGGTTAGTACCGTGCTCGGGGACTTCCCTCGGTCTTGGACTCAAGTCAATGGTGCAGTTGTGGTACCCGTACTCACCTTCCTCCAACCATCATCCCAAGAACCTACGGAGCAACGGGTAGAGCTGGAAGAGCAGCCGGTCCAGGAGGCAGAAGACTCCACCCAAGCGGAACAGGAGAATCCACCCTCTGCTTATAGTGAGCCTGCCGTACCCCTAGTGAGACAAAGAGCCGGTAGACAGCTGCCCAGTTTACCCTTGACAGCTCCTACACCCTGTAGTTCAGGGCCAGACAGTCAGCTCCGTAGGTCCACTAGGGCCACTAGAGGCCAGTTACCCGCACGTTGGAGGATCTAAATGTTTAAGTTGTTTTACAATGTTTACCTGTTTATTGTTGCTTGTGTGTAATTTTGTGTTTCTAGTTGTTTTTAGGAGTCTTCGGTGGATTTGCCGGGAATCCTTTGTATATAGTTGGAGCGTAACCCAGGATGGACTAGAGACTGTTAAGGACTCGGGGTAGGACAGACCCCTACCTGGTTACGTCTCCCTGTGTTGGTGAAATGGACACCTTTGCTTTTCTTCAAAGACTGCACCCGGTTGCGGACATCCGTGACCATCTTATTGTGTTTCCTTATTGTATTTTATTGTTCTTTGATATACCTTGTTATATTTTTCTAAAAAGTGTTTAGTCCCGGAGTACTAAATTTCACTAGGGGGGAGTGTGACACCCCAGGGGTCTGGTTGTCACAGTGATAGAGATATTACGTCTGAGAGCAGGTGGGAGGTCCTTTGGTCAGGGATCCTGTGCATGCCACACCTCCTGCCCAGCCTTGGGAGGGGAAGAACTTCCCCTGTATAAACCCGGGGCTGAGGCAGAGTTAGTGAGTCCAGGAAGAGTAGAGACAAGAGCAGCATAGGAAGCAGCAGAGTCACAAGGAGTCAGGGGCTGGCAGCTAAAGAGCTCGCCCTGACTAAGAAGATTCTTTACCGGACCCGGAGTCCGAGGCTGTGGGGACTAACTTCTACCCAGCAGCAGAATCCGTCAGGCAGGGGATTTCAGGTCCCCTGGCCCAGAAGCCCGAAGGCCCGGTCACACGCGTGGGACCAGCACCGCCATCGTGGAGCGGAAGCCATTAGAAGGCCCCGAGTCACCGGCCATACGGGTGAGCACCACACGGTACACTCAGGGACGTGGGCTACTTACATCAGCTTCTAGCAAGGTAGCCAGAAGAGTACAGTCAGCTTGGGAGGCCTACAACTACGCCTGGCCAGGGGAGATCCCATCTGCTCAAGGACTGACCAGGCCCCGTTCGCTAGCAAGTACTCCGGGAGGGTCTATCGTTGTTACCAGTAAAGACCCTGAACGCTACCATACCGTCTCTGAGTGGTTCCTGCTACCCCCATCATCCACGTCGGCTGCCCTGAGGCCATACCCCTCCCGTTGGGGGTTATACTATCACGCTGCACCATCCTTCCACCGGCCTCAGCGGTCTGCCCTGCAGCAGCAGCCCCCTGGCTGCATTCAACGGGTGGCGTAGTCATCAACCATTTTCTACCGCTAACAGACTGCCGTCCAGTTTGACTCCCTGGGCACGGACCGGGTCACCGCCACGAGACTACAACCCTAAACAGATCCGGCTCCGGGTAAGCTCCCGCGTGCGCAACGCAGCGCGACACAGGCCCAGGGGCGCGTCACTTGCGCCGTCGACGACGAGAGGGGGACTCTCTCCCCTCGTCTAGCCCCTCCTGACTGACCTCTCTTTCTACTTTCATAGTGTCACCGTCAGCTACGGGGTCTGTATCACTCCCTACGGTTTTGTGGACTAACAGGTCACCTCCCACTTTGACGTCAACCCCTTCTACTGGAGCTACCCCGTTATCAACGGTCAAATCGTCATTTTTAGGCGGTACCCACCCACAACCAGCAACAAATTTTGGTTTTCTATACTCCATGCTCTTGTGAAAATCCGCCCCTTTTTGAGACTCCGTCCCCTTTTGGACACCCACACCTGTAGGGGGATTTTTACAAAAAAAATCAGCAATAGTCTTAGGACTCAGTTCACAACATCTCTTACCACCTCCCCGGGCACTCTGGGACAATACTGGCGCCCCTGGAGAGTTCACAGAATGGTCCACTGCCGTCATTCTATATGGTGCCCACAGCTCCTGCCGTTCCTGCACCATGTCCTGTAGACCTTTCTCAAATACCTGCTGCGGTTTTAACAGGCACTTTAATCGCTCAATAGCTTCATTTTCTTTTGCTGCTCCGTTCACAGCCATCGCGGTATACTATTCACACTAGACACTTCACCGCTTTCCCCGGAAAAATTTTCGTGGCCCCGCCGAGCCTCAGCAAACCAGGTTTGAGTGCGAGGACAATTTTCATAACCCCGCCTTGTTACAGCCAGATGCTTTAATTTTCGTGACCCCGCCGAGCCACAGCAAACAAGGTTTGAGTGCGAAGACAATTTTCGTATCCCCACCGAGTTACAGCAAGATGCTTTTAATCTTCGTGACCCCCGCCGAGCCACAGCAAGATGCTTGTATCCACACTCATCGTCCTGTGCCGTTGCCCCTAGCAACCGGGCTACAGTTGCCCCTAGCAACCGGGCAAACACGAGAAAACACAGTAGTTTGACAATAAATGGCTTCACCCAACCAATAACCATGAGTGGAGAAAAAGGTTTTTTGTTATCATTCATATCTCTGAAACAAGGCCAAAAAAGGAAAAATTCTGCCGGGGTATGTAAACTTTTGAGCACAATTGTATATACCAGTGCTGGCGAACCTATGGCACGCGTGCCAGAGGGGGCACACAGAGCCCTCCCTAAGGGTACACGCGCCATTGCCACAGCACTAACGCTCCTGGACCGGGCCGGTGGGTGAGTACTCAGAGCCCGCCGACGCCAGCCCCTACTTCAGCTAGATGTGCGTTCTCGGACACACATCTAGCTGAAGTGTATTGCAGCAAACAAACTTGCCAGGCCCTTGCTGCAATACTTGCTGCCTGCAGCTGGCGTCAGCATACACGTGACTGGGCTCATGGCAATGACGTCATGCTCCCTGTCGCTAGGACGCTGGAATCAGCTGCCGGCTTCAGAAGAGGATGCAGCGCGGGAGAAGGAAGGTGAGTAGGAGTGTTTATTATGTTTGTTTGTTTTTTTAATGTATATATGAGATGAACAGCGGTGCCAGCAGGATGGGGGGGGGCAGTGATGCGCCCAGGGGATGGGGAAACGACTCGGCGCCCGGGCCTTGCTGTTGGCTTTGGGGGATGTCGCGGTGGCCGGCTCCCGGGCCCGTACCCTGGGGTCACTCTTAAAAGCAAGGAATGGGGAAAAGGTGTATGGGAAAGGGGAATGTTCGTGACACCACCCGTGGTGTCTGGTGAGGATCACCAGCGCTGCTACAGTCCTCTGAGGCCGGTGTTCAGGCAGCTTAGTTGTTGCGGAGAAGGGATGCAGAATAGAGCATTGGCGGGTGCAGAGCCGCGGAGGAAAGAACAGACAGAGGCTCTATTTGAAGTCATCCAAGTCTTTACCCACGGTAGTGCTTTCTCAGCTCAGAGTTTCTCTCTGCTGTCACACGGTGAGCTGCGGCCGCCAGGGAGGGGTTCAGCACACTTCAGGTAGTTCAGGAGCGCTTGACAGGACCCCCGCTCTAAAGTGTTCCTCTCCTGGTGAACTTCTCCTGCCTTGTATCCCCCACTGTGTCCCGTACGGGTACTGCGATGTCCTTGATGGGTAGCGTGTAGCTCCCGGACCGACTGGGTGCCCTTCTTGGTGACTAGTGGTGGGAACGTGGCGTAAGGCCGGGTCCCTCTGGATAAACTCAGATTAGGGAATACAGGTGGCGACTCCGCTCCGTCCGTATCCCCCTGGGATCCACATAAGCCTCCGGACTTTTCCGACAGAGACGTGAAGTGCAAAGTTAGATAATCGGGGACCGGTAACCCCTCTTACGGCAGGGTCTCTCTGGCAGGGCCAGAATAAGGTATGCAGGTGGCGACTCCGCTCTGTCCGCACCCCCTGAGATCCTTTCGCCTGTGGAACCTAACTCCTCTGCTCCCCTCCTGGGCCTTCTTGGTTGGACTCTGACCGGGGACAGAGCCGGTTATGACTCTGCCCCAATCCCCCGTCTCGAGGCCTGAGACCGGGAACCGTGGACCCTAAGCCGGCAGCAGCTTTGTACTGACCTGCCGTCCCAAAGACCCACGACTAAAGACCCGGTTGTTAAAATGGCCTCCAGTTATATATGATTCTATTAAGTGCTAAAGTAAAGTGCTTCCTCCACCCTCACTCACTACTTGGTTCCCCCTAACTTTGGTTCCCCCCAACTCCTCCATTCTGGCCCGGGGCAGAATTATGGTGCTTTTTAGGCCCCCTACAGAACTGGAGTGGTGTAGTGTTGAGTGCGTGGTTGGGGTCCTGTGTGGTGCTCCATCCTTACCTTAAAGAGGAGATACCACACCTCATTCTGAGGTGCAGTACCCCTGTGGCGACTGAACACTCACTGGCGCCACAGCAGCATATATACATGGATTGGTGGGGGGGGGAAGCAGCATATATACATGGATTGGGGAGGGCGAAGGCAGCATATATACATGGATTGGGGGGGGGGGGCGAAGGCAGCATATATATGTGGCACCCCAGGAGTCCGGTTGCCACTGTGGCATTGCCTCCCTCACAAGGGGTGATGCCATGCCTGGAAGCAAGGAGGGGTCCCTTAATCAGGATCCATTGAAGCGCAAGAAGGCGCGAAACGGCCGTCGTCTGGAGGTTTCCTTCCATTCTCCCCCTGTACCATTTTTAATGGAATAATAAATTTATGGCTTTTTAACAAGAAGACCGGTGAGTGCTACCTTTTTTTCTTTTTTCATTGCTTTGGACATTCATTCTACTATTGGTAAGCACCTGGTCTTGTTGGAAGTTGTGGACTCTTTTTGTCTCTCATTTGGATTGCGGTCTGGGGCATTTGTTCACCAGTTGCACAGGTGGATGGATTGGGGGGGAGGCCGCATATATACATGGATTGGGGGGAAGGCAGCATAGATACATGGATATGGGGGGGAGGCAGCATATATACATGGATTGGGGGGAGGAGAAGGTAGCATATATACAGTACAGACCAAAAGTTTGGACACACCCTCTTATTTAAAGATTTTTCTGTATTTTCATGATTATGAAAATTGTACTTTCACATTGAAGGCATCAAAAGTATGAATTAACACATGTGGAATTATATACTTAACAAAAAAGTGTGAAACAACTGAAAATATGTCTTATATTCTAGGTTCTTCAAAGTAGCCACCTTTTGCTTTGATGACTGCTTTGCACACTCTTGGCATTCTCTTGATGAGCTTCAAGAGGTAGTCACCGGAAATGGTCTTCCAACAATCTTGAAGGAGTTCCCAGAGATGCTTAGCACTTGTTGGCCCTTTTGCCTTCACTCTGCGGTCCAGCTCCATCTGGATTGGGTTCAGGTCTGGTGACTGTGGAGGCCAGGTAGCACCCCATCACTCTCTTTCTTGGTCAAATAGCCCTTACACAGCCTGGAGGTGTGTTTGGGGTCATTGTCCTGTTGAAAAATAAATGATGGTCCAGCTAAGCGCAAACCAGATGGAATAGCATGCCTCTGCAAGATGCTGTGGTAGCCATGCTGGTTCAGTATGCCTTGAATTTTGAATAAATCCCCAACAGTGTCACCAGCAAAGCACCCCCACACTATCACACCTCCTCCTCCATGCTTCACGGTGGGAACCAGGCATGTTGAGTCCATCCGTTCACCTTTTCTGCGTCGCACAAAGACACGGTGGTTGGAACCAAAGATCTCAAATTTGGACTCATCAGACCAAAGCACAGATTTCCACTGGTCTAATGTCCATTCCTTGTGTTCTTTAGCCCAAACAAGTCTCTTCTGCTTGCTGCCTGTCCTTAGCAGTGGTTTCCTAGCAGCTATTAAACCATGAAGGCCTGCTGCACAAAGTCTCCTCTTAACAGTTGTTAAAGAGATGTGTCTGCTGCTAGAACTCTGTGTGGCATTGACCTGGTCTCTAATCTGAGCTGCTGTTAACCTGCGATTTCTGAGGCTGGTGACTCGGATAGACTTATCCTCAGAAGCAGAGGTGACTCTTGGTCTTCCTTTCCTGGGGCGGTCCTCATGTGAGCCAGTTTCTTTGTAGCGCTTGATGGTTTTTGCAACTGCACTTGGGGACACTTTCAAAGTTTTCCCAATTTTTCGCACTGACTGACCTTCATTTCTTAAAGTAATGATGGCCACTAGTTTTTCTTTACTTAGCTGTTTTTTTCTTGCCATAATACAAATTCTAACAGTCAATTCAGTAGGACTATCAGCTGTGTATCCACCAGACTTCTGCACAATACAACTGATGGTCCCAACCCCATATATAAGGCAAGAAATCCCACTTATTAAACCTGACAGGGCACACCTGTGAAGTGAAAACCATTTCCGGTGATTACCTCTTGAAGCTCATCAAGAGAATGCCAACAGTGTGCAAAGCAGTCATCAAAGCAAAAGGTGGCTACTTTGAAGAACCTAGAATATAAGACATATTTTCAGTTGTTTCACACTTTTTTGTTAAGTATATAATTATACATGTGTTAATTCATAGTTTTGATGCCTTCAGTGTGAATGTACAATTTTCAAAGACATGAAAATACAGAAAAATCTTCAAATGAGAAGGTGTGTCCAAACTTTTGGTCTGTACTGTACATGGATTGGGGGGGCTAAGGCAGCATATATACATGGATTGGGGGAAAAGGAGCATATATACATGGATTGGTGGGGAGGCAGCATAGATACATGGATTGGGGGGGAAGGTAGAATAGATACATGGATTAGGGGGGAAGGCAGCATAGCTACATGGATTGGCGGTGGGGGGCAGCATATATCCATGGATTGGTGGGGGGAGGTAGCATATATCCATGGATTGTTGGGGGGAAAGGCAGCATATATACATGGATTGGTGGGGGGGAGGCAGCATATGTACATGGATTAGGACATATACCAAGAGCACATTCTTTATTTCTGGGGGTGAGCACATTCTTTATTTCTGCAGTCTCATACCTACCCCTGCTCCTTCCTGTGGCTGCTCTATGCTGCTCCCGTCTGCTCTCTGTATGAGTTGTTTTTTCTAAACTAAAACCTCAGTATTCAGGTTAATTTGCCATGTTGGCACTTGGCGATAAATAAGTGGGTTTTGGGTTGCAGTTTGGGCACTCGATCTGTAAAAGGTTTGCCATCACTGGTATATACTGTACAATGTACAGTACAGACCAAAAGTTTGGACACACCTTCTCATTTAAAGTTTTTTCTGTATTTTCATGACTATGAAAATTGTACATTCACACTGAAGGCATCAAAACTATGAATTAACACATGTGGAATTACATACTTAACAAAAAAGTGTGAAACAACTGAAAATATGTCTTATATTCTAGGTTCTTCAAAGTAGCCACCTTTTGCTTTGATGACTGCTTTGCACACTCTTGGCATTCTCTTGAATGCCAAGAGGGGTGGCCGAAATTGTGCCACAACAAACACCCACATCTTCTCGCCTGACCTTCCTGTTCCAATTTCTAGGGGACCGCAGCACACCACTATTGAACCCAGAGCAGTGTCAAAATGTTGTTGTCTGCCGATAACCCCAAAAAGCCATTTGCACCAGCCTGACCACCACCAGCATGATCAGGCACATGGCAGCAAAGCACCCGACTTTGTGAGCCGAACCCCAGGGTCCAGGAACAGTGTCTGCATGTGGCACCATTGCTTCTTCCACTGTTGTGCATGCAAGCCAATCTCCTGTCCATGATGCATGCGAAGATGCCTCCTGCCCTGCACCTGCCATTGCACACTCTCAAGTAGCAGCATCAGGAAGCATGTCCATGTCCTTGTCCCAGCGCAGCGTTCAGTTGTCCATACCCCAGTCCTTCGAACGCAAGCGCAAATATGCAGCCAACGCCCCATAGGCCACACTACTTAATTCTCACATTTCACGACTGCTTGCGCTCGAAATGTTGCCTTTTAGGCTCGTGGAGATGGAAGCATTCCGCAACCTGATGGCGGCGGCCGTCCCTCGGTACTCGGTCCCCAGCCACCACTATTTCTCCCGGTGTGCCGTCCCCGCATTACACAAGCACGTGTCCCAAAACATTAGCCGTGATGTCAATAACGCAGTTACCAGTAAAGTCCACCTAACCACGGACGCGTGGACAAGTGCTTGTGGGCAGGGACGGTACATCTCGCTGACAGCACACTGGGTTAACATAGTGGAATCCAGGACCCAGTCGGACCTTGGGACGGAACACGTCCTCCCGACGACAAGGATTGCAGCCCTAGGTCAATCAGGGTTGCCCCCACGGTCTACAGCTCCTGCACTTCATCCTCATCAGCCTCCTCCTTTTCAGCCTCCATCTCCGAAATTACCACATCAGTCACAAGCTGGAAGCACTGCAGCACTGCCTCGGCCAAGCGGCAACAGGCTGTGCTGAAGCTAATATGCTTAGGTGAAAAACTGCGCAATGCTGAAGAGTTGTGGACAGCTCTGAAAGAGCAGGCAGATCTGTGGCTCACACCGCTGAACCTACAGCCAGGCATGGTCGTGTGTGACAATGGCCGGAACCTGGTGGCGACTCTGAGGCGAGGCGAGCTCATACACGTACCATGCCTGGCCCATGTGCTTAACCTCGTGGTTCAGCGGTTTCTCAAATCCTACCCGGAGCTGCTGGATCGGCTTGCTAAAGTATGCCGCCTGTGTGCCCATTTTAGAAAGTCAGCTACAGCTTCCGCCGCCCTTGCAGTGTTTCAGTGTGTGTGTGATGTCCCCACGCATTGGAATTCTACACTGCAGATGTTGGGAAGGATTTGTGAGCAGAAGATGGCAGTTGTTGAGTACCAGCATCAACAAGGCTGTCGGTATTCAGTTCAGACTCCACACATAAGACCTCAGGAGTGGACATGGATGTCAGACATATGTACTATCCTCCAAAACTTTGAGGACTCCAACAAGACGGTGAGCGGCGATGACGCCATAATTAGCGTCACCATCCCGCTTCTCTGTCTTCTGAAACGCTCTCTGCTCACAATCAAAGAAGATGCATTGCAGGCGGAGCATGATTAGATGGAGCAAGGAACCATACAGGGTGATTACACACAGCCAAGCCTCATCTCATCCCAACGTGGATTGGGTGACAATGAGGAAGAGGAGGAGGAGGAAGGACAGGAGCTAGTTTCATGCACTATAGACGGTACTACCTGCACAGCTGTCATACCGTCTGCTCAGCGTGGATGGCCAGATGACAGAGAGGAGGAGGAGGAGAGCATGGTCAGTCATCCTCTTGGTGAGGACACAGACGTCTTGCCTGTTAGTAGTCTGGCACGCATGGCTGAGTTTGTATTACGCTGCCTTTCCCATGATCCTCGCATTCTCAAAATTTTGGGTGACAGTCATTACTGGTTGGTGACACTTCTAGACCCATGCTACAAGGAGAACTTTATATCTCTTATTCCTGAGGCGGACAGGTCTACAAAAATGGAGCAGTACCAGAAGGCCCTTGTTGCGGAACTATTAAAAAAATTCCCATCTGAAAACGCTGGCGGCAGAGGGCACACTTCATTGGACAACCAAGGAGTACAGGCGAGAAAGACACAACTTCAATCCAGCAGAGGCAGGGGAACACTGTCAAAGTTCTGGGAGAGTTTTCTCAGACTCGCCCATCGCACAGGCCCTGAGGCGCGGGGTACTCTCACAAGTTTGGGAAGATGCTGAGGGAGTACCTTGCCGACTGTACCAGCATCCTCCGTGATTCCTCTGTGCCTTATAATTATTGGGTATCCAAGTTGGATACGTGGAATGAACTGGCTCTCTATGCCTTGGAGGTCCTGGCCTGCCCTGCCGCCAGCGTTTTATCAGAGCGGGTTTTTAGTGCCACTGTTGGAATTATAACTGATAAGTGCATCCACCTGTCAACTGAAAATGCTGACAGTCTGACTCTTATAAAAATGAACAATGGCTGGATTGGGCCAGACTTCTCAACACCGCCGAATGATAGCAGTGTAACATAAACTCAAATCCAGTGTCTTTTCTTCAGAGGTGTATTCCCATGCACCTTTTCACACCCACACATGGGTATATGCTTCCTGATTTTGTCTATTTGCTCTTGTCCTCCTCCTTCTCCTCATCCTCCACCACCATATCACCAGGGTGACCGTGGTCCGTGATGCAACACCCACATAATTTTTTTAAAGGGTGTTTATGATTTCCGTGAAAAAAATTTTTTATACAGTATGTTCATGTATACTCCCCAGGAGTAAATATTTGTCAGCCCATACAGTTAGTATATGGGCATTACAAGTATACGAGGCCCGCCCCTTTCTAATGGTAACATTTGTTTATGAGGCCCTCCTCCACGTCTCTTCCAAGGGGCATTGAAGTGCCTCCAAATTTTTGGTAGCCCTTGCATTCACTGCATAGGCCAACACTATGGGAGACTCTCTCCTTTCTAATGGGAATTTGTCGTTACTATGGCCCTGCTCTATGTGTCTTTAAATTGTTAGTGGGGTTTTTCCTAAAATTGGTCAGCCGTTGGACTCACTGCATACCCTATAACTGTATAGCAGGCTCTCTCCATTCTAATGGGAACATGTCGTACCTTGTTACTGTGGCCCTGCTTCGTGTGTCTTTAAATTCTTAGTGGGGTTTTTCCTAAAATTGGTCAGCCGTTGGACTCACTGCATACCCTATAACTGTATAGCAGACCCTCTCCTTTCTAATGGGAACATGTCATACCTTGTTACTGTGGCCCTGCTCTATGTGTCTTTAAATTCTTAGTGGGGTTTTTCCTAAAATTGGTCAGCCGTTGAACTCACTGCATACCCTATACCTGTATAGCAGACCCTCTCCTTTCTAATGGGAACATGTCGTACCTTGTTACTGTGGCCCTGCTCTATGTGTCTTTAAATTCTTAGTGGGGTTTTTCCAAATTTTGGCATCCCTTGCAGTCACAGCATGGGCATTACCACTATAGAAGACTCGTTCCTTTATAATGGGAACATTTGTTTTACTGAGACCCTCCTCTATGTCTCTTCAAAAGGGTATTGGGTTGCGTACAAATTTTTGGCAGCCCTTGCAGTCACTGGATACGCAATAACAGTATAGGAGACCAACTTGTTAATAATGGGAACAACAAAGCATAGCCGGCTGATGGCTCTCTAACAATAGCTAGGGCCGACTGCTGGCCTTTTAAGAATAGTAAGGGCCGTCTGATGTCCCTGTAAAAATAGGCTTTATGACTTTCAGAGTCCCTCCATCATAAGTAAAAAAGAATGTGTCTGATGATGTGTGTAACATACCTGGCGGCGTCCTTGCATAGTGGTCCATCTCCCACTGTGCAAGAGCGCGCACTTGATCTGCAGTCCAGTCTGCTAGCCTGGCTTCCCTCCATGCTGTCTGCTTGCCTCTGTGTCTGCTGCTTAAGGGCGGCGCCTGATCACTTCCTGTTTCTTGTACCTGCTGCGGGCACACCCCTTGTGCGTCCTCAGCATATTGCTGTCTGTCACCTGGTATTTAACCCAGCTGCTCCAATGAATCCATGCCTGAGCATTATGTTTCATTCAGTGTGCTCTCTCACTCTGAATGTGCCAGGTCCCCTTCTGTGTTTGCTTGCCTGCCCTTCCTGGAGGCTGTATTTCCAGGCCTGTCTGAACACGCTCCTTGCCTGTTCGTTCCGCCTTCTAGGGGCCACATACCTAGACCCGCTCCTGTATCTTGTCTGTCCTGTCTGAACACGCTCCTAGCCTGTTCCTCCCGCCTTCTAGGGGCTGCATACCTAGACCCGCTCCTGTATCTTGCTACTGTGTCTGTTCTTGTCTGTATACTCTTCTAGCCTGTTTCTCTATGTCCGTACCTTTCCTTTTTCTGCAGAGTCTGAACTCGTACCTAACTCCAGCTCGTTGTCACTGTACTTCCGTTTGTGAGTTTGTGGTCCACTCGCTACTTCACTGCAAGTACCCTGTGGGTATCTAGTTCTGCCTTTCCCTTCCTGCCTGTTCCGTGTGTCCCCCCTGCTCTGCCTTGCTTACCGCTCCGGCGGTTCTAGCCTGCTCTGCCTTGCTCACCGCTCCGGCGGTTCTAGCCTGCTCTGCCTTGCTCACCGCTCCGGCGGTTCTAGCCTGCTCTGCCTTGCTCACCGCTCCGGCGGTTCTAGCCTGCTCTGCCTTGCTCACCGCTCCGGCGGTTCTAGCCTGCTCTGCCTTGCTCACCGCTCCAGTGGTTCTAGCCTGCTCTGCCTTGCTCACCGCTCCGGCGGTTCTAGCCTGCTCTGCCTTGCTCACCGCTCCGGCGGTTCTAGCCTGCTCTGCCTTTGCTCACCGCTCCGGCGGTTCTGGCCCGCTCTTACCCTTTGCTCACTGCTCCGGCAGTCTTGCTCCGCTCTTACACTTTGCTCACTGCTCCGGCAGTCTTGCTCCGCTCTGACCCTTTGCTCACTGCTCCGGCAGTCTTTCTCCGCTCTGACCCTTTGCTCACTGCTCTGGCAGTCTTGCTTCGCTCTGACCCTTTGCTCACTGCTCCGGCAGTCTTGCTCCGCTCTGACCCTTTGCTCACTGCTCTGGCAGTCTTGCTCTGCTCTGACCCTTTGCTCACTGCTCCGGCAGTCTTGCTCCGCTCTGACCCTTTGCTCACTGCTCCGGCAGTCTTGCTCCGCTCTGACCCTTTGCTCACTGCTCCGGCAGTCTTGCTCCGCTCTGACCCTTTGCTCACTGCTCCGGCAGTCTCGCTCTGCTCTGACCCTTTGCTCACGGCTCCGGCAGTCTCGCTCTGCTCTGACTACTCTTGCTCACCGCTCCAGGCGGCCTCGTCCTGCTCTACTCTTGCTCACCGCTCCAGGCGGCCTCGTCCTGCTCTACTCTTGCTCACCGCTCCAGGCGGCCTCGTCCTGCTCTACTTTTGCTCACCGCTCCAGGCGGCCTCGTCCTGCTCTACTCTCGCTCACCGCTCCAGGCGGCCTCGTCCTGCTCTACTCTCGCTCACCGCTCTAGGCGGTCTCGTCTTGCCCTGCTCTCGCTCACCACTCTGGGCGGCCTTACTCTGCTGTGTTTGTCTGCCACATCTGTGGTTCTGTTCCTGAGTCCCAGTGTGTACTGGGTCCTATCCCGCCTGTGTTCCTACCTGCTAGTGCCTCCCTGTCTGCACTCTAGCCGCGCTTGCCTGTACCCCCCTGCCTGCATACCCGCCTGCCTGCATACCAGTCGTGCCTGCCTATACCCACCAGTCTGTGCGCCAGCCTAACCTGTCTGTTCCTGTATTCCCCTGTGTGGGTCAACAGCCATGTCCGGGGTCTGTCCTGGAGTAGCACCTGGTCCCTCTGCTCGGTTCCTCCTTGGTGCACTGGCGTCGTATGCCGTCGTGCGACCCTGGTCGGATTGGGTGAATACCTAGTTACGCCCCTCCAGGCATTCACTCTCCGGCACGGTCCAGTGGAATCACACGCACACGTCGCTCAGCCCGGGCGTGTGCATTACAACGTGTCACACACCACATTGCCAGATAAGGTTGTAAAATGTTAAAATGACATTTCCCGGTGAATGCATTTGTCTTAAAAAATAACGTAAAAAAAACAAAACAATAGGATCTTTCTTTAGTATAAAAAACAGCGTCACCAATTTAACCTCAATGTAATCACATTGTTCAGCTCATGCACCTCCTCCTCCATCTCCGAAATGATCACATCAGTCACAAGCTGACAGCACTGCAGTACTGCCTTGGCCAAGTGGCAACAGGCTGTGCTGAAGATAACATGCTTAATGCTTAATTGACAAACCGCCCAGCGCTGCAGAGTTGTTGAAAGCTGTAACACAGCAGCCTGATCTGTGGCTCTCACCGCTGAACATATAGCCCGGTATGGTCGTGTGTGACAATGGGCGGAAATTGGACGGAGAAATGACAGCCGGGGTAGATACGGTTTCCCTCTATGCCAGTCCTTTCACCGAGCTAAAGAATATGGCTGTGGTGAAATACAACTCCCACTGAGAAGCTGTTTCAGATTGAAAAACATTGTGCCCACCAGAGGATTTGATTCTGAGGGCTCACTTTTCTCCCCCGCTCAAGAGCCCCATAGCAGCTGCAAAGTTAGCGCTATCATGAACTCTCCTGAGGTAGAAGCCAAGGCACACCAGAGGATTCTCATGTGGGACCGTCCAACCCTGCCGAGAAGCAGTCCTGGCTAAGAAAAGTGTGTGGGAAGGTTCCCGGACACTCTATGGCTGCTTTTTTACTGAGGAGGAAACACACGCAAACAC
This sequence comes from Phyllobates terribilis, assembly GCF_046119375.1. NCBI lineage: Eukaryota > Metazoa > Chordata > Amphibia > Anura > Dendrobatidae > Phyllobates > Phyllobates terribilis. The sequence continues at coordinate 142,745,982 of NW_027362770.1, forward strand.
GGGGAGAACAAAGTCCTTGCAGATGTTGTCCTTGCTGGGATTTGAACCCAGGATCCCAGTGCTGCAAGGCTTCAGTGCTAACCGCTGATCCAATATGCGGCCGTTCACTCTCTAATGTCTAACAAGCTGGAGAAACTTGCATCTACTGCCACTCTATCTTCAGCTCCTTTGTGAGAAAATGTATTTGGGCAGCCACTCAGTCTACCATTAAAATTCATGAGAAGGAAATTGGGGATGGCTTCGCTACTGGTACTGGGGGCAATGCTAATACCATGGCGTCATACCATAGCTTGCTGGAAATATTCCAGGCTGGTAGGAGGCAAGCAAATTCCCACAGAAAAGTACCAGCAGTAATGTTCAGGCCACATTTCAAGTGCAAGCAGCTTTAGAGGACTTCCTGGGAGAAATGACACACAGGGTAGATACGGTTTCCCCCTATGCCAGTCCTTTCACTGAGCTAAATACAACTCTCAGCAAAAAAAGTTGTGGACTGGCTCCGTACCGTCCCTGGCCACATTCACCTGTCCACGTGTTTGTGGTTAGGCGGTCCTTCCCAGTAAGTGCACTGGGGAGGGCACGGGTAATGTTGTGGGACCCGTGCTTGGGGAAGGCGGAGGCGATACCGGGAAATATAGTGGCGGCTGGGGACAGAGTATGGACACCCGGCCGCCACCGGCATGAGGTTGTGAAAAGCTTCCGCCTTCACTAGCTTAAAAGGCCATATTTCAAGTGCAAAGAGCTGCCCAGAAATCTGGCAGTTTAGTGTTGCGGCCAGTGGGTGGGTGGCTGGCTGCACTTCCATTCCAAGTAACAGAAAACTAAGCAGATGGTGGCCTCTATCATCATCATGGCCTCACCTCGGCACTATGAACTCTCCTGAAGGAGAAGCCAGGGCCCGCCGGAGGAGTCTCCGGTTCTCTGGTGGGCTCGTCCAACCCTGCCGAAAAGCAGCCCTGGCTAAGAAAAGTGTGGGGGAAGGTTCCCGGACACTCTATGGCTGTTTTTTTAATGTGGATCAGCCATGCTTATGCATGTTATTTCTCAAATCGCATTGCAGATTAGGCCATTGTCCAACTCTGTATTCAAGAAATTAAATGCGCAAAGAAAGATGTGTGTGTGTCAAAGCACCACCGACAAGTGTGAGTTGATGTTGGACGGGCTGCCATTGCTTCTGCAACAAGCTCAATTACAGGACTTCCTGGGAGAAATGACACGCAGGGTACATACGGATTCCCTCTATGCCAGTCCTTTCACCGAGCTAAATACAACTCTTAGCAAAAAAAGTTGTGGACTGGCTCCGTACCGTCCCTGGCCACATTCACCTGTCCACGTGTTTGTGTTTAGGCGGTCCTTCCCAGTAAGTGCACTGGGGAGGGCACGGGTAATGTTGTGGGACCCGTGCTTGTGGAAGGCGGAGGCGATACCGGGAAATATAGTGGCGGTTGGGGACCGAGTATGGACACCCGGCCGCCGCCGGGATGAGGTTGTGAAAAGCTTCCGCCTCCACGAGCCTAAAAGGCCACATTTCAAGTGCAAGCAGCTGTCAAAAATTTGGCAGTATAGTATTGCAGCCTGTGGGTGGGTGGCTGGCTGCATACTTGCACTTGCATTCCAAGGAATGGGGTAGGGACAACTGAACGCTGAACTGGGACAAGGACGTGGACGATGATTGTTGCAAGTCTGCAATGACAGGTGCATGGCGGGAGGCTTCTTTGCATGCGCCAAGGATCACTTATGATGGGCACACTTTTAGGCAGTGACCTGGGAGTCAGAAATGCTTCCAGAGGTCTTCCCCATGCTGTTCCCATGTCTTTTCAGCACTGTATGCATGTGTCTGATGATGTGCCACACTCCACATGGCCAGATAAGGTTGTAAAATGTTAAAATGACATTTCCTGGTGAATGCATTTGTCTTTGTTGAAAGCAATGCAAAAGTGCAAAAACGCATCAAAAACGCTACGTGTGAACATAGCCCAAGGTGTGGAGGAGTATTTTTGGTTTTGGTTATTTATTTTGCCTTATATACAAGTCATTACCCTGGAAAGGATGTTCCTTAATATATTTCCCAGGAAAATCCATTTTGTTTTTGTGTTTTATTGTGAGTCCGTAAAAGTGGTGTAATACTCTGACAACGTTGTTGACAGCAGTGACCTGGGAGTCAGAAATGCTTCCAGGGGTCTTCCCCATGCTGTTCCCATGTCATTTGAGCACTGTTCCCATCGATTTGGGCAATTTTTAGGCCCTCTGCAGACCGCCGTGGGTGCCTCCTGAAAAATGCTCGAGTTTCCCATAGACTTACATTGGGCTCGTTGCTCGGGTCGAGCACCCGAGTATTCCAATTTGCTCGACCCGAGCAACGAGTACCCAAGCATTTTAGTGCTCACTCATCACTAATCCTAAACAATCCTAAACAACTTATAGTACTACTCCAGTGACATTATAAAGGTCATAAATCATCTTTGACCTAGTGCAGTGTAGCATTGGGATCTTACCTATCCCTTTCTAAAATTCCAAGTATGGCATTAAGTCTGAGACTCTATATTATGGACATATGAAACCCAACCATAAATTTTAAGGGACATTGGTTAGGGGTCTATAATTATTAACAATCTTGCTGTCTAGTTTTCTATCAGGATTCTAGAAGGCCACAGTGATTAATATAATTATATGTCAACTGTGACTCAAAATACATCCTTATTAGGATGTATGTATATTTGTCATAACCTAACCTATTAATAATGCACTAAAAGTAAAGTATTATTCACATCCTTCTTCCCCCTTTTCTCTTTTTTTCCCTTTTCCCAATCATCTTGCTCTAGGGTTCCATGTCCTTTTTCATCCACTACTGGCACCCTGAAACCCTTGCACTCGGGTCCCCCACAAGTCAGTCACACTCAGTCCTGGTTAGATCCATTACCTTCTGCGTTACAAGCTCTAGGTTGCGTAACTTGATGTCCTCTCCAAGGACCCTTTTCCGGAAGGTCACTCTATACACTTTACTTCAGGATCTCACTATCCCTTCTCCCTCTGTCTCCTCTTCTTATGGATCACCCTTCCAGCAGCACTGCTCACTTAGCGCACCAAACTCCAACAAACTAACTGCTAGGAAGTTCCCCACTTCCCACTCCCACTGTGGGCTAGTCATAACATTAACTGTCTCTGACCCAGCAGTCTGTTGCTGGACAGAACTTACGTACAAAACACTATCTTACAGTCAACTATATATAACACTATGTATTAAATTATACTTATCCTACATTAATACACACTATACACATTACATTATACTATCAATACTTATCACACTCTATCTCACAATACATTACAATTATTATTTATTTATTATTATAGCGCCATTTATTCCATGGCGTTTTACATGTGAAAAAGGGGTATACATAGCAGAAACACTTACAATAATCTTGAACAAAACGAGTCAGCGACTGGTACAGGAGGAGCGAGGACCCTGCCCGCGATGGCTCACAATCTCCAAGGGATGGGGGAGGATACAGTAGGTGATGGTAGAGCTGGTCGTGCAGCAATATGGTGGAGCGAGGGTTACTGCAGGTTGTAGGCTCGTCGGAAGAGGTGGGTCTTCAGGTTCCTTTTGAAGGTTTCCACAGTAGGCGACAGTCTGATATGTTGGGGTAGAGAGTTCCACCATAGGGGGCAATGCACGGGAGAAATCTTGTATGCGATTGTGGGAAGAGGAGATAAGGGGGGAGTAGAGAAGGAGATCTTGTGACGATCAAAGGTTGCGTGTAGGTAAGTACCGGGAGACTAGGTCACAGACGTATGGAGGAGGCAGGTTGTGGATGGCTTTGTATGCCAGGGTTAGGGTCTTGAACTTGAGTCTCTGGGCAATGGGGAGCCAGTGAAGGGATTGACAGAGGGGAGAAGCCAAGGGATAGCGAGGGGACAGGTGGATTAGTCGGGCAGCCGAGTTTAGGACAGAGTTTAGGGGTGCAAGAGTGTTAGAAGGGAGGCCACAGAGCAGGAGGTTGCAGTAGTCGAGGCAGGAGATGATGAGGGCGTGCACTAGTGTTTTTGCAGAGTCTTTGCTGAGGAATTTACGGATCCGGGAGATATTTTTGAGTTGGAGTCGGCAGGAAGTGGAAAGGGTTTGGATATGTCGTTTGAAGGAGAGATCAGAGTCCAGGGTTACCCTGAGGCAGCGAGCTTGCGGGACTGGGGAGAGTGGGCAGCCATTAACTTTGATGGATAGGGGGGCTTGAGTGAGGTGGGGGGAAGAGAAGAATTCAGTTTTATCCATGTTAAAATTTAAAAATCTAGCAGAGAAGAAGGATGAAATAGCGGACAGACATTGATATCGAGTCCAGAGAGGTAGATCTATGTGTCATCAGCATAAAGGTTTTACTGAAAGCCGTGAGACTCTATGAGCTGTCCCAGGCCAAAGGTGTAGATGGAGAAGAGCAGGGGTTCTAGAACTGAGCCTTGGTGGACACCGACAGATAGGGGGCGAGATGAGGAGGTGGTGTGTGAGTGGGAGATGCTGAATGTCCGGTCTGTTAGGTATGAAGAGATCCAAGATCCAATTAACATTATACACAGTATTTATAAAAGACGCATGATATAATACCCACACAACACGATTGGTGTCTTCAGGGGCAGGAATGTAACAGCACAGTCCACCATCCTTACACTTGCACACAGTCAAGGCACTCAGTGCCATAGGCAGCAAAACAACCCCAAAACATCTTTGAACCTCCACCATATTTTACTGTAGGTACTGTGTTCTTTTCATTCTAGGCCTCATTCCATTTTCGGTAAACAGTAGAATGATGTGCTTTAACAAAAAGCTCTATCTTGGTCTCATCTGTCCACAAAATGCTCTCCCAGAAGGATTTTGGCTTACTCACATACATTTTGACACACTGCAGTCTAGCTTTTTTATGTCTCTTTGTCAGCAGTGGGGTCTCCTGTTATAGCGTTTCATTTCATTCAAATGTCGACGGATAGTTTGAGCTGACATTGATGCACCCTGAGCCTGCAGGACAGCTTGAATTTCTTTGCAACTTGATTGTAGCTGCTTATCCACGATCCGGACTATCCAGCATTGCAACTTTTCATCAATTTTTCTCTGCCGCCCACATCCAGAGAGATTAGTTAAAGTACCATGGGTTGTAAACTTCTTGCATATGTTGTGCCCCGTGGACAAAGAAACATCAAGATTTCTGGAGATGGACTTGTAACCTTGAGATTGTTGATATCTTTCAACAATTTTGGTTCTCAAGTCCTCAGACAGTTCTCTTCTTCTCTTTCTGTTCTCCATACTTAGTGCGTCACCCACAGACACACAATGCAAAGATTGAGTTAACTTCTCAACTTTTGACCTGATTTCGAGCGTGATTTTCACATTGCTACAAGTGAGTTTGAACGAGCATCACATCATACCCACAATTTTGGAAAGGTGCCAACAATTTTCTCCGGCCCATTTTTGGGGTTTTGTGTGAAATGATGTCCAATTTGCCGTTTTTTCTCTGTTTTTTGTGTTGTTTCAACACACACAAAGGAAATAATCATGGGCATAACAAAACATGTGTAATTACAATAATTTATTGGGGAGTAATACTTCATTTTCGGTAACAATTTCAAGGGTTCCAAGTACCAACACTTTTGTCCATGACTGTATATATACTGTACAATATACTGTACAATGTATGAGGGGGATAAATATACTGTACAATGTATGAGGGAATATATATACAGTGCCTACAAGTAGTATTCAACCCCCTGCAGATTTAGCTGGTTTGATAAGATGCAAATAAGTTAGAGCCTTCAAACTGCAAACGAGAGTAGGTTTTATGAACAGAAGCATAAATCTTACAAACCAAAAAGTTATGTTGCTCAGTTGAATTTTATTAAATTTTAAACATAAAAGTGTGGGTCAATTATTATACAACCCCTATGTTTAATATTTTGTGGAATAACCCTTGTTTGCAATTACAGCTAATAATCGTCTTTTATAAGACCTGATCAGGCCGGCACAGGTCTGTGGAGTTATCTTGGCCCACTCCTCCATGCAGATCTTCTCCAAGTTATCTAGGTTCTTTGGGTGTCTCATGTGGACTTTATTCTTGAGCTCCTTCCACAAGTTTTCAATTGGGTTAAGGTCAGGAGACTGACTAGGCCACTCCAACACCTTGACTTTTTCCCTCTTGAACCAGGCCTTGGTTTTCTTGGCTGTGTGCTTTGGGTCGTTGTCTTGTTGGAAGATGAAATTACGACCCATCTTAAGATCCTTGATGGAGGAGCGGAGGTTCTTGGCCAAAATCTCCAGGTAGGCCGTGCTATCCATCTTCCCATGGATGCGGACCAGATGGCCAGGCCCCTTGGCTGAGAAACAGCCCCACAGCATGATGTTGCCACCACCATGCTTGACTGTAGGGATGGTATTCTTGGGGTCGTATGCAGTGCCATCCAGTCTCCAAACGTCACGTGTGTGGTTGGCACCAAAGATCTCGATCTTGGTCTCATCAGACCATAGAACCTTGAACCAGTCTGTCTCAGAGTCCTCCAAGTGATCATGAGCAAACTGTAGACGAGCCTTGACATGACGCTTTGAAAGTAAAGGTACCATACAGGCTCGTCTGGAACGGAGACCATTGCGGTGGAGTACGTTACTTATGGTATTGACTGAAACCAATGTCCCCACTGCCATGAGATCTTCCCGGAGCTCCTTCCTTGTTGTCCTTGGGTTAGCCTTGACTCTTCGGACAAGCCTGGCCTCGGCACGGGAGGACACTTTCAAAGGCTGTCCAGGCCGTGGAAGGCTAACAGTAGTTCCATAAGCCTTCCACTTACGGATGATGCTCCCAACAGTGGAGACAGGTAGGCCCAACTCCTTGGAAAGGGTTTTGTACCCCTTGCCAGCCTTGTGACCCTCCACGATCTTGTCTCTGATGGCCTTGGAATGCTCCTTTGTCTTTCCCATGTTGACCATGTCTGAGTGCTGTTCACAAGTTTGGGGAGGGTCTTAAATTGTCAGAAAAGGCTGGCAAAAGAGATCTTTAATCCACACATGTGAAGCTCATTATTCTTGGTGCCTGAACTACTTCTTAATACTTTAGGGGGACCAAACAGAATTCTTGTGGTTTGAGGGGTTGAATAATAAATGACACTCTGAATTAACTTTTAACGTTTTAAAAAAAAAAAAAAAAAATTTGCTGCAGTGCATTTCCCACTTCCAGGTTGATCTACAGTACAAATGTCACAATGCCAAGTTAATTCCGCATGTGTCAACCAGCTAAATCTGCAGGGGGTTGAATACTACTTGTAGGCACTGTATATATACTGTACAATGTATGGGGGGATATATACTGTACAATGTATAAAGGGATCTATATACGATACAATGTATGGGGGATATATACTGTACAATATATGAGGGATATATACTGTACAATGTACGAGGATATATACTGTACAATATATGGGGGATATATACTGTACAATGTATGAGGATATATGCTGTACAATGTATGGTGATATACATACTGTACAATGTATGAGGGATATATACTGTACAATGTATGAGGGAATATATATACAGTGCCTACAAGTAGTATTCAACCCCCTGCAGATTTAGCTGGTTTGATAAGATGCAAATAAGTTAGAGCCTTCAAACTGCAAACGAGAGTAGGTTTTATGAACAGAAGCATAAATCTTACAAACCAAAAAGTTATGTTGCTCAGTTGAATTTTATTAAATTTTAAACATAAAAGTGTGGGTCAATTATTATACAACCCCTATGTTTAATATTTTGTGGAATAACCCTTGTTTGCAATTACAGCTAATAATCGTCTTTTATAAGACCTGATCAGGCCGGCACAGGTCTGTGGAGTTATCTTGGCCCACTCCTCCATGCAGATCTTCTCCAAGTTATCTAGGTTCTTTGGGTGTCTCATGTGGACTTTATTCTTGAGCTCCTTCCACAAGTTTTCAATTGGGTTAAGGTCAGGAGACTGACTAGGCCACTCCAACACCTTGACTTTTTCCCTCTTGAACCAGGCCTTGGTTTTCTTGGCTGTGTGCTTTGGGTCGTTGTCTTGTTGGAAGATGAAATTACGACCCATCTTAAGATCCTTGATGGAGGAGCGGAGGTTCTTGGCCAAAATCTCCAGGTAGGCCGTGCTATCCATCTTCCCATGGATGCGGACCAGATGGCCAGGCCCCTTGGCTGAGAAACAGCCCCACAGCATGATGTTGCCACCACCATGCTTGACTGTAGGGATGGTATTCTTGGGGTCGTATGCAGTGCCATCCAGTCTCCAAACGTCACGTGTGTGGTTGGCACCAAAGATCTCGATCTTGGTCTCATCAGACCATAGAACCTTGAACCAGTCTGTCTCAGAGTCCTCCAAGTGATCATGAGCAAACTGTAGACGAGCCTTGACATGACGCTTTGAAAGTAAAGGTACCATACAGGCTCGTCTGGAACGGAGACCATTGCGGTGGAGTACGTTACTTATGGTATTGACTGAAACCAATGTCCCCACTGCCATGAGATCTTCCCGGAGCTCCTTCCTTGTTGTCCTTGGGTTAGCCTTGACTCTTCGGACAAGCCTGGCCTCGGCACGGGAGGACACTTTCAAAGGCTGTCCAGGCCGTGGAAGGCTAACAGTAGTTCCATAAGCCTTCCACTTACGGATGATGCTCCCAACAGTGGAGACAGGTAGGCCCAACTCCTTGGAAAGGGTTTTGTACCCCTTGCCAGCCTTGTGACCCTCCACGATCTTGTCTCTGATGGCCTTGGAATGCTCCTTTGTCTTTCCCATGTTGACCATGTCTGAGTGCTGTTCACAAGTTTGGGGAGGGTCTTAAATTGTCAGAAAAGGCTGGCAAAAGAGATCTTTAATCCACACATGTGAAGCTCATTATTCTTGGTGCCTGAACTACTTCTTAATACTTTAGGGGGACCAAACAGAATTCTTGTGGTTTGAGGGGTTGAATAATAAATGACACTCTGAATTAACTTTTAACGTTTTAAAAAAAAAAAAAAAAAAATTTGCTGCAGTGCATTTCCCACTTCCAGGTTGATCTACAGTACAAATGTCACAATGCCAAGTTAATTCCGCATGTGTCAACCAGCTAAATCTGCAGGGGGTTGAATACTACTTGTAGGCACTGTATATATACTGTACAATGTATGGGGGGATATATACTGTACAATGTATAAAGGGATCTATATACGATACAATGTATGGGGGATATATACTGTACAATATATGAGGGATATATACTGTACAATGTACGAGGATATATACTGTACAATATATGGGGGATATATACTGTACAATGTATGAGGATATATGCTGTACAATGTATGGTGATATACATACTGTACAATGTATGAGGGATATATACTGTACAATGTATGGGGGATATATAATCTTACCAGCTTCTGCCATCATCTTCACAAGGTATTTTGCTTTTGTCCTTGGGTTGATATGCAGATCTCGGACCGAAGCATGTTCATCTCTGGGACACAGAACCCGTCTCCTTCCTGAGCAGTATGATGGCTGGATATTCCCATCTTGTTTGTACTTGCGTATAATTGTTTGTACAGATGAACGAGGCACCTTCAGGTATCTTGAAATTGTACCCAAGGATGAGCCAGACTTGTGCAAGTCCACAATTCTCTTCCTGATATCTTGGCTGATTTCATTAGACTTTCCCATGATGCTACACAAAGAAGAAGTGTGTTTCAGGTGTGCATTAAAATACATCCACAGGTGTGTCTCTAATTAACTGAGATGTTGCCAAAAACCTATATGAAGCTTCCAAACACATGACATCATCATATGGGCAGTCCAGAATTGTTTAAAGGCATAGTAATCTTAGTGTATGTAAACTTTGACTTTGCAGTAAGTAATAAAAATGCCTTAAAACATTCTCTCTCTCATTATTCTGGCATTTGGCAAATATTAAACATTATGGTAATCCTAATTGACCTAAAACGGGAAAGGTTTATTCTGATTTCATGTCAGATATTGAGAAAAACATGCAGATGTGTCTTTTTATATAGTGTATGTAAACTTCTGGTTTCAACTGTAGATATACTGTGCCATGTATGAGGATATATATAAAGTACAATGTATGAGGATATATATACTGTACGATGTATGAGGATATATATACTGTACAATGTATGAGGATATATATAAAGTACAATGTATGAGGATATATATACTGTACGATGTAGGAGGATATATATACTGTAGAATGTATGGGGGATATATATACTGTACCATGTATGGAGGGATATATACGCTGTACCATGTATGGAGGGATTTATACACTGTACCATGTATGGAGGGATATATACACTGTACCATGTATGGCGGATATATACACTGTACCATGTATGGGGGATATATACACTGTACCATGTATGGGGGGATATATACACTGTACCATGTATGGGGGATATATATACTGTACATTGTATGTATGGGGATATATATACTGTAGCATGTATGGGGGGATATATACTGTAAAATGTATGAGGATATATATACTGTACAATGTATGGGGGATATATAGTGTAGCATGTATGGGGGTTATATACACTGTACCATGTATGGGGGGATATATACACTGTACCATGTATGGAGGGATATATACACTGTACCATGTATGGGGGATATATACATTGTACCATGTGGGGGATATATACACTGTTGAAGTATGGGGGATATATACACTGTACCATGTATGGGGGATATATACACTGTACCATGTATGGGGGGATATATACATTGTACCATGTATGGGGGATATATACACTGTACCATGTATGGGGGGATATATACATTGTACCATGTATGGGGGATATATACACTGTTGAAGTATGGGGGATATATACACTGTACCATGTATGGGGGATATATACACTGTACCATGTATGGGGGGATATATACATTGTACCATGTATGGGGGATATATACACTGTACCATGTATGGGGGGATATATACATTGTACCATGTATGGGGATATATACACTGTACCATGTATGGGGGATATATACACTGTACCATGTATGGGGGATATATACACTGTACCATGTATGGGGGGGATATATACATTGTACCATGTATGGGGGATATATACACTGTACCATGTATGGGGGATATATACACTGTACCATGAATGGGGATATATACACTGTACCATGCATGGGGGATATATATACTGTACCATGTATGGGGGATATATACATTGTACCATGTATGGGGATATATACACTGTACCATGTATGGGGCATATATATACTGTACCATGTATGGGAGATATATACACTGTACCATGTATGGGGGATATATACACTGTACCATGTATGGAGGGATATATACATTGTACCATGTATGGGGGATATATACACTGTACCATGTATGGAGGGATATATATACTGTACTATGTATGGGGGATATATACACTGCACCATGTATGGGGGATATATACACTGTACCATGTATGGAGGGATATATACACTGTACCATGTATGGGGGATATATACATTGTACCATGTATGGAGGGATATATACACTGTACCATGTATGGAGGCATTTATACACTGTACCATGTATGGGAGATATATACACTGTACCATGTATGAGGGATATATACACTGTACCATGTATGGGGGATATATACACTGTACCATGTATGAGGGATATATACACTGTACCATGTATGGGGGATATATACACTGTACCATGTATGGGAGATATATACACTGTACCATGTATGGAGGGATATATATACTGTACTATGTATGGGGGATATATACACTGTACCATGTATGGGGGATATATACACTGTACCATGTATGGAGGGATATATACACTGTACCATGTATGGGGGATATATACACTGTACCATGTATGGGAGATATATATGACTCGCCCCCTGGGCCGTGGGGCACTCGGATCCGGGCAGTAGGGGAACGATGGGAGTAGTAGTGGCAACCCGGTTCCGTGGCTCAGGGTGGTCAGGCCAGTGGTAGTCCGTTATGTGCTGATGTTTATGTCCGACTACGCCACCCGTGGATTTGCGGTTATTAGGAACCGCCGCTGCATGCAGACCGCTGGGGCTGATGAGGTGTGCAGCTAGGGTAGTGTGACTCCCCATGGGAAGAGTGCGGCCCCAGGGCAGTATAGTGGATGGTGGGAGTGATGGTAGTGAGGGTCCCAGTGCCGGTAGTGCTGGAGACGCGAAGGAGCACACAGACAATAGGTTGCAGTCCAGGGTCTTTACTGAAACAGGTAAACTGACCCATAAACAGTCCCAGCTAGGAGGGGACCTGGATGTCTGAGAGCAACGGGGAAATTGGCCCTGGTCAGGGTGAGGGTGTAGGCCTACCGTGCTTTCTGCGCTCCTTCTGGCTATCTCCTCCTGATAGGGTAACAGCCCACGTTTCCGAGCTTTCCGTGTATTCTCGCCTGTATGGCCTGCGACGTGGGTTCCTTTCTGCTCCCAGCCTTGTACGGCTTTACTGGTCCCTTCGGTTGTGGCAGGGCCTCCAGGCTTCTTAGGCCAAGGAATATACAGTCCCTTGCGGACTGGTTCTCTGCTGGGGGATGTGGAATCCTTCCAGCCTCAGACACCAAAGTCTGGTAATGTCAGTCTCTGATTTGCCAAGACAGGCTCTCTTCGCCTCTCGTCTCTGGCTGGTGGCTCTCCTACTGCCACACTTCCTCTTAGGTGCAATCAACTTTCTGTCCCTGCTCCACTCTGGGACACGTCTCAGTGCTGAGACAGGCCATCCAGTTCTCCCTAACCCTGCCCCCAGCACCAGCTTTTATAGGGGCAGCCTGCTCCCCCTACTGGCCTGAGACAGGAGGCATTGCATGCTAATGTTCCCCTGACTAGAGAACCTCCCCCTTGCTCTCAGACACAGCTTTATTTACACTTGTGGCATCCAGGCCAGGGTGACACATATACACTGTACCATGTATGGGGGATATATACACTGTACCATGTATGGGGATATATACACTGTACCATGTATGGGGATATATACACTGTACCATGTATGGGGGATATATACATTGTACCATGTATGGGGGATATATACACTGTACCATGTATGGAGGGATATATACACTGTACCATGTATGGGGGGATATATACATTGTACCATGTATGGGGGATATATACACTGTACCATGTATGGGGGATATATACACTGTACCATGAATGGGGATATATACACTGTACCATGTATGGGGGAAATATATACTGTACCATGTATGGGGGATATATACATTGTACCATGTATGAGGATATATACACTGTACCATGTATGGGGCATATATATACTGTACCAAGTATGGGAGATATATACACTGTACCATGTATGGAGGGATAAATACATTGTACCATGTATGGGGGATATATACACTGTACCATGTATGGAGGGATATATATACTTTACTATGTATGGGGGATATATACACTGTACCATGTATGGGGGATATATACACTGTACCATGTATGGAGGGATTTATACACTGTACCATGTATGGAGGGATTTATACACTGTACCATGTATGGGGGATATATACACTGTACCATGTATGGGGGATATATACACTGTACCATGTATGGAGGGATATATACACTGTACTATGTATGGGAGATATATACACTGTACTATGTATGGGGAGATATATACACTGTACCATGTATGGGGATATATATACACTGTACCATGTATGGAGGGATATATACACTGTACCATATATGGGGGATATATACACTGTACCATGTATGGAGGGATATATACACTGTACCATGTATGGGGGATATATACACTGTACCATGTATGGAGGATATATACACTGTACCATGTATGGAGGGATATATACACTGTACCATGTATGGGGGATATATACACTGTACCATGTATGGGAGATATATACACTGTACCATGTATGGGGGGATATATACACTGTACCATGTATGGGAGATATATACACTGTACCATGTATGGAGGGATATATATACACTGTACCATGTATGGAGGGATATATACACTGTACCATGTATGGGGGATATATACACTGTACCATGTATGGAGGGATATATACACTGTACCATGTATGGAGGGATATATACACTGTACCATGTATGGAGGGATATATACACTGTACCATGTATGGGGGATATATACACTGTACCATGTATGGAGGGATATATACACTGTACCATGTATGGGGGTTATATACACTGTACCATGTATGGGGGATATATACACTGTACCATGTATGGGGGATATATACACTGTACCATGTATGGAGGGATATATACACTGTACCATGTATGGGGGATATATACACTGTACCATGTATGGGGGATATATACACTGTACCATGTATGGGAGATATATACACTGTACCATGTACGGGGGGATATATACACTGTACCATGTATGGGGGGATATATACACTGTACCATGTATGGAGGGATATATACACTGTACCATGTATGGAGGTATATATACACTGTACCATGTATGGGGGATATATACACTGTACCATGTATGGAGGGATATATACACTGTACCATGTATGGGGGATATATACACTGTACCATGTATGGGAGATATATACACTGTACCATGTATGGGGATATATACACTGTACCATGTATGGGGGGATATATACACTGTACCATGTATGGAGGGATATATACACTGTACCATGTATGGGGGATATATACACTGTACCATCTATGGGGGGATATATACACTGTACCATGTATGGGGGATATATACACTGTACCATCTATGGGGGGATATATACATTGTACCATGTATGGGGGATATATACACTGTACCATGTATGGAGGGATATATACACTGTACCATGTATGGGGGGATATATACACTGTACCATGTATGGAGGGATATATACACTGTACCATGTATGGGGGATATATACACTGTACCATCTATGGGGGGATATATACACTGTACCATGTATGGGGGATATATACACTGTACCATCTATGGGGGGATATATACATTGTACCATGTATGGGGGATATATACACTGTACCATGTATGGGGATATATACACTGTACCATGTATGGGGATATATACACTGTACCATGTATGGAGGGATATATACACTGTACCATGTATGGGAGATATATACACTGTACCATGTATGGGAGATATATACACTGTACCATGTATGGGGATATATACACTGTACCATGTATGGAGGGATATATACACTGTACCATGTATGGGGGATATATACACTGTACCATGTATGGGAGATATATACACTGTACCATGTATGGAGGGATATATACACTGTACCATGTATGGAGGGATATATACACTGTACCATGTATGGGGGATATATACACTGTACCATCTATGGGGGGATATATACACTGTACCATGTATGGGGGATATATACATTGTACCATGTATGGGGGATATATACACTGTACCATGTATGGGGGGATATATACACTGTACCATGTATGGAGGGATATATACACTGTACCATGTATGGGGGATATATACACTGTACCATCTATGGGGGGATATATACACTGTACCATGTATGGGGGATATATACATTGTACCATGTATGGGGGATATATACACTGTACCATGTATGGGGGGATATATACACTGTACCATGTATGGAGGGATATATACACTGTACCATGTATGGGGGATATATACACTGTACCATCTATGGGGGGATATATACACTGTACCATGTATGGGGGATATATACATTGTACCATGTATGGGGGATATATACACTGTACCATGTATGGGGGGATATATACACTGTACCATGTATGGGAGATATATACACTGTACCATGTATGGAGGGATATATACACTGTACCATGTATGGAGGTATATATACACTGTACCATGTATGGGGGATATATACACTGTACCATGTATGGAGGGATATATACACTGTACCATGTATGGGGGATATATACACTGTACCATGTATGGGAGATATATACACTGTACCATGTATGGGGATATATACACTGTACCATGTATGGGGGGATATATACACTGTACCATGTATGGAGGGATATATACACTGTACCATGTATGGGGGATATATACACTGTACCATGTATGGGGATATATACACTGTACCATGTATGGAGGGATATATACACTGTACCATGTATGGGGGATATATACACTGTACCATGTATGGGAGATATATACACTGTACCATGTATGGGAGATATATACACTGTACCATGTATGGGGGATATATACACTGTACCATGTATGGGGGATATATACACTGTACCATGTATGGAGGGATTTATACACTGTACCATGTATGGAGGGATTTATACACTGTACCATGTATGGGGGATATATACACTGTACCATGTATGGGGGATATATACACTGTACCATGTATGGAGGGATATATACACTGTACTATGTATGGGAGATATATACACTGTACTATGTATGGGGAGATATATACACTGTACCATGTATGGGGATATATATACACTGTACCATGTATGGAGGGATATATACACTGTACCATATATGGGGGATATATACACTGTACCATGTATGGAGGGATATATACACTGTACCATGTATGGGGGATATATACACTGTACCATGTATGGAGGATATATACACTGTACCATGTATGGAGGGATATATACACTGTACCATGTATGGGGGATATATACACTGTACCATGTATGGGAGATATATACACTGTACCATGTATGGGGGGATACATACACTGTACCATGTATGGGGGGATATATACACTGTACCATGTATGGGAGATATATACACTGTACCATGTATGGAGGGATATATATACACTGTACCATGTATGGAGGGATATATACACTGTACCATGTATGGGGGATATATACACTGTACCATGTATGGAGGGATATATACACTGTACCATGTATGGAGGGATATATACACTGTACCATGTATGGAGGGATATATACACTGTACCATGTATGGGGGATATATACACTGTACCATGTATGGAGGGATATATACACTGTACCATGTATGGGGGTTATATACACTGTACCATGTATGGGGGATATATACACTGTACCATGTATGGGGGATATATACACTGTACCATGTATGGAGGGATATATACATTGTACCATGTATGGGGGATATATACACTGTACCATGTATGGGGGATATATACACTGTACCATGTATGGGGGATATATACACTGTACCATGTATGGGAGATATATACACTGTACCATGTACGGGGGGATATATACACTGTACCATGTATGGGGGGATATATACACTGTACCATGTATGGAGGGATATATACACTGTACCATGTATGGAGGTATATATACACTGTACCATGTATGGGGGATATATACACTGTACCATGTATGGAGGGATATATACACTGTACCATGTATGGGGGATATATACACTGTACCATGTATGGGAGATATATACACTGTACCATGTATGGGGATATATACACTGTACCATGTATGGGGGGATATATACACTGTACCATGTATGGAGGGATATATACACTGTACCATGTATGGGGGATATATACACTGTACCATCTATGGGGGGATATATACACTGTACCATGTATGGGGGATATATACACTGTACCATCTATGGGGGGATATATACATTGTACCATGTATGGGGGATATATACACTGTACCATGTATGGAGGGATATATACACTGTACCATGTATGGGGGGATATATACACTGTACCATGTATGGAGGGATATATACACTGTACCATGTATGGGGGATATATACACTGTACCATCTATGGGGGGATATATACACTGTACCATGTATGGGGGATATATACACTGTACCATCTATGGGGGGATATATACATTGTACCATGTATGGGGGATATATACACTGTACCATGTATGGGGATATATACACTGTACCATGTATGGGGATATATACACTGTACCATGTATGGAGGGATATATACACTGTACCATGTATGGGAGATATATACACTGTACCATGTATGGGAGATATATACACTGTACCATGTATGGGGATATATACACTGTACCATGTATGGAGGGATATATACACTGTACCATGTATGGGGGATATATACACTGTACCATGTATGGGAGATATATACACTGTACCATGTATGGAGGGTTATATACACTGTACCATGTATGGAGGGATATATACACTGTACCATGTATGGGGGATATATACACTGTACCATCTATGGGGGGATATATACACTGTACCATGTATGGGGGATATATACATTGTACCATGTATGGGGGATATATACACTGTACCATGTATGGGGGGATATATACACTGTACCATGTATGGAGGGATATATACACTGTACCATGTATGGGGGATATATACACTGTACCATCTATGGGGGGATATATACACTGTACCATGTATGGGGGATATATACATTGTACCATGTATGGGGGATATATACACTGTACCATGTATGGAGGGATATATACACTGTACCATGTATGGGGGATATATACACTGTACCATCTATGGGGGGATATATACACTGTACCATGTATGGGGGATATATACATTGTACCATGTATGGGGGATATATACACTGTACCATGTATGGGGGGATATATACACTGTACCATGTATGGGAGATATATACACTGTACCATGTATGGAGGGATATATACACTGTACCATGTATGGAGGTATATATACACTGTACCATGTATGGGGGATATATACACTGTACCATGTATGGAGGGATATATACACTGTACCATGTATGGGGGATATATACACTGTACCATGTATGGGAGATATATACACTGTACCATGTATGGGGATATATACACTGTACCATGTATGGGGGGATATATACACTGTACCATGTATGGAGGGATATATACACTGTACCATGTATGGGGGATATATACACTGTACCATCTATGGGGGGATATATACACTGTACCATGTATGGGGAATATATACACTGTACCATCTATGGGGGGATATATACATTGTACCATGTATGGGGGATATATACACTGTACCATGTATGGAGGGATATATACACTGTACCATGTATGGGGGGATATATACACTGTACCATGTATGGAGGGATATATACACTGTACCATGTATGGGGGATATATACACTGTACCATCTATGGGGGGATATATACACTGTACCATGTATGGGGGATATATACACTGTACCATCTATGGGGGGATATATACATTGTACCATGTATGGGGGATATATACACTGTACCATGTATGGGGATATATACACTGTACCATGTATGGGGATATATACACTGTACCATGTATGGAGGGATATATACACTGTACCATGTATGGGAGATATATACACTGTACCATGTATGGGGGATATATACACTGTACCATGTATGGGAGATATATACACTGTACCATGTATGGGGATATATACACTGTACCATGTATGGGGATATATACACTGTACCATGTATGGGGGATATATACACTGTACCATGTATGGAGGGATATATACACTGTACCATGTATGGGAGTTTTATACACTGTACCATGTATGGGGATATATACACTGTACCATGTATGGAGGGATATATACACTGTACCATGTATGGGGGATATATACACTGTACCATGTATGGGAGATATATACACTGTACCATGTATGGAGGGATATATACACTGTACCATGTATGGGGGGATATATACACTGTACCATGTATGGAGGGATATATACACTGTACCATGTATGGGGGATATATACACTGTACCATCTATGGGGGGATATATACACTGTACCATGTATGGGGGATATATACATTGTACCATGTATGGGGGATATATACACTGTACCATGTATGGGGGATATATACACTGTACCATGTATGGGGGATATATACATTGTACCATGTATGGGGGATATATACATTGTACCATGTATAGGGGATATATACATTGTACCATGTATGGGGGATATATACACTGTACCATGTATGGGGATATATACACTGTACCATGTATGGGAGATATATACACTGTACCATGTATGGGGGATATATATACTGTACTATGTATGGGGGATATATACACTGTACCATGTATGGGAGATATATACACTGTACCATGTATGGGGATATATACACTGTACCATGTATGGGAGATATATACACTGTACCATGTATGGGGGATATATATACTGTACTATGTATGGGGGATATATACACTGTACCATGTATGGGGGATATATACATTGTACCATGTATGGGGATATATACACTGTACCATGTATGGAGGATATATACACTGTACCATGTATGGAGGATATATACACTGTACCATGTATGGGGGATATATACACTGTTGAAGTATGGGGGATATATACACTGTACCATGTATAGGGGGGATATATACATTGTACCATGTATGGGGGATATAGACACTGTACCATGTATGGGGGATATATACACTGTTGAAGTATGGGGGATATATACACTGTACCATGTATGGGGGATATATACACTGTACCATGTATGGGAGATATATACACTGTACCATGTATGGGGATATATACACTGTACCATGTATGGGGGGATATATACACTGTACCATGTATGGAGGGATATATACACTGTACCATGTATGGGGGATATATACACTGTACCATCTATGGGCTGATATATACATTGTACCATGTATGGGGGATATATACACTGTACCATGTATGGAGGGATATATACACTGTACCATGTATGGGGGGATATATACACTGTACCATGTATGGAGGGATATATACACTGTACCATGTATGGGGGATATATACACTGTACCATCTATGGGGGGATATATACACTGTACCATGTATGGGGGATATATACACTGTACCATCTATGGGGGGATATATACATTGTACCATGTATGGGGAATATATACACTGTACCATGTATGGGGATATATACACTGTACCATGTATGGGGATATATACACTGTACCATGTATGGAGGGATATATACACTGTACCATGTATGGGAGATATATACACTGTACCATGTATGGAGGGATATATACACTGTACCATGTATGGGGGATATATACACTGTACCATGTATGGGAGATATATACACTGTACCATGTATGGAGGGATATATACACTGTACCATGTATGGGGGGATATATACACTGTACCATGTATGGAGGGATATATACACTGTACCATGTATGGGGGATATATACACTCTACCATCTATGGGGGGATATATACACTGTACCATGTATGGGGGATATATACATTGTACCATGTATGGGGGATATATACACTGTACCATGTATGGGGGGATATATACACTGTACCATGTATGGGAGATATATACACTGTACCATGTATGGAGGGATATATACACTGTACCATGTATGGAGGTATATATACACTGTACCATGTATGGGGGATATATACACTGTACTATGTATGGAGGGATATATACACTGTACCATGTATGGGGGATATATACACTGTACCATGTATGGGAGATATATACACTGTACCATGTATGGGGATATATACATTGTACCATGTATGGGGGGATATATACACTGTACCATGTATGGAGGGATATATACACTGTACCATCTATGGGGGGATATATACGCTGTACCATGTATGGGGGATATATACACTGTACCATGTATGGGGGATATATACACTGTACCATGTATGGAGGGATATATACACTGTACCATCTATGGGGGGATATATACACTGTACCATGTATGGGGGATATATACACTGTACCATCTATGGGGGGATATATACATTGTACCATGTATGGGGGATATATACACTGTACCATGTATGGAGGGATATATACACTGTACCATGTATGGGGGGATATATACACTGTACCATGTATGGAGGGATATATACACTGTACCATGTATGGGGGATATATACACTGTACCATCTATGGGGGGATATATACACTGTACCATGTATGGGGGATATATACACTGTACCATCTATGGGGGGATATATACACTGTATCATGTATGGGGGATATATACATTGTACCATGTATGGGGATATATACACTGTACGATGTATGGGGATATATACACTGTACCATGTATGGGGATATATACACTGTACCATGTATGGAGGGATATATACACTGTACCATGTATGGGAGATATATACACTGTACCATGTATGGGGATATATACACTGTACCATGTATGGGAGATATATACACTGTACCATGTATGGGGATATATACACTGTACCATGTATGGGGATATATACACTGTACCATGTATGGGGGATATATACACTGTACCATGTATGGAGGGATATATACACTGTACCATGTATGGGAGATATATACACTGTACCATGTATGGGGATATATACACTGTACCATGTATGGAGGGATATATACACTGTACCATGTATGGGGGATATATACACTGTACCATGTATGGAGGGATATATACACTGTACCATGTATGGGGGATATATACACTGTACCATCTATGGGGGGATATATACACTGTACCATGTATGGAGGGATATATACACTGTACCATGTATGGGGGATATATACACTGTACCATGTATGGGGGATATATACACTGTACCATGTATGGAGGGATATATACACTGTACCATGTATGGGAGATATATACACTGTACCATGTATGGAGGGATATATACACTGTACCATGTATGGGGGGATATATACACTGCACCATGTATGGAGGGATATATACACTGTACCATGTATGGGGGATATATACACTGTACCATCTATGGGGGGATATATACACTGTACCATGTATGGGGGATATATACATTGTACCATGTATGGGGGATATATGCACTGTACCATGTATGGGGGATATATACACTGTACCATGTATGGGGGATATATACATTGTACCATGTATGGGGGATATATACATTGTACCATGTATGGGGGATATATACACTGTACCATGTATGGGGATATATACATTGTACCATGTATGGGGGATATATACACTGTACCATGTATGGGAGATATATACACTGTACCATGTATGGGGATATATACACTGTACCATGTATGGGAGATATATACACTGTACCATGTATGGGGGATATATATACTGTACTATGTATGGGGGATATATACACTGTACCATGTATGGGGGATATATACATTGTACCATGTATGGGGGATATATACACTGTACCATGTATGGGGGATATATACACTGTACCATGTATGGAGGGATATATACACTGTACCATGTATGGAGGATATATACACTGTACCATGTATGGGGGATATATACACTGTTGAAGTATGGGGGATATATACACTGTACCATGTATAGGGGGGATATATACATTGTACCATGTATGGGGGATATAGACACTGTACCATGTATGGGGGATATATACACTGTTGAAGTATGGGGGATATATACACTGTACCATGTATGGGGGATATATACATTGTACCATGTATGGGGGGATACATACACTGTACCATGTATGGGGATATATACACTGTACCATATATGGGGGATATATACACTGTACCATGTATGGGGGATATATACATTGTACCATGTATGGGGGGATACATACACTGTACCATGTATGGGGATATATACACTGCACCATGTATGGAGGGATATATACACTGTACCATGTATGGGGGATATATACACTGTACCATGTATGGAGGGATATATACACTGTACCATGTATGGAGGATATATACACTGTACCATGTATGGGGGATATATACACTGTTGAAGTATGGGGGATATATACACTGTACCATGTATAGGGGGGATATATACATTGTACCATGTATGGGGGATATAGACACTGTACCATGTATGGGGAATATATACACTGTTGAAGTATGGGGGATATATACACTGTACCATGTATGGGGGATATATACATTGTACCATGTATGGGGGGATACATACACTGTACCATGTATGGGGATATATACACTGTACCATATATGGGGGATATATACACTGTACCATGTATGGGGATATATACACTGCACCATGTATGGAGGGATATATACACTGTACCATGTATGGAGGGATATATACACTGTACCATGTATGGGGGATATATACACTGTACCATGTATGGGAGATATATACACTGTACCATGTATGGAGGGATATATACACTGTACCATGTATGGGAGATATATACACTGTACCATGTATGGGGGGATATATACATTGTACCATGTATGGGGGATATATACACTTTACCATGTATGGAGGATATATACACTGTACCATGTATGGAGGGATATATTCACTGTACCATGTATGGAGGGATATATACACTGTACCATGTATGGAGGATATATACACTGTACCATGTATGGAGGATATATACACTGTACCATGTATGGGGGATATATACACTGTTGAAGTATGGGGGATATATACACTGTACCATGTATAGGGGGGATATATACATTGTACCATGTATGGGGGATATATACACTGTACGATGAATGGGGATTTATACACTGTACCATGTATGGGGGATATATATACTGTACCATGTATGGGGGATATATACACTGTACGATGAATGGGGATATATACACTGTACCATGTATGGGGGATATATATACTGTACCATGTATGGGGGATATATACATTGTACCATGTATGGGGGGATATATACACTGTACCATGTATGGGGATATATACACTGTACCATGTATGGGGGATATATACACTGTACCATGTATGGGGATATATACACTGTACTATGTATGGGGGATATATACACTGTACCATGTATGGGGATATATACACTGTACCATATATGGGGGATATATACACTGTACTATGTATGGGAGATATATACACTGTACCATGTATGGAGGGATATATACACTGTACCATGTATGGGGGATATATACACTGTACCATGTATGGAGGGATATATACACTGTACCATGTATGGAGGATATATACACTGTACCATGTATGGGGGATATATACACTGTACCATGTATGGAGGGATATATACACTGTACCATGTATGGAGGATATATACACTGTACCATGTATGGGGGATATATACACTGTTGAAGTATGGGGGATATATACACTGTACCATGTATAGGGGGGATATATACATTGTACCATGTATGGGGGATATAGACACTGTACCATGTATGGGGGATATATACACTGTTGAAGTATGGGGGATATATACACTGTACCATGTATGGGGGATATATACATTGTACCATGTATGGGGGGATACATACACTGTACCATGTATGGGGATATATACACTGTACCATATATGGGGGATATATACACTGTACCATGTATGGGGATATATACACTGCACCATGTATGGAGGGATATATACACTGTACCATGTATGGAGGGATATATACACTGTACCATGTATGGGGGATATAT